>NC_091439.1:117724560-119157452 GCF_964237555.1 Oryctolagus cuniculus
CTCCTTTTCCTTTCCCTCTCCCTCTCCCTCTTCCCACCCCCTCCCTCTCTCCCCTCTCTCTCCCTCTCCTTACCCTCTCCTCTCCCTCTCCCTCTCTCTCCCCTCCCTCTCCCTCTCCTTACCCTCTCCTCTCCCTCTCTCTCCCTTTCCCTCTCCCCTCCCTCTCCCTCTCCCTCCTACTCTCCCTCTCCCTCTCCCCACCCTCTCCCCTCCCTCTGCTCTCCCTCTCCCCTCCATTTCCCTCCTACTCTCCCTCTTCTTTTCCTCTCCCTCTCCCTCCTACTCTCCCTCTCCCTCTCCCTCCCTCTCTCTCCTCCCTCTCTCTCTCCCCTCCCTCTCCCCTCCCTCTCCCTCTCCCCACCTTCTCCCCTCCCTCTCCCTCTCTCTATGTCTCCCTGATGCTCTGTCTTTCAAATAAATGAGCTCGCATGGACGGCCCAGCCGTGGTGCAGTCCCAGGTGGTGCAGACATCAGGAGTGACTCAGGATTTGAAAGATCTCTCTTTTCTCTGTGTGCATCTCCTTCTGTGTCTCTCTTTCAAATAAATAAAAAATAGATAAATAAGCACTTAAGAAGTGTTTTCAAGTAAAGAAGGCTCTAATGCTGGGAAGAGCTGCGACTGTGTTAGGAGACAACACCTGTCAATGAGGGCTGAAACACTCTCAGCACTCCCGGTGTTAGTCCACGGGACACTGACAACAGCCGCGTGGAATCAGGGTTCCTGGGGAGCTGCATGCAGTTGATCAGGCACAGACTGGTGCTGAACTCGGCGCGGCCGCTCACCACAGTGGGTCAGCACGGGCCAAAGCCCGCCCACCAGACTCAGACCCCCTTGCAGGTCGCTCAGCTGCGGGCTCTCGGTCAGTTAATGAAGTCCTGCAAGTCTGAATTCCTCAGATGCAAAGCGGGGGAGACAGGAAGGCGTCCTCCTCGGGCGATTGTGGTGCCAAGTGAACACGGTGTGCACAGCGGCTCCCGGCGGTGTGTCCAACACTGGGAAATGCTTTCTGCCAGCATCAGTATTAACCTGATTGAGCCACTCCTGCGGCCTTACGCTTTATGCGTGGGGAAGTGGGGGTTTCCTCGCGTCACATCGGTACCCTGTTGTGCTGTGTGGTAAGAACAGCCGTTCTGAGGGTTGCCCGGGGAACTTACACAAGAAGCGAGATTCAGCCAAGAGCGTCCCCCACGGAAGAGCTCTCCAACGATGACAGCATCAGTAGAGCTGGCCAGGAATTCACGCCCCCAAAGAGGCTTTTTGGAATACGTGAGTAGAGGCCGGCATGGGTGAACCTCTCCTCAGGCTAGAGAGGCGTGCAGCGTGGCAGGTGCAGCTGCAGACGTAGCCGGGGCGCTCGCACGTGGTGCGCAGAGCTGCCCTGTTACACAGCTCAGCAGCTTCGATGCACGGGCACTCATGGGCGAACGCAGCTCAAACCAGATGTAGAAACCTTTGCGTCTGCTAGTGCTTCCCCAAGCCCCCAGCCGAGGACCCCCACCCCGGCAGCCTGTTTCGATTTCTACCGCCGTGAGCTCTGTCCAACCTGAATGTCACATAAAGGGAAACAGACAATGCGCAGCCTTTCCCATGTCCTGTCTTTCGAAACACTGATCTGAAATCCACCTACGATGCTGTGTGCATCATTCATTATCATTGTTGTTGCACAGCTCTTCATGGGGGAGGTAGAGTTTAGCTTCATAATGAAAGGGTTAAGTCAAGAGGACATAGCAGGACAAGATGCTCAGGTTCCTGCCAGCAAATGTTTAATTCCATAAAGGAAACACTGACAAAACTGGAGAATGAATCACTGGTCCCACAGTTATGGGGGAAGACAGGAACACAGAAGACAGGAACAGCGCCGCAGCTAGCCTGGCCGAAGAGACATCTACAGAGTCCCTCCCAAGAACGCCGGGCACCCGAGCACCTCTGCAGGTACGGCGCTCACCAGCACAGACAGGAGAGAGGAGCAGAGGGGAAGGCATTGTGCTGTCTTCTCAGGACGGGGAGTCTGCTCTCTTTATGGTAATAATTTTTCAAATGGAAATGACTTAACATTTGAAACATCGATTAATGGAAATCGGCACATTGAAACGTCAGTGAAAGAAACGATGTGGCACCCGAGAGGCAGGAGGAGCACCTGACTTGGGGCTGCGTCCTTCCCTTCGGGGAATTCCAGTGC
Source organism: Oryctolagus cuniculus (assembly GCF_964237555.1). Taxonomy (NCBI): domain Eukaryota; kingdom Metazoa; phylum Chordata; class Mammalia; order Lagomorpha; family Leporidae; genus Oryctolagus; species Oryctolagus cuniculus. The sequence goes on from NC_091439.1 coordinate 117,726,741, forward strand.
CGCAGAGTTAGAAGCAGCTTCCTGACACTGACAAATCAAGAAGAGCGAGAGCTCGCGAGAACTCAGTGTGAGAGCCCCAGTGCTCCCCTCGTGAGATCAGGAGCAGCGTGTGGAGAGATGCTTCCCCGCCCCTTCCTGGAGGTACTGACCTGTGTGGCTTGCACGGAGAACCCACCAGAGGCAGCCGGATCCCAAAGGAGGAGCGAGATTCGCTGTGTCTGTGGAGGACGTGGTCACCTATGTGGTTCTGTTTGGAAAAGAAGAAGTGGGGCCGGCTGGCGCTGGTCACCTATGTGGTTCTGTTTGGAAAAGAAGAAGTGGGGCCAGCTGGCGCTGGTCACCTATGTGGTTCTGTTTGGAAAAGAAGAAGTGGGGCTGGCGCAGTGGCATAGTGGATAAAGCCACTGCCTGCAGCGCAACATCCCATATGGGCAGTGGTTCGAGTCCCGGCTGCTCCACTTCCAATCCAGCTCTCTGCTGTGGCCTGGGAAAGCAGTAGAAGATGGCCCAAGTGCTTGGGCCCCTGCACCCACGTGGGAGACCCGGAGGGAAGCTCCTGGCTCCTGGATTCGGATCAGCAGAGCCCCAGCTGTTGCAGCCAATTGCGGAGTGAACCAGTGGACGGAAGACCCCTCTCTCTCTCTGCCTCTCCTCTCTCTGTGTTACTCTGACTTTCAAAGGAATAAATAAATCTTTACAAAGGAGAAGCAGCAGCGGTTACAAGTGAGTAAAACGTAGCAGGGAGTTGAGGCTCGCTGCAGGATACAGAATCACCATACAGAATTAAAACCTAAGAAACTAGAAGAAATTAAAGTTTAAAAAGCGTCAGCATCTGAGACAGCATAGGGTTTAAGCAGGAGCACTCATTTCTGTGGTGCTCGTGGGGATGGGAAATTGGGTGGAAAGGGCGCCCTGATCTCTCCACACACACGCTCACTGCTCCCCTCCTGGTCAGACTGCCCACCCCAACTCCGTTGCATTTTCTATTAGCGTAAAGTCTGGACTAATGGACAGTATCGCCATTGATCAGGGAGAAAACCTGGAGGCCTCTGCCATTCCGTGTTCATTACTTGTTGAAAGAAAAATACCCCCAGAGAACCGCTGGGCGGGGAGAAGCTCATTCAGCTTTGCAGGTATTCCAAAGGCTGTCGCAGGCCAAGCCAGACCAGCAGAGGAACGGCACTGCTGGTGTGGCCACGCCCAGCCCCGCCACCCCACAGTGGGAGCCACACAGCTGGGACAGTGGTCGCCGCGGGAACTGCAAGAGGCGGCTCAGACACGGTGACGTCACTGAGCAACTTACTTCCTCCATCTCAGGGACAGCGTCACGTTTGCCACGGATAGAAGTTGTGTTCTTGAGCTGAATGTTGAAGCAGCCAGAATTTGCAAAGGGAGCTGTTAGGTCTGATGACCTCTGTCCACTGGGAGCCAGCCTGGACTGGGGTTATGGCACACACTTAGAGAGACAGACAGATAGATGATAGAGGATGGGTGAGATAGCTAGATAAAAGGGGTGGCAGATGATACACAGACAATAGATGGATGATAGACACGTGAATAGATGACAGATGGATAAGAGATAGTTTATGGTCGGTAGATAGATAACCTTAGATACATGAGCTAGGTAGAGGATAGTGAAAGAGAAAAGAAGAGGAGGAGGAAGAGGAAGAAGAACATAGATGAGATGGATGAATTCTGAGATTTTTTTTTTTTTGACAGGCAGAGTTAGACAGTGAGAGAGAGAGACACAGAGAGAAAGGTCTTCCTTCCATTGTTTCACTCCTCAAGTGGCTGCTACTGCCGGTGCTGCGCCGATCCGAAGCCAGGAGCCAGGTGATTCCTCCTGGTCTCCCATGGGGTGCAGGGCCCAAGCACTTGGGCCATCCTCCACTGCCTTCCCGGGCCACAGCAGAGAGCTGGGCTGGAAGAGGAGCAACCAGGACAGAATCCAGCACCCCAACCAGGACTGGAACCGGTGTGCTGGTGCTGCAGGCAGAGGATTAGCCAAGTGAGCTGCGGCGCTGGAGAAATTCTGAGATTTTAAGAACTGATTGACGACACATGGTAAATCTGGAGAGCAGCGAAGGCCGAAGAGGGGTCCGTGTGCAGCAGAATCTGACCTCTGCGGAGGCAGAGCCCTCGGGAAGGATGCATGGGGCACCATGGCCACACAGGAGAGAGGACCAGCCCGAAAACCATGCGGGCCCCTCCGAGCAAGCGTCCTGGAGGAGACCTGAATGGCAGGAGCTCCTGCCCGGGACGTGGCCCGTTCCACTGGCCAGAGGCACTGGGCGCGTCCTAGGGCCCCTGAAGGCGCTGGGCTCGGGGGAAGTGGCCACGCCTCTGCGGGACAAGGACAGGAGGGGACGCATGGAGGAGGGAGGCCGGCCTGCGGGAGAACGGTGCGGTCAGGATTCAAAGCTGACCTTGGTTCCTCTCGTGAAGTCTCTCCACGGTTGGGACAAACCCAGGGGTCGCAACGCAAGCTGGGTCAGCCCTGCCCTGGGAACACAGACCACCTGTCTCCAGCAGTCGCCCAGCCCGAGAGAGGGAGACCTTGCATTCCTAGGCAGGGCAGGTGGCTTCACCGGCCTGGGAGGGTGGGGTGGGGCCCAGGAGCAGCCCCTGTCCCGCGTGCAAGGGTAGGCAACTTCTGTCCATCATCCCAGCTTCTCCCATGGTTTTCCTCCATTTCTTCTCTGTGGCTGGTTTTAGGAGACAAATGGAGACACAACAGTTTAAAGAATCCATTTAAGGGGCCAGCGCTGTGGCCTGCAGTGAGGCGTGGCCAGGGAGTGGTTCTGAGTGTGGGTCCCGTCAGCAGAGCCAGGGGACCACATAGCAAGTCTGTTGAATTCACACAAACTCACCACTTCCAGGGCGCATGCAGAGCGCGCGGCTCAGAGTCAAGGCTCTCTCGTCCTCCCAAGTCACTGCAGGGTGCATTGTTCTCCCATGAGCCACACTCAAAAGAAGGCTGGTATCCTGCCAGAGGGAATTCTGCCGGAAGAGATTATCACAGGGTGGAAACTCCCTGATAAGGGAGCTGCACAGACAAGCTCAGATGCTTCACTGTTTCAGACACGGTGTGAGAACCGTTCCTTCCTCTCTGTGAAGACTGAAAAGACTATAAAACCACAATGAAACGGCGGGATGCTGTGGGGAAGAATCCAGCTGTACTTATCCCAGGTTCTCACATCTGCACGAGAGAAGAACCGAGGCGGAGACCCAGATGAAGTGTAAGAATGGGAGCAAGAGTCTACAGAGACCGAGCACTGGTTCAGCCGTGAGCATGGGCAGGCCTGTGGGTGTCCCACGCCATGACAAGAGCCGTGTGCGCCCCAGTTTGGTCACCCCTTTGTTGGGTAGGAGAGAGGCCCTAACTGAAGACAAATGGAGTAGTTTGAACAGTGTCCAGGGTGCGTGGTGCCCTACGGGGAAGTTTCGTGGTGTATCCACGTGGAGCTCAGTGTACGTGGGTTCAGGGGCATCGTGGGGAAGTGGGTGTGCAGAATGGGCAAGTGGGGGCTGTGACACTGGGACCCCTGGGCTCTCTCAGCCCCCTTGTGGCTCACTAACTCCCCGCCCAGCCCACATCATTGCCCCCTCAGGGATGTTGAGAGAGGGTGTCTGACGTCCATGTCTGCTCACGCGGACTCTGGACATTGTCCCTGCCTGTGCAGGGGATGAAGATCTAAGCGATCTCAGCTCGGGAGCTGCAGAGCGCCACCAGCATTGGCCATGGCCGGAATCCGGAAACTGTGGACCTTTGAAAGAGGTAAGCTGGACAGTTAAGGTGATGAAAGAACAGGGGTCGAATCCCTCTCAGAAGGGAACGCTCTTCCTACTGCTCTGAGACGGTGGGAACTGGCGGGGGTCCCCAGGGGGGTCAGGCAACAGGTTAGCTCGCGTGTAAACCCTGGTGATGAGACGGTGGGAACTGGCGGGGGTCCCCAGGGGGGTCAGGCAACAGGTTAGCTCGCGTGTAAACCCTGGTGATGAGACGGTGGGAACTGGCGGGGGTCCCCAGGGGTGTCAGGCAACAGGTTAGCTCGCGTGTAAACCCTGGTGATGTCCCTTCACTCGCAGTAGTTGTTAAAGTAAACGCAGCAGACACTGCGCTCGCTCCACTTGCTCCATCAGCAGGCTGTTTAGGGCCCACGCCCACTTCAGCTGGGGAGTCCACAGACTTGCGTGGTTGCTGTAGAACTAAAGACAAATTGAGCTTCAAATGACGTGCAAGATTCCCCCAGCGTGACGGAAGAGCTCCCCAGGAGTTCTGCCAAGGGCAGCAGCTTCCCGCGACAACCAGGAGAGCTGGGCAGAAATATTGGCGAGAAAGCGAAGTAACCCTTAATGTCTATAGGAGGAAGAAGTGGATAACAAAGGAAAAATTTTACCTAATTTTTGCTTTGTGAAGATGTATTTGAGGTTCTCAACTGGCTCCAAGATCAGGCAGAGTTATCCTCTGTGTGCACTTGTGAAAACCTCACAGGTGGAGGTTTCATTCTTGACAGATGTGCCCAGCTAGAGATTCCCCATAATTCCACTGCAGTGGGGGTGCTAGCAGCACCTGACCAGGCCTCTGCCACTGAAGCGCACTCGGTTACAGAGGGATTCTTCTTCTCAAATTTTTAACAAAGTTTAGTCTCCAGGGGGCATCAGCTGTGTGGGGTTTGGAATCCGGCACTGTGAAAATCTTGCTGCCATATTATTCGAGTCACTTGCACCTGAAATAAATTGGTAGCGTGCTGTATCTGACCTTGAGTATCTCAAGCAGAGGTGTCAGAGGCGGGGAATGCCTCCTCCCCTTGGAACGTTGCAAAAGGATGATGTTGTAAGGTAACGCTCACTCTAAGGCGGTCAACAGCAGCAGCTTAAGCCATGATTCCGAAGTCTCAGCAAAGCTGGTCCAGAGTCCATTTACGATTACAAATGGCCTTTTCCACCTTCTCGGAAGCTCAGGGTGTCCAGGAGACTGGAGGTGGGGGAATTCCTGCAGGGTTCCTGCAGAGCTGAAGGAGGCTCCGTTAGCACCAAGCAGTGGTCTTGGGAGCCCAAATGTGAGTTAATTCCTTCAGCACCACTGCAGGTACTCCGCGCACGTTTTCTGCTCAGGCTGGACTGGAAAGACATCTGCAGTCTGTGAAGGGACCCCTGGAGAAACACACGCATCTCTGCCCCCGTGCCAGGGGCACGTTAGCAAATCCACTGCCTGCCTCGCCAAGTGCCTCGCCTCTGTACGGGAGGGAGCGAGGGGGATGGCCCCATGGGACCACAGGGCGATTTTGTACACAGAGGAAACAGAAGCGGGCCACTTCTTTTGTCACATGCCGTAGCCCTTCCCCTCCAAACTCGGGAAGGACTGCCTGCACAAGGCCCCTTCCCACATGGCAGGACACACACTTCCTTAGAACTTTCCACTGAGCAAGCAGGCTCCTGGGATCTGAAGCCCACCCCCTTTGGCATCTTGGGGTGACCCCACCCCTGGGCCTGCTTTATCTCAGGCATGGTTTAATGGGGATTCCAGTGTCCTCTGGGCGGGGGTCTTAGAGACATTTCCAAAGCCTCCTAACCACAGCCTTGTCTGCTGTGCATCCGTCCCTTCGGTGATGTGGCTGTTTCCCTCTGTCGCCCCCTGCAGTGCGCAGCCGGTACTGCCCAGAGGACAGCTGAAACTCCCTGCTGTGTGATTGTGGGTGTGGGGGGTGGGGGTGGGGGTTCTTGCAGCCGGCGAACCTTGTGCATCACGAGAAAAGCATACGTGGACTCCATACGTGTTGGCTGTTTGGCATTCTCCCACTCCAGGGCTCTGGTCAAGGCAGTGAGCCCAGGCCTTGGGGCACACGTGCCATGTGGATGCTCAGGCTTCGGAATGTAAGACTGGTTACGGCACAGCCTGCCTTCCTACTCCTCCTTCAGGGAGCCACTGACGCCAGCAGACCACACGGGAGCTCACAGGTCTCCAAATGTAAGAGGAAAATCACATCTTGTCTCTTCTGACCACAGTTCTTTACAACTAGAAATCAGCAGCAAGTAAGGCACAAACACATGAAGAAGGAACAGATCCCTGCTGAGCAAGCGGGGATCCAGCATGACGTCAAGGAGGACGTTTGAAAACACCTTAGCATTACGGAAGACGGAAGTGTAACATCACCTATGCAGACGGAAGTGCAGCATTACCTACCAAGACGGAAGTACAACATTACCTACGAAGACGGAAGTGCAGCATTACCTACAGAAGACGGAAGTGCAGCATTACCCACGGAAGACGGAAGTGCACCATTACCTACACAGACGGAAGACGGAAGACGGAAGTGCAACATTACCCAGGGATCCAGCAGAAATGATACTAAGAAGGGAGTTTGCAGCCATTAACTCCTGGATTGAAAAACAAAACAAGAGATTTCAAATGGATAACTAATGGCTGCACCTCAAGAAACCAGAAAAGCAAGAACAAATCGAATACAAAATTCGTAGATGGAAAGAAATAAGAAAACTCTGAGCACTGGTACATGACGTAGGCACTAACAATTACACAAACGCCAATGAGACAGAGAGCTGGTTATGTGAAAAGATAAAGGAAATTGATAAACAATTAGCTGCATAAGCGAAGAAAAAGAGACATTTCACATGCACAGAATCATAGATAAGTGTGGATATATTAAGACCAACATGACAGAAATATAAAGGTTTGCTAAAGATGAATATGAGGCCGGCGCCACGGCTCACTAGGCTAATCCTCCACCTGCGGCACTGGCACCCCAGGTTCTAGTCCCAGCTGGGGCGCCGGATTCTGTCCCGGTTGCCCCTCTTCCAGCCAGCTCTCTGCTGTGGCCTGGGAAGGCAGTGGAGGATGGCCCAAGTGCTTGGGTCCTGCACCCCATGGGAGACCAGGAGAAGCACCTGGCTCCTGGCTTCAGATTGGCACAGTGCCAGCTGTAGCGGCCATTTTGGGGGGGTGAACCAATGGCAGGAAGACCTTTCTCTCTGTCTCTCTCTATCACTGTCTAACTCTGCCTGTCAAAAAAAAAAGATGAATATGAATGACAAATGGCAACAAATTCAATAGCCTATGAGAGAGTGTAAATTCTCGGACACACGGGCCTCACCGAGTGTGGTCATGAGGAGCAGCACAACTAAACAGACTGGCAACAGCCACCTCCACCAAAGGAAAGGCCGAACCCTGTGGCTCACCAAGTATTTAAAGACGAATTGACAAGCAATCCTCAAATTATCCTGAAAAGGAAAGAACAGAGAATTCCCCGAAGTTCGTTCTGTGAGGCCACCTTTGCCTGGTACCAGGACCAGACAAGGACGTGACAGAAACAGACAGCCATAGGCCCGCGTCCCAGATGAATTCACATGCAAATGCCTCAGCAAGGACTGGCAGGTAAGACGGGGCCGCCGTCCACTAGCCTGACTGACCACAGTCCTGCGGGGTCCACCCCAGGGTGAAGACGCTTCGGCATGTGCGAGTCAACCCGTGGCACACACATCGGCAGCGTGAGCATCTCAGCAGGCGCAGAAAAGCACCTGACGACATTCAACAGCCATCCCTGAAAGCTCTGCGAACAGAAGCAGAGAACAACTTCCCCAACTTGATTTTTTTTTTTTAATTTTTTGACAGGCAGAGTGGACAGTGAGAAAGAAAGACAGAGAGAAAGGTCTTCCTTTGCCGTTAGTTCACCCTCCAATGGCCGCGGTGGCCAGTGCACTGCAACCAGCGCACCACACTGATTCGATGGCAGGAGCCAGGTACTTATCCTGGTCTCCCATGGGGTGCAGGGCCCAAGCACTTGGGCCATCCTCCACTGCACTCCCGGGCCACAGCAGAGAGCTGGCCTGGAAGAGGGGCAACCAGGACAGAATCCGGTGCCCCGACCAGGACTAGAACCTGGTGTGCCGGCGCCATAAGGTGGAGGATTAGCCTATTGAGCCGCGGCACTGGCCCCCAATTTGATTTTAAAAATCTGTAAAACATAACCCACAATGAGGTTTAATTCCTAGTGATGAGAAAAACCAGCGTCCCCACTACGTCAGACGCCAGGGAAGGACGGTGGCTCCTCACGGCTCCCAGCAGAACTGCACAAGGCTCAGCCCATGCAACAAGGCAAGACACGAAGGGGCGAACACTGTACTGGGGAGGAGGAGCTGAAGCAGGGTTTTTCTTGAGAGCACATGATTGTCTCTGTAGAAATCTGGAGGAATCAATAAAACTCCCAGAACCACTGAGTAGATACAGCAAGGCTGCCTTACACAAATCCAGGGTTTCCTTTGTACCAGCAATTAACCACTGAAATTTAAAAAAAAAAATACCACTCATACTAACACAATAAAAGAGAGATGCTTACTTATACATAATGCAATATATGTACAAGACGCATATTTGGAAAAACGCTATGACTCAAACGCAAATGCATTATAAATAAATGGGGAGATAATGTGTGCTCATTGGTAGAAAGACTCGGCATTGTGAAGGTGGCAGGTCTTCCCCCACTGTTCGCAGGGCGCTGCCAAGTACTTCCCGACAAGCTGCTTCATGGGCACTGACGGCTCCTTTCTAACGTGTACAGAAACAAAACACCCAGAACAGTCACCGCAGCACTAGACACCGTTGGCATTGGAGAAGTTAGGCTGCCTGATATTGACACTTATCACAGCAAGAACCAAGACACTATGGGGGCTGGCGCATGCCACGGCAGGTTAATCCTCTGCCTGCATCGCCGGCATCCCATGTGGGCACTGATTCTAGTCCCGGCTGCTCCTCTTCCAATCCAGCTCTCTGCTGTGGCCTGGGGAAGCAGTAGAGGATGGCCCACGTGTTTGGGCCCCTGCACCCGTGTGGGAGACGCGGAGGAAGCTCCTGGCACCTGGCTTCGGATCGGCTGTCGCGGACAGAAGACCTCTCTCTCTGTCTCTCCACTCTCACTGTCTGTAACTCTACCTCTCAAATAAATAAATAAAATCTTTTTAAAAAGCCACTATGATATTTGCTAATATCTTAGTCCATTTGGTGGTGAGATGACAGAATACTTTGTTAGGTTTTAAAGGGAAAAAAAAAGCCTTTGCCACAGCCCTGGGAGATGAACAGTCCAGTGAGAAGGTGCCAGCATCTGGTGGGGGCCTTGAAGCTGCTTCGGCCCAGGGCAGAGGAGGAAGTGGAGGGAGCAGAAGAGGACGAGGCAGAAGCCTGGCGCCCTGGCAGGATGGGCATTGTCCCTCCATTCATGGTATCGGAGCCCTCACAGCCCAGTCACCTCCCACCGGGATTCACCTCGGGCACCACTGCCTGGGAGCTACGTTCCCAACACACAGACTGGAGGCGTTCAACCAAAGCAGTGAAACAACCGGCAAAGACGCCAGAGAAGCAGAAGCCGGAGCCCAGAGATGGACTCACGTAGGAGCAGGCAGCTGGTCCTGGAGAAGGATCGAAGACGATGTAGAGTCAGCAGAGACCGGGCAGCACACGGCTGGAAGGACAGACGCTCAGGAGGAAAACATTCGCCTCTAGACAGGCGCGCACTTTTCATTGACTCAAACTGGCTTTTAGACCTAAATACAAAATGCCAAGTTATAAATCCTCTAGACAATCACATAGGAGAGAATTTGGGGTTTTTTTTTGGGAAACGAGTCTCTAACTACAACGCTAACGTCACAATCCATGCAAACAACTGATGTCAGATTTCACAAAAATTAAAACGTTCCTCTCTGTTAAAGACACCATTAAAATAATTAAAAGGCATGCACGAAACTGGAGAAGCCTCTGGAGTAGTAAAATACAGAAAAACTCTTCAAACTCAACCATAAACAGAGTACCCACGATAATACAGATAAAACACTTGAACAAGTGCACTTCACCAAAGAACACGCACAGAGATAAAACAAACGCATGGAAAGAGGTTTGGTGACGTGTGGACTTGGGAAAGTGCAGATTAAACCTAGAAAATGCGGGGCCAGCACTGTGGCACAGTAGGCGGGGTCTCCAGCTGTATCGGCATCACCCCGTATGGGCACCAGCTCGTGTCCCGGCTGCTGCTCCTCTTCTGATCCAGCTCTCTGCTGTGGCCTGGGAAAGCAGTAGAAGATGGCCCAAGTGCTTGGGCCCCTGCACCCGTGTGGGAGACCCAGAAGAACCTCTTGGCTCCTGGGTTTGGATCGGCTCAGCTCTGTTCGTTGCAGCCAATTGGGAAGTGAACCAGCAGATGGAAGACTCCTCTCTGTCTCTCCCTCTCTCTCTGTCTGTAGCTCTACCTCTCAAATAAATAAATAAACTAAAATAAAAAACCTCGAAGACACTATTGTCAGTGGTGTCTCGAAGACGCACCTATCAGTATGGCTGAAACCCAACGCACTGACAGCACAAAAGGCTGACGTGGATGTGAAACAACTGGAACTCACCCATTGCTGCAAGAATGCAGAATAGTGCAGCCACTTTGGACAGCATTTTATCTATTTTTTACAAGGCTAATTATCCACTTACCATATGATACAGGATCTGTCTTCCAATTATTTGCCCAATGACTTAAACATTTACATTTGCAGGCCCGGCGCTGTGGCACAGCGGGTTAACACCCTGGCCTGAAGTGCTGGCATCCCATCTGGGCGCCGGTTCTAGTCCCGCCTGCTCCACTTCCAATCCAGCTCTCTGCTATGGCCTGGGAAAGCAGCAGAAGATGGCCCAAGTCCTTGGGCCCCAACACCTGTGTGGGAGACCTAGAAGAAGCTCCTGGCTCCTGGCTTCGGATCAATGCAGCTCTGGCTGTTGGGGCCATCTGGGGAGTGAACCATCAGATGGAAGACCTCTTTCTCTGTCTCTACCTCTCTCTGTAACTCCGTCTTTCAAATAAATAAAATAAATCTTTAAAAAAAATTTACGGCTGGCGCCGAGGCTCAATAGGCTAATCCTCTACCTAGGGGTGCCGGCACACCGGGTTCTAGTCCCGGTCGGGGTGCTGGATTCTGTCCCGGTTGCCCCTCTTCCAGGCCAGCTCTCTGCTGTGGCCAGGGAGTGCAGTGGAGGATGGCCCAAGTGCTTGGGCCCTGCACCCCATGGGAGACCAGGATAAACACCTGGCTCCTGCCTTCGGATCAGCGCGGTGCGCTGGCCACAGGGTGCCAGCCATGGCGGCCATTGGAGGGTGAACCAACGGCAAAGGAAGACCTTTCTCTCTCTCTCTCTCTCACTGTCCACTCTGCCTGTAAAAAAAAATTTACGTTTGCAGCTGAAGATTTAAAGAAGCGTATCTTGTAGTCAAACATTTATAGAAGCTTTATTCACAATTGTGACAATGTGGAAGCCACCAAGATGCCATTCAGTAGGTGAATGGCTACACTGTTGCAATCCAGACAACGGGGATTATTCAGCAAAAACACAAGGAGAAACAGTCACTGTGTATTACTAAGTGGAAGAAACCAGTCTGAAAAGCTGCATACTGCATGATTCCGGTATGTACCCATTATGGACAAGGCAAACCCAGGCAGGCAGGAAAAGGCAGTGACTGCCAGCGGCTAGGAGGAAGATGGAACGGATAGAAGGGATACAGGTGATTTTCAGGCCATCAAAACCTCTATGTGTGACCCGACCGTGGTGAGGGCATGGCGTCCTGCACTTGGGGAAACCCACAGAGCTGTGCCACATGCAGAATGAGCCCTGATCTCGCAGGAATCTGTGCAGCGATGACATTCCGATAGCAGCTCAGCAGCACAACAAGGCTCTGACCAGGGCACAGATCGGGCTCAGGGAGTGCGCAGACACTGTCCGCCCTGTGTCCTCAGTGTGGGCAGCTAAAGCGTTTTAGAAATCAAATGCATCAGCTTGGTTTTTTAGAAACAGACAAGGAGAAAAAAAGGCGCATTTTGACAATATTCAGCAAACGTGGAGAAAATCAAATGGACAGAGAGCGAGTGGCAGGTCAAAGGGAGCACCTCCACGCCTCCAGAGCCGGAGAGCTCACACCGCAGTGGGATTCCAGAGACGGAAGGGCAGCTGCGTAGGGAGGAGCCTGAAAGGCAACGCTGAGAGGGGGTTTCTGCTCAGAAACGTCCAGGCGCCTGCAGACATGGCCGCCCCACCAGAGGCAGAGCTGCACCGCTAGGGGCAAGCCCAGCTGCCCCAGGGAAACGCCCACCCAGTGCTCAGTGACCCCGTGGACACGGAGCGCTCAGGACTGTGCAGGAAGGCTGTGGGAGTGACGCAGTGTGGACAGACTTCCCTCGGCCCCCAGGGCTGCTGCCCTCCGGCTGTGGGACTCCGCGTCTCCTGGGACCGCTGGGTCCCGGGCGGGGGGCGAGGGGATGGTGTGTTCCCTCCTCAAAGGGGCCTTTGATTTCTCTGTTTTCAGTTTTACCTGATGGATGATGGCAGAATACTAACCCTGCAGACAGTGTTCCTGGATGTAAGGGATGCGTATTTAACTCTAGCGAGTACGTTATCCATGTTGTGGGCCCTGTAGAGTTAGAGCATGTGTCCTATTCTGACTGAAATACGAGGAAAACTATTACTTAACCCGTAACTGAATGTCATCTCGCCTGTGGAGACACTGGAAGAGGAAAGCCCATATTTGTACGCTCTGAGCTGTACTAGGGGTCTGTATATTAACATTACCTTCCTAAGTGGTGATCGACTAAACCTGATAACATTGCACAGGCTTTGCACTGGGTTCACAGGATAGCGATGTTGCATTTTGCAAACATTGGCTTGTTGTTTTCTGATTTCTTTTTAAATTTCCCTACTTTGTTTAGGATACACTTCGTTGCTTAGCAATTTCTTTTTTTTTGACAGGCAGAGTGGACAGTGAGAGAGATACAGAGAGAAAGGTCTTCCTTTGCCGTTGGTTCACCCTCCAATGGCCGCCGCGGCCGGCGCACTGCAGCCGGCGCACCGCGCTGATCCGATGGCAGGAGCCAGGAGCCAGGTGCTTTTCCTGGTCTCCCGTGGGGTGCAGGGCCCAAGCACCTGGGCCATCCTCCACTGCACTCCCTGGCCACAGCAGAGAGCTGGCCTGGAAGAGGGGCAACAGGGACAGAATCCGGCGTCCCAACCAGGACTAGAACCCGGTGTGCCAGCGCCGCTAGGCAGAGGATTAGCCTAGTGAGCCGCCGCGCCGGCCGCTTAGCAATTTCTAAATTTTATGCAGTTGAGATGAAATTGTTCTCTTTTTGGAAAAAAAAAAAAGAAAGACCGTGGAAGACAAAGAAGGAAGAGGAGGAGGAGGGGAGGAAGAGGAGGAGGAGGGGAGGAAGAGGAGGAGGGGAAACTCATGGAGTGACCCTGGCTTTGCAGAAATTGTGTTTGAGGGCATAGAATGAAGATTTCCAGCAAAACAGGCGCCGTGCCATCTTGGGGTGCTGGAATGGCGACCCTTCTTTCTGTCCCCATGGCTCGTCTTACTCTCAAACGTTCTACAGTTACACAATGTAAAAAACAAACGCGTGTAGCTATCATACTTCTTGTCCCTTCCCCTGAACATTCCCACTATCAGTTGAGTTTTCTGGATAACTGGAAACTGGCCGAAGGCCCCCACGAGAAAGCAGACAAGTTTCCAGGTCTGCAGACCCACAGAGACCAGCGGGCGCCCCTCGGGGGGTCTCCATGGTCTCTGCACCAACACGAAGCTGGGTTGCAGGACACCTACCTTGCACCGTTTTTATTAGAATCAGGAGGAGGAAAATGACTTTGCGTGTTGGATCGCCAGGTGAGCAAAAACCGCTGCAGGCACTCTGAGCAGGGCGGTGCAGCTGCCCCAGGCTTCTGAGTAGGAGCCCACAGGCGGGGAAGGCGGGCGGGGAAGCTGATAGCGCTGGCTGGGTGAGCCTCACACAGAGCCGGATCCCACAGCTGCTGGCGGCGACCGGGAGTCTCGGGACGGCGTTCCCAGCTGCGGCGAAGGCGAGATTGTGACCGCGAAGGCGCATCAACCCTTCGCATTTGCCTCCTGGTGCGGCACGCGTGTCCCTGCTTCCTGAGGCTGGTAACACACAATGTCAGTTGTCAGGCCCACTCGGGGTTTCAATAGCAGTGAAACAGTAGGAATTTGATCAACGTAGTCCTGCTGGTCATAGTCGGGGCTGGGGAGGGCGGGACTCTGCCTCTGCTGGCTTCGAGCTCCCTCACACGCTGCAGTCGCTGTCCCCTCTCACGTGTCTTCCTCCACGCTGGCCCCGCGGCATTTCTGTCTCGGGGAAGCCACCTACTTATTTGCTGCTTCTGTCTTGCTACCTTTGTTTTTTTTACTTTACTTGAAAGAGAGGTAGAGACAGAGACCGGATCTCCCATCTGCTGCTTCACTCCCCAAGAACCCACAACAACCAGGCCCAGGCCAGGCCAAAGCCAGGAGCCCAACACTCAGTCCGGTCTCCCACGTCCATGGCAGGGACGTAAGCACTTGAGACACCACCCCTGCCTCCCAGGGTGTGCAGCAGCTGGAAGCTGGAAGGAGGTGGAGCTCGCCCCTGCAGGACCACCTCCTGTGTCAGTGACCCCTGGGGTTGGACACGGCCACCTCAGTCACAGCCGGCTGCACCCTGAGAGCAGGACTCCAGGGTCGGGGCGGGCACTCGGGCAGCTGCTGGACTGAATGAGCAGCAGAGGTGCAGCCGGGCTGGCTGTGTTCTGCTCACCCCGGAGCTCTGCAGCCAGGAGCTCTGCTCATGTCCGGCTTGGCTGAGCTCTGCTGGCTCCGCCCCTCACACCTGCAGGCGGGTGTGGTCTTGTCCTGCAGAGGGCAAGGGGCAGGGAAGCCAGCCTCCAGGGGATGCCTCTAATGCAGCCGTCACAGTGGCCCTCCTGTGCTTCACTTGGCCAAGGAAGTGGTGGGCGGGGAGCCCTGCCTGTCCCAGGAGGAAGCCACAGCCTCCATGGCAGGTGCAGTGGGTGCAGGGAGGGCGCGGAACTGGGACCACCCATGCGGTTGGCCAGTCCTGGCCACTGGGCTTCCCGTCCGCCTGCAGGTCTCCTTGTGCTTGAAAAGCAGCCGCGTTCAGAGACGGAGATTTGCAGGCACCGCAGACAGCTCAGTCACCTGCCCGCCGGCTCCGGGAACCGATCCTCAGTGCTGTGGCCTCGGGAAGTGTTGCCCGGCCACATCCAGGCCAGCTCACGGGGACCCCATGGCTCGGCCCGGAGAACCCGCTGCTTCCTTCCCTGCACTGAGCGGGGGAAACCAGACGGCAGCGTGGGTTCCTTCGGGGGTTCCGCCGTGCACCCCGTCTCCATCACCTACGCACGTGGCTGGGGTGGACTGAAATCCTCCTGGGTCCTGTGGGCTGGGCTGCTTCCTGCTGCAGCAGCACTGCCTGCTCATACGCACGGGGCCACTGAGGCCATCAACAACCGAGAGCAGCTCCTGGGGGAAGAGTACGCATGTGCACGTGCACGCATGCATGGGCATGCACACATCTACATGCATGTGCACACACACACATGCAGGCACACCCACACCCACACACGTCTGCCTGTACAGATGCACACACCTGCCCCCACCTACACAGGTACACGCACACATCCACCCATGCGTCTGGCTATACATCCTTACACATACACACACATACATGCACACCACACACGCACAGTCGCATGCTCCCCCACGTGTGTCTGGAGACCTAGCAGGCTGGGTGTGCTGGGAGGAGCAGGTTGGGGCTGGGCACTCAGAGGCTCACACAGGTGGGGTCCAGGAGTGGACCAGCTGAGGAATTCCAGGGCTTGCACACCGTTTTCGCACTTCCTCCGCTGAACCTGGGAGAACCAGTTATCCCAACTGTGACCATCACTCTGCAAGCACTGGGAAACTGGCGCCCACATGGGAAAAGACGCACACAGGTCAAACTCGCCTTGCACAGCGTGGGACAAGAGGAGCGGTGGCCCTGCAGTTAGCTGAGTTCCGAGAGACCTCCTGCGAGGGCCGGTGGAGCCGCGTCCATCCGTCCGTCCATTCTCTCAGCGAAGGTTGCTGAAGATCTGTCCGAGTCAACACAATGAGCTAAGTCCTGGCGCTTTACGTGCTGTTCGTCCTCGTTTCTCAGGGTCAGAAATGCCCCTTTAGGAGCCGGCACGGGGGCACAGCAGGTAGAGCCGCTGCCTGCAGCACAGCGCCGGCATCCCACACGGGCACTGGTTTGTGTCCTGGCTGCCCCACTTCCGCTCCAGCTCCATGCTAATGGCCTGGGGGAAGGAAGAGAGGACGACCCTAGTGTGTGGGCCCCTGCACCCATGTGGGAAACTCAGATAAAGCTCCTGGCCAAGCCCTGGCCATTGTAGCCATCTGGGACGTGAAGCAGCAGATGGAAGCTCGCTCTCGCTCTCGCTCTCGCTCTCGCTCTCGCTCTCGCTCTCGCTCTCGCTCGCTCTCTCATAGACACTGCTCAGCCCACAGTGCACAGAGGAGCCAGTGCTGTTCCCAGGTCCTGAGCTGTCTGCCTGTGCCTCTCTCTCTCTCTCTCTCTCTCTCTCTCTCTCTCCCTCTCTCATAGACACTGCCCAGCCCACAGTGCACAGAGGAGCCAGTGCTGTTCCCAGGTCCTGAGCTGTCTGCCTGTGCCTCTCTCTCCCTCTCTCTCTCTCTCTCTATCTCTCTCTCTCTGTCTCTCTATCTCTGTCGCTCTCTGTCGCTCTCTGTCTCTATCTCTCTCTCCCTCTCTCTCTCCATCTCTCTCTCCCTCTCTCTCTCTCTGTCTCTCTCCATCTCTGTCTCTCTCTCTCTCTCTCTCTCTCTCTGGAACTCTGCCTTTCAAATAAATAAATCTTGAAAAAGGAAGAGAAAATGCTGATCTATATTTACACAGCATGCACTAGATGCTGGAACACTTCCTCATGTAACTAGAGCCGTGGTCCTGTGTGTCCTCACATCATAACTTATCCATTCAGAAAGCACATGTTCCATGATCAGTTACACTGCAGGAAGGCAAAGCAGAGGTCAGTATGGGCAGTCCCTCGTCTGCTGTATGCACCAACCAGCGGCACAGAATCGACATAAAGACTCACAAACAACGTTTGCTTATGCACAATTTTTTAAAAAGATTTATTTATTTATTTATTTATTTGAAAGGCAGAGTTACAGAGAGGCAGAGAGAGAGAGAGAGAGAGAGAGGTCTTCCATCCTCTGGTTTAGTCCCCAAATGGTTGCAACAGCTGGAGCTGGGCCTTTCTGAAGCCAGGAGCCAGGAGCTTCTTCCAGGTCTCCCACGTGGGTGCAGGGGCCCAAGCTCTTGGGTCATCTTCCACTGCTTTCCCAAGCCATAGCAGAGAGCTGGATCAGAAGTGGAGCAGCCGGGACTAGAACCGGCTTATGCAGTTTTGCAGAAGCACAGAAACTAGGAAAAAACCTTATTCAGGGGCGGAACGGACCACCCGGCAGTTCTCAGGCCTGCAAGCTGCTGTCAGATCCGGAAAACGGTTCCTGCTGCGGCATCAGCTCCCCGCGTGATGGCCGCGTGCCAGTCAACCCGGGCACGGGCTCTCCAGGCTCAGCACGGGCCTTTCTCTCTCTTTTTGAGCAATTTCCCATCTCACCTTCGACAGCCCACTTGCATGGGCACCGCCCAAGCCCTCTCAGAGGAATTCCTGTTTGACTTTCTTTCCTTGATTTCTGGAAGGGGAGATCCTAGATCGCTCCGCAAGCTCTCGTCTCTGCCCGCGCACCGGGACGAGCAGCTTCCTCCCCCACTGCCCAGAGCACGCACCAGCCTAACAAGACCCTGGGGACTCCTCCGGGGCCTTGAGAGCTGTGCAGAGCTCGGAGCATGGACACAGAAGGCAGCTGCCTGGGTGGAGAAGGGGCGGAGCCAAGCATCCAAGAGTCAGTGGTTTCTCTTATGACAAGAACTCCAGGGCCACGCTCTTACCATGGTCACACTCTCACCATGCAGCACATACATGTTCTTGGTCATGCACTCACCATGCACGACATGTGTGTTCATGGTCACACTCTCACCATGCGGGACATGTATGTTTTTGGTCATGCTGTCACATGCAGGACCTGTATGTTCTTGGTCACGCTCCAACCATGCAGGACACATGTGTTCTTGGTCATGCTCTCACTGTGCAGAGTAAGTATGTTCTTGACCATCCTCTCCCTTTTGTGGGCTGTTTGGGGCTTCCACCGTTGAATATTAAAATCATCTTCAATGTCACTCTGTAGTAATTCTCTAGGAAACTCGAGTGTGCAAGCACAGGGCTTCTGGACTTATTGGGAGGGCTCAGAGCACTCGGGTTCTGACACCGTCTACTATATGAGAAATGTGTATTACAACATACAACTTACACGATTGGGAAGTGAGAGTTGGTGACTCCTAAATTCCTTTCCCCTCTGAGATTCTGTGGTTTGGACGTTGGAATTATGGGATGAAACAACAGTGAGAGGAAGCAAGACCCTGCCAGTGGCTACTCCAGAGGTTATCTGTGAGCGTTCGAGCGCATTGCAGTTTGTATGCTGCAGGATAGAGCTGGCTGGGTCTGCAGCATGAATCCCCTGTGGGGATATTCATGCCTCCATCATCAATCTCAAAACTCCCTTAATTGACAGCTATTAAAGATGCATTCTTCGTGGAGGTTGTCAGGCTACAGGGAAATGTTCTGTTTTACTAAATTGCAGCTAAACTGACTTGACCAGTTCTGAAAGCCAGGAAAATCACCATCCATCAGGCTTTAACAGCAGAGCAGAACGACTTCATTTTAGCAGGTGAAAGTATCATCACCATTAAATGCTGGTGTGTGAACAAAACAGAGACGTAAAGGCCAGCGCCATGTCGTGTGCAAGCAGGGATCCGTAAGAACACAGGACTCCCTTTTCCAAGTGGCACCCAGTTCCTGGGTCCAGCCCCTGCCCTCTGCTCTTCCACGAGGAACAGAGGGAAGGGGACACAGACCATGACATTGACTTTCCACGTGGGCTGCCCGGGAGACCAGCGTCTTCATCATTGGAGCTCAGCACAGGCTGGGAAGCCAGGCTCACGGATGGCTCTGGAGGGGCCACTCCGCTCTCTGGCTTTGCTGAGGTTCAGAGGAGACCTGGCCTGCCTTGGCTTGCCGGCTGGACCCCTCTGCACAGAAGCCCTCGTGACCCCGATCACGCCTCCCAGGCCCCGTTGCCGTGTGGTTCCTGCAAAGGGCTCTCCATCCTGAGTGACACATGCCCTTCTCTGAGCGCCTTCTGCAGCCCTGGCTAGGGTCAGAAGCTGACCTCAGACAGGGAGGCTTTCTTGTTCAACTCTGAGCATCAGCTAAACAGTGCACCCGAGTACCTCGTGTGTGCTTCTCAGACCTCAGCCGAGGCTCAGAACACGGGTTCCCCCACAGTCACTCTGAGCAGGAGGACACAGCCTTCAGGTCAGAATTGGACCTCCCGGCGTGGAGGGCAAGTTGGGCGTCAGGAGTCAGTGACCTCCACCAGGCAGGGCGGGTCCCCGACTGATGCTTGGATCTGGAACCTCCGTCTTCCCACACTGCTCCCGCCTTGCCAGTGTGAGAACCAGGCCAGGATGAAGCCACATGCCCCACACGTCTCTCCCATCACAGCCCCTCCCGTGGGCCCGGCACGTGCAGGGGTGTGGCTTGCAGTAGCTGAAAACCCACCAGAGCCTGAAACCTCGGTCACACTCATGCCATCTCCTCACCTACCCCACTCTGCTGTGGCAGTGCCCAAGCTAACTGAAAACGTTCGACGTCCTCGAATCCGTAGGCACAGTCTGCCACCTGCTCCCACTGTCCCGAGGCGAGGTGACCTTACGAGTGTGTCAGCTGGATGTGACAGAAGTGACGCCGGGTGACATGGAGTCCAGGGCAAAGCCGGGGGCTGCACATCATTCCCCTGGAGGTGTTTTGAAGCCCTGCGCCCCAGCGTGGATGCCCCTCGACATGTGAAGGGACCCACGAGCCCGTTGCAGAAGTGGAAAAGTCTTTAACACACCTGGGCTACCAAATACCGCAGCTTAGAGCGCAGCGGAACGTTGACATCAGCCTACAGTGGGGCAAAACCGTCCGACACAAAGTCTAGTTTCAATAAGGTGTTAAATATCTCAGGTGATTCCCTGAACCCCGCACTGGAGTGAGAGCCAGAGTGGCTGTGTGGGGGCAGCTTCCCAGCACCGGGCGGGAAATCCCCAGCCAGGCCGTCCGTGCTGGGCACCATCTGTCCGTCCACACGGCAGACAGCGACTGCACTGCAGGGCAGTGGCTCCAACAAGATGATGGAGTTAGCGCAGGTGTAGCATGGGCCCGCTCCACAGACAGGTGTCCCCGTGAGAAGAGCGAGGGCACAGAGACGCACATGCACACAGGGCTGGCCGTGCACAGAGCAAACAGGGAGCGGCGTCTGCAGCCCAAGGCTGTGGCCACAGAAGGACGCCCCCCTCGCTGCCAACTTCAATTCCTGACTTCCAGCTCCTGGCTTTGTCCCGGCCCAGCCCTGGCTGTCTAGGGCGTCTGGGCTATAAATCAGCAGAAAAGGAATCTCTCCTTTCTCTCTCTCTCTCTCTCTCTCTCGCTCATTCTCTCTCTCTCTTGCTCTGTCTGCGTTTCTCTCTTTTTCTATCTTTGCCTCTCTCACTCTCTGTCTCTGTCTCTTGCTATCTCTTTGTTCTTTCTCCCTCTCTATCTCCCTGCCCTTCAAATGCAAAAAATCTAAAAACAATTACAATCGCTAAGTTTCTCTACTCAGCAAGTAGGGCAGAACAGTGACTGCATTCCTCCACAGGGCCTGTCTAAACAGAGCAAAGCTTCTTTTCCAATCATGAATTTATGAAGATGGACAATAATTCCTACTGACGAAACTTGATGGAAAAATCCTGAGAATGACCGCATCCGGCGAGCTGCAGCGTGGATCAAAACACAGAGTGGCAGGCGTGACTGACGTGCAGGATGGCGCCACATAACTCCGCCTTTGACTTCGATGCTTGACAACAGCCTACGGATTTCCCGGTCCCGTGGGTGGGCTGCTGGGCCCCGTGGCCAGCTTCACGTAGGCTCACTCGCACCGCAGCCTCTCAGGCCCGGAGGAGGCTGAGGGACCGTCCACAATGGCCCTGCCCGTGTCAGTGTGGCTCCTCGGCCAGGCTGGCCTCTGCACCTGGACATCGTGTGCAGCCCGCAGGGCACTGTGCAAGGGCCTCAAAAGCCTTATTCATTCCACTTTCCATAGAGAAAGGGCCTGAGCCGTGGAAGTGTGGAGGCCTATGTGGGAAAGGGGAAAAGGAAAAGGGGTGTGACGTGGGGGGCAATCTGGGACCATCGGGCACTACTGCAGGAATCACTTGCAACTGGAAACCTTTAATTTATAGTTTAAAAAGAAAGGTGTCAGACTTTCGTTTAATTTATCGATGCCAAACTGTTTTAATGTGGGCCTAGATGAAGCTTATGGGCAGATTTCCCCATGGGAAATTAATGGACAGACAGCGGCGATCTGGACATCGGAGACAACAGCAGCCGTCTTGGGTAATCCTCTGCTGCGTTCCCAGGTGCATTAGCAGGGAGCTGGACTGGAAGCGGGGCAGCCGGGACTTCAACAGGTGCTCCAGCGTGGATGGTGGTGACTTAATCCTTTGCTACAACCACAGCCCAGCATTAGCTCGTTAATTGATCTTTCTCTTATGCATCTTGTCCGTCTCCCCCACTGGAAGGGGAGCACCATAGCATCAAAGTGACCGCCTGTCTCCTGGCTGCACTCTCCTGGAGCCCTGCGGGATGACTGGGCACCGAGTGGGCCTTGGAGAAGGAGCCTTGCAATCGTGGATGTCCGCCCTGCTGCCCCCTCCAGCGCCCACCCCAGGTACCCGGAGGAAGTCTCGCGGGATCTCCCTGAGCACACCTGGACATTTGTTCAGCCTCTGGCTGGGATGTGGCAGACAGAAAGCGGGCACTCTCCAGCCCCTCCACCTGCTGCTCCGTCAGGAAGAGCATGCGTTTGGAAGACAGGTGCTTAGCAGCCCAGAAGACCGGACTTTGAAGTAGTTCTGTGAGCACCCATAAATGGGTTTCTGTCTCTCTCATGTTTCAGGTCCCAACTTGACACACATGCAACAGCAGTGGAAATAAATCATCGCAGAAGCCCACGTGGCTCAGGCGGCTCAGCTGAGCTTGGATACCAGCGTCCCACGCAAGACCACTGCTTTGAGCCCCAGCTGCTCCCATTCCAACCCAGCTCCCTGCTGACGCTCCTGGGAAGGCAGTGGAAGGTGCCAGAGGCCTTGGGCCCTGCACCCACGTGGGAGGCCTGGATGGAGCTCCTGGCTCTGGGTTTCATTGTGCCCATTTGGGGAGTGAGCCAGTGGGTGGAAGGTTCCCGGCGGGGGTGGAGGGGGGTGGGGTCCTTTTCTCCATGAGTGACAGATTGTTCTTTGCAGTCACTGAAAGTGAAGTTACATTTATCGCTACATCATTTCTCTTTTGTTGTTGTTTGTAGGTTACTGGTTTATATATTTGAAAGGCCGGGGGACAGAGAGGGGAAGAGGGAGGACAGAGGGAGAGCGAGAGCGAGAGAGAGAGAGAGAGAACCTGCCAAGTCGGTGGCTATTGGCCGCCGACACTCGGGAGAAGACAGAATCCCACCGTGGCTCTGACGGGAGCCGTCCCACAGCCAGCATCACCTGCGAGCAGTCACAGGATCCTTGCTCGTCTTTGCCTCCTAGGCCTGTGCTACTGAAATTGACAGAAGTGTGTGTAACTGATGTCGGACACAGCTGCTTATGAGGAAAGCCCAGATAAGACAGGCTGGCCTGCTTCCGCAACTGTTTGCGCCTCTCAAAAGCCAAAACCCATCGCGGCAGGATGCCTGTCTCAGGTCTCCTCTCTCCTGCCTGCACTGCCTTGTACAACATGAGGGTTCCATTCTCATGGCCCCAAGAGGGCTGCCTCCCTCCCAAGCATCAGGTCTGTGTTCCAGGAGAGAAAAGGCAGGACTCAGAACCAGGGACACAGATCAGCCACACGTGTTGATTTTAAGTCTTCTCCAAAACGCCCACACGTGGTCTGCACCGTGTCTCACATCATGAGCCGTTGCTTCCAAGCCGGGAAACACGCAGGTTCAACTGGGAACATTTCAAACCTGAACAGAGCTGAACTCCCCCAGTGTCTTCACAAAGGGAGAATTATTGTCGAGTGGGAAAATAAGAGTATCTCCCGAAAAGGAATACAAATTCTGAAAATGCCCAGGGCTACCTCCACAGGGCACAGAAGTGAAACCGTGTTTGCCCACCGGCGGGAAGGAGAGGGGAGTCTTTCACCATAAATAAGATACCCTCTCTCTCTGCTCAGTCTGGGTCTCCCCCCATGAAAGAGGCCCGTCGGTGGCGCGTCTGCAGGCCACACTGCCCATCAGAGCAGCCCGGCTGGGACAGGGTACCCGGCGCTGCTGACTTGCTCCGTGGAGCAAGGCTTAGCGGCCAAAAGCGGCTGTTGGGTAGTTATGAGAACGTAAGAGAGGATGACGAAAGGTGATCCAGATTCCACGGTGCGGGGGAGAAAGAGGCTGGACGGAAGAATCGCGCAGAACTTCGCAGACAGCTGCGTGCCTTGCCGTGACTGACCTCAGCCGGGGTTAACGGGAGCCACAGCTCGCCGCGCCCGCTAAGGCTGCCAGGCGGGCTCTGCCGCGCTCACCTCCAGCGACCCTGACCAGCTCCATGCCGGCGTCTTGGCGCACTCCAACTGGACCTTAGAGTCCCGTTCCCGGGGTCGGGGTCGCTTCTGTGAGCAGTTGGGGGGAGGGGGGGTAGAAGAGGCCTCCTGTCTCGGTCCGCGATAGTTTCAGAGAGTCCTGCCAGCTCCAGACCAGGGAGCCCCGGCTGGAGAGGTGAGGCTGAAACCCTTTCTTGGACCAGCGCCCCGCAGGTGGCAGGAGCCTCAGAGGTAGCCCCAGGACTGGCCAGTGTGGCGCCCGCGAGGACTGAAGCACGACGAATTCACACACTGGAAAAATAAGTTCAAGCAGACGGAGGAGGACCCAAACCGCTCGTGACCCATTCATTCCCTTGCCTTCCGGGACTGGGGCACACACTCACCAGCATTGGCACTCTGGAGCAGTGGCACCACGCGGGACTGAGCCGTCAGCCAAGGCCCACGTTCCGCCCCGAGGAGCTGAAAGCCTGGGGGCGGAAAGTGAGCTGCGCCACGGCCGCTGGCTTCCGAGGGCTGCCTGGGCGGCGCAGCGGGGCGGCTGGCAGAGGTTTGTCCCTGGGAAGCAGACTGCAGATTCTGCCTGGGAGGACACTTCTCCTTGGAAAGCGTGCGGCTGGGTCCAGTCCTGGGGTCAGCTCCGACCCTGCTTTGCTGCTGAGATCTCACGAGACACTCGGAGCCTCAGAATACACACTCTCGGCTGTAATTATCAATCCAGTGCTGTATTATTTACAAAGCTCTCCAGATAGATAGATGGATGATAGATACAGAAAGACACAGATTTAGCTACAGACATTGCAAATCTCTAATCCAATCTGGGATTTCTATTGTTTTTTTATTTTCTTAGATATATTTTATGTATTTGAAAGGCAGAATTAGAGAGAGAGAGAGCAAGAAAAGTTTCCATCTGTTGGTTCACTCCCCAAATGATCACATCGGCCAAGGCTGGGCTAGGCTGAAGCCAGGAGCCAGGAGCTTCATCAGGGTCTCCTACATGGGTGCAGGGGCCCAAGGATGTGGGTCATCTTCCACTGCTTTCCCAGACACATTAGCGGGGGCTAGATCGGAAGTGGAGCAGCAGAACTTGAACTGGCCTCCCTATGGGCTGCCGGCACTGCAGGTGGTGACTTTACCACCTGTGCCCCAGCACCAGCCCCCTGGGGCTTTTATTTTCCTTTGATTTTCTTTTGCCACAATAAGTGTCAAATTTGATAAGGAAAATCAATCAGTCAGTTTATCATTTATGCATCCTGTCCTCTGTTTCTGTTGTGCACGGCTCCTCCAGCAGCTGGACCAGAACATGGCCTTGATACAATCCATGAGCCAGCGACTCCCAGAGAGAGACCGCCAGCCTGTCCTCCTCCAACTTCCAAACTTTCAAACCCTTTCTTCCAAATGTCTTCTTCTCGCTTCCGTTTTAATCCCAGAGCCCTACATCCAGTTGCCCACTTAGCATTTTGCTTGAATATATACTTGAGTAAAGGATCTTTTTCCCCCCCAAACAGTGTCCTCCTGCGGTATTTAATTCAATAAACGTGGTTTTCAATCTAAAAATCGTAACAGAACTGCTCTGAGAAGTTGGGAGTCCTCACCTGAGGAAGACTCTTAGCGCCCCATGGCTACTGCTCTAGTTATGCTGTGAGTGGTGCTTATTTAAAATGCAAACGCGCTGTTTTCTGCGGAGCTTTGTGTTTGCTCTAACAAATGTTCAGTAGCATTTCCCGAGCCTCAGAGGGTATCTGAGCCTCAGAGCAGATTAGAACAGCGGCAGCTTCCAGCACTTCATAGAAAACGGGGAATAAAGCAGAACTAAGACAGCTGTTTTGTGAAAAGAGGGAGTTAACCGCCTGGGGGAGCATCCAGACTTTTCTAGCAAAAGCAAAGGAATTCCCCATCTCATTCTTCTGAACTGAACGCTGCAAACAGAATCCAAGCACAGCATTGTTCCAATTCCCAGATCTCCCTCCCTGGAAAGCTGGGAAATGCACCAAAGACTTAATATTTAGGTTTCATTCGAAAACTCTTCTTTTGTTTGGTCCCAAGCGCAAACTTTTAAAAACAGTCTTGAGACAAAAGAATGTTTAAGTTGTCTGTTATACAATATTTGAGAGGCATTTCATTGGGAAATAAACTTTTCTAATTGCACTCAGAGGGGGAGCATAATAATGGCCTCCTGCTGTGAGGGAATGAGTTGCAGTGGCCTGGGATGGACCTCAGCTCTGGCTTCCCCAAGGTCAAACAGGAACCCCTGGACCAGGTGTCTCTGACCTCCCTGAGAGGGTCTCAGCACAACAACTAAAACTCGCAGTGGGGCCGGCGCTGTGGCGCAGTGAGCTAAGCCTCTGCCTACGGCTCCGGCATCCCCTATGGGCGCTGCTTCACTTCCCATCCAGCTCCTGCTTATGGCCTGGGAAAGCAGCAGAAGGTGGTCCAAGTCCTCGGGCACCTGCACCTGCCTGGGAGACCCAGAGGGAGCTCCTGGCTGCTGGCTTTGGATTGGCCCAGTTCTGGCCATTGCAGTCATTCGGGGAATGAATCAATGGATGGAAGACCTTTCTGTCTCTGTCTGTAACTCTACCTCTCAAATAAATAAATAAAATCTTATAAACAGAAAACCCTCGTGGTGAAGCTGCTGTCCTGAAGGCGCAGGTGTGCTCACTCCATTTTCTCTGCGCAGTTAGTTTTAAAGCCGTTGCTTCCAGCCAAAGCCAATGCAGAGACACGCATGCTGGGTTTAGGGAATCTACTTTTTCATGGGAGGAGGGGTCATCAACGTGACGAAGGCGACGTGGGCACAGCGCCATGCCGGCCACACTTCCTCAGCACTGCCGTGACCTGGCACAGCTGGCACCTGTGCCAACCCAGCAGCGAGCAGGACCAGCTCCCCCAGCTTCCGACTCCGCCTCTGCGATGCGTCCTCATTCAGGTCAGTGTCATTGCCTCCTTAAAGAAACAGGTCTTTCTCTTTCAATTCTTGCTTTAGATGTGACTGATACCATCCTGGCACACAGACCGGGAAGATGAACATGATACAGTGTTACATACAAGCACACCTCTAAAGGTTCCCAAAACCTTGAAGGGAAACGTGTGTTTGTTTTGATGCAGTAAAATCGTGAAATCCATGCATGCAGGGGTTCAGAAGAGGTCAAGGAAACCACAGTTTCTTATGAAAAAACTGCATGAATTTCAAAAATTTTATGCAAAAATTTTCTTTTTTTTTATTCAATTTCCCCAAACTTCTTGGAGCCCTGGTTATGTGTTCAGGCTCTGAGCACTCGTTGCCCATCCCAGGAAACACCCGGCTGAGTCGGTGCTGTCTGCACAGCTCCAGGGCAGTGAGGACTGCGGAGGTCAAAAACTGCACAGCATGGCTGGCGCCGTGGCTCACTAGGCTAATCCTCCACCTTGCGGCACTGGCACACCGGGTTCTAGTCCCAGTTGGGGCACCAGATTCTGTCCCGGTTGCCCCTCTTCCAGGCCAGCTCTCTGCTGTGGCCAGGGAGTGCAGTGGAGGATGGCCCAAGTGCTTGGGCCCTGCACCCCATGGGAGACCAGGATAAGTACCTGGCTCCTGGCTTCGGATCAGCGCAGTGCGCAGGCCACGGCGGCCATTGGAGGGTGAACCAACGGCAAAGTCTGTCCCTCTGCCTGCCACTATGTTGTTAAGAGGAAAAAGCCCCATCAATGACAAGGTTGACCGATGCGGTGACCCACTGGGCAACAGTCCACCCAAATGTCAGCTAGCCTAGGCGTGGACGTGATTGGTGTCAGGCAAGGGAGCCTTCTGAGACGCACCTCCCCTCCGGGGCCAGCACAGAGACCTCGCCAGGTGTTGCTAAGAAAGAGTATGCCTTCCAGTAACTTCTACACTTAGTCCGTATTCCACCTACAAGCAGGCAGAGTAGTCATCAAGGGTTAAAATAACTGCCGAGGCTGATTAGCCTATCCGTATTCTGAAACGCACTTCAATGGCCTCTGGATTCCCAAGGGAGCCAGCCCCACCTGGCTGTTCTGAACAGTGGTGAGACAGTCAGTTCCCCCGCAGTTCTAAGGTAGGCGTTTCTCCCAGACTGCAGCTCCGTGCCCGGCATTTGCCCTGGGAACAGGTTCGGCCTGGCCGGCCTCTGAGGCTTCCGGCAGTAACCTAGGCATGGGAGACAGATGTCTGAGGCCACAGGCATCTCACCATCAAGTCCAGCGGGGCCGGCCCTGCCCACTGGGGTCCCTGGTGGTGGCCGGCTTCTCTGGGGAGGAGGGCCTTGCTGTTGCTGCTCTGGGTGTGTGGCACTGGGCCATGTCCTAAAGTGACACAGAGAATGTTGCTGTAACTCACGTGGGCACCGGGCTTTCACTCGGCACCGTGAGCCCCGGATCTGGGCTGACTTCTGGGTGTTCCTCTAGTCCAGGGCGCCTCCTGGGGCTTAGCATCACGTGGTATGAATCCACCACACTTTTAAAAAACATTTATTTATTTATTTATTTGAAAGACAGAGTTACACAGAGGCAGAAGCAGAGAGAGAGAGAGAGAGAGAGAGAGGGCTTCCATGCGCTGGTTCACTCCCCAAATGGCCACAATGGCCAGAGCTGGGCTGATCCAAAGCCAGGAGCCAGGAGCTTCTTCCAGGTCTCCCACATGGCTGCAGGGGCCCAAGCACTTGGGCCATCTTCTACTGCTTTCCCAGGCTGTTAGCAGGGAGGTGGATCAGAAGTGGAGCAGCCAGGTCTCCAACCAGCGCCCATATGGGATGCTAGCACTGCAGATGGTGGCTTTACCTGCTACGCCATAGCACCGGCCCCAGGGATGCACCACATTTTAAAATCTCTTTGCTAGAGATGGAGGAGCACTGGACCCTTGATTCTCTGTCACATGTAGTCATGCCGCGCCCACATGCTACACGCACCCTGCCTTGAAGAACTCGGGTGGGATTTTACTCGAGATGGGTAACCGGTGGTGAGGTGGCTGTCACAGGCGCTGCATTATGCAGTCTGAGTTAGTTCTGTTTCCTTTTAGGATGGCAGCTCCAGCCTAGCCTCCCGCACACAGCAGACAGCTTCAGAAATGCTTCCACCCTCCACGCACATGGTTCAGTTTTGTGATTTTTGGTTTTAATTCATCTGTGTATAATGGTGCATTCTTTCCACAAAGGCCTCCATCTCTCATTACCACCTAAAATCAGAAAAAGCCGAACCCCAGGAGCACAAGGGAATGCACTGGGCCGCTCATGGCCAGCAGGAGTGCATTTTCATGGTGTGGAGGCTGCAGGTCCACAGACCCCATAGACAGGGAGCCTGGTGCACTCGGACTCCCTGCTGCACGGACGCCGCCTCCTGGCCGTGTCCTCACAGGTGCCACGACCTCCCCACAGCTTCTGTTACCATAGCACCAGCCTCTTTGACGAGGCTCCACCCTTATGACCAAGTCCAGGGTCACAGGCCCACCTCCAGGTGGAGGCGAGGGCTCATCACGTTCCCTGCACGTGTGTGTCTGCATGTCTGCATGTCACAGTTCACATACATGCGTGTATTCCTCCTTTCAGATCTAGAATTCTAACACAGACAAACACCAGTCCCGCTGCTTCTCATGTTCACCCTGCCCGACGCCACCTTTTGATGGCCAATGTTTGATCAACCTTGTTCTTAATCTTCTATCAAAATTCATCCACAGAGGCTGGTGCTGTGGTATGGTGGGTAAAGCCATTGCCTGTGGTGCCGGCATCCCATATGGGCACTGGTTCTAGTCCCAGCTGCTCCTCTTCGAACCCAGCTCTCTGCTATGGCCTGGGAAAGCAGTAGAAGATGGCCCAAGTCCTTGGGCCCCTGCACCCACGTGGGAGACCCAGAAGAAGCTCCTGACTCCTGGCTTCAGCCTGGCCCAGTCCCAGTCACTGCGGCCATTTGGGGAGTGAGCCAGGGATGGAAGATCACTGTCTCTCTCTCTCTGTGTCTCTTCCTCTGTGTGTAATTCTGACTTTCAAATGGATAATAAATATTTTAAAACCATGTAGCTATTATTTGTGTCACACGGGGAGGGATGGAGTGACGGGCTGGGCAGTGACCAGAAGGTCTTCACACCACAGAGGACCCAGGTTTTGCAGCCACTGATGATGTCCCCTGTGTACGCAGATTGTCATTTCCCAGCCTCTCTGCACGCCCCAGACAAGCCAAGAACAAAACTCTGTCCACTCTGCTCCCCAACACCACAGCAGCCAGTGTGGCCTCCACCAAGGACCACGAAGTCCAGTCCAATAATCCATTCCCTTCAGTGCATCTGCCTCTGTGTCTGTGGGTGTGAAACTACCTGTGGGCCTGCAAGCCCGTGTGTGGAAGTGCATGTCGCATGTGTTCATGTGTGAGGTGTGTGTTTAGTTACCAGATCCATGTGCACACATGTGAATATCTGAGTATGTGCATGTGTGGCATGTGTGTTTAGTATGTGTTCACATGTGCACGTGGTGTGTGTGTTTGGTATGTGTTCACATGTGCATGTGTGGTGTGTGTTTAGTATGTGTTCACATGTGCATGTGTGATGCATGTGTGCATACTGTGAGCTTGTGTATTCATGGTTGTAAAGTACATGGGCGCAGTGCGTGTCAGTGTGTTTATATAACATATGTGTGTGCACAATGTGTGTAGTGTGTGCACGTGTGCTGTGTGTATGAGTCTGTATGTAGAATGCACATAGTGTGTTTACACACATGTGCTCACGGGAAGTGTAGTGTGTGTTGTGTAGTGTTGCTGTGTATGAGGACGTTAGTGTGGAAGTGACTGTGTGTGTAACATGTACGTGTGTGCATGCCTGCTGTGTGTGAATATGCAGGTGCACACACAGTGCACAGTCCCCTAGCATGGTTCAGCCACGCTCAAGACATCAATGTGCTAGGCTCAGGTTCTCGGCTCCACCTGGGAGCGGCTGACACTGACCCTCGTGGAGCGAGCCATCCCCGTGTGCAGATCTGCAGAGGACGCACCTGACGGGGACCAAGATGCGCGTGCCTCAGTAGCCACGCGGACTCCGGACCGCGGACTCCGGGCCTTGGCGTGGTGTGTGCGCTTCATCAGAGGCTGCTGAGAATCCACTCGGGATCGACACCAAGTGTCGTCACGCCCACATCGGGATCATCTCCGCGAACGGACTCACATCACACACAAGGAGCCCACGATGCAGAAGCGGGTCACACGTGGCGTCCAGGTTGACCGGAATCAGCCGGGGTCTCCATCTGTGCCTCCCGTCTGGATCACACATTTGTTAGGATGCCATCGCCATCGCTCGGCCTCAGCACGGACCCGCCTCACCCGCGGAAGGTGGCCACGGTGATTTCAGTCCACCTTGGGAAAGGAGGTGGACGTGGGGGTAGAAGGGCAATGCCGCCCAGAACTTCTCCGTGCAGAAGCCCCCCAACTGCCCCAGAAACTCAGCCCTGGGTCTCGCTGGGTCAGCAAACAGAACGCACAGGCAGAGCCTCCTAGTCCGGGCTGGCTCGCAGCTCCCTCCACGTGCACGCTGCTTCTGCTAGCTCTGAGTCTGTCCCAGCCGGACACACATGGAGCCCTCCCCCGAGCCGCTAGCTCCGAGTCTGTCCCAGCCAGACACACATGGAGCCCTCCCCCAAGCCGCTAGATCTGAGTCCATCCCAGCCGGACACACACGGAGCCCTCCCCCGAGCCGCTAGCTCTGAGTCCGTCCCAGCCGGACACACACGGAGCCCTCCCCCGAGCAGCTAGCTCCGAGTCCGTCCCAGCTGGACACACACAGAGCCCTCCCCCAGGTCCCCTGACACTCTACTGCCCTGGAAATCACTTTAGTGCGAGTCTGACTTCTGCACCTGTTGACAAAGCATGCATGCGTCAGGCTGAACTCAGCAAGCTACCAAGCCCCCACAGCTGTGTGCCGGAGATAATTCCCACTCTGGGGCATTGAGTAAATGGATCTGTGGAAGATCCGGTGGCTCCAGCCATCCTATCCAAAGCACTCTGTGTTCAGGGCAGGCGGGCGCCGGCATCGGACGCAAGGCCCCAGCGACGGGAGGAAGGCACTTGCTCACCGGCTGCAGAGAGGAGAGATAAGTGCAGGATCTGAAAATGCAGAGGTGGAGAGGAGGGGAAGAAAGGAGAACAGAGAATCCAAAGGGGATAAACGCACGTGCAGCACACAGTGACAAAGGGCAGGCGCACATTTCCACGTTAGCAAACGCAGATACCCCTCCGTGTCGTTTCTCTACTGTGGAAATGACAGCCAGAAAGCTGGGATTCCACTGCCTGTTCAAACGGAAGGGGAGATTCGTCGGCCCTGCAGAGGCTGACGACAGACACACATCGCGTGCCTCTGGGCGGCCTGGAGCTGCAGGTGCGGGGGGCAGAGCCCCACTCACTGAGCTAACTGCTCAAGCCTTGCAGGACCACCAGCCTTGGATCAGCGATGTGCGTCGCCCGTCCGTCTCCCTGGATTCTATACGTGACTACCAGGGCTCACCTGCGCGGGAGGGTGGTAAACCAGACGGCTCCCCGCGGACGTGTGAGGGCGCGAAGGAGCTGGACCCACTGTGGGAAGCCACACTTGAGAGTTTCTAGACAGTTCCACGGCTCGGCTCAGTGCTCGGTTGCTGCTCTTGATTTCTAGCTGGATGATTGCCTGTGGGTGTGTTGGCGTCTGGAACAGGCGCAGTCTCTCCTGGGTAAGCAAGCGGAGAGCCGGCCATGGCTCATGGCTCCAGACTGTTCTAGAACGAGGCACCGGCCACGCTTCTTCAAGATCTCAGGGGAACCCATCCAGATGTGCAGCATCCGCAGTGGGGGAGGGGGACCCCGCATTAGCATCCCCCCAGACCCTCCAGGTCATTCAGCTGCAGCTGGAGCAGCTCGGTTCCACAGAGACCATCCAGGACCCCCGAGTCACAGGCAGTGCCCCGCCCCCAGTGGCCCCTGTCACTCAGCCAGCCCGACCTGCCACCACCCCGTGCACTGGGCCTGGTTGATGAGAGCCCATCTGTGCGGCTACAGCAGACCGAACGTGGTTGCCCAGCCTGCTGCGGGGGCCCAGGTGTGGCGACCATTCACACGGCTGGACGGCCTGCTGCCCGCCAGAAGTGGGAGTAGTCACACCCTCAGGAAGGCGGCCTCTCCTGGTTAGCAGCACCGTGTGTGTGTGGCAGACAGGCTTTAAATACACGTCAGCGCCGACAGCCGCGTCCAAACAGCATGACAGTGGCTTTATTAGCTGTGCAGCCGTGAGTCTCGCACCTCCCTGGGCCGCCTACCAAGGAAGGAGATGACAGTAAGGCACGGGACAGCCCGTTCCTGGGAGAGCCATGCTGCTGTTGGTCAAATGATCCGCACGCAGTTTGTCTGGGCCCTAACAGCCCCAGTGTGTAAGATTTATAAGGGCCACATTTTCCAGGAAAATAAAATATTGCAGGTCACAGAATGAGACGATAAGCTAAAACCCAGGAGCAAATAGTTGCAAAAGACAAACTTGATAAAGGACTGACATTCGGGGCTGGCGCCATGGCACAGTAGGTTAATTCTCTGCTTGTAGGGCCGGCATCCCACGTAGGCACCAGTTCTAGTCCCGGTTGCTCCACTTCCCATCCAGCTCCCTGCTGTGGCTTTGGAAAACAGTGGAAGATGGCCCATACCCTTGGGCCCCTACCATGCGTGGGCGACCTGGAAGAAGCACCTGGCTCCTGGCTTCGGATCGGCGCATCTCCAGCCGTTGCGACCATCTGGGGAGTGAACCAATGGAAGGAAGACCTTTCTCTCTCTGTCTCTCACGGTCTGTTATTCTACCTCTCAAATAAATAAATAAAATCTTTTTAAAAAATGGACTGACATTCAAGATGGATAAAGAGATCTTAAAACTCAACAAGAAAGTGGACAACCTAATTTAAAAATAGACAGAAGTCTCGGATACCTCACCAAGAAGATATACGGACAGGAGGCAGATTAAAGCGATAGATACACCACTAGGGAATCTCAGGTGAAGACAGCAAGCTGCACGGTGTGCCTGTAGGATGGCTGAAGCCCAAAGCACGGAGCACACAGGTGCTGACATGAATGCAGGCACCAG
Organism: Oryctolagus cuniculus; assembly: GCF_964237555.1. Lineage (NCBI taxonomy): Eukaryota > Metazoa > Chordata > Mammalia > Lagomorpha > Leporidae > Oryctolagus > Oryctolagus cuniculus. The sequence continues at coordinate 117,760,412 of NC_091439.1, forward strand.
GAGCCCTCGTCCACCTCTGTAAGGGGCAGGTGCTTCGGAAGATCTGTAGGCAATTTCCTGCATAACTAAACTTATTCAGGCCAGACGACCCAGTGATCAGGATCCTAGGATTTAACTGAACAAGCTGAAAATGTATTTTGTCACAACAAATGCAGATGGATGTTTAAAGTTGGAAGCAACAAAGATACCCTTCAGTGGGTGAACAGAAAATCAAACAGTGGACATAGAATAGATTTAGCTATAAAAAGGAAGGCGCTATCAATTCATTAAAAACAGAGGAAACTTGAATACACATCACTAAGTGAAATCAGTTGGCCTGAAAGGCCACGTGATCTGTGAGTCCTGCTCTGACATCTGGAAAAGACAAAACACTGGAGATGCAAAAGAATCCGTGCCAGCAGGCGTGTGTGGGGCGGGGAGTGAGCCGCTGACCAGAGGGCAGCAGACCGACCCGAGGGCACTGCCGTGGCTGCCACACGTCAGTCTGCATCGTCCACACCCACGGCGGGGAGAGAGCCGCTGACCAGAGGGCAGCAGACCGACCCGAGGGCACTGCCGTGGCTGCCACGTCCACACCCACGGCGGGGAGTGAGCGGCTGGACCAGAGGGCAGCAGACCGACCCGAGGGCATTACTGTGGCTGCCACACGTCAGTCTGCATCGTCCACACCCACGACGGTGCAGCACCACGAGAGGACGCCCATGTCCGCTGTGGACTGTAGTAACAGGACGTTCCTTACCGACTCATCAATTATAACACATACACCACTGACTCGGGATTTAAATAAAGAGGAAATTGGGGTGGAGACAGAGGCACGTGGAGTTTTTATACTTTTATTTTTCTGTAAACTTACACTGCTCAGAAAAGAAAGTCCATTAATTTTTTAAAGGATATGAAACGCTCTTTCATCGCTTCAAAAGATTTCTTTTCTCAGATAAGATAGTCATGGTATATTCTACAAACTTAACACCAATGCATAAATATTTTAAACTTCTAGGGCTGAACTGCCTTTTAAGTAAAAATGAAGGTCTGTTTTCTGAAGCATAGTTTTTCTGAAGCTATTATAGTTCAATAGATCTTAAATAAAACATACGGTTCAACTCATCTATGAGACTAAATTTATAAGAAGCTATCCTAGGAAAGGAGTGGAGTTGACGGGCTGGTGCGGCAGCCTGCAAGATCCTCAGTGAGTGACACATAAAATAATGCAAGCATCTATTAAAAACAGATGAGGAGGACCGACTTTCCAATATGACATCTCACACCGTAATATGTTACAGAATATTGATTTATAATTGAGAATTTGAAACACATGACAGTATCATCAAGGTTATAAATCAAAAAGCGTATCTTAAAGGGCAAGAATCTGTACTGACGTTATATCCACAAAGAAAGCGATTTCAGACAGTACCCATCATCGCCTTTCCGGAGCCGCACAGCTTGCTGCCGTCCATCTAGGCACAAGGGGCACACTGGACCCAGCCTCTGTAGCTTGGGGAGGAATATGAAGTGTCAGGGCACGTGTGTGCGTGTGTGTGTGTGTGTGTGCCACATCTGGTATGTGTGTAAGAACATATCTGGTTCTTAGAGGATTCAAAGAATATCCGCGGCAGGCAGAATGTGGTTTGATTAACCACCTCCTAAATAGTTCGAGGATCAAGTCCACTTCTGCTTCGAAAATGGCCAAGACTTGCATTTCTACTCCTTTACCCAGCTCCATCGCTGAACTCTTTTAAAATTCATGATGGCGGAAAGAGGGAGTTCTCATAAAAATATTAAAGTTTAAATTCGAGCGTACACAAGTTGCAGAATTAATCAAGTGAAATAAAGAGAAACAGCAGCTGTTGTGTGGACTGGCATCGCAGGGTTGTCTTGTGCTGTGGTTCTCCATTCAAGGAAGCCTTGGCGCAGGCGACGGAACGAGCCCCGGGAGTCGAACCACCTCCCCTGAGCGCGGCACCAAATGCACCCTCTCCTGTCGCTGCGTGCTGCACGACAAGGCTGTGTGAGGGGCGCCGGGCTCAGCGCAGGGGTCTGCCCTGCCCACTTCCACGCCGTCACTCACGTGAGCCTCCACGGGGACCCTGGGAAGCTTGCTCTCCGTCTGCCGTTGGGGAAGCGGCTCTGCCGGCCCTTTATGCTCTAGCCAGTTTGGTCTCTGTGGAGTCCCAGTCACCCTGTACCTGCTGTGGACGCTGCCGGCCGCATGCTGGAGCACGGTGCAGCCTGAGCGGGCACCCCCAGGAGGCTCCTGTGGGGGCGACGTTCGGTTCCGAAGATTGGGGAAAGACACCCGGTCTTCCCTGGGCGTTAAAGGCCATGGCCACAGACAGAAACCCAAACAAGGCACAGTCTGCAGGACGCCTTGGCAAAGGCGTGCATGACATCCACGGATAGCCCACCACAAGATCGGCCCCTTTATGAAGTTACGTACTGTGTTTAACCTGGTCTGTTACATAACTGTATGACTCCCTTTCAAAATCATAAATATCAGCCAGTGCCGCAGCTCACTTGGCTAATCCTCCACCTGCGGCCCTGGCACCACGGGTTCTAGTCCCGGCTGAGGCACCGGATTCTGTCCCGGTTGCTCCTCTTCCAGGCCAGCTCTCTGCTGTGGCCCGGGAAGGCAGTGGAGGATGGCCCAGGTCCTTGGGCCCTGCGCCTGCATGGGAGACCAGGAGGAAGCACCTGGCTCCTGGTTTTGGATCAATGCAGCACGCCGGCCGTAGCAGCTACTTGGGGGTGGAAGACCTTTCTCTCTCTCTCTCTCTCTCACTGTCTAACTCTGCCTGTCAAAAAAAAAAAAAAATCATGAATATCACACTTTCTGTGGTATATGAAAGGATTTTCTAAGGATAACATGACTACGCATTTTTTTTCACCTCGAGGGTGATGCGCCAGCATCCCATATGGGCACCGGTTCGAGACCCAGCTGCTCCTCTTTGATCCAGCTCCCTGCTGATGGCCTGGGAAAGCAGTGGAAGATGGCCCAGGTCCTTGGGCCCCTGCACCTGCGTGGGAGACCCAGAAGAAGCTCCTGGTTCCTGGCTTTGGATCAGCTCAGCTCCGGCCATTGCAGCCATATGCCATATGGAGAGTGAACCAGCAGATGGAAGACCTCTCTCTCTCTCTCTCTCTCTCTCTCTCATTGTCTATAACTCTACCTCTCAAATAAATAAATAAAATCTTTTAAAAAAATAGTTTGTTATCAAAAAGGGTGAGGGCTGGCACTGTGGTGCAGCAGCTTAGGCCACCAACGGAAACACCTGCATAGGGCACCGGTTGGAGTCCCGGCTGCTCCACTTCTGATCCACTTCTGTTGGGAAGTAAAGAGGTGGATGGAATCTCTCTCTCTCTCCCTCTCCCCCCCACCCGGCCTTTCAAATAAATAAATATTTTAAAAAAATGAAGCTCCATATTTAGCAGGTGCAGTCCCTATGCCAGAAAGCAGGGGGAGGGTTAGTTTGATTCCTGTGTGTTAGCCGTCACAAAGCACACCGAACCCCAGAGTAAGGGAAAGGGTTTACTGGGGAAAACCCAGCAGACTGGAGGGGTGGGGCGAAGATGGAGAAGGAGAGTAAGAGAGAAAGAGGAGAGAGGAGAGGAGGGAGGAGTGAGAGAGGAGAGAGGGCTGGAGAGAGTGAGCAGGAGAGGAGAGAGAATCCAAGAGAGCAGGAGAGAAGAGTGGGTGAGAGAGCCACGTGTGCAGGACAGGCCCTTTTAAAACTTGGCCTGAGGGCCGGCGCCGCGGCTCAACAGGCTAATCCTCCGCCTTGCGGCGCCAGCACCCCGGGTTCTAGTCCCGGTTGGGGCACCGGATTCTGTCCCGGTTGCCCCTCTTCCAGGCCAGCTCTCTGCTGTGGCCTGGGAGTGGAGTGGAGGATGGCCCAAGTGCTTGGGCCCTGCACCCCCTGGGAGACCAGGAGAAGCACCTGGCTCCTGCCATCGGATCAGCGCGGTGCGCCGGCTGCAGGGTGCTGGCCGCGGCGGCCATTGGAGGGTGAAGCAATGGCAAAGGAAGACCTTTCTCTCTGTCTCTCTCTCACTGTCCACTCTGCCTGTCAAAAAAAAAAAAAAAAAAAAAAAAAAAAAAAAAAAACCTTGGCCGGAGGGCGGAGGAGGGCAGGCAGGAGCAGCGAATCCCATTAGGATGGGGGGGGGGGGCTTGACACCACACCGGGGGTTGGGCCATGTGGCCACCTGGCTTCCAGCAATGGCGGCGGGGGCTAGAGCCTGGGATGCTGTCAGGGTGTAGATGGCGCCATAGATGAAACTGCACCAGTTTCCTGACACTGTGTCCTTTCCCTTAGCAGGGGCAGCAGTGGTGGCTGTCACCTCTAGGGCACGGCGGATACTCCAGTGTGAATGTCAGAGCTCACCGAGAGTCTGAGCCTCTGGGCCCCTGGACTGAACATAACCTGATGTTAGCACGGCCTCCAGACACTTCCTGCAGTGATCCAGCTCACCCAACGGCAGCAGCGGTCCAAACACAGGTTGATGGGTAGGAGGGGAGCTGCGTTTGCGGCAATGCCGGCAGAGAGCAGCGGTTTGCGGGTGCCGACGGCCTGCCTACCTGTGCACCTCCCCTCACGGTCCCTGCTCACGACCTCCTGTCTGGGGCATAAACGGCATAAAGAGGATTTGCTCATTGCTCTCAAAGGAGAAGAGAAAGCGCATCTCCGTGTGAGCTTCTGTGCACAGCTCCCTCACTCGCAATCACTCTAAGGTCTTCAGAAATGCTGCACTGGCGCCCCGAGGGTTGGCACGAAGGATTTCTTTTTCTCCGTGAAACTGTAAAGCAAAGTGTGTGCTAGGGGCTCAGGGTTTTCCTCACGCTCATCGGTTTTCCACTCCAGAAACGCGTGCCTTTGAAGTCCCAAAGTACCGCGACTGCTGACACCACAGGCCCCTGCTTCCCAACACTACAGACTCCTGCCCAGCAGCCCGGGAGACAGGTGTCTCCTAGGAGCGTGCCACACGCACGTTGGCAGACAGCCTCAGCTGGCTGTGACCATCTTTCTGTCGGATGTCAGTTTTGTAATGGAAAAGGAAATCGATTGTTTTGGACATAAGATTTCTCTTCTAAGAGAAGTATCAATTAATCCAGAGAAAAATAGATATGCTGTAATGAAAATCAGGTAAAGCCCCCTAAACCCTGCAGACTGGGTGAGGTTTGTTGCACACTCCCTTGTTGCACTGAATAGACCTCCGCTTCATGAGCTCAGCCAGTGACAAACCGCGTGCTCACGGATTCGCTGGGAGATGTCGGACTTCGTATGCACGCCATGAAGCATTGCAGGCGTGGCCCATTATGTGTGGCAAGATGATGACAAGATTTCTTTAATGGGCATGCAAATGTGAATACAGAATGTGCACCACCTAATTTTAAGGTCTTTTTTAATCCTGAATAGCAAGAGTATTATACTACAGTTAAGGCACCCTGAGAAAAGTAGCATTGGCTCACGCGGCAAAGTAGTTGTTGAATGTGGTCTTTGCCCATCGGTGCTGTTACAACAAAACAGCCAGACTGGGAAATGATGAAGAAGGGAAGTCCACCGCTCCAAAACCGGCAGGTGCAGGTCTGATCAGGACCATGCCACCTCCTCCACAGCCCCTCCAGCTGTGTCCATGGACGGCAGAAGACAGGAACAAGCAAGGGCCAGGTGACCCTCAGCCTCACATGGGAGGGAGGAGCCCTCGGACCTACCCGCCACCCCCGAGGGCCCCTCTGAGGACCACCGCCTTGGAGATTCGGTGCCCAAACGTGACTTTCAGAAGCAGGGACACACTCAGCCCATAGCAATGCCACCTGCCCCAGGTGCACAAAGCATGAGTGTGTCGTGGTTACTTGGTCACACACCTGCTCGGGACGGAAGGAGCAGAGGCTGGCCAGTGCCTTACAGAGGGGACCCAGGACTGCCCCAGAGGGAAGCCCCTGGAGGAAGACATGGCTGGCAGGAAACACTGTGTCTGTTCATCTTAGGATGTTGCTGTAAAAAAAGAAAAAAAAAAAGGATTCATTTATTCATTTATTTATTTATTTATTTGAAAGTCAGAATGATAGAGAAACAGAAAGATCTTCCAGCCCCAGGTTCGTTCCTCAGATGGCTGCAACAGCCAGGGCTGGGCCAGGCAGAAGCCAGGAGCCAGGAGCTCCATCCGGGTCGCCCACGTGGGTGACAGAGCCCCAGGGACTTGGGCCGTCTTCTGCCGTCTCCCTTGGCACATTCGCAGGAAGCTGCATTGGAAGCAGAGCAGCTGGGACTGGAACCTGCACGCTGACACTGGACGCCACTGTCTGTGACAGCGTAACCTGCTGTGCCACGGCACCAGCCCAAGATGCCACACTTGATGCCTACAAAGCCCCCTCCCATGGGCGCAGAGTTTCATTTTTAAAATGTTTATGTTCATCTACTTGAAAGGCAGAGCTACAGAGGGAGAAGGTAGAGGAGGTTTCCATCCACTGGTTCACTTCCCAAATTCTCACAATAGCCACAGCTGGGCCAAGCTAAAACCACGACCCAGGAACTCCACCCAGGTCCCCCGCATATGTGTCAGGAGCCCAGGCACTTCTTGCAAATGACGAGTATTATGCTGGTGTCTGAAGGCATCATTGCTGCCATGCTTGTTGGTATGCAAACTCCTGCCAGATCCCACCCAGTTTCTCTGGGATAGTGACTTCAATTCCTTTTCTCATTTTATGCTGTAAGCCCCGGGGATGGAGTCCTTCTACGACTGTGAGCTGTTTGTACAAACATGCGTGAGACTGACCACGAGGCAGCTCAGAAGGAAACTCTGGCTTGCACATCGTCTGCACACCCATTGTCTGCAGCCCTCTAAAAGTCTCCAGGTCAAGTTGGCACTCACAGAATAACCCGGGGCACTGAGGAGACACCCCAGGGAGGACTCCTCAGCCTTCCACAGACATGTCAGTCACCTGCAGCCCAGACTTCCTGTCTTCTTGCCTCATTTCCAAAGTCTGGGAGACAGACGTTTTGGGCGTCATATTTTTGTATTTTGTTTTGCAGTCTCATTACATTGGCTAAGAGGCGGGAAACCTGATGCCGCAATGGGGATATTTGGAGAACTTTGAACACTGTGCAGTCTGACATCAGAAGGGGTAACTATGGGAATCATTTCCGAGACCTCCCTCATGTGACGTCCCGTCTGCATCTGAGCCAGGTGACTGTCACTCACAGAGGCACAGCGGGCTCCCAGTGGAGAAGCACTGCCATTCATTCTGAAGTCAGAGGAGAGAACTCAACTCGGCTTGACTTTCAGGTTGCAGGGTAGGATTTCAGGAGGGGCCGGCATCACGGCGAGCAGGTAAAGCCCCCACCTGCAACACCGGCATCCCATATGAGCACAGGTGCGTGTCCTGGCTGCTCCACTTCCCATCCAGCTCCCTGCTGTGGCCTGGGGAAGCAGCAGAAGATGGACCAAGTGCTTGGGCCCCTGCACCCACCTGGGAGACCCAGAAGAAGCTCCTGGCTCCTGGCCTCCGCCTGGCCCTGCCCCAGCCATTGCAGCCACTTGGGGAGTGAACCAATGGATGGAAGACCTCTCTCTCTCTCTCTCTCTCTCTCTCTCTGCCTCTGCCACTTGCTCTCTGTAACTCTACCTTTCAACATAACTAAATAAATCTTAGCGAGAAAGAGAGAGAGAGTAGCAATGTGATGAAAACTTGGTGTCCTGTCTCAGCTGATGGACGTCACGCACAGGTACATCCTGTCAGCACTGGGGCCCTCGCCAGCTCTGCCTCTCTCCATGGCAAAATCTTTCAGTGTCTCCTCTCCTGGACATCCACTCTGCACCAGAGGGCTGTCCAGAGAGTGGCTGCCCCAAGAGCTCAGACAGCCCTGTCCACATCGGGAGCTCAGCTCGGGGGAGGAGTGGCCCGTCTCCCGCGTTAGCGCGAGCCAAGGGGTCACTGAGGAAGAGCTGCCCGCTGGCCTGGGGTGGGCGCCAGCCTGCATTCTGACTTCCCTTCCAGCCACCTGCTGGTAAGTCTGCAGGGCCGCTGGCCTGGAGCGCCCCCTGCTGGCAGCCTGGAGGCACCTGCTGATGGTCCTCTTCCAAACAGGTCAACCGCTCCTCCAGTCTCTCCCCTGCCCGCTGCTGTCACTATGATCTTGCTTTTATGTTTTGCCATCACTTAACAGAACTGACGCATTCTGAGAAATCTTTTCTTAGGCAGTTTTGTCATCGTGCCTTCGAGAAGCAAATGTGTCACCTGCCACCTGTTTGTTAGCACATCTTGGACTCGACCAAATAAATACGTCAAATAAATATAGAAGTCACCCAGTGCAGGCGTCTCCTCGCACCAGGTCTCCCCTGAGGGTGCAACGAGGAGCTGCGTGCGTGGAGAGACGTATCTGGCTGTGTGCAGGTTATGGGCCAAGCAGAATTTAGCTCTTCTGTCCCACACGTGGAAACCCAAGGTCTCTTCTGATAATGAATGGATTGATGCTAGGATGGATCAATTGATGGATTCGGGATGCAGACGATCTAATCACTGCATTGGAGCAGTTTTGGCCTCTGGGGGTCTTGCGGCCATCAGGGTCTGGCTGTCTGCGCTGCCTGCGCTTCCTGCATCTCACCTCACGGCCTCCCTGCACACACACCGCCCTGGCCGCCCCCGCACCAGGCGCCAGCCTAAGAGGCCCCGGGCCCTGAACTGAGACCTGCACACTACAGCCGAAATTGCTGTTTGTCCCAGGAAGCTCCCCTCGGGGTTCTAGTTAAAGAGACAAAATCTGGCCAAATCTGCGTGTGCGTGTGTGTGTGTGTGTGCGTGTGCGTGCGTGTGTGCATGTGCGCTATATATGTGCACACATGCAGTGTGTGTGTATGCATTCGTCTGTACACACGCACATGGTTGATGTCACCAGAGCACGATGCTAAGGTGTTGGTGCAGGCTTTGCCGGGACTGGCAAAGCTGGGCTCTGCAGGACACAGGCGCAGCCTGGACGCCTCGCAGAGAGCTGGCCTTGCAGTCCTGCAGCGGAAGCTGCTGTGCGCTGGGAAGTCCAGCTTTGACCCGAAGGCATTCAGCTAGGTGAGGGCGAGCGAGCTTCCGAGCACCTGCTGTGCAGGCGGTGGCTCCCACAGAACACCTGGGGGCCTGTCTGCACCTGTGTGTGCCCTGCCCTGCCCTGCCCAGGTGAGTGCCCCGCCCTCACTCTCACCTTGCCAGGTGCAGTGTCTGGTGTGGCCGCATGGCCCCCGCACCGTGTGAAGTCCCCGGGGTGTTTGTGACGGGAAACCAGTGGCCCTTGATGTAACTTGACTCGTGTCTGCACCAGGCAAACTCTGTCTTTCCTTCCTGGATACCACACAGGGAACACAACTCTGTATTTGCTTTCTGAAGATCCGTGTTTACCAGAATTGATAAACTCACTGAATTATTGTTTCTCTGGGAGACAGGCAGGGAGGGCAGTAAAAGGCTAAAGCACTCACCCAGATGACAAAGGGCCGGACGAGATGTGGCTGCGGGAGCACCGCTGGCTAGACGCCGCAGACGCAGATTCCGAGGCCTTTCTGCGTGGTCAGATCACGTCATTTGCTCAAGTCTCAGAATCCCTGAGCATGGAAAACAGCTTTCTTTCTCTTCTTGCCAAACTCTCAAGGATCTGGGAGCAATCCTCTCTCCGTCCTGAGGATCCTGGAGCCATCTCTCTCCATCCCAAGGATCCTGGGGCAGGATGGACGGGCTCGATGATGGATAAGCAAAGATATTTTAATCCCTTTTGGAAATCCACGTCCACGCTGTTGGTTGACATCCGGAGCATGGAGGAACAAGCTGGTGCTTCCGTGAGGGAGATGGCACCGGGGCTCCTGTCCAGCCGCAAGGAATTATGTTCCAACTTGGCTTCGTGTTGCTCTCAGCACGACACATAAAAACCTCTTACTTAACCATAGTTCGGAACTAATAGGATTCAGTTCCTTTGAAAATGCATATTTGATTTTTAAGGATTTATGTATCTTCATCCACACAGTGTAATAGACTGCCTCCCCAGCTTTAGGTGGGGAAAGGATCATAGCTATCACCGTAAGGTGATTCCTGCCCGTTCGCACCACGATTGGAGGAGACGGCAGAGAGCTGAGGTTTCCGGCTCATGCTGCTAGGATAAGTTGTCACTGCGCACTGAGCGTCCAGACCCACAGCAGAGTTCAGACCCTCACAGTGCTTGGGGAAGAGTCCTGGGGTGTGGTCCGCCCTCCTAAAAAGGCTTGGTTTCACTAGGTTCTGGGAACTCCTTCCCTCCCCACCACTGCCCCTCCAGGAGTTTCTGTCCACATTTTCATCGGAAAAGACGAAAGGAAGTGGATACAGCAGAGAGTATTTGTAGGCGCAGGCATCCTGCTGGAACGTCTCTCAGCACTGCTCTGTTCTGAAACGGCCACTAAGTCATCTTCACAAAGACCTGGTGGTACCTCGGGGATGCTGTGGGCAGAGCCTTTGAGTTTCCTGCCGTCCATCGCTCGCTTCTGCCTTTGTTGTCTGCACTTCCAGCGTCTCGTCTCCTCTCACCTCACCTCATCTCCTCTCCCCTCCCCTCACCTCCCCTCCTCTCACCACACCTCATCTCCCTGCTCCTCCCCTCTCCTCCCCTCACCTCCCCTCACCTCACCTCATCTCACCTCCCCTCCCCTCACCTCCCCTCCCCTCACCTCACCTCCCCTCCCCTCACCTCCCCTCCCCTCATCTCCTCTCCTCTCACCTCATCTCACCTCCCCTCCCCTCACCTCCCCTCCCCTCACCTCACCTCCCCTCCCCTCACCTCCCCTCCCCTCATCTCCTCTCCTCTCACCTCACCTCCCCTCACCTCCCCTCACCTCATCTCACCTCCCCTCCCCTCCCCTTCCCTCCCCTTATCTCCCCTCCCCTCCCCTTATCTCCCCTCCCCTTACCTCCCCTCTCCTCACCTCCCCTCCCCTCACCTCACCTCCTCTCCCCTCCCCTCACCTCATCTCACCTCACCTCCCCACCCCTCCCCTCATCTCACCTCACCTCCCCACCCCTCCCCTCCCCTCAACTCACCTTCCCTCACCTCCCCTCCCCTCCCCTCCCTCCCCCTCCCCTCCCCTCCCCTCACCTCCCCTCCCCTCCCCTCCCCTCACCTCACCTCCCATCACCTCCCTCCCCCTCCCCTCCCCTCATCTCACCTCCGCTCCCCTCCCCTCCCCTCTTCTCATCTCATCCAGTCGTTACTGAGCCGACGTCAAGCAGCTTTCCCTGTGTTTCCTGTAGGAACTGCACGTCTTCAGTTTCAAGTTTCACCTTCAACGGGTTTTGAGTTGACTGTGCTGTGGGGTGAACCCGTTAGTTCTCGTGCACGAAGGCACCCAGCTCTCCCCTCCGCCCACCCTAAGTCCTTGGCAGAAACTGGCAGGCTGAGGACATGGGCGTCACCTCCGAGCTCTCTGTTCTGCCACGCTGGTCGGTGCGTGTGTTTCTATGCCAGGACCATGCAGTTTTAATCACTGTAGCTTTGTGAGATAGTGTGAAATCAGGAATGTGACAGCCTCAGCTTCGCTCTCCCCATCAAAATTACTTTGGCAATTGAGGATCTCCCGTGATTCCATTTGAATTTAGGACTGCTTTTTTCTGTTTCTGTAAAAAATGTCGCTGGGAACTGTGATAGACGTGCTAAGTTGATTGGGCTATCATTACACAACGTGTGCAAGTTAGGGCAGCCGTTGTACACCTTGAGTCTACTCCATCTTTGACAATTAAATATTTTAAAATAAAAAACCAGGAGGACATATGTTAAAGAGCATTCCAGGGGTGCAGAGGAGGGAGAGCCCAAGTGAGGACCACTGAGAACGGCACGAGTGAGAGGAGGGAGGTGGGAGCGGATGCACAACCGTGGGATGAGGCAGAGGAGCGCCGAGAGAGTGCAGGGCTGGCTGGTACTAGAGCAGCCTGCAGGAGTCGGAGTCGTTAGCATTTCTAAATTCCCACTGAGCAAGCACCCCTCTATGCCACTTCCTGTGGGCAGAGCACTGTTTGAGGTCCTTCACGTTTATCTCACAGGAGGCCTGGCCACGGCCCTTGAGATCCAGGTACATTCTCTGCCAGGTACCAGGTGAGATGACAAAGTGGGGAGGAGCTGAGTGCCGCTCAAGCCAGCAACTGGAACAGAACACATGCAGGCAGCCTGGCTTCAAACCCGTGACCCTGACCCCTGGGGGGAGCCGAGTGTCGGCTGGGAAAATCAACCTCTTCCTGAAAGAGCTGTGTCTTGTGAAAGGTACGCATACAAGTGGTAAACACGGAAGAACCTGAAGTCGGGCGTGGAGGGATTCCTGGGTGAGTCCCAAGACGTGGAGCCACAGGGTGGACCTGGGACAGAACACAGCTCCACCCTAACCTGTGCCTGGGGCAGGTGTCTGTCCACCGCCAAGAGAAAGTTGCACAGAGACCTGGAGAATTGGGTTGTTGGCTTCTTCTCTGGGCTAGCACAAGCAATAATATGTGGAAGCGCTTTTTCTCATTTCATCTACATCACAAGTATAGATTTACAACAAGACCTCTTACGGAAGAAAACTACATGCTATTCAAGAAAACTGTCTCAGTGAAGTCAGGACGTTTTAGTGGCTCAGTGAAGTCAGGACGTTTGAGTGGCTCCGCAGTGTTTTCTACACTGTGAGTTCATGAGATGATGGGGGGAGACCAGTAACACCTTTATCACAAGTGGATCCACTCCACTTGGGATTCAAAATCTGCTTGTTGTAGGTTGTTATAACGTCCAGTGAGGGTGATTGCACAAAGCCCTGTTTCATGCGCATGGCCCCAGACCTCCGTAACCGGCTATGCTGTGCCCCTTTGCCATCACAGTGAGCCTGGCCCCCACAGTTTATCGGTACAAAATTGCAGCATCTGTACCAAAAGTTACCCGTGTATAATCCCCTCCAACTCCTTCCAACTCTTTGGTTGGGAGAAAATTCTAGATTTTTCTGGCCTTGTTTTTTCTGGAAAGCCGTGTACACAGAGAAATCAGATGCACTGCTATCTAGAAGTTTCAGATTATAACGTCCCACTGCGGCTCATAAATATGCACAGTTACTGTATAAAAAGTCTTTAAAAATCCAACCAAAACAAACACAGAAACTAGCCTTGGCAAGCTTCCCATGAACCGACAATCCTTGTAAAATGCTCATATTTTATTCTCGTCCTCCATGGAGCTACTATCTCTTTAAAAAGCCAAATTTTGAGAATAATATACCATTTTTTATTCTCAAGAAAAAATATAAACAACAAAACTCTTGAAAAGTTGGCAATTCTTACGAATCATGCTAACAATGAGGATGGACAATCCCTTTGGACTTTGTAAATTTTGTATAATTCCTTCAGCCTCATTTCTTAATTATTAAGGTTCTTTGAAGGGATTTTTAATTTGAATCCCCCAAATTAATTACTCTGGGGTTTGTCTTCTTGTCTATCCACAGATCTTCTGTTTTGAAGAAGCCTCATTTGAACACTTCCGGCCCCAAGCGTCCCTTCCCCACCCTCCAAGAGTCCGCATTTCTGGCTGTGGCATTCGCAGGCACCTTCTTTTTCTTTACTTTTTTTTTTGTTTGTTTGACAGGCAGAGTTAGACAGTGAGAGAGAGAGAGACAGAGAGAAAGGTCTTCCTTTTTCCGTTGGTTCACCCCCAAAATGGCCGCTACGGCCGGCACACTACGCTGATCCAAAGCCAGGAGCCAGGTGCTTCCTCCTGGTCTCCCATGTGGGTGCAGGGCCCAAGGACCTGAGCCATCCTCTACTGCACTCCCGGGCCACAGCAGAGAGCTGGCCTGGAAGAGGAGCAACCGGGACAGAATCTGGTGCCCCAACCGGGACAAGAAGCCAGGGTGCCAGTGCCACAGGCAGAGGATTAGCCAAGTGAGCCGCGGCACCAGCCCTCCCATCACTATTTTTAAAGACTTATTCATTTATTTGAAAGACAGAGTTACACAGAGAGCAAGAGAGAGAGAGAGAGAGAGAGAATGTGTGCATGTATGTGTGCGTATGTGAGAGAGAATGTGTGCATGTATGTGTGTGAGAGAGAGAGAATGTGTGCATGTATGTGTGTGTGAGAGAGGGAGAGAGAATGTGTGCATGTGTGTGTGTGTGTGTGTGAGAGAGAGAGAGAGAATGTGTGCATGTATGTGTGAGAGAGAGAGGGAGAGAGAATGTGTGCGTGTATGTGTGTGTGAGAGAGAATGTGTGCATGTATGTGTGTGAGAGAGAGAGAATGTGTGCATGTATGTGTGTGTGTGAGAGAGAGAGAGAGAGAGAGAGATCTTCCTTCTGCTGGTTCGCTCCTCAAATGGCCCCAGCAACCAGGGCTGGCCAGGAAGAAGCCAGGAACCTGGAACTCCATCCAGGTCTCCCGCATGGTGTCAGGGACCCAAAGGCTCAGGTCGTCTTCCACTGCCTTCCCACACTCATTAGGAGGGAGCTGCGTTAGAAGTGGAGCAGCCAGGACTTGAACCAGCACTCACTGGGTGCCCGTGCTGCAGGCGGTGGCTTACCGCCGCACCACAACGCCGGCCCTACGTATTCCCATTTCTATTTCGTCACTGACAACCGTGCGCTGTTTGCAGGTCAGCCTCAGTACAAAGTCAAACGTAGCCGAGTCCTCTCCCTCGGTGGAGGAATCTGATGCTATCCTCCCCCTCCCCTTTCTGCTCTCCAGACAAGTCAGGAGTCAGTTCACACACCAGCGCTGTGCAAGTCAGGAGTCAGTTCACACACCAGGGTGCCCTGGGGGGGCGGCCACTTCTCCCTGCCAGTCTCTCATGCCTGCCTTCCCGTGGCGCCTGCCTGCTCTGAATGCCCCAGCACCAGGGCTCCTGACCGTGGCCCCGTGTGGCCTCTGCCCTGGGTTCTTCTGCCCCTCACTGGCTCCACTTGGACGCCAGCCCCTGCTCCGGGCTTCGTCTCCACAGGGGCGTCCTCCGAGGCTCTGTTTCTCGTGCAGTCAGCGGGTTCTCGTGGCGTTTGTCACCCAGGACGTAGCTCCTCTGCACCGGGTAGGTCCCTCGGAGTCCTGAACCCACCAAAGGGAAGCAGGCACAAGGCAGGGTCTTCCTGGCCCTGCATCATTGCTTGGCTGTGTTTTTGTTCATGTTTTATGAGTTTTATGTCCTTGAAGAAATCGCCAGGAGCTTCTTCCGGGTCTCACGAAGGTACAGGGGCCCAAGCACTTGGGCCACCTTGCACTGCTTTCCCAGGCTGTGACAGAGAACTGGATCAGAAGCGGAGCAGCCAGGACAGGAACAGGCACCCATATAGGATGCCAGTGCCACGGGCAGAGGCTTAGCCCACTACACCACAGCGCCAGCCCTCTGACAAAAGCGCCTCCTCACTCCATCATGTTTCTCTCTGCATAAAGTTCACTCGTTTTTATTTATGTAACAGACAGAAAGGGAGAGGGAGAGATGCTGGTTCCCTCGCCAACGGCCACAATGGCCAGGGCGGGGCCAGACTGAAGCCAGGAGTCGGACACTCTGTCCGGATCTCCCGTGCGGGTGGCGGGGACCCAGCGGGAGCAGGTGGTGAGGCTCCCTCCCAGGATCTCCCACAGGAGGGGCGCGTGCTCCAAGCGGGGGCTTGATGACGTCACGCTCCCCCGCTGAGCCCCAGGGTTACTTACAGAAGTATCCTCCCGACTTGGAGCGCTTGAGAAGAGTCCACGCCTTTTCACTTGACCCTTGTCAGCAACACTGAACTGTGCAGAAATCGCGGCATTAACTCAGCTTTGAACAGGAGCAGACACGCACTGCTGTGCGCACCTGGACACCCCAGAGCCCAAACCGCGCTGCCTGTCTAGGATTCTGGCTTCCTCCTCTGTGCCGTGCTGGGGAAACACTGTTGGTTAAGCACCAGGCAAGAGGGTCTGGATTTGTTCCAGTTTCTGCCCTGGCTCCCAGTGTGACGCTGACAGTTATCCATGCTCTCTGTGCTTGAGTGGCGCCCTCACACGTAAGCGAGCCGCAATAGAGCCACACGGAGTCCCTGGAAAAATCTCTCCAACAGACTCTGAGCTTCCAGCTGACGGAAACCACTACTCACAGGACCAAGAGATCTTGGGTACCTTGAAGAATGCATCTGCACGCCCTTCGCCGCATGCAGTAGGTACAGAAAAGAATTTCTACTGATTCACTTACACCCTGAAACGCACGGGGTGGGGGGGTGGGGTTGTAGATGTTTGTTTGTTTGTTTGAGAAGCGATACAGGGAGGGAGCTCGCGCCTGCTGGTCCACTCCTCAAATGTCTGGACATCTGGAGCTGGGCTCAGGACAAAGCTGGAGGTCAGGCCCGCAGCCCAGCCTCCCGTGCTGGCAGGGACTCCATCCCTGGAACCCTCACCACTGCCTCCCGGGGTCCGCACCAGCAGGAAGCCGCAGGAATTCTGTGCACTCTGCCCTGGGTCTCAGGCATCTTAACCAAGGGCCACACCCCCACTCCCAGAGCTGAAGCCGACCTCACTGCCCAACCCCAGGAGCTGATTGCTGAACTGCGGAAGACCAGGGGGTTGGGATGGAAGCTCGCACGTCATTTGTCCTCTCACACGCGTCCGACTCCGACTCCTTCCAAGTGTGAGGTCTCAGTGTTTCGTGCCAATCCAGGCCACAAGAACTGTCTTGGTCTGAGGCCAGAAACATGCGATGCTCCCTGGACTGCATCCCTGTGCCCCTGTGAACGTCTTAGTTCACTTCTGTATGAAAAACTTACATTGGCATCATCACATGGGGCCACACAGCTGTGTCTGCAAATTAGAACGTGAACTTGAGAACAGCATTGCCCACAGAGCCGGAGTCACAGAGCCCAGCCCAGCCCTGTGGTTGGCTCACAGCAATCATACAGGGATATTGGCAGAATACTTATTTGCAATGTGAAATGCTACGTAAAGTATGTATTGATGTGGGAGAAATGAGATCTATTTGCTGGCGAAGGCACAGAAATGGACAAAAATCAGCTAGAAATTTCAGTTGTTATTCTATTTAATGTGAAAGATGCTCCCTGTGTGGCATCCATTCAGACAAGTGAAGTTGTAGCAGCATTTAAATTCTCCCACCGCCTGGTCGCCAGCACTCAGTCTGCACCAGAGGCTGCCCCAGGGGTCCTCCTAAGGGGCCATGGCCTGAGCTCTCTGGTTGACTCTCTTCCCTGCTCTGCCGCGAGCCAGAGCACCAGTTTCTGTGACACGCGGTGTGGCCGGCGGGAAGAGGTGTGAAGGCAGGGAGCAGCACCGAATCCAGAAGCTTTGCTCAGGGGCGTTGTCTCTGCTTTATATTCCGAGAATGGAGGCACCCACACCGCCTAGCAGCCTTTCCCGTGCCCAGATAGGCGTCCCAGTCTTCACTGTGGTAAAGGCACGTGACGGCACACTGAGAACGGCACAGTGAGCCGCTAGAGTGACCCAGTCGCCAGAAGCTTAGACATGGCAAGGGTGTGTGAAAAGATGCGTGATGGCTTGAGAGACGGGGGACCCTGCTGCTGACGGTGTCACGGCCAATGTGTGTCTTCTTGGGACAAATTAAGGAACAGTGGAAAACAGACGGATTGCTGCTTAGATAAGTTGAGGTCATCCTTTCTGCTATGTGTCAGAGAGGGAATTTGTTGGTTTGGTTTGGCTGGTTCCAGTTGGGTTGGGATGCTTTTTTGGAGTTGAGTTGGGTTAGGTCAGGTTGGGTTGGGTTGGATTGGATTATATTAGGTCAAGTTGGATTGGATTGGTTTCGCTTGGGTTGGGTTGGGTTAGGTGGAATTGGTTTCATTTCAATTGGTTTGCTTTGGTTGGTTTGGGTTGGTTTTGTTTGGGTTGAGTTGGGTTGAGTTAGGTTGGGTTGGGTTGGTTTCATTTGAATTGGGTTGGGTTGGTTTACTTTGATTGGTTTGGGTTGGGTTGGGTTACGTCAGTTAGGTTTGGTTTAGATTGGGTTGGGTTGGGTTGGTTTCATTTGGTTTAATTTGGTTGGGTTGGGTTGTGTTGGTTGGTTTGGGTTGGGTTGGGTTGAGTTAGGGCAGGTGGGTTTGGATTGGATTGGGTTGGGTTGGGTTGGGTTGGTTTCAGTTGCTTTAATTTGGTTGGTTTGGTTTGGGTTGGGTTGATCTCAGTTGGTTTACTTCGGTTGGTTTGGTTTTGAGTGTAGTTCAGTTTGGTTTGGTTTGGTTTGGTTTAGTTCAGCTTAGTTTGGTTTGAGTCGTGTTGGATTGGTTTTCTCTAGAACGTAGGACTGGGGAAGCATATGTGGGTGGGTCTTAAGTCTGAGTGGTGGGCACCAATCCTGTTGGCTTGAGAGGCTCTCCTTCCAGACACAACTCATTTCTTTTTTTTTTCATTTTCAATTATTTTTATATACAGAAGATCGATTTAGTATATATTAAGTAAAGATTTCATCAGTTTGTACCCACATGGAAACCCAAAGTGTAAAATACTGTTTCAGTACTAGTTATAGCATTACTTCACATTGGACAACACATTAAGGACAGATCCCACATGAGAAGTAAGTACACAGTGACTCCTGTTGTTGACTTAACAATTTGACACTCTTGTTTATGGCATCAATAATCTCCCTAGGCTCCAGTCATGAGTTTCCAAGGCTATGGAAGCCTTTTGAGTTCACCGACTTCGATCTTATCCTGACAGGGTCATAGTCAAAGTGTAAGTTCTCTCCTCCCTCAGAGAAAGGTACCTCCTTCTTTGATGGCCCCATTTTTTCCACTAGGATCTCACTCACAGAGATCAGAGATCTTTCATTTAGATCTTCTTTTTTTTTTTTTTTCCAGAGTGTCTTGGCTTTCCATGCCTAAAATACTCTCATGGGCTCTTCAGCAATATCCGAATGCCTTAAGGGCTGATTCTGAGGCCAGAGTGCTTTTTAGGACATCTGCCATTCTATGAGTCTACTGTGTATCTCCATTCTCATGGACAAAACTCATTTCTATTCACAGGCTCTGAACACCAGCACTGTCCCTTCCCAGCCTTGATATTGTTACTTGCCTGGGAGGGCACCTCTGATGGCCCCTGGATGCATTTGCAGTAACACCAAGTCACACCCCTTTGCCTGACATCACACAGATGAGGGGACAAGGGCAGAGACCAAAAGGGGAGCCATAAGTATGGCACAAATGGAAACAAAGCCTGGAGGTGCCAACACATGCCCAGACAAGGTAGTCAGGGAATCCACCTGGGCCACGGGATGAATCCACTCTGGGCATCAGACGCTGAGCCTACTCACCCCACAACTCCGCCCACCCAGGCTGTGGGGACAGATGAGCCTGAGGCTGGCTGAGGAGGTGCTGGCCTGTGTCCCTGGGGTGAACCTTCGCTGCTTCTCTGTGCTTCCAGGGGAGCAGGAGTGATAGGAAAAGATGGGACCGAAATATTCCCGACAAAGCCTTCAATGAGTTCCCTAATGAGAGATCGTCAGATATGTGAAGTATACCTGGGGCAGTGATCCCGACACTGGCTGATCCTGAGAGCGCTGTGAAAGCAAAACCTACACACAACAAAACCGACAGGCTTGGCAAAGCACAGATGAGCTGAGGGAATGGGTGAGGGTGGTGCAGCGGTCCCCTCCCTCCCCAGACTGATGGGGCTTCCCCGTCTTGTAGTCCATGGGGAGCACTAACAGGGCACGACGCAGAGGAGTGAGTGCAGCAGCTCAGCGCTCACGCATCTTAGGCTCCGTGCTCTGAGAGCTGCAAGGGAACCAGAAAGCAGATCACTGAGCGCTTCTCATCTCACCCTCCCTTCATTTCCCACCTTCCACCAGGTGGCTAAGGGCTGGCAGGAGCCATGAGGGACCAGAGGAGGACCACAGGTAACGGGCCCCCTGAGCTAACGACTGACTGCCCTTACCGTCCCTGCATGCATTGGATAGCAAACAGCCTCTCCACGCCCTCAGCAGGCAGCTCCTGGAGAAGAGACACGCACAGCCCGTCACGATTCCTCGAGGGACACTTTTCCCTACCCCTGCACTAAGGGCGACGAGTCGCAGCCACACAGGGGCCAGGCTTCTCCAACAGTTGTGTGAGACACAGTGGCCTGGAGATGGTGAGGAGCTGCAGCATTTGCCCTGTGGTCCAGACTAACACCACTGCAGCCCCCAGCCCAGCCGATGCATCCGTGTCTCCAAAGTGCGTGTGGAGTGGATAAACGTGCCAGCAGGTCACTGGGGAAGAGAGCAGCCACGGGGCCACAGCCACTGGGCGGCCACCATTTTCATTCTGCACAAAATCCTCAGTCAGGCTCCAGGGGCGGGAAGAGCCGGGCAGCAGAACTTGTGCAGGTGCCTGCGCAGCTGCGGCAGGGAGAAGGCTCAGGGGAGGTGGTCAAAGTGACAGGATCTCTCCTGGGGGGGCGGGGCAGACTGACAGGACCTCTCCCTGGGGGCTCAGGGAAAGTGGTCAGAGTGAGGGGCCTCTCCCTGAGGGGGGGGCAGGGCAGACTGAGGGGCCTCTCCCTGGGGGGTCGGGGCAGAGTGAGGGGCCTCTCCCTGGGGGGTGCGGGGCAGAGTGAGGGGCCTCTCCCTGGGGGGTGCGGGGCAGAGTGAGGGGCCTCTCCCTGGGGGGGGGCTCAGGGAAAGTGGTCAGAGTGAGGGGCCTCTCGCTGGGGGGGGCAGGGCAGAGTGAGGGGTCTCTCCCTAGGGGGGGCGAGGCAGAGTGAGGGGTCTCTCCCTGGGGGGGGCGGGGCAGGCGGGGCAGAGTGAGGGGCCTCTCCCTGGGGGGGGCTCAGGGAAAGTGGTCAGCACGAGGGGTCTCTCCCTGGGGGGTCGGGGCAGAGTGAGGGGACCTCTCACTGGGGGGGGGGGGTCAGGGCAGAGTGAGGGGACCTCTCACTGGGGGGGGGTCAGGGCAGAGTGAGGGGACCTCTCACTGGGGGGGGGTCAGGGCAGAGTGAGGGGACCTCTCCCTGGGGGCTCAGGGCAGAGTGAGGGACCTCTCCCTGAGGGCTCAGGGCAGAGTGAGGGGACCTCTCCCTGGGGGGTCGAGGCAGCGTGAGGGGACCTCTCCCTGGGGGCTCAGGGCAGAGTGAGGGGACCTCTCCGTAGGGGGTCGGGACAGAGTAAGGGGTCTCTCTGTGATCTTGACGGGAACCCCAAAGAGCAGGCTGCACTGCTCACTGTTCTTTGGCACTCTCCCCATCTCACGTGGAAATTTAGTGCCCCAGAGAGTCTGCTGCACAGCCCCGTCTGCACCGAAGTGTCCATGAAGATGGTATACCCCCGACATACATGTCGCCCAAGAGTTCTCAGCACTCACAGCAATGGGAGTGTGCTGGCCCAAACCTCTAACCCTGAGGCCACACAAAGGCCAGTGAGCAGGGGGACACTGGGGACGCCTGGGTGGAGGGCGGGGGTCGCATCAGGATTTCCTTTGGCTCACTTCTTGGAGGGACAGAAAAAGAGTTCACAATAAGAGCGACTATTATGAAATAAATGAAGGAGAAAACTGGGAGAGGACAGGAGGAGAAGACAGAGTAACTGAAACACACCTGGGCTGTTGCCTTCCCCCCGGGGTCCACTTTAGTGAAAAGACTAGAAACAAGTGCTTCCTAAGGACGCGTCTTTGTCTGTCTATGTACATCCCTATAGCTTTTCTCACCGAATCCTTCCCTAGGCCTTGGGGGAAGAATCGAGGTGATCCCATTTTGCAGGGGCACTAGAAAGTCAAGTCCAGGGTCACGCCCCGTTAGTGACCTGACTACAGCTTGACCGTTGGTGCATCACTGAGCATCAGGGCACACTGTTTGTCCTGAGTGACATTGACAGCAGAAAACTGTCTTTCAGGGACAGGCAAACACTGCAGTGGTGGAAGGGGGAGTCAGGGAGCCACACTGCCCAGGTTGGGCTGTTCTGAGCAGCCTCGTACTGTGGACCTCTGACACCTTACACAGCCCCTGATCCACACAGCAGGAATAGCACAGCCTCCCTCCCACAAAACCTCAGAGAAAGTGGAAATAAAGAATACATTTATTTTGGTGTGAAAGCCTTCTGAAATCCATGCATAGTTCTTTAGTAATGCACATTTGCATAAACATTTTCAGAGCCCCTGTGTGTGCGGGTGAAGTGAGTGTGTGGAGCGGCTCTGAGTGTGTGAGTGTGTGTGGGTGGGTGGGTATATGTGTGTGTGTGAGTGTGTGGGGGGTGTGGGTGTGTGCATGTGGGTGTGTGTGAGTGTGTGTGAGTGGGTGGGTGTATGTGTGTGTGTGAGTGGGGGGTGTGGGTGGGTGGGTATATGTGTGTGGGGGGGTGTGGGTGTGTGTATGTGGGTGTGTGTGAGTATGTGTGAGTGTGTGGGTGTATGTGTGTGTGTGAGTGGGGGGTGTAGGTGTGTGGGTGTGGGTGTGTGTGAGTATGTATGGGTGGGTGGGTGTATGTGTGTGTGTGGGTGTGTGTGAGTGTGTGTGGTGTGTGTGTGTGAGTGTGTGGGTGGGTGTATGTGTGTGTGTGAGTGGGGGGTGTGGATGTGTGGGTGTGTGTGAGTGTGTGTGTGTGTGTGTGGGTGTGTGTGAGTGTGTAGGGGGTGTGGGTGTGGGTGTGTGGGTGTGTGTGAGTGGGTGGGTGGGTGGGTGTATGTGGGGGGGTGTGGGTGTGTGGGTGTGAGTGTGTGTGAGTGGGTGGGTGTGTGTGTGTGTGTGTGTGTGTGTGAGTATGTGTGGGGGTGTGGGTGTGTGTGAGTGTGAGTGGGGGGTGTGGGTGTGTGTGAGTGTGTGTGAGTGGGTGGGTGTATGTGTGTGTGTGTGTGAGTGTGGGGGGGTGTGGGTGTGTGTGTGTGGGTGTGTGTGAGTGTGTAGGGGGAGTGGGGGGGGCCGCTGCTGCTGCTCCACCGTCACAGCCACCCTCTGTGCGGTGAGCAGGACCTAAGAAGGAAGACTCTTAAAAACGGTTCTAAATAATGAGATTTCATTACTTTCACATTAGAACTGAGAAAAAATGCAAAGGCTCATGTGGAAAATACCAAAATAGCTATAATAGTCATAACCAGACGGAGAGCTCTTATATACAATATGGAAAGAATTCCTACAAATTAGGAAGAACAGGTTCACCTAGAGAAAACTGGGTGAATGATATGAATAGGCAACTTGCTAAGGGAAATGCAAATACCAACCATACACAAACATCAACCAACCACATGCAAATATCAGCCACACACAGATAACAGCCATACACAAATACCAACCAAACACAGGTAAACACATGCAAGTATTATCAAACACATACACACATCAACCACACACAAATTCCAACCACATGCACATGTCAACCACATATGAACACAACCCACATGCAAACGAGAAGGCTGACTGCGGCAGAGCTGCGACGTGGAGAGGCGAGGTTTGCGTCCGTGCCCTGCCACGTTCACCAAGGCCATGACGCCGTGGAGCGGCTTGGCGCTCGGATGGGGGCACACAGCCACACCTCGGGGCGGAATGCTGCAGCCCAGCATTGCCAGGTAGCAGCTCGGTGACGTCTGTCAGAAGCATCTCCATGCCGCAGGCCTTGGCTGCAACGTTTCCAGTTATAGAAAATTTCCCCAGAAAACACGCGCGGTGTAGCTGACTCTCAGGGGGAGCTTATGCGTGTGTGCACCGTTCATCACCGTGCAATCCCGACAGCGAGATGCTGTGTAACTGCTACTCACACAGGGCCAGCTCCTGCGCCTCCACAGAGACTGCTCGGAAGACACTGAGATGTGGCAGCAGAGACTTCGCCGCATAACAGAGACCGCGGGGCAGGGACTGGCGGGGCAGGGACTGGCGGGGCAGGGACCGGCGGAGCCGTTAAGATGCCGCTTGGGAAACCTGCAGCTCACATCCAAGCGCAAGTCCCAGCCCCATTGCAACTCCAGCTTTCTGGGCTGCACACCTGCAGACGGCAGAAGACCTGGCTTGAGTGCTTGGTTTCCTGCCACCCACATGGTTCCTGGCTTCCTGCTTGAGTCTGGTGAGCATTTGGGGAGTAACGGGGTGGGGGGCATCAGAGGTCGCTCTCTCCCCTCCCTCCCTCTCTCTCTCCTCCCTCCCTCTCTCTCTCCTCTCTCTCCCTCTCCCTCTCTCTCTCCTCCCTCTCTCCCTGTCTCTCCTCTCTCTCTCCTCTCTCCCCTCCCTCTCTCTCTCCTCCCTCCCTCTCTCTCTCCTCCCTCCCTCTCTCTCTCTTCTCTCTCCCTCTCCCTCTCTCTCTCCTCCCTCTCTCTCTCTGTCTCCTCTCTCTCTCCTCCCTCTCTCCCTCTCTCTCCTCTCCCTCTCCCTCTCTTTCTCTCTCCTCTCTCTCCCTCTCTCTCTCCTCCCTCCCTCTCTCCTGCCTCCCTCTCTCCTCTCTCTCCCCTCCCTCTCTCTCTTCTCTCTCCTCTCTCCCTCTCCCTCTCTCTCTTCCCTCTCTCTCTCCTCCCTCTCTCCCTCTCTCTCCTCTCCCTGTCTCTCCTCTCCCTCTCCCTCCCCCTCCCTCTCTCCCTCTGTCTCCCCCTCCTCTCTCTCTTTCCTCTCTCCCTCTCTCCCTCTCTTCCTCTCTCTCTCTCCTTCTCCCTCTCTCCCTCCCTCTTTCTCTCCCTCTCCCTCTCTCCCTCTGTCTCCACCTCCCCTCTCTCTCCCTCTCAGTTCTAAGGCTGTCTGATTCTCTCCATGCAGTATCAGATGGGTCGCATGCAGCTGCACTTGTTGGAAAACAGAGACCCCTGCCCGCCTGAGCCCGCCCTTGGCTCAGGATCTTCCAGCCCATGTCCTCGGTCACATCCACACAGCTTGTGTGACCGCAGAGCACCAAACCCACAAGGCTGCCCCTCAGGAGTCCTGGGCCAGGAACAGGGAGACAGAGTGCAAACACGGATTTCCGGTGTACCACAGTGTCAGGGCAGCTCTGTGGAAAGAGTACAAGTCCATGACCAAGTCCCTCCCACAGCCCCGGCTCCTGACACCATCACACTCAGCATCTGAGCTCTGGGGAGACACCAACATCCCAGCCATCGCAGGTGGTGGCCACCCTGTTTACGTCACTGAAGGGCTAACACGTGGCCACGTGGACACCTGGCGCTACCCTGCTGGCTCCTGGATGGGCACTGTCCACCTGAAGCCCCTCTCTCGACTACTCCTGGGCTCTTACAGCTGGGGAAGAGGAAGGTCAGGGGTGGGGCAGGGCTGGGAAAGGCAGAGCTGACCAGCAAGCCCCGCGCATGTCTTGTGCCTCTGGCTCTGCGTCTGCCGCCACCCACACCACGTGTACCCATGTTTGCCTTCCACTGCCTCCACACTGGACGCTCCGGCCGCCCCTTCAAGGGGCACCACAGTGCCTGTGCCAAACATACTCGACGGCTTTTATAAGGAAGTCTCTGCCACACGGCGTCATTTCTGCTCAGACCACAACAGAGCTGGACATCCCCGCGGCCAGCTCATGTCCTTGTTGCCCCCTTGTCATAGGTACCTAACGCGTCACTCACAGGTGGCGCTGGTCTGACCACAACCGCCAATGTCAGACAGCTCAGGACACCACACAGCCTGACAGATGGTGACAGTGAGATCCGAGTGCCCTGTGTGCTGACTGCACCACGCTGTCTGTCGTTATGCGGGAGCGCACACGTTCTGCTGGCAAGAAGTAGCATCCCGTGACCATGGTGCCGTGCTATACCCTGTCGGCGTCCAGGGACCTGGCCCAGCGGCTGGGTGAGGGTAGGTCTGTCTGTGAGGTCAAACGGGGACAAAATCAGATAAAAATGTGTTCCTTGTAAGTGGTCCCATCATAAGTGCCCACGATGACATGTTCTTTCTAGCTCAGGGTGCTAATTCCACATCGGTGGCTTGCAATGTGGGACGTCAGCATCTCACCCCCCAGCACGGGGGTCTCCAAGAACTTCATGGAAATGCAGACTAGGAAGGCTCCGTGCCTGGATTTCAAGACTGCTCTTACACCACATAAGCACTTCTTTTCTCTGCACGTCCCTGGACTGTCCAAGGGGCTCGTGGAGGGCAGGACGGCTGCGTCCCCGACACCCCAGCCCCTCAGTGCCCTTGGAGGCCAGCAGGAGGTCAAGGCGAAGCCGGTGGGACAGGAACCTGAGCCCTTGGTTAGCGCACTTCTCAGAAGTGCACACCCGACCTGAGACTTGCAGAAGCGTTCCAAACGCCTGGAGCTGCAGGTGTGAGCGGCCCAGACAGATGCAGCGCTGTGGGCCAGGGACGCTGCTTCGCTGAATCCGCTCTTCCTAAATCCTTGAACGGAATCTCCCCCACCGCCTGGGACAGCGAGGAGAGGCCTTGGCCTCTGTGCTGAGGGGGAGAAGGGGAGAAGTTTCATTCCCTAGGGACGATCGTGATTGTATCGAGCGTTTTAAAAAGAGACTATTGCTCAGATTCACAGTGCACATGGTGATCTGATTTTTCTGCATTGCTTTTCCTTGAGAGAAGAGGACTTTGATCCTCCACAGGCTAGATCTGTATTTTTTCTGTTTCTCTCTCTCTCTAATCTATCATCGATTCAGTTCTCTCTTACTTATCCATCTCTCGCCTACCATACAGCCATCATCCATCTCTGTCTCTCCCATTCCCCTCTCATCGGTGTACCCATCTATGCAGCTCCCGCCTATGCATTTATCAATCAGCCATCTCTGCCATCCGGCCGTCCCTCGTCTGTCCATCTCTCATCTCGCTACTCCTGCCACCATTCATCTCTAGTCAGTCCATCTCCACTCTCTCTGTCATCTACCCGCCTTTCTGCCGTATCTCCACCATCCGTCCAGCTCCTACCCCTCTCTGTCATCTAGCCATCCCTTCTACCTATCATCCGTCTGTCCGTCATCTCTCTGACTCCATCCCTTCTACCTATCATCCGTCTGTCCATCATCTCTCTAACTATCAATCCTCTATCTCTTGTTCCCTGGATCAACACCTGGAGGGAGAGGAAAGTCCTGGAAGCAGCATCTCTCTTCCTGTGGTGTCTAAATTCAAACACTTTCAGAAGAATGAAGACTAACACTTCTTGCCTATTGAGATCTGGCCCCTCAGTAGAACAGGTGTCGTGGTGGGGAACCACAGAAGCCACGTTATTTTACAGAGTAGAATGCAGTGGCATATTTTTCCCAGAACAACGTTTTGTAAGATGATTGCCCATATATCATTTATTCATATGATCCAGGAGGTGAGATTTTAATCATGCCATGGCTTTGGTGAGAAAACCAGTTTTCCTAGGCATTCTAGACTGTAGACACAGAATCTTCAGGATGGCTGGTCTTGTAAAGCACACTTTAAATCTTCTGGGTATTTACATTTTGTAGACGTCTTCCCTGGCCAGCCCATGTAGGAGGAAGTGGATACATGTAGCAGGTGCACGGTGCCCAACCCCCAGCGTGACACACAGGAGGCACTCAGAGCACGTCTGTGGGGCCGGCGCTGTGGTGTAGTGGGCTAACCCTCCCCTTGCAGCACCGGCATCCCACATGGCCTGCAGTTTGAGCCCCGGCTGCTCCTCTTCCAATCCAACTCTCTGCTATGGCCAGGGAAGGCAGTAGAAGACGGCCCAAGTCCTTGGGCCCCTGCATTCACATGGGTACCCTGGAGAAGCTCCTGGCTTTGGATTAGTGCAGCTCCGGCCATTGTGACCATTTGGGGAGTGAACCAGCGATGGAAGACCTCTCTCTCTGTCTCTCCCTCTCTCAGTCCATAGCTCTGCCTCTCAATAAATAAATAAAATATTTTTAAAAACCACATCTCACAGCAGAGGACTCTCATCAGCTGTCACAGCCTGGGGGACCCCATGCCTCTAGGTCCATACAGGAGCAACTGGTCTGCCTCTCTCCTTCAAGTCTGCTTCTCCTGCTTAATGATGATAGTGATAGTAACAGCAGTAATAACAGCAATAATAACAGTAACAATAGTAACGATAGTAACAATAGTAACAATCCTAGTAATAACAGTAATTAGTGACAATAGTAATAATAATGGTAATGACAGCAATGATAATAGTAACAGTACTAATAATAGTATTAGCAGCAATAATGGTAATGACGGTAACAATAGTAACAGCGATACTGATAATAGTATTAACAGTAATAGTGGTAATAGCAGTAATAATAGTAACAGTAGTAACGATAATAGTATTATTGGCACTAATACTGACACCAGTACTGATAACAGTATTAGCAGTATGATAGTAATAGTAATAGTAGTAACAACAGTACCAATAACAGTATTAGCAGTGCCAACAGCAAGAGCAATGCCACGTGACTTCCAGGCCTCTCCTGAGAGCCTGGCGTTCATGAAGCCATCTGTTTGTCCCAGCCAGACACAGCCGCTGCCCCCGTCTCTCTGCCCCGGCCAGGCGCAGCCGCTGCCCCCGTCTCTCTGTCCCAGCCAGACACAGCCGCTGCCCCCATCTCTGCCCTGGCCAGGCGCAGCCTCTGCTCCCCGTCTCTCTGCCCCAGCCAGGCGTAGCCTCTGCTCCCCGTCTCTCTGCCCCAGCCAGGCGCAGCCTCTGCTCCCCGTCTCTCTGCCCCAGCCAGGCGCAGCCTCTGCTCCCCGTCTCTCTGCCCCAGCCAGGCGCAGCCTCTGCTCCCCGTCTCTCTGCCCCAGCCAGGCACAGCCTCTGCTCCCCGTCTCTCTGCCTCAGCCATGCGCAGCCTCTGCTCCCCGTCTCTCCGCCCCGGGCACGCGCAGCCACTGCCCCCGTCTCTCTGCCCCAGCCAGGCACAGCCTCTGCTCCCCGTCTCTCTGCCCCAGCCAGGCACAGCCTCTGCTCCCCGTCTCTCTGCCTCAGCCATGCGCAGCCTCTGCTCCCCGTCTCTCTGCCTCAGCCATGTGCAGCCTCTGCTCCCCGTCTCTCTGCCTCAGCCATGCGCAGCCTCTGCTCCCCGTCTCCGCCCCAGCCAGGCTCAGCCACTGCTCCCCGTCTCCACCCCAGCCAGTCTCAGCTGCTGCTCCTCTGCCGTCCTTCACACTCTGCCCTTTGTCCCCGGCCCTGGCGCCCCACAGAGGACAGATGACACTCAGCTGTGCGTGATGAGCCCTGTGGTTTCTGTCTCTTCAGCGCCCCAGTCTCGGGTGGACTCTGCTTCTAGTTTGTAGCCACACTGTGCATTCCGGAGTGCCCATCGAGTGGCTGAACCAAGGGCACGGCGGGGTGGGGCTGAAGGGCAGCAGGGGTCCCTCGGCAGAGCTGGCAGTGGAATTTCTGTCACTGGGGAGACCCCGGACCTGGAGTCCCCGTCAGCTCCGTCAGACCTGGGGCTCACCCCGACGCGCCCCACAGCAGGCAGCAGTTCCGCACGTGCGGCCCTTGCTGTCATTAAGGAGAGCTCCCTGGTTCAAGGTTTGCTGGAGACACGGGGCTGCCAGGGGCCTCGCCGGGACTCCATCCAGGGCGCGCTCACTCACTCTGACGACACAGTTTAATCCGCTTCCCCTTGCACACACGGATGTGCACTGAAGACAGCTCTTGTATTTCAAACCCACCAGTGTACCCCGAGTCCTTCTCTGACAAACCCCCAGTCTCCCCGTCATCCGTGCCGCTGACCTGTGGGTGTGGCCAAGGGCCCCAGCACCTCCATCTGCGTGTGCCAGTGCCCGACTCTCAACCCGTGTTTCTACGTCGTTGGTGCAGATGTTCTGGAACAATCTCCACACTCACTCACCAACCCGTGCACGCCACCTGCCAGGGACTCGTCCACCTCACAACTAAAGCCACGTCCCCGCCAACCCGCATCTCCTCAACCCCACCCACGCGGCCCCACTCTGCTGGGAGCCCAGCCGTCTGGCTGTGCATGGGGGTGAGTGCCTGCAGCACTTGGTCTCCGTGGCCGCTCGCCTCCCTCGGCACGGTGTCCCCAGCTCCCCGGTGCCACTGCGGTGGCAGGAGCCGCTTCTCCGAGGGCTGAGCAGCCCCCGCCGTGCGTAGTCTCCATCATCTGTGCACAGCGCTCAGTGCCCCCGTCTGCTGGGACACCCACCCGTCTGCTGCACGCCCTGGCGGCGGTGCCTTTGCTGCACACCCAGGACAGGGCGGCCGGACGGGCGGCAGCTCCACGCCGCGTTACATACTGACTGCGTCCGTTTCCGCTCCCACCTGCAGGGCACAGGGTCCGTTTTCTCCACATCCTCGCCAGTCCCTGCTACCTCCTGCCTTTCTCACTCCCTCGGGCTGCCAGACGCGCGGTGACGCCCCTGTGGTCTGATGCAGGACTCCCCGAGGTCAGACTCTGAGCACCTTTCCGAGCCCCCGTCGGACTTCTGTGTGTCTTCCCTGAGGAACGTCCGTCGGAGTCTCCGGCCTTTCTCGTGGGGTTATTTCCATTGACGCGTGCTGCACTGGGTGACTGCAAGGTGCATCTGTGGCTTCGTCTAACACTGCACACACGACAGTTTAGCATTTGCCCCTTACCTGTGGGGACGTCCTACTAGAAAGCTGGTATTAAGAAAACGAATTAAGATCTAAATTGGATTCAAAGAGGGAAACCCGGCACCTACAGTGTTCAGAAATACTTTGAGAACATGTTCCACGCCGTCGTTTCTTCTCTCAAAAGCCCCGTCTTTGGCAAATGCTGGGTCTGCCGGAACCAGTTTTCTCAGCAGGCAGATGGACACACCTGAGAGTTCTGGAACATTCCGAGCCTTAGCGGATCGCTTCCTGTGGGAAGCAGTTGCTGGATCACTTAGGGTTGGTTCCCTCGAAACACAGCCAGGTGCTAAGGTGAGGCTGAGCAAGAGGCAAGTCCTACGCTCTCCACGACTTGTGAATCGGGAATAAATTTCTAAATGAGCACATGGTAGTGCTTCACTTGAACAGCACTGAAACAACACGTGTAAATATTCTTTCCTTCAGTGTGGGGGGGGTCTTGGAGGGAAGCATGAAGCCAGCGCGCTCCTGTCACTCTGTCACTACCACATGAGACGTTCAAACACAGAGCTAACGGGCAATCAGGAGGATGTGGGGAACAGGCCGGCATGAAAAAGGAGACGGCTCGCAGGCGCCGCGGCTCACTAGGCTAATCCTCCACCTAGCGGCGCCGGCACACCAGGTTCTAGTCCCGGTCAGGGTGCCGGATTCTGTCCCGGTTGCCCCTCTTCCAGGCCAGCCCTCTGCTGTGGCCAGGGAGTGCAATGGAGGATGGCCCAGGTGCTTGGGCCCTGCACCCCATGGGAGACCAGGAAAAGCACCTGGCTCCTGGCTCCTGCCATCGGATCAGCGCGGGTGTCTAAATGCGAGACGGGGGTGGCCCTGTGGCATGACGGGTAAAGCCGCTGCCTGTGCCACCAGCCTCCCACATGGGCGCCAGTTCCAGTCCCGGCTGCTCCACTTCCCATCCAGCCCCCTGCTAATGCACCTGGGAAAGCAGTGGAAGACGGCCAAGTCCTTGGGCCCCTGCACCCGCCTGGGAGACCCAGATGGAGCTCCGGGCTCCTGGCTTCAGCCTGGCCCAGCTCCAGCTGTTGCAGCCACCTGGGGAATGAACCAGCAGATGGGCAATCTCACTGTCTCTGTCTGTAACTCCACCTTTCAAATAAATAAATGAATCTTTTTTAAGAAAATAGCTAAAATGTGAGGCCACTCTGACCCTCACACAGAAGCAGACTCCACACACCAAGTAGACAATAAAGCCTTCCACGAATCAACAGTCAGGGCAGCGTGGAAGCCACCAGTGGACAGCAGGTGAGCGGCCCCGAGTGCACTGGAGGCCAGCTGCGGCTGGGGACCAAGCTCACCCCGGGGCTCACCGGGGTTCAGCCACGCCAGCTGGCATCCACCCACGTGGGCACCGTGTGGCTTTCTGGTCTACCGTCTGCTTTGTCCTACACAGGCCAGCCCACCGTGCGGCTTCCGGGCAGCTGCCGCTCTGCAGTACCAGGAGCCGTCGGCACAGCCAGCCACTTCCTGGGCAGCAGGTGGGAGGGGATCCCTGTGGAAGGGGAGGGTCAGCCCAGGACAGAGGCGCCCCTAGCCCTCGGCAGCCATCCACCGCCCAAGTCCCCCTGTTGATATGGGATAAGGCGGCTAGGTTAGGGCCGGCAGCTGGAGGCCACACCTCCCCCGCCCCTGTAAACCCAGCTGCAGACCTGTCAGTCAAACAGCCCCTCTCCAGGGGTGCACCTCCCCTCACCTGGGACCTGGGGGCTGTACCACACAACCACCACCCTGTCCAACAGTGCCGGTGTGTGTGTGTGTACGTGTGCACGTGTGTATGAGTATGTGTGTATGTATGTGTGTATGTGTGTGTGCACGTGTATGTATGTGTATGTATGTGTGGGTGTGTGTGCGTGTGCATGCATGTATATGCATGTGTGTATGTGTGGGCAGGTGTATGTGTGTGCACATGTATGTGCATGTATGTGTGCGCACGTGTATGTATGTGTGTGCTTGCATGTATGTGTGGGTGTGGGTGTGTGCACGCATGTATATGCATGTGTGTATGTGTGGGCAGGGTGTATGTGTGTGCGTGTGTATGTGCATGCATGTGTGCACGCATGTGTATGTGTGTGAGTGTATGTGTGTGCATGTATGTTTGTGTGTGTGTGCACGTGCGTGCATGCATGTGTGTGTGCATGTGTGTCCCTCACCTGTGAAATGAACTTGACCCCTTCGTGTGTCACATTTGTGCCTGGACTTACAATGCTTCTCAGGGACAGGGCAAGACCCTGGAACGGGGACCCAGCGCCCTCGCAGCCCACACCAGAGCCACTCGGATGCCATCAACACCACCGCGCCCGCGGCGGCTCCTTCGTCAAGGAGAGAAGTTTAACTGGGGTGCAGTTCTGCGGACGCTCTTCTGGCTGGCGGCTCTGACGGCTCAGAGCAGCCCAGGTTGGGGGGGGCGCGGGTGCCCTCGGGAGTCCCCTCTTCCTCCCAAGCCCCCAGGACTCACGGCGCCGGCCCCGCACGCCCTCACCTCGTCCACACCCACGCCTACTTACGGGTTCCCCTTACTGGCCTCACTCTGCTGGGCCAGCATCTCCGATTCCTGGCAGCCAGATCACGGGAGCAGGGGTGAGGTCTGCACACGGTGCGCCCATGCGCATACACCACAGCAGGGACTCTGCATCCTCCCCTGCTGGACTCGGTGGCTCCAGGCGGAGAGGAAGCTAGAGCTGGCGCCAACTTCCGCTGGAAGCCTGCAGTGAAAGGGTGGTGGCTCCTCAACCCGCCAAACGCTCAGCCCGAAGATGCCCCATGGAGAGGAAGGCATGGGGATGTACCCCGGCCACGCCCAGGGCTGTGTGGGGCGCTGCAGCCCGGCTGAGCCCAGAGGAGCCGAGTCCACCGTCTCCCCTTCTTCCAGGAGTGGGCCATCAGGAAGAAGTGATTTACACACTGAATGAAGTGCCTCGCTACGGGGAGGTCTCCCTCGTTTACTAAATCCTCCTAAGGACACGGTGGTGGACACCCAGTGAGAGGGTAAGCCATGGAGCAGATGGGCAAGGCAGCCAGCAGGGCCCAGGCTGCCCGAGGGGGCTCCTCTCACTCCTGTCCCCGGGGCCCAGGCTGCCCGAGGGGGCTCCTCTCACTCCTGTCCCCGGGGCCCAGGCTGCCCGAGGGGGCTCCTCTCACTCCTGTCCAGGCCCAGGCTGCCCGAGGGGGCTCCTCTAGCTCCTCTCCAGGCCCAGGCTGCCCCTGCCCTGGTCACACTCTGCCTGCAAGGCTGCCCAGCTCAGGGGAAGGGGCTGGGTGAACCCCACCTGTTTCTGGGCAAAGCTGCAGCAGGTGCCTTCATCCCCTGTTCCTCACTCTCCTCATCTGAAAAATGGGCACAGCAAGCCCTCAGGGCTTCCCCCGCAGGGCCTTCTGCCTGTGGTTCTGTTCTGTTCTGTTTTTTCAATAACTAATGAGGGGCCCATGCTGTGGCAAAGTGGGATACGCACCCCAGGCAGGCACCACTTTGAGTCCTGCTGCTCCACTTCCAAACCAGCTCCCTGCTACATGTCTGGGAAAGCAGTGGGGGATGGTCCAAGCCCTTGGGCCCCTGCACCCATGTGGGAGACCCAGAAGAAGCTCCTGGCTCCTGGCTTTGGACAGGCCCAGCTCTGGACGCTGTGGCCATTTAGGGAGTGAACCAGCAGATGGAAGACCTCTCTCTCTCTCTCTCTCTCTCTTTCTCTCTCTCTCCCCCTCTCTCCCTCTCTCTCCCTGTGTGTGTGTGTGTGTGTGTAAATCTATCAAATAAATAAATCAATCTTGGAGCCAATGCTGTGGTGTAGCAGATAAAGCTGCCGCCTGCAGTGCCAGCATCCCATATGGGCGCTGGTTTGAGACCCGGCTGCTCCTCTTCCGATCCAGCTCTCTGCTGTGGCCTGGGAAAGCAGTAGAAGATGGCCCAGGTCCTTGGGCCCCTGCGCCACGTGGGAGACCTGGAAGAAGCTCCTGGCTCCTGGCTTTATATCAGCACAGCTCCAGCCATTGCAGCCATCTGGGGAGTGAACCAGTAGATGGAAGACCTCTCTCTCTCTCTCTCTCTCTCTCTGCTTCTCTCTCTGTGTAACTCTGACTTTCAGAAAAATATATAAATCTTAAAGAAAAAGAGCTCCTATGCAAAAATGAATAAATAAATCTTAAGGGGAAAAGTCCTGATGCAAGAAAGGGGGCTTGGGAATCCGGCGAGGGTGTGGATTCCGGGGGATCCGGCGAGGGTGTGGATTCCGGGGGATCTGGTGAGGGTGTGGATTCCGGGGGATCCGGCGAGGGTGTGGATTCCGGGGGATCCGGTGAGGGTGTGGGTTCTGGGGAATCCAGTGAGGGTGTGCGCTCCGGGGGAATCTGGCAAGAGTGTGGGCTCCGGGGGAGAGCTCTGAGCTGTGCCCGTGGGTCCCAGGTGCGCCTGGCACGGTTTCCCTTATTTGCAGTCCTTCCAAGCCCAACGATCAGGCGAGGTCCCGAGGGCTTCCGGGTGACGATTTCCACTGAACTGGGGCTCTACTGGAATTCACCTGAAAGGCCTGAAGTGTATCTCACTGAGATGAAGCTCTGTCACACTTGTTGCTTAAAGAAATGAAGGCAGAGGACGACTGGCAGGCCTGAGCCCTGAGTCGGAGCTGGAGGAAGAACGCACAGGGCAGGGGAGGAACCGGGGCCCCGGTCCCCACCCGGGGGACTCAGCCAGGCCCGGCTTCACCCTCCCAGGCCAGGGCCAGCTGTCACAGGTACTGGGGTGTGGGGGGCAGCAGTGCGGGGGAGGGGTGGTGAAGGTGAGGGCGCCGGCAGCCGGGGGGGCGCTGCGTGCCCAGTGCTCAGACTTCCAGTGTGCAGGCTCCACAGAGTGCTGTGCCGCACACAGAGGCCTGCACCCATCGAGCGCCCGGCAGTGCCGACCCCTGGCCGTTACAGCTGCAACGTCACAGAGCTGCTCTCCAGAGTCGCTTCTCAGTGTGGGGGCACGGGGGCGGCCCTGGCCCCCACTCCACAGGCCCCCATGCACTGCCCTGAGCCGCAGCTGAGGCAGGGTGAGCTCCAGGGCTGCCTGCGTGGCCCCTGGAGGCCGGCACAGCACCGGCACAGTGAAAACTGCGTGGTTTTTATTGGAAAGGTAGAGATACAGAGAGACAGGGAGAGAGAGGGAGATCTTCAATCTGCTGGTTCCCTCCCCAAATGGCCCCAGTAGCCAGGACTGGGCCAAGCCGAAGCCAGGAGCCAGGAGATTCTTCCGGGTCTCCCTCATGGGTGCTGGGGCCCAAGGACTTGCATCTCCCGTTGCTTTCCCAGGCCATAGCAGGGAGCTGGATTGGAAGTGGAGCAGCGGGGACTCGAACCGGTGCTCATATGGGATGCCGGCGCTGCAGGAGGAGGCTTGGCCTTCTATGCCATAGCAGGGACCCACTGTGCGGTCTGTAACAGTAACACCTACTCGGGGGTTATCTGGTCTCTGAAAAAATTCAACCTAAATAATCCCAGCTTTGGACACAGGGAGGAAGTCCCCCAGAGGTACCCGCATCTGCCCCCGGCCAGGCACCCAGGAGGGCCTGTCTGGGCACCAGTGCAGATCCGCTGTAAATGCTTTTGTGGGCCGGGGAATGTTGACAGAGACCAGCGTGTCCAAGCAGGCGAGCGCTGTCCCAGCAGTGAGGGGCAGGAAGGGGCTGACCTCTGACACCTCCCACAGACACCTCTGCGGACGCGGTCGGCCGGGCACAAGGCCAGACACGGCACCTCCAACTGAGGGGAAGAAACTGCTCGGAAACCCAGCAGTCGGCCACACACCAGCCTGGCCCCCACGGCCCACGGCGTGCACGTGTGCTTCTGCCCCACCCCCGCCCCGGATCGGCCCTCCTCCCGGAAGAGCCCAGCCTGACGCTGCTGCGATGTGCAGAAGAAACGCAAGCACACTCACCTGCACAAATCAAAAACCGGCCACGGCTGGCGACGTCCATCAGGGTTCCCCACAGAGCCTACAGGTCGTCCTCCCGCAGACGCAGCCGTGCGCTGCGTCTCGCCCTCCTCGCCACAGTGCTGACTGCGTTGGAGTGGACAGTCGAGCCCCCTGCCCAGTGCCAGGACAGGCCCCTGCTGTTCCCCGTGGCGACGGCTGAGCGGGAGCCAGGTCTCAGAGCCTGCAGGAGTGGACAGCGCGTTCCCCTGAGCCGCACGGCCCTCACCCGGGAAGGAGACGGACCCCACGTACAGCAGAGGCCACACCTGCCGAGGGTGCCCAGAGAGCCGCAAAGCAGCACCTCAGGGCGCGTCCACGAGGATGCGGGTGCGCCTGGATCAGCAGACGAAGGAAGATCTGCTCCCGACCCGACCGCTGAGTGCCCAGCAGAGAAAGGCGGAGCTCCCCTGGGCTGGGGAGGCACCGCAGGCCTTCACCACCCCGCAGGGCCCTGGGCGTCCAGCTCGCAGACGGCTGGGGGCGACTCCTCAGCCTCCACAGGTGCACACATCAGTCACCCAGGGCCCTGTGCGGATGTCACCACAGGCGGGGCCTGGCTTCCTAGAGGGAACTTGGCCATGTGTGTGCCCAGGTGGAAGGGCAGCACTCGGGGTGCGGCACACGGCAGGGGCCACTGTGGGTCACCGTCCTTCCTGACCTCACTCGGCAGGAGTAGAAGGCCCCAGAGGAACGCCAGTGAGCCTGAATCTGCCAGCCCCTGCCCGCCAGAGGAGCCCACCGGCTCCAGTCAGGGTCATGGGCAGTAGACGTCTGGGGAACAGGGGTGGGGCCGGAGCCAGCCGGAGCTTCCACCCTGGACAGCGCCCACTCGAGCAAGGCACCAAGCTCTGGCGCAGCCCCCAGGGCTCAGTGGGCAGAGCCACGGCCACTGGGCAGAGAAGGGAGGGGTCGGGGCCACACCCAGCATCCCCGGGCCCCACCTGTTCCGCTTCACGCCCATCACACAGTATCCAGGCAGAGCAGGTGTCTCCTGAGAGCCCAGCTTCTCAAGTGTGCACAGCACGCAAGGAACACGGGTCCTTCTGGGAATCTATTTTTAGGCTGGAGCCTGAGGAACGCTGACCTAAGAGGCTGAAAATACAGGGGCGACAGCAGGTGCACCTGCGCTGCAAATCGCCTCCCCCAGAGCCGTGGGCAGTTGGAGGGGCTGGAACGGAAACACAGGATCGTAAAAGCAGCCGCACAGATCCTGACCTGGGAGCCCTGACTCCGAGGGCCTCGGGGCAGTCACAAGGGAACAGAGGGATTCGGGGAGGGGTGCACCCCAGCTTTGCTGTTCGGACTCCGGTCACCACAGACCGCGACCGGCTGCTGGCCGGAGGGCTCTGCCTGCAGTGTCAGCGGAAATGAAATCCCCCCAGTCACCTGATGCTAAGGATACACTGGACGCCTCGGCCCCGGGGCTCACACCGCCCGCCGCTCTGCCCGTCAGAGATCCGATCGTGCAGGAGAGAACTGAGCCCAACTCTTGTCTCTCAGGTGGATAAAAGGAGTTCATGGGAAACAAGACATCTAAGCAGCCCTAACAGCTGCCACCCAGCGTGCACTGTGGGAAAAATACTGCGCGTCAGTGCTTTGCCCCGGTCAGGACCCCGTGGGCACCAGGGACGGCGTCCAGGGTCGAGACACCAAGGGGCCCCTCTCCGGGGAGGCCCGGTCACGCCGTTCTGGTCCAGACCCCGCATGGGGTTCACACCGACAGTGCTCGTCTGCTGGCGTCTGCAGCACTGACTCTGCTCTCTGGGCTGCCCCCCCAATACCGGACGGCCGGGCCCCCCACCAGCAGCAGGCCCGTGCCCACGCCTGCCCACGCCTGCCCACGCCTGCCCATGCCTGCCGTGCAACCACCGTGCAAGCCCGGCTCCGGCCAAGCCCCGGTTTGGAGTACACCAGGTAACCACCCAGGAGGTGCTCCGGTTCCACCCTTACGGGTGGGAACAGGGCACAGGCAGGTGAGAGCAGCCGCTGGGGCCTCCTGGGCTCCGCTGGAACCAGAGCAAGCAGAGACGCAGACGCCAAAGCCGAGGATGGCAGCACCGGGATTCCAATCTTCTGAAAGCCCTGCCTGAAGAAGTGTGTTCCTTTGCAGAAGGACCCCACGGGCAGCAGTGGGTGTCCCCCACGAGGCAGCATGGGGAGCGGCTCTGTCCCCAGAGGTGGGGGGGCGGCCCTGTCCACAGAGGTGGGGTGGGGAGTGGCCCTGTCCACAGAGGTGGGGGGAGCAGCCCTGTCCCCAGAGGTGGAGGGAGTGGCCCTGTCCCCAGAGGTGGGGGGGCGGCCCTGTCCACAGAGGTGGAGGGGGCGGCCCTGGGCCCCAGAGGTGGGGGGAGCAGCCCTGTCCCCCACAAGGCAGCATGGGGAGCGGCCCTGTCCCCAGAGGTGGGGGGGGAGCAGCCCTGTCCCCCAGAGGTGGGGTGGGGAGTGGCCCTGTCCCCAGAGGTGGTGTGGGGAGTGGCCCTGTCCCCAGAGGTGGGGTGGGGGGCGGCCCTGTCCCCAGAGGTGGGGGGGGCAGTGTGTGGCCAAGCCTGCAGCTCGGCAGCCCTCCCACACACGGAACGCTGTCACGGGACCAAGCACACGGGGAGTCGGAAGCATGCAGGAGGCGGGAGGGGACTTTGTGGTCAGGTGCGGGAGTCTGCCTCAGGGTTTCTGGGTCTCCGCTAGGCCCCAGGTGCTGGTGAGGACCCGTGCATCTGCGCCGTGGTGACAGCCAGTGCCCGCTCAGGGCAGGGACCCTGCGCTTTTGATCGTGGGAATCTTGCCACGTAATTAAATCTGCGTCTGGGAAGGGGCTGGGGTCCCCCCTAACTTCTGCCTCTGGGGATTTCTCTTTTGTGCCTGCGTCAGCTGGACCCCTAGGAGGAGCTCGGGCTACAGCTGAGAAGAGTGACGGCCCGGAACCAGACACCACGCCCCGTCCACACGGTGTCTTCACCGAGGAGCCGTGAGCAGAGGCCGTGGCGGGTCAGCGTAGGCTCACCGCAAACCCACGTGGCACGTCACCAGGGGAACCATGAGGTGCAAGACATGCGTGGGGAACTTCGGGCACAAATGCAGAGGTGCCCCAGGGCTGTGGGGGTCCTAGAAGGAACAGCGGGTGCTGGGCTGGGGAGGGGTCAGCCGAGTGGCCTCGGACCTGGCCCCACCAGAGCCAGACCCCACTGGGAGCAGGGCACTGGGTCTCAGTCAGCTGCACGCTCCCCTGGGCTCACTGGGCAACCCCGCCTACAGAGCCGGTCACAGACCCAAGACGCACGGAGCCCACCTCCTACCTCGCTCCGCTGCCGGCCTCCGGAACCTCTCGGTAAGTGTCACAAGGGCCCTCACCGCCGCCTGTCACCGGCCATCGGTGACAGCCATGCCTGCCCCTGTACTGGGGAGAGTACATATTCGCTTCTAACGGAAGGCGTGGGAGCAAAACGCCCAGGAAGGGGAGACTTCCAGGCCGCGCTGTGTGGCTGTGATGGGCACGGCCCAGCTCAGGGAGAGAAGCGTGGCTGGGTCAGTGTCCGCCTGAGCCCCTGTGTGGCTGAGGTCTCGGGGCACCTGGGCCTCCCCTTCTGCACACAGACGTCACAGCCGGCCAGAGTGCATGCCACGTGGTGGCCACAGGCTGGGCATGGCCCACGTGTCAGGAGGAAGTCACCCTGAGGTGGCCTCCTGAGAGCAGGTTCCGGACCTGCAGTGGAACCTGCAAGCTGGCTGCTGACACGCCCACCTGGGCCACACACCACTCACCAGCTGTGTCCACCTGGGCCACACACCACTCACCAGCTGTGTCCACCTGGGCCACACACCGCTCACCAGCTGTGCCCACCTCCTCCAGCTGCACACCACTCACCAGCTGTGTCCACCTCCTCCAGCTGCACACCACTCACCAGCTGTGTCCACCTGGACTGCACACCACTCACCAGCTGTGTCCACCTGGGCCGCACACCACTCACCAGCTGTGTCCTCCACCTCCAGCCGCACACCACTCCCCAGCTGTGTCCACCTGGGCTGCACACCGCTCACCAGCTGTGTCTGCCACCTCCAGCCGCACACCGCTCACCAGCTGTGTCCACCTCCACCAATTCCTGCTCCCCCAGTGACGCCCTGTCCCTTCCACACAAGCGCCCGGGTCTCTGCGCTGGCCACAGCTCCTGCCCAGCGCGTGGCCAGACCAGTCCCCACGGGTCCCACTCCTTCCTGTGGTCACCGGTCTGTAACTCCTCCTAGTCCCTTCTCAGGGCGACTTCAGCCCCAGCCCCAGTCGGCCCCAACAAAGGTGACGCTCTGTGTCCCTGCTGGAGGGACACCGTCCTCGATGACACCCTCAGCCCTCACCACCCACGAATCCACCACAGAGTGCAGCTGCCAGGGGTGTGAGGCCCCGCCCACCTCGTCCCAGGACAGCCACCACCGTCACCCTGCCCCCCGCGGTGGCGGCTGGCTGAGGTCGAGGTAACACACGTGCAGCCCTGGGGTCTCAGGGTCCAGCCCTGCCCGCTGAGTGACCTGCAGGCCTGGGGACCCCTTCACCCAGGAACCTGCACTTCCTCACAGCTTGCGTGGCCTCTCGCGGCCGATGCCACATAAACGGGGCCCTGTGTGCCCAAAGCCCAGCTGTCCCCGGACATGGCTCCTGATGTGGGGACCCTGTGTGCTGGGCAGGGTCTCCCACACTAGGGCCCCCAAGGGGGATACGCTGACCTTTCTCTCTGAGTGTGGCAGTGACCTTGGAGTTGTGAGGGGAGACCCAGGGGCAGGGAGGCAGGCGGCTGGGAGGGGGCCAGAACAGGGTGGAGAGTCTATTGGATGCCTCTCCCTGACCCTTGCCCTCTCCATGAACCTTGCCCTCTGACCCATGCCCTCTCCCTGACCCTTGCCCTCCCAGGAGTCTCCCGGGATGCAGCCACTTAAAGCAAGGTGACTTCATTTTCTAACATTCTTGTCTTGGGAGGGAAATGGACGCCCAGAGCAGGCACCTGCAGGCTCCGGAGTCACGGCCACAGCGGGCTGAGGCCACTGTGTCCTGGGTGCTGATGGCTGGTTCTCCGTCAGCTGTTAGAAGGCGCTGCCTCCTCCTTGGAGGTGGAAGATGGCTTGATTTAAATTTCATTCCCTCCCACCCCCGGAAAAGCAGTTCTATCCTGGAGAAAAACTTGGAGAAATGGGTAACGCGGCTCGTGGGTTCTTTCTCAGCCGGCACTTCCAGCTGCAGAGCCTGGGCGCTCGCCCCAGGTCCACCGCACGGCTGCTCAGGGCCAAAGGCGCCCCGTGGAGGCACCTGCGCCCCTCAGGCCCTGCGCGCACCGCAAACCCGCAGGCAGCACCGACGCGTGGGGCACGTGCGCCACCGCGTGGCCGAGCGCGTTGCTGCAGCCGGGCTCACGAGTGTGGTTGCCCCGCACGTTGGTGCGTTCTGCCTGCCTGGCCCCTGGCCCCCGGGGCCACAGCCTCGCCATTGGCGCGGAAGGGGCTCCACCCACCCCGGCCCTGTGCGCGCAGCTGTGTGTGGGGCCAGCGCCTTAGCTCCCTTGGCGCATAGCACAAGGCAGGCAGCGCACACCCCGCAGCCCGCGGCCCGCAGGCCTGGCCCTGCACCCACACCCCCGCGGGCAGGCCTCTGCTTCTGGTCCCCCAACCCTGGGGCCTGGCGCTGCCCTGCGTGGTCAGCGAGAAGCCGCCGCCATCTGAGCCCCAGCACAGTGGGTCCGGCCCAGCCCGGGGCCCTGGCTGGGGTCTGCGGCGGTGAGCAGCCCAGGACACAGGCGGCCGCCAGCCTCCAGGAGGCCTGAGTCCCAGAGGACACTGCGGGGCCCCAGCAGCAGGAGGGCCGGGCTGGGACTTGGCGGGCCCAAGGTGGATGGAGGAGGAGACGCTGAGGAGTAGTCCCGGCCCAGTTACCTTGGAGAGGCCTCCTGCTCCGGCCGGTCCTGGGGTGCGGAGGTCGTGTGGGGATGCAGGGGTCATGTGAGAGTGGGGGGTGATGTCGGGCTGCGTGGGGTCAGGCACTTTGGAGACCCCTGCCTCCCACACCAGGGTCCCTGGCTGGCGTCCTATCCCCCCGCCGCCTCCTGCTGGTGTGTGCCCTGGGGGCAGCGAGTGATGGCCCAAGTCCTGGGGTCCCTGCACCTCCGTGGGAGACCCGGGTGGAGCTCCTGGCTTCTGCCTCCGGGGAGTGAACCAGCAGACGGAACATCTCCCTCCCTCTCCCTTTCAGAGTA
This sequence comes from Oryctolagus cuniculus, assembly GCF_964237555.1. Taxonomy (NCBI): domain Eukaryota; kingdom Metazoa; phylum Chordata; class Mammalia; order Lagomorpha; family Leporidae; genus Oryctolagus; species Oryctolagus cuniculus. Next base: position 117,802,976 of record NC_091439.1, read on the forward strand.
ACATGAAAAGTCTATAAAGTTTTGTTTTTTGTTTTGTTTTGTTTTTTGACAGGCAGAGTGGACAGTGAGAGAGAGAGAAAGGTCTTCCTTTGCCGTTGGTTCACCCTCCAATGGCTGCCGCGGCCGGTGTGCTGCGGCCGGCGCACCGCGTTGATACGAAGCCAGGAGCCAGGTGCTTCTCCTGGTCTCCCATGGGGTGCAGGGCCCAAGCACCTGGGCCATCCTCCACTGCACTCCCTGGCCACAGCAGAGAACTGGCCTGGAAGAGGGGCAACCGGGACAGAATCCGGTGCCCCGACCGGGACTAGAACCCGGTGTGCCGGCGCCACAAGGCAGAGGATTAGCCTAGTGAGCCGCGGCGCCGGCTATAAAGTTGTTTTCTGATTAAGAGCAGAGCGTGGGTGGGGGAGTCGGATGGGGAGACCCTGCCTGGGAGACCTCAGGCGCTCGCAGCTGTGGCGAGGACGCGGGGCTGCAGGGTGCTGTTGGCAGACTGGGCACTGGGCTGCCCAGCCAGCGCCCCTGCGGGACCCCGACTCCCGCGTACGCAGGGCTGCCCCTGCACGGGGACCGTGGAAGCCAGTCCTGGTCTTCTGGGGCACTCGTTCAGTGTGTCCACACTCAGCCCTGAAACCCACGCGCAGGTGCAGCCCCCCTCATGGTCCCCTCCGCTGTCAGAGCCCGCGGGCAGTGCCCTGCACCCCGGGCTGACCCTGGCGGGTTCCCGCAAACAGGTGGACAGCGCCCACTGCTTTGCGTCCAGCGGCCAGGACCCCTTGAGGAAAACGGGAAGGGAAGGGCGCAGCTGGGCGCAGGAGTGACCGCTGTCCGAGGCACCTCGTTGTCTGTGGCCTGCTTTACACGTCGATGAGAGAGTCAGCCCCGCCGGCCCAGCTGTGGTCACCCTATGGTCACCGCATTTCAAATCCGATTGCAAATAAGCCGTGCGAGAGCGGCCCCGTAACTACCACGTTATGCTGCAGAGCCGCCTCGTCTGGGTTTGGTGCAAACATTGTGTGGGAGTAGGCGGTGAGCTCAGCCCCTCACAGGGCTGCTGGGTTGCAGTGGCCCCAGCCTCCTGCTACTGTGCACCCGGGAGGCGGCAGGGAAGCGCTCAGTACCGGGGTCCCCGCCCCCGTGAGGGGACCCGTGTGGACTTCCCAGCTCCTGGCCGGCCGGGGTGTTTCCGTGAGTGGATGGCGAATTCTCGCTCTCTGCCTGCACCTGAGCTGTACCCAAGTAAACACAATACGTTGTCAAGTCACGTGAGGACTGTTCCTGTTGTTCTTATTGATTTTTAACATTTATTTTCAGGTGGAAGTTCAGGGGTGGAAGAGAGTTTAGTAGGTAAAACGCGGCCTCGGAAGCCAGACTGAATCTGGGCTTTGCCAGTCGTTATTTTTCCTGATCCGCTCGTGTTTAGTTTCCATCCATAAAACGGGCTGCCTGCAGCCCTGCTCCCAAGACGAAGTCCTTATTCTGAGGCCCAGTCGGAGAGCACAGCGGGCCCTGGTGCCAGGCGCCGGCCTCGCCCGGACAGGACTGGGCTGCACCTGCCCGGCCAGCGGCCCGGGAGCCGGCCTCTGAGCAGCCCTCGCGGACGCGGCCTCGCTTGTAGACTAACAAAAACAGAGCGAGACCACAGCAGCGCCTCCGAGATGCAGGACGGAGCTGCACACTACGGTTTGCACTTAAGAATCTGCACACGCGTGACAAATAACTCCCCAGAGAGAAACTCATTTTGGTCCACACAAGTGGCCTTGAAGAGAAACTGTACGGCGTGCTGTTACAAAGACCCTGCGTGGCTCCTCACTCACACACCTCACACAGACACCCGCCACACTCAGAGCTCACACACACATACACCTCACGGCTCACACAGCTCACATACATACACCTGACACACTCAGAGCTCACATGCAGCTCACACCCACCTCATACCTCACACACACAGCCCACACACAGCTCACACGCTTCATACACAGAGCTCACACACACGCATCACAGCTCACACACCTCACACAGACACCTGACACACTCAGCTCACACACACTTCATACAGCTCACACATCTCACACACACACACACACCTGACACACATGCACTTGCAGAGGAATCTCTGCAGATTCAGGAATCAGTGATTCCGAACACGGGCCCCCGGAGCACCCGGCGCAGAAGAGGAGGCGCCCGGAGGAGAGGCCGTGCTGGAGGAGGGCTCAGCCAGAAGCGGACTCAGCCCAAGAATCCGGGCGCTCCTGGTGTAGGCTGTGCGGGCGTCGCAGGCCATGGGGGCGGCCTCTGGCCGGTGCAGGTGCTATGGGGGAGGCCCCCAGGCCGTGACCCTGCAGACGGCCACACACTCTCCCGGCCGTGGCCTCCTCGTGGGCCTTGTTCCTAGCTGGTTCCGAGGAGGCGGCCGCACCCGGAGCCCCTAGGAGGCCGATTGTGTTCTTGTCGTCCGTGTGGAGCAGCCGTGGCGCGTGCAGCGCAGGGAGACCACGGGAAGGAGGTGTGGGCATGTGCACGGGTGTTAGGGCGCTCGGCGCCAGCACCCACGGGAGTGCCAAGCTTCGAGTCCCAGCTGCCTGCTGAGTGCGCTCAGGGGTACCGGGCCCCACCGCCCGCGGGGGAGACCAGGGCAGAGTTCACAACTCCTTGTTCCAGCCCTAGCTGTCTCGGCGTTTGCAGAGTGAACTGGTGGATGGAGGATCTCTCTGGCTGTCTCATCGCCTTTAAAATAAATAAATTTCCTTAGTGAAAATGAAGCATGATGGAACGAAACCCAATTCCTAACGCAAAACAGGCTGCCGATCAGTTTTCAGACACGCAAAGAACAGAACAAGGGACAACATCGGGAATCCGAGGACTTCGCCCGGAGAGCTCTTGTCCAAGTGAAACGCGGCCAGAAAACAACGCCAAGTGGGAGCCGTGGAGACCTGAAAACCAGACATGAGCCCTGGCCGGAAGGCTGGCGAGCGCCGGGAGAGGAATCCACCGTTCTCTCGACAGAACTGCAAACGTGGGTTAAAGGGAGCAGCCTTAAACTTCCCTCGCTGAGAAACGGGAAGAACTCCCAGGTGTCGCTCCCCGTCTTCGTGGAGGAACGACACAGGACCCTGCCCTGTTCTTTTGTCTGCTCGGCCCTCCCCGGGTTTGCTGCTGGTTCTTCCCGGGTTGGCTACTGTCCCTTCCGCCTCCGTGGAAGGGCGGTTCCCCCTGCCACTTTCCCCACTTCCGCGGGGGAGCGGCACACCGCCGGCCGGCTCTCTCAGGGGCTGCACAGGTGTTCCCTCAGATGTTCCCCTTAGATGTTCCTGGTGCATGCCGTCTCTCTCCTCCTTTATAGTCCTCTTCCACCAATCCCAACTCTGCTACCCACACGCCGAGTACGCTGCTCTCCTCCAATCAGGAGCAGGATCAGCTCCTGGAGGTCATCACTCAAGTTGGCAAGAGGCAGCTGCGTAGAAGCTGTTTCCTCCTCTCCCAGCGCCATATTGTGGGAGAGCAGATGCATAGAATAAGTCTTAATTCCAGTAACTCAGTCAAGTCCGGGTTGCTCACCACACCAGGGAAAACTCCCGCTGAGAGGCCATGGTGACTGCTAAGTACCTGGCCCCCTGCCACCACGTGAGAGACCTGGGTGAGACCCTGGCTCCCGGCTTTGGCCTGGCTGCCATGGGCACCTGGGGAGGGAACCAGCAGGTGGGCGTTCTCTCTGTCTCTCTGTCTCTCTCTCTCTCTCTCTTTCCAAGTTTTAAATAAGCAATGAAAACGTTAAAAATAACTAGGCAAGTGTTTTGCATATCCATGAAACATCAATAAAACATCTTTTAGAAAAAAGCAAGAACGGGTTAAACAATCACCTTTCAAAGTAAATCTTCAGAGAAAGTCCAGGTCGCGAATACAAGAGCTGCCCGCAGGATGGAGGCCAAGGTGACGGAAGCAACGGGGGGGGGGGGGTGCCGAGCAGCTCGGGAGGTGAGCCTGGGGGGCGGGGCCCTGTGAGAGAGGGGCCCGGCCTGGGGGCGCCCTCAGGGAGTCCCTAAGTCCCTGGGAGCACCCTGAGTCCACGCGTCAAGCCAGCACTCAGCCTATCAGCTGAGACCCGGCCACAGCCCCACACCTGCCCCTACAGCTGGGGGTCAGTCTCGTGACTGCGGGCTGTGCTCCTCGGGCACGTGCTGACGCCAGGGACCCCACACAAGCCCCAGGCCAGCAGCTCCGTCCAGGCTCCCCTGCCACTGTCCTCGCCGGTGGGAAGCTGACTGGCCCCAGCCAGCCTCGCCGGCTGGACAGACGTGAGCTACGTTTTCATCAGGCTGTCGTTCAAGTTCGGGTTAGGACCCAAGACACGTGCAGTGACCCACAGGTGCCCTGAGAAGGGAAGCAGGGTGGCCATCTAGGCTGAGAGCCCAGCCCCTCTGCGGCCGACCCAGGGCTGGGTCCTGGGTGCACAGCCTGCTGCCCCAGCCCACTGACACGTAGTCCCAGGCCCCGGGGCTTCCCCTGAGACGCTGAGAGAGCACAGCACTGAACATCCAACCTGCACAGAGCCGGGCGTGGGCAGAGCCATCTGCCCTGGCCTCCTGTGTCCCCTGGATGACGGTGCCAGGCCTCAAGGCCAGCTGACCTGTGACACTGTGCCATGTTTCTAGTGCAGGCCGACTGTCCAAGGGCTGCGGCCTTGGCCTGGGGTCCCCTGAGGGAGTACAACCGATGCCACGGGCAGCTGCTCTCCAGCCTGTGGCCCTGGCCCTTGCCCTCCCACGCCCGAGCTCCTGGCACAGGGACTGACACGCTTCCACCCCCACACTGGCCAGTCACTCAGCCCGGAGGACCTTTAAGAAGATCTAGAAATAACCACTGTCGGCACAGGCAGACCAAGACGTGATTAGAAGGAACGCCACGTCCCAGCTTCCTGGGTGTGTTGAAATCCACGCTGGGTTCAGCACAAGGCAGGGGACACGCCTCTCCCTCCTGTCTCGGGCGTTGTCTGGTGGTGTTTTTAGTATTTCCCACGAGTCTGGGTGCAGGTTGCATGAAGAATGTCCACGGTGGGATTTCTCCGGCCTCCCCATCCCTGTAACAGGTTTTCTGAGACGTCTGTCTGCGGCAGGCTCTCGTGTTTCAGTCTTTACTCCGAAAACTGCTACGTCTGTTTCCTCCGTTGCTTTCCTGAGTTCTGTCGGCTCCCTGTCTGTGCAGTCTGTCTCACAGCCCTGTGTGCACCTGGGATTCTGTACTGCGCTATTCTCTTTAATTCCAGCGGACCGTGGGGTCCACCTCCCGGTGGTGTGCCGGCTGCAGCGGCCACTGCAGGGATGAACCAACGGCCAAGGAAGACCTTTCTCTCTGTCTCTCTCTCTCACTGTCCACTCTGCCTGTCCAAAAAAAAATGCAAGCATTCTCTGTATGATGTGTGTATGCAAATATGGATAGAGCAGTTTGAGGAAGGAGACTACAAGAACCGCACGGAAGGTGGAATCGAAAGACAAGCTTGCTCCAGTGGGAATTCCCGAGTGGTCTTCTCAAGCCCGCATTCCCGTGAGGCCGTGAGCGTGAGGGAGAGACGATGCCGACTACACACGCCTGTGTTTAACTTCTCCCTTCATGACTGACCCTGGAAAGCCCATCACGGCGGACATGCTTTTTTAAGGATTTTTTTATTTTACAATTTTTTAACATTTTGTCATCTTCTCTTCGAATGTAAACATTATATACATACATATGTACTGGTTTTTCTTGAAAACAGAGTGAAATATTCATCAGCTTTGATGGGTCCGGATTTTAGTAGGATTGCTCATCAGAGCCAGTAGCCAACCAACGAAAACATGCTGCAAAGATGGTGATGTTGATGGCGATGACAGTAAAGCTAACGTTACTTAAATACATGTGCTAGGTGATTTTGCTAAGCCCCTCACGGCCGCTGCCTGGGGGCCTCCCTGGGTAGGTGCGTGTGGGGTTCCTGGTTGTGTTCTGTGAGCCAGGGATGACCCCGCGGCCCACACAGGTGTGACCCCTGCCCTCCCGGGGCCTCAGCACCAGACTGGCAGGAAGGTAAGTACACAGTGTACCAGTATCAGACCATAAGTGTTGGGACGTGGGTGTACTCTCGTAAGCGAGGTGCGATTGTCCCATTTTATAAAGGAAGGCACGGGGTTAACGAGCCACATACCCAGAATTCAGTAGTAGCTGTCCCTTTACAGCCAAACTCTCTTTTTCCCCTTAATTTTTGCAAAGACATAACGTCAACCCCTCAGAGCCACAGGCTCAATTCACCACGAGCCATACTATCCAACGAGCAAAGAGTGAGAGACCACAGTCCCACAGGAGTGTAAGGCTAAGAGCAACAATCAAGTCATGAGATGTTTCGTTCATATAGATTTCTTGTATTCTGTATTAACTGCGACAAATCAGGGAAAACATACAATATTTGTTTGGGGAGGCTGACCTATTTCACTGAATATAATGGTTTCAGTGGCACCATGTTGTTGTGGAAGACAGGATTTCATTCTTTATGGCTGAGTAGTATTGCACAGTGTACATACACCACATCTTCTCTACCCAGTCAGCAGTTGATGGACAGCTGGGTTGACTCCATATCAGCTGCTGTGAACCAAGCTGATATAGACGTGGGGTACAGATAACTGCTTCGTAGGCTGACTCATTTTGTCTGGGTAAATTCCCAGGAGTGGGAGGGCTGGGTCATACAGTAGATTTCCACACTGTCTTCCACGGGGTCTGCACTGGTTAACGTCCCCAACAACAGTGGATTAGGGAACCTTTGTCCTACATTCCAGCCAGCATTTACTTTTTTAATTTTTGGGTGAGAGGCATTTTGACCAGGGAGGGGGAAACTTCACTGTGGTTTCATTTGCATTTCTCTGGCAGCTGGTGACCCTGAGCATGTTTCCATGTGTTTGGTGGCCATGTGTGTGTCATCCTTTGAAAAACGCCTGTTCAGGTCCTCAGCCTGCTTCCTAACTGGACTATCTGTTTTGCTGTGGTTGAGTTTCTTGACCTCTGTAGATGCGGGATACTAGTGCTTTATCAGCTGCATAGTTTGCCAGCATTTGCTCCATTCTGTCAGTTGCCTCTCACTTTTGAAGTGTTTCCTTTGCAGTACAGAAGCTTGCTAGCTTGATGTAATCCCATTTGGCAGTTTTGGCTTTGTTTGCCTGTGCTCCTGGGGTCTTTCCCAAGAAGCCTTTGCCTACGCCAATGTCTTGCAGAGTTTCCCTGTGTTTTCCTCTAGTAATTTGATGGTATTGGTCATAGATTTAGATCCTTGATCCATTTGGAGTTGACATTTGTATAAGGTGTGAGGTAAGGGTCCTGTTTCATACTTCTGCATCTGTAGATCCAACTTCCCAGAACCATTTGTTGAAGAGACTCCTTTCTACAGGGATTGGTTTTAGCTCATCTGTCAGAGATTGGTTGGTGGTAGATGCTTGGACTGATTTCCGGGGATTCTATTCTGTTCCATGGGTCTATGCGTCTATTTCTGTGCCAGTACCAGGCTGTTTTGATTAGAACTGCCCTGTAGCATGTCTTCAGATCTGGCATTGTGATGCCTCCAGCTTTGTTTTTGTTAGGATTACTTTAGATATTCGGGGTCTCCTGCATTTTCATATGAATTTTAGCATCGTTTTTTCTGCATCTGAGAAGAATGACTTGGTATTTTGATTAGGATCGCATTGACTCTAAATTGCTTTCAGCAGTATGGAGAGTTTGATAGGATTAATTCTTCCAGTCCACAAACATGGAAGATCCTTCTTTTTTTATGTCTTCTTCTCTTTCTTTCTTAAATGTTTCCTAATTCTCATTGTAGAGATCTTTCACATCCTTGCTTAAATTAATCCAGGGCATATAAATTTTTGCAGCTATTGGGAATGGTACTAATCTAAAGTTCTTTCTCAGCCACGGCATTGCTTGTGTATATGAAGGCTATAGATTATTGTATATTGATTTTATATCCTGCAACTTTACCAAACTCTTTTATGAGCTCCAGTAGTCTCTTGGTAGACTATATACCCTATGTATACATCATGATCCTGTCTCAGCAAACAGGGATAACAACTTCCACTTTGTATCTCTGTTTTCTTTCTAATGACTTCCAGAACTACATAGAACAGCAGTGGTGAAATAGGGCATCTTGTCTGGTTCTGGACCTTACTGGAAATGCTTCCAGCTTTTACCCATTCAAGATGACGCTGGCTGGTGCTGTGCCTTGATTGTATTGAGGTACATTCCTTCTATACTCCATTTCCTAAAGGTTTTTTTTATCATTAGAGGATACTTTTTAAAAGATTTATTTATTTGAAAGGCAGGGTTACAGACAGAGAGGGAGAGGTAGAGAGAGAGAGGTCCTCCATCCGCGGGCTCACTCCCCAGGTGGCCGCAACAGCCAGAGCTGCACCGATCCGAAGCCAGGAGCTTCCTCCGGGTCTCCCACGTGGGTGCAGGGGCCCAAGGACTTGGGTCATCTTCCACTGCTTTCCCAGGCCACAGCAGAGAGCTGGATTGGAGGTGGAGCAGCCGGGACTGGAACCGGCGCCCATAGGGGATTCCAGTGCCACAGGCAGCAGCCTTACCCGCTGTGCCACAGCGCCGGCCCCGACTCACTTTCTAACCTCACTCAACTCCTTTTTTGGCCAGGCCTGACATGGTGTGTTGAGAATGAATGAACTGGCTTTAAAATCATTTCTTAAAAATAGGACTTGGGAAGTCTTAACTTCTCACTTTTAGAAGACCCAAAAATCCTTGTATTATTCAGGTGAGCTGAACGCGTGAACACTGTGTTTGCCAGAGACGGGGTCTGAGCCCCAGTCCTCAGCGCTCGCTCGGCTCTGGGGCCGCCGGCCGTGACAGCCCTGGTTTCATGGAGCACCTGTTCATCCCTGGGGAGCACGGTTCCACTCTGAACATTCCCACGGATTCATCCCTGGCAAGAGGTGGCTGCAGACGCTGTGGAGCCGACAGACATCCTGACAGACGACTGACTTGCTGAACACCACACGCCCACCCCACAGGGCGCCATCACAGAATCCCAGACACACGCTCTCGGTGTTGAGCCAACAGAAGAGGCCCCTCCCAGGGGTGCGAGGTGACGGGGGCTGTGCCTCAGTTGTGAGCTCCTCAGAACCCGGCAAGGGGTGCAAATGGGATCAGGCCCTCAGTGTTACTAGGGGACGGAGACAGCCATAAACCTCAAACCACCAAGAGAAAAGAAAACGCCAAATTCCAACAAAGCCTCCCTCACAGGGCCGGCGCTGGGCACAGCCTGCAACACCTGCATCCCACATGGGCACCGGTTCAAGTCCCGGCTTCTCCACTTCCGATCCGGCTCCCTGCTAGTGCACCTGGGAAGGCAGTGGAAGATGGTCCACGTGTCTGGGCCCCTGCACCCATGCGGGAGACCCGGATGGAGCTCCTGGCTCCTGGCTTTGGCCTGGCCCAGCCCTGGTCATTGCAGCTATTTGGGGAGTGAACCAGTGAGTGGAAGATTCTCTCTCTCTCCCTCCCTCCCTCTCTCTTTCCCCTCCATCTCTTTAACTCTAAAATAAACAAACAGATCTTTAACAAGCATAGCGAGGCTCCCTTTGCCCCTGCACACCTGCAGCTGCTGAGAGTGGGGCAGGAGGCGGGAGAGACGGGAGATAGAGAGGAAGCAGAGGAGACCCAGGCATGGAAATCCCGGCAGAGCCGGACGCCGAGCGAGTGCTGGGCTGAGCACCGCCGACCTCACCGCACAGCCACTGGGCCAGGGCCAGGGACACGGGCGAACACACGTGAAGACGGAGCAGGGCCTGATGGGAAGGAGGAGGCGTGCCAGGACGGGCCACCGTGCCAGGGCCAGGTCACGTGCCGGGGCAGGCCATCATGCCAGGGGCGGTCATTGTGCCGGGGGCGGGCTATCATGCCAGAGGCCATCATGGGAGGCACCGCACACACGGCCATGGCGTTGAGTGTTAGCCTCCACATGAAAGTGGTGAGAATGCGGGCATGACGAGGCCGAAACACACGTCCTCCTGACTGCCCCTGAGCTGCAAGGGGGACGCTGACCATCCCTGGCTGTGGCCTCAGCCCCTTGGGACTGTGGGCAGGGAGGCCCCCACCGGGATGCAAGGAGCACACTCAGCCGTCCTGAGTTCCCCACACAGGCCCTTCGGGACAGTGTCTGGGTTACACCTGACCCCGACTGCTACGGCCGCAGTCACTGGCAGCATCTGGATGTGGGCCTTTGTTCCGTGTGCCCACGGCACGGTTCTGAAGAAGCTCAGGCTGTAGCAGGAAGGGCTGGAAAGCTGGGTCAGCCTGCGGGATGTGAACGGCTCGATGGTTTGGGGGAAGCAACACCGTGTCTTATAAAACCCGAGTCTGAGTTCTCCGCAGTCCTCACGGCTTTTAACTGGACACGGCAGGTGGGGAGCTGAAGCTGGGGTGGGCAGGGCCCCCAGGAGAGCAGAGGGTGATGACCACCTGCCCCTCCCGGCCCTGAGGTGCCCCCATGGGACTCCAGGGAGTCAGCACTTGCCTGAGGCCAGGGAGGGCAGCGTCCCCAGGGAGAGTGGGTGACGGGGCCCTCTGCCCCAGTCTGAACCCACACTGGCCCTGTGCTGACAAAGGTGGCCCGGGAAACCCACACTGGCCCTGTGCTGACAAAGGTGGCCCAGGAATGTTAGGTGTGGCCCACCAGGGCGATGGCACGAGGGGCACGTGGCCACTCTGTTCATTGACCCCAGTGTCTCCGTGTGTCTGATACTATTCACAGAAAAGAGATGTTGTAATGCCCAGCCAAGGAGAACAGGGAAGAGCACGCTTGCCAGGGCCACAGGGGAGGCCCATGTGGGTGACAGGACTGCTGTACACAGGGACGGCCTGCTGTACACGGGGACGATGCTGTACATGGGGGATGTGGGGAGCAACTCGGACTAGACTAAGTTACTGGAATTAAGACTTATTCTCTGCATCTGCTCTCCCACAATATGGCGCTGGGAGAGGAGGAAACAGCTTCTACACAGCTGCCTCCAGTTCAACCAATAAACTGTAGGACCTGCTCCTGATTGGAGGAGAGCAGCGTACTCGGCGTGTGGGTAGCAGAGTTGGGATTGGTGGAAGAGGACTATAAAGGAGGAGAGAGACAACATGCACCAGGGAACATCTATCTGAAGGAACACCTGTGCAGCCCCCGAGAGAGCCGGCCGGCAGTGTGCCCCTCCCCCGCGGAAGTGGGGAAAGTGGCAGGGGGAACCGCCCTTCCACGGAGGTGGAAGGGTTGGTAGCCAACCCGGGAAGAACCAGCAGCAAACCCGGGGAGGGCCGAGCAGATGAAAGAACAATGCAGGGTCCTGTGTCGTTCCTCCACGAAGAGGGGGAGCGACATAATGGTGCCGTGACTCGGATAGGAAAACCCAGGAGGGAAGAAGCGGGAAGAAGTGGGAAAATACTGGAGAGAGAGACTAGCAAAGAGCCTAGGGAAAAGCCGGACGGAAAAGGTGCCGGAAGAAGCTATCGAAAGCCTAGGCATAGACTTGGATACGGACTGTGGGAAAGAAGTTAGGATTGAAAGGGAAAGCAAGAAGAAACTTAGACTCGGATGTGGACTATGGCGGGGAAGCTAGGAGATTGAAAGTGAAAGTGAAAGCTAGAAGAAACTTGGATACGGACTGTGGGGAGAAGCCAGGAGAAATGAGAGGGGAATATTGTTGGAAGAAAAGTTAGGAAACATACCGGGTAGAGAAAAATATGTTAGGGAGGATGTAGCCGCGGGGGCAGGCTGAAGCGGAGACGTAAGCCATCTTGGGATTCTTCAAGTCAGCCCGGGGAGCAAAAGGCGAAAATCTGGAACCAGAGGCAGAGACATGGGCCGCCAGGTTGGAATCTGTCAGATTAGCCCGGGGAGCAAAAGACGGGAAGCCAAACCGAAAGGCGCAGACGTGAGCTAGGTTGAATTCGCCAGGTTAGCCCGGGGAACTTGGACTGAATGCCGGTGACGGAAACGTGAGCTAGGCTGTGTGATTCGCGGAAGCCGCCGCGTGCAGAGAGAGCACAGGGCGTGAATAGATAGGGAACGCGGGGCTGGCGTGAAGGCCGTGGTGCGGGTGCGAAGGGCGTGGAGACCACGGAGCGCGCGAAGCCGAGCCACGCAGAGCCGGGAGCCCACCGCAGGGCGGGCGCCGGGAAGCTGCGCAGATGAGAGAAGCGCGGGCTGAAGAGGCTCAGAGCCGGGAAGCAGCGCAGAGCCAGGAAGCAGCCTCGGGGCGGGCGCCGGGATGCCACAGGGATAAGAGAAACAGAAGTTTTAGAAGTAAAATGAGAGAAATAGGAATGCTGGAAGATAGAAGTAAAATGGGAGAAATAGGAATGCCCAGAGATAGAGAAATAGAGAAAAATAAGGCCTCCCCACAACATGGCAATGAGAGAGCTTGGATTCGGTCTGCCTTATTAGTAAGACGATAAGCACCTGTGGGCAGCTGCAGGTCACCGAAGACAGGCACGTTATCAACACCAATAAGTCTCCCCACAAGAAAACAGTGAGAGGGCTTGGATTCGGTTTGCCTGATTGATAGGGCTTGTAAGCACCTGCAGGCAGTTCTAGCGGAGCAGAGCATGCGCTGCAGGGCACCGAACACAGGCACGCATCAGCGCCTAAAAACCTCCTCACAACATGGCGAAGAGAGGACCCAGACTCAGTTTGCCTGATTGGTAGGGCTTGTGAGCACCTGTGGGCAACTCTAGTAAGCAGAGCAGAGTGTGTGCCGCGGGACACCAAAGACAGGCGCGTATCAACGCCAAAAAATAAAAAGAAAGGGGGATCTGTGGGGAGCAACCCAGACTAGACTAAGTTACTGGAATTAGGACTTATTCTATGCATCTGCTCTCCCACAATATGGCGCTGGGAGAGAAGTAAACAGCTTCTACACAGGTGCCTCCAGTTCAACCAATAAACTGTAGGACCTGCTCCTGATTGGAGGAGAGCAGCGTACTCGTCGTGTGGGTAGCAGAGTTGGGGTTGGTGGAAGAGGACTATGAAGGAGGAGAGAGACAACATGCACCGGGGACATCTAAGAGGAACATCTATCTGAAGGAACACCTGAGCAGCCCCCGAGAGAGCCGGCCGGCGGTGTGCCGCTCCCCCGCGGAAGTGGGGAAAGTGGCAGGGGGAACCGCCCTTCCACGGAGGTGGAAGGGATGGTAGCCAACCCGGGAAGAACCAGCAGCAAACCCGGGAAGGGCCGAGCAGACAAAAGAACAGCGCAGGGTCCTGTGTTGCTCCTCCACGAAGAGGGGGAGCGACAGGGGACAATGCTGTACACGGGGACGATGCTGTACACGGAGATGATGCTGTACACGGGGACAATGCTGTACACGGGGACAACGCTGTACACGGGGATGATGCTGTACACGGGGATGATGCTGTACACGGGGACGATGCTGCACACGGGGACAATGCTGTACACAGGGGACAATGCTGTACACGGAGATGATGCTGTACATGGGGACGATGCTGTACACAGGACGATGCTGCACACGGGGACAATGCTGTACACGGAGATGATGCTGCACACGGGGATGATGCTGTACACGGGGACTATGGGTCTGCTGCACACGGGGACGATGCTGTACACGGGGACTATGGGTCTGCTGTACACGGGGATGATGCTGTACACGGGGACGATGCTGTACACAGGGATGATGCTGCACACGGGACGATGCTGCACACGGGGACGATGCTGCACACGGGGACGATGCTGCACACGGGGATGATGCTGCACACGGGGACGATGCTGTACACGGGGACGATGCTGTACACGGGGGCGATGCTGCACACGGGGACGATGCTGTACACGGAGATGATGCTGTACACGGGGACGATGCTGTACACGGGGATGATGCTGTACACGGGGACGATGCTGTACACGGGGACGATGGTGTACACGGAGATGATGCTGTACACGGGGACTATGGGTCTGCTGCACACGGGGACGATGCTGTACACGGGGACTATGGGTCTGCTGTACACGGGGATGATGCTGTACACGGGGACGATGCTGTACACGGAGATGATGCTGCACACGGGGACGATGCTGTACACGGGGACGATGCTGTACACGGGGACGATGCTGTACACGGGGACTATGGGTCTGCTGTACACGGGGACGATGCTGTACACGGGGACGATGGTGTACACGGGGACAACACTGTACACGGGGACGATGCTGTACACGGGGACGATGCTGTACACGGGGACGATGCTGTACACGGGGACGATGGTGTACACGGAGATGATGCTGTACATGGGGACGATGCTGTATGCAGGGGAGGATGGGTCCGCTCTACAGGGCTGTGCACGGGGGATGCAGGCCACTCTGTGTCGTCCAGGCCCGATGCCAGGAGTGAGCCCCACGTAACCTTGGACACGGTGTGCCAGGTCGGTTCCCATGATAGCAGCGCCCCTCTTTGGGGGGAGGGCTGTGCATGTGTAGGGGAGGGTCCTGCTGGCAGTACTTGTGACTTAGTTTCACTCTGGAACTAAAAGTGCCCTAAAAAGAACGAACATCCTGGATGGCTCTAAGATTCTCAGCCACTTAAATCCTTCCCACTGGGCACAGCTGTGTGCCCTAGAAAATGAGTGAATTCTGCTTCGCCACACACGGCGCCTTCCCTGGGGACTCCTGCTGACCCAGCTGAGGTCCCCGTGCAACACAAGAGGGGGAGCCGGAACAATGCCCATGAGACTCACACCACGGCTCTGCGAGCCCGCCCTCCCGGCGTCCCGGCCCTCGGGGACGTGGCTAAACCTCAGCATCTGAATCAGCACCTTAGAGAAACGGAAAACAGCACACGCTTGGGCTCGGGCTGACTGCAGACACAGAACGTTCTCCACTGGGCCACAACGCACCTGTGAGACGTAAGAGCCAAACGCATGTCGATGCCGGAGCCACATCAGCCTCTTTGTGACGAGGGGGTGGGTGGCACACGTCCTACCCTCCCAGGAGACCCCCTCCTAGGCAAGGCATCACTTTTCCCCCACAGCTACGGCTGCGATGGCTTCGAGTGAGCCGCGCCCACGCCCTTCCCGTACAAGGCTGCCACGTGCGCCACGTGACCCCCGGTGACCTTCCCCGGCCTCACCCAAATGCACTGTGGCAGGGCCGTGATGCTGCGGGTCCCTGGGGCAGGTGCGGGGAGCCCACCCAGCTCGGGCACAGCAGGCGCTGTCCCTGCGCAGAGCGACGCACACAGGAGGCAGACGTAGTGAGGGCTGGGGACACCACAGCCCGGCGCCTTGTGATGCTTTATTAGCCTACAGCAGGAGACACACGTGTGACCGGCTAGTGCCTGCTCCGAGGGCCACTGTGGGCCTTAGCAGCTGCCCGGGGTGGACGGCGGCTTGGCACACTCAGCCACGCACTGCACGGCCCGGAGTCGCCCCCACGCGGCCATGAGCCGGGCGCTGAGCTCAGGCCCCGCATTCCGCCAGGAACCATGAGTACAGAGCCTGGGGCAAACAGACGGGCGTAAAACGAAAATCAAACGCAAAACCTAGAAGCATGGCGGTGGCCCGTGGCCTGCTGTCACGCGGCACCAGGACCAGGGCCTCTCCACGCCCTACGGGGCCGTGGCGGAGGCGGACGCGGGGATGAGCTTGGGCTTGGCCTGCTGGGGCGGCGCCACCTCGGGGATGGCCTCGCCGTGCTTGTACACGCTGACGGTGACGTCGATCTTCTCCCCGCCGTACTTGTTCTTGACATTGATGCTGTACTTGCCCGAGTCCTCGGAGGTCACGCCCTTGATGGTCAGGCTCACGTACTTGGCCTGCTCCACCTTCACGGAGAAGTGCTCGCTGAGCTCGATGTCCTGGTCGTTCTTGAACCACACCACCTCGGGGTCGGGGTTCCCAAACACCGTGCAGGTCAGGTTCAGGGTCTGGAGGAGGAACAGCGTGTGAGCTCTGCCGTGGCCCGCGGCGCCCTCGTGAAGGCGGCCAGGGGCATGGGGCCGGGCACACCCGAGCCACAGGCGCCCACGGGAGAGCTCAGAAGGAAACCCAGCGCCGAGCTGTCTGTCTTACTCCGGTTTCAAAGGCATCGGAAGCCGGTTAAGCTCTACAAGTCGCAATACACACACTCAGCCTCTCCCTAAAATTCCTTTACATTCAGATTTAGGGGGTCACCCGGCCAGTTCCTCGGGCGACACGGTGTCACAGCTAGCAGGACGCAGTCAGCACACTCTGGACGTCTGGCTGAAACCAGCTTTCGGCCGTGACAAAGCAGAACCAGTGCGGGCTTCTGGGTGGCGGTTCGCTGTGACACTGGCCCTCTGCGGGGGCTCACTGGGCCTTCCGCAGCCGCCGAGGGAAAGCTCCATACATTTCCGTGTCTCGGCCTCGCAACATTCGCCCAAGCATCTATGTCCCCGTGAGGCTGAGCTACCGTCCCGGGTGCGGCGAAGGAACCAGAACCGGCACCTCCACGACAGGCGCAAACCCAAGCTGCACACGGAGGCTCCCGCTGGCCTGAACCCGTCTTACACTTTACAAACGTGACAGATGACACTGCCAGCAGGCGGCCACAGCGTCACGCAGGGCGGGCGGCCTCCTTCTCCCTGGTCCTTCCTCCCTTTGGCCCCAGAGCCAGGCGGGAGCCTGGGCCCAGCAGAATCCCTGCCACAGGCCCTGTGGAGGCGCCCGAGTCGACGTGTGGCCCGGGGTGCAGAGGCGCAGTGTGTTGATGCCAGTGAGCGAGCGGGCGGGGAGCTGGGCCATGCCCCGTGCCACAGGGAGTGCACAGCAGGAGGTGAGCTCAGCTGTTCTGCAGAGGGGCAGCGGACGTGGGACGGGCCCCCCTCCCGCAGGCCCTCTGCTCGGCCCTAGGACAAGCGAGTGTGCCGTGTCCAGCCCCACCCCGGTGCTGCCCCACTGCCAGCTCTCACCTTGCCTTCCATGATGGTCACCACGTCGGGCAAACCGCCAATCACCTTGCCGCGATCTGCAACAGAGCAAAGCCACTGAGCCGAGGAAGCAGTGACAGGGACGTCCCCGCGGGGCACCCAGGAGAGGGCCCAAGGGAAGGGGGCCCCTGCGGTGGTGGGAGAGGCCAGGGGCCCAGGGCATGAAGCAGCCTAGAGCGACTGGGGGATGCGAGCTGGGCTCTCGGGGTCAGGGTCTGCCAGGGACAGAGGCGGGACATGGCGTGCTCCCTGGCTTGGGGAAAGCAGAGGCCCTGGGTGGCACAGGCGGAAGCTCAAGGGCCGGTGCAGGGCAGGAGGGGGCGGGGCCGGGTGAGGAGGGGCCAGAGCTGGGGAGCAGCAGAGGCGTGGGAGGGCCGTGAGCTCAGATGGCTCCCGCTCGACACGCAGGCTGTGGGCCCTGCCCCACCCACGGAAAGCAGCCAGCGTGATAGTGGGTGCTGTAGCAGGCTGTGGGCCCTGCCACCCCCACCCCCACCCCCCCCCGCGGAACGCGGCCAGCGAGACGGTGGGCGCTGTACTCACTCTTCTCCGCGAACGCCGCAGCCCTGAGGGAGAAGGGGCAGAGAGCAGAGGTGAGAAGAGCGTGGGGCCAACGCCACTGACACAGGCCCCGCAGCCAGGGACGCTGGCCGGGCAGGGCGCAGTTCCCGCCACGGGAGAGGCGCTGCCCCTGCCTCCCCAGGGCCCCGCCCCGGCACCCACAGGCCACACCCACACCAGGGCACACGGACTTTCCCATCCACCTGTCAGTCTCGGCTTCGTCTTCCTTCTCTGCACCCTCCCCACAGCCACGGCCGGGAGACCGGCAAGGCCCCTCCCTGCTCCCGGGGCAGGCACGCGAACGCGGGCACATGCTGCAGAATTCTAGGTCATTCTTCCGAACAGCCCCTGAGTGGTGTGCTACTGTGACACTGTAATTAGTCGCTCCTAATTTGCCGCGACCACGCATTAGTCATCTAACCGTCTAAAGCGATGCAAGGCTATTACAACTCAGGAAGTTAACCCTTAAACACACTTCCGGTCTGGACCTGCCCTGCGACCAACTGAGGTACTTAAGTGGCTCTTTGTATCCCAGGACCAACTCCAGCACTCAGTTCACCCGGGGATCCACAGGCCTTCCTACACCTGAACAAACAAGCCCCACGGCCCCTGGGCCCCCTAGTGACTCAGTAACAGTGGGCAGAGCCACAGAGCGGCAACTGAAAGTGAAAATCTACAGAAGAACCCAAAGTGCAGGTCTACACGTGACAGCCTGGGTACACGTCTACACAGTCACACCTCATGTGCAGGTCTACATGGTGACATCCTGGGGTAATGTCTACACAGTCACACCCCATGTGCAGGTCTGCACGGTGACAGCCTGGGTACACGTCTACACAGTCACACCCCATGTGCAGGTCTACACGGTGACAACCTGGGTATACGTCTACACAGTCACACCCAATGTGCAGGTCCACACGGTGACAGCCTGGGGTACATGTCTACACAGTCACACCTCATGTGCAGGTCTACATGGTGACATCCTGGGTACACATCTACACAGTCACACCTCATGTGCAGGTCTACACTGTGACAACCTGGGGTACATGTCTACACAGCCACACCTCATGTGTAGGTCTACACGGTGACAACCTAGGGTGCACATCTACACAGCCACACCTCATGTGCAGGTCTACACTGTGACATCTCATGTACGGTCTACACAGTAACACCCCACGTGCAGTGTACACAGTAACAGATGAGCGTGCAGGTCTACATGGTAACAGATGAGCGTGCAGTCTACACCATGACACCCCACGTGCAGTCTACACGGTAACAGATGAGCGTGCAGGTCTACACCGTGACACCCCACGTGCAGTCTACACGGTAACAGATGAGTGTGCAGGTCTACACGGTAACACCTCATGTACAGGTCTACACCGCAACACCCCACGTGCAGTCTACACGGTAACAGATGGGCGTGCAGGTCTACACCATGACAGCCGAGCACGCGGCCCTTACTTGAGCCGCTGGAACTCTGCGAAGGCTTCGTCGAACGCTGCAAGGAAAGGTTCACCCGTGGTCAGCAGGTTCCTCCTAGCCAGCTTTCTGTGCCCACTCAGACGTCCCCCCGTGCATCTGCTCGTGACCATGGCGGTTGCCCGCTGGACGAGTCTTCACCCGTGGTCAGCAGGTTCCTCCTAGCCAGCTTTCTGTACCCACTCAGACGTCCCCCCGTGCGTCTGCTCGTGACCATGGCAGCTGCCCACTGGAGGGGTCTTCACAAACCCCTTTCTCCGCAGGAGTATCGGAAGATCCGCCTGCCTTGGATCTCCTCCTGCAGCACCGAGCGGATCAGCCGGCCGAAGCCCCGGATGCCGAGCGGCCGCTCTTACCTTGTCCCGACAAGTCGAGCGAGCGCTGGTGGTTGTCTTTGCCATCGAAAATCTCAAAAGTGTACTTCCCTTTGTCCTTCTCCGTGGGCTCGCAGATCTGCAGCCAGGCCATGTCCTCACTGCCCCCAATGCGCATGTGCTCACTGGACGAGATCTTGGCGTCTCTAGAAAAGGAGAGGGACACGGGTCTCTGTGTCACATGCACGGCACCTGCAGGGCTGACTCGCCGATGCCAGCGTCCCTAAGTGACACCCTTCTTGTTGAATATGCACTCGACACAACGTGACCTCGACACTCGCAGAGAACCGAGAGCAAACACTGGGACACATTCAGTACACCACGCTCACAGCAGCACGGGTCCCGATGGCCAGGAGGGGACAGCAGCCAGGGGTCAGGGGCAGGTAATAAACCAGGCATGGCACAGCCTGTCCATTCCATGGCACAGCCTTCAGCCTCAAGGACAGAAGTTCTGACACGGCAACAGGATGAACCCGAAGATGTTACACAGAGCGAAACAGGCCGGCCACAGAGGACCCAGACTGGGTGATGCTGTTTCACAGTCATCAGGCCGGGGTCACTGGGGGAGGGGTGGGGGTGGGGGAGTGGAGAGGGAGGTGCCGAGGGCTGTACAACAGCATGGCTGTATGATCCCACGGAAACCTGACACCCAAAAGGCTAAAATCCCAAATTTTGCATTCTGAGCTAGCTTGCTATATAACGTCTATTTTGCAAAAGCATAAATGATGCCACGTTCATCAGTCAGGAATGTGCAGTAACACGCCGCTCCGTCTCCAGCTATCTCGGAGCCCAGTCCATGGTCTGGGACGCGTCTCTCTGTCTGTGGTCAGTCCCCTCCCTGCATGTTGGGAAGAGCAGTGGTTAGGACTGGACCTCCCAGAGTCCAAAGCCCTGTTCCCTCGCCCGCTGGCCATAGGGTTTGGGACACGATGCTTGCGTCCCCCTCACATCTACAAGACATGACGACTACCTACCCCGAGGGCATCTGTGAGATTAGATGTTCCTCACGGAGCATCAGCTCGCCGGCCCTAACACAACACAAACTGACACGCACGTGTGCCTGTGCAGGTGCAGGTGTGTGTGTGTGTGTGTGTGTGTGTGTGTGTGATCTCTGTGCCCCAGCTCCAGCACAGAGCAGGCCTGTGACAAGCCAGGCAAAGCTAAAGAAGGGTGGCCCTTGCCGGGGCTGGCCGTGTCCATGACAACGTGGCACAGGCACACAGCCACACAGCCTGAGTGGGACCGGGGCTGCACAGAGATGTTGCAATCCATTCTGCTTCCCACTGATCCCACGAGAAAATACATCTACTCGCCGTCTTAAGAAAGCAATCCTCATAAGCAGTTATTTCACAAGACTCACCAGCGTCAGACTTCGAAGCTCTTATTTCCGGAATTCTCTCTACACAGAAATACGCTTCCTTCCGCACACTTGCCTAACAAACCGGACCTGCAGCAACTCTGTCTGATGGAGGACACAGGCTACTGAAGACACAGCCGTGGAAGGCTCCAGTCTGTCTTATTACCTTACGTGTCATAACACGTGACACAAAAACAATCGGTGCGTTGAAATTTAAATGGGGAAAAAGCCCCAAAATGATAAGCAGCTCAACTCACTCACTAACAGACTCGCTTCAACAAAACAGCGCTTTTTAAAGCAAATGTCACAACCACCAGGATTGTCTTTGGAAATACTGACTAGATAAATCTACCCACGGTGTGGCAGAGGGGGCCTGGGCTGTAGCTCATGGGGGAGCAGGGGTTGGGGAGTTGTCGACACCATTGGAACTTGGGGCACAGGTTGGGACAGGCCTGAGGTGCTGCCCTCCTGGGGCTGGAGCTGTGGACAGCGGGTTAAGCCACCACCTGCAATGCCAGCACCCCACAGATTTGAGCACTGGTTTGAGTCCCAGCCGCTCCACTTCCCATGCAGCTTCTTACTAACGTGGCTGAGAGGCGGCAGCTGATGGCTCAAGTCCGAGGGTGTCTGTCAGCCTGTGGGAGACCCGGATGGAACCCAGCCCTGGCTGTTGCACCATTTGGAGAGTGAATCAGCAGGTGGGAGATCTCTCTATCTCTCCCTCCTCCTCTCTGCCACTCTAGCTTTCAAATAAATAAATAAATCTCTTTAAACCAAAACGGTGTCCTCCCGATGTGGGCGCGAGCAGAGATGAACTGAAAGCCACTGTCCCCGCCCCATCGGAGGCCCGTCCCCCACGATCCCGTCCTGGGAGCGACGGGACCCGGCTTTCAGCTGTCAGGTACACGTCTGTGGCAGGGACGTGAAACAGTGGCCCTCCACGGGTCGTGACTCCCACCTGGGAATGCACGAGACACGACAAACTCGCCATACAGACCTGACCTTGCCTGCCTTACGTCAGGCTTGTCTCCGCTCCTTTCCCCGATAATCCGGCGTGGTGGAAGCTGCCTGATGGGAACTAGGAGCGGGATTCTGACGAGTGGTCCCCCTGCTCCCTGCTCCCCTCCAGGGAGGCTGCGGGCCACCCCTGGCGCACGCGAGCCCCGCAACCATCTCCAAGGCCTCCGGCCACTCCATTCTCCTGGTCCTGTCTCCTGGGGGTCCTCCCAGTGCCGCGCTGCCTGGCCCCAAGCCCACGGTGCACACAGCTGCTCAAGCTTACAGACCTGGGCCCTGCCACGGCTCCTGGCCGCGGCCCCGCACTTACTTGTGGTACCAGTTCACTCTCATCTCCTCGGTGAAGTACTTCATGAAACACTGCAGCCTGATCCCTTCCGGGGTGCAGAGGATCTTCAGGGGAGAAGCCGACATCCCTGCAGGACACAGAGAGGCCTCAGGCGCGGGGGGACAGTCGGGGCCGCACTCATCACCCACACGTCCACACCACGGACAGCCCAGACAGCCCTACACGCTCAGCTCCTGGGCCCACAGCGGTCAGTCACGGTGCTGGGGGGCCCTCAGTGAGCCCTGGAGAGGAGGCTGTGGGTGGGTGATCTGCAGCCAACACCTGTGGCCTCTGCTTCCTCCTCCACAAAGCCTCCTCCCGTGGGCAGGCCCTGAGCTGCTGTTCACGGCATTGGAGGCCTCTCAGACGCAGCCACCCATGCCATGCGGCTCGGGCCGCTGCACAGGAAGTGCGGGGATCCTGGAGAACACGGCCAAGACCCACCCCCACGCCCTGGTGTCTAGGATCCCACCTCCCACCCAACAAGCTCCACGTACCCATGAGTAATTCCCACTTCTCCTCCACAGCGTCTGCCACCTGCCTACCCTGCATGTGCCAGCAACCCTGCCAGGCCCTTCCTGAAGGGGCAGCCACGCCTCGGCCCTTCCGTGCCTGGCTCCTCCTGCTCTCACCAGAGGTACAGCTCCCTCCTCTGCCGAGGCTGAGCCAGTGTCCCCCGTGGGGACGTCCTCTTTAGGGAATGTCACGCGGGAGGACCCAGCTGTGTCTACGAGGAAAGTCACACACATACCCCCACCCCCACCCCCATAGCATCTGCAGCCCCACACACCCCAAGCCACGAAGGTTCTGGGGCCTCAGCGGTGGAGCCTGTGGTTCTAAAACAAGGGGAAGCAGGGAGCAGATGGCAGTAGCCAGGCAAGAAAGTACAGGATGGGAGGCAGCTTCCAGGAGAGCAGGGGCAGGTGCATGGCACGCCCCTCTCCCCTCCCCCCTACCAGAGCCCTTGCTCTCCCTGTGCAGGGGAGAGGACCAGGAGAGACTGACGAGGCAGGGCAGGTGCAGCCATGGGGGACACGGCACACCCCTCTCCCCCAACCCCGGAGCCCTTGCTCTCCCTGTGCAGGGGAGAGGACCAGGAGGGACTGACGAGGCAGGGCAGGTGCAGCCACGGGGGACACGGCACACCCCTCTCCCCCAACCCCGGAGCCCTTGCTCTCCCTGTGCAGGGGAGAGGACCAGGAGGGACCGACGAGGCAGGGCAGGCAGACCTCAGCTGAGGACTGAGATTTGCCAGCATGAGGAACGCAACTGAAGGGCCTGCAGGAAGCAGAAAGTGAGTTTTCAGGGCCCCTGACCCTCTCCTCCCTGGTTCGTGGCTCTCATTGCAAGGCCAGGGGGAGGGGCTTCGACCGGCCCCCACAGGACCCACTGCAGGCAGCAGAATGGCCTCAGCCACGGAGACAGAAATGGTGTGGTCACAGAAGGCCAGGCTTGGGAAGTGCTCGCCTTTCAGAGTGCACTGGGGTCGGTGCAGGGTCACAGGCCTGGCCAGTGTCCAGAGGGGGAGGGAGACATGGCCGGGGTGACCCAAGGCCCCTCTGCTGGCAGGACAGGCCCGCCAGGCACCCCGATGTGGATCCCACCTGTCTAGGCCTGTGTGTGAACGCCGTCAGATCCTTCCCTGAGGAGAGAAGCAGCCCAGCCCCAGCTGAGGCTCCTAACGCCACACAGCCATGGCTGGGACCATGGGGAACACACTGCAGGCTTCCAGACTTCAACAACAGCCAGCGGACTCCACGGGCACCAGCGGAGAAGCCGGTGACAGTGGCCACCCCGACCCCACCAACCCAAGGACAGCTGTGAACCAGACAGCGGCCACTACTGTGGGAAAGAGACTCAATGGGGACATGGGCAGGTGCACAAGTGTGTCAGAGTGTGTGTGTGGAAATGTGTGAGTGCATGAGTGTGATTGTGAGAGTGCATGTGTGTCATTGTGAGCTGAGTGATGACTGTGTGTGTAAGCTCATGAGTGTGTGTCAGTGAGCTTGTGAGTGACGAATGTGTGTATGAGTGTGAGCTCATGAGTGTGTCAGTGAGCTCATGAGTGATGAGTGTATGTGTATGTCAGTGTGCATGAGTATGAGTGTGTGTGTCAGTGAGCTCATGTGTGTGAGTGCATGAGTGTGAGCATATCAGTGTGTGAATGCCCGAGTGTGTGAGCTCATGGGTGTGCATGTCAGTGAGCTCATGTGTGAGAGTGAGTATATGAGTGTGAGCGTGTCAGTGTGTGGGCTCGTGTGAGTGTATGTGTGAGCATGTCAGAGTGTGTGAGCTCATGGGTGTGCATGTCAGTGAGCTCGTGTGAGAGTGTGAGTGTATGAGTGTGAGCGTGTCAGTGTGTGAATGCCTGAGTGTGTCAGAGTCTGAGGATGTGAGGCGATGCCCGTGTGCACATGTGGCCACCCCAGATTTCCTCCCGGAGAAGAGTGAGGTAAGTCACTGGCACGGGGGCTCTCAGCAGGGCAGGGCAAGCTGTGGGCAGCTGACACGGTGACTAGGACACAGCGACAACACCGTCTTCCACCCAGCCTGCTCTCTTCCTGTACACATTCACTCTGTCTAGACCTCATGAGCAACTGTTTGTCAACACGTGGCCCTGTGTGTAGCGTGTGTGGCCCCTCCCAAGTGGTGCATGTGTCCCTAGGAGATGTGGCCCCACAGTGACCATGAGCATCACAGCCTACGTGTGTCCCTAGGAGAGGCAGCCACAGTGACCGTAAACATCACAGCCTACGTGTGTCCCCAGGAGATGTGGCCCCACAGTGACCGTGAGCATCACAGCATACGTGTGTCCCCAGGAGATGCAGCCACAGTGACCGTGAACATCACAGCCTACGTGTGTCCCCAGGAGATGCGGCCACAGTGACCGTGAACATCACAGCCTACGTGTGTCCCCAGGAGATGCGGCCACAGTGACCGTGAACATCACAGCCCTAACTGCGGTCATTCCACTGGACCGTGCAGAGGCCGAAAGACGTGCAGAGCTGCGTGGACAAAGCAGTGAAAACGTGACACAAGGCGCTTCTCATGAGGATGCCAGGCGTGCATGGCAGCAGGCAAGCGCCTGGCCGGGGCCCTGACCGGGGCCTGCTGAAGCCACCCAGCCCTGCTGGGCCCACAAACCAGGTACCCTCCAGAGCCCACAGGAAGACTAGCACACAACCATAGCGCAAAGCACTATACAAAAACCAGCTGCTACCGTCCAGTTAACACCAGTATCTGCGTTCCCACAGTTCCCACAGACAGGAAAATGCAAAGGGAGAGATAATTCACAAGGCTGGAAGACGGTTTCCTGCACAAAGCCAGGGGTGTAAGAACTCACTGTTGCTATCCTCATCTGAAACCAACAGGCTAACGGCATCAGGTGCCAAGCAGTCGCCAGGACTAACCAAAGGCAGACTGGAACCGGATTTCTCAGAGGGAAACACAGACCCCGGAGGGTTAGGCTCCCACCGGCAGCACTGACATCCCATATGAGCGCCAGTGTTAGTCCCGGCTGCACCACTTCCAATCCAGCTCCTGCTAATGCTCCCGGGAAAGCAGCAGAGGATGGTCCAAATGCCTGGGCCCGCCCACCCTCTCCTACCCCCCTCACCTCCTCCCACCCCCTCCCACCTCCTCCCACCCCCTCCCACCCACATGGGCAACCCAGATGGAGCTGCAGGCTCCTGGCTTCAGCCTGGCCCAGCCCCAGCTGTTGCAGCCATTTGGGGAGTGAGCCAGTGGATGGAAGGCCTCTCTCTGTGTCTCTTTTTCTTGCTCTCTATAACTCTGCCTTTCAAATACATAAGTAAATCGTAAAAAAAAAAAAAAAAAAAAAAAAAGGACTAAGGAGCAGCTGCCACCTTGAAATCCCATCAGGGAAGCAGCAGAAAACCAGGCCATCTCGGGACCGGCCACAGCCCACACTGCCCACCTTGACCCTGGCCCCACTGGCGCTGGCCCATTCACTTCCTCCCTTCAGCGGCTAGCGCCCATCTCAGGAAACAGCAATCTTGGCACCAAAGTGACCTGAGACACGGGAGCCCTCACTTACCACAGACTCTGCTCATGGCCAAGATCATGTCCTCGTACACTGGAGAGGAAGAGAGAGACATTAGTGCGTGCAACTCGACAGACAGCAGCACCCTGGACGGCTGAGTAAACTGACGGTCGCTGGACGAGCGGAACATTGAAAAGGCAACGCTGACCCACAGAAGGCTTCTGTGCACGGTAAACCCCTCCAAGCCACTCTTTCTAATCAAGAACAAGAACACTCTGCTCGGCATAAATCCAACCAAATGCTTAACCGAACCACTCCAATGGCGTCCGCCACAGCAGCAACACTGGCTACGGGGTGAGCCGCGGCTTCCGGCCGTGGGCGGCAGTGACATTGCACACAAACCCCGGAACAGCTCTGCATGCGCCCAGAGCTCCCACAGAGGCTCCCTCGCAGGTGAGCAGCGAGGAGGCGTGTGCACCATGGCGGGGACATGGGCCACGGGGCTTCCCGGGCCCGCCCTGTGGACGAAGTGTACGTCTCTCGTGGCGGGCGGCGGCCCCTCACCTTTGCCCGCTATTTCCAGGATGCTCGCGTCCTGACCTCTCTCGTCCTTCAAGGTCGCCTTGTACTCGCCGTGGTCCTTCTTGGACAGCTGCGGACAAAGCACAGCCCTGTTAACACGAAGCCGGTGCACGGCCTCCACGCGGGGAGTGCTGACATGGCCTGGGCAGAGGAGGCCGGGTGCAAAGGGGAGGGCGCGGAGACACGGAGGCCTGTGCAGAAGTGCCGTCTGTGCACGCGCGATACCTTCGGGATGAGCAGCTCGCACACGCCCTTCTCCAGGTCGGGCGGCGTCTCCGTCTCGTACAGAACGTCGTCCTTGAGCCACTTGAACACCGTCTCCTTCTTGGTGTTCGCAACCTGCAAGACAGGAGCTAGCCTGGGTGCGGGAAACGCAGGAGCGAAGCCGTATGCACTAGGCTGGGTGCGGGAAACGCAGGAGCGAAGCCGCACGCACGGGCTCTGACACGGCGAGCCTCTCCCGGATGCCTGCGGCTGAGGAGCCGGGCCTCACCCTGGCACCTGAAAGACAAACGAGTCTCCTGCAGCCATGACCTTGGGCGTGTGAAAGGTCACTCACGGAGGCTGCACCTGGGGATGTGCAAATAACGCAGAAGGCGCTCAGAGGTCTGGGAAGCTGCCGAACGCTGCCTACCTGGTGTGGCCACGATCAGGACCACCCTCAGCAGGAAGACAGCCCCGGGGGACGAGGACTCACTGGACGCTCACCGCACCATCTCAGCACTGCTAGGATGGGGGAGGGGCTTTGCTGGACCCTTAGCGAAAAGGCGGACTTTTGTGCTTAACAATAATCAAGCGTATCCGATTTGTCAGGAGAACACTCTGGAAGCGCCTTGGCCCTGAGCCGCGCCTCCCGTTTCCCGAGACCGGGTGGCATCCTCGTGGCCTGGAGCTCACTGTGCGAAGGGAACCTCCACAGACTCCCAGCCCGACCCCCTGAAAGGACTGGCCCGAGTGGCTGAGCCCTGACGTGCCCAGGACGCCTGGAAGCCGCCCAGCTGAGCACGCCCGCACCTCTCCCGCCCACACTGCACCCGGGAGGTGGCGCCAGCGCGAGTGGCAGCGAGACTCCTGCTGGGGGCTCTGGGCTCACCTTACAGATGAGCCGGACCTCACACTCCTCTGTGACGTCCCAGTGCAGGTACTCAGCAAAATGAGGGCCTGAGGAGGAAGGAAAACGAGTTTAAGTGAAGGAAGAAGTGAAACGAGTGAGTGCACTCCACAGGTGCTATCCACACGCGTGTTACGGGAATGCACCAGTGGAAGGCATGTGTGTTCTCTGGGTGTTAGGTGTGCACGTGTGCATGGTGTACATGTATCACAGATGTTATGTATACACATGTGTACGGTACGTGTTGTATGAATTACATATACACATGTATGGCCTGTGTATGCTGTAGCATTATATGTACACTTATGTAAGATGTGTGCATGGCCCATCGGCGTACGTGCTATGTATACACGCGTGTCTAGTGTGTGTGTGTCGTATGGGGCAGGCAGGAGATGAGGTTTCACTAAGCAGGTGTGGTCTGTGGAGAGCCTGCACCGGGCCACACGCTTCGCGGAGTGACGGAGGGGCGTCAGGTAGGTCACGTGTGGGAGGGCCGAGAGGAAATGCATGTTTGGGAAGCGCCGTGTCCAGCAGGGTAAGGAGGAGGCCGCGGGGCGCTGGTCACCTCAGCTGCCCGGCTCCACCCAGCGCCTCCTCCCTGGGACGGGAGCAGCTAACGGAGGTGTGGCTTTCCAGGGGACAGCAGCAAGCCCACACCAGGCGCGGGTGGAGCACAGAGCACGGGAAGGACCCAGCCCCACAGCTGAGCCAGGCACACCTCACTCGTGGTCACCTGCTGTCCCCCCGGCTCCCGCGGCTGCCTAGGTGAGCTGAGACCCCAGGCACCGCCGTCACTGACCTTGCTTCCTGAGGAATTCTTTCCTTTGGAACTCAGCCTCTTCCAGCACCTTCCTGAAGGCTACGTTCCACATTTAAGGGAAAAAATTAAAAATATGTGTCAACTTCTCTGGGGCAAAGGCCGCTGAATGCCGTGTATTTCTGGGACACGGTGACACCGAGCACAGCCTACCGTCTCCGATGAGGACCAGGGAAGACTGGTTTTTGGCTTTGCCATCGTGAATCTGCACGGTGTAGGTGCCCTCATTCTCAATAGTGAAGCGATCCATCACCATCTCGATGATGCCGGACGCCTTGTCACATTTCATCCTGTGTGTCTGCAGGCAGAGGGGACATTACACAGGAGACCCCTTGTCCCCACCCTCGTCACACAGGACCCTGTGTCTGCAGGCAGAGGGGACATTACACAGGAGACCCCTCGTCCCCACCCTCATCACACGGGACCCTGTGTCTGCAGGCAGAGGGACATTACACAGGAGACCCTCATCCCCACCCTCGTCACATGGCATCCTGTGTCTGCAAGCAGAGGGGACATTACACAGGAGACCCCTCGTCCCCACCCTCATCACACGGGACCCTGTGTCTGCAGGCAGAGGGACATTACACAGGAGACCCCTCGTCACACGGGACCCTGTGTCTGCAGGCAGAGGGGACATCACACAGGAGACCCTCATCACACAGGACCCTGTGTCTGCAGGCAGAGGGGACATTACACAGGAGACCCCTCGTCCCCACCCTCATCACACGGGACCCTGTGTCTGCAGGCAGAGGGACATTACACAGGAGACCCCTCGTCACACGGGACCCTGTGTCTGCAGGCAGAGGGGACATCACACAGGAGACCCTCATCACACAGGACCCTGTGTCTGCAGGCAGAGGGGACATTACACAGGAGATCCCTCGTCACACGGGACCCTGTGTCTGCAGGCAGAGGGGACATTACACAGGAGACCCCTCGTCACACGGGACCCTGTGTCTGCAGGCAGAGGGGACATTACACAGGAGACCCCTCATCCCCACCCTCGTCACACAGGACCCTGTGTCTATAGAAAGAGGGGACATTACACAGGAGACCCTCATCACACGGGACCCTGTGTCTGTAGACAGAGGGGACATTACACAGGAGACCCCTCATCTCACAGGACCCTGTGTCTGCAGGCAGAGGGGACATTACACAGGAGACCCTCATCCCCACCCTCGTCACACGGGACCCTGTGTCTGCAGGCAGAGGGGACATCACACAGGAGACCCTCATCCCCACCCTCGTCACATGGCATCCTGTGTCTGCAGGCAGAGGGGACATTACACAGGAGACCCTCATCACACGGGACCCTGTGTCTGCAGGCAGAGAGGACATTACATAGGAGATCCCTCATCAGCACCCTTGTCACATGGCATCCTGTGTCTACAGACAGAGGGGACATTACACAGGAGACCCCTCATCTCACAGGACCCTGTGTCTGTAGACAGAGGGGACATTACACAGGAGACCCCTCGTCCCCTCCCTCATCACACAGGACCCTGTGTAATGTCCCCTCTGGGGCCTTCCGTGCCTGTGCACACTGGCCCTGTGCCCGCATGGTGAGCTCCCTGGAAGGAGGCAGGAGCCCTCGGTGACTTCCCCAGCCCAGCGCCCACCCCAGGGCCTGAATGTCTGCTCTCCCAGGTTCCCCTAGACCAGCTTTGCCCCTGCAGACCCAGCCCATCAGGAGTTTGAGCAAAGATCCCCCCTCCTGGATCCTGACCACACGCCTGAAGGTGGGAGGTCCTGGGACCAGGATGCAGGGAACAAAATCTCACGGGCGGTGAGCAGCAGGTGCTCGGGGCAGCACAGGGAAGGCCCACCCGCGGCAGGCGCAGGTGCCCTGGGGGATGCCGACGAGTGTCCGCCTGGAGGGCCATGCTGTGCTGAACCCTGGAACTGTGCGCAAAATAAACTTTTCTCCAGGATGTGCCCGGCTTCAGTATTCTCCCGCAGCCACGGGAGCACACGATGGCAGTCACGACCACTGTGTGGCCAGGGACCCAGCAGCCGCTCTGTGAAGTCACAGGCACTGGTCTTCAATGCGGTGCTTTCTGTCTCGGTAGACAAAGGCCAGCGTGGCAAGAGAGCTCAGAACGTGAACATCGGGAACAGAGCAAGCAGGTCGTGTGGATCTCCGGTTCACTGCCCTGGGGGCACCTCCGGGTTCTGCCTCGGTTCAAGGCCTCTGTCGTCTGCACCCTCCACTCCACCCAAGATGTCCCCCAAGACCTCACTCATGTTGCCGCCTGCTGCCCCAGGCTGATCTCAGCTCATGGAGCTCCCTTGCTTCAGCCATCCCCTGAATTCTGCCTCCCTAAAACACTTCCGCAGCTGGTGCTGTGGGGTAGCGGGTAAAGCCTCTGCCTGCAAAGCCGGCATCCGACACGGCTGTTCCAGTTCCAATCCATCTCCCTGTTAATGGCCTTGGAAAAGCAGAGGAAGATGGCTGAAGTGTGTGGGCCCCTGCCATCCACATGGGAGACCCAGAAGAAGCTCCTGGCTTTAGCCTGGCACAACCCTGGCCATTGTGGCCATCTGAAGAGTGAACCAGCAGGTGGAAGATCTCTCTGTCTCTCCTTTTCTCTGTAACTCTGCCTTTCAAATAAATACATCTTTTAAAAAACCTCACTTCAATTAAAGCAATTTCCATTTAGCCCCATTACAAACCATTCTCCCAGTCCTGCAACCGTCCTGCCTTTCAGTCCAGACCACTCTGTTACCAGGTTATCAGCAAATGCTGAATGTGAACTGACACGCACTGGGAAGACAAGATGAACACACGGGCGCCGGCCGTCAGCTGAGACCCTTGCACGCCTGTGACCAGATGGACGCTCAGGCTGAAGTGAGGCACGTGCCTGCCTCGGGCGCTCCTTGACTCGCAGCAAACACGAAGTCTCCTCCACGACTCGAGATCCCAGGGCTGCTTCAAATGCGCAGATGCGACCGCACTGCCGGCGATCTCCGGGACTTTTCCCAGCTGGGACACGGAACAGGGTCAGGAATGAATGGGAAAGCTTGGGCTTGGTTTCGGGAGCACCAGCAGGAGCGTCAGAGCTGGGATCAGCCACGGGAACACAGGGCGACACCCTGACCCGCCCTTGGAGGTCCTGGGAGTTGGTGGGGCCCCCAAAGAGGAGCAGGAAGGGGGCAGCCCGAGGACTCGGCCCAGCCTTGACCCCTGACCTTC
This sequence comes from Oryctolagus cuniculus, assembly GCF_964237555.1. Classification (NCBI taxonomy): domain Eukaryota; kingdom Metazoa; phylum Chordata; class Mammalia; order Lagomorpha; family Leporidae; genus Oryctolagus; species Oryctolagus cuniculus. The sequence continues at coordinate 117,834,754 of NC_091439.1, forward strand.
TTCCTAGCTTTGAGTAGTCACTTCTTTCTTTATTTTGTTTGTTTGTTTGTTTTGTTTGAGAAGTACAGTTACAGACAGTGAGAGGGAGAGACAGAGAGAAAGGTCTTCCTTCCGTTGGTTCACTCTCCAAATGGCTGCAATGGCCGGAGCTACGCCAATCCAAAGCCAGGACCCAGGAGCTTCTTCCAGGTCTCCCATGTGGGTGCAGGGGCCCAAGGACTTGGGCCATTTTCTACTGCTTTCCCAGGCCACAGCAGAGAGCTGGATTGGAAGAGGAGCAACTGGGACTAGAACCGGCGCCCACATGGGATGCCGGCGCCGCAGGCAGAGGATTAACCAAGTGAGCCACGGCGCCAGCCCCAGAGCATTCCCCTCCGAGTGCCAGGAGCAAGCTGGCTTGACCAACGGCCCACCTCGTCCTAGCCGCTCCACTCCCTTCAAACCTCAGCAGTAGGGACAGCAGGAAAGCCTGCCCAGCGGCTCTGAGGATGACAGAGTCTGAGTTCCCCAGCCAGGTTCCGGGTGGCCGGGGGCCTTTTCCGTTCTCTCAGCTGCTGCATTGCAGGTTGTAGACAGTAACGAGGCTTCTGGCTACGGCCGTGACACAGCCGGGTGGAGCTCAGTGACCTCCCAGGTGCCACAAACGCAGGCTTGTATGTGACGTCACAAAGCAGCGCCTGCGGTTACTAATTACAGAACCGAGGTGGGCAGCCACAACCCACGAGGTCAGCCGTGCACCAGCAACGCCCACGTGCAAGGCAGCCCCCCGGCAGCAGGGAGGAAGTGCTCGTCAAAAGCGATCTGGAGGTAAGTGCAATGACACTGAACTCCATTTCATTTCGCGGCAGGATCTCTGCTCAGAGGAAGCTCCGCCAAGTGCCACGAGCAGGCCGCGCGCTCCCGCGGATTTCTGCATGGCCGACTTTGCAGCCTGGAAGACGCTGTGTGCTTTCCAGTTTTTAGCCAGCCGTCTTGCCTGCGTGAGTCTTCAGAGAATGCCAGGTCTCCAGCAAGATGCGCGTGATCAGAAAGCACAGGACCCTTGTCGGTGCAGGATGCCCGCCCACACGGCCGTCCTAGCAGCCGCCAGCCTGCCGAACACCTCCAGAGGGAAGGCAGGACCGCGGGGAGGGTCGAGCTCAGAGAAGACCAGCAGTTCTGCCTCTCAAGCCTCCAACTGCTCTCTGTGCCGTGAAGGAACGAATGAGGCACACAGGACTCGGAGGAGTAGCTGAGCTCATCGGCGACACAACACACCGGGTATGACGGGGAGGAGGGCAGCAGCCAGTGCGGTGGATCCCTGAGCCCCCAACCCCACTTCTGAACAATGAAGAAGGGCCCCACCGGAAGAAGCGCCCTGTACCCGGGTCCCAGGCGAGCCACCGTCCGAGAGAGAAACCGCCGAGTCCTCCAGATACAGAGGCCACAGCCTGTAACAACCCAGGGACCGCTCTGCACAGCAGACGGCAGATGCAGGGCGAGCGCGATCGCACACAGCGCACTCGTGCCTCCGGCCGCCGTGCTGCCTTCGTCCAGGCTGCGCCCGGGAAGTCGCAGGAACTCATTTCCACGGGACGCTGCCAGGGCAGGAGCTGCGGGAGGATTCCTCACAAGAGACGCAGCGCACGGCTCAGGACCACGACTGACCAGCAACAAGCCGATCGTCAAGGACGTCTCCCGCGTGACCTGAACTTTCCATAACGCTGGGCTCGAAGTCCCCACAGCGCGACTTGTCAGTGTTTGATTCCAACAGCCTCGGATTTCAAAGCCTTCATGGATCACCTGGCTAACCCAGTCCAAACCCCAGGACACTTCAAGAATCAGCGTCCCCCCCGTCTCGTCTGCTTCTGCACCCCAATTCTTACAGCTCAATACAGCAATGAAAACAAACCCAGGCTGCTGGCTCGGGCCGCGCCCCTCCCCAGCCACGTCCTGGCTCTGTCCACAGCCAGGGACCCCGTGCAGAACTCACCTCACTGTCAGACACTTCCCTGTCGTTGATGACGAAGCGGAAGCTGGCGTCTGGGGATAAGGGCTCCGTCTGGAGCCAGAAGCGCACCTGGCCCTTATCGAAGATCTCATAAGCTAACTCTGATTTCAGAGGGATTGCTGTCGGAAGGAAAGAGACCGCGTGTCAGTAAGGCACGAACCCTGTGCGAAGACGAGCTGTGTGCAGTCAGACGACGCCAATCCAGGTGCCTGGCGTTCTGAGGACATGCACACTGGAGCATTGCACGGGATGACGGGAACTAAAAGTCAAAAGTGAAACTCTACTCAGCCCACGGCACTGAAGACCCCAAGCCGTGAGCTTTCCAGATGTGCTTCGTGTTTTCAATGCAACGCGACAACTGTGGTCAGCTGCCACGGGCTAGGGACAGCTAACCCTAAACCCCGAATTCAGGAGACCACGCACTGCCAGTCTCTGCAAGCCACAGCGACAAGCCCAAGTGCCAGGAGTGACTTTCCCAGAGACGTCCCTCAGCCCCCAGCGCTGATGACCACAGCCCTGCCCGGCTCGCAACTGCGCACTCGGGGTCCGTGCGAACTTACTGGGGTTCTTGATCTCGTTGCTCAGGGCCAGCAGTCGCTCAAGCTCTGGAATTAAGAAAAGATACCAGAGGTTGCACAACTCCCAGGTTTAACGAGGTCATGGAAGAACTTTGGACCGAAAGCAGAAAGCGCAGGTTCCCTTGTCCTCCGGGTGCTCCCTCAACACACCAGCAGCCATCGGCAGCCCGGGACCCGGCAGTGAAAGGGCCCAGGGCCTGCAGGGACAGTGGGGGTGCCCTGAGGAGGAGGGGCTGGCACAGGGCAGGTGCACCCTTCCAGAGGGAGCCAGGGAGCCAGCAGAGCCGACAGGGACACCCCTGCCCCCGCCTAGGGCAGCGCCCGCCAGTCCCAGTGCCACCCTTCCGCCGCATCTCGCTGTTCTGTGAGAGTTCACCGCATGTCACCAGCGCTGAGCCTGGCCTGCAGGCCCACGAGGCCGCTGTGTGTCTCTGGCTGCCTCCTGCCTTTGGGGTCACCGGCCCTGCCTCACCGCTGCGGTCTGAGTGTCTGTTGGAAACGTAATGCCAGTGCAGCAGAGTGGCCGCTTCGGGAGGGCTCTGCCCTTGGGCGCTCTGGGCCGCCGCTCTGAGAGTGGGGTTTCTATAAGGCAAGAGCTCGTCCCCCACCCCCGCACTCTCGGGCCCCATGACGGACCCCTTCCTGCTCTGGTGGAAGCAGCATGGACCGGAGCCGAGCCACCCAGCCTGCACGCCCTGTGCCAGGAACCCAAGGCAGAGAGACACTCCCCTCGGCAGCCTGCCTGGGCCAGGCGTCCTTGGCGGCCCCTCGGCTGTCAGCCAGGACACAGTGGACAGCTGAAGGAACTCACATAGTGCTTACAGCATCACAAGGACTCTACAATTTACCAAGGCAGCCAGGGACCCAGTGTCCCCAGAGACCAGAGGGTTCTGCCCAGTGCTGCCAGGTTCCCAGTGGGCCATGCTCCCTGTGAGGCCAGGCAGGTGGGCTGGGACCAGGTGGGCAGGTACACAGCACAGGAGTGCGTGGGCCCTGGCCGCACCTGCCTCGTGGGAGCTGAGACGCTCACGCTAAGCGAACTTCCTCACGTGTCTGCCGTCTCCACTCAGAACAGGGCTGGCGGTTCTAGCTGTGGCCGTCAGCCAGTGCTCAATGCACGGAGTCTGTCCCCTTCTCGTCCCACTTCTCAGCACTGCAGGGAGGGACGGGGCCCCCACCGGCGAGGCTCCAGTCCAGTGAGCAGACTTCTCTGCCAAGAGCCCACGCTGCTGCACTCTGAGATTCGGCTTTAGAAGTGAACACTGAAGCCATTCAAGACCCGGGATCGTGGGGTGCACAGAGTGCAAACCCAGCGCTTAATTCCCAAAGGAATCACGCACCTCTCTAAGCATCCCCGACCACAAGTGGCCGCCCTTTCTCTAACCCACGGAGTCTCTTCCAGGTTAGTACAGGAAGGGCGGGCCTGTGACCCGCGGGCATTACCTTCTTCGTCCAAAACAAAACTGGAGGACACGCCATCCGTGTCACTGACCGACACAGAGTAGGTCCCCAAGTCGGCTTTGTCTGGATTCTTGAAGTAGAGCTTGGAGCTGCAAGGGAGAGGAGGGAGCGTGTGGGCACTGGTGAGGCCCAGGGGCGGCCGTGTCCCCCGCCAGCGAGCCGCCCAGGACCTACTGGTCGCCCTTGGTCTCCACGTGGAACCTCTCGGGGTCGGCGATCTCCTCGTAGGACTTGCACCAGGTGAAGTGGGACGCGTCCGTCATCTCCTGGCAGTCGAAGCCCAGGTAGATGTTGCCTTCCTCGTCGACGCCAGCACTGATCTCCTTGGTGCCTGGGGGCAGGGGCAGGAGGTGAGTGCTGAGGAACACGGCGTGCCCAGGGTTCCTCTGCGGGGGTGCGGGCAGAGCTAGGGTTACATCGCGTCAGCAGCTGCACCCAGAGGGCGGGAGCCAGAGCGGAGAGCACTGCTGCCAGGACCGCATCCTTGGCTGCGTCCGGGGCCCTGCGGGACCCCCTGAGGCCGCCCACCAGGCCGAGGCAGCCCCTCGCCCGACCTGTGGGCACTAAGCCTCCCCTCAGGGCGCAGCAGGCAGCACCCCACGGGCCCCTCCCCTGCTCCGAGGTTGACATGGGTGGTTTCCAGGTTTGGCCTTAGATGGACCCCTGGCCCGACACCTGACACCCAGGCCCAACCTCAGGCCCTCTGCTGGGGTGGAGAAGAGCCCACATCACACAGACGCTCTGCCAGAGACCTGGGCTTGCGGTGGCAGGCGACCGGGGGCTGAGGCAGCCCACGTGCCCCGGGGGCAGCACCGCCCCTGCGAGGACGGCTCAGGGGGCTCTCACGCACTGCAAGCAAGAAAATCACCAACAGCTCCCACATGTCTCTCTCGGCACCTGCCACATCAAAACCGCCTCCTTCCTGCACTCTGGCCACCCGGTGAAGACGGGGGTGTGTGCCTGCTCCTGCCCCAGCTGTGAGCGCCCACAGAAAGCCCAGGCACGTGCCAGCCCTCGTGCCTCCCCACACCCCACGGCGCCCTGCACACGCCCACACATGCTCAGTGCGGCCCACCCTCCTGCAGCCCGCTGTGTCGGTGAGCTCTGCCTGGCCTGGGCGGGACGCGCTCTCACCTGGCCTGGCCTCCACCAGCACCGGCTCCGACACATCCGAGGGCTTCCCCACACCGCTGGCGTTCACCGCCCGCACGCGGAAGACATAGATTCGACCTTGGTGCAGGTCACAGACCTGGAAGTGACGGGGGAGACCAGGGGGATAAAGATAACCTCGCTGTCCTCCACGTCTTCCAAATGTTCGTTTTTTATTAGTCTTCCTCTACTTGAAAGGCAGAACGACAGAGCCAGAGAGACAGGGAGGGAGCAGGGAGCCTGGAACTCATCTGGGTCTCCCTGTGGGTGGTAGGGGCCCAAGCACTGAGCCATCATCTGCTGCCTCCCACATGAGATCAGCAGAAGCAGGGACCCCAGCCGTCACTCGGATACGGGACGCAGGCACCCCAAGATGCACCTTAACCTGCCGCGTCACACGCCTGCCTCATCTTCCTCACTGCCTTCCCCTCAAAGTTAACCCGAGGGGCCAGCATTGCGGAGTAGCAGGTAAAGCCCGCATCCTACACGGGTGCCAGCTCAAGTCCCGGCTGTTCCACTTCTGATCCGGCTCCCTGCTGATGTCCTGGGAGAGCAGTAGAAGATGGCCCAAGTGCTTGGGCCTCTGCACCCACGAGGGAGACCTGGAAGAAGTTCCTGGTAAAGGGCATGTCGCTGCCCCCCACACACACCATGGGAGATCGGTTCATGGCCTCTCTCTCTCTCTCTCCATCTACAAAACGAAAGCTAGATAACCGAGAGGCCCCCTACGGCTGCTGGAGAGCCCCCGGTGCCCAGTTCTCTTGTCAACCCGACCAGATAGCGGCCCAGCCCTAAGTGCACCCTGTGTGCAGTCCCTTGGGAGACTGCCGCCACCTCCTTGCTTCAATAAAGCGACCTGTCTCGGTTGACATTGGTCTCTGTCTCCTTTTCCCATCTCTCCTTTCTGGGGGCAAGAAAAGCCAGAACTCCAAGCTATTCCAGACCTGACACCTGGCTCCTGGCTTTGGATCAGCCCAGCTCTGGCCACTGTAGCCATCTGGGGAGTCAACCAGCAGATGGAAGCTCTGTGTGTGTGTGCACGTGTGTGTGTGTCTGTCTGTCTGTCTGTCTATCTCTCTCTCTAATTCTGTATTTCAAATAAATAAATAAACTTTAAAAAAGCACCTCACTCGTGTAGCTGGAGAAGCATGGGGGACACCTCCAGCCGCGTGCAAAGCAGTCACAACTCCTCTGCGGGGACAGGCCCATGGGTGGCAGGCACCCAATCACCCGAGCCGTCACTGCTGCCTCCCAAGGTCTGGTTTAGCAGGAGCCGGAGCAGGGTCCTGACAGTGCATTGGGTGCCCTAACTGCTGCCTTTACTGCTGACCCAAACCCCTGCCCCCAAATCCTACATTAGATGTAATTTTCCACAGCACAAAATCACATTCAGACACAGCACAGGTAAACGCGTCTCTCCTCATGCAGACGCGGGTAGCGAACGCTGTCATCTTCTCACACATCTCTTCTTATCTGCACAATTCTGCTAACTGGAATCCGTCTTGGGAACCACGAACAAACATCTCTACCTGCATTTCTAATGGATTTGGTTAGCTGAGTCCTTGGGGGCTGCTCCGCGTGTTGCAAAGAGACTGCTGTATGTTACCAGGCTGCCGCCCACAGGTGCCGCCCACAGGGTGCTGCCCACAGGGTGCCTCCCAAGGGTGCTGTCCACAGGGTGCTGTCCATAGGGAGCTGTCCACAGGGAGCTGTCCACAGGGTGCTGCCCACAGGGTGCCGCCCATCCCTGCCCCATCAGTGTGAGCTGAGCCAGGCTCAGCCATGTCACACACCTCTGCCTAAGCCACGCCCAGAAACACAGCCTAAACCTCCGAAGAAACCAGCCAGGGGGTGTGGGCCGACCGGGTTCCAGGACAGGGGTCACCACTGACCCGGTAATGCTAAGTCACACATGCTAAAACAGAACTATCTAGAGAGGACAGGCAATTTACGCATTGTAATGTCAGCAGATATAGTGAAACCATGTGCACACGTGTGTATGTGTGTGCACACTTGTGCATGTCTGTATTTGTGTGTATGTCTGTGCATCTGTCTGTGCCAGTGGGTCCATGTATGTTTGTATGTGCACATGTGTATGCGTGTATATATGTGTATGTTTGTGCTTTGTGTGTTTGAATGTGTGTCCCCGTGATTGTGTGTGTATGTATGTATGTGCGCTTTTGTGTAGAAGTTTGAGTGTTTATGCATTTTTGTGTGTATGAATGTGTCCCCGTGTCTGCGTGTATGCATATGTGTGTGTACATGTGTGTTTGCACTTTTGTGTGTGTTGTGTAAGTGGAGTGTATCAGACAGACTTCTATATGTGACCACATGAATTAATCAAAATAAGCACAGGGCTTAACACAGAGGGGCCCGGCCTGTGTCGGTCCTCCGCATGAGGGCCGCCCACTGACAGTGGGTCTCAGCTGCTGGGCTCCCACCAGCCCACCAGGTGCCTGTGTGCCAGCAGGAAGGCCCTTTACTGCCCTCTGCTGGAGCCTCCGGCAGCTGCGCCATGGATCCCAGGGGTGAAAGGCCAGCACCCGTGGTACCAGGCGTGGTACCTGGGGCCGTGAGCAGAATCACCGGTCACACGGGAGGAAAGCGCAGAGGAATGACTCACCTTCAAGTAACGATTCGGAGTCGCTGCCTCGTTCACGGTGCTCCATTCTCCAGAATCCTCTTCCTTAAAATCCACAAAATATCCAGAAACAGGGCTGCTGCCCGAGTACACGGGGGCCTTCCACAGCATCACCAGGGACGTGTCCCTGACCTCGCAGAATGTCAGGTCATAGGCTGGACCTGCAACGGGCACTTCTCTGAGCGCAGGCACCCAGGGGCTGCCAGGGCCGCAGCCCTGCCCCTCCTGGGCCTGGCCCCCCACCCCCACCCCGCAGCCCTGCCCCCAGGCCCAGCCCCAGGTCTGCCACCCTGCCCCCTCCTGGGCCTGGCCCCCCACCCCCACCCCGCAGCCCTGCCCCCAGGCCCAGCCCCAGGTCTGCCACCCTGCCCCCTCCTGGGCCTGGCCCCCCACAGCCCTGCCCCCCAGGCCCAGCCCCAGGTCTGCCACCCTGCCCCCTCCTGGGCCTGGCCCCCCACAGCCCTGTCCCCAGGCCCAGCCCCAGGTCTGCCGCCCTGCCCCCTCCTGGGCCTGCCCCCCCCCCACAGCCCTGTCCCTAGGCCCGGCCCCAGGCCTGCAGTCCTGCCCCCTCCTGGGCCTGGCCCCTCGTAGCCCTGCCCCCCAGGGCCAGCCCCAGGTCTGCCGCCCTGCCTCCTCCTGGGCCTGGCCCCCTGCAGCCCCCAGAGCCCTGCCCCCCAGGCCCAGCCCCAGGCCTACTGCCACCCTGCCCCCTCCTGGGCCTGGCCCCCCGCAGCCCCCGCAGCCTGCCCCCCAGGCCCAGCCCCCCACAGCCCTGCCCCCAGGCCCGGCCCCAAGCCTACTGCGCCCGCCTTTCCCAGACACCACACCACCCCTGCTGTCCTGTGTCAGCCTTTCTCGGGAGCACCCGCCACGATGGCGCCCAGCACAGGGGGAGCAGCTCCCGTACCTGTGCCCCCCCACCAGGCGTGTGCAGGGCTGTGGACACGGGGCGGAGTCCAGCAGGCCGCAGTTCTCACCCTCGTATCAGAGAGACAAGGTGGGCACAAAACAAAGGTGCTCGTGTGCCCCACACCAGGAGGGAGGGGGCGACCGGCCCAGGCCCTGCCGTCCACTGACACTAAGCGACCCAGAGGGCTCTGCGCTGACTCCCTGGCCCAGCCCACCACCCGGCTCCATCCTAGCGCAATCACACTACACCCCGCGAGCGCAGCTGAGCCACATGTGGGGCCTGTGGACAGGCTCTGGGAACCACGGGGACCGAGAATACATCTATCGGCTCGAGCAGGGAAAGGAGGGAGGAAGAGCCAGGTCCTCTGGCCACAGAGCGGAAAGACAGCCTGGGCGTTGCGCCCTCCAGGTTGTCCGTGATCCCTCCTCTGTGGGTGCCTGGCGGGGGGACACTAGGCCATCTGCTCCAAGCTGGGCATTTGGGAGGAGTTAGGCACGCAGAGCCCACACAGATGCAGCTCTGCAGCAGGTGCGCGTGGTGAACACGCAAATGAGCGCTGGGCCCCACACAAGATGTTCTTCTGCCCCACCCGCCTCGGGGAGTGGTCCCCAGGTGCTGGTTGTCCCACCCGCCCACCTTGGGGAGTGGTCCCCGGGTGCTGGCTGTCCCACCCGCCCACCTTGGGGAGTGGTCCCCGGGTGCTGGCTGTCCCACCCGCCCACCTTGGGGAGTGGTCCCCGGGTGCTGGCTGTCCCACCCGCCCACCTTGGGGAGTGGTCCCCGGGTGCTGGCTGTCCCACCCGCCCACCTTGGGGAGTGGTCCCCGGGTGCTGGCTGTCCCACCCGCCCACCTTGGGGAGTGGTCCCCGGGTGCTGGCTGTCCCACCCGCCCACCTTGGGGAGTGGTCCCCGGGTGCTGGCTGTCCCACCCGCCCACCTTGGGGAGTGGTCCCCGGGTGCTGGCTGTCCCACCCGCCCACCTTGGGGAGTGGTCCCCGGGTGCTGGCTGTCCCACCCGCCCACCTTGGGGAGTGGTCCCCGGGTGCTGGCTGTCCCACCCGCCCACCTTGGGGAGTGGTCCCCGGGTGCTGGCTGTCCCACCCGCCCACCTTGGGGAGTGGTCCCCGGGTGCTGGCTGTCCCACCCGCCCACCTTGGGGAGTGGTCCCCGGGTGCTGGCTGTCCCACCCGCCCACCTTGGGGAGTGGTCCCCGGGTGCTGGCTGTCCCACCCGCCCACCTTGGGGAGTGGTCCCCGGGTGCTGGCTGTCCCACCCGCCCACCCTGGGGAGTGGTCCCCGGGTGCTGGCTGTCCCACCTGCCCACCTTGGAGAGTAGTCGCTGCACCACCTGCTGTGGGGAGTGGTCCCCGGGGTGCCAGCTGCCCCACCTGCTGTGGGGAGTGCACCCCCACATCCAGGGCCCACAGTGGGGTCCCTTCTCTGTGCAGCCCTCCTCCCTCCCACCTGAGCCCGGGCTCTCGGTCTACACCATTCCTGGCTCCATGTCTGTGTCTGTTCCTGTCCTGACAGCAGACTCTGGTCAGCCCCACCCACGGCTATACCCAGCCCTGACGCCCAGCCCTTCCCTGTCCGGGGAGATGAATGGGCACTGCTCACAGGCCTGGAGAGGCAGGAGAGGGCAGAGGGGCCGACGCTGGCCCCCAGCAGAGAGGGGGCCTTACAGGAGGGGTGGTCTCACCGGGTTCTGGTGCTGTCCAGGCCTCACACTTGAAGTGCTCACTCGGGTCCGACGGCTGCCCAATCCCGGCCAAGTTGGTGGCAGCGATCTTGAACTCATAGAATGAGCCTTCTGTCAAGCCTTCCACCTGTCACATTTTGTCTCAGTTAATATGTGAAATGGAAGGAGGGTTTCACCCCACGGGGTGGAGGGAGAAGTACCTATGACGGACTTGTAAGGGGAAATATTTGTAAGGAACCTTGTAGGCAGGTCAGACTGCATAGCCTACAGATGCCAGTCGCAGGGGAAACAGGAAACTCGGACTGAGAGAGACAATGTCCACAGAGAGAGGACAGAGGGCAGAGATGGGAGGGGGGCTGAGATCTTGGGCCACACTGTCCCCAGCAGACCCTGGGACTGGCAGGAGGCGGCTGAGGGGGTGACGGGGAGTCCTGGCCCCTGGGCAGCCTTGTGCCCTGCTGCCATAGCCCCACCAGCTCAGCAAGATCAGGCCACCACCGTTCCTTACATGGCTAAGGTCCCCATCGCAGCCCCACTGCCCTCTGGGTTGGAGGACAGGACACTACAGGAGGCCTCTGAGGGAAACCAGCGCCTGGACTTGGCGTGGGGGGGACCGAAGCCTCCAGGTGAGGGTCACCGCAGGACAAAGCTTCCCAGCGAGACGCCTGTGGGGAGACCGCTGTGCTGGCTGGGGGACAGCCTGCCCCTCCTCACGGAAGCAGCGTGCAGGAGGGAAGTGCCTCTTGGAGTAGGAGGCCCTGTGGTGCACCTCTGACGCCGGCATCCCATTGTGCCATTTCCAATCCGGCTCCTGCTGATGGCCCAGGAAAGCAGCAGAGGATGGCCCAAGTGCTCAGGCCCCTGCACCCACACGGGAGACCTGGGTGGAGCTCCTGGCTCCTGGCTTCAGACCAGCCCAGCTCTGGTCGTCGCAGCCATGTGGGGAGTGAAACAGCAGATAGAAGATCTCTCTCTCTGTCTCTTCCTCTCTCTCTGTAACTTTGCCTTTCAAATAAAAAAAAAAAAAAAAGAGCAACTACGAGGGCCAGCAATGGGGCACAGCAGGTAGAGCCACCACCTGTGACACCTGCGTGTCATATGGCTGCCAGTACGTGTCCCGGATGCTCAATTCTGATCCAGGTTCCTGCTAATGACCTGGGAAAGCAGTGGAAGGTGGCCCAAGTGCTTGGGCCCCTGCAGCCACGTGGGAGACCCAGATGAAGCTCCTGGCTTCAGTCTGGCCCAGCCCTGGACATTTCGGTCATCCGGGGAGTGAAACAGTGGATGGAAGATTTCTCTCTAAACAGTTATCTCCCTTGGCTCTGTAAGTGTGACTTTCAAATAAGTAAACCTTTTTAAAAATTAGCAGCTAGGGGTGGAGGCCGACATGCCGCGTGTCGATGACGTCACAGCACACCTGAGGGCTGGCAGCACAGAGCACCACGTGCGTGTCACAGACACAAGCGTATGACACACATCTGCATGGAAACATAACATGCATTGTACCATAAGACAGAACCTTTTGCAAAGCTACGATGGGCCATTCTCAGACCTCCGTCAAGACCCCTCATTTCACAGGGCCAGTGGCTCCCCTGAGGCCTGGCGGCCCCCGAGGTGATGCGTGAGCCCCAGTCACAGGCATTCACATGAGAAGGCCAAGGTGCCACAGGTGCATCGGAAGCCAGGTGGGCGCCAGGTTTGTGCCTGGATTTCCTTCCAGATCCGAATCCAGGTTCTGCTGCTCTTCTCCTGGGCCTGCTGCCCACAGTGCACAGAGGCTCGGGACTCGGGGTCCTGGGGAGGTGGCGAGTCCCGAGCCGAGGCCACATCCGTCCTTTCCCGTGGGCTGATCAGCACCGAGCCTGCCCTCAGCCACTGCGTACAAGGGGGGTGGGAGCCCCTCACCCCCACTCCACCTTCCAGGGCTCAGAGCAGGCAAGTCGCGGCCATGGGCCTGCAGCACAGCCCCTCACCCCCAACCTGCACAGCACCCTCGTCGCCTCTCAGGGAACATCGGCCCCTAGGCTCTTCCGGGGTCCCAGACCCCGAGGCCGCTGGAGCTCAGAGCTTCTGCATTCAGCTCTGCTCTGGGTCAAAGGCTCCAAAGCCGCGGCACTGAAGAGGGAGCCAGGCCAGAACACAAACATCCCTCAGGCGGAGCCAACGGGCAGATGGAAACCCACCGTCAGGATCCGCTCCTGGATCGGGGAGGAGTTGACTTCGTGCCAGTTCTTGTGGTGGACTTCGCGCTTGTCCACGTAGTAGCCCAGGATGGGCGAGCCGCCGCTGAACTTGGGCACCTTCCAGCCGAGGGTCATGGAGCGGCCGTCACAGTTCAGCAGCGTGACCCCGTACGGATGGGAGGGCACAGCTGCAGGGGGCACAGCATGGAGTCACCCGAGGCCCAGGGCCGCCCCACCCCACCAAGCGTTCTGCGCTTCCTTTCCGGGGGGGGGGGGGGAGTCACAAACACACCCACCAGCATTCTAACCACACGCGGGCAGTGGACTCTGGGTGGCCTGGACATTCGCGGTGACAGGATCCCCGGCTGCCCCGCGGGGACGCTCAGAGAAGGAGCGTTTCCATTGGCAGCGGGAGGGGAAGCAGCCGGAGGGGTCTCATTCCCACCCAGGCCCAGAAACTGCAGACTAGCCCAGGGCCTTACACCCCACCTGCCCCTGGGTGAGAAAGAGCAGGACGCCTTCCCCAGCAGGGAGAGGGAGGCCAGCACTGCCCTGCCTGACCCGAGAGCCAGGGCAGCCGGAACCGGAATCTTAAGTGTCGGCCTCTGCTTAGGAGGGGTGAGTTCACAGGGCACAGGGCAACTTTGGAAAAAGCCCTGGCGGGTTGGGGGAGGGGAGGAGCGCAAGGTCTGAGTAAAGAAAGACCCTAAACTAGAGCGACTGATGTGCTGTGATTTCTGGCCAGGGACTCTGACGTGGCAACGCCCAAATCATTAGAAATCTTCATTTCTGAAAGTGCTGGCAGATTTACTCGGAGCGGAAACCGTGAGGAGGAAATGATGCGCGGGAAGCAGACGGCCCGGGACTGAAATAGCAGAGTGCATGACACCCATGTCCCCGGTGCCCCTGGGTGCTGCGGCTGTCAGCAATAGCCAGGGTGGCCGCCCCACTGCTCAGCGCTCTGAGCGTCCAGGTGCCTCCCAGGGGCCGTCGCCAAGACCAGCTGTCACGCTTGATCAAAACATTAGACGATTCTGAACACCGCCCCTGGCGCACGGAGCCACTGAGCCACGTAAACGACGTGGACAGCTCTGGCGCGGTGCGTTAAGCCTGCACCAGCTGACGAGGCCACCGCTGTTGGCTGCTGCTGCACGCGTGTGAGCGCGGCCCGGGGGAACGCTCGTGCCCTCTGGGGCTCTGCTTCTGTGTGCGTTCTGCCAGCACGCGGCCATCCTCTCTCACTCTGCCGCTCCACGGTGACACCCAACCACGTGGCAGCCTCTCAGAACCGACACCCCTCCCCGCCTCAGCCTCCAAACCACGCCGTGCCGGAGCCCAGGCGGCCGGAGCCGAGCGGCCCACGCTACGTACGTACTCAGGGCGGCCTGCACCTTGATGACCTCAGACTCCTGGGAGTTCTCGCTGGTGCCCAGGGCGTTCACGGCTTTCACCCGGAAGATGTACTGCTCCCCGGTCGTCAAGCCATGCACCACGAACCTGAGAGAAACAGGCACGGGAGCGTGACCACGGGACACGTCTCCTCCCCCCACCCTCGGCAGAAGCAGGGATCGCTAATGCTCCATAGAAAGCTCCGCGTGGACGGAACGCAGCTTCCCTTCCGAGTGTCTCACTGATGCACGGCACACACTCGTTTTTCACTTTTGATTTCAGCTCAGTCGACATGCAGGGTGGAAAAGTAAGGCTACAGCGCCCAGCGATACCCAGAACTGCCCACACGTCCTTCCAGTCACTTGCATCTCCAAGTTTTCTGGATGCCGTCTTGACCAGAGGTCTATTAGAAAACAGCCAACTCCTTACCAAGAAGAACCCATGGGCAGGCATTTGGTGCACTGGTTAAGACTACACTTGGGGGGCCGGCACTGTGGCACAGCAGGTAAAGCTGCCACCTGCAATGCTGGCATCCCATATGGGCACCAGTTCTAGTCCCGGCTGCTCCACTTCCGATCCAGCTCTCTGCTACAGCCTGGGAAAGCAGCAGAAGATGGCCCAAGTCCTTGGACCCCTGCACCTGCATGGGAGACCTGGAAGAGGTTCCTGGCTTCTGGCTCCTGGCTCCTGGCTTCGGATCAGTGCAGCTCTGGCCATTGCAGCCAACTGGGGAGTGAACCAGCACATTAAAGAACTCTCTCTCTCTCTCCCTCTCTCTCTCTCTTTCTCTCTGCCTCTCCTTCTCTCTGTGTATAATTCTGACTTTCAAATAAATAAATCTTAAAAAAAAAAAAAATGACTACACTTTGGGCGCCCGCATCCCAGACTGCAGTGCCTGGTTTGAGTCCTGACTGCTCCACTTCCCACTCAGCTTCTCGCTAATGCAGCCCAGGAGGCAGCAGTGTTGGCTCAAGTAGTTGGACCCTGCCCCCCAGGGGAGGCCCACCTTCTGTTCCTGGCTCCTGCTTTCAGCCTGGCCCAGCCCTGGTTGTTACAGGCATTTGGGGAGTGAAATAGCAGATAGAACTCTGTTTCTTCCTTTCAAATAAAGTGAAAATAAGCAATTCTTAAATAAAACCTTAAAAGCCAAATATACTGAGTAACAAGAGGCTGAGACTTTGAAGTTGGGTAGATGAGGTTCAAATACTGGCTTTCGGATTGGATGGGTTTTGTCTGTCATCCAGGTACTTAGCCCTGGAGGGCTGCCTCCCTGGGGCAGAGGAACAGGACGGCTGGTGCTGCAGGGAGGCACCGAAAGCTTGGAAATCAGCACGGGGCGCCGCAGCCCTCCCCAGCAGAGCGGCTGAGTGTATCTCGCTAGCTGACGACAGTCCCGACCATGAGTGGGGCCAGTGGACACAGCATTCAGGCAGGACAAGCTGGGCCGCGGGGCATGGGGAGGCGCAGGAGGGGCGGGCACCTGTTGTATCCAATGGGCTTGTGGTTGCACGGCTCCCACGCGTTGGTGCCCGCCACGCAGCAGTCCACGTAGTAGCCCAGCAGGTCCTCCTCGTGTTTCGGCCTGTCCCACTGCACAACCACCGACGTCTTGGTGTTTCGGGAAGCCAGCACCCGGCCGGGAGCAGAAGGGACCGCTGTGCCGAGGGGACAAGGGACTGGTCAGGAGGAGCAGCCGAGCCACTGTCCTCCAGGAACTAAGGCCGGGGCTCGGGCGGGACCCCGAGCGGGGCAGGGAGCAGGACAGCCCTGGCTGAGCGCCGGGAGGTGCTGCATCACGTATGTCATCCCGAGACCCGCCCAGCCCCAAAGGAGAGGAATCGGACTCATGACACTGGCACCCCCACCAGAGCGGTCAAAAGGGAACCCGCTGGTGGCACAGGCAATTTGGCTAACTGGGCAATAACTATATTTGGAATGTAAATTACTGAATATAAGAAAACCACATTTTTTCCAGATTCATGGGAACCTACCAGGGACTCAGAATTCAATCTCGATTTGACAGTGAGGTCTCCTCGCATCGAGCAGGGCTCCATGGAGCCAGCAGCGTCCTCAGAGCCAGCGGGAGCTGCCCTGCCACATGCCCTGTGCTTGTCACTTTCTGTCACTGTCTACGCTGCTGTTCAGAGGGAAGAGGCCAGCCCCATGGAGGGGCCGTGTCCTAGACCAGACCCAGAGAGGGACGGAGGCCCGCACTTCCGTCCGCCAGCCAGGCCTCCTCGCTCACTCAGGAAGCGGCTTCCGAATGCCCGGGAAGCAGGGGAAGAGGGCGCAGCCCACCCCAGTCCTCAGAGCCCGGCTCCTGAGGTCCCGTCTACACCACCAGGCTTGGGGCTTCCAGGAAGCCTGGTCTGCCACAGCCCCTGGCACAGCAGCTGATTTCTGCAGCTCTGTTCGACCTCTTCCCACCGGGGTCTTCAGGCCTCAGGGCAGGAGTCCCGGTGTGTTTGGGGGCTGGGCTTTGTTCTAAATGGGACCATCGACTACACCTATCTTTAGTCCATTAGTTGGTTTCGTGAAAAGCACATGGAGCTCGGGAGGAAGGCCGAGGGTCAACCAAACCGTCGCAGGGAGTCTCCGTCGCAGACAGCACCCTCACCCCCGTCCCTGCACCCCAGCCACTGCGCGAGAACTCACCAATCGTGTCCTGAGCCTGGATGGGAGATGTGATCTCCGACGGGTCGCTGAGCCCATGCTTGTTGGCTGACAACACCCGGAACACGTAGGGTTTCCCCTCAGCGAGATCAAAGACCGCGTACCGAGGGGACCTCACGGCCGTCTGCGCATTGACTCGCTGCCAGCTGCCACTGCCCACCACGGACTAGAGAGAGACGGGACCAGGGTTACCACTGCCGACCACGGACTAGGGAGAGACGGGACCAGGGTTACCACTGCCGACCACGGACTAGGGAGAGACGGGACCAGGGTTACCACTGCCGACCACGGACTAGAGAGAGACGGGACCAGGGTTACTACTGCCGACCACGGACTAGAGAGAGACGGGATCACGGTTACCACTGCCGACCACGGACTAGAGAGAGACCAGACCAGGGTTACCACTGCCGACCACGGAC
Organism: Oryctolagus cuniculus; assembly: GCF_964237555.1. Taxonomy (NCBI): domain Eukaryota; kingdom Metazoa; phylum Chordata; class Mammalia; order Lagomorpha; family Leporidae; genus Oryctolagus; species Oryctolagus cuniculus. The sequence goes on from NC_091439.1 coordinate 117,851,846, forward strand.
TAGGGAGAGACAGGACCAGGGTTACCACTGCCGACCACGGACTAGAGAGAGACGGGACCAGGGTTACCACTGCCGACTACGGACTAGAGAGAGATGGGACCAGGGTTACCACTGCCACTGCCGACCATGGACTAGGGAGAGACGGGACCAGGGTTACCAATGCCACTGCCGACCACGGACTAGGGAGAGACAGGACCAGGGTTACCACTGCCGACCACGGACTAGAGAGAGACCGGACCAGGGTTACCACTGCCTCCACTGACCACGGACTAGAGAGAGACGGGACCAGGGTTACCACTGTCGACCACGGACTAGAGAGAGACCAGACCAGGGTTACCACTGCTGACCACGGACTAGGGAGAGACGGGACCAGGGTGACCACTGCCGACCACGGACTAGAGAGAGACCAGACCAGGGTTACCACTGCCGACCACGGACTAGGGAGAGACGGGACCAGGGTTACCACTGCCGACCATGGACTAGGGAGAGACGGGACCAGGGTTACCACTGCCGACCACAGACTGGACTAGGGAGAGATGGGACCAGGGTTACTACTGCCGACCACGGACTAGAGAGAGACGGGATCAGGGTTACCACTGCCGACCACGGACTAGGCAGAGACGGGACCAGGGTTACCACTGCCACTGCCGACCACGGACTAGAGAGAGACAGGACCAGGGTTACCACTGCCTCCACTGACCACGGACTAGAGAGAGACGGGACCAGGGTTACCACTGCCGACCACGGACTAGAGAGAGACAGGACCAGGGTTACCACTGCCTCCACTGACCACGGACTAGAGAGAGACGGGATCACGGTTACCACTGCCGACCACGGACTGGACTAGGGAGAGATGGGACCAGGGTTACTACTGCCGACCACGGACTAGAGAGAGACGGGATCAGGGTTACCACTGCCGACCACGGACTAGAGAGAGACCGGACCAGGGTTACCACTGCCGACCACGGACTAGAGAGAGACCGGACCAGGGTTACCACTGCCGACCACGGACTAGGGAGAGACGGGACCAGGGTTACCACTGCTGACCACGGACTAGGGAGAGACAGGACCAGGGTTACCACTGCCAACCACGGACTAGAGAGAGATGGGACCAGGGTTACCACTGCCACTGCCGACCTTGGACTAGGGAGAGACAGGACCAGGGTTACCACTGCCGACCACGGACTAGGGAGAGACGGGACCAGGGTTACCACTGCCGACCATGGACTAGGGAGAGACAGGACCAGGGTTACCACTGCCTCCACTGACCACGGACTATAGAGAGACAGGACCAGGGCCACCACGGACTAGGGAGAGACGGGACCAGGGTTACCACTGCTGACCACGGACTAGGGAGAGACGGGACCGGGATGAAGCTGAGAGTTCGAGAAAGTGAGCAGAGGAGCCCCCAGCCGTGGTGTAACCAGGCTGTGCTCTGGGCAGGCCCCTGATGTCCTCTACAGTGGACAGTCAGTAAAGCTTCTGTGAACCGTGATAAAGGTGAGGCCCATCTGAAGGGGTAGGTGATATTAACAAAAGTTGCAAGTCTACCAGTAAGGACTGTTTTCACTAAAGTGAATAAATTATAGAAACCTGAAGAATCCATATGTGGGTAGTAAAGCAAAGGGAAATGTGAGTAACTGGGGCACTGTTCACAGAATTCCATCATAACTCGGTGGTTATTTTCTGATTAAAAGGTAACTCCTGCAGCAATAGTGACAAAGTGACAGTAATCTCAACGTCCAGCATTAGGGTAGGGGACTCCGTGGTTCCTCAGGCATTTATAACATGCGGCTATTAAATTACATATAAAGATCCTGATCAAACAAGATAAACTGAGGCATTTTGATTGCAAGGGAGAATGCAGAGTATGTCCACAAGCACATGACTGTGGAGAACAAGACCCTATGCACCAGGCATTAATACTGACTATTCCATAGGTAGGATCTTTAAAAAGTTCACGGAAATTCATACTATAAAAAACTAATAGTGGCCGGCGCCATGGCTCACTAGGCTAATCCTCCGCCTTGCGGCGCCAGCACACCGGGTTCTACTCCCGGTCGGGGCACCGGATTCTGTCCTGGTTGCCCCTCTTCCAGGCCAGCTCTCTGCTGTGGCCAGGGAGTGCAGTGGAGGATGGCCCAAGTGCTTGGGCCCTGCACCCCATGGGAGACCAGGAGAAGCACCTGGCTCCTGCCTTCGGATCAGCGCGGTGCGCCAGCCACGGCGGCCATTGGAGGGTGAACCAACGGCAAAGGAAGACCTTTCTCTCTGTCTCTCTCTCTCACTGTCCACTCTGCCTGTCAAAAAATTTAAAAAAAACTAATCATGGATTTCAAAATTTTTCGCACCAAAATAAACATCTTACAATTCCATTTTTTCCACAAACTTTTTGAAAGGTTTCACGTGATGGAATTATTGGGAGTGTAGTTTTATCCCACGTGACTTTTCTGCATTTTCCAGGTTTTCTGTGCTGCACACTGAGTTTGATCCTTAACGCCTGAGCATCCTGCTTACTTCCCACAGACAGACGCCCCTTTGAAAGTGCGGCTGTGTAGCTCTCTTCAGCAGCGGCCGCGAGGCCGGGTGAAAGCAGTCTCTCTCCTTTTGGCCAAAGCAGAAAGTCAGGCTCTGGTAGTGTGCCTGGACTACCACGGCTCAGAGCAGGGCCCGGCTGGTGTCCCCCATGCTGGTCCCCATGGAGCCACGCGCATCCTCGCTCTAGACGAGGGCATCTGGGGCGGAGGAGGCATGAGGACCCTGGGTCAGAGGGAAGCATCCTCTGAGAGGGCCTCAGGTCAGAGCGGGAGACAGCCAGGCCCCCGGGGACCTGAGGAGGACCTGGGGACCTACCCGAGGCATGGGCCCCCCACCTGGTGAGCAGGGCCTGCAGGGTGGCCTGAGGGTCTGGCTGTGTGGCAGAGGCTGCCTGCTGAACACCCCGCAGCAGGCACAGGTGCCAGGCCCCGCGGCCTCACACGCAGAGCCCAAAGGGGAAGGAACCACTGCACAGCCACATCTGTGGGCCACGGCAGCAGGCAGGGCATGGCTATCGTGATCCACCCAGAACCAGTGGCACTCGTCTGCGTGGGACTGAGCTCAGAGGACAACCTGCTCAGCCGCGTATGCTCCAGTGTGAAGGAGGCGCCCGCAGTGCTGAGTCATGGCAGAACGAGGTGGCAGCTCTTCTCGAGGTTCTTCTAGGGCCTTGACATGCGCTAAGTCACTAAAAGGCTACCGCCCACCTGCAGCCTCTGCTCCCCTCCTGAGTGGGGGTCCAGCCCAGGTCCTGGGCTGCAAGGCTCACCTGCAACTGCTCAACAGGTCAGGACACGCGTCCGCCACAGAGAGCAGGCAGTGCAGCCCAGCTGCCGGCCCGGGGCGCAGCCAGGGGCCTCATCCTACAAATGTGTGTGCAAACACTGGCATTTCTGGTGCTCATGGGAGACCCTCCACGCTGGGAACACCCCACACAGAGCTGGCAGTGACAGCCTTCGTGACACAGTAACTACATCTCACGGCCAGAGTGAGGGGCAGCCCTCCACTTGCAGCACCCCAGCTACAGCCCCACACCGCACCCTCTACAGCAAGAGCAGACTGTGGGCTCTGCACGTCCACAGTAACAGCGTCCCGTGGGCTCTGCACGTCCACAGTAACAACAGCCCGTGGGCTCTGCACGTCTACAGTAACAACAGCCCGTGGGCTCTGCATGTCCACAGTAACAACAGCCCGTGGGCTCTGCACGTCCACAGTAACAACAGCCCGTGGGCTCTGCACCGCCCGTGACTACTGCATTGTAGGTCAGATGTTTGTATCATTTTACATCCTGCACTATGCTAACTGGTATAAAAGGATATAAATTTATCTATTACATTGTTAATTTAGGGTCACAAGACCATAGTTAAAAGGTTTATTGGACTTTGAAGGTTTATGCAACTACACCTCCAATGTCCATAGTGGGAGGAGACCCATCACAGAAGCAGGCCACAGAGGGTTTTATGCAATAAGACGGCTCAGCCACACGGGGGCACACAGGGCATAGAAGGTTAGTGTGAGTGATATTTTGTTGGTTACATATGTGTGCATATGTGTGAGAGAGGGTAGGGCTGGAATACACACATACTGTGTGTGTGTGTGTTTGAGAGAGAGAAACAGGGGGCAGGGCCATAATATACAACATACTGTGTGTGTGTGTGTGTGTGTGTGTGTGTGTGACAGCAGGGCTACAATGTACAGTGTACTCTGTGTGTGTGCTCAGGGCTACAATATTCAATATACTATGTGTGCACGTGAGAGAGTGGGGCTACAAAACACAACGTACTCTGTGTGCGTGTTCAGGGCTCTCATATACAACATACTATATGTGCGTGAGACAGCGAGAAGGGCTACAGTATATAATGTACTCTGTGTGTGTGCGTGTGTGTTTGGGAGAGAGAGAGAGAGATACAACATACAATGTACCACGGGTGTGTTTTCAAGGCTGCAACAGACAACCCACTGTGCACCTCTCTATGCGTGGGTGAGAAACGCAGGCCACGGGGTATCTGCGTGTGACAGTGGCTCTGCACAGGCCCTGCACAGGCACACATGCGGGGCACCACCCTCTGCTTCCCTGCAGTCCCCCAGGCTCAACTCCTCACCAGACGGCGGAGGGCACAGAAGCCAGGGAGGTGATTAGCCACACTGCCCGCTGGAAGGGCCACAGCGCCAAAATGGACAGCCCTCCCTTGTGCTGGTTTCCATTCTGGAACATTCCTGCTGGTCTCAGCACTGCCCTGCCTTTAGCCTCATTCTAAGTAGGTCGAGAGCACCTGCGGGCACACGGGGCGGCTTCCCAAGGGCTCAGACGTACCTTCTCGATGAAGTACATGAGCGGCTCCTTGCCCCGGGGCACTGGGGGCTCCCAGCTGAGCACCACGTAGTTTCTGCTGATCTCCGAGGCGTGCACATTGGTGGGAGGCCCTGGAACCTGAACGTCGCCTGCAGGAGCAACAGATGGGGTGCGTGAGGGGCCAATGGCATGGCTGCCATCTGCACTGGGCACATGGTGCTGGCCGGGCACTGTCCCTGCCTCCCTTCTCTCTGGGGAAGGCAAACCAGAGGGCCGTGTTTTCAGGGTGAAACAGAAGCTACCGATCCTCCAGCCGTGCTGTTTCTAAGACGAGAAAACAGCCTCGTCCACAAGGCTGCCGAGTGCCCACTGGAAGGGAGAAGGAACGGGTGTGGAAACAGGGGCAGAGCGCACGTATGCAGACAGTGTTAGCACCGGCCTCGCAGGCCTGGAAGCCTAGGAGAGGACACGGCCCTGTGTCCAAGGAGCTCCTGGCTGCTCTCTGCTCACTGCGTGCCCTCAAAGCACCTGGCGCTTCCCTCCCAGGAGATCTGAGTCAGGTTCACAAGCACCCGCTCTATGCCTCACGCTTGATGTTACGCAAACAGCGATGGCAGAGAGTCTGCAACCAGAGACAAGTGGCGCGCGGTCTCCTGACTTGCACCTTTGTTTTAATACGATGGGCGGTGTCCCAGGCTCGGGCTGGAATTTACGGGGACTCGCAAAGCATGGAGTGGCCTCCCAGGCCCTCAAGTTGTGATACAAAACTACCAGGAGCTTCCAGTGGGATTAGCACGAGATTAAAAGGTCTGAGCCATCCCCAGAGCGTCTTCTGCGCCCTTCCGATATCCACCTGCTCCCACAGGACTGGGCTGCATGCGAGGACCCGACCAGCCTTGTGGCGGCAGCACAGGTAGAGGCCAGACTTCCCTCCACGAGGGCCCTGCGGCAGGTGCCCCACACGGGAGCCGTAACGTGGGCCTGGCCCCAGGTGGTGCTGGCAGATGGGCTGAGTCCCAGACAAGGAGTCAGCGCCTCTCCAGGAACGACAAACAGTGCCTGCGGGCAGCAGGCAGGGCCCAGGGCCTCCACTGCCCCCAAACCCAGACAGCTCGGTCCACACGGCAGGGAACCAGAGAGAGGTCGATTACAAGAGAAGCTGCAGAAAACCCACCAAGTCCCCACCCCTAGACACCGGCATCTACCACACGAGGCACCAACTGAGAGGGCAGCAGAAGCCGCCAGGGAGACCAGGATGGTGGCGAGTGGGCGCCCGAGGGCAGAGCACCGGCACCTACGCCCTCCTGCTCTAGACCCCGCACGCGGCCTCACAGCCAAGGGGGCAGAGAGGAAACCCGCCCCCGATGCCAAAGGAGAGCCCAGTGCTTGTCAGCGGGGAAGCCCCGTGCGGGGGGGAGGGGTGCTCAGCTGGGAAGACCCTGGACGTGGCTGCCTGGGGCCGGCAAGGCAACAGGGGAGCCCCACTGATGTGCAGGTAGCCCTAATGGATTCCAGGGCTCGGCTTATATGAAGCCGGGGGGCAGGGGCAGAAACGGAGCTCCCCCCGTGCGAGCCCTGAAGCCAGGCAGGTCTGTTTCAAGCAGAGTAGACTCTGCGGCCCACCAGGCCGTCTTCTCCGCGTTTAAATGATGGAGCCTTCCTGTCTCCAGGGCTTTTACAACGCAAGCTGCGCTGTAGACGCGCGGCGTTCCTTTAGCAAGCTATGCCTCTTGCTGCAGGTCCTATCGGTTTTTTAAGATTTTATTTATTTGGAAGTAAGAGTTAGAGAAAGAGGGAGAGACAGAGAGAGAGCTTCCATCCACTGCTTCACAACCCAAGTGGCTACATCAGCCAGAGCTGAGCCAGGCGAGAGCCAAAGGCTTCATCCAGGTCTCCGACACGAGTGGCAGGGGCCCAAGCACGTGGGCCATCCTCTGCTGCTTCTCCCAGGCACCTCAGCAGGGAGCTGGATCAGAAGTGGAACAGCTGGGACGCGAGCCGGCGCCCACATGGGACGCCGACGTTGCCAGCGGCAGCTTTACCCTCTCCTCCGCAGCACAGGCCCTGCAGGTCCGGTGTGCAGGTCGGAGTCCCTGCTTGTCTGTGAGACCTAGCGACACCGGGGCCCTGAGCTGCCGTGCAGTGGTGAGGAGGAATGGTCCCCTCCTGCTGAACACACAGGTCTAGCAGGGCCAGCACAGTGCAGTATAACCTGCAGATCCCTTCGCTCATTCAAATGTCCACACGTTCATCATCAGAGGAAGGGCAAGTGTCCACTGCGCGTCAGGCACGGGGCCAGGAAGTCCCACTCGACTCAGCCATGGTCTTGCCTCTGTGACCTATGCACTGGACATCGCCCCTGGTTTCTGGTTCTGCCAGGCAGAAGCTTTGGCCAGGTTGTAAACGCTATCTTGGGATGAACGCGGCAGAACTCCACAGGGTGCAGCCCTGGGGTTCCTCCCCTTGTGGGGAGCGTCGGGGCCTGGTCAGTTTGAGGTACCCATGTGAAGCCCCCCTCTAGGGGCCTCTCTGCCTCCAGTACAAGCACTGGCCTGCAGGATTCTGGGATCTGCAGCTCTCTGGGGAACAGAATTTTAGACGCTGCAGCCCCAAGTGCCTCTGCTTGGCCAAGGCTCCAGGTGGACAGGCTCCCTCTGAGGTCTGTCTCCACCCACTGCTCCAAGAACTCTGAGTCCACCTGAAATCTGTGACCTCTAACGGGGTGGTGGGGAGGGGCAGGTCCTTCCAGCTGCCCCCAGGGCACTGAAGCAAAGTAGCCACGAATCAAATACGAGTGAGGGAAACACAAGCGTTCAAGCCAAGAACGTCACTGGAGAGAGAGACACACCACTTCAGTTCCAGTGCAAGGGATGGCATTTTAGCTTGCAAGGGAACCTAAGCTTTGCTTCGAATGCACCTGTGAGCAAGGAGCTCTACCAGGCAGGGACCAGACCTCGGCTTCCCTGTGCCTCCCTGTCAGTCTGCAGAGAGAACGTGGCCAGGATCCCAACCCGAAAGGAGGCATCTATGGATCCCGCCCAGGAGCCACGAGCCCACAGCCCGCCTCCCACACCTGGATTCTTCCCCCCAACCTGTTTTGCTTATATTTTTAATTCTTCTGGACTTGAAGCTGCCTGCAGAGCGGGCCCACCTTGCAGGTGTGTGACGTCCCTGTCTCGTGTCTAATCCCAGCTCGCAGTCCCCAGGGCACAGGCAGCTGAAGTCACCAAGACCCTTACCTTCAAGGTCATCCTGGTAGATCACAACCTCCTTCTCCCCCTCCAAATGAATGGCTGCGGAGAGAAAGTGCGACACTGAATGCGACATCCCGCGGCTTCCCGAGGACAGCAGGCGTTCTCCCCGATTCGGGGCAGGTCCGAGCCACCTCCGTGAGGAGGCCGTGCACACCGTCCTCGCGAGTGAGGTTTGCAGCGTGCGTGGCTGGGAACTGGCTGCGGCGCCATTCACAGCTCTGCAGCTCTGTGCAGTGGACTCAGACGAGCCCCTGGGCAAGGCAAACAGCGATGACTGCACCCGCGTCGAGGCCGGGTCCCAGTCTAGGCTCTCTGTCACGTGGAATCTGCGTGAGGGAGCTACATTCAGCCTGCTGAGGGCTCACCCGAGTGAGCGGGAAAACAGAGAGCAAACCACCACACACAAGAGAGCCCACCGCGTCCCGGTCGTAGCTGGAAAGAGAGCGACCTACCCTGTAACCTCCTGAGATCCGCGGGGTCCAGGGCGGCCACGGCGTCCGAGACCCGGGAAGGCCGGCTGATGCCGGCGCTGTTGACGGCCCGCACGCGGAAGATGTAAGACCTGCCTTCGTAGAGGCCCGTCACGGGGTACTTGCAGATCTTCACAGGCGCATCGTTGCACTGCACCCAGTTGTTAGTTCCCACCTCACACCTTCGAGTGCAGAAACAGGAGAATGGCAACGTGGCGTCCACCACACACGTCAGGCACGGCTCGGCAGGCTCCCCTCGGTCCCCACACACGTGTCAGTCACGGCACAGAGAGCTCCCCTCAGTCCACTACACAGGTGTCAGTCGCAGCTCAGCGGAGCTCCCCTCAGTCACCACACACGTGTCAGTCACAGCTCAGAGAGCTCCCCTCAGTCACCACACACGTGTCAGTCACGGCTCGGCAGGGCTCCCCTCAGTTACCACACACGTGTCAGTCACAGCACAGGGAGCTCCCCTCAGTCACCACACACGTGTCAGTCACAGCACAGGGAGCTCCCCTCAGTCACCACACACGTGTCAGTCACAGCACAGAGAGCTCCCCTCAGTCACCACACACGTGTCAGTCACGGCTCAGCAGGGCTCCCCTCAGTCACCACACACGTGTCAGTCACGGCTTGGCAGGGCTCCCCTCAGTCACCACACACGTGTCAGTCACGGCTTGGCAGGGCTCCCCTCAGTCACCACACACGTGTCAGTCATGGCTCAGCAGGGAACCCCTCAGTCACCACACACGTGTCAGTCACAGCACAGAGAGCTCCCCTCACTCACCACACACGTGTCAGTTACAGCTCAGACAGCTCCCCTCAGTCACCACACACGTGTCAGTCACGGCTCAGCAGGGAACCCCTCAGTCACCACACACGTGTCAGTCACAGCTCAGCAGGGCTCCCCTCAGTCCCCACACACGTGTCAGTCACGGCTCAGCAGGGCTCCCCTCAGTCACCACACACGTGTCAGTTACAGCTCAGAGAGCTCCCCTCAGTCACCACACACGTGTCAGTTACAGCTCAGAGAGCTCCCCTCGGTCCCCACACACGTGTCAGTCACGGCTCAGCAGGGCTCCCCTCAGTCACCACACACGTGTCAGTCACGGCTCAGCAGGGAACCCCTCAGTCACCACACACGTGTCAGTCACGGCACAGAGAACTCCCCTCAGTCACCACACACGTGTCAGTCACAGCACAGAGAGCTCCCCTCAGTCACCACACACGTGTCAGTCACGGCTCAGCAGGGCTCCCCTCAGTCCCCACACACGTGTCAGTCACGGCACAGAGAACTCCCCTCAGTCACCACACATGTGTCAGTCACGGCTCAGCAGGGCTCCCCTCAGTCCCCACACACGTGTCAGTCACGGCTCAGCAGGGAACCCCTCAGTCACCACACACGTGTCAGTCACAGCACAGGGAGCTCCCCTCAGTCACCACACACGTGTCAGTCACAGCTCAGCAGGGCTCCCCTCAGTCACCACACACGTGTCAGTCGCAGCTCAGCGGAGCTCCCCTCAGTCACCACACACATGTCAGTCACGGCACAGAGATCTCCCCTCAGTCACCACACACGTCAGGCACGGCTCGGCAGGCTCCCCTCGGTCCCCACACACGTGTCAGTCACGACTCAGCAGGGAACCCCTCAGTCACCACACACGTGTCAGTCACAGCACAGAGAGCTCCCCTCAGTCCACTACACAGGTGTCAGTCACGGCCCAGCAGGGCTCCCCTCAGTCACCACACACGTGTCAGTCACGGCACAGAGAACTCCCCTCAGTCACCACACACGTGTCAGTCACAGCACAGAGGGCTCCCCTCAGTCACCACACACGTGTCAGTCACGGCACAGAGAGCTCCCCTCAGTCACCACACACGTGTCAGTCACGGCACAGAGGGCTCCCCTCAGTCACCACACACGTGTCAGTCATGGCACAGAGAGCTCCCCTCAGTCACCACACACGTGTCAGTCACGGCTCGGCAGGGCTCCCCTAAGTCACCACACACATGTCAGTCACGGCACAGAGAGCTCCCCTCAGTCACCACACACGTGTCAGTCACGACTCAGCAGGGAACCCCTCAGTCACCACACACTTGTCAGTCGCAGCACAGAGAGCTCCCCTCAGTCACCACACACGTGTCAGTCACGGCACAGAGAGCTCCCCTCAGTCCACTACACAGGTGTCAGTAACGGCTCAGCAGGACTCCCCTCAGTCACCACACACGTGTCAGTCACGGCACAGAGAGCTCCCCTCAGTCACCACACACGTGTCAGTCGCAGCACAGAGAGCTCCCCTCAGTCACCACACACGTGTCAGTCACGGCACAGAGAGCTCCCCTCAGTCCACTACACAGGTGTCAGTAACGGCTCAGCAGGGCTCCCCTCAGTCACCACACACGTGTCAGTCACGGCACAGAGAACTCCCCTCAGTCACCACACACGTGTCAGTCACGGCACAGAGGGCTCCCCTCAGTCACCACACACGTGTCAGTAATGGCACAGAGGGCTCCCCTCAGTCACCACACACGTGTCAATCACAGCTCAGCAGGGCTCCCCTCAGTCACCACACATGTGTCAGTCACGGCACAGAGGGCTCCCCTCAGTCACCACACACGTGTCAGTCAAGGCACAGAGGGCTCCCCTCAGTCCACCACACACGTGTCAGTCAAGGCACAGAGAGCTCCCCTCAGTCACCACACACGTGTCAGTCACAGCACAGAGAACTCCCCTCAGTCACCACACACGTGTCAGTCACGGCTCAGCAGGGCTCCCCTCAGTCACCACACACGTGTCAGTCACAGCTCGGCAGGGCTCCCCTAAGTCACCACACACGTGTCAGTCACAGCACAGAGAACTTCCCTCAGTCACCACACACGTGTCAGTCGCAGCTCAGCGGAGCTCCCCTCAGTCACCACACACGTGTCAGTCACGGCACAGAGAGCTCCCCTCGGTCCACTAGACACGTGTCAGTAACGGCTCAGCAGGGCTCCCCTCAGTCACCACACACGTGTCAATCACAGCTCAGCAGGGCTCCCCTCAGTCACCACACACGTGTCAGTCACGGCACAGAGAGCTCCCCTCGGTCACCACACACGTGTCAGTCACAGCACAGAGAGCTCCCCTCAGTCACCACACACGTGTCAGTCACGGCACAGAGAGCTCCCCTCAGTCACCACACACGTGTCAGTCACAGCACAGGGAGCTCCCCTCGGTATAGCCTGCAGTGCTGAGAGGCTGATTCATACAGACAGCAGTATAAATAAGTCAGGGCTCCTTAGAACTTTGATATCTGTCTGTATGGATATGTAGGAACAGATAACTCTACAGATACGGGCAGAGCCATCACGTAGATGTACAGGTACAGTAACTCGGTCAGCATAAGCAGTGGCTAGATAGATGACAGGGATATGGACGCATGGAGGGACAGACAGACAGATGACAGACAGACAGCCTGGCAGGGCGAGTGCTCCGCTGAGTTCTTACAGCTGCACACTGATGCACAACGGAAAGCAGGGCAGTAAGGGTGGACTGCCCCTTTCTGGAATGTTCCATCACTTTGATATGTGTTTTTAAAGCGGGGAAAGGGGGTGTGGATTATTACGGGAGACAGTGTGTGAAACAGCTCTTGCCAGCATGGGTGGAAATGCCGTCAGAGCTGCCGGAGAGCGGAAGCCGAAGTTTGCTGTTTGCCGCTTTCTAACCCAAGCTGAGCCCAGAACAGCACCGCATGCAGGTCTGTCTCTAGCAAAGCACTGACAACTGCAGCCCCTCAAGAAGCCTCCCTGGGGCGGAGAGGAGGATCAAGTGGGTCGCCGCACTCTGTAATAGCCACCGTGTCTTACGGCGCTGCGTGGCAAACCTGAAATTCCTGCCAGGAACCCCACGTCTGAGCCCCTCTGCACACTTCTGAATTCTCCCTGGCTACGCCGACTTCCTCCCCCTGGAGGAAACCCGTGCTCGAGGCACAGACCATGCACCCTCACCCTGTCTGCCACTTCCCCCCAGGCTCTGAGCTCTGTGCCCGACAGAGGACAACCGGCGTTGAAACGCCAGCCATCGACTTAACCATGACCCACACTTAAGGTCTCAGTTCAAGGGTAAATTCTGGTACTCTGTGCTGCAGAGCGCAGTGTTTTCTCCTTGGCAGCAAGCAGACAGCCCCGTGGTTTAGCAGGATGAAAGACCTGCGTGCTGGGGCAAGGGGCCGACTCAGGCCTGGCCGCTCTGCCCCCCTGAGGCCACTCCCCGAGCCCCAGCCCCTTCCAGTGCAGCGCACGTGCCCCCAGCGGAACCACACGCCAGGTCGCTGCACGCCAGGGCAGCGGGGATTCAGGGTGGGCTGTGGAGCAGGACAAAGAGGCTCTGGCTTCAACAGAAAGCCAGCTTGGTTCCGGGGGCTCGGCCTGCTTGGTGGCAGTCACCAATGACGTCTTGCAGGGCTCACTAACCCAGTGGTGACGCACCCCTGGCCGCTGTGTTCAGAAACACGGCCGTCTCTGCGTCCCCTCTGGAGATTTTCTGCAGCGACCTCCTTGGACACGAGAATCCACGGAGGCTCACGTCCCTCATGGTAATGGTCTGGCAGGGGCGGGGCCTGTGGCGCAGCAGGTTAAGTCACCACTTGCCTCACCCATGTCCTCTAGCAGAGCACCAGTTCAAGTCCCAGCTGCTCTGCTTCCGATCCAGCTGCCTGCTAACGCACCTGGCAAGCAGAAAGGTGGTGGCCCGAGTGCTTGGGCCCCTGCCAACTCTTGCCAGACCTGGTTGGGGCTCCTGGTTCCTGGCTCCTGGCTTCGGCTTGGCCCAGACCTGTTTGGACCACCTGGAGAGCAAACCAGTGGGTGGAAGTTCTCTCTCCCCCTCTGTCTCTCCCTCTCTGTCACTCTGCCCCTCTAACTAATGAATGCACTTTAAACAAACAAACAAAAAGATATATTTATTTGAAGGCAGAGTTTACAGAGAGGGAGAGACAGAGAAAGAGAGAGGTCTTCCGTCCCTAGGCTCACTCCCCAAATGACCACAACAGCCAGAGCTGGGTCATTCTGAAGCCAGGAGTCAGCACCTTCCTCTGGGTCTCCCACGTGGGTTGCAGGGGCACCTGCACGAGCAGGGAGCTGGATGGGAAGTGGAGGAGCCAAGACCTGAACAGCACCCATACGGATGCCGGTGCAGCAGGCAACAGCTTTACCCCCATACCGCAACAGCTCCACCACAGCTGGCACCATTAATGCACCTTTTTAAAAGGCACACGAACCGTCTTGAAAATGGTATAGCACTAACATGTAGCCTACACACATCCTCTCGTGCACTTTAAATCATCTCTCAATGACCCTGCATAGCTAATACCACACAAATCGTTAATGTATTGTATTGTTCAGGGAATAATACCAAGGGGGAAAGTCCGTACATGTTCAACACAATTACTTTTTCTGAGAATTTAGATCTGCAGTTCACTGAATCGACAGACGTGGAACCGAGGACAGACAGGGCCTGGCAGGGCGCAACTCACCGGTCCACAAAATAGCCGATGACGGGGCTCTCCGTGGTCGTGTTGGGCGGCTTCCAGGTCACGATGACATAGTCTCGGTTTGCATCGTGGCACTGCAAGTCCATGGGAGCTCCGGGAGCCCCTGTGACGAGCGGGTCAGCATCTGGGGGTGAGTGACAGGACGGTCATCTAGAGTCAGTCCAGCAGAGGGTGGAACACCCAGGCAGAGCAAGGGAGTGGACATTTCAAACACCACCGCTGTAAGCATTTCGGACTGTAAGTCAGTACATACGTATGTGTGCAAGGATGGGGATCAACGTATATAAATATCTGTACATGTTTCTGCACGTGACCGGCCCCGACACCGAGCCCCGTGTGTACATGTTTCTACACGTGACCGGCCCCGACACCGAGCCCGTGTGTACATGTTTCTACACGTGACCGGCCCCGACACCGAGCCCCGTGTGTACATGTTTCTACACGTGACCGGCCCCGACACCGAGCCCGTGTGTACATGTTTCTACACGTGACCGGCCCCGACACCGAGCCCCGTGTGTACATGTTTCTACACGTGACCGGCCCCGACACCGAGCCCCCTGTGTACATGTTTCTGCACGTGACGGGTCCCGACACCGAGCCCCGTGTGTACATGTTTCTACACGTGACCGGCCCCGACACCGAGCCCCCTGTGTACATGTTTCTGCACGTGACGGGTCCCGACACCGAGCCCCGTGTGTACATGTTTCTGCACGTGACCGGCCCCGACACCGAGCCCCGTGTGTACATGTTTCTACACGTGACCGGCCCTGACACCGAGCCCCGTGTGTACATGTTTCTGCACGTGACGGGTCCCGACACCGAGCCCCGTGTGTACATGTTTCTACACGTGACCGGCCCCCACACCGAGCCCCGTGTGTACATGTTTCTACAAGTGACCGGCCCCGACACCGAGCCCCCTGTGTACATGTTTCTGCACGTGACGGGTCCCGACACCGAGCCCCGTGTGTACATGTTTCTACACATGACCGGCCCCGACACCGAGCCCCGTGTGTACATGCTTCTACACGTGACCGGCCCCGACACCGAGCCCCGTGTGTACATGCTTCTACACGTGACCGGCCCCGACACCGAGCCCCGTGTGTACATGTTTCTACACGTGACCGGCCCCGACACCGAGCCCCGTGTGTACATGTTTCTACACGTGACCGGCCCCGACACCGAGCCCGTGTGTACATGTTTCTACACGTGACCAGCCCCGACACCGAGCCCCGTGTGTACATGCTTCTACACGTGACCGGCCCCGACACCGAGCCCCGTGTGTACATGTTTCTACACGTGACCGGCCCTGACACCGAGCCCCGTGTGTACATGTTTCTGCACGTGACGGGTCCCGACACCAAGCCCCGTGTGTACATGTTTCTGCACGTGACGGGTCCCGACACCGAGCCCCGTGTGTACATGCTTCTACACGTGACGGGTCCCGACACCGAGCCCCGTGTGT
This sequence comes from Oryctolagus cuniculus, assembly GCF_964237555.1. Taxonomy (NCBI): domain Eukaryota; kingdom Metazoa; phylum Chordata; class Mammalia; order Lagomorpha; family Leporidae; genus Oryctolagus; species Oryctolagus cuniculus. The sequence goes on from NC_091439.1 coordinate 117,867,394, forward strand.
ACATGTTTCTGCACGTGACCGGCCCCAACACCGAGCCCCGTGTGTACATGTTTCTACACGTGACCGGCCCTGACACCGAGCCCCGTGTGTACATGTTTCTGCACGTGACGGGTCCCGACACCGAGCCCCGTGTGTACATGTTTCTACACGTGACCGGCCCCGACACCAAGCCCCGTGTGTACATGTTTCTACACGTGACCGGCCCCGACACCGAGCCCCATGTGTACATGTTTCTGCACGTGACGGGTCCCGACACCAAGCCCCGTGTGTACATGTTTCTGCACGTGACGGGTCCCGACACCGAGCCCCGTGTGTACATGTTTCTGCACGTGACCGGCCCCGACACCAAGCCCCGTGTGTACATGTTTCTGCACGTGACCGGCCCCGACACCGAGCCCCGTGTGTCACGGGTTCTGCTTTGCTTTCACCAGGTGGACCCGCGCGGCCCCCCTCACAAGGCTGTGCCTGGCACAGGGCAGTCAGCGTCACAGTGACAGCACTCTAAGTCAAGAGAGAACCAGGGACTCACAGGGGAGGGGCGGTGACAGGACCCCTGCCGGCTCCCCCCACCCCGCCAGAGCCCCCTTTCCTGTACCCCATCCCCTCTGGGAGGAGGAATCCCGATGCCCTCACTGTCGGGGGCCCCGCGGTGGAATCCAACCATCGCTGGGTGATGAGAGACAAAGGCACCATGGGATCTGTGCTCATTGTCGGGTGCAGCCTGGGGTGCTGGCCTGGGCCCAGCAGGTGCTCACTGCCCACCAGAGGAACCAGCGCCCTTCTGCTCCCTTGCCCTGCGGCCCTGGCCCTGTGGGGCCTCCTCGGCCACGTGCTCAGGGCCAAGCCGTGCGGAGGCCACGCGTACCTCTGACGAACAGGAAGGCGCTGTGGTCGCTGACACCGCCGCGGGACACGATCCTCAGGGTGTACAGGCCCTCGTCGTCCTTGTTCAGGTGGCTGAAGGACAGCGAGGCCTGGCCCTCGCCGAAGAACATCCGGGTCCACTTGGACTCCTTGACCAGCACATCTGAAAGAGTCAGCATCCAGCGCTGCCTCACAAGTCCCCCAGGAGCCCCCAGGACCCCCCAGGAGACCCAAGCTGGCGTCATGGGCGGACAGGGCCCCCGGGGAAGGCAGCTGTGGGAGAGCCCTGTCCCCACAGTGCACTCGCATGGAGCAGGGACCACAGGGGTGCGGGGAGAAAGGACATGTCCCCAGGGGCACAGAGACATGGCCCTGCCTCTGAGAAAGGCACCAGCCCCCAGCCTCACCCACAGCCGTGGGAGCTGCCTGGGATGGCAGCTACCTGGAAGCTGATGCCCCGGAGGGAGCCGGGCTCAGCCCTAGCACTGCTGTTGATCTAGACAGGAAGAGAAAGAGGCTGGGACAAAGTGCAGGTGTAGAAGCAAACGGAGCGCTGTTGTAGAGGGAGCATTCAACACAGACATCTCAGACACACAGCGAGGACAGACAAACTGCTTTCCACTAAACGTGGTGGAGCTGGGGGGGGCAGGAGCCCCTCTCCTCACCCTGGGGGGCACACAGGAGAGGAGCCCCTCCCCTCACCCTGGGGGGCACACAGGAGAGGAGCCCCTCCCCTCACCCTGGGGGCACACAGGAGAGGAGCCCCTCCCCCCACCATGGTGGGCACACAGGAGAGGAAACCCTCCCCTCACCTTGGGGGCACACAGGAGAGGAGCCCCTCCCCTCACCTTGGGGGCACACAGGAGAGGAGCCCCTCCCCCCACCATGGTGGGCACACAGGAGCAGGAGCCCCTCCCCTCGCCCTGGGTGGGCACACAGGAGAGGAGCCCCTCCCCCCACCCTGGGGGGCACACAGGAGAGGAGCCCCTCCCCCCACCCTGGGGGGCACACAGGAGAGGAGCCCCTCCCCCCACCCTGGGCACTGGTCATGACAGGTGACATGGGAGTGCTGTCAGATCCCTGAAATACACTAACAGTTTGCAGCAATGACACACACCCGAGAATGTGCTGTAAGCAGTAATATGGGTTCATGATGAGGACTTCAGTCCTGATTTGTATCAGAAGAGCATAAGGCAGCTCCAAGCCCAAGTGGAGGTACAGGTGATATGTTCGCCCAGGGAGGCCCGGCCGCCGGCAGCTCGGGTGCCATGGAGGGGCGCTCACGGGAACACACACAGTTCATTGTCAGGGGAGCCAAGTGCTGAGGAGGTCAGGGTTTCCGTGATGAAATAATCATGCAAAGTGGCCGGCGCTGTGGCGCAGCCGGTTAAAGCCCTGGATGGCAGGGCTGGCATCCCATACGGATGCAGGTTTGAGTCCCAGCTGCTCCACTTGCGATCCAGCTCCCTGCTAATGAACCTGGGAAAGCAGCAGAAGGTGGACCAAGCGCTTGGGCCCCTGCACCCACGTGGGAGACCCGGAAGAAGCTCCTGGCTCCTGGCTTCGGATCGGCTCAGCTCTGGCGGTTGCAGCCATTTGGAGAGAGAACCAGATCTAAGACCTCTCTCTCTCTCTCTCTCTCTCTCACTCTAACTCTCTTTCAAATAAGTAAAATAAATCTTTTTTAAAAAGAAGTAAACAAGCGTGCAGAGTTGCCGTACGGTTTCTCCCACACAGCTAATGCTGACTGGGAATTAGCAGAGCTGGGTCTGTGATCAGAACAACAAAAGCACGGCACAGCGCCTCGTGCTTCCGTCCAACGCAGAGCAGCGAGAGCTTCGCCGTGGGAGGGCACGCAAGTCCGAGAGGAGGCCCTCGGTTTCCCCTTCGCAGAGACTGGTGAACCTTGTCACTGCATTCCCGGATCAACAAAAACCTCTGCAGTCTTAGACCCTGTCTGCCTGGTGCTGCAGCCTGCACTGCACTTGTTTGTCCAAGAAAGGAAAAGAAAGACAGGAAGGCATGGCAGTCCCCTAGAAGGGACATATTTCTGTTGATCAATCAAAAACAGCTTTCCACCAACGAAAGTCTGAAAGAGACAGAGACCACCAGAGTGACACCGGAGAATGACCCCAGATCCCGAGCACAGGGCGCTAGCCCGGGTCCGGCAATCCTCCAACACAGCGCTCCCTCCCGACCCCACGCAGGCGCTGCACACACTCCGGCCTCTCACTCTTGGCCATCTCTGAGCGCTCTGGGCCCTGCTCTGACCTCACACCGCAGGGCCCGGGCCCTGGCCCAGGGCTTTAATTGCTCCCCAGGGCAGTGGCCCCCATTGAACCCCTCGGCCCTGACCTCTCTCTGATGACCAGGCCCAGACGCTATCTCCCACGGGGACCCCACAGGCATCTCTAGATTAAGTTGCCCAAAAGTGGGGTCCTGAGCCCCACTCCATCCACTCACCCAGAGTCAACCCTGACAGCCACAGACCCCATTTCTGAAGGAACCCCAGGAGCACACAGTCACACCCTTCTTCTCCCCCCAACACCCCGTGTTCCCCAAGTCTGCTGGGTGCACACCAATCTGCCACTCCCCTCTTCCACCAGCTCCTCCTGGGCCCCCTGCCCCCACACCCAAGGAACGCCTTTGCTCTAGTGCAGGGCACCAGCGCCTGCAGGGCCGCCCCACAGGCCACCAGCCAGAGGGCAGGTCCCTCACACAAACCCCCAGCCCCTCTCCTATGCACTCAGGACCACCCCTGCTGCCCCAGTAGCCGCCCCTCCCCCTCCGCTCCTCCCCTCTTCTTCCCCCTCTCCTTCCTCCTCATCTTCCTCCTCCCCTCTTCCTACTCTTCCTTATGGGACTCCTTCTCCTCCTCCCCCCTCCCTCTTCTGCCCCCCCCTTCTCCCCTCCTCCCTCTGCCTTCTCTCCTCCCCCCTCCCCTCCCTGCTACCCCCAGGACAGCCAGGCTGTCCCTACTCCCAGAACCCTGGCCCTGTGCGGTCCCTGTCCAAGCCTCCCTTGGTCTGCACCCCGCCCCCCTGCTCGCTTCCCCAGCGCCCCCTGCTGGAAGGCTTCAGTGACTGGCTCAGCGCCCATTCCCCCCACCACACCCTGCTCTGCCAGCTTTGCAGCCCCCTCAGCGCAGGGTGACCTGCTCCGGGCTCACCCTCCTGCTGGCCCTCGCCTGTCTCCACACCAGGGTGGGCGGCCCGTGAGCGAGGGCCTTTGAGCTTTTGGCCTGTGCCAATTTCTAGGGCTCGGAACAGGAGCTGAGCACCCCGCAGCTCAGAAGTTTGCAGAATGGCCGAGTGGGCCTGAGCTGCCTCACCCTGCACATGTGTGTGCCCGCACCACAGCAGGCCCAGTCATGACTCAGACACCACATGGGGCCACCTGCTATTGGTCCCCCAGGTCTGTGAATCGTGCTCACCGATGTGCGCCTTCAAAACACACTTGAATTCACTCTAGCTCTGCCACGCCTCAAGGGCAAATCGGGAGGCACCATAGCAGTGTGGCTCAAGGGGTTTGTCTGAGAAGCACGGGGCAGTGTTTGCTGGGTTGCTGGAGCCACTGGGAGGAGGCACTGTGCCCGGGACTTCTCGGGGGCCTGGCTCGCAGCTCCCAGGGAGTCTCCCCGAAGCACAGAACCTGGGTACGGAAACGCAGCGTCCCTGAAGGGCTGACAGCAGTGATGATAAAACAGAAAACTCATGGCCAGGGGGCGTGGCTCTGGGCATGGGCCAGGGGGCGTGGCCCTGGGCGTGGAGAACCTCAGGATTCCTAGAAAAGGATCGGGGGCCACGGACATAACCCTGCCTGCCCTACTCATATACTGAAGCCCCGCTCCCAGTCAACGCACTGGGGGCATGTCTCCTGGGACTGGGGCCAGATGAGGCCACTGGCGTGCGCTCCACGAGGGATTCATGTCCTTGCAAGAGGGGAGGGACCAGAGCATCCCCCACACCACCTCCCTCTCGCTTCCATTGCTGTCTGTCGCTTGCTCGCCCTCCCTCTTCCTACCTCTGTCTCTCTGTGCTCCCCTCTCCCTCTTCCTCTCCCCCTCTCTCTCTCTCTCCCTCTCCCCCTCCCTCCTCCCTCCCAGCATCACAGGAGGCCACAGTGGTAAGTTCTCAGCCCCACAGAACGCCAACCACAGACCCGTAGCTCACTGCTATGGACCAGGGCCAGGTCAGGCACAGCCTCCCGCCTGGAGGACACGAGGAGCTTCCTGCTGTCCCCGCAGAGGCCACTGGCCTGTCAGTGGCCTCCTGTTCCCCCAGAACGCCTCCTTCCTGGCTCACTCTCAGCACCACCGCTCTGTTTAATGAACTTGAAAAGACACCACTTGTCAATACTGGGTCTACCCACCCCATTGGCAGGAACGGCAGCTGCGTCTCTGGGAAAATGTTTGCATTATGTCAGGTTCTGAACAGAGCAAGACAAAGCCCACCGTGGGATTCAGTCCACAGGAGGTAAGTTCCCCTGGAAGCAACAGCCCAAGAAGATGAAGGGAGTTTTGGGTATCAGCATGGATACACACAACTTCTTGCAAGGACACAAGCCCAGAGTTCCAGACATAGCTCCGAGGAAGCGCTCTGAGCCAAGTCCGGGCCGAGCCCCCACCCTGACACAGAGCTAACCGCCGTCCATCTTCCGGAGTCGCAATAAGAACAGGAAAAGCCTAAGTGACACCCACTCTGTACTCCCATCGAGACACCCTTTACAGAGCCAGGAAAACCTCGGAGTGACTCATCTAAATGTCAACCTCCCAGGAGTCTCCTGGGTGAAGTTCAAGGTGAATGGCAGGCGGCCAAGTTCTCTCTGATCCCCGGCTTCACTTTGCTGCCTGCAGCTAACAGGGTGACCCAGACAAACGCCAAGGCAAATGGTCACACTTCAGGCCTGCCCAGAGGCCTCACAGGGGCCACGCATGCAGGAGCGCGTGCCCAGGTCTGGGGCTGGCGTCACACTCACCGTCCCGGTACCACTCGGCCCGCGGATGCACCCTCTTCAGGTCCGGCGTCACCAGCAGCGTGCACTTGAGAGTGACCGTCTCACCTTCTCTTCTAAAGGTGACCCCGAATTTCTCCAGGAACTGGACATCAAAGTGTGTGTAGGGGATCACAGTCGACAGGGGCACTGTGCAGAGGGAGTCAGACACCGTCAGAGCCGGCACCACCACGCCACACACGCCACACACAGGGTGCACGCACACACCACCTCACGCCCACCTCACTGATGGGATTTGCAGCACGGGCCTCTGGGGGTGAGCAGGGTGGGATGAGGACATGGGGCGGGGCTTATGGGATGTGCATCCTCATAGGACAAGAGGACCCAGCGAGCAGGAGGACGGCCTGCTCCAAGCCCACCACCCTGGCTGCAGCCGTCAGAACCTCGACATCAGCGCCGGCTGGCGTGAGCCCGAGAGTCCGCTCAGGGCCTCTGTCCTCACAGGCACGCTGGGTCCAAAGCACACAGCAGGAGAGGGCGAGAGCGTGACCTCAGCCCCTGTGTGTGGCTTCAGACACGGACACACACACATACACATATACCACACACACCATGTGCATACACACACATATACACACACTCATACACAAACATACACACAGACACACCATGCACATACACACAGACACACCCCACACTCATACACACACATACACACATACCACACACACCATGTGCATACACACACATACACATACATACACATACATACATACATACACACCATGCACATACACACAGACACACCCCACACTCATACACACACACATACACACACCACACATACACACCACACATACACACCACACTCATACACACACATACACACAGACACACAGACACACCCCACACTCATACACACACATACACACATACCACACACACCATGTGCATACACACACATATACACACACTCATACACAAACATACACACAGACACACCATGCACATACACACAGACACACCCCACACTCATACACACACACATACACACATACCACACACAATGTGCATACACACACACCACACATACACACCACACTCATACACACACATACACACAGACACACAGACACACCCCACACTCATACGCACACATACACACATACCACACACACCATGTGCATACACACACATATACACACACTCATACACAAACATACACACATACACACCATGCACATACACACAGACACACCCCACACTCATACACACACACATACACACATACCACACATACACACACACCACACATACACACCACACTCATACACACACATACACACAGACACACAGACACACCCCACACTCATACACACACATACACACATACCACACACAATGTGCATACACACACATCACACACTCACACACACATACACACATACCACACACAATGTGCATACACACACATCCCACACTCATACACACACACACACATACCACACACAATGTGCATACACACACATCACACACTCACACACACATACACACATACCACACACAATGTGCATACACACACATCCCACACTCATACACACACACACACATACCACACACACCATGTGCATATACACACATCACACACTCACACACACATACACACATACCACACACAATGTGCATACACACACATCACACACTCACACACACATACACACATACCACACACAATGTGCATACACACACATCACACACTCACACACACATACACACATACCACACACAATGTGCATACACACACATCACACACTCACACACACATACACACATACCACACACAATGTGCATACACACACATCACACACTCACACACACATACACACATACCACACACAATGTGCATACACACACACCCCACACTCATACACAAACATACACACACCATGTGCATACACACACTTCCCACACTCATACACATACACACATACACACCATGCACACACAAACACAGCCCACACTCATACACAAACATACACACATATACATAACATGCACACAGACACGCACACCACACACATACACACACAGCCCACACTCATATACACACACAGCACACTCACACACACATGTACACATACCACACACACCATGCACATATAGACATGCACAGCACACTCACGTACACACATCACATTCATACACACATACCACACACACAATGTGCTTACACACAGACACACATACCACACATACAGCACACACTCATACACCTACACCATGCACATATACAAACATGCATACCACACACATATACACGCACCACACTCAGACACACAGACACACACCACACACATACACACACACACACACACACCACACAGACATGCCCCCAATCCACACACACCACACACACACACACCACACAGACATGCCCCCAATCCACATACACCACACACACACACACCACACAGACATGCCCCCAATCCACATACACCACACACACACACACCACACAGACATGCCCCCAATCCACACACACCACACACACACACACCACACAGACATGCCCCCAATCCACACACACCACACACACACACGCCACACAGACATGCCCCCAATCCACATACACCACACACACACACACCACACAGACATGCCCCCAATCCACATACACCACACACACAAATGCACACATATGCACATACACACACCAAACATACACGTCCCCCACATATCACACACATCATTCACACGTATGCACATAGGCACACATGCACATACACCACACACATCACACACATATACACACTCTACATATCACACACATGTGCACACACACACCCACACAGACTCTCTCATCTCTGCTGCCGCCTCCTGTGCTGACCTTGACCTGGTCTCTGTGTGCCTGCTGGTGGTCTGGGACCCCACCGAGTTTTGGGCGCAGCCCATGCAATGGGATCCACACAGAAACCAACCTAAATAAACTATCCCCAAAGCATTCCATGACTGCGAGAGAAGTTTCCCTGTCAGCCATTGCTTTTGTCGATCAGTCACTCGCCACACTTGAGTGACAGCTCGGCCTCAAATGACAGTACATCGAAGCTGCGGGAACACGCAGTCGCAGTCCTGGGAGTTCAGGACGGCCTGCGTCGGCCACGTGGGAGGCAGGGGTCAGTCCTGGTCCGGGACAGGGAGCAGTGGCCCGCCTCACCCCTGCTGGATTTGCACAGCCCAGACCCTGTCAGGACATGGAGATAACCTCATCCCAGGACCCCCAGGGGCTGGACAGAGGCCTAGGCCTAGGGCCCGCGAGAGCGGGCAGCTTTACACGTGGGGTTCAGGAGCAGGAAGGGGAGGCCCCCACGAGTCGGAGTCACACTGAAGGCTGCGCTGTGCACACTGGGAGAGAAGGCTGGGCCTGGGAGGGGCCGGGAGCCTGTTCCCAGCAAGCCTCTTCCGCACGCCTCGCGGAGACCCCAGGAATGACCACAGAGACCGCCCGGGTGGGGGGAAGGGCGTCCCGAAACATGAAAGGAGCAGCATTATGCACCCGCCTCGAGAATGTGAATTCGCTGCACTTTCCTAAAGTGTCTCCAAGTGATGACTTCACCGGGGCCTAAAAATACCCCCAAGCCAGAGACATGTAGGGAACAGATGGTGCACACCCTAACACTGACCGGGGACCTGGGAGAGTTTGGGGAAATACAAGCCTTTAAGAAGATTTCACCCTTAGAAAATGACTCTTTAAATTATGTGCTAACAGGGGCTGGCGCTGTAGTGTGGCATCCCATACGGGTGCCGGTTCAAGTCCCAGCTGCTCCACTTCCAATCTGTCTCTCTGCTAATGAGCCTGGAAAAGCAGCAGAAGAGGCCCCAAGTGGTTGGGCCCCTGCACCCACACAGGAGACCCAGATGAAGCGCCTGGCTTCAGCCTGGCCCAGCCTCAGCCATTGTGGCCATTCAAAGAGTGAACCAATGGATGGAAGATCTCTCTTTAACTCCGCCTTTCAAATAAAGTGCCAACTCTCTCAACATCTTCCTGCATGAAAATACAAACAAAATCTACTTACATCCAATCGGGAGCCCCACGGAGTAGAATGGCTCCTCATCGCCTCGGTACCCTGCAAGACAAAGAGGTGAACATGGCAAGGAAAGGGGCGTGGGTGGCAAGGCACCCCCCAGATGCCTCCCCAGGGCTCCCCCGAGAAGCACACTCACTCCGCACCACCACCGCGGCGTTGGTCGACACCTGCCCGTGCGCGTTGGTGGCCACTGCGGAGTAGGTGGCCGTGTCGTCAAAGCTTGCCCTTGGAGAGAAAAGCACAAGGGAGTGTGTGGGGCGGCTCTGCGGGCGCCGGTGCCCTGCACTGGAACAAAGGCGTTCCTTGAAAGCCGAGCCGCCGACACCCCGGATGGTTTGCCAGTGAGTGATCTGTTCAAGAACAATGCCAGCTCTGCCTCGAACCAGGAGGCCGCGTGAGGCAGTGATGACAGGCAGGGATGCGCTCCCGGGCTGGGCCGATCCTTTGTCTACCTCTCTCCTGCCCTGGTCCCACTTCCCACCTCTTTGGCTTCTCTGGCCAAAGCACCCGGATGGGCGCAAGTGGCCTGCCGAGGAGACTCCTGCACCTGTTCTGTGTGCGAGCCAAGGAGCTGTCTCAGCAGAAAGCCAGACCCCCTGGTAAACAGCCTTCGTGGGAACCGCACATCCACCAGCTCTCGGAAGCCTGGCGCTGGGCTGCCACCCGACCCTCCAGGTTGCCCCATGCATGGGCGATCCGCCCTTTAACAGCCCAGTGTAACACCTCCAATGTGGCGGCCGAGGGCTGACTCCAAAGCCCACACGGGAGCCAGAGCAAGGGATTCAGAGGTCAGGCAAGGACCTGCTTACTTCCTAAGTAAGAAACACCTGCCAGAACAGCAGACTGGACAGCCCCACTGGCCCCCAAAAGGAGCCTCTGCCAACAGGAGACTGCAGAATCCCGAGGGAGGGTCAACCCTGGACACGAACCACACGCAGACACACAGAGATGGCGATGCTGACCCCCTGAGGCATCGACGCGTGCTCCAGACCTAGACGTGGCCAAAGACCCCAGGGCACAGCTCTCCAGTCTCCCTGCATCCATCATGCAAGAGTCAGAGCCCATTTTCTTGGCTGTGAACTGTCTCCCCAGCAGCTCCCAGAAGTGCACCTGACAGGCGGGATGTAGGGGGATGTGTGGATGTTTATTGATCTTTCACTCCCTGCCGGGCACACCACAGTTACTGAAGCCAGCTATTTCAGAAAATATTCTCCAGCCCTGGACAGTAGATGCTGCAGTCCTATTATCATGGTGAGAGAGCCGACACATTACACAGCTGGGTAGACAAGGCCCACGTGACCCCATGGTGACGTCTGTCTGCCAGCTCTCCTGCGAGAATGCAGGCACCATCAGCGAAGTCTTGGTCCGGAAGAGAACTAACACGAACAATCTCACTTCCGAAAGAAGAAAAAGTTGGCCCAAGTCTGACTTTAAGAAGCATCAGAAGCCCAGGGCCCCAAAGGCCAGAGCCACTCCTGGGAAGCCACTAGCGATTCTGCTCTCCCCTCCACTCCTCTAGGCGTGGGAAATAGCGCACGGACCAAGACAAAGAGCAGTCTCCAACGAAGGAGAAAGGAAGCTGCAGAGATCCTGCTGCCCACCGCGAGCGCCCTCCTGCCCTGGGTTCCAACCCCAGCCCCGTGTCAGGCAGCGCCACGGCCTCCGTCTAGTGCCTTGCTCCAGGGATGGCCCACGCAGAGCCCGGGCGTGCAGACTCGACCTCCGGTTCACCGTGGGGGCCCGGGGCGGGGTCAGGTCACGGTGTTGGATTTTCTTAGTTTGCGCTTTTGTTAGCTCTTCTAGACGATGAAGCGGTTGTATTTGGGGAAGACTGTCTTCTGAGAATATCCTTAACCCTTCGCAACACTCCTGTCCTGCTATCAATAACAACAGCACGGATGCGGAAGCGGGCGAGGCGGGAGCACCCGGCACAGGGGCCAGGCTCCGTCAGGACACTGGAGCAGAATGCCCTGTCCCAGGGCCTGGCTGGGGAGCACAGAGAGAGGGATGAGGATTTCGGGGAGAGGCTGGGAGCCAAACGTGGGCCTAGAGCTCAGCAGGGGGGCGTGTCCCATGCAGGCTCACAACAGGAAGTGACCAGTGGACCAGGATGGAGGCCATGCCCTTGGCACTGGATGCCACGTCCTCAACCCCTGCGAGGGGCTGCGGCCTGCCCCGCCGGGAGCCCTCCGTGGAGAGAGTCCTCCAAACACCTCCCTCCCACCCCCTCTGCCCTCGGCTTAGCATCCAAGGTTTGCAGACGCTGTTCCAGGAATCCCCCAAGCACGTCACAATTTCTCCCCATGTATGTATGTTAGCAATTTACACTGCACTCAAACGCCCCGTCCTCGACCCCCGCTGAGGCCCAGCCGCGCCTGTGAGCGGCAGCTCAGCTCGGGCGCCAGGGCCCCGGCTCCGTGGGTACGACTCCGAGACTTCAGCGTGAAACAACGTTGCCCTTTGCAGCCACTTGTCTTTGTGAGTCACGGGTTCTCAACACTGGGCAGTGAGGAGGCAGCCAGGGGAGGTGGCCACAGCCGCTGTGCAACCCCAGCCCCAGGACCCAGGTCCCCAGTGCAGATCTGTGTCGCCGTTCACTGGTCTGGTCACTCTTCTGTAGATTATACGACACACACATCCCATATAAAATACACTGTTGAATTCCTACACTTCCTGGGATGACCTTGATGGTGAAATGCAACAGTGTATTTGCAAACATCTTGTAATTTTGGAATATGAAATCAATCTTATACTTTAGAATCATACGTTAGAATTATACGTTAGTTCAAAGACGCCTCCTGCTCTCTCCTCCATGAAGGACCTCGCTACCCAGCGTCCTCCCGAGCGGTGCAGGTTCCCCGCAGCAGAGACGTGCGAGTGACTGTCATTCTGCTGCTCCTTAACCAAGACCCCGAGACGAGTGGGATGGGACCACGCGGGGAGAGGACAGCGCACAGGAGGAGTTCCGCAGGCATAGCCCAAGCAGGCCCCACCCCCACAGGACACCGAGCCTGTTCCTGGAGTTCAGGCACTCGGATCGGGAGCCACCTAGCACATTAGCACCAATTAGCTGGTTCAGTGACCACTTAGCACCTCACACCCAGGGGCAGAAGCAGCTCAGGGAGAAGGAGCTGTGGCACGGGCCCCAGCTCCTGCAGGGAATGTGAAACGTGTGCATGTGTGTGCATGTGTGTGCCCATATTCATGCGTGTGCACACATGCATCTGTACCTGTGTGTTTGCATGCATGTGTGTTTGCACATGGGTGAGGCCCCAGCTTCTGTCTGGCATGTGACGAGGCCCATGGCCCCTAACAGCAGTCAGACTCCGCTAAGCCCCTCACTTAGGGTGCCCCAGCTGACCACTGACTGGACGAGAGGTGCCCCCAGCTGACCACTGAGTGGACAGGGGGAGAGTTGGGACTTCCTTCCAGGTTACCTTTTATCTTGTTCTTCTCACATTGCTCTTGGCAAATGTTTGGTGCCAGGCAAAATATAACAGGGCAGAGGTGCACACATAGATCATAAGTAAGCTTGCGTGCCTGTACGGGAGTGGGGGCGTCAACCCCCCCCACTGCAGGGGTCAGAGCCGGGGCGGTGGGCAGAGGGCGCCCCAGCACCCAGAAGGACCTCCTCCTCCTGCTCCCCCAGCCACAGGGGGGCGTTCGGCAGACCCAGGTCTAATGACAGCTGTGACCTCACAGGAGAGCTGGCAGCTAGCCACGGAGGGGCGACGGGTTTATTTTCCATCAGGACAGCCGCCAGGACAGACAGACCATCTCTGGCCTATTTCTGTGGCCGTCTGGTGGGCACCGTCACTCCCCACGTCTCAGCATGCAGAGCCCCAGCTCGACTGCATGGGAGGAACAAAGACCGCACTGTGGGTTTCAGACACGGGCAGACGAGAGGTGAGGTGGCCCGTGCTCCTCGTGGCGGCCGCTGGCCCCAGCACCCTCAGATTCCAGGGGCCAGTCCCTGGTTGGTCATTAACTCAGAGCAGAATTTAGAGACCAAACTCGAACAGCACGAGACACGTTCAACCTTAAAATCGCCCCCCAAGGATTACAGAGGGGGGTCACGGACAAGAAGCAAGACGGTTGTCCCCAGCCTGTTCACACAGGAGTGAGAGCTCTGTGGAAACCGCGCGGAGCTGGACTCACACCTGAGCCCCCGGAGAAGAGCTCACGACCGTATAAAGCGGTGTTGGTTACAAGCCGAGACCCAAATAGCACCACAGGGCAGGCCTCCTTCTCAGCACTTGGAGAATTTGGCTCCAGTGGCCAAGGAACATTCATAGGAGCAAATGTCACTCCCCAACAGAGGGAGATGGCACCAAGACGGCCGGCGGGTGTCGGGTGGCCGGCTCTGCGCCAGCAACAGCTGCGGGCAGGCAGCTGCCCAAGTGGCTTCTTGTGGCTTGTTCCAGAGGGGCGTGGGCACTGCACGAGAAAGGCCTCGCCGTCGGAGCAGGAACGCTGAGACAAGAGGGGCTCCTGGGAGCTTGCTTTCCCAGTTTGCTCAGTGTCTGCACCTTGAATTCACCTGCAAATCGCCGTCAAACTTGATTTTGGGGGAATTAATTATCGGTCCCCTCTGCAAAAGTCTTCCATTTCTTTTTCCAAAACACAAAAACTCATCTTGGTCGTGCTGCCTGGAGATTTCTAAGCATGACACGCCAATTGGTTGTGTTTTCCACTTCATACTGGATCCTCTGTCTAAACTCTTGTTTGTATTGCGTCAGAATACAAAATTTGGGAGGGAAGAAGGCAAAACCAACTCAGACCCAGAAACCATTTAGGAAATTGCCGCTCAAGAAACCAAAAGTCGGCTGAGGCACCCAAAACAATGACAGAAAGCCAGAATTGGAGCAAGCCAACAGCTGTGCCCTGATTGAAAAAGCCCATTCCTCCCGTGCCCTGAACTCCATATTCCAGCCTCAAAACCAAAGCTCACATCAGAAAATGCATTACAAACCATGATAAATAAGACAAATGGGAAAAACACCAAAGAAATGCAAGAGTCCTTTGTGATATTGGGCTTGATTTAGTCACAAGGAAACTGGCTGTTTCCGGATTCATCCACCCCTCCCAGCTGACTGGCTTTGGAAAACTTATTGAATTCACCTGAAAATAGCCCTCAAACTTGATTTGTGTGGAATTAATTATCGGCCCCTCTGCAATAGGGTTCCATTTCTTTTTCGAAAACACAAAAACTCATCTTGGTCACCTTCACGCACAATCCCAGGCAGAGGAAGGGGCGCTGATCTGGGAGTGGGCTTACAACTGCGTGGGCGCCAGCCCAGCACACCAGCATGGATGCGACGTTTCTCCCAGCTGAGAAAGGGCAATCGTGGGTCCTCTGACGACGGCGATGGACCCACAACTTGGAAGTAGTCAACTGTGACACAAGCTGGCGTCTCCACCCTGCAGGCCCAGGTGAGAGGCAACCCCCTGCAGAGCCACGTGCGCTCCAGGATCGGGGAGGGGCTCCCGGCCCCAGTTATGCGGCTCAACCTGTCCACACTTCCGCGCCATCTGGGAGTCCAAGGAGAGAGCGTTGCCCCTGCAAAGGGCAGCGGCAGCCCAGGTGCGTGACCGGCACTGGCCGCACTGGGGCCAGAGCCCAGTCTGTCCCCAGTGCAGGCCCCACCACGGGGTCCTCGCCACCTTCACCATGCCCCCGAGTACCGTTTGCCTTAGCAGAACCCAAGGGGTATGACTTCCTAACTAGAAGAGAAGGAAGAGAAACAAACCCTGTCCTTAGAAGTGTGCACCTGGGAGAAGATGCCGCAGGCTGATGGGAGTGTTGTGCCACGACAGGACCCCTTGAAGCCACCGTGAGAAGTAAGAACATGCTTCCCTCTAAAGAAACTGAGCCCTCGCGTCCCTGGGTCCCTGCCACGCCCATGGGAGACCCTGGCTTCAGCTTGGCCCAGCCCTGGCCTTGGCATGCATTTGGGAAGTGAAGCAGTGGCTGGGAGACCTCTCTCCCCCGCCCCGCTCCTTCCCTGTCACATGAGATAAATGTAAGTGAGTCAATGATTGCAGAGAAGGAAACTGAGCCTAGCGACCGTGCCACCACGGCTGAGCGTCTCTCCCGGCTCCGGTGTCCCCTTTCCCTGCTGTGTACACGCACACACGCCGTGGTCCACACCGCCGCAGACACACCTTCCTGTCTCACAGAACTCCCTCAGGTGGGTGAGGCAGTGACAGCCCTGCCACCTGGCCTCAGCCCAAGTCACCTGGGGCCGGGGGAGGAGCCAAACTTCTGACTCCTCGGCAGGTGCGCAAGGCTTTGCTATGGCCCGTTAGTTAGGTAGTGACGGCCATTTAACAAAGCAACAGCTGAGGCCTGAGGGAGTGCTGTAGAAGACTAGCATTGGACAGAGGCAGGTGGTCGATGGCCCGATCCTTTGGTAAAAACCTAGACTGGGCACCCGGAGACGCGGGAAGGAAGGGCAGCGCTCACTCCTGCGGCGCGGCCGCACCGTACCTGTTGATCTCCAGTATGTGCACGCCGTACTTGCTGTCGATCCTGTACTTGCCGGGCTCCCCCGCCTGGCAGATCAGGCTGCCGTCTTTGTACCTAGAGCACAGAGGCCCACCTTCAGCTCCAGGCAGATAGACGTCTCCTTTGGCCCCGCCCCTCGCCCGACTAGTGCACGACCCCAGCCTCCCTCAGTACCCCAGGCTGGGGGAGCCTGGTATCCCAAGAGCCGGACCCCATGAATTCTCAGGATTCGCTACTGCTCGGGTCAGAAGCCGGCCTGGTGCTGGTCCCAGGCTGCCCACTTGAGCATAGCGAGGCCGTAGCCCAGCTGAGCACAGCACCAGGACAGACGTGCCGGGTCTCACCGCAGAGTCCTGGCCGCAGGCCTCATGGTGCCACCCAGGACACAGTGGCAGCCCCTCCCTGGGGTGGCCTCAGCCTCCCTTCCAGCCCTCCTGACTGGCAGAGGCCAGCAGCAAAGCCCCTACCCACTGCTGAGTGACCTGGCCCAGGGACCAAGGAACATACACGTGTCAGAGTGTGTTTCATGAAGGCCTAAGCTCGGTGTTCCAAAGAAATTTTGTGCCAAAATAAACGTCTTTTAATTCCATTTTCCATTGACCTTTGAAGTCAAAGTGTAAACAGAGAGCTACAGATGTACTTAATTCTAGCAGGTGCCGAAATAGGAAGTGTCAGCCGGCATGGAGATGCAGCTCCTCTGTGGCACCGCAGCCATGAAGTCGTGGGTTCGAGTCTCCACCATGCGTCCCCACAGTTACAGGCAGGCCCAGCTGTGTGCCAGTAGGCACTGACGCGCATGCAAACTGACCCCCAGCTGTGCACGCACACATAGCTCGCTTCAGGGAACGACTTCTGAATAAAAGTCCTCCTAAAAACCCACTTAGGGTAGACCTCAGCCTGCTACACTGGCATCCCAGATGAGTGCCAGTTCCTGTCCAGGCTCCTCGCTTCTGTTCCAGCTCCCTGCCGTGGCCTGGGAAAGCAGTAGAGGACGGCCCAAGTGCCCGGGCCCCTGCACCCGCGTGGGAGACCCAGAGGAAGCTCCTGGCTCCTGGCTTTGGCCTGGCCCAGCCCTGGCCATTGTGGCCCACTTGGGGAGTCAACCAGTGGATGGGAAATACACTTCTCTCTCTCTTTCTCTCTCTCTCTCTCTCTCTCTCTCTCTCTCTCTCTCTCCCCTCCTTATGTAACTCTGCCTTTCAAAAAATAATTTTAAAAAATAGCTGAAACAACATCACTGAGGGAAAAACTGCTGTGTACTCTTTTCAACGACCTGGGTTTCAGGAGCATTCCACAGAGTTCCGAGCCCACCGTCTAGAGGACGGACCCCAGGCAGGCACCACTTGGGTCTCCTTTGTGCCCAGGGCAGAGCCTGCCAGCCCCTCACCCACCCCACCCCGCCCTGCACCACGGTTCACCTGCATGGGCTCATCTCCCACACCACGGTGTGGGCTCACCGAGCTCACCCCTCAACACCTCTGTGTGGGCTCACCCCCCCCACCTCTGTGTGTGCTCACCCCCCACCTCTGTGTGTGCTCACCCCCCCCACCTCTGTGTGGGCTCACCTCCACCTCTGTGTGTGCTCACCCCTCAACACCTCTGTGTGTGCTCACCCCTCAACACCTCTGTGTGTGCTCACCCCCCACCTCTGTGTGTGCTCACCCCCACCTCTGTGTGTGCTCACCCCCCACCTCTGTGTGGGCTCACCTCCACCTCTGTGTGGGCTCACCCCTCAACACCTCTGTGTGGGCTCACCCCCACCTCTGTGTGTGCTCACCCCCCCCACCTCTATGTGGGCTCACCTCCACCTCTGTGTGTGCTCACCCCAAAACACCTCTGTGTGTGCTCACCCCCCACCTCTGTGTGTGCTCACCCCCACCTCTGTGTGTGCTCACCCCCCACCTCTGTGTGTGCTCACCCCCCCACCTCTGTGTGGGCTCACCCCTCAACACCTCTGTGTGGAATCACCCCTCCCACCTCTGTGTGTGCTCACCCCCCCACCTCTGTGTGTGCTCACCCCCCCACCTCTGTGTGGGCTCACCCCTCCCACCTCTGTGTGTGCTCACCCCTCAACACCTCTGTGTGTGCTCACCCCTCAACACCTCTGTGTGTGCTCACCCCCCCCACCTCTGTGTGGGCTCACCCCTCCCACCTCTGTGTGGGCTCACCCCTCAACACCTCTGTGTGTGCTCACCCCTCAACACCTCTGTGTGTGCTCACCCCCACCTCTGTGTGGGCTCACCCCTCAACACCTCTGTGTGGGCTCACCCCTCCCACCTCTGTGTGTGCTCACCCCTCAACACCTCTGTGTGGGCTCACCCCTCAACACCTCTGTGTGGGCTCACCCCTCCCACCTCTGTGTGTGCTCACCCCTCAACACCTCTGTGTGGGCTCACCCCTCCCACCTCTGTGTGTGCTCACCCCCCCACCTCTGTGTGTGCTCACCCCCCCACCTCTGTGTGGGCTCACCCCTCCCACCTCTGTGTGTGCTCACCCCCCCACCTCTGTGTGTGCTCACCCCCCCCACCTCTGTGTGGGCTCACCCCTCCCACCTCTGTGTGTGCTCACCCCTCACCTCTGTGTGGGCTCACCCCTCCCACCTCTGTGTGTGCTCACCCTTCAACACCTCTGTGTGTGCTCACCCCTCAACACCTCTGTGTGTGCTCACCCCTCAACACCTCTGTGTGTGCTCACCCCCCCACCTCTGTGTGTGCTCACCCCTCAACACCTCTGTGTGTGCTCACCCCCACTTCTGTGTGTGCTCACCCCCACCTCTGTGTGGGCTCACCTCCACCTCTGTGTGGGCTCACCCCTCAACACCTCTGTGTGGGCTCACCCCTCAACACCTCTGTGTGGGCTCACCCCTCCCACCTCTGTGTGTGCTCACCCCCCCACCTCTGTGTGTGCTCACCCCTCAACACCTCTGTGTGAGCTCACCCCCACCTCTGTGTGTGCTCACCCCCCCACCTCTGTGTGTGCTCACCCCCTCACCTCTGTGTGTGCTCACCCCCCCACCTCTGTGTGGGCTCACCCCTCCCACCTCTGTGTGGGCTCACCCCTCAACACCTCTGTGTGTGCTCACCCCCCCCACCTCTGTGTGGGCTCACCCCTCCCACCTCTGTGTGTGCTCACCCCTCACCTCTGTGTGGGCTCACCCCTCCCACCTCTGTGTGTGCTCACCCTTCAACACCTCTGTGTGGGCTCACCCCTCAACACCTCTGTGTGGGCTCACCCCCACCTCTGTGTGTGCTCACCCCTCAACACCTCTGTGTGTGCTCACCCCCCCACCTCTGTGTGTGCTCACCCCTCAACACCTCTGTGTGTGCTCACCCCCACCTCTGTGTGTGCTCACCCCCACCTCTGTGTGGGCTCACCTCCACCTCTGTGTAGGCTCACCCCTCAACACCTCTGTGTGGGCTCACCCCTCAACACCTCTGTGTGGGCTCACCCCTCCCACCTCTGTGTGTGCTCACCCCTCAACACCTCTGTGTGAGCTCACCCCCACCTCTGTGTGTGCTCACCCCCCCACCTCTGTGTGTGCTCACCCCCTCACCTCTGTGTGTGCTCACCCCCCCACCTCTGTGTGGGCTCACCCCTCCCACCTCTGTGTGTGCTCACCCCTCAACACCTCTGTGTGTGCTCACCCCCCCCACCTCTGTGTGGGCTCACCCCTCAACACCTCTGTGTGGGCTCACCCCTCACCTCTGTGTGGGCTCACCCCTCCCACCTCTGTGTGTGCTCACCCTTCAACACCTCTGTGTGTGCTCACCCCTCAACACCTCTGTGTGGGCTCACCCCTCAACACCTCTGTGTGGGCTCACCCCCCCACCTCTGTGTGTGCTCACCCCTCAACACCTCTGTGTGTGCTCACCCCCACCTCTGTGTGTGCTCACCCCCACCTCTGTGTGGGCTCACCTCCACCTCTGTGTGGGCTCACCCCTCAACACCTCTGTGTGTGCTCACCCCCACCTCTGTGTGTGCTCACCCCCACCTCTGTGTGGGCTCACCTCCACCTCTGTGTGGGCTCACCCCTCAACACCTCTGTGTGGGCTCACCCCTCCCACCTCTGTGTGTGCTCACCCCTCAACACCTCTGTGTGAGCTCACCCCCACCTCTGTGTGTGCTCACCCCCCCACCTCTGTGTGTGCTCACCCTCTCACCTCTGTGTGTGCTCACCCCCACCTCTGTGTGTGCTCACCCCCCCACCTCTGTGTGTGCTCACCCCCCCACCTCTGTGTGGGCTCACCCCTCCCACCTCTGTGTGTGCTCACCCCCACCTCTGTGTGGGCTCACCTCCACCTCTGTGTGGGCTCACCCCTCAACACCTCTGTGTGGGCTCACCCCTCCCACCTCTGTGTGTGCTCACCCCTCAACACCTCTGTGTGTGCTGACCCCCACCTCTGTGTGTGCTCACCCCTCAACACCTCTGTGTGGGCTCACCCCTCCCACCTCTGTGTGTGCTCACCCCTCAACACCTCTGTGTGCTCACCCCCCCCACCTCTGTGTGAGCTCACCCCTCAACACCTCTGTGTGGGCTCACCCCCACCCCCACACCATGCTCACCCCCTCCCATCTCTGTGTGCTCACCCCGCCCCCACACCATGCTCACCCCCTCCCATCTCTGTGTGCTCACCCGCCCCGACACCACGCTCACCACTGCACCACGGGCGTAGGGAAGCCCTGCACGGTGAAGCAGAGCTTCACGGACATCTTCTCCCAGACGGTGTGGGACCTCAGCCGCACCAGGATCTCCGGCGCCCGGCTCAGCCGCTCCTCAAACACGTGCCTCTCCCAGGCCATCTTGTCCTCCACCTGTGGAAACCAGCAGGTGAGGGCGGGGCCCAAGGGCAGGTCCCCAGGCCAGTCCCCAGCCCGGACCGCAGACCGACCCCCACCCAGCCCCCTCTGCAAGGCCAGGCCCCTACCATCTGCTGGAGGGCGTACTTGTCCACCACGTCGCGCGCCTGGGAACGCGCCAGGTGGACACTCTCCTCCAGCTGGGCCAGCTCACTGAGGAAACGCTGCCGCTTGGCCTCGCCGTAAGAAGCCACCAGGGAGCGGTACCTGCAGGAGGCAGAAGCCACGTCAGTGACAGGACAGGCAGGGCCAAGGCCCACACAGGTCCCCCCAGCACTGCCTCCCGTGGGGCAGCGGGAACAGAAGCGCCGTTTCTGCTAAGTCGGTTCGTTAAACATGTTAAGATCATACGTGAAGAAGCTGTGAGGAAGAGCTACACGTGACTGAGAAATTAAAGAGAGGCGAGCCATGCGCCCGTTTTCTCGTTACCCACGAGAGGCACAGGGAGGGGTGGGAGGGGGACGGCCCTGAGACCGGGCACCGTGCTTCCTAGGGTCCCCGTGCATAGTCTCCCGTGAGACACGGCACATGTGATGATGGACAAGCGGCGAGCTCCAGACTTGAGCCAGGAAACCAGACACACGTGGAGTATTCCGCAGACACCAGCAGCTCACATGCGTAGGAGCCTGATAAAGCTGCACCACACCGGGAGCCACCGAACAGCCTTTGGGTGCACAGAGCCCCCGGGCGCCTACATGCAACACCCTGGGTTTGTAAAGGGGCGTAGCTGTCTGCAGGACTCCGGGCACTGAGACTCAACACAGCTGAGAACCACTGGCCTGCGCGTCCTGTTCCAGTCTGACTTGAGGTCCACTCGGTCCAGGCCACCCAGGGCCACCTGGCCAGCGGACGTCATACCCCAAAGTGAGGCTGTGCTAACGAGGCCTGTGCTGGAGCCACCATCAGGGCTGCCACCCGACGCGCCATCCACAACATCGCGTGCCCCACTGGGTGGTCAGAACTTCCTGGACCCCAAATCAAACCAAGACCAACACAAGCCGATCAGGAAGCTCGAAATCGGAATTCCAGGAAGCTCTGCAGCTTCTACACGCAGGACATGGCCGAAGGAGCTGTAAAGCCTGAAACATGGATGTGGGTCCTCCCTGCCGGCCACTCCCGCTGCGCAGCCAGCTGGTTCCCCTCCAGGCGGCTGCCTCCCCTGCACCTGGCCTTTCCGCTGTCTCCCACCCCTACTCACGGACTCCCGCCTGGCTGACTGGAGCACCGAGACCACCCCCCGAGACTCACCCCCAGCCCCACGCCCTGTGGCTCTCTCACACATCTCGTCCCCACATTCCTCATCATCTCCCCGTGTTGTCAGCATCTACACGTGTCGTCAGCATGCACACACGTGGTGCCAACATCTACATATGCTGTCAGAGGCCCTGCCCCATCACGTGACTCTGGAGATGCCGCCAGAGGCCCTCACACCCAGGACAGGTGCGTGGGAGGAGTTGAGAAGTGGGGCTGCCTCCGAGCTGAAGATGCGCTCTGTCTGGAGCTGTCTGAAGTCCCCGTGGGCGTTACCCTTGAGTGACCAGAGCCGGGGCTGTGTTGCTAACTCAGCCACCACCCCTGACCTCGCAGGAGTCAGCCCCAGTGTGGATCCAGTCAGATCCGTACACTGAGAAGGGGTTTTGTGGGTCTGGGTGGGATCCCCCGTGTCAGTGCACACGGGTCTCCGCTGCAGACAGATGCGCCATGCGGGGGCCCACTGTCCACAGAGACCCAGTACAGGGTTGGAGGGGCCTTCTTTTTTTTTTTTTTTTTTTTTTTGACAGGCAGAGTGGACAGTGAGAGAGAGAGACAGAGAGAAAGGTCTTCCTTTGCCGTTGGTTCACCCTCCACTGGCCGCCGTGGCCGGCACGCTGCGGCCGGCGCATCGCGCTGATCTGATGGCAGAAGCCAGGTGCTTCTCCCGGTCTCCCATGGGGTGCAGGGCCCAAGCACTTGGGCCATCCTCCACTGCACTCCCTGGTCACAGCAGAGAGCTGGCCTGGAAGAGGGGCAACCGGGACAGAATCCAGCGCCCTGACCAGGACTAGAACCCAGTGTGCCGGTGCCACTAGGCGGAGGATTAGCCTAGTGAGCCGCGGCGCCGGCCTGGAGGGGCCTTCTAACCAGCTGTGTGTCCCCACGGTGTGCCCAGCACCCCATCAGGATGGTTTCACACGGGGTCATAAGCAGTCACTCAGGCTGATGAGCCCACAACCTTGCCTCCCACAGAAACCAGGCCAGCAACGCACAAGCACCTGCAGTAACCCAGGGCAGTGGGAACACTGAACCCCAACACATGGCCATGACGCCACTTGCCCGAGCCCCGGGCCTGCCTCACAGCAAGACCCACACAGCCCAGGGCCAGCCTGCGATGCCGTCCACTCACTCACTCTTCCCTTCTGGGGAGGAAAGACCTGACTGGGAGGGAACCTTCTGGGGGACGAGCCACACGTGGCTTTGAGACTAAGCTGCGGGGCGGCCAGATGAAGAGCACCCACGTCCAGGTCAGAGCTGGGCGCAGGGAGAGCCGGAGCCCCTCCTCAGCGTGCTTGGCCTCCCAGCGGGGCCGGCCTCCTGTGAGGTCCTGCAACCAGCCCTGACAGCGGTCCTTCCTGCTGGCCCTCAGGCCTCAGCCTCCACCGCCTGCTGGGGCACGGCAGACACACGGGGTACGTTCAAGGTCACGCCAGTGTCTAACACAGTAGACACGCAGGGTACGTTCAAGGTCACGCCAGTGTCTAATCGATCACAAAGCGCTCCTGCTTCTAGTCCCCAGAACTTAAACAGAAGAAGAACTCTTTTGAAAGAAGAACCCAGTACATAAACACCCAGATTGTCTTAATGTCTACATTGTTGAAGTGGTTCTCCCCCCTCCCAGAAAAAATCCTCATTTTACAATAAAATTCATTCACATGGCAAAATTCCCCTGAGGCATTTAAAGATAATTCAGAGGCGCTGTGGCCCGCAGGTTGAGTTGCCCCCTCAGTGCTGGCACTCCACATCAAGGCCAGTTCACTTCCCATCCAGCTCCCTGCTAATGCACATGAGAGAGCAGCGGAAGAGGACCCAAATGCTGGGGCTCCTGCCCCACATGGGAGACCTGGATGGAGTTCCAGGCTCCTGGCTTCGTCCTGACTCAACCATTGCAGTCCTGGTTCATGCAGGCCTTTGGAGAGTAAACCAGCAGATGGAATCTGTCTATTGCTCTCTCTCTCTCTCTCTCTCGCTTTACCTGTCAAATAAATAAATAAAATGCTTTTAAAGGGGTCCATCTTTCCAGCTATGCATAGCTTTCATTAAGCATTGCTTTATCATAATGCAGCTTCCAAAGTGAAGCGTGTTTTCCCAAATCTCATCTTCCCATCAGGATTTAAGATTTTAGGGAGACAGAAATATCTTCCAGGAGAAGCAGAGGGCAGGGAGGGGAAACGAGGCAGAACGAATGCAGCCGAAGCACCGTGGATCGTCATGCTTGCTGTGTTCTTAAAAGGCCGAAGTGCGGTCGCAGCTGCTTCTCGTCATCTGGAAATAATGCGCAGGCTGGCACTCTGCTTAATCCGTCTCATTCCTGCGGCCCCATCGAAATGTAAAGTATGACAAGTCACGGACCCTCCCCACTCTGGTTTCCACGGCACAGCTGTCCAACCCTGGCTGCCCCGGGAAGATGACCTTGCCCCGCCCACAGCCTCCCGGACTCTGCAGCAGCCACGGCCAGGCAAGTGGGCATTCCAAATTCATCCCAACACTTAGGGCCCCATGTGCTCCATGGAGGTCCCGCTGCTCACGGGGCGGGCAGAGGGGAGCACGGGGCACTGAGACGGAACTCGGCGCTGCCTGGCACAGACGTGGGCCCAGGCGAGCGCAGCGTCTGCCCCACTGAGCGACAGGCCAGCTCCCTCCAGGTCCTATGCTTCCGGGATGCAAGAGTGAGCGAGAGGCAGAGGGCGGGGGCATCGCCGTCCTCACTCCGGGAAGCCACAGCTCCTGCGGCTCCTGTGGCTCCTGTGGCTCCTGTGGCAGAGGGGCCCGGCAGCCGGTACCTGTTCTTGCTCTCCTGCTCCTCCTCTTCTGCCGCACTCAGCCGCTTGGCACACAGCCGGCAGGTTGTGCCCCCAGAGGACGTCTGGCTGGAGGCTTTCTGCAAAGCTGACTTGTGGGTGGCCATCTGGGTGGACGCAGACTTGTGGGTGGACATCTGGGTGGACGCTCGCCTGCACGGACATCAGCTACAGTTAGGTGTGCACAACGACACAGCACTTCATCCTGACAAACCCCAGTCCTGCCCATACACACGGCTGCACACAGAGCACACTCACATGTGCACACAGACACACGTGCATGCACACATTCACACAAACAAGCACACACGCACCTGTGACAGATCAGCGTGTCACGTGTGCACATGCGTGTACATGGACACACATGCACAATCATGCACACATACCTGCACAGGGGCACACACATGCACGTACCACAGACACGCGTGCACATGCACTCACACACACAGCTCCTCGCCTGTGTCCCTGTGCTACTCTGTCCCCTGGGGCCATTTCCCTCAGCCCCGTCAGGCCTCCCCTGGTCCAGGCTCAGGGCCATGATTATATATATCTGGCGGACATGAACTCCCTAGGGCCATTGGGGGGGGGGGCTCCCACTGTTTGGCTTTGTTTGTCACACAGGATGGCAACTAAGCAAAAGCACCACAAGTGTTTCTAAATAGAGGGTGTTGGTGACGGGAGGCAGGGACCTATGGCTGGGACACCCGGCCCAGCGCCCTCTCTCCTGACTCCTTGCCACCTTCTAATCGGTCTGCTGAAGCTGCAGACACGCAGTTGCAGTGTGGGCCGGGCACACGCTGCCACCCAGGAGACACCTGGGGAACATGGGAAGGAGGGGTGGCCCACAGCAGCCTCCACAGGGGACAGAGCCACGCCTGCACAGGGACCCCAGCGTGGCAGCCTCCACAGGGGACAGAGCCACGCCTGCAAGTGGACCCCAGCGTGGCAGCCTCCACAGGGGACAGAGCCACGCCTGCACAGGGACCCCAGCATGGCAGCCTCCACGGGGGACAGAGCCACACCTGCAAGTGGACCCCAGCGTGGCAGCCTCCACAGGGGACAGAGCCACGCCTGCAAGTGGACCCCAGCATGGCAGCCTCCACAGGGGACAGAGCCACGCCTGCACAGGGACCCCAGCATGGCAGCCTCCACGGGGGACAGAGCCACGCCTGCACGTGGACCCCAGCGTGGCAGCCTCCACAGGGGACAGAGCCACACCTGCATGTGGACCCCAGCGTGGCAGCCTCCACGGGGGACAGAGCCATGCCTGCACAGGGACCCCAGCGTGGCAGCCTCCACGGGGGACAGAGCCACACCTGCACGTGGACCCCAGAGTGGCAGCCTCCACAGGGGACAGAGCCACACCTGCACGTGGACCCCCGAGTAGCAGGAGTGTGCTGACGCCAGCCGCCCACCCCTTCACTTTGCCCCAGTGGATTTCCTGCCCACGTCTGCTCCGCTAGTACCCCTCTCTGTACCCTTTGTTTGGGGACCATTTTAGACCCTCGTCCTGGGAGAGGAATGTCCCTGAGCTCACACTGGGATGGCCCTGCCTCCCCCACTCCACAGGCCTGGAGCCGGGCCAGCAGGATCCACACCGCCCGGTCAGCCGGGACACAGGCGTCAGGGAACCGCACGAGACTTCTCCTTTCCCCGTCGGACCCCTCACCACAGCCACTTACTTCTTCGCTGTGTATTCATCCATCAGGTACTTGGTCTGGATGTTTCGGTAGGACTGGTCGAAGTGTTTGTGTCTCTTTTGGTAGAAGGGCACCGCAACAAGGGACATCTTGTGTTCTCCTGGGGACAAGGAGGGACAAGTGGCATTGAGCTCCCTTTCAGACATCCTGAGTGCCCACCTCCACTGTGCAAAAGGGAAAGCAATGGCCAATAAAACCCATTCCAGGGGCCAGCGTTGTGGCTTAGTGGGTACCCATCTGGGCGCTGGTTCAAGTCCCAGCTGCTCCGCTTCCAAACAAACAAACAGGAAAAAACTCGACTCGAGAGGGACAGAAGAGGGAATCACCTCAGACCAGAGGTCAGGGAGCCATGGAGCTCCCTGGCCCTGGAGTTCATCTTCCATTTGCTTCCACGAAACTGGGAGATTGGGCTGTAGTACATTTCACTTAACACTAAACAAGTATTTATAGAGTACCGGCTGTGTCGTGGCAGTGCTAAAAGCATCGTGAGTGCGAGGGATAAAAATAATTAAAGCACAGATTAGAGACATAAACAAATGCTTAGAATACAAGAGGAGGCTCGATAAGAGCCAGGGCAGAGGGGGACACAAATGCCCCAGGAAGCAAGAACAGAGCACTGGGCACAGGAGCACAGGGCGGCCAAAGAGGCCCCACAATGAGCCCTGATGTGGGCACCAACCAGGGGCCAAGGCCACAAAGGCGCAGCAGGGAGGCGCAGCAGGGAGACTGGCAGGGTGTGAGCGGAACTGCCACACGCGTCAGCCTCCAGAGCCGGAGTCGCTGCACCGCTCAAAGGGGCCCCTGGAAAGGACCTGGTCTTCAAGATGCACCCACCCCCGGATCCAGATCCCCGGAACCACAAGCTGCTGGGAGGTGAGCTGGGTGGGAGTGGGCCGGAGGGGTGCGAGCCCAGCCTCACGGTCAGAGACGTGGGGAGATGAGCGCGTGTGGGAGACCTGGGAGACGTTAGAACATTTGTTGTGGGCCGCCCAAAATAAGTAAAACGCCACTGCCTGGGCCAGCCAGCCATCCTGACAGACATGTGGAGATGGTATTCCAATAGCACCAATTTCCCAAATAAGGCCAAGAGAGCTCCTCCAAACCCGATCTCCAGGCCTCCCTTCTGAGTTAAGGACCGGAGTTCAGGCAGGGCCCCGGGGCACATCCCCGAGGGACGTGGGGGCCACCCTGCAGGGTCGGGGAGGCGGGCTGGGCTGCGAGAGGAAAGCATCTTCACCCGCACTCCTCACCGTGGTCTAGATCACGGGCAGGTTCAGAAAACCAATCAAAACACGGGATTCACCCCAAATGTACTCTTCATGACTGATTTCCTTCAGACCTGTGACCCCCTAGAATCCCAACATCAGAGTTTGGAAGGATCCTCAAGGGCCAGCAAACACCTGTTCTACGTGGAGATCAACACACACAGGACCCAAGAGGAGAGGGCGCGCCCAGCGGGCTGGCCATCGGACTCCCGTTCCTTGCCACACTCACGCAGCTCGGCACTTCCTCTTCACAACAGGTCAGCCAGCCACGCCTACACGTGGGGACCCGGCTGGGGTTTTGCAGTGGGAAGCACACGT
Organism: Oryctolagus cuniculus; assembly: GCF_964237555.1. Lineage (NCBI taxonomy): Eukaryota > Metazoa > Chordata > Mammalia > Lagomorpha > Leporidae > Oryctolagus > Oryctolagus cuniculus. The sequence goes on from NC_091439.1 coordinate 117,895,999, forward strand.
GATTACAAACACAGAACAGAACGTCGCACCTGATAGAGCACAACCAAGCACCTCCCCCAGTCTGAGGGAGGCGTTATGATGCAGACAGAGGCCGGGCGTCCCGGTAGACCTGGGCTCAAATTCTGACTCCAGCATAAACCCGGGGCCTCGAGCTAACTTGCCTGTCGCATCTGCGTCATGCCCGCCAGTGGGCTCGCAGGAGAGTACGGCAGCCTCAGTCGGCAGCTGTCTCTACCACGTGCGGTTACGTTGAGCTCTGTAGATGGGAAAATGCATCTGAAAAAACTCCTCATCACTTGACATATCTTCAGCCACATCTCAGTGGGATTTTCCAGTGAGTCAGCCAAAAGATCTTCCAGAAAAGTCCCTGCCCATATGCTATGCGCTGGCTCTGTGCAGCTGGGAAGAGCTCACCGACCTGAACTCAGAAGGAGGCCAGGGCATTCTCACTTTGATCTGCACTAATGGGGGTGACTCGCTACAGCAGAGGTCCGGAGCCGTCCGCGTCACACACTTCTCCTCCTGGTGGAACCAGCTCATCTCGGTCTCTATGTGAGTGCTGAGTCACCTGCAATGTGTTTGCATTTTTTGGCATGTAGGAGCGCAACAATGGCCTGTCACAGGACAGAATAAGCTACCTTGGAATTTTTAAACCATGGCAGCTACACGCCCGGAGAGTCAGCCACGCTTGGTGAGACCCACGCTCAGGGCAGGGAGACAGAACGGCCCCGGCCTTCACAGCTCAGAGCCTGGCCACCCTGGCCAGTGCCACGTGCACGTCGGCACCCTCCGTGTATCACTGCCTGGCGCCTGGAAGCCTCCGAGCACTCCGTGTGTGAGGGGCGTGTGCTTGGTAGTGAAGAGAGCAGAGCTTCCATCCAGTGCACACACTTGCGGTGTCCCTCACCCTCACGCACAGCTGTGCTGGGCATCGGTCCCCCGGAGACGTCCACGGGCCGTGGCGGGAGAACGCTTCGCTGCGTTTGCTCCCACACTTGCTCCCTGCTTCCTGAAACGCTGTGCTCAGGGCCGTCAATACTCAGAGCTGTCAAGGGCCCTCCCAATGCACTGACCCTTGGTTCCACCCACTTTCCGTCCCACAGACATTTGGAGCATCTGCTAGGCGCCTGCCAAGCCTGAATCATGGAACCATTGGATTTCATGGGTGGAAACATCTTAGAGTTCCTGGCTCAGGGAGCAAGCTCTGTCCTCTGGACAACTGACCCTCTGGTCAAGGTGCCCCATCTTCACTCCCCTTCCCCGACTCCTCTCTGGCCCCAGCACGACCCAGACAAGCCCAGCCCGGCCCCAGGCCCATGCTTTTGCTGTTTCTTTGCTCCTGTGCAGTTGTCCAGACCAGCCTAGGATGTCCCCATGACGGGTGTGACGAGACCTCTGGTCCAGCATGGGCACAGTAGCTGCAGCCTTGGAGTCTCTGTAGGCCTTTATGTAAGAAAAGGCTGGGAGAATGCTCCCAGCTTCAGGGAACTACATACTGCACATTAAAGAAGAGGGGACTTGGGGCTGACACCGTAGTGTAGCAGGTAAAGCTGCCACCTGCAGTGCCGGCATCCCACGTAGGCACTGGTTCGACTCCCAGCTGCTCCACTTCCAATCCAGCTCTCTGCTGTGGCCTGGGAACGCAGTAAGATGGCCCAAGTCCTTGAGCCCCTGCACCCACATGGGAGACCTGGAGGAAGCTCCTGGCTCCTGGCTTCGGATTGGCACAGCTCCAGCTGCTGCGGCCAACTGGGGAGTGAACCAGTGGATGGAAGACCTCTCTTCTCTCTGCCTCTCCTTCTCTCTCTGTCTAACTCTGACTTTCAAGTAAATAAATGAATCTTAAAAAAAGAAGAAGAAGATACCTTGGAGATCATTCGGGCCTCTAGACCTCCCCCCAGTGTGTACATACGAAGCTATTTTCCTTCAAGAAAACTATCTCAGATATGTGTCCAGTGTCACCCGACACACACACACATACACACACACACACACACACCAAAGGCAAAGAAAACCACCTTTCCTCGGAGACCAGCTGCCACATGGGTCTTCCAGGTGCTGGGCGTTGGAGACCTGGACTCACCAGGATGCAGCAACCTGTGCCTCTCAGGGTGGGGCCTTGGTCTGCCTCCCTGGGAGCTGAACTTGGGGTGACCAGTACCCCTGCAAGCTCAAACGGCACTGGCGCACTTAACCGCGGCTGCCCTTGAACGCCGGAGCAGCACCCATGGTCGCTGCCGGCCACACCCGCGTGCTCCTGACACGTTCCGGAATGAGGACAGCAGGGCGAAACGTGAGCCTGGCTCGCGGCAGGACTGAGCCCGCGGCTCTCTGCACGCTAATCCCTTCCTGCAGAGAATATTTGGAACACATCTCTCACGTCACCACGAGCAGCTTCAGCCCGTGAGAACATGTCAAGTACGAAGCACCCACTTCCATTGTATGAAAGGAATTGTCATCTGTGCGGGTAAAAATGCCAACAGCAATCAGCACGCCGCCACACGACAGCACCGCAGGGGAGTGACCCCAGTGGCCAAGCCCACAGCTCGCAGGACCTCTCAGAGCCCACTCACATGGGAACCATGGTCACCAAAGCATTTTCCAAAGGGCTTATCACCAAAAAAACAACCAAGCACGAGATAATTCGTAAGCACACCGCCAGCAATTAATCCAACGTGGTCTGATGCCTGATTGCTGGCAGCCAAATTCTCAAGTGCACCTCGGAATAACCTTTGAGAGCCATGACAGGTGTGACTGATGGCCTCAACCTTGTGGCCACCAAGTTCTTTAGCTCCCTAAGAGCCCGGTTCATTTTCCCCTAGTGCTTGGAAGGAGAAACGGGATAACGTGCACAGGCCAGTGGCCCGGAAACCCACAGTGTCTGCGCTGTGGAGAATGACCAACCATGAAGTTGTCAGACCCCACGGGGCTTCCCTGAGGCGTCTCAATGCAGGTGCACTGAGCACATTCCCAGCAGGTGGAGCGGACGGAGCAGTGCAGCACCGCTCAGAGCACCTGCGTTTCGGCCCCACCCTCGCCCCGCTGCCTGTCCGGGCAGTGAGGGTCAGCACATCACAGCATGTCCATCCCGAGGGCGGTGCAATCGCTGAGTCGGCCCCCAGAGTTGGCCTGGACCCAAGTGACCAAGCCCTTGGATTCCAGGACAGCCTGCACTCCGGGACTGGGCTCGAGTCACCCCCAAGGTGTCTCTGCTGCGCGTTGGCCCTGATTCCTGCTCCGCTTCTCCCCTGTAACAGCGGAACTTCACGTGAAAGGAGGAGACTGGGAAAGTTGGGAGCTTCCCCCTAAAACACCCCCTTTCCCCCCGCCTTGCCCTGCCCGGGCCTCTGAGGGCAAAGCCCCGGCCCCCAGAGGCTGCTGTGGTTTCCAAGGCACGAGTGCGGTAGGCACCAGGCCCATCTCTGCAAGGACCTCAGAAGCCCAGAGAGAGAGCAGCAGGGACACCTGTGCTCCGAGGCAGACCCGGACCGTCCTGCCAGGAGGGCAGACACTCGTCCCGTCCCCAGGCACTCGCCCATCCCAAGCTCAACGGTCCCTTCTCCCCGCTAAGAAACCACCCACCCTTGTCTCACACCTGCTCAAAGCTCCCTCTGAGAACCTCATGACAGCTGTCGACCACAGTCAATGACTCAGAGACCTCAGGGCTGCAAAACCAGGGGCTAACCCCCAGGGCACGGGGAAGGCGGGCAGGCGGGCAGCCGCAGAGACCACGCGGCCGGGGCACCGACAGCACCAACGCAGACCCCCTGACAGCGCCCAGGTCTGCTCTTTCCTCAGTGCAGTTTGTCCGTGAGGGAGGGTTAGGGTCAGCTCTTCCTCACCCTGAGACAGGACCACTCAAGAAACCCGGGGAAGCCGGCGTCTGCACCCCTCATCACCCCTTCCCCCAAAGCCACAGATGAGGGTAGGCAAGAAGGAAGACGCTCACCCACGCGGGAAGGCGACGGCAAGGAGGAGGGAGAGGCTCTGTCCACCCGGCAGCTCCAGCTGAAGACGGCAGGGCTGCTCTCCCCTCCCTTTTATGGACCAAGGAGAGGCTATAAATAGACCCCCAGGACTGCCTCTCTCCAACTGACACCTGCATCGTAAATCATCGGCCCGCTGTGAAGAGGGAAAATGTCTCATTCAAGTTGGGGAGCATCCAACGTGGGGAGCGTCCCTCGAGTCCCCAGGGCAATCCCCTACCTGGGAGGGAGACCACACCAGGGCAAAGGCACTGCCCCTCCCTCCCCACCCCGACACCAGCTCTCCTCTCGCTGTGACTCGTGGCTGGAAGTTCTCCGACACGTTCCCAATTCTTTCCAGCTACGGTGGTGTGGGCACCGAGGCTGAGCCTCTGCGGGAACCGTGTGTGCTGCGTGAGGTTTCCCCAGCAGGCCAGGACACCGTGGGTAGCACAGTGGCCCCGGGGATGGGCGCGTGTGGGCTTTCCCTATTCCAGGCAGCACTGTCTGTCTCTGGGCTCCACATGCAGTGTGGACGCAAGGCACGCCTGCGGTGCGCTCTATAAATAAGACCCAACTTGCCGACGAGGCAGGCGGCCGCCGCCGTGAGGGGCAGGTCCTGCTGGCTTCACAGGTCCTGCAGGGTGCACAGCGGGCAGCCAATTATAAATAACACACACCTGGCGCGGCCAAGCACAGCAGCGACTTGGCACCAGCACCGGGAGGCCTCAGGGGATGCCCGGGCCCAAGAACCCTCTGAGCTCACCACACACCAGCTCGCCACGGAGGGGTTCTGGACTCGGGCCAGCTGGCTGGGCTCCCGGGCCAGGCTTCTCATGTGTAAGGCGTGTGCAGTCACAAGGATCTCGCACACGTGTGAGAAGTGCCTGGGAGCCGCACAGGCCCTCATGCCATCTGGTGTGTGGGGACCAGCACCAAGCACCTGCACACATAGCAGTGAGCATGCCAGTTCAGCACGAGACAGACACGGGATAAACGCCCTTGCAGCCCGCTGCCCCGAGTCCCTCGGACGCCGCACCAGGGATCTGCATCTCTGGTTCGTGTCTGGCTCGCCTCAGCGCACCAATGGCCTCGCAGTCGACACAACACTTATTTGTTGAGTGACGTCTCTGTGCATTGTCCATTTGGCTGCTCTAACAACAACCACACAGGGGCTTCTCAACAGCAGGCGTCTGTGCTCTCAGTTCTGGGGCCTGGAGGCCAGGCCCGGGCATGGCTGGCTAAGGGCCACGTGAGCCCACGTACTGGGTCACGGTTGGCATTGTTATACCGCGTCCTCACTTCATACCACAACCTCACGTCACACCATGGCCTCACATCTCATTGCATCTCCATACTGCACCGCGTCCACACGTCTGTGTCCTGTCACACCGCGTCCACATGTCTGTGTCCTGTCACACCGCGTCCACATGTCTGTGCCCTCCTGTCACACCCTGTTCACATGTCTGTGTCCTCCTGTCACACCACATCCACACGTCTCTGTCCTGTCACACCACATCCACACGTCTGTGTCCTGTCACACCGCGTCCACACGTCTGTGTCCTGTCATGCCCCGTCCACACGTCTGTGTCCTCCTGTCACACCACATCCACACGTCTGTGTCCTGTCACGCCCCGTCCCACATCTGTGTCCTCCTGTCACGCCCCGTCCACACATCTGTGTCCTGTCACACCGCGTCCACACGTCTGTGTCCTGTCACACCACGTCCACACGTCTGTGTCCTCCTGTCACACCACGTCCACACGTCTGTGTCCTGTCACACCCCGTCCACACGTCTGTGTCCTGTCACACCACGTCCACACGTCTGTGTCCTCCTGTCACACTGCGTCCACACGTCTATGTCCTGTCACACCCCGTCCCATGTCTGTGTCCTGTCACACCACGTCCACACGTCTGTGTCCTGTCACGCCCCGTCCACATGTCTGTGTCCTGTCACGCCCCGTCCACACGTCTGTGTCCTGTCACACGCCGTCCACACGTCTGTGTCCTCCTGTCACGCCCCGTCCACACATCTGTCTTTCTGTCACACCACATCTGTGACACTGAGAGCCAGTCAGAGAAGCTGTGCTCACGGTCAGGTATGTGTGGGACTGGGATCCCAGTGAAGGTGGTGGGGTGGGCCCGGGGCTTCCCGAGATAAGTGTCCTGTCCTTCCCGCAGGAATAGGACACAGTCAGCTGTGGGCTTGGTGCCATCAGCTCCGTCAAGGACGCGAGGGCTGAGTTCTCGTGGGAGGAGGAGTAATGTGAGGAAGGGACTGGAGCAGCGGACGACACGGCTGTTGCTCCTCACCTGCTCTGGCCTGAATGTCAGTGTCCACCCCTGCTCTCCTCTGTCTGCTGAAATCTTAACCGCAGGGTGTGGAAAAGGGAGGCGGGGCCCCTCGGGTGATGAGGTCTGTGGGGTGAGCACCCAACAGGAAGGACCCAGAGACCCCTGCACTTCTCACCCCATGAGGACACGGCATGACGGGAAGACACAGTTCAGAGGATGGGGTGATTCGTGAATACGGTGTGACAGGAGGATGCAGACGTGTGGACATGGTGTGGCAGGAGGACACAGACCTGTGGACACGGTGTGACAGGAGGATACAGACGTGTGGACGTGTTGTGACAGGACAGAGACCTGTGGACACGGTGTGACAGGACACAGACATGTGGACGCAGTGTGACAGGAGGACACAGACGTGGGATGGGGTGTGACAGGACACAGACGTGTGGACATGGTGTGACAGGAATACAAAGACGTGTGGACGGGGTGTGACAGGAGGACACAGACGTGTGGACGGGGTGTGACAGGAGGACACAGACGTGTGGATGGGGTGTGACAGGAAGACACAGACATGTGGATGCGGTGTGACAGGAAGACACAGACGTGTGGACGGGGCGTGACAGGAAGACACAGATGTGTGGACGGGGCGTGACAGGAGGACACAGACGTGTGGACGGGGCGTGACAGGAAGACACAGATGTGTGGACGGGGCGTGACAGGAGGACACAGACGTGTGGACGGGGTGTGACAGGAGGACACAGATGTGTGGACATGGTGTGACAGGACACGCGATGTGACAGGCCGGGCAGCCGGGAGTTTCAGGTGTGCAGCAGGAAGCGTTTCCTGGGTCCTGTGTACCTCTACGTTCTTCGCAGTGTGGTCACTTTTGACCTTGTCCACAGATCACCATATGAGTGATCCCATCAAGAGGGAGAATTGGCCGTAAACTCTTGGTGGAAACTGGGCCTCGGATCCCACGCCTCTGCCCTGGGCATCTGGGTCTCCAGGGACTGAGTCCAATGGTGTCTGCCACTGACGGCCTCAGCTACCAGGTCTCCCATTTACCCCTCCCACCCTCCCACCCCTGCCACCTGCCTTCTCTTTCACCCTGAGACGGCTGCAGCCATCACACTCTGTAGGTAGCAGAAGACAGTATTGGAGACACCTTCAATAAAACTGTAGTACTTTGTGCATATTAACATGGAACTGAAGCAGAGACATCTCCATCTTCCCACACCAGCTTCACACCCTGGGCAGAACCGTACCAGAAGTCACGGAGGTATCATGATTCTCACAAGCACTCCACACAGCAGGGACAACACCAAGCAAACCAAGACCTAGGCCACTCACCCAGGGGACACTGCTGGGCAGCCATGGAGCCCGGAAGCTAAACACAGGCTCACACGCCTCCCTCTGCCCCAGGATCTCAGCTGCTCCAAGTGGCACCGAATCTGCTCAGCGTCCTCACAACAAACGCAACATTTCAGGCAATGAAACCAGTCAGGAAAAGCTGCCTGGACCCCACGGGAACAGGCTTGCCAGTGCTGCACAGGAAACCAGACAGCTCAGAAACAGAAAACCGTCCGCGGAGCATCCGTCCCCTTCAGCGTGCGGTCCGAGACTAACAGAGCACCCGGGATTGGAGAGGCCAAGATCTGGAGAGAGGGATCCAAAGTCCCAGCCCCAGCCCCAGCCCCAGCACTGGGCTTCCCCTGAAAGCGTGGAAGGGGCGGAGGAAGCGACACAAACAGTGGTGGGAAACTTAATTTCTTATGCGTTCCTGTGCTGTTGAGACACACGTGGGCGTTCTGGACTAGGAAGGCGGGGCTGTGTTGCACCGCTAGGTTCTATGCCAGGAATCTTACAGCAAAAGAGCGAGTGGGGTAGGGTCGGCGTGCTGGGGCGACAGAGCCTGTCTCATCTCCGGCCAGCTCCACACACACTGTGCCAACAGAGGTATTGAGGGCTCAGCCTGTGGGAGCAGAGAGCGGATTCCTCCTGGGAGAAGCTCACAGCCCACACAGCCTGTGCACTTCTTAGGCCAGACCAGAAATCCAAGGAAAACCTCCCCAGCAGTAAGACTGACTGGTTCTCTGGCTGCTGTCCCACAAATACGATCACCGCGCCTGGGGCAAACAACACAGGAATGTAGGGCCTCTCCATTCCGGAAGCCAGAAGTCTGAAACCAGGCTCAGCGGACTGCACTCCCCGGAAGCAGCTCCTGGTGGCTCTGCTTGCTCCGTGGCTTGAAGCCACATGGCTCCAGCCTCTGCCCCCACACATGTGCCTCCCCCCCGTGTCTGTGTGTCCTCTTCCCTCTTCCAGGGGCACGCTCACTGGGGTTGGGCCCCCCACAGCCTGGTAGGATGTCAGTGCATCCTTAGCTACAAGTGCAGAGACCCTATCTCCAAATAAGGTCACGTTGGGAGGTGGGCACCATACCACCAACCACAAAGATCAATAGAACAACCTGGGGCTGGGGCTGTGGCACAACGGGTTAAAGCCCTGGCCTGAAGCGCTGGTATCCCATGTGGGCGCCGGTTCTAGTCCCAGCTGCTCCTCTTCCTATCCAGCTCTCTGCTGTGGCCTGGGAAAGCAGTAGAAGATACCCAAGAAGATGTGGGAGACCTGGAGGAAGATCCAGGCTCCCAGCTTCACATTGGCACTGCTCCGGCCGTTGCTGCCAACTGGAGAGTAAACCAGCAGATAGAAGACCTCTCTCTCTCTCTCCTCTCTCTCTCTCTCTCTCTCCCCCCTCCTTTTCTCTGTGTGTAACTCTGACTTAAAAATAAATCTTAAAAAAAGATGATGACGGCCCAAGTCCTTGGGCCCCTGCACCCACGTGGGAGACCCAGAAAAAGCTCCTGGCTCCTGGCTTCAGACCGGCTCAGATCTGGCCATTGCAGCCATCTGGGGAGTGAACCAGACGATGGAAGACCTCTCTCTCTACCTCTCTGTAACTCTGTCTTTCTACCTCTCTAACTCTTTCAAATAAACAAAAAATAAATATTTTAAAAAATACAACAATCTAACTATATCTAACTATATAACTAACAGGAAACTGAGTCACTGACACTGTCAGATACAATTAACATATATGTGATCAACATTTCAAGACAAATTGTAAGAGAGAATTTCATCTAAGAACTGGAATATTTTTGAAGAAAAACATGGGCTTTTTTGTAATTTTCCTTCTTTCTTGAAAAAAAGGCTTTTTTACAGCAATTTCAGGCCCACAGCAAACTGTGCGGAGAGCAGAGATGTCTCAGGTGCCCCCTGCCCCTACATGGGCCAGGTGCCCCATCACCGTCCTCACCTGAGGGTGACTGGGGACATCATGAGCCAACAGAGCCTCCGCATCCTCACCAAGCCCACAGCCCACGGAAGGCTTACTCTTGGGGTCGCACCTCCCGTGGGCTTAGGTAAGCGCTCCACGGTGTGTGCCACTGCTACAGTGCCTCCTGCACAGCATCACACGTGTCCACATTCAGCGTCACACATGTGCACTGTCTCAGCATCACACACGTGCGTCCACATTCAGCATCACACATGTGTGCACACTGTCAGTGTCACATGTGTCCCCACTGTCTCAGCATCACACGTGTGTCCACATCTCAGCATCACACATATACACTGTCACAGCATCACACATGTGTCCACATTCAGCGTCACACATGTGCACTGTCTCAGCATCACACACGTGCGTCCACATCTCAGCATCACACACGTGTCCACATTCAGCATCACACACGTGTCCACATTCAGCATCACACATGTCAGTGTCACATGTGTCCCCACTGTCTCAGCATCACACGTGTGTCCACATCTCAGCATCACACATATACACTGTCACAGCATCACACACGTGTCCACATTCAGCATCACACACGTGTGCACATTCAGCATCACACATGTGTGCACACTGTCAGTGTCACATGTGTCCCCACTGTCTCAGCATCACACGTGTGTCCACATTCAGCGTCACACATGTGCACTGTCACAGCATCATACATGTGTGTCCACATCTCAGCATCACACATGTGTGCACACTGTCACAGTGTCACACACATGCGTCCACATCTCAGCATCACACATGTGTGCACACCATCTCAGTATCACACACGTGTGTCCACTGTCACAGCATCACACACGTGTCCACATCTCAGTGTGTCCACTGTCATAGCATCACACACATGTGTCCACACCTCAGCATCACACACGTGTACACACTGTCACAGTGTCACATGTCCCCACTGTCTCAGCATCACACATGTATGTCCACATTTCCACATCACACACATGTGTGCATTGTCACAGTGTCACACATGTGTGTCCACCATCTCAGCATCACACATGTGTGTCCACTGTCACAGCATCACACACGTGTCCACATCTCAGCATCACACACATGTGCACAGTGTCAAACATGTGCGTCCACATCTCAGCATCACACATGTGTGCGCACTGTCACAGTGTCACGTGTGTCCCCACTGTCTCAGCATCACACATGTGTGCCCACAACTCCACATCACACACGTGTGTACACCATCTCAGCATCACACACATGTGCACTATCACAGCATCACACACGTGTCCACACCTCAGCGTCACACACATGTGCACGCTGTCACAGCATCACGTGTGTCCCAACTGTCTCAGCATCACGTGTGTCTACATCTCAGCATCACACATGTGTGCACACCATCTCAGCATCACATACATGTGTCCACTGTCATAGCATCATGTGTGTGCCCACTGTCACAGCATCACACATGTGTGGCTACATCTCAGCATCACACGTGTGTGCACACTGTCACCTGTGTGTGCCCACTGTCACAGCATCACACATGTGTGGCTACATCTCAGCATCACACACGTGCGCATACTGTCACAGTGTCACATGTGTCCCCACTGTCTTGGCATCACACGTGTGTCCACATCTCAGCATCACACATGTGTGCACACCATCTCAGCATCACATACATGTGTCCACTGTCATAGCATCATGTGTGTGCGCACTGTCACAGCATCACACATGTGTGGCTACATCTCAGCATCACACGTGTGCACACTGTCACCTGTGTGTGCGCACTGTCACAGCATCACACATGTGTGGCTACATCTCAGCATCACACGTGTGCACACTGTCACCTGTGTGTGCGCACTGTCACAGCATCACACATGTGTGGCTACATCTCAGCATCACACGTGTGCACACTGTCACCTGTGTGTGCCACTGTCACAGCATCACACATGTGTGGCTACATCTCATCACACACGTGTGCACACTGTCACCTGTGTGTGCCCACTGTCACAGCATCACACACGTGTGTCCACATCTCAGCATCACACGTGTGCACACTGTCACCTGTGTGTGCGCACTGTCACAGCATCACACATGTGTGGCTACATCTCAGCATCACACACGTGTGCACACTGTCACCTGTGTGTGCCCACTGTCTCGGCATCACACAGAGCAGCTTCCCCACCCCCAAAGACCTCTGGGCTCCTCCCTTTCACCCCTCCCTTCCCCAGCCTCTGGGAACGGCCGGTGTTTTTGCCGTCTCCATAGTTTTGCCTTTCCCGGATGTCACAGAGTTGGCATCACACAGCACGGGGCCTCTTGGGATGGCGTCTTTCACTGGTGACAGGCATGTAGGGCCCTCAGGTCCTCTCTGGGCTCCACAGTCACCTCATTCCCTTTGGTGCCGAGTAACAACCTCCGTGTCTGGATGTCCACTGTCTGCTTACCCACTCGTCCCCTGCAGGACATCACGGTGGCTCCCAGCTTTGGCGATCATGGATAAAGCTGCCGCCCGCACCCACAGGCAGGCTTTTGTGTGGACAGATGTTCCAGCGCCTCTGGGGAGCCCCCAGGATCCCATCTGGAATGTAAGGTACAGTGTGTTGAGCCGAGTGTGGGACTGCTGGCCACCTTCCCACAGCGTGACCGAGAGCCTCGCTGCGCCACACCCACCCCCGGTACTCGGCGGCGGTGTCCGTGCCCTGTATGTTGAGCAATCTAATCAGCATGAGCAGCATCTCACTGTCGTCCCCATCAACCTCTCTGGTGATGCACAGCTAACTGCCCTCTGTGTGTCTTCTCTGGTCGGGTCTGGCCTGGCCTTTGGTTCATATTTATCGGGTTATTTTATTCCTTATTGTTGAGTTTCAGGAGACATGTGCGACGAACACACCTATGGTACAGGACTGTCACCCAAAACACACAGAAGTCTGGGTGGAAGAATGGTGAAGTCACGGAGGCCGCCTGCGAGGCCAGCAGCCCGCAAGTGGACAATGTGTTCACCCATGAGGAGGATCCCACATGACCAGGCCCTGGCTGAAGACAACAGGCACGGCAGGCACAGAATTGTGGCTTTAGAAAGCAAAGCAGAGTAAACTCTGCCAGCAATGGACGGTGAACCCACCGTGCCCGGAGCAGCTGCAGGCACGGCAGAGCTCCCCACAACATCTCCAACAACGGGGTCGAGGTCCTGACGCCTTTCTTCACGTTGGAACCGGAGAGGAGCCACAGCTTCCCGTGTGGTCCTTTAGACCGAGCCCCGTCACAGCAACGGCTGCCAGGGTGGGCGGAGGCTAAGAGCAAAGGCCGGGGCCACAGTCGTCCGGGCTGCACAAGGCACTCTGCCCCCTGGGAGTGCGGTGGGAAAGGCAGAGCAGGCTGGGGCATCAGCGCCCAGGAGGTACGGTCCCCGAGGGTCCTCCCCCAGGCCCCCGCTCCTGCTCCTTCCTCACGGCACAAAGGCAGGGCTAGCGGAGACCTGAGGGCCCCCCCTCCCTGCACACACACCTGGTTCAGGGCCTGGCCTGCCCCACCGGCCCCGCAGCAGCCAGACATCATGGTGACCCACAAGGCCCAGTCAAGATTGCAACATACAGAAGGTTGAGTCCCATCACGTAACATCCGACTCCACTTTAAGTTGAAAATCACTCCCCTTCGTTTACCCAAACAGTTTCAACTCCTGCTCCGCAGAGTCGGCTGGAGCGGAAGTGCAGGAACTCCGCCACTCCCCGTGACCCCAGCCCCTTCCCTCCAGCGGCCAGCACGTCCCTGCGCCACGTCCCACTCCCCAGGGCTCCCAGGAAGCTCGCAACTCAGTTCTTGCCATGTGAGCCCGCTCCTTCCCCTGTCCCGCCCTTCTCTGAGCATCCTCGGGTCTCTCCCAACCTTGACATCACTCAGACACCCCCTCCCCCAGCTCCGGCTTGTTCCCCAGAACAGCTGGGTCCTGCTCCTTCCCCGGAACAGCTGTGTCTTGTCCCAATTTTCCCATTTCTTTGCTGTCCTCCAGCCCTCTGGCCTCTCCCCATCCACCCCCCACGCAGATCACGTCACTCCCCAAAATAGCTGTAAGTCACCCATGACCTCTGTGTCACCAAACCCCAAGTGCCATGTCAGCTCTCAGGTTACCTGACCCCGCCCCGCCCCACCCCCTGCCTGAAACGGCATCCCTGGGCCACGGCTGCCGGCCCTGCCCAGTTTCTCCGAATGCCCCCACTCTCCCCGCTCTGCTCTCTGCAGGCTCAGTCCCCTCCCCAGGGCCTGGGCCTGCTCCCTAGCTGGCCTCCTCCATGCACCACGCAGAGACAGCTCCTGGGCCCAGGCTCAAACGTGGAGCCACCTCCCCTCCCTGTGAGTGATGGCAGACAAAGACGAACCCCGAACCCACAGCTGCCCGTCCAGGCCCCGTGCCCAGGGTCCCCTTCCCCAGCCTTTCTGAATAGTCTTCCTCCCACACACCCACAAGCCTCCCCGCACCTCCCCAGCTCCTCTGCCCTGTATGTGGCCGCTCTGACAACTGCAGAGCCCTCCCCACACCACAGCCGGTCCCGGCCCACTCCGCCCACGCAGTAGTCAGCAGATCTGTGCTGATCCTGGGGCTAAAGTCACTGCCTGCCCCTGTAATCCGTCACATCCCAGAATCCACGCCCAGAGCCCCGCCCCTGTGCAGACTCCAACGCCAACACCAGGTTTTCAGACGCGGCTCCCAGCCTGCTCGGCTCCCTTGTCACAAACCCCCAGGGTCCACATTCCTGCCTCAGAGCCGCCCTCGGAATCAGGCCTCAGCGACAGTGACCATCTGGCCGCCCTAGCTCACCCCTAGGGATCTGCTGACTGTGGACGTCCCAGGACTTAGCTCAAAACCTGGTGCATAAGATACACTCAGCAAATACCTGCTCACCCCAGGAACGGGCAGAGCCATCAGCTGCCATGCCTCCTTCGCTAGGCACAGGGAATGCTTGGGTGGAAAAGCCGCATTCTTCCCCAAGCTCAGACAATCAGGCTGCTTGCCCTGTGGGCACCACTCGGCACCTCGGCAACGGAACTCACAGTTTTCCCACATTTTGTAAAGCAAAACATATCCTAGGAAACCTGTCACCGGATCTGAGCTGTGTGCCGTCCGGGTATCATGTGTGCACTCTGTCTGGCAAACGGCCGCTGTGCTCACCAGCCAGTGGCGGCCTCAGAGCTCGGCGCCCGAGGCCCGGCACAGGCCCCTCTCGGACCAGCTGGGCGGAGGTGAGTGTTCTTGGCAGCCCAGAGGCCCAGGGGACAGGAAGCCTGACGCACACAGGGGAGGAAGGTGTAAGACTTGGGCCACCTACAGTCTGGGCAACCACAAATGTTCACAGCTCAATAAAATTCAAGACCGTAATGTGATCCTGCACGCACTACTCTGGGCTGTGTTTTAAACTCCAGAGGTGCCAGGGACGGAGCTAAAAGCCCCATCTGAAGGGGCTAATTAACTGTATGGACCAGCGCACCCAGGGCGCAAGCAGAGGTGGCCACTGGGGCAGATCTCCACTGTCCTAGGACGCAGTGGTACTGGGCACACTGTGCAGCCCGACATGCATACTCTGTGTTCCACGTGGGCAGCCCTGTGCACACCCTGTACCTCTCACACTGTGTTCCACGTGGGCAGCCCTGTGCACACCCTGTACCACTCACACTGTGTGTTCCACGTGGGCAGCCCTGTGCACACCCTGTAGCAGACACTCACACCCTGTGTGTTCCACATGGGCAGCCCTGTGCACACCCTCTATCAGACATTCACACACTGTGTGTTCCACGTGGGCAGCCCTGTGCACACCCTGTAACAGACACACACTGTGTGTTCCACGTGGGCAGCCCTGTGCACACCCTGTACCTCTCACACTGTGTGTTCCACGTGGGCAGCCCTGTGCACACCCTCTATCAGACACTCACACACTGTGTGTTCCACGTGGGCAGCCCTGTGCACACCCTGTAACAGACACACACTGTGTGTTCCACGTGGGCAGCCCTGTGCACACCCTCTATCAGACACTCACACTGTGTGTTCCACGTGGGCAGCCCTGTGCACACCTTCTATCAGACACTCACACACTGTGTGTTCCACGTGGGCAGCCCTGTGCACACCCTGTAGCAGACACACACACTGTGTGTTCCACGTGGGCAGCCCTGTGCACACCCTGTACCTCTCACACTGTGTGTTCCACGTGGGCAGCCCTGTGCACACCTTCTATCAGACACTCACACACTGTGTGTTCCACGTGGGCAGCCCTGTGCACACCCTCTATCAGACATTCACACACTGTGTGTTCCACGTGGGCAGCCCTGTGCACACCCTGTAACACTCACACTGTGTGTTCCACGTGGGCAGCCCTGTGCACACCTTCTATCAGACACTCACACACTGTGTGTTCCACGTGGGCAGCCCTGTGCACACCCTCTATCAGACACTCACACACTGTGTGTTCCACGTGGGCAGCCCTGTGCACACCCTCTATCAGACATTCACACACTGTGTGTTCCACGTGGGCAGCCCTGTGCACACCCTGTAACACTCACACTGTGTGTTCCACGTGGGCAGCCCTGTGCACACCTTCTATCAGACACTCACACACTGTGTGTTCCACGTGGGCAGCCCTGTGCACACCCTCTATCAGACACTCACACACTGTGTGTTCCACGTGGGCAGCCCTGTGCACACCCTGTAACACTCACACTGTGTGTTCCACGTGGGCAGCCCTGTGCACACTCTGTAACAGACACTCACACCCTGTGTGTTCCATGTGGGCAGCCCTGTGCACACCCTGTACCAGACACTCACACCCTGTGTGTTCCACTTGGGCTCCCTTCAGACAGGGCTGCGTGTGGCCCTCGTTGTTTGCATCTCATCTCTCTGGGAGCATCAGCCACCGCACTGAGGCTGTGGGAGCCCACATGAGGTCAGAGGGCACTGGGCTGGGTCTGAGTCACTGATGGAGCTGCACCCTGGCCTCAGTGTCCTCAATTGCAAGGTGAGAGTTGGATTACAGGTTCCTCGTCAAAGCCCCAGTCTGCTGTCATTTCTGCCCAGAGAAGGAGCCTTGGTGCTCAGAGTGGGCTCCAGCCTGGCTCCAAGCAGGGTCTTGGGAACAAGGACCAAGCACGGCGCGGCCAGGCCGGGGGGACTCCCCTGTGGAGCTGCTTAAAGGCTTAGGGATTACCAACAACCTGCCTGTGTTGACAAGAATAGCGCCTGCGATAACACAGAGGGGTGGCGCCCTAGAGTGTGCTCAGCTGGCTACGCTGGGTGCCAGCGACCACCAATCCCTGGGGTGCAGGAGGGGGCTAGCAGGGGGGGACCACGATGGGATGGGCCCCTGTCCCCTGGGGCCTCTCAGGACCACACAGAATGGTGGTCTTCCCCCCCCCCCAACCCGGGGTGGATGATGGCCCAGAGAGGCAGAGAAAGCAAAGTCCACTGTCATAGGGCAATGCAGTAGAGGACATGTGTTAAAATTCCTAGACTCGCTAGCCTTCCAGGAGGGCCTGGTCCCCACATGTGGGGAGTCTGCAGCCAAGTCGAGGTCAGGGTGAGGGCTCGCATCCAGCCTAGCACATGACTTGGGCCACAGCCAGCTTGGGAGACGGCCAGCTGCACGTGGCTCACGTGGGAGGCAGGTCTGTGGACGCCATGTTCCCACGCCAGGCCCAACAGGATGCAGCTACAGTTGGGAGGTTACAGGTGCTTGGTAAACTCAGGGAGGTGAGAAGCAGTCAAGGTCGGCTTGTGCCCCTTAACCGCCAGGCTGTAGGTACGCCAGGCAAGGCTCAGCCGGCCACAAACACCGGCGCGCGCTCCCGGGTGCACCTGAGAGTGGAGTCTGTCCCAGGCTTGTGGTCCTTGAAGCTCCTGGGGAGCCCAAACCCTAGCCGAGCCTCAGCAGCCACCAACACTGCAAAGAACCACGGCGTCACAAGGTCCCCCACCCCCCCCCCGCCCTGTGCTCCCGCCCATGCTGGCCCACGACCCCACCACCAGCCCAGGTGGCCGCCATGCTGAGCACGGCCTTTGCTGGGTTCAGACCCTAGGCCCAGCTCTGCCCCCTAGGGCCCCTGGGGAGGGGGAGCAGACAGCGGGCTAGGATTCCTTCACCCCAAGTGCCCATGACCCTGCTAGACTGGGGGACCACACAGGGGCTCAGCCACAGCCGCCCAGGGTGTTAGGAAACTGGCACAGTTGTGGCCAGGTGGCCCATGGCCCAGCTCCCTGAGCCAGGCTGCACCCCCATCCTAATGGGATTCGGGGCTCCTGTTTCCCTGCCCGCCCTCAGAAGGGCCTGTTCCTGCACACGCGCTCTCGGCCCTCCTCTCCCCTCCCCTCCCCTCCCCTCCCCTCTCTCCTCTCCTCTCCTCTCCTCTCCTCTCCTCTCCTCTCCTCTCCTCTCCTCTCCTCTCCTCTCCCTTTCTCTCTTACAGTCTCCTTCTCTCTTTTCCCCTCGCTGCCCCTTCACTCCGGCCTGTAGGGTGTTCCCAATAAACCCTTCCCCTCACTCCGCTGTCCGGTGTGCTTTGTGACGGCCAACATTAACATATAACACAGGGGCCAGGGGACAGTGCACCCCAGCACAGGCGCTGCTGGTGTCACTGCGACCCCAGCCAACGGTCCCCCTGAGGCTGTGGCCCATGGCCTCTGCTGACCCCTACGGTGCCGGCCGCGGCAGACGGGGCCGTGGCCGTGCTGGGGGGGGGGGGGCTCAGGCCCCTCTCAGAGGAGGCCACGGAGACCCTCACCGCTGCCACCGCATTGGGACACAGGGACCTCGGCGTCAGCCGCCCGCCAGGGCTGGGAGCGGAGTCTGCCCGCGGCCCCGTGGGAGGCGCTCCGTGCCCGTAAACGGGAGAGAAGCCGGAAGCAGTACCTGCCGGCGCCGACCAGAGAGCGCGAGACCCAGTCCTCGCTGGAAAACGCGCGCTCTCCCGCCATTGCCTCCTTTTAGAGGGACGGGGTGGCCCAAGGTCCAGGGTTTGAGGCCCTGCCCTGCTTCCCGTCGCCCTCCCGCGGTGCACCTGCCAGGCCGACCTGGACGGGGCTCCTGGCCCGGATCCGCGGGCACTGGGGAGGGAACCAGCACGCGGAGAGCTCTCCCCGCCGCCCTCTCGCTCCGTCGCTGCCTCAGATGAATACAAACCAACAAGCTTCCTTAAAAGGTGCCCGGGTTACATCTGCGAGGGGTTGGAAAACCGCAGGGGCAGGGGCTGAGCCTCCCTCTCCGCGCTGCGCGGCGCCAGGCCCAGCATCGTAGGCACTCAGCAAGCGTTCCTAGAGTAGGCGTTTCAAAGGAAAGAAATGACGGAGCCAGGATGTGAGCTCGGGCCAGGAATGCAACGTTGTTTTTTAAATATTTATTTATTTGAAAGGCAGAGTGAGAGAGAGAGGTTCCATCCACTGGTTCACTCCCCAGATGGCCACAACGACTGGAGCTGCGCTGATCTGAAGCCAGGAGCCAGGCGCTTCCTCCCGGTCTCCCATGGGGTGCAGGGCCCAAGCACCTGGGCCATCCTCCACTGCCTTCCCGGGCCACAGCAGAGAGCTGGATGGGAAGAGGGGCAACCGGGACAAGAACAGGCGCCCCGACTGGGACGCCGGCACTGCAGGCAGCGGCTGTACCCACTGTGCCACAGCGCCACCCTGGGGAGGGCTTTAATCCTATGAAAACTAAAGATGGGACATCAGCTGCCGGCTCTTCTGTTGTTGATTTATCAAAAACTAACGGTATGTTTGTATAAATTTATCATATAACAGGTCATTCCAGCTTGGGATTCAGTGTTATACTTTACGGTTGGTTATCTACAGGCTATAAAGTCCTATTCTTTATCCAAATGTTTTCAAACTTCTTGTTCTGAGGACACCCAGGAGCCTTAAAATCTACTGAGATCCCAAATAGTTGCCTGTAGGGTACATCTGTGCACACTTCATTCTGGAACTAGGCCGGGAGGTTCCCATACATGTACTTATTCATTTTAACATAACCGTGAACCCACTGTATGTTAATAAAGTGTTTATGAAAAGCAACTGAACTTTTCAAAATTATTTATTTTATGTATTTGAAAAGCATCAAGATGGGGGCGGGGTTCCTTCTGCTGGTTCACTCCCCACATGGCCACAAGGCAGCCAGGGCTGGGCAGGAGCTGGGAACTCCTCCAGGTCCCCAGCGTGGGCGCAGGGATCCGAGCACTGGGCCGCCTCCCGCTGCTGCCCAAGTGCATTAGCACAAAGGTGGGTTGGAAGCAGAGCAGCCATGACTCAAACCGGCACTCTGATGCAGGATGCCAGAGCTGCAAACAGCGGCCCAGCTGCCACAGTGCCAGCCCTGACAACAAATTCCTTGAGGAAAAAAGCAAGAACAGGCCGCTTATCGCTTTGCAATCATGAACGTTGTTGGTCGCTGCTTGCACCCAGTTTGCTGCAATCCAGATTCTGTCTGAAACACACGAAGACATTGCAGCCTCAGTGCTGTGTGGGACAGAGCACCGAGGGCAGAGGACAGAGGGCAGAGGACTGGGGACTGGGGACAGAGGACAGGACCGAGAACAGAGGACAGAGGGCAGAGGACTGAGGGCAGAGGGCAGAGGACTGGGGACTGGGGACAGAGGACAGGACAGAGGACTGGGGACCGGAGACAGAGGACCGAGAACAGAGGACCGAGGGCAGAGGACAGAGGACCAAGGGCAGAGGACTGGGGACTAGGGACAGAGCACCAAGGACAGAGGACCGGCAACAGAGGACAGGACCGAGGACAGAGGACCAAGGGCAGAGGACTGGGGACAGAGCATCGAGGACAGAGGACCGGCGACAGAGGACAGGACCGAGGACAGAGGCAGAGGACTGAGGACAGAGGACCAAGGACAGAGAGCAGAGGACTGAGGACAGAGGACCGAGGACAGGGGACCAGGGACAGAGGATGAGGACCAAGGACAGAGGACCGAGGACAGAGGGCAGAGGCCACTTGTAAGGTCCTTTCCGGGCCGCTCTGCCCAGCGTCTCGTGAGGCTGGAAATCCACAGGATGACTTCCCAAGGCTGGGGTGCACTGTGGAATCGGAACTCTTACGAAGCTTTTTGCTTGGTTCCATGGAAATCCTCGGGTCTCTCTTGCGCTGCGAGCTGACTGGACTTGCCCGTGATCTTGCCACAAGCATCAGTCATTTGGAAAATCAGAGCACACTGAGTGCGGTGGACGTCAGATGATAGCGTCCAGGACACAACGTCCACTGCTCTCAGCAGCAGCGCCCAAGTCAGGCCAACCTCCCAGCTTCCCCGAGAGCGAGGGACCCAGGGCTCTCCAAACCACGCCTGGAGATGGCCGCTGAGCCTCCCCCAAGGCCCCAGCCCCCAGCCCCAGATGCCCGAACGACCTGAAGATTTCACGGAGTCCACTAGAGGGAGCAGCGGCCACCAGGAAGCTTCGTCCTGCGGGGGAAAGATCCACAAGTACCCATTCTGCTAGAAACACAGGCATTTCACAGCGGAGAGGAACGCATGGCCAAGAACCAAGAACTAGGGCGTCCTTTACAGTTAAAATGGCTTTGTTAATTCTACTCATGACACGCTCACACCCAGCACGAGGCACACCCCCACACCCAGCCCACGACACACCCCCACTCCCAGCCCACAACACACCCCCACTCCCAATCCACGACACACCCACACACCCAACCCATGACACACCCCCACACCCAGCCCACGACACACCCCCACTCCCAGCCCGTGTCACAGCCCCACACCCAGCCCACGACACACCCACACACCAAACCCATGACATAGCCCCACACCCAGCCCGTGGCACACCCACACCCAGCCCCCGATACACACCCACAAGCCCCAGACTGCGTGCCTCTGAGCCTCCCAGCCGACCGTGCTGGCTGCTGGTCTGAGCGTGGTGTTGGCTAATTCTGATCTGTTGTTGCTCAAGACGTTTCTAACAAAAAGAGCAGGGGCCACACTGCGGCGTAGCAGGTAAAGCCGCCACCTGAGGCTTCAGCATCCCATGTGGGTGACGGTTCAAGTCCCAGCTGCTCCACTTCCGTTCCGGCTCCCTGCCAACGCCCCTGGGAAAGCAGCTGAAGACAGCTGCGCCCTCGGCCCCGCCCTTCCTGCCCCTGCATCCCGCCTGCATCAGCCCTGCTTCCTGAGAAGAGCAGGGCCTGGGGCCATGCCTACGCTGCAGCCCCCAGCCCCCCCGGGGACGCCTGAACACCACAGATGACCCAGGTTAGGAAATGACACGTGGGACTTCCTCGGGGTGAACGCTCCCAAAACCTTCAAAACTGCGGCAGAGGAACGCACGGATTCCCAAGGAAAATGGAATTAAAAGAGAAGTTTATTTTGGTGCAAAAAAAAAAAAAAAGAGAGAAGGAAATCTCTGCACTGCTTCTCCACAATGTGCACTTTGCACAAGACTTCATTCACGTGCACCAGCGCCACGGGCCGCCCTGCCAGGGACTCTTTGCAGACTGTCTATATTTTTTCAAGTGTTCACAGGAAATAAAGGAGACAAGGGGCTGGCGCCATGGCACAGTAGGTTAATCCTCCACCCACGGCGCCGGCATCCCACATGGGCGCTGGTTCTTGTCCCGGCTGCTCCTTTTCCAGTCCAGCTCTCTGCTGTGGCCTGGGAAAGCAGTGGAAGATGCCCAAGTGCTTGGGCCCCTGCACCCACGTGGGGACCCAGAGGAGACTCCTGGCTCCTGGATGCAGATCGGCTCAGCTCCAGCCACTGTGGCCATTTGGGGAGTGAACCAGTGGACGGAAGACCTTTCTCTCTGTCTCTACCTCTCACTGTAACTCTGCCTCTCAGATAAATCAATAAATCTGTAAGATAAATCAATAAATCTGTAAGAAAAATAAAGGAGAGCGAGTACTAATTCTTGTCTCTTTCTCCAGAATCTGAATCCAGTCCTCTGATCCACGCCTGGGAAGCCGCCTGAGTTTGCACACAGGATGAGCAGGAGCGTGCGTCTCGGTACACTGAGCTCTGAGTCCCGCGCTGTCACCGCACTCCTCACACACGCGGGGAGCTGCCACGAGGGCAAGCATCTCAGGGCTGACGGGTCCTGCCCGTCGGTGTGGGAGGTGGGTGTCTAACCACTGTGCCACACGCCTGCCACAGTGTGCTCATGTCTGTGCTGTTGGATGGATCATCTCTCTCTGTGTCTCTCCCTCTTTCTAGTAACTCGGACTTCCAAGTAAATAAATAAATCTTAAAAAATTTTAAAAAGAAAAAATGCACCTCATTTCTTTAATTGGCAAGCAGTTAAAGAAATACTATATAAATATCAAATATACCTTGATATTTTTAAAATAACTTAGTATTCCAATTTACTTTTATAGCTGGAAAGTATTTGAAATATTGTGATATTTTTCTAATTCAATGTCCTGAATTTTTTCAGAACATTTACAGAAATGTAATGGTCCCTAATCACCAGCAGGTGGTGCTGTTGGATAAGGCGCTGCACCTGGAAGGCCTGTAGGGTGATTACCGGTTAGGGAGAAAACCTGGAACCACCTGGATCCACCTGGATCCACCTGGAGCCGCCAGCCCGTCACTCCTATCTTTCCCTGCCTGCCAATTGCCTGGTGAGAATGGATACCCGGAAGCCACGCAGATCAGAAACGGGGCCGAGAGCTGTCTGAACCAGGGCCAAACGTGAGGACAGAAGTCCTGTTCCCTCACACAGAACGAGCTGAGCAGGTAGCCAGGGAAGCCGCGGCTTGGGACACCCACACCCCGCATCCCAGCGTCCCTGGGAAAGCAGCAGAGGACGGCCCCAGTGCTGGGGCCCCTGCACCCACGTGGGAGCCCTGGATGGAGCTCCGGGCTCCTGGCTTCGGCCTGGTGCAGCCTTGGAGGGAAGACCTGTCTGTCTCCTCTCGCTGTCACTCTGGTTGTCAAAGAATGAGAGG
Organism: Oryctolagus cuniculus; assembly: GCF_964237555.1. Lineage (NCBI taxonomy): Eukaryota > Metazoa > Chordata > Mammalia > Lagomorpha > Leporidae > Oryctolagus > Oryctolagus cuniculus. Next base: position 117,919,492 of record NC_091439.1, read on the forward strand.
GAGGGAGGGAGGGAGGGAGGGGAGAAACTTTAAAAAGAAAAATAAAGCTGAGACCCACCTACTTGTCTGTATGTCATTTCAGAAGCTGAGGCAAGGGGCCAGCGCTGTGGCACAGCAGGTAAAGCCACTGCCTCCGACCCCAGCATCCCACGTTGGCACCGGTTCAAGACCTGGCTGCTCCACTTCCAATCCCGCTCCATGCTAATGTCCCTGGGAAAGCAGCAGCAGATGGCTCAAGTGCTGGGGCCCCTGCACCCACGTGGGAAGAAGCTCCTGGCTCCTGGCTTGGGCCTGGCCCAGCCCCAACCCTTGTGGCTGCTTGGGAAGTGAACCACGGGGTGGAAGACCTCCCTCTTTCAAATAATAAATAAATACATCTCTTTTTTTTTTTTTTTTTGGAAAAAAAAAGACACCGAGGCGAGTGTCGCGTAGGCATGCGTGCAGCCCCCTGAGTGCTCGGGTGGCACCTAACCCAGAAGAGGCAGTGTCCAGAGGTGGCCAGGCCCGGGAGGGCGGAGCGCGCGGTCCGCAGCAGGCGGAGCCGCCGCCAGAGGGCGCTGTGTGCGCCCCGGGAGGCCCGGCCTGGACAGCGGACCACATCCTCCGGCCTGGAGCTCCGTCCAGCGGGCGGGGGCCGCAGACGCCCTCAACGCCACAGCCCCAGGGTGGCAGCCGGACGCCAGTGCACTGGCGGCGACTTCCTGCCGCGGGCTAAGTGGACCAGCTGCTCAGAGCGGCTGCGGGCAGAAGGAAGCCCGGGGCCCCGCGAGCGCAGGGTCTGCGGGCGGGAAAGGACACCGGCCTCGGTGCTCGCGGGCCTGGAGGGGAAAGGGCAGCCGTGGGCGCGTGTAGGAAGCAGGCGCGGCGACTTCCCGCGATGACCTCCTGACCTGGGCGCGGTCACAGCCAGAAGCCCCAGGACACCCAGCTGCCAGACAGCTGTGCGGCCTTAGCACGCCATCCCCGCTGCTCCCACCGCGAGTGGACCCTGGACTTCCTGTGCTTGCAGGCGGCAAACAAAACGGACCCTGGACAATGTGGGCCGGGCCTGAGGCCGTGCGTGGCCGCCGGGGGCCCTCCCCGCGCTGGGCAGCGGCACCCGCTGCCCAGTGGCAGAACGGTGGGGCGCCCCGTGGGGAGTGTGGGCCACTGCTCACTGCGTCTGCGCGCGGAGGAGCGCGGCTGAGCCACCTGCCAGGCAGGGTTCAGGACGGACGTGGGCTCTGTGTTCCAGGAACTCGCAACCCCAAAGAAAGTGCACTGGGGAGCAAACAGAATGGCCAAACGCGTAAGAGTCAGTTTCTCTACGGACCGCGTTCTTCATTCGAGGGTCACACAGAGCCACAGCGCAGAGCGTGGGCGGGAGACAGGGCTGGGAGATGGGGTTGGGAGAGGCAGGCAGGCAGACCCTGCCCGGCCCCGCCCCCGCCCCGCCCCAGCTCTTGCCGCCGGCTTAACCTCAGCATGGTGCGTGTCTGTGGGTGGCTGGGAGCTGGCCCTGGCCTGCCCCTGGGGTGCGGATTCCAGGCAGCTGTCCCGGTCTCTGCTGGTTCTCAGCTGGCCTGAGCCGGGACCACCGCGGCCATGGTCACGGCCTCCCCCCAGGGAGCCGCCCGCCAGCAACATAGCGCTCTTCCCCAGGGAGCAGGCTTCAAGGCTATGTCGTGCCCCCAGCCCCGAGAGCCCGTGGTCACCCACCGCCTGCCCACAGAGGCCCAGCAGGCCACAGCCCCGCTGCCCTTGCTCCTTGCACCATCCCCGTGTGCAGGGCCCTCCAGGAGCCTGGCCCAGGCCCCACCAGCCGCCCCAAGCTCCGGGCATCCTGCTGAGGCGGGGACAGGGACAGAGCTGCACAGGACCCCTCCCCCAAGGCCCCTCCCCCTCCTGTCAGGGTCAGAGCTGCACAAGTGATGAGAGAGAGAGAGGAGAGAGAGGAAGAGAGGACAGGAGAGAAAAAAGGGGAGGGGAGGAGAGACAGAAGGGGGGAGAGGACAGGAGGGGGCGTCCCGGCGGGGCCCACTGGGCAGCCACAGAGCCCGGCTCCCCCAGCCTGGCCGCGCTCCGACCAGGAACCCGCCGGCACCGTCGCTAACAAAGCTCAGGGGCTGACAAGCAAGCGTTCTTTGTCCCCGCGCGGTCCCAGGCGGTGCCCTGAGTGCCGGCCCGGCGGGGGAAGCCACAGGACAGAAAGCTTTTGTCTTCCACATCCGTCCGTCCCTTCCTCTCCTTCCCCACGCAGGAGGCTGTGTGCTCGAGGCCACGCGTGACCGGCGCCCGTGGGAAGGCGTCGGTGGGTGGGACGCAGCCGGGGCACCCGAGGAGCCGGGGGCAGAAGGCAGGAAAGGGAAGGAGCGGGGAGGCCGGAGCGGCCGAGGCTGATCCCAAGCAGCCGTCTCCGAGTGGCGGCCGTGGCTCCGTGCATGGCCCACGCGGTGCAGCCCTGCACTGGCCACCGATTCTGCTTCCATCCAGGCTATTTCTGACCGGCCATGTGGCCATCTTGTCTGCTCCATCTGCTGATGGTGGGAAAAGCCTCTGAGGGCCACTTGCATGCACAAAGGGAGGGACTGAGGGCAGAAGCTGGCACCACAGCAGCCGCCGTGTCACCTGAGGGTCCCCGGGAAAACTCTAAGCAGCAACAGCTGATGGTCAGGAAGTGGGACCCAGGCCTGGAATCCGTCTGAAGGGCGAGCATTCTCCCGTTGCAGGCGTGGCGCTTGCCCTGCCTGCGCTTCACCCAAGGGGCTTGTGTCTCGTGCCGCAGGGACGTGGGCCCGTGGGTGTGGCGCCAGGATTCCACAGTGGGGGGTGCAAGCACATTTCGGATGGATCGCCCCTTTCCTGGCTTCTCAGGCCGGGCCAGCGGCCTGTCACCCTCCTGCGGCCAGTTTTCCAGGGGGCCTGCAGGCAGATCTTACGGCGGTGCTGCACGGGGCAACGCCACAGAGCAGCAGCCTGGTTGATTTTCATCTCGCCAGAGCTGAGTCCAGCGCCCGGAGCTGAGCTGCATAACCTGCTCAGGCTCCAGGCTCCACACGCAGCGGCACGCGGGCCCGGGCGAGCCACCCGCGTCTTCCTGAGGACCCGGGCGCTGGGGCAGGCACGGGAGCTGCAGACCTGGGGTCTCTCGGGGGCCCTCTCCAGGGATTCCAGCCTCACGCTGAGCCACGCGGCAGCACTCACCCAGGCTGGCAGTCAGAAACGGCTCCCAGTCCCCAGATGCTGGTAGAGCGCGCCCTGCACCTGAGCAGGTTTCCACGGCACCGCTCTGCGTCTGACACGGAGCCGGTCTCCCAGGCCCGGGCGAAGCCGTGGCCCCTCACGGGTGCTCCCTGTGGCCCGAGGCGGGGTCCTGCACGGGCAGCCTCCTCTCTCCAGGGCACCTGTCCCCTGCGCCAGCGCCACCTGTCCTCGTCACTTGGGTCCTCATGTTCTGCGTGGATCCCGTGCTGTTCCCTTTCCTGAGTGGCTTGGGTTTGTGGCGGGCGCCTAAGTTAACCAGCTGCATGTGGGGGCATCCGGGGTCTACCGGGTTACTGAATGTGCATCTGACGCCGCCCGACACTGAAGGGACCGGTCCTCGTCCACGTGCAGCCCCGGCCCGGGGCCCTGCCGGGGTCCTGTGGGACGCCGTGGCGCGCAGCTCCCCACGTGACATTGCTGCATCGCATGCAGCTTCCTAATTTGTGTCATTGCCCCGTTCGGCTCGGTACAGCTTCCTGCGTTAGAACAACCTTGTGGCGGTAGGATTTCCAGGTAAAATATGCTCTCCCGGGCACACTGGCCGGGAGCTACATCGGAAGTGAAGCCGCTGGCACTCGAACCAGCACCTGTATGGGATGCCAGCACTGCGGGCACCCGTTTTACCCACTACGCCACAGCGCCAGCCCTCCTGCTCCTCTTCCGATCCAGCTCTCTGCTAATGGCCTGGGAAAGCAGCAGAAGATGGCCAAGTGCTTGGGGCCCTGCACCCACGTGGCAGACCAGGAAGAAGCTCCTGGCTCCTGGCTTCGGCCTGACCCAGCCCTGGTAGGTACAGCCATTTGGGGGAGTGAACCAGCAGAACGAGATCTCTCTCTCTCTGTCCCTTTCCCTCTGCAACTCAGCCTTTCAAAATAAATAAGTAAATACTTAAAAATTTAAATTGAAAACTTAAATTTTTCCGAAGATGAGTGGGTGCTGGGCTCACTGCTTGGGACTCCAGCGCCCCAGCTCTCTGCTTCCTGTCCAGCTCCTGCTAATGTGCACCCGGCGGCAGCGGGCGACGGCTGAAGTCCTTGGGTGCCTCCACCCACGTGGGCGAGCTGAGCAGAGTTCTGGGCTCCTGTTTGACAGGCAATGGTGGACGCCCGCCCTGTACCCCTGTCCACACACACGTACACACACAGGCACAGCCCCCTCAAGGGGACCCCACTTAGGCCGAGGGAATCTGGGTGCTCCTTGGACAGTGGCAGCTGCACCCGTGCAGCATGGACAGTGTGGATGCCGTGAGTGCGCAGGGTGGGAGCTCCGTGGGCAACCCCTGAACCTCAGGTGGACGCGAGCCCGGCTCACGATCAGAGGGCGAGGAAGGGAACCTGGCGTCCTGGGGGTCTGCAAGGATTACCTAAGACCCTGGGCTGCCACCACGAGGTCCCCAGTTTGGACCTCTCCCCGGGTCACTGGAGTGCGTGTGTGCCACGTGCCGATGTCACCGTCCCTGCTCTCCATCGCTGCTGGGAGCCGGGAGGCCAGACAACTGGGCTCTGAGTCGGCTCAGTGCTACTACCAGCCGGCCTCGTTACACGCCTGTTACCTGCGACTCGCAAGGGCTAAGCCAGATTCTAAAATGTCCTGAATTTGCAAAGTGATCTAAAGGAGGAACGAGCTCCTCGCTGGGTCTGCACAGAAGCCCCCCCCCCCAGTGACCCTGAGTCCCTCACTCCCTGAGGCTGGGAGCGGCCACCTCACCATCAGCTGCACACGGGCGCCAGCCCTGAGGTCTCTCACACCAGGAGACCCCTGCCTGAGGACGAGTCTCCCCGGGGCCCCATCTGGACCCAGGCCAGCTGCTAGGGCTGCCCCAGGAAGGGGCTCTCCTGCCACTCAGCCCTCCCGAGCCCTGCTCCCCACCGCAGAGGCTCCCAGCTCAGTGGAGGGGGCCAGGGCGACCCCCACGTTCATTCCTCGTGGAAGACGTGGACTCTGGTGCCCCCTCCACAGCACCCCCTCCCGAACAGTCCTCCAAGTCTTTACAACTGGACGGGGCCTGTGTCCACCAGTGTGCTCCAGAGGGGGCACCTCGGGGGTCTGCCTGCCCAGCATGGCAGCCAGCAAGTCGACAGGCTGCAGGGGGCCTGAGGCCGAGCCCCAGGTGAGTGTGGGGTCCCAGGCCCAGGACGCCCCTTCTTCGGGGGCCTCGGGTGGGTGGAGGGGCCCACCCACCCATGTTCCGGGGCCCATGTGCCTGGCTCACAGCGCCTGAGTTAAGGGTAACCTCAAAGTTAGCTGCACAGGTGGCCCCCACGCCATGCTGACACCTACACGCCGGGGACACCGCGTCCAGGGGACCCCAGGGGCTTCCCACGCCCACATCCCGTCCGGGTCGGAGCCAGGCCCCGAGTGTGAGATGTGGACAGACTGACCACCCCCGTGGGCGGAAGGCAAGTCGCATGTCCCGGCAGCAGGCAGACGCTTCCTCAGCCCAGCGCGCCCCCAGCAAGCTCCGACAGGCAAGTCGCAGGAGCTGGGCACTGCTGGGTCTCCGCTGCGCCGGCAGGGGGCAGCTGTGTGCACCGGCACCTTCGTTTCCTTGTGGCTTTGCCTGCAGGTGTCTAAGGCCCGACTCAGGGGCTGGGTGCTTCTGTCTGCTCCTGTGCCGGGGACCCTATTCAGCAAGGCTGCTCCCCACTACGCAGTCCCCGCCTTGCAGGAGAACAGCCAGTTTGCAGAGCCCTTCCAGCCGAAGGACCCTCGGTTCCATGCTGCTGCCCGGTGTGAATAACCAGGGCCCCAGCCTGAGACCAGTCAGGCGCCGAGGGTCCGCGTGCCCTGAGCAGCTTCTTCCGTGGGGGTGTGGGGCCCGCCGCACATCCCCGCTGCAGGTGCCAAGCGTGACTGCGGTCCGAAGCAGGGCCACGGGGCCCAGACCAGCACCTAAGACCTCCACCCCTGCTGCCGAGCCAGGAGCAGGACATGGCCTCTGCTCTCACGCGGGAGGACCAGGCTGGAGCCCTGCAGAGGGCGGTCCCTGGCAAGGCCCTGCCCCCTGGACGCGGATTCGGCGGCCATCATGTGCTGGGCGCACTCTGGGATCCGCCCCCATCACTGATGCCAGAGGCCTGGCAGGCTTGGGGTCCCTGTGCACAGCCCGCCGGTAGCAAAGGTGGCCTTCGGGTCTCTGCTGCTCACGGCCCCTGCTTCCTGTGCAGAACCTGGGGGAGATGTTAGCAGGACATGCGGTGGTGCCCCCCGAGGGGCGGGAGACACTTGTCCCCACGGGGTCCATGCAGCTGGAGCCCTCCGGAGTGAGGGCAGCGGGCGGCCAGCTGTACCAGCAGGTCCTGCTCTCCATGCTTTGGGGGTCGCGCCTCCTTGCCCTACTAGGGTCAGGTGTGGGAGGAGCAGCCAGGGAGCAGGTGGGGGGCCATCCTGAGCCCAAAGCCTCCCCTACCCATCTCCTTCCCCGACTGCCACACCCAAGGCAGCCTTGACTCTGGGTCAGCCCTGCAGGGACCAGGCAACCAGGGACCCCACCACCACCCCAAGCCCTACGGTTTTCCCACCCAGGAGGGCCTAAGCCGTGTGCTGTGCCCTGGCGCCTGCCTCCCCCAGGGACGCCCTGATGAAGGCCCTGGCCTCGCCTCTGCTTGCTCCTGTCCAGGCTGCCCTGCAGGGTGCGGCCCAGCCCTCACCGGGACCTGGGAGTGTGAGGAGCTTTCTCCTCCCGGGCCTGGTTCTGGGGCCACCCTGCTCCCAGCAGCAGCCCCGGGAAGCCGGGCAGGGGAGGGGAGGGCTGGAACCCCGACTCCTCCCCAGCAGCCCACGCCCTGGCCCTGGCTCAGAATGGCCGTGCCAGAAGCCCCACCTTCCGGGACAAGACGGGCGCCCCGGCCCGTGCCGAGCGGGAGACGAGCGGCCCCACAGACCTCAGGAGCTCGGGCGTTTTCCACGGGTTTATTTCACCTCAGCATTAGGGGCACGTACAGTACAAGGCTCAACGGTGTCTCTGGCAAGCACTGGGGATACATCGGCCACACACAGGCAGCAGCTGGCCCCACGGTGCCTTGAACAGGTCCGGTTCATCTTTAACAAATGGCAGCACCTGAGTGCCAGGCAGAGAGCCTCGCCCAGCTTGGGAGGAGCTGCCGTCTCATGTTCCTCTTGGTTCCTGAAGTGTGGGTAAGGCACCTGCCAGGACCAGCCGCCGTGCACGGCGCTGGCCCGGCCTGGCTACTCCTGCAGGTGGGGAGGCACGAGGAACGCGGGCTGAAATCCACTCGGGAGCGGCACTCATCCGCACGCTCCCGCCTGGGCTCATGCCGTTGTCCTCTCCTGAATAACACGACACAGAGGAAGGAAGAACCCAAAACACTGATTTTTAGCTTCAAAATCAAACTCCTGGCTCCTTAGGGAAGCATCTAGAATGAGGACACAAAAGGACAAGTTTGTTTCCCGGTAAGCTACGGAGATGGTACAGCAGGTCACATCCTAAAGGATCCTGGTTCAGAACAGGGCAAGGGAACCCGAAACACCGCGTTCCCGGGGCGTCTGCGGGAAGCCACCTGGGAAACCAGCGCATGGAACAGCCGCCCCCACAATTCAGTGACAACAGATGACAGGGATTCCCTCCTCACTTCAGGATGCGCAGCCAGACGGAAGGTAAGAAGTTTAACCAGTGACCGAGGAACTGTCACAGCGTTCGTCTTACAGGGGAAGGTGGTGCCTCATAGACTCCGAAGCGAAACCACCACGTTCCCCGGCCACGCGCCGCAGAGCTGCTGGGAGTCCACGCCACGGGGGTGCAGGTGTCCCCGGGACAATGCACACAGCACACTGAAGAGCTCACGGTCCTCCCCTGGGTTCTAAATGAACCTCCAGTGGCAGCACAAAAGTCATTACTCGTCACCGACTTCCCCTCTTCAGCCACCCCGGCCCCGCAGACTGGGGAGTGTCGGAGCACACGGTGAGTTCTGAGTCCTGGGCTGACGTCGTGGGCACGGCGGCCCGAACGCTTGGAACCGACGGCGCCCAGCCACACAGCCTGGCACGCTCGCACCTTGGGGCAGCCCTCGGTCAGCGGTGGCTTCCCTGCGTGTCTGATGCTCCACACGCGCCCCAGGGACTGAGACCCCAGCACAGCACGAGATGGGGGGGCCCCGGTGTCTGTATGAGATGTTGGTGCTCAGAAACTGGGTCCACGCGTGTCTGTCTTTCCCCAGCAGGGCGGCTGGACGCCCGTGGGGACTCGCCCGCCCACTCCTCCCACTCAGGTCAGGCTTCCTCCAGGACCCTGCTCGGGCCCCCAGGGCGGGGATCCCTCGCAGTGCCGCTCACTGACTGCATTTGGAACCCGATTTCCAGGGGGACAACACAGGAGTCACTCCTCACGTCACAGTGATGACACGTTGCGGATCTGCCGTCTACTGAATGGAACTTCAGCACTCACAGTGGCGTTCCAGAGCAAAATCACATTCTCGCTCTGTGCGCTTTTACTACGACCATGTCTGCACCACAGTGCCACAAAGACCAGCAAGTCGGGGCGAGGTGGAGTCTGTTCACCATGCTAACAGGGCTGGCGGAGTTTCCGGTGCACTCTTGGTGTAGGAGGAACCGCGAGGTGCAGCTGGCAACCGGCATCGGCATACACTGGAATCGTGAATTGTAACTCCCGTCCCCCGCGTCAAGCCTAAGCATCACGCGGGTCATTTCTAAACACTTGGCCCGGAGCAGCACAGCCACGCACCTGTTCCCCCTTCCTGTCTGATCCCTGGAGAGAGATCCCACCCCTGGGCTCACAAGCACACCACGAGCCGTGGACTCATCTAATCACACTCCGGTGACTTCCGACGGGAACGGGTTGAATTCAGAGTCCTCGTGCACCTTATCCTACGAACATCAGTCCTCTCTGCTCATACTGGAGAAGCAAGCTGCTCCAACAGGGAAAGACGGCACATGGATGGCACGCTGCGCCCAGCCGAAGCAGCCGTCTCCCGTTCACTCTAGCAGGGCACTCCGCGACTCACAGGCGAGTGTCCGTTACCCCGCACTACCGTAGCCACGGCTTCGTCCCCCCCCCCCCCCCCGTGGGTTCCTCGCCCTGCCCATCCTCACTGCCTGCTCTCCTCACAATGATGCCTGCGGAGTTAATCTGCCTGGTCAGTGTTACGTAACACACATTCAGACCATCGAACGGGCACTGTGTCCTTAACACGGCAGAGAAAGGACCTGGCCGCCTTCTCCCGGCAGTCACGCTGGCCTTCCGCTCACTCGCAACCAAAAGCTGAAGGCGGCTGGCCGCGGGCTGGCCAGGGCTCTCCTCTGGGCAGTCTCTCCTGCCCCGCCGCCAAGGGCTGGCCCTTCCCACACCGTGGATCACAGCCGTCACAGCCCAGGAGCCGGGGCGCCCTGGACCCGAGACTGCTGGTCCACTCGGGGTGTGCGGCTGCCCCCTGGGGTGCCACCCCGTCCAAGCCTCCCTGGCCGAGAAATCACCCTGGCGCTCGAGAGTGACCTTCAGTACTGGAACTGCTGCTGTGGCGCGGGGCCAGCGAACTGCAGCTCCACTCATCTGTGCTAATTTTAAACCTCAAGCCAAAAAAAAAAAAATTAAAAATCCAAAAACTTAAAGGCGACATCTCCTTCTTGGTCCACCCACAGTGGGCACCGGCCTACTTGAGGGGCACAGCTCAGGCACAGGGCCCTGGCCACCCACAGCCACGCCCAGGCGCACCCCCGTGCCTCTGCAGCCAGGTCTCCCGCCCCCGAGTATCTCCTCCCCAGAGAGCTGCTCGCAAATACACGGCCCTTGGCCCCAGCGACCCCGTTAAGCAAAGCGAAGCAAAAACAAAACAAAACCGAAAAACACAAAGCAGGGCGGGGTCCCAAGAGGCTTCCCAGCGACCAGCGGCCCGGCCCGAGACGACGCTCGCCCTCCGCTTTCCACCTGCGACCTCCGTCCACTGCCCTAGGCCGTGCCCGGCTCGCCGCGCTCCGGCGGCTCCGGCAGGTGCAGCACGAACGGGAGGAGCACGCCGCGGGAGTCCGGAGCGGCCCCGAGCGGCTCGGGCTCGAAGCTGCCGCCCGCGTCCGCGTCGCCGTCCGGCGGGGGCACGAAGCGCCAGGTGCCCGCGCGGCCCACGCAGTAGATGGCCCCGTCGAGCGCGGCGCAGCGGAAGGGCTGCAGGGCGGCGGCGCCCGGGGGCCGCAGCTGCGAGGCGCAGGCGCTCCATTGCTTGGCCAGACAGTGGTAGCGGGAGACGCTGACGCCCGCGCCCGGGCCCGCCGCCGCCGCCGCCGGCCCGTCGCCGCGCGCCCCGCGCAGGTCGAAGCGGTAGAGGAAGCCGTCGAGGGCCACCATGTCGGCCGAGCGCTCGCGGCTGCTGCTGCACGGGCACTCCTGCCACTCGTCGCGCCGCGGGTCGTACTTGAGCAGCCGGTAGAACAGCGAGCCCCCCGACACGTAGATCTCGCCGTTGCAGGTCGCGGCCTCGTGCGCCACGGCGAAGGCGCCGCGGGGCAGCGGGGCCACGGCGGCCCAGCGGTCGGCGCGCGGGTCGTAGCGCTCCACGCTCAGCAGGCACTCGCCGCCCACGGCGTACAGGTAGCCGTCCAGGGCCAGCAGCTGCAGCTGCGAGCGCGCCTGGCGCAGCGGGCGCACGGCGCTCCAGCGGTCGGTGGCCGGGTTGTAGCAGAAGACCTGGTCGGACGGGCGCGCGCGGCCGTCGGGGCCCGCGGGCGCCACGCCGCCGGCCACGAAGAGGTAGTTGTAGAGCACACAGAGGCCGCAGCCGCGCGCCGGCGCGCCCTCGGGCAGCCGCGTGAGCTCGCGCCAGCCCTCCGCCGCCTGGAAGCAGTAGACGGCCGCGTCCGCGCGCGCGCCCGCCTCCCCCGAGGGGCTCTGCGGCCGGCTGCCCGCGCGCTCGCCGGCCGGCCCCAGCGCCGCGGCCAGCAGGCGCGCGCGGCCGGAGCGCAGGCGGCGGCGCAGCAGCAGGTCGCGCTCGGCGCCGGACAGGCGCCCGAACACGGCGGGCTCGCGCAGCACCTCCAGGTAGTGGTCGCTCATGAAGCGGTAGGCGGCGTCGCGCAGCTCGGTCAGCCGCTGCCGCTTGGCCGCGCTCAGCACTTCGAAGCAGTTGGCCAGGCTCAGCTGCGGCGCCACGGCGTCGGTGGCGCGCTGCGCGGCGCCGGGCAGCTGCAGGCGGCGCGCGCCGGCCACCACTTCGGCCACGTTGTCGGGCCGCACGCCCGCCATGCGCCCGCTGTACGCGTCGGCCAGCAGCAGCCGCAGCGCCGCGAAGCTCACGCCCTGCACCCGCAGCACGTCCCGCGACGCGCGCGCGCGGAAGTAGTCGCTACGCGCCGCCAGCACCGCCTTGTGCGCTCGCAGCCTGCGGCCGGACACCTCGAGGACCAGGTCGGGCTCCCCGTGCGCGGTCCCGACGCCGGGAGGCAGGGGCGCCAGCTCTCCGGGCTCCTCTGGGGACGCGGGCTCCTCCAGGGACCCGGGCTCCTCGGGGGTCGCGGGATCCTCCAAGGACACGAGCTCCTCCAGGGACGCGGGCTCCTCCGGGGACGCGAGCTCCTCCGGGGACGTGGGCTCCTCCGGGGACGCGGCCTCTTCCGGGGACGCGCGCTGCTCCGGGGCCCCGGCGCCCACGCCGCTGACTTTGCACTGCGTCTCCACTACCCGCTGGCCGCTGCACCGCGGGGGCGGGGAGCCCGCCGTGCACTCCGCCGCGGAGGCGCGAGACTGCGGCGGGGAGCCGTCCCCAGAGCTGAAGCACAGGGACGCGCCGAGGCTGCAGGGGGTCTGCGCCGCGTCCGGCGCGTGCGGGCTGCCCTCTCCCCCGGCGCCAGACTGGCCGCGCGCCGCGGGGACAGGGACGGCTCCGGGCTCGTCCCCGCCGACGCGGTCGTCCCCCGGGCGGAGCACGCAGGCGGCCCCCGAGTGCTCCATGGGAGCGCCGCAGCCCCCAGGTCTGCGCGAGGTCTAGCGCGGCGCGCGGGCGGGTTCCACTGCCTCCCCGGCCTGGCCTCTGCCGCGTCCCGCGGGGAGGGCGGGGCCAGCTCGCCCTGAACTTGCGACCCGCTGCGGCTTCGGCGGTCGGTGCCGCCTGGGTTCCGCGGGATCAGCCGTGGCCTCCGCGCAGCGCCGCCCCTGCAGGCCTTGGCGGGGTGCAGCTGGCTGCGTAGTTAGCTGGGCAGGTGGGCGGGGGCCGCGCGGCCACGGCGCGCATCCGAGCGGCGGTCCCGGTTCCTGCGGCGCCTCCCCTGGGCACTTGGGTACTCCCGCGTCCCTGTTTAGAGAGAAAAGGAGAGAGGTTGTCAGAATGTGCGTTTTTCAGCGCGGCTGCTTGTGCTGGTGGCGTCGGGCGCGCTTCCCTGCCTGGTGTTCGGATCTCAGAGTTTAGCCCTGGCGGTAAGGGCTTTGCGGCGCGTGGAGTGCACGGAATACCGGGGCGCTTGGTGTGGCAAGGCGGCCTGTCGAGGCTCCCCCTCTGCTTTGGCCCCAGCAGGCCAGACCCGGCTCTGGCGCGCCCCACAGAGCCGCTGTCTCTGCTGCACTTAAGGACCTAATGTAGCCCGGGGCAGAACGGAGGGCTCCTTTCCACGGGTGTAACTGCACTGATTTCATCAACACGTGGCGGCCTTCTGCCCTGCTGCCCGGTCACTTAGCTCAGGCTCTCTGGGACTGGCCTAAGAGGCTCCACCCCCAGGCCTGTTGGACAGGGTGGCTCCTGGAACTACCCCCTCAGTCTCCAGAGAAGCAGTCATCCAGACAGCGGGAGAGGCACCAGCAGGGACAGACGGTGAGAAGACAGAGGGGCACCTGCCGATGAGTGGCAGGACAGAGTGAGTGTCACTCCCACACGGACAGCAGGGCCACTGCCCCTCCCAGGCCTGCGGGGAGGGGGCTCCAAGTAGTGCCAGGAAGAGCAGAGACCACGACTCAGGGGGAGGGGGATGACGTGACAGCCCCCCCACCCCCCCGGGACGCTCTGCCTCTCCCACAATGCCCTTCCTGCCCCTGTGAAGGCTCAGGTGCACCTGCGGTCCTGCCCCTTCTGTGAGTCGCTGTCAGCAGCCAGCCCGTGTCTGGCACGGATGTCCCCACAGTGGTTTCCTGGCCTGCTCTCTGTGTGCTGGTGCACTTGTGGGCTCCGGAAAGCTGCAAGGGCCAAGGTCACGTGCTCACAGGATGCCGAGCAGGACCCAGCGCTCCTGTGTTTGTTCAGCTGTGCCGCACCCCACACGGGCCCCAGCCTGCACCTGGTGGCGCCCTGTCCCAGGACACGGCCGCGGGGACGTGAGGCCAAACAGGAAACCCCGTGTGGACCGCACATGTGAAGGCACCGCACCTTGGGGTTCTCAGGGCCATCCCAGCCATCTGAGCAGCCAGAGGGAGGGGGCCCAGATCCAGGCACACTCGTCAGAAGCGCACACAGGCCTCGTGTCTGAAACGCAAGCCCAGAGCTCGCTGTGCTCGGCACCCCACGGCTGCAGTACTGATTCAGACACCTCTGAAAGCTTTCCACCGCTTCTGTGCCTTTCGGCTAGAACCGAGTGCACCGTGTTCGCCCTGTGAGCCACAGAGGGGTCCCGGGGTCCCCAGGGCTCTCTGGCGGGACTGCCAGGGCAGCGTGGGGGTTCTTACAGAGCTCACACCAGCTGCGAAGGGAAGTCCCGCAACAGTTCCAGACACTCCGGGGCCAGCTGGGGGCCGGAGGACGCTAGGGAAGGCCACATGTTGTCATAACAGTGCTCCATCGCGAGCCACACCCCCGCGCTGGAGCAGACCAGACCCCAGGCGACACCACCGGGAGCAGTGCAGTGGCCCGGGGAGCTCCCGACGCCACACACGAGTACCACGCGGTGCCCTCAGAGCTAAGCCCCTCCTCCAGGCCCATCACCCCTCCCACTGGCAGGTACCAGAGCCAGTTGGCTGTTGGCCAAGGGTAGCATGGCCGGGCCTCCTGTGCTGGCCCCGTGGGTTCAGGACAGCCTTGGGTTTGTCCCTGCCTGCTGCACCGGGGAAAGAGGAGCCCGGGGCCCGTTTTGCAGTGGTAGTGAAAGACACGGAAGGTTGATGGTTGCTTTTTTTCCAGTGACCCACTGTGGTGGTTTTACCTTGACACAGATAAGCGGGCGTCAGCCCATCTACTCTTGACAGTGACTCAGCAACTCAGACTGCTCTGCGTCAGGTTTCTCTGGGCTGGAAGCAGCAGTATCCAGAGGATTCTCCCGTGTCTGTGGTGGCACTAGGACCAGGACCCCCAGAGAATCAGGGTCGCGTGCAGGAGCCCGTGCTGTGAAAGACGTGGACGCCCCCTCTGGTGGGGCAGGGGGGTTTCCACCCCCAAGGACCAGGCATGGGCTTTGTCACCATCAGGTGGGCAGTGGTGAGGAGTGTGGACAGGTGCACTTATTACCTCTGGTTAGTAACCCCTGTCCTGAGAACCAGTTTGTTGTTTAAAGATTTATTTATTTACTTGAAAGGCAGAGTTAGAGAAAGATCTTCCATTCCCTGGTTCACTCCCTAAATGGCCGTAACGGCCAGAGCTGGGCCGATCTGAAGCCAGGAGCCAGGAGCTTCTTCTGGGTCTCCCTCGTGGGTGCAGGGGCCCAAGCACTGGGGCCATCTTCTCCTGCTTTCCCAGGCCACAGCAGAGAGCTGGATCGGAAGTGGAGCATCCAGGACTCGAACTGGTGCCCGATTCACATGCCACCCTGCAGGCGGAAGCTTAACCCACTACGCCACAGCACCAGCCTGAGAACCAGTTTTCATTAAATACAATTAGGTAGCATTTTCCCTCTGAAGGGTACACATTTCTTCTAGACCTTATAAATACCTAGAGATTTAGAGCTTGCGCTCACTTTTCACTGTTAACATATGAACTTTACGAGTGTAGGGGCTGGCGTTACGGCACAGCTGGTGAAGCTGTCTCGGGTGATGCCCGTAACCCGTGCTGGAGCGCCAGCCCGAGTCCCGGCTGACGTGCCTGGGAGGAGCAGCAGGTGATGGATCAAGTACCGGGAGCCTGCCACCCGGGGGGCCTGAGCGCCTGGCCTCAGCTCGGCCAGCCCCAGCTGCCGCTGCTCTTTGCAGAGTAAACCAGCAAATGGAAGAGCCCTGTCTTTCCCTCTCTGTCACTCTGCCTTTCAAATAAATCAGTAAGTCAAAAAGAAAAGGTGGTGTATGCTTTCCCAATATGGACATTACTGCCCTGTGGACATCAGTTTATTCAGAGTTAAATGTCATGCTTCGCTATAGTACTGCTTGCCAAAGGCTTCCTTTCCAAGAATTGTCAACCGCGGCTGTCAGAGGCAGGGCATGACCAGAGTCGGGGCACGTGCTCGGCTTGTGAGGAGTTCCTTCTCGGTGTCCGGCACCCGGCATGGTCACAGTCCCCTGGGAACTGGTGCCCGTGCGGGCGTAGCAGACAGCCACGGGATCAGGAAGAAAACCCACAGAAGAGTTACGGCGTCCCAAACTCGCAGGGACCCGCGGCATTTGTTTGTTTATAACAATGTGCTGATTCACTTTCCTCCAGTGTTTTTCCGGGTTACCCCTCCCAGGCCCAGTTCCTGTGTGGGCAGGGATGCCGGCCTGGGGGTGAGGAGCGCCGGCCCCAGGTGCCCAGGGCAGGCTGCCGGCCTTCACCCGTGCCCTGCCTCTCACCCTCAGTGCCCGCTGCGGCAGGGAACGCCGCCCTGCCCACGGCTGGCCACGAACAGGTCTCGCTTTGAGACACCTCCCCACGCCCCGCGCTGCCGTTGGGCCCCTAAACCCAGAGGCTGCACCGGCCCTGAGGGGTGGGAAGGGGTCTGCCCAACAGCCCAGCGCTGCTGACGGGGAACACACGCTGGCCCCAGGCACTGATGCCTGTGTGGACGACATGCAGCAGGGGCAGGGCGGTGCCGAGGCACAGCCGGGAGCCGCAGCCTGCCGCTTCCAGCTCCAGCTCCCTGCTAATGCCCCCGGCCAGCAGCAGCCGTGGGCCCTGATACCCACATGAGAGGCCCAGCTGGAATTCTGGGCTCCTGCCTTCGGCCTGGCCCAACCCCAGCTGCTGCGGCCACTTGGGGAGGGAGCGAGTGGATGGAAGAACTCCCTCCGTCTCTGCCTTGCAAGTAGTCTTTAAAAAAAGAAACGGAGCCGCCATCCGAAGGGTGAGTGGACTCGTGGACATGCACTGTGTGCCGGGTGCTTCCCCGGGGTCCTTCCCAGCAGCGCCCAAGCCGCCGGCTCCCAACGCGGCCTGGAAGCAGCGCTTCTCCGGGCCCAGACAGACTGAGCATCCGGGCACTGCAGCACCAATGCTCGCCTCCTCACCGTGCTGTGCCGACTCCATGCCGGCCCACAGCCCATGGGCGTCCCCGGCCCGACCCTGGGAACTTGAGTCGTGGCCTGACACAGTTGGCGGAAGTAAAATTCGGGAGAATTCCCAGAGGCAGGTCTCGTCCTGCCCAGAACCTACCTCTCGCAGTGGCCCCGCCTCCCCAGCCACCACTTAGGGGGCACCTGGCCTGGGCCACTGCTGCCGGCCAGGACAGCTGGGCAGGCTCACTTCCCAGTCGCACAGGGCAGCCCCTCCAGGCCCCGCCCGGCAGGAGAAGGCCTGAGCTCAGCGCCGGGCGTGTCGTTTCTCAAACAGGCAGGAGGGAAACGCGGGACGGGACCAGGAAGGAAGGGAGAGCACCTTAACTGGTGTCCTGGGTGCACAGCAGCCTCTGCAGAGGAGTGAATGAATGAGTGAATGAATGAATGAATGAGTTACCCAGGAAAAGGACAGGTAGGGACAGCACCAGACAAAACCGTGCAACGGCGTGTTGTCACTGAGGTATGACGCCCTCACATGTCTGCTTCGTCCAAAGGTTCAGAGGTCACCTCTGGATTTGTCTTGGAGATAGGACTATGATCTCTGTAACTATGCTGAGTTTCCGTAGTTCCTAAAATAATTGGTTTAAAAATTGCTAAATCCATGCATAGTTTTTTTTAATATAGTTTTTTTTTTTTTTTTTTTTTTTTTTTTTTTTTTTTTGACAGGCAGAGTGGACAGTGAGAGAGAGAGACAGAGAGAGAAAGGTCTTCCTTTGCCGTTGGTTCACCCTCCAATGGCCGCCGCTGCAGCCGGCGCACCGCGCTGATCCTGGCAGGAGCCAGGAGCCAGGTGCTTTTCCTGGTCTCCCATGGGGTGCAGGGCCCAAGCACCTGGGCCATCCTCCACTGCACTCCCTGGCCATAGCAGAGAGCTGGCCTGGAAGAGGGGCAACCGGGACAGAATCCGGCGCCCCAACCGGGACTAGAACCCGGTGTGCCGGCGCCGCTAGGCGGAGGATTAGCCTATTGAGCCACGGCGCCGGCTAATATAGTTTTCATAACTAAAAAGGATTTATTGATTTATTCAAGAAGCAGAGGTAGAGAGGGTGAGATCTTCCATCTGCTGGTCCACTCCCCAATGGCTGCAACACGCAGCCAGGACCTAGGAGCTTCTTCCAGGTCTCCCACGTGGGTGCAGGGCCCAAGCACTCAGGCCATTCCTGCTGTTTTCCCAGTGCATCAGCAGGGAGCTGGATTGGAAGTGGAGAAGCCCGGAGGGGACCTGGTGCCCATGTGGATGCCCGTGTTGTAAGCAACAGCTTTACCTGCTACACCACAATGCCAGCCCCAAATAACTGCTTGTATATAAAAAGTTGTAGACTTTTCATGTACAAACCAACTTTAAAAATAGTCTTAACTATCTAAAGAATGAAAGTAAGAATAGGGTCTAGGAGGTTTTTGTATTTTCTTTGTACATTTTTTCCCATCATAAACAGGTATGGTTTCTATGGTTCCATTCCTAAATTACTCGGCACTCTCTCCGGCCACGTCTGCCTCCCACACCACCTGCTGGCTGGGGCAGCACAGCCACGGCAGCTCCAGGCCCGTCCCCGAGCCCACTGCCCGTGGCCTCCCTCTGCTGTGGGGCACCCGGGAGGCTCAGGCCAAGACCCACTCATCTGTTCTGCGCTGGGTGCAGCGGGGTGCACGCCACATCCCTCACCTGTCCCCAGACAGCCCAGGGAGGTGTCCAGGGGCGACGAGGTTCCCCTTGTCCCTCTCCAGGCTGGGGTGCGGGACGGCCGTGGCCAGAGCACCTTTCAGAAGGGGTGGGGTTAAAACACTCAGGGCCAGGGTTTGGCGCGGGGCTCAGACGCCGCTTGGGCTGCACACAGCCCACACCGAGCGCCTGGGCCCAAGTTCCGGCTCCCGCTTCCTGTTGCCGTGCATGCTGGGAAGAAGCACATGCTGACTTGGGTTCTTGGGTCCCTGCCACCATGAGGAAGACCTGCCTTGGGATCCAGTTCCTGGATTCAGCCTGGCTCTTGGCTTCCCTGAGACTCACCAGCCCTGGGCCCGCCCGCCCACCAGCTGCTCTGAGATGCACCATGCCCCTCCCTGCCACGCCCCTGTGCTGCGCCTGGGGGTGGTGCCACCCCGGGAGACACACCGCCTGCTCCTGCCCGCCCTGCACACACGCTGGGCCTGTGGTCTGCAGCATAAGGACCGCATGGGCCGGGGCCAGGCTCACGCTGGGGGCACCTCAGCCTGCAGGTCTGTGGGGGAGAAAGGGCCCTGCCTAGGGATGCCAGGAGCTGGAATGCGGGGGAAGCCTGGGTTCAGTAAGGAACCTCACACGTGTGTGAAAAGCTAAGACCCGCAGCCCACACTGCAGTGCCTGGCATCCGGTGTCACCCTGGGCGGCCGTGGGGACGGCTCAAGCACTCAGGTGCCTGCCACTGACACGGGAGACCTGGATGGAGTTCCTGACTCCTGGCTTTGGCCTGGCCCAGCCCCAGGTGTTGCCAGCATTTGGAGAACCAACCAGCAGATGGGAACGTCTCTCTGCAGCCTCACTGCTGGCCAGAGCCAGCGTGAATGGAGCTCCCTCTTCGGAAACAGGCGTGAGCCTGGCAGGGAAGCCCAGCACCCTGGGAACCCGCGGAGCTCGGCTGGAACCCGCACGGCACAGCTCCCAGCGGAGAGGCCGTCACAGACGGTGAGCTTCCACCCCGAGGACAGCAGAACCCCCAGGAAGAGCCCGGACGGCGCCTCCATGGCAGTGAGGACCAGTCTCGCCCCCGCAGTCGCACCCCCGGAGCAGCACTGTCCTGACTCCGTGACGGGCGGCAAGCTGCTGTCAGAGAAGACCCGGCCAAGCTGGCCAGGGACCAAGCCAGCGCCCGCTGCCTCCCACCCATCCCCGGAGCTCTCAACACGCCGCTTCAGCAACGCCACAGGCCACTGGCCACGTGGACGGGGGGGTACCCCGTGGTCAGGACCCAGGAGTGCTCAGCTGTAACTGCAGCACCCGTAAGGACCACACTCCCGGCCCAGGCCCACAGCGGATGCAGCCTTAGCTGCCGGGAGGGCGCCGAGGTGGCAGGCAGAGCAGCTGGGTCACAGGTGTCCGGCTGGACGCCGGGGCGGCGGAAGCCTGCCGAGCAGACTGCCTGCTGCGTTCAGCTGTGGGTTTGTTCCAGTTCAGCAGTGCTGGGACCCGAGGCGCTGTGCCTCACATCTCCACGGCGTACCTTGGCACACAGCCGCCGCCGTCACCGCACTGGGGGCAGGAGGGGCGTGCACCACGGCACAGGGCGGTGGGGTCCAGCCCAGTCCACTGCGTCACTGCCCCACCTCCCGGTGTCACAACACCGTCCAAGCCACAAAGGGCTGGGAGAAGAGCAGGTGGAAGTGAATCTGTTCACCACGTCGGACGGGAACTTGGTGAGGCGTCCACCCTTGCGGCGGCTCCGATCGCAACGTCAGGATTCAGCCAACACCCCACTCGTGGTCAGACTCCGGAGAGCGCCACACACGGCACGGAACTGTCCTGAACCTCGTGGCTGTGAGATCCAGCTCTGAGCGATGTCCTGGGCAGCTTCTCTCAACCGTTTAGAATTCTATTCATTTTCATTTTATTGGAAAGGCGGAGAAAGAAGAGAGCCATCCTGCATCCACCAGTTCACGTCCCACACGCCCACGACAGCCAGGGCTGCGCCAGGTCGAAGCCAGGGCCAGGAACCCCACCCGGGCCTCCC
Organism: Oryctolagus cuniculus; assembly: GCF_964237555.1. NCBI lineage: Eukaryota > Metazoa > Chordata > Mammalia > Lagomorpha > Leporidae > Oryctolagus > Oryctolagus cuniculus. The sequence goes on from NC_091439.1 coordinate 117,939,775, forward strand.
AGGCACACAGCAGCAGGCAGCTGGGTGGAGGGCAGGGCCAGACTGGAACCCAGCACTCTGATGCGGGCCGTGGGCATCCCCCGCAGGGTCGCACCGGCCCGGCTTCACCCCACGAAGCAGATCTGTTTTGTGACTCCCCGAAAACAAGACCGAGCATCCCATCAATGACAGGCAGCTGCAGCCTGAATAAACCAGTTTGCACAGCTATCCGTCGGCTCCCTTTGATTCTTCCTCGCTGGCCAGTGGGGAGGGACACTCGGGCGCTCATCTGCTCGCTGACTGGCAGATGTGCAAACTCGGCGCTCCTGCAAGGAGCAGACGGGGCAGGGCAGGCACCGGAGGCCCAGCCAGCGCCGGCCGTGAGCCTACACCTGTCCTAGCGGAGGTACCGCCCCTCGCCGGGGCACAAGGATCTCACACAACAGATGCACGCTCCCAAGGGCTCACGGGAAACCCAAGTGAAAGCTGGCTTCATGTTGGTGCCAAAACTTGAAACCTGTGCCTACAGGAGTCTTCGGAAAGTTCATGGAGAGTGTCTATGCATGCATTTCCCATTTTTGTAGCAAAATAAACTTACCTTTAATTCCGTTCTCCCATGCATGTTTTGAAGTGCCATCAGATGTACATTTTCAACATTAAGACGACAGCTACATGGGGTGTGCCTTGTTCGGCGGGGAGGACGACGTGGGCGGGCGGGTGGGCCCGGAGGGGCTGCCACCGGCACTCACTGGAGAGGAAGGAGCTGGAGTGGCTGCCCCAGGCTCCGAGTCACGGGCTTCCGAGGCCAGGATTTGCAGCAGACAGCACAATGACTGCTCAACCCTGGGGGCACGTGTGTGGTGACACTGCTTCTGTTGGAGACTTTACGCACAGGATTGTGCCGCAGCGGCAGTGGCTGCCGTGGCCCAAGGTGGGCCCCACAGTCTCGAGCATGTAGAGCTAACCGCCAGGGACGAAGCGCCGACACCAGACGCTGCAGCCGGCCTGCATGGAGGGAAGTCCACGGGAAGTCAGGCTGTGGAGCTGCTACAGCTCCAAGGCTGTGCAAGGTCACCTCCAGCCGCGGCAGATGGCCAGCCGGCCCCCTGTAGCCGTCGCACCTGCCCACTTGCCACAGCCCGTGCCTTGGAAGGCGGCCAGCAACCCGAGTCCTTCGCCCGACGCCCTAACTCGAGTGCCTCAGCCCTGCCGCCGACTCATCAGAGCTGTCGGCCCGGCTCCCAGAGGCCAGTGTCCAGCAACTGACACTTCCTGTCCATACCAGCAGGGAGGGATGTGAGCAGGAGCCAGACTGCAGCCAGGGGCGGGCTTCTGCCTGCAGGACGCCAGCGAAGCCACTCACGTCCCACAGCAGTCTCTGGGTTCCACGGCAACGTCAGCTCCCTCCCGACGTGTTTCCTGCTAAGGCAGGCCTGGGGGCACAGGGATGGCTAAGTGGTGGGGACCTGGTGGGGTTCCCAGCTCCAGGCTGCCCCGCCCCAGCTGCTGCAGGTACTTAGGAGTGGGAATGCTCTCTCCCTCTCTTGCTCGCTCCAATACCAGCTGCACAGAGCCACATTTCCTCTCTGCTGTGCCTGATACGAGGCTGGGAGGAGAGAACAGGGAGACGGCGGGATTTATCCAACTCAAGTGCATCCTGTCCCCTCAGCCAGCGGGGCGAGCGGACGCGAGGGAGCCGGCCGCCGCGAGCGCTGATCCTTCACGCTGGCTCTGAAGCGGGGGTACCAACACCAGTGCACTCCTGAGCAGGAAGACAAGTCTGCAACCAGCGCGCCTGCTTCAGGGTCCTGGCGTGGATGCCGAAGCTGTGCCTGTGCCGATGCCTCGAGGCTGACGCCGCTGTCCGTGCACACCCCTGGACGACTAACCGGGCCCTACGTGTTGACCGTGGGAGGCTGACGCTGTGGCCGCCAGGGTGGGGCATGGCTTGGCCTCACAGACTGCACCGGGAACCAAGGACCCGGCCCTCGCAAACACCCCCAGAGGGCCCCCAGGTCCACAGGCTGCGGCTTGTGTGGGTCACGCCCGATTCCCGGACAGGCCGGCTGCAGTCTCGCCATGCAGACCTTCCAAGGAGCCCCAGGAGAGAGGGAGGACCCCGCAGGGCCCGAGACGGTTCCAGCAGCACAGCAGCAGGGCCAGGTCTGCACGGCTGCCTCAGCACAGGGTCACGCGCCTCCGGCCTTCGCCCTCGAGCTCCTGGCAATGCACCCTGGCCACAATGGACACAAGCTCCAGCGCTGGGAGCCAGCCCGGGGTGTGCATCCCTCCGTGACTGCCGCCTTCTCCCGCAGGTAGCCCCGTCCGGCCACGGCCACGGCCGCCACCTCAGACACAAGAGCCTGACATCAAAAAGGGGGCTGCTCCCTGGGGACCCTTCATCAAAGCACACGCCGGCCCCCGAAGCCAGCAGCGAGTGACAGCAGCAGCCGCTGAACCCGTGCACGCAGGTGCTCCTGCGCACAGCGGGGGCCGTGCCCGGACACCGTGTCCTCCAAGTGGGCCTCATCCGCTGTCACCGTGCCCACTCCCACTTGTGCTGGTGTGGGAGTGGCTTTGTCTGCCGCAGGCACGCCAGCAGCGCCATGGAAAAGGTGCGGTATGCTCAAGGTAATTGCACAGGATGGACCAGCTCAGTAAATGGACCAGCTACCGAAAGGATGCGAGCAGGCCCTGGGCGCCCAGGCTGCCACGGGCGTGACGTGGCCAGGAAAGCACTCAGCTGCAAACAGAGCAGGAGGAGGAGGGATGCGAAGCCAGGGCCTGGCTGAGAGCAGTGGGGGAGGAGGCACCTGGGAGTTGGGGCTGCGCCCCCTCCCGCCTGCCTCCCGTTTCCCTCTCCCTGAACGGCTTATGGTGGTTAGTTTTACGGGCGTCTGGGCAGGCCGCAGTCCCCACGGATTGGTCAGACCGCAGCCTGAGCATCTGTGTGACGGTGAAGACAAGACCAGCAGCGGAGTCGGCAGACCCTGCACCGAGCAGCTCATCCTCCACGCGGGGGCCTCACCCCACCTGCCGCAGGGGTCAGGAGGAGGAGACCAGGCGTCCCACGGCACAGCCAGAGGCTCCAGATGCCTGCGGCTTAGTCTGCTTCCTGTCACCATAATGGAGTCGGAGCAGGGGGCTGGTGACCAGAGCTCCCAGTTCTGAGGCTGGGACAGCCAAGAGCGCTGCCCTGGCCTCTGCCCGTGTGGTCCCCTCCCACGGTGCTGAGCCAGCGACCACGGCCATCACGGCCCCTGCTGACCTACAGGCCCCTGGTCTCCAGGCTGTGGCCCAGCCCCCTCGCTCCATCTCTCCCCCGCTCCGCCCAACCCAGCACATGCACACCTTGCTTCGGGGAAGCCGGCCCCTGGCTGTCCACTGGGTGTGGGGCAGGGGTTGCTTCTCCGTGGTGTGAGGTCCTCACGGGGACAGAACAAGCTGTCCTGCAGGACTGGTGGCCGAGGAGGCTCCCCAACACGTGGCTTCAACAGAGCACCTCACCCTGCGGCCCAGGCCCAGTGCCACGGCGGGCAGGAGGGCGGCGAGCGTGGGGTCAGAGGCCAGGCAGGGGCAGGGCTGCTGTCGCCAGCTCGGGGAGGGGACCCAGTGTGAGTCCCCAGGCTCCTCCCAAGGCCGGCAGGCTTCCACCCTCCACTTGCTCAGGCCCTCCCCGCGGCTGGGAGTCAACACGGACGGCCAGCTGTAGCCCACCACCACCGATGGCAAGAGGCCCAGGGGCTCCCCGTGGCTCCAGCCCCGCCGAGAACCCGCGAGGTGCAGCAGGACACCGGCTCCCTGAGAGCAAGACAAACATTGTTTGCGGCCACCAGTGCCCAGAACAAGGGTCTCTTTGATCACGGTGGGTACCGTGGGCTACATCCCACGGCAAGGAGGAGCCCCCGAGGGTCCAGCGCCACAGGACGCGTGGGTTCTGACCACGGCAGCTGCCCCACTGAGAGCAATCAGGACACACCTCACCTCGCCGGCACCCGGCTCTTTGCTTTCCCAACACTCCATCTGCATCCTGCCCTGTGGCAAGTTCACTTGGTGATGGCGAGAGCTCAGCTCTGTGGAGATTAACCCCGGGCCAGCAAGCCCTGAAGCGTGAGGCTCTGTCGACTTCCGGAACACCAGTGCTGACCGCACCCGCTGACCGGAGCGGAATCCAGCCGCCCACGTGCCGCAGTGCTGGGGGGCCCCTTGCTGCCCTGAGCCACAGGGCCCTGCTCAGGACGCCCCCGCCGTGCCCCGAGCCCCTGCCTGCTCTCAGGCCTCGGGGTGCCTTAGCCACGTTTCCACAGGAGATCATTCTTGCCCTTGCAGGAGCACCCACACGATCACAGGTTAAAGCCATTCGGGGCGCCGTTGTGTGCTGGCACCCAGGGCCTAGGGACTGTGCCTGGCCCACAGCGGTCACCCCGTAGATATCCACGTGTGACCCATCCAACGGAACCTGCACGAGATGTGCACCGGTTTTGCTTTCCAGGGCTCCGGTTATTTTATTAGAATATCGTTCCTGGCAGGAGCCACCGTGCTGTTGGCCAAAGAGGAGCTCCTGTAAGTTTTAATTTTATTGTAAAAGTTGTTCACTGTTAAGTCTTTGCAAATATGTGCCAGGTGCCAACACTATAATTTCAGCATAATTGTGGTGACTTCTAGGGCACTGACAAACTCAAGGCCACAGTGGAGACAGAATCCCTGAACTGCCGGGTCACCAGCAGAGGACGTGGGCGGTCCAGAGGGCTCAGGGGACCTCTGCAGCCCCCTCCTCCGCGCCCCCCACCACAGCCCTGGAGCTCCTAAGTCATTCCAGATTGAGCACAGCTATGATTACCGACCAGTTTAAGCTGCTGGCATCTACAAACGCTGAAATTCGATCCCAGACAGAGGCGGTGGCCGGGGCTCCAGGGTGCCTTTGTTCCCGGTGCTGGGCAGCAGTGAGCCCGATGAGGCTGCAGGCCGCCCTGGCTGTCCCACCACCCCTGCGGCGACCCCCGCCGGGACAGGGGGCGGAACGCCTGGGAAAGCCACGTCTGCAGGATGCACCTTCGAGGTGGTGGGTCAGAGGTGGCCAACACGGGGGAGGGAGCTTGCCCTGCTTCAGCCCTGGTCTAAGGTCCACCGTGACCCCAAGCCCAAGCCCAGAAACCCTAACCAAAGCACTTAGGCAGTTTCCACATGGCTTCCTCAAGACCTGGCCTGAAAACCGCGGAGCCCGGAGTGCACAGGGGCCCTCGGAGCCTCGGGCACGACTCGGGGCCGCGCTCGGACAGCGGCGCCCACGGGGTCCCGACCAGGCTCCCCGGGGGCTGCGAGTGCAGCAGAGCGGGGCGCGCCGCGCCCACAGCGAGCGAGCAGGGGCTCCCGCGCCGTCCGCCCCCTTCCCGCCCCCGCAGAACCCGGGGGAGGGGGCAGCAGCGGGCCGTGCGGTTTGTCTGGGGCCTCCGCTACGATTCCGGGCGCGGCTGGGGGGTCCCCCGGCGGGGAGGCAGGGGGAGGCCACGGAGTCAGCTCCGCCCCCGTCTGTCTGGGATGGCGGCGCGGGCTGGGCTGGACGCAGGGTCTCCATCTGAATACGGGTCATTCTCCCGATTCCCCCGCTCGCCCGCCCGCCCACCCACAGTGATGCTGGCGCTTTCGAGCGCCGCCGCCAGGGCTCTGGGGGCTGGACGCGCGCGAGTGCGGGCCCCAGACACCCCCGACCCCGGCACCCGGGCGCTCCGAGAGCGAGGGGCAGGGGCGCGGCGCCGCCTCCGCACGAACCTCCAGCCCTCGCTCCCTTCCCGGGGCCCCAAGTCTGGGAGAAGCCGGGTTCCCGCGGCCCCCGCCCGGCCCCCACGCCCGCCGGGCCGCAGCCGCTGGGGAACGCGGGCGGCTCGGCACGGCCACCACGGGCGCAGCGGCGCGTCGTCCCGGGGCGCCGGGGCCTTGGGAGACCCCGCACGGCCTTCGCCCCGCCGGCCGCCAGAGCAGGGCCCCCTCCCCCAGCAAGGCCATGCCCCTTGGAGCAGCGGCCCCTGGCTTTCATCCTCGGCCTCCAGGGGCGACCGCCACTGCCCTCCCCCGGGGCCCACCCCTACCTCGCCGCTCTGCGCTCTCCCTCCACCCCGGCGCCCACCCGAGCCCGCGACGCGCGGCCGGGCCGGTGGTCCGTCGCGCGCATGCGCCCGGGCCTCTTCCCGCGCACCTGTGCGAGCGCGGGGCAGTGCGCGGGCCTTCGTGGCGCACCTGTGTGAGCGCCCGCGGCCGGGGTGCTGCCCGCGCACCTGTGAGCGCGCCGGGCTCCTCGCGCGCGCCGGGCCCGACCGCGGGGCCCCGGGCACTCACCGCGTCCGCCGAGGCCGCGCCGGGGCCGAGCGCTCCGAGGGGCGCGCGCGGGAGCCCGGGTCGGGGGGCGGCGCGGCGCGGGGGTGGCTGCTGTGGGGCGCGCGTGCACTCGCAGCGTCGCCCCCGGGCCGAGCGCGCCGCCAGGCCAGAATCTGCCGAGAGGCTGTGGCGACCCAGCGGGCTTCCCGGCCGGCGCCGCGCACTCCGCCCGCCCGCCCGCCTGCTCCGGCGCTCGGCGGTTAACCCTTTCTCGTGCGGAAGCTCCTGGGCACCGAGGGCGGGCGCCCCCTGCAAGCGTGAGCCCTCCGGACTGTCTGCGTGGCCGCGGACAGGTGCTCGCGCAAGAAGGAGGTGTGGTGTTTGTCTTCGCCAAAGTAAAGCGAGTGCGTGGTGGACGTCTTCAGGGATCTGGACTTAGTCTGGGGTGACCCCCTGCCCTCGTCCTTATGGATTCCAGGACACGGAAGTGGACGCCAAGTGGGCATTTTCCTGAGGATCTGCGGGCTCGAGGCCTGGACCCGGGCAGCGCCTCTGACCCAGGCTGCTTCCTGCCGGGTACTGCTGAAAAAGCCTGGCCCCCCCAAGAGGGGATGCAAGGGAAAAAGGTGTTGTGCAAATTGATGGCCAGAGCACCAGGAGCCCGGAGAATCCCGCCTTCTCTTCCCGGCTTTGGCGGTCTGCGGCCTGGCCCCAGAGCGAGCCTGCGGCGGCCAGCACCGGGACCCCCCGCGGACTCCTTTCTCCACATTTGCAGGAGCACCCCTGACGCCAGGATCTGCGCGAGAAGGCAGAAACGGAGCCAGCTGTCAATCAACTGTGCAGAAACAAACCCTCTGGGCTTAAACATTCTTATTTTTGCTGCATTGTTCAGTTTTCAGCACAGACATTTCAGGGCTTGGGTGGGAAACACTGGCAGCTCCCGAGCCGCGGTGGGAAGTGTGGGTCCCCAACAGCTTCCAGAAGCCAGACCAGAGCCTGAGGCTCCCTCACCCACCCCTGAGACCCGGGCCCTGGCCCAGGCTGCCTCCCTCACCCACCCCCGAGACCCGGGCCCTGGCCCAGGCTGCCTCCCTCACCCACCCCCGAGATCCGGGCCCTGGCCCAGGCTGCCTCCATCACCCACCCCCGAGACCCGGGCCCTGGCCCAGGCTGGCCTCCCTCACCCACCCCTGAGACCGGGCCCTGGCCCAGGCTGCCTCCCTCACCCACCACTGAGACCCGGGCCCTGGCCCAGGCTGGCCTCCCTCACCCACCCCTGAGACCGGGCCCTGGCCCAGGCTGCCTCCCTCACCCACCCCTGAGACCCGGGCCCTGGCCCCGGCTGCCTCCCTCACCCACCCCCGAGACCCAGGCCCTGGCCCAGGCTGCCTCCCTCACCCACCCCTGAGACCCGGGCCCTGGCCCCGGCTGCCCCTCACCTACCCCTGAGACCCGGGCCCTGGCCCAGGCTGCCTCCCTCACCCACCCCTGAGACCCGGGCCCTGGCCCCGGCTGCCTCCCTTAGCCAAGGCCACTGCCGCAGCAGACTGGGAGCAGGGCTCTGTCTTGCCGACACTGTGCCAGCTTCTGGAGATGGGGAGCGTGTCCTGGCCACCTGCACCCCACCCCCACACACCTGTGGACTTACAATGCCCAAAGCACCGGAGGTTCTCAGCAGATAGCTACCGAGTGGGTGGGAAAGCCAAGGGACGCACCCTCCCCACCCTCTCGCAGATGGGGATGTGCAGGCCCCCCCGCCCCCGCCAGGCTCGAGCACTTCAGGGGTTTGTCTGTAAACCCGAGCGGAGCATTCAGAGCGTCCCCGGGCGCCGTCCTGCCGAGAAGCAGGCCACCCATCTTAGAGAGCAAACGTCTCTCCAGGTGACAGTGTTCCACGACGTGGCTTCCCTGGGCTCCGGTAGCCGTGGAGACGTGTGGGAACATCACGGTGCGAGACTGCCCCTCGGGATGGGCACCAAGCTTGCCCGACTCTCCAGAGAGGGCCAGGGGTCCAGGCTCAGAGGTCAGAACTCCCCTGGAGCCGTGGAGGCACAGGAGCTCCGCCAAGCTCAGGGTGTGCGGTGCTCAGCGTGGAGAGCGAGACACCCGACCACGCTGCCGGGTACCTACACCGGGGTCGGACCGCAGGACACCTGCCATGCCCTCCGCGGTGTCCCTTCTGTCCTTGCCACTCTTGGGGTGCTGAGCAAACGTGTTTTGGCCTCTGCACCCCTGCAGAGCACTGGGGCTCCCCAAGACGTGGGGGCCTGTCTCGCGCCACGGCACCCCTCCCAGGAGAGCCGGCGGGCACACCGCCCTTGAAGGTGCAGGATGCCGCCCTCACGCCACACAGCAGATACCCCTGTGCGCTCAGCAGCCCCTCCCCCGGGCAGCCGCCCTGCAGTAACTCTCAGGAAAGGAGCCGAGTGCGATAAAGCACTTGCAGTTTCTTTCAAGGAAAAAACCTTTAGCACCTGTGTGGTGGTTCTGACACAGTGTTCCCCGGTTCAGACCGTATTGCAGCAGTCAGGTCGCTCCGCCGCACGCCTGGTCCCTGCCAGGGCTGCTCCCGCAGTGCGCGTGGCCTCGGCGTGCTCTGGCGTGAACGCGAAGCCCCGCGTGCTGCAGGCCAGTGCCCGAGACCCCTGCCCTCGAGACCCCCGCCTGTTAGTTCTTGTCTGTCAGTGCTGATTCCAGGGGCAGGCATGGCCGCACAGCAAGTCCAGTGCTGCTAGCGACACTGGCATCCCAGGTTGGCGTACCGACTCGAACCCCGGCTACTCTGTCCTGAAGCTCCCTGCCAGTGTGCCCGGGAAAGCACCGGAAGATGACCCAAGTGCCTGGGCAACTGGGATGGGGATCCTGGCTCCTGGCTCCTGGCTCCTGGCTCCTGGCTCCTGGCTCCTGGCTTTGGCCCCAGCCCAGACCTTCTGCCCTCTCTCTCCCTGCCCTCCCTCTCTCGGCCACTTTCACATGAAGAAATAAATCTTTTCTTTAAAAATGGCTATTGCAGGGCCCACGCTGTGGCTCGGTAGCTAAGCCTCTGCCCGCAATGTTTATCAGTGCCGGTTCGAGTCCCGGCTGCTCCTCTTCCCATCCAGCTCTCTGCTATGGCCTGGGAAAGCAGTAGAAGATGGCCCAAGTCCTTGGGCCCTTGCTTCTGCAAGGGAGACGGGGAAGAAGCTCCTGGCTCTTGGATTCGGATCAGCTCAGCTCCGGCTGTTGTGGCCAACTGGGGAGTGAGCAGCAGATGGAAGACCTTTCTCCCTTTCTCTCTCTCTCCCTCCCTCCCTCTCTCCCTCCCTCTCTCTCTGCAACTCTACCTCTCAAATAAATAAACAAATCTTTCTTTAAAAATGCCTATTGCTGGCACACACATGCTGGCCAGGGGCTCGGGGGCTTTCTGGGAGTTCCACTTCCCCAGCGGGCCTCGGCAGGAGGAAGTTCTGCCCAGGACTTGCTGAACAAACACACCAGGACTGCGCGCCCTCCCTCCGCGTCCTCCGCCGTGGCTTCCCTCGGAGAGCAGGGACTGCCAGCCGCCAGGCGTAGTCTTGCGGAGTGAAAAGGTCTGGCAGGCACTGAATGGCGGTTAGTTCATCCTTGCTAACGCCGCTCAATGCTACGTGGGAAAACACACAGGAAGTTAACTGTAGCTGTGAGTTTGAGGAGTCCTCGAGGCCTGCATGGTAACTGGGGCACGTTACCGGCAACCCAATGTGGTTTTGTGCAGGTCCCTCCGTGCGTCCACCCACAGGGCATCTGTGGTCCTGCATGCGGCCTGCGGCTGGCAGTTGTGTGCGTCTGCAGCTGAGAGCACACGGCCCAGTGTAGCGCAGCTCGTTCACGCTGGGGACGGGGGCTCCAGAGCTGTCTAACCCGAAGCCCCAGCGCAGTCGACCCTCCCCATGGAGGCCCACCTGCAGATGGAGGCGGCCCCTCTCCCAGGAGGCCCACGCTGACCCAGCCGGAGCCAGCACCCTCACAGTTCTCACAGTGCAGTCCCCCCCACACACTGGAAAGGCCTCGTGCCACGAGTGGAAAGTGGACCACGGAGCTCGAGTGGCCCCATGAGCTCTGCCCCTTGGAGTCGCTTGCGGCACCTGAAATGCAGGAACCCGAGTTTGGGGTTGGGTGCCCCCGCGCGCCTGGGCTCCAGTGGGTGACAGAGGCAGGAGTGGAACACCAGGAAGGAGGGAGCCCCTCAGAGCCAGGGCACCTGGCAGCCGCATGGACTGTTCTGCACCATGCAGCGCCAGGCGGACGGGACACATCCAAACACAAGCCTGGTCTGCAAAGACACTGATCTCCCGGACGCAACACAGCAACAGCAGGGCCGACTTCCCCGGGCCGAGTACTTAGCGCAGGTCTGAACGGCGAACCCCCAGAGGCAGAAAAGCAACCAATCCTTCATCAGGGCACATTCCTGCGGACCTCACCGTGAGGGTGCCGTGGGCGGGATCGCGTCCCTGTAGCAAGGGAGTCCGCGGTCCCTGCCGTCCACCTCTGCAGAGGGGCTGTGGGGGCAGCCCTAATCCCCGGGGACCCGGGTCCTCACGGGAAATGGAGATCCGGACCCAGACTCGGCTGAGCCCAGGCGGCGGCGGAGCCCACGCAGGGCAGGCGGCCCAGCTGTAGCCGGAGTGGTCAGCTAGTGGCCAGCTCCCAACATCGCCCTCTGGGCAGGGACCCATGGCGGCTTTGTCCTGAAGGGACCGAGGCCTATAGCATGCTCAGAGGAGGCACAAGGCCTGGTGTGGCCCCAAGAGATCTCAGGGCCGGGCGGGCACAGCTGGGACTTCCCTCCACACTGCCTCCTGCGGAATTAGGCAACACACTTAAAAAAAAAAAAAAAGAAAAAAAACTAAGTTTTCATGAGTGTAAATATTTGAAAATGGTCTCGTAACTACTTCTGGCCATGTAAGCGGAAATCAAACTGCCTGCCAACAGACCCGGGACCCTGAGCAGTGGCCTCATCTCCCTGCTGCTGTCCGGGACCCACGCCACGCTGCAGGGCCGGGCTCAACAGCACTGCCGCTGCCCCGCTGCCCCGCCGTCCCTGCAGAACCCCGCCCGCTCCGACCCTGTGCTAAGGAGGTGGCCCAGTTCCCCCGGCCTCGGCTCCAGCGACAGGGAAGTGGGCAGCGTGGGCTCCGTGAGGCACCCGGCCACTTCCTCCCTCGCTGCCCCAGGTTGCTGGTTCTCTAGCGGGAGGCCCAGGAGGGGAGGGGTAAGCAGAGCAGGGCCGCCCAAGGCCTGGTCTCCCTCCAGCCCGAGCCTGGAGCCGCCTGATCCTGCCCGCTCAGAGCAGGGCGGAGCTGCCCTCCTGTTCCCTGCTACCCCCCCCCCCCCCGCGACTCTTGCTGCTCCCACCTGAGCCAGCGGGGGCCTGCTTCTGCCCCGGGCTCACACCTCACACACAGCCCGGGCCTAACTGCTCACAGCTCACACACAGCCCGGGCCTAACTGCTCACAGCTCACACACAGCTGGGCTTGGCTTCTGAGGGCCCCCTCTTCCCAGGGAGCGTCTCCCAGCCCCCACCGCCCCAAGCACCCCAGGACTCTGTAGCCACCACCCTCTGCTCCAAACGCACACACATACCTCGCAGCCCCCACACCTGTGCTGCCGGGGAAGGGCTCCTCTGACCACTTCACCCCATCCCAGCACGGGTGTGTGTCCCCAACTACAGACACACGGCCCCCCACTGCAGGCACATGGCCCCACTGCAGGCACAGGGTCCCCCACTGCAGGCACACGGCCCCACTGCAGGCACACAGCCCCCCACTGCAGGCACACGGCCCCACTGCAGGCACACAGCCTCCCACTGCAGGCACACGGCCCCACTGCAGACACACGGCCCCCCACTGCAGGCACAGGGTCACCCCACTGCAGGCACACGGCCCCCCTACTGCAGGCACAGGGTCCCCCCACTGCAGACACACGGCCCCACTGCAGGCACACAGCCCCCCACTGCAGGCACACGGCCCTCCCACTGCAGGCACATGGCCCCCCCACTGCAGGCACACGGCCCCCCACTGCAGGCACACAGCCTCCCACTGCAGGCACACAGCCCCCCATTGCAGGCACACGGCCCCCCACTGCAGGCACAGGGTCACCCCACTGCAGGCACACGGCCCCACTGCAGGCACACAGCCTCCCACTGCAGGCACACAGCCTCCCACTGCAGGCACACGGCCCCACTGCAGACACACGGCCCCCCACTGCAGGCACAGGGTCACCCCACTGCAGGCACACGGCCCCCCACTGCAGACATACAGCCCCCCCACTGCAGGCACACGGCCCCCCACTGCAGGCACACAGCCCCACTGTAGACACACGGCCCCCCCACTGCAGACACACGGCCCCCCATTGCAGGCACACGGCCCCACTGCAGACATACGCCCCCCTCCATTGCAGGCACACAGCCCCCACTACAGACACACGGCCCCCCACTGCAGGCACAGGGTCTGCTGCCACTGCCGGCTTCTGTCTGTCCCTCAACAGTGCAGGTGTGTGTCCGCAAGCCGGCTGGCCCCTCTAGCGCCCACCCAGGTGCCTCCTGTGCAGGGAGCCGCCTCTGGCACAGTGCTGGCAGGCAGCTGAGTTTGCAGCTGCACGGTGGTCCCCACCTGACGCCCTAGGGAAGACGACAGGGACTCAGCCCCCAGCCGCTCATCCGTGCTCTCCCCTGGGCTGGGCACAAAAAGTCCACTGGGCATTTTGTGAACTCTGCTCCAGGGCTCCTCACCACCCCCGCACTAAGCCCCCCAGCCCCGCCCCTGCAAGGATCAGCCAGGCTTCTGCACACCTGAGCTGTAGCGGGGCCTCCAGCCCAGGAGCCTGGGGTCAGGACCCCCCAGCACAGCCTCGTGGGCCTGGAGGACGCAGCCACTCAGGCCGGTGTTTCAGCACCTGCTGCTCATCCCCGTTGAGTCCTGGGGTGCCACTGCGCCGGCAGGGCCTGGCAGGGCGCAGGAGCTGGTGGGCGGGCTTGGGTGGGATCCACGGCCCCCAGTCCTGTGGGCTGCACATCACAGACGAGGTGGGGACAGAGACCAGCCGGGCAGTGCCTGTGTCCACCCCTGCAGTCACCTCCCTCACCCCGGCCCCTCGCTGGAGGACCAGGCTGCCTGGGCCCCCGGGGGCTGGGAGTGGGCACTGCACTGCCACAGGCAGAGCTGCTGGCCTGGGGCGTCCCGCGCCCTGCTGCTTGGGGGGCCCAGTGCTCCTGGGCGGGCTCCCCTGTGGCACGTTTCACCTGCAGCACGCGCCAGCCCCCCATGGCCGATGGCCATCCTGACAAGCACACATGCGACGCTGGCTTTGAACGAATGTTGCACGCTGGTCCTGGCTCTCGCCTCTGTCTGCACAGCCTCCTGCCTGACCCCCTGCCTCACTTGCATTCAGAGCCCGAGGCCTCACACCCCCTCTGGGGCTGGGGAGGTCCCAGCGACCAGGAATGGGGACACCCACCCCTTGGGGCTATCGCTCCGCCCATCCTGGGGAGGGGGTTAGACCGCTGCTTACAGCACACACATCCCATGCAGGAGGGCTGGTTCCAGTCCCGGCTGCTCTGCTCCCCATCCAGCCCCCTGCCACCATGACTGGGAAGCACCAGATGATGGCCCAAGCGCTTGGGACCTTGCTACCCTCGTGGGAGGCCAGGATGGGGCTCTTGGCCCCCGGCTTCCGCCTGGTCCTGGCTATTGTGGCCATTTGGGGAATGAACCAGGAGATGGAAGATCTCTGTCTGTCTCTCTCTCTCTCTCTGTTGCTGTGCCTTTGCCTTTCAAATCAATCAATCAATCTATAAAAATGAAAATGGGGGGGGGTGCGTGTGGGAGAAGACGGAGCACAGCGGTGGGTCAGGGCCTTGGGGAAGAGGCCCTGCCGCCTGGCTGTGCTCTGTGGCCCCGGGCAGGTGGGCAGGACACACGTGTTGAGAGCATGGGCCCATTACTGGGAATCCGGGCACACCTAGAGCAGTCGTGGCTGTGCAGTCCCCGGAAGTCCCAGCTGCCGGTTCCTAACAGGAGCCGTGTGCTGGGCACGGTGTCCAGGCCCCTCCACCAGCCACCTCATCCACGTCCTCTGCCAGCCTTGTTCACCTGCTGCTACCAGACGGCAGCCCTGCGGCTTAGGGAGGCGGCGTGCGTGGCCCATGTCACCCCGAGTCCAGAGCGGGGGTCTGGGGTTCCACACTTGTTCAGTGCCCCGCGTGTGTCTCTCAAGAGCTCCGTGGAGGGAACACTCAGAGGCAAACAGGCGTAGGTGCTGGGGCCGGTTCTGCCTCACCCTGCGGCCGCCCTGTCGAGCAGCCCCGGGCCCGCAGAGGCTGGGCCGGAGAGCTGGAGGCTCCGACGGTGGGACGCCCACCACGCCAACAGCCTGCAGCGAGGCGTTCGGCGTGAAAATCTGGACACGCATATGCTGGGTTGCCGCAAATAGCGTCCATTCAGTGTGTACTGACAGGGAGCCCTTCTCTCTGTGTGTTGGCACGGAGAACCCACGCCCCTGGGTGTGACGTCACAGCGCGGCTGGCTGCCCGAGAACAGGGTGACTACACCGGTGCTCCCGTGTGGGCCCCGGAGCCTGCATTTCACCACCGAAACCGGAACAGCCGCGCTGAAAGGAGGCCGCTGAGACCTGTGCGTTCAGGAATGGCACAGGGATCCCGTGTGCTCACGACACCGAAGACAGCAGTCAGCGGTTCTCCACAGAAGAAAACAAACATGGACCCTCCCACATGCACCAGCTGGACCCAGGCTCTGGCCTCGGCTGCCCCTGCTCACCTCCCGCCCGCCCAGCGGCTCCCGGCCCACTGGCAGCCGACAACGTCCCCAGACCGTGCCAGACATCTCCTGGCTGGGGTGGGGCGGCCCGCCGTGCCGAGACCCCTCCCTGAACGGGAGGATTACAGACAGAGCGGGAGCCCCTGCTGCACCAAAGCTCAATGGAAATTAGGACTGGGCCCAGCAGCGCCCCTCCCTCAGCGGACAGGAGCCCCGCACCATCTGTCCCCCTTCCCTGCCGGGAGGGGCCCTGTCCCCTGTCCCCAGCGCTGGCCCTGGGAGTCTGCCTTCCCACTTCCCGCGCGCTCCTGAGAGGTCCTGGCTCCCTGGTGCCGCCCCCTCCCGCCAGCCCCCCGCCCCCGAGGGGCTGTGTCCAAAGGCTGTGGCCAAGGAGACCAGGCAGGAGCAGGCCAGCAGCCACAGACCCCGCAGCCCCTCTGCGGCTCAGGCCTGGTGCCCTGCACCCCGACACTCACCAGCGATTCCCCGGGCGCCTCCTGGTCTCAGTGTGGGGACGCCAAGCAGCCACTCCAGCTCCCTCTCCCAGACGTCATCTGGATTCCAAGCAGAGGCAGCTGGGAGTACATGAGCCACGGGACGCAGGACCCCGGGCCCTGGACGGCGACCGCCGAGTCAGAGGACCCAGCCCCGACCCTGGCCTGGGCTGCAGCCTCCTGTGGGTGTGTGCTGTGCCCGGGCTGGGTGCCGCGGAGGGCAGCTGTGCCATCCTGGCCGCGCCAGGGCCCTCCAGAGGGTCTCGGTCCCAGCCCCCCCCACCTCTGCGACCTCCACCCCGGCGACCTCACTGTGGTAAACTCCAGGAAGGACGGCTGCTGGCCCACACCCCGGGGTCCTGCTGGCTGCCCGGAAGGCGCTGCAGCCAGGGCGAGGAGCAGCTTCTAGCAGCCCGGGCTGAGTCACCCTTGGCAAGACTCCCGCCCGCCCGCCCAGAGTCACGCTGTGCCCATCTGCCCACACAGTGCAGCCGCCACCTGCCCTGCAGCCTTGAGGGAGATCCCCCAGGGCAGGGGCGCGGCCCCCCAGGAGGGGCCGGGGCGAGGACCCCCTCTTCCAGGAGAGGACAGGGGACTCCCAGCTGGGCGCCCAGCACTAGGGCCGTCTCGCCCGAGGCAGGCACAGGTGCCACCCACTGCAGGCCCACAGGCAGCACAGGCTCCGTGGGGCCCTGGGAAGGAGGGGTGTGTGTGTGGATGTGCGTGTGTGGATGTGCATGTATGTGTGTGTACGTGTACGTATATGTGCATAAGTGTGTCTGAGTGTGTGTTTATGTACATGTGTGTATGTGTAAGTCTATGAGTGTATGTGCATATGTGTGCATGGGTGTGTATAGGTGTGAGTGTATGGTGTGTATGTGTATTTATGTATGAGTGTGTACAGGTGACTGTATGTGGGTATTAATGTGTGTATGTGTATGTCTGTGGGCACGTGTATTAATGTATGTGCATGAGTGTGTGTAGATGTATATATGTATGTGTGTGTATATGTGTGTGTAAGTATTCTATGAGTGTATGTGTATATATGTGTATGTGTGTATGAGGGTGTATGTACTTGTGTGAGAGTATGAGTGTGTATGTGTGTATGAATGCGTGTACTAATGTGTATATGAGTCTGTGTAAGTGTGTGTGTCTGAGTCTGTATAAATATGTGTGTATTAATGTTGTGTGTACTAATGTGTGTGAGTGTGGGGGACGTGGGCCCATCAGTCCCCTCACCAGCGTGCTGGGTGTCTGCCCTCCTGTGGTTGGTTAGCCACCACGCGGGAGAGCCCAGGGCTCCACGTAGGGTACAGCGTGTGAAGTTTCCATCCAAGGCCAGCTCTCGGCCTCTGTCCTACCCTGGGCCGGCACCAAGCTGTGGTCAGTGCGGGTTGTCCCTGATCCAGCGCACAGACTGTCCATTCCACAGCAGGAGTCCCCGCTGGACGCCACCTCCAGGCTGGCCCCTCTGGTTGTCCTGGCTCCCCAAGGTGGCTGTGAGAGGGATGGCCAGCACGTGGGTCCCACTCTGCCCACCCCGGCATGATCCACCGTGTGGGAACATGGCTGCCCACCGGGCTTCCGTTCTCAGCTAACCCGGCGTCTCCCCCATCTCCGCAGATGAGCAGTCAGCCCGGGTCCCGCGAAACCCTGCAGTCCCAGGATTTCATCTGGCGCTCACTCAGCAGTCTCTCAGAGGACTCTGGACGCCCGGGGGCATCCCCGTGTCACAAAGTGGCGCCGTGGCCTCTGAAGGGGCCGGTCAGGTGCCCCGCTCCCCGGCAGGCTGCGGTGGCCCTCGGCGTGTGGTGGGGAAAAAGGCAGCTCACCGCTGTATTTTCAATACAAAGGCTTTATTTGTGAGCTACGGCAGCGGCTAGGAGTCCACGGGAGCTCGGGAGGCTGTCGCTCACACGGGGCGGGCACGCGGCTTAGCCCACGCTCGGCGAAGTCACAGCATTAGCGGTTTGGTCTCCAAAGTGCTGCGTCCTTTATTTCTGGAATGCCTGTGCCAGGCGTCGCCTGCTCTCACTGCAGGAAGCACAACCTTGCCCTGGAACCGTGGGCGGGCCACGGTGGACGCAGACCGCGACCTGCGTGTGGGCAGGGAGGGCAGCGGCCGGCACGAGGGCTGCCCGCATCAGCAGGCGCAGGAGCACTGAGCACCGGGCACCGTCACTGCCTGCTGCCCGCCACGCGGCCACCTGCGTGTTTCCAGAGGGGCTCAGTCCAGGCAGCCCCGCCCTGGGTGCACGCCTCACCCGGCGTCCACAGCGCGAGTTTTGGTCAGAGCAAACGTTCTTTAAGAGAAAGATACTGGCTAAAACATGAACTGTTAACTTCTTAATAGAAAAATGCGATTTAAAAATGCTACTTGTTAACATTTACAGCAGACACAGTTTATCACTTTGGGAAACCAAGCTCCCTTCCCACAGCAAATCGCGCGAGTTTCCGGCCTTTTACAGTTGTTACAGGTTCAGCTCTGTAATTTAAACTATGGAACATAAATACCAGTAGCGAACCTGAAGCTGATACAATTGTTTTAGAAACTGTGAATCGATTCCTATGCTACGGAATTCGCTGCCTCGCAGGCCCTCCAGGTCACATGACACAGGAACAGGACTCCCGGACAGCCACAGCGGCTCCGAGGGGCGTGGTCTGTTCCCAGGGCGCAGCAGCCACGCAGGCCTCCGCCTTCTTCCAGGCCCCTGCACTGAGCTGTGCGTGCAGAGGAGGAGCGGGGAGCCCCACAGAGCCCCTGCGGCCATATTGCACGTATCCCCCAGAACCGCGTCTTACCGGCCCCCAGCACACCCTGGGCAGCCCCGAGGCGAGCTGAGGCCAGGCGTGGCCGTGTCACCTACACGCCCAGCAGGGGGATCTGCCAGACCATCACGGACGACACGGGCTCCTCCTGGGTGGGCGGCCTGGCCTTCCGGTGCACCCGCCGGTGGCCCTGGCCCCCGCACACCACCAGCGCTGAGCTGGCCCTGGCCCTCCTCCCTCGCCTGGCTCTGCTCCTCGGGCAGAGGGCGGGGCCCTGCAGGAGGTCCTCCGACCTGTGCTCCAGGGAGCTGGAGCCCTGGGACAGGCTCAGGGAGCCGGAGGACGAGGACGCGTCGCTCCCCTGGGTCAGGGACCCCGCAGACTCCCCCAGCCACACTGCCGCCTCAGGCCCGGCCCCCTCGCTGGGGGGCGCCTCCTTGGGGTCCTCCTCTTGAGGCTCGCGGCCGGGAGGCGGGCTGTCCCTCGCACCGTCCTTGTCCCGCTTGTGTGAAGCCGTGGCCGTAACGATGAACTTGACAGGACCGCTGTGTGCATGGTAGGAGACCATGCCTCTTCCTGAGGGGCAGCAATGGGACAGTGAGACACGGGGCACCCGCTCCAACCCGGGGCCCCCAGCGCGCGTGCCTCCAGGGTATGCTCCGTGCGCTTTTGGTTTATTTCAAGAAAGCCTCAGAAGCGGGCATCTGCAAGGCACGCCCGGGCCTCCCGCACCACATCTCGGCCCGATACCCACGCTGTGTTTCCGAAGGAGGGACAGTGTTTTCCCACGCTCCGCGAGCAGTGCCTTCCCACGTGCTCGGGAAACAAACTGAATTCTCCTAAGTCTCCGTTCTTGGAAATCTAAGCCTGCAACGTGTCAGGTTTTAGATCAAGATGCCTAAGTTATCAGTAGCTTCCTGTCAGTGTTCACTAAAAAAGGGTGCAGGAGCTTAGCACAATTCCGCGGTCTCAGCTAAAATGAGCACTTCTCCATTTCCAGGGGACGGGGTTCGAATTTCAGCATCGCCACCCTGCAGGGCTTCCTGTGAGCCCCAGCCCTGTGCTGCTCCCTGCGTGCAGGGTGGAACCGGCCCCAGCGCCACCCTCGCCCTGCATGGCCACAGCCGGTGAAACTGCGGAACGCTGGGTGCCGAGGGCCTCGCTGGTGGTGAGCTGAGCCGCCCAGGCAGTCGGCCGTGCTGGGGGCGGAAGCCGGGACGACGCCACAGCATCTGCCAGCACCGCTGGTGCCCGTGGGCTCCACCTCCGGCGGCTGCAGCCCTGGACCCACCAGGTCACTGTCTGGGTACCTGCAGCGGCCAGGCCTGGAAGCCGGGAACACCATCTGAGCTTCCCACGTGGGTGGCAGGGACCCAAGGCCTTGGGCCATCGCTGCTGTCTCCCAGGGCCTGAGCTGGGCGCCCGATCAAGGCACGGAGGTGGGATGTGGCTCTCCAGACACGAAGCTGAATTCCCACCCCAGAAAATGAAAAGCTTTTTAAAGTGCAAATTGGCCAAACTCAGAGGGAACCCAGTACGCGGAGATGATGTGAAGCGTCCTGGGCACAGGGCGGGGGGTGCGAGCTCTGTGAGGGGCGGCTGGGCACAGGTGTCCGAGCCTTGTCCACTCCAGGCTGGGCACTGGCGGCGACTTCCACCGTCGCTGTCTAACTGCACAGGGTACTTACGGTGTGGGGCGCTTCAACCCACAGGGTGTCACGGAAGTAGAAGCGCAGACACGAATCCCTTAGCCCCAACAGGCGGGTCTACCTGCACCCTCACGGGACCTGGGGTCCAGGGCGGGGGTGCTCGGGGGCCGACCCCATAGGTCAGCGTGGAAACACTGGCCAGTTCCCTGCACATCCTCCCCCTTAATCCTGTCTCCCACGTGGACACTATCATATAAACTGGCTAAACCTCCGTACAGTTTTCCGCATCTTCTTTCTCTCAGGGGCAGAGTGAGTGAGCGAGCTCTCCTTCACGGCTCCCCCAGCGCCCGGAACAGCCCTGAGCAGGCCAGGCGCGGGGGTTGGGGACTCAGTCCAGGTTTCCCAGGTGGGAGGCAGGGATGCAGCGAGCGGAGCCACCACGGCTGCCCCCCGGGGTGCCTCGTGTGGGAAGCAGGTGCCCCGACCACGGCGCTCCACGCTCAGCCCGGGCACCCGTGGAAGCTCTGCTCCCCCCTCCTTTCTGCCGGCTGCCCACACAGCCCCTGGCAAGCACAGGCCTGCCCCTGCTCTGGGGCGGTCAGGCTGTGTCCTGGGCACAGCGTCCTTGTGCACTGGGCTCTGAGCCCTGCGCTGGTTATGCCGGCTGCCCACACAGCCCCTGGCAAGCACAGGCCTGCCCCTGCTCTGGGGCGGTCAGGCTGTGTCCTGGGCACAGCGTCCTTGTGCACTGGGCTCTGAGCCCTGCGCTGGACGTCCTGCCCCCCGGGAAGAAGCGCATCTTACAGCGTGAGCTGCTCCCCCGAAGGCTGCACCCATGTGAGCTGCTGCTGACGCTGCCTCGGGCACAGACGGGCATTCCCGGCCCCACTGGTGGAAACTGACCACTGGCTATAAAGGTAACAGGGACCTCACTGTGGCGTAGCGGGTAGAGCCGCTGCCTGCACCCCATATGGATGCCGGTTCAAGTCCCGGCTGCTCCACTTCCGATCCAGCTCCCTGCTAATGCGCCTGGGAAATGGCGGAAGATGGGCCAAGTGCTTGGGCCCTGCACCCGCGTAGGAGACGTAGGAGACAGGGATGGAGCTCTTGGCTCCTGGCTTCAGCCTGGCCCCACGCTGGCCACTGTGGCCACCTGGGGAGTGAACCCTGGATAGAGGATCTCTGTCTCTGCCTCTCTCCGCAACTCTGCCTTTCTAATAAAATTAATAAATCTTACTTTTTATAAAGGTAACACGAACATGTACTCCTGGAACAAGATCTCCCGGGGCCACTAATGGGAGAGAACACAAGGCACAGACGAGGGCTCCCCCCTGGCCGGCGCTGTGCGGCCTCCCGCACCCGGGGAGCCCACTCACCGGTCACCTTGGGGATCCCCTGCAGCCGGGGCACAGGCAGGGCCACGACCACGCCCAGGCTGGTGCCCACCATCAGCAAGCCGTGGCAGACGAGCAGGCTGGTGACGGAGAGCCGCTGGTGCCCTGGGTGGGAGACAGAGAGGGGCTCTGTGTCCTGCAGCCCGACCCCCACAGCACATGCATGTGCACACACAACACAGCACACACATGTATGCACACAGCACACACACAACACACACCCATACAACACCAGCATACACATATACACACATTCAACAATAGCACACAACACACACATACAAAACACACAACACAGCACACACATGTATACACACAACACACAGCACACACAGCACACATACAACACACACCATACAACACCAGCACACATGTATACAAACACACATCCAACAATAGCACACAACACACACATACAAAACACACAACACAGCACACACATGTATACACACAACACACAGCACACACAGCACACACACAACACACACCCATACAACACCAGCACACATGTATACAAACACACATCCAACAATAGCACACAACACACACATACAAAACACACAACACAGCACACACATGTATACACACAACACACAGCACACATACAACACACACCCATACAACACCAGCACACACGTATACACACATTCAACAATAGCACACAACACACAACACACACATACAAAACACACAACACAGCACACACATGTATACACACAACACACAGCACACACAGCACACATACAACACACACCCATACAACACCAGCACACATGTATACCAACACACATTCAATAGCACACAACACACAACACAGTACACACATACAAAACACAACACAGCACACACATGTATACACACAACACACAGCACACATACAACACACACCATACAACACCAGCACACACGTATACAAACACACATTCAAAAATAGCACACAACACACAACACAGCACACACATACAAAACACAAACAGAGCACACACATGTATACACACAGCACACATACAACACTCGCCCATACAACACCAGCACACACGTATACAAACACACATCCAACAATAGCACACAACACACAACACAGCACACACATACAATCCACACCCATACAACACACAGCACATACAACCAGACACATACAGCATGCATACACACCACACATACATACAACATACTGAAATACACACAGCACACACATATACCAAACACATGCCACACACAGCACACATATATAACACAACACACACAGCACAAAGAAGTACAAATAAAGACATCTGGTTTTGCTTCAACACTAGTTCCTGTTAGTTTTTTTTTTTAAGATTTATTTTATTGATTTGAAAAGCAGAGTTACAGAGAGAGGAAAAAAAAAAAGAACAGGTGACTTTCCATCTACTGGTTCACTCCGCAAATGGCCGCACCTGCCAAGGCTGGGCCAGGCTGAAGCCAGGAGCCAGGAGCTTCCTCTGGGTCTCCCATGTGGGTGCAGGGGCCCAAGAAGCCATCTTCCGCTGCCTTCCCAGGCCACAGCAGGGAGCTGGATGGGAAGTGCAGCAGCCGGGACTGGAACCAGCGCCCAGATGGGATGCTGGCGCTGCAGACGGCGGCCTCACGGCTGGGAAGCAGTGCCAGCCTGTGGGGAGCAACTCGGACTAGACTAAGTTACTGGAATTAAGACTTATTCTCTGCATCTGCTCTCCCACAATATGGCGCTGGGAGAGAAGAGAACAGCTTCTACGCAGCTGCCTCTCACCAACTTGACAAGCTGCAGGAGCTGCTCCTGATTGGAGGAGAGCAGCGTACTTGGCGTGTGGGTAGCAGAGTTGGGATTGGTGGAAGAGGACTATAAAGGAGGAGAGAGACAACATGCACCAGGAACATCTAAGGGGAACATCTGAGGGAACACCTGAGCAGCCCCCGAGAGAGCCTGCCGGCGGTGTGCCGCTCCCCCGCAGAAGTGGGGAAAGTGGCAGGGGGAACCGCCCTTCCACGGAGGTGGAAGGGACAGTAGCCAACCCGGGAAGAACCAGCAGCAAACCCGGGGAGGGCCAAGCAGACGAAAGAACAACGCAGGGTCCTGTGTCGTTCCTCCACGAAGAGGGGGAGCGACATAATGGTGCCGTGACTCGGATAGGAAGCCTAGGCAGGGTTTAGTGTCGTTCCTCCACGAAGAGGGGGAGCGACACCAGCCCCTCACATTAGCTGTCAACAGCTGAGAATCCTTATGTCCCAGGGACTCTGAACGCTTGCCTGTTTTGAGTGACGCGGCCTCAGAGACAGATCTCGGCCCAGTCCGTCCATGGAGCCATCCCACAGGTGTGTAGTGCTTGTTTCAAAACTGACGAGAAGCAAGGCAGGGTGAGAAGCTGGTGCCACGGGTGTTGACCGTTGCTTCCCGGCTTACTGGACAGCAGCTCAGGGCGTGGCAGCCTAGCGGGCGGGGGCGGGCCCCGGCAAGCCTGGGGAGTGCCGGGCGGGCACTGCATGCCAAGTCAGCACACGAGCCGCGAGCGGGCCAGCACTGCTGGTGGACAGCGGTGGCACCTGTTGACTGTGTGCACCTGTCCTTCTCGAAGGCACCCGGCTTCCCAGCTGTGCCAGAGAACAGGGCTGACGTCTCGTTCTCCACCCCAGGCTTCCGGCGTTACCAATCTCACAGCAGGGACTTGGCTTCTGGCGTTACCAATCTCACAGCAGGGACTTGGCTTCTGGCGTTACCAGTCTCACAGCAGGGACTCAGCTTCCGGTGTTACCAGTCTCACGGCAATGACTCCGGCTTCTGGCGTTACCAGTCTCACGGCAATGACTCCGGCTTCTGGCGTTACCAGTCTCACGGCAATGACTCCGGCTTCTGGCGTTACCAGTCTCACGGCAATGACTCCGGCTTCCAGCGTTAGCAATCTCACAGCAGGGACTCCGGCTTCCGGCATTACCAGTCTCACAGCAATGACTCTGGCTTCTGGCGTTAGCAATCTCACGGCAATGACTCCAGCTTCCGGCGTTACCAGTCTCACAGTAATGACTCCAGCTTCCGGCGTTACCAGTCTCATGGCAGGGACTCGGCTTCCGGCGTTACCAGTCTCACGGCAGGGAGACTCTCACCGTCACCTCTAGATGGGGCTGCCAGGTGCCAGCACCCCTTCCTCAGCCACTGGATGTGGGGTGCACCTGCTGGAACACCCCCACTGCCCCTGTGTGGGGCCAACATCCTGAGAAATACTGCAGTACTGGAAGTGAGAGAAATGGCCCCTGGGCTAAAGGCATGGCCAGGGTCCCCCGGATTCTGTGGAGCTGGGCCACGGGGTCACTCTGTCACCTGGGTCCCTTCCCTGCCATGAGCAGGCACTGGGCTCCCTCTTGGTGGTTTGGCGTCACCTCTCATGCATCTAACACTGGTGCTGCTGCCGGATCCTGGGACGCCTGGCCTGGGGGCGAGGCAGGGTGGCAGCAGACATGGGGACCGAGCACACGGGTGGCACAGGTCTTTACAGGGCTCTGTGGGGCTCGACTCAGGGGGCGAGGGCGAGCCCAGCCGTGGCCGTGGAGAAGGGTTTGTCTGCAGATGGCTGGAGTGGACAGAGGCAGCATCAGTGGCGCGGTGGTGGGGCTGGTGCTAGATGCTGTACGTGGCGCACACGTATGTACGGCTGGAGTCGAAACACACACCGAGGGTGACTGGGAGCGACGGCGGTCTCTGTGAGGTGCCAGCCTGAAGGAGGCCTCCACTCGGCCCCTCTGAATCACAGACAGTGACCCGGGGCCACCTCGCCCAGCCCGTCCAATGACACCACAGCCCAGCACGACCGAGTGAGCGCGGGGACAGCCTCTGGCCCCTGCCCTCACAGGCTGTGAACAAAGGATCCAAGTCTCCTGCAGGTCACGCTCGGACAGAGGTCTGGAGCCTTCCGAGCTGCCTCCGGTGGCACCTGGGACCCCCAGGGACCCCGGGAGGTGCCTGTGCTTTGGTGGTGACCATGTGGCCTGAGAGGAAGGCACTCGAGGCCAGCCTGCGTCTGTGTCCTCCAGGCTGCCACAGCGCAGGCCATGGGGCAGGGCTACAGAGCATGGAAGCTTCTAGGGGCTGTAGCCCGGGTCTGCAGCGAGGTCCCAGGTCTCGGTCGGCAGGCCGTGCCTTCTCGCTGGCCCGTGCAGGGAGAGAGGGACCGAGCCATGGTCGCCTGCTCAGTGTGCCAGGGCACGGGTCCCCTCATGGGGCTCCCTGCTCATGCCCTCCCAGAGGCCACGCCTCCTGGCCATGCCTCGGGGGACTGGGCTCCCTGTGGGAGTTAGGGATCACGTTCAGCCTGTAGCACTGACACTGAGGACGCTTGGGGAAAGCACAGCAGGTTGGGGGCGGGTTGCGGAGAGAGAGTGGAGCCGTCCTCGGACAGGGAGGGAGCCCGGGGGAGGAAGCTCCGTGGGGCTGCCCAGCCTGGCAGGCAAGGCGAGATCTACTTGTGCAGTTGTGTTTGGGATACCCCGGCTCCTGTACAACTCCCAGCGAGGAAGTGGGGAGCGCGGGGCACACGAGTGGCTGCCCCGCCCCCGCTGCGCCTGCGTCAGACCCCAGAGCTAAGCCCTGCACTGACCTTTGCCGTTCGGCCCGGGGTCCCTGGGTTCGAGTCCTTGTCAGACCTGTCCTGCCTCCCCTCCAGACTGAGATACGCTGGGGGCTGTGGGGCTCCAGGGCCTGGGGCGGCGTCTTTCCTGGGGTCTCCTGGCCGCCACGCCACCTGGGAACGGTCTTGTCCCCATGCAGCAGCCGTGGTGACACCTCACCAGCACCGCAGCCCAGGACCACGCACAACCCCTTCCACACACGCTGCAACAGCAGTGATGGACGTGCTCACACCAGGGACACACTCGCACACATATGTAACACACACCAGCAACATGCTCACACACACCAGGGACACACACACAACTGTGAAACACCAGGGACACGCTCACACACAGCTGTGACACACACACCAGGGACACGCTCACACACAGCTGTGACACACACACCAGGGACACGCTCACACACAGCTGTGACACAGGCACACAATAGCCACATGCTCACACACACCAGGGACACGCTCACACACAGCTGTGACACACACACCAGGGACACACTCACACACAGCTGTGACACAGGCACACAACAGCCACATGCTCACACACACTAGGGACACACACACAGCTGTGACACACAAGGGATATGCTCACACATGGCTGTGACACAGGCACACAGCAGCCACATGCTCACACACACCAGGGACACGCTCACACACAGCTGTGACACACAAGGGATATGCTCACACATGGCTGTGACACAGGCACACAGCAGCCACATGCTCACACACACCAGGGACACGCTCACACATAGCTGTGACACACACAAGGGACACACTCACACATGCCTGTGACACAGGCACACGGAAGCTACATGCACACACCAGCTACACACATACACACCAGGGACATGTTCACACACACCAGTTACTTCACACACACCAGTTACTTCACACACACCAGTGACACACCCATGAGTACACACCAGCTACAGGCATACACACGCTGGTCACACACAGTTCAGGGCCCCTCCTGCATCCTCACACCCAGCTCATGGCTTCGTCCTTCGCCCTCCCACCCAAGGTCCCGGCTCCGCCCAGCACGGAAACGGCCTGTAGCAACCACGCTCTGTCTTGGCGTGACTCTCACACGCGTGGGGTGGCCCCATGCCCCTCCCCCACACCTGGCAGCACATGGTGCACGGGTGTTGGCGTCACTCTCACACATGTGTAATGGTCCCGCCCCCCCCCACCTGGCAGCACGTGGTGCATGGGATTTGGCATCACTCTCACACATGTGTAATGGTCCCGTCCCCCCCACCTGGCAGCACGTGGTGCACGGGGTTTGGCGTCACACGCGTGTAATGGTCCCATCCCCCCCACCTGGCAGTATGTGGTGCACGGGTGTTGGTGTCACTCTCACATGCATGTAATGGTCCCATCCCCCTCACCTGGAAGCACATGGTGCCCGGGGTTTGGCGTCACTCTCACACACATGTAATGGTCCCGTCCCCCTCACTTGGCAGCACGTGGTGCCCGGGGTTTGGCGTCTGTCACATGCATGTAATGGTCCCGTTCCCCTCACCTGGCAGCACGTGGTGCATGCGGTTTGGCGTCACTCACACGTGTGTAATGGTCCCGTCCCCCCCACCTGGCAGCACATGGTACACGGGGTTTGGCGTCACTCACACGCGTGTAATGGTCCCACCCCCCCCACCTGGCAGCATGTGGTACACGGGGTTTGGCGTCACTCACACACGTGTAATGGTCCCACCCCCCCCACCTGGCAGCATGTGGTACACGGGGTTTGGCGTCACTCACACACGTGTAATGGTCCCGTTCCCCCCACCTGGCAGCATGTGGTGCACGGGGTTTGGCATCACTCACACGCATGTAATGGTCCCGTCTCCCCACCTGGCAGCATGTGGTGCACGGGGTTTGGCGTCACTGACACGCGTGTAATGGTCCCGCCCCCCCCACCTGGCAGCATGTGGTGCACGGGGTTTGGCGTCACACGCGTGTAATGGTCCCACCCACCCCCCACCTGGCAGCATGTGGTGCACGGGGTTTGGTGTCTCTCACACGCGTGTAATGGTCCCGTCCCCCCACCTGGCAGCATGTGGTGCACGGGGTTTGGCGTCACTCACACGCGTGTAATGGTCCCACCCCCCCCACCTGGCAGCATGTGGTGCACGGGGTTTGGCGTCACTCACACGCGTGTAATGGTCCCATCCCCCCCTCACCTGGCAGCATGTGGTGCACGGGGGCCGCGATGTTCACGTCCTGCAGGTGCTTGAGTGTCTCGGTGTGGAAGAGGCGCAGCGTGGAGCCCGTGGTGAAGGCGATCCAGATGCCGACGCCGGCCACGGCCATGTGGGAGATGACCATGCCTTCCTCCTGGTGCGCCTCCAGCTGACTCTGCGGGAGGGGCGAGATGTCACAGGCGCAGGCCTTGGCCCCGGGCACTGGCAGCGCTGCACATAGACCCTGTCCCCACGCCCTGCCCTGCGGGGACCCATGGAGGCTCCCGCCTGGGCCCGTGTCCAGCACCCGGCTCTGCTCATGCCGTGGGTGCCCCCGGGCCTCAGGAGCTCCTCCCTGGTTGCAGCAACGGCTGCAGCTGCTGCTCCCGCCTGTTGGGAGGAAGCAGGAGGGTGGGGGTGGGGCTTCGAGACCCCGTGCACAGTCGCACGCAGCAGGTCCTGCGCGGCTCTGACTTGGAACACGCTAAGCTGACAGCTCCACAGGAGAGAGACAGATGGGCTGCCCTGGCCCTGGAGTCTGAGGACAGGGAGAGGCTGCTGGCCACCCAGCACCGCAGGGGAGGCCCTGTCTGCTCAGCCTCTCACGCCCTCCCCTCCCGAGCTCGGCCGTCAGGGTTCCGCGTGCCCCACGGCCAGCCCTGCACCGCTCTCACTGAACAGAGCTGAGGGGACGTGCTGACTTGCACTGGGGATGGCCAGCAGCCACATGGCTACAGCATCTGACCTCATTTCAAGGGAGGGGTCCATGGGGAGAGGTGGGCCTGGCTGGGGCTGGACCCGGAGCTCAGGGCCCCAGGGAGCAGCTGCGAGGGGAGGGGAGGCCCGGGGCTGGGGATCGGGATTCCAGATTGGCCCAGCTGAGGCTGGCCTGAGCAGCCCCAAGCCCGACCACTGTGCTCCTCGGTGTACGCCACACTTCCTCTGCCCTAGGAGCAAACCCCACATGCATCGGGCAGGGCAGGGGCCCTGTCACCAGCCAGAAAACAGGGTTAGCAGGTTTCTCTAAGGGCCACCCGCTGCTAAAACACCCCTCCCCCCCATAGTCAACTCCAAACCCCCTCCTCCCAAGCCCCTTTTTCCTCTCCCGACGTGGCCACGGCCATGCACCAGGGGACAGGAACCAGCGAGCGCTGTTACAGAGGGACCCTCAGGCCACTGACCTGAGGGGGTCTGGCTCCTCTGCCCGGCAGATCCACAGTATTTTCACTAATGGATTTCACAGGCCCCAGAGACGTGCAGACCAAGAGTTCTGGCCTGCAGTTCGGAGGTTGGGTTCTGATTCCGGATTATTCGAGCTCTGGTCTACTTCAACCCCCTTGCCTCCCGCTCCCCTCTGACCCTGCCCAGAGCAAGGGGCTCCAGGCCCACAGCCACCTGTCTGTCAACCTGCAACCTCGGCCCTGCCCTGCAACACTGCAGGCGCTGGTGAGCGCCCCCCGCGCCCGCACCAGCTCCTCGGCCCGACTCCTGTTTCCTGCTGGACTGCGCCCTCTCTGCCTGTGGCGCTCAGCCCCAGCGGGTGTCTCACTCACCTCACTGAGAAAGAGCAGCCTCGTATCCCTGTCCAGCTGTGGCTCCCGTGTCCCCTGCCTCTGTGGCCACTGGACACCTCCTCACTGTCCCCACTGGGCTCAGGCTGATGCCAGGAGGCCCCAGGACCTCCACAAGTGCCAAACCCAGTGGATGGCCCCCTTTCGGTGAAATCAAGATAAAACCCACACATCACAAGGTTGTGTGGTACCACACCTCACCCATTTCACAACACTTCACCGCCGATGAGCGGTCACTTCTCACTCCCACGCCCTCGGCCCCCGACGACTCACGGTCTACTTCCTGTCTGTGGACCTGCCCATCCTGGATGCTGTCCATCAACAGAATCACGTGACACGGGGCCTGCGTGTCGGCCTCCTTTTCTGCGACACGCGTGGAGCCTCAGGTCTCTGCAGCTGGGCAGTAAGCTCCCACAGACCACGTCCTGTTGGTCCACGCGCCAGCGGGTGGGCACCTGGGCTGCACACCCCTCTCCCTGACTGCTATGGGCAATGCAGCCGTGGAAGTGTGTACGAGTTCTTGTGCACACGGATGTTGAATGCTCGTGGGCGTGCACCTACGACTAGAAATGCCAGGTCACGAGGAACTCCGCGTGTCACTTTCTGAGGAGCTGAGAAACTGTTTTCCAAGAGCGCTCCACGTTACACCCCCGCCTGCAGCATACAAAGCCCGTGATTTACACATGCACACGCGTGTGCACACACTCACACTCACACACCCAGCGTCTGTGCAGCGGCAGCACAAGGCAGCTGGGCCCGGCTCCCTAATGACGCCGCGCTTCCACTCCGGTGCACGTGGGCCGACGGGATCTCTGGAGGAGTGTCCCTCCCACAGCAGCTTGGCTCATTTTGAAGTCGGCTTATTTTTCTTTTCATCGGTAAGCACGTAGAGCCGGTCACGCCGTGTGGCTGCCCCCAGCCTCTCGCACAGGCACCGCAAACGTCCCCCGCCCCAAGGGTTGTCTCCACACCGCCTTGATGGTGGTCTCGGCAGCAGCTACGCGTGGATTTTCAATGAAGTTCAGTTTCTCTGTTTTTCCCATCAGTTGCCTGGGCTGTGGGTGGCCTATCCCGGGAACCACTGCCTGGCCCAACGCCACGAGCTATCCCACGTTTCCTTCTAGCCTGCTATGGTCTGGCTCTCCCACGTGGGCTTGGCCTGCTGGGTTGAGCTGTGTGTGTGCTGTGCCGTCGGGTGAAATCTCTCTGGCGCGTGGCTTGCAGCTGCACCAGCACTGTGTGGGGAAGTTTCTGCACCGAGCTGTGTTGGCTCCTCGCTGAAAATCAGTGGACCACGGGTGGACGTGCGGCTCCGCCGGGCTCTGTCCTCCATCTGCTGGTCTGCCCCGCGCCAGCGCCGCACCATCTCCATCGCGTGGCTGTGCAGGAAGAGCCGAGCGTGCGTTCAGCGCTGCCCCTCAGGGTGCTTGGGCATTCCGGGCCCTTGCATTTATTTGCATGTGAATTTCAGGCTCTGATTACGTTTTGCTTTAAGAAAGCACTGGTGTTCCGACAGGGACGGTGCTCAACCTGGATCCATCTGAGGCCTCTCCCTCCTACCAACACTGAGCCTTCAAGCCACGGACAGAGCACGCGCTGCCATCTGCTCGGGCCGGGGTTCTCCAACCTCTCCCAGGAGGCCCTGCGCCCTCAGAGCACAGGGCTCGAGCCGTTCCTGTCCCACTCCTCTCGGAGCGTGCTGTCCCGGATGCTCCGTAACACGGCTGCCTCACTGCTAGCGTAGAGAAATCAAACAGGTTTCACAAATCAATCTGCTTCCTGACCTTGCTGATCTGATTAGATCTCACAGGTCTGTGCAGGATGGGGGCAGACACACGAAAGCACGTCACACACACATGCACACACACATGACCGCATGTCACACACACATGCACACACAAGACTCCCCACACAGGAGAGCACGTCAATCACACACACATGACCGCATGTCACACACACACATGCACACACACGACTCCCCATACACGAGAGCATGTCACACATGACTCTCAACACACAGGACTCCCCACACAAGACTCCCCACATACGACAGCATGTCACATATGCACAGACTGCCCACACATGACAGCACATCTCACACACACATGACTCTTCACACCCAAGAGCACAAAACACACAGACTCCCCACACACGAGAGCACGTCACACACACATGCACACACACACAACTCCCCACATATGACAGCATGTCAACCACACACACACGACAGCATGTCACACACACATGCACACACACGACTCCCCACATACGAGAGCATGTCAATCACACACATGACCGCATGTCACACACACACATGCACACACGACTCCCCATACATGACAGCACATCTCACACACACATGCACACACACACGACTCCCTACACACGAGCATGCCACACATACACACAACTCCCCACACAGGAGAGCACGTCAATACACACACATGACAGCATGTCACACACACACATGACTCCCTACACACGAGCATGCCATACATACACACAACTCCCCACACAGGAGAGCATGTCACACACACATGCACACACACAACTCCCCACATATGAGAGCATGTCACACACATGACCACATGTCACACAATGCACATACACCTCCCCACATATGAGAGCATGTCACACACATGACCGCATGTCACACATATACACACGACTCCCCACATGAGCATGCCAATCACACACACATGACCACGTGTCACACACACATGCACACACACGACTCCCCATACACGAGAGCACGTCACACACACACAACAGCACATCACACACAACCCCCCACACACAAGAGCATGCCACACATGCACAGACTCCCCACACATGACAGCACATCTCACACACACATGCACACACACACGACTCCCTACACACGAGCATGCCACACATACACACAACTCCCCACACAGGAGAGCACGTCACACACACATGCACACACACGACTCCCCACACAGGAGAGCATGTCAATCACACACACGACAGCATGTCACACACACATACACACACATGACTCCCTACACACGAGCATGCCACACATACACACAACTCCCCACACAGGAGAGCATGTCACACACACAGGATTTCCCGGGTTCCTTGCACCTGAGCGCCCCACTCTGTGTTCTGCGCCCAGCCCTGGGGCTACAGCCCCCCTGCACTGACTGAGAGGTGACGGCCGTGCCCTTTCCCTGCCCTCCGGGGGAAGCCGGCCATCCTTAAGCACCTGCGCGATGTAAGCCCTGGGCTGGGCACCTGCCATCGTGAGCTGGCTGGGGGTTTTGTCAGACGGCTTTGCGGCTCCTTCCGCCCTGCCTCACACTGTCCATGTGGAGTCCTGGGCTGACCCTGGGCTGCCCGGGGTCCGCAGGTTGAGTCACCCTCACACTCAGGGTGAATGTCAATTGGCCACGGTGGACGCTCGCTCAAGATGCTGTTGAAGTTATCTTCCAGGTATATCTCCCACCTCCAGGCAAACTGGATTGCGAGATAACCCTGGGTGCAGGGAGGCTCCGAAATTCATGCATGCAGCCTCCAGACATTCACGAAAACCGCGCACCATGGGAAAAGTCTGGCCGGCATTTTGACACATGGGTAAAGCTGCTGCCTGCCGTGCTGGCGGCCCAGATGAGCAGCGGTTCGAGTCCTGGCTGCTCCACTTGCCACCCAGCTCCTGGTAACGTGCTTGGGCCCCCACACCCACGGGGGAGACCCTGAGGAAGTTCCTGGCCTCTGCCTGGCCCAGCTGCAGCCACTGTGGCCACTTAGGGGGTGAACCAGTGAACAGAAGATCTCTCCCTAACTCTGCCTTCCGAGTAAATCAATACATCTTTATTCATACACATAGAGAATAAAGTGTGCACCTATCTCATTTTTTGCACCAACACAAGCTTATCTTTTAGTGCTATTTTCCCAGGAACTCCTGAAAACACCTCGTGCCCTGCTGAGGGTCCCGCATGCACGCAGGAGCGGCCCTGGCCTGCAGATCCCCGTGCTCGCCGCGTCTGCCTGGCCTTTAGTCAGAGTCACCCTCGCCGCAGAGTGCGAGAGGCAGTCTTCCCTCCTCCTCAGCCTGAGGCGGCGGGGCAGCCCTGAGGCTCTCTGGTGGCTGCTGGGAAGACCCTCGCCACCGCCGCGAAGACTCCGTGTCTTCCAGATCCAGCCCGGTGCTGTGTGTCCTCGGCTGGCTCCCCTCACCTGCTGCTAACGCTCATGCTCACGGTGCTTCTGGCCTTTGGGGCCGAGTGCAGAGCCCCGAGGAATCACGGCCGGGCGGGGTGGCGGGCACGGCGCTCAAACCCTGCCTTCTCCCGGCCCCACTCGCCCCCTGCAGGGTCCCTGACGCCCCACCCCTGCTTCCTGGTGAGCCCGAGGCAGGCTGCCACTCAGCTCTGCGATGCCGACAGGGCACCCGCCACCCCAGCCTCCGACCCCACCACGGAATCCAGGAGCCTGTGGTGGTCACCTGTGGGACTCCACGCTCCACTTCCCAGCTGCTCCCGCAGTCTCTGGGCAGCTGGCGGCCAGAGCAGACACGAGCCCGCTGCTGCACCTGTAAAAGCCGGACTCCTGCCCGCACTGGCAGCCCTGACCCCTGCATAGACCCCAGGCAGCTCAGCCCACGCCCACTGCCCACAGGGCCCCTGCACAGCCCCTGCCCTCCCAGCAGGTGGGCCCCGCCCACCAGCAACCTCAGTGTAAATTTCCCTCTTTAAGGCGGCAGCAGCTCTCTCTCTAAATGCAGTTATTTCAGCACTAAAATACGCACAGAAAGAGACATATTTGGATCCAAAAATATTATTTCTCAGTCTTTGAGATCTACAGCATATAAATTCCTTGGAACATTTGGAAACGATATTTTGGTTACGACAGTCACAATTTTGGGACGTCCTGCTATTAGTGAAGGCTGCGGAAGCCATCGTTCCAGCCTCTCTGGGCAGAATTCACACAGAAGCGACGCATTATTTTTGGAGAAGCGTCCTAAAGGACTGCCGCTCTATGATTATTCCTGATCTGCCGGAAAAGCAAAGCACACAGCACCTCACCAGATGCTATTCCCGGCCCTTGGGCGTCTCCCGGAACGAGGCTTCGTCCTGACCGCGAAGACGGCGACCACGCAGCACTCTCTGCCAGGCACGCCGAGCTGTCGCCTTGCCCACGCCCGGCCTGGGGATGGGAGCCACTCAGCTACGCTCACTCGCTTGCTCGCTCGGGCAAGGGCAGGACTCAGGGCCCCGCCGGCTCTGACAGTGGTGACCTCACTGGGGCAGTGCAGGGCTGGAGCTTCCGACTGGCTGTGCAGCCCCAGAGACAGCGCCAGCACCCACAGTCGGGGTCCCCAGGATGGACTGCGGGCGTCCCCCTCTAGGGGCGTGTGCGTGCGTGTGTGTGTGCGCACGTGTGCATGTGTGTGTGTGTGACAAAGCTGGTCAAATGCAGGCAATTTAGCAAAACGCCACCATAGGGGCCAGCGGTTAGGCCGCCTGTGCCGCTGGCACCCCCCATGCGGGTACTGGATAGAGTCCCGGCTGCTCTACTTCCCATCCAGCCCCTCGCCAATGCACCTGGGAGGGCACAGGAAGACGGCCCCAGCGCTGGGAGAGCGGACGGAGCTGCAGGCTCTTGCTGTGGCCTGGCCCAGCCCTGGAAGAGCTCCCAGGGGCGGCACCCCTGAGTCTGCGGAACCCGGAAGCAGGAACCGTGTGTGTAGCTCGGCCTGATCTCCCGCCCTGGCCTGGGACAGCACCTGTGCAGCGCCTCCCAACACGGCCACTGTGACCGCAGTGTGGCCAAGCCGTGCTCTGCCGTGGAGGGGCCCTGTGCTGGGGAGACACGGTGCTGTGACATGTGTCTTGTGTGTGTCATGTGTCCTGTGTGCATACCACAGTGTGGGAGTGAATTGTTATGCTCTGTGTGGCAAGTGTCTGTCATGGTGAGTGAAGGCATGATTGCACGCATGCTTTGCGTCACACACATGTCACCTACGTGGTACAGTATCTGTCACATGCATGTCACATATATGTTACACATGGTAGCCTTTATGTCATGTTGCGTCACATGCATACTACATGTGTCATTGTGTTTGTGTCGCATGTATGCTGCATATGTATTATGGTGTTTACATCAAGTGTGTCACTTGTACGTTATGTTGAATTATAGCATTTATGTTATGTGTCTCATATGTTACATGCTATAGTGCTTGTGTCATATGCATGTTATAGGTGTATTATAGTGTTTACATCACATGTGCCATGTGTGTTACATGTGTACAGTATTTATGTCACATGCATGTCAGTGTGTTACATATGTGTTGTGACAGTTGACGCACGAGTGTGTCACGTTACGTGTGTATTGTGGTGTGTGTCATGTGACATGTGCATGCCATGTATGTTATGGTGTTTATGTCACATGGGCTAGTTGTCATGGTCCATGGGAGTGCCACTGTATGTGTGTGCAGGCAGGGGACAGCGTGTGAGCGTGTCCCAGTGTGAGTGAGGTCAGGTCACTCCGTGCACGTCTGCCTCCAGGCCTCGGCCTCTTCCTGGAAGGCTCTGGACGGAGTGCACAGGAGGTGTTTCCCGGCTCTGTCAGTCACACGCACCTCAGTGCACACTCACGTACAGCACTGGATGGGGCAGCAGTGACCCTGTACCACCCTAACCCACCGTCTTCTCTGTGCCACGACCACTGCTGGGTCCATGGCGGCCGTGCAGAGACCTCTCCACTGTAAAGGAACAAAAGCGCTTGACCACCTGCTCCGGTCAGCTGATGCTTCCGTCCGTGTTCACCTGGGCTTTGGGCAGGGAGGGGCGGGGCCTGCCTGCTCTGGACAGAGCACCCTGACCACACGGAGCACCTCTAGATGGAGCACCCTGACCACACGGAGCACCTCTAGATGGAGCACCTCTAGATGGAGCACCCTGACCACATGGAGCACCCTGAACACATGGAGCACCTCTAGATGGAGCACCCTGACCACATGGAGCACCCAGACCACATGGAGCACCTCTAGATGGAGCACCCTGACCACACGGAGCAACCTGACCACATGGAGCACCTCTAGATGGAGCACCCTGACCACACGGAGCACCCTGACCACATGGAGCACCTCTAGATGGAGCACCCTGACCACATGGAGCACCTATAGATGGAGCACCTCTAGATGGAGCACCCTAACCACATGGAGCACCCTGACCACACGGAGCACCTCTAGATGGAGCACCCTGACCACATGGAGCACCTCTAGATGGAGCACCTCTAGATGGAGCACCCTGACCACACGGAGCACCCCGACCACACGGAGCACCCCGACCACACGGAGCACCCTGAACACACAGAGCACCTTCGGACGAGCACCCTGAACATCTCCAGTGGCTGTGCTCGTGCTAGGACGCCCCAGGACCCGGCCTCAGGGGATTCCCAGCTAAGCTTGTCTTCCCGACCATAACCCAGAGGGCGTCTGCTTCAGCTCACGGCCAGGCCGGCGCCGCCCGAGAGCTCTGTGTCAGAGGCTGCTCTGGTTTCCCGCGCTGGGAGCCGCGGGGCCACGCGTGGGCGCGCACTAGAGGACCCACCTCCACGGTGTGTGTCTCCAGGCCGATGACGAAGACCTGGCCTCCGGAAGCCGCCCACAGCGTGTCCTCCATCACCAGCAGGCTTCGCACCGGGAGGACGCCCAGTTTGATCACGTGCTGAGGCTCGCAGTTCCAGGATCCATCTGGAAAGAAAACATGTCCTCGAATTCCCTTCAAGTTCAGGTCACACAGGGGCACAGGGACAGGGAGACGGGATCACAGCTCACCCGAAACAGGCGACCACAGTCCACCTGCACCGTGGGTGCCGGGCTTGGTCCCGGGTGTGTGCAGAGGCCCAGGAGGCTACAAAGAGGCCACTAGCAGGTCTTCCACTGGGTACTGGACAAAGGACCCATTCGCCCTAAACCTAGCTTCCTGATGTGTAAAATGGGCACGGTGCTGCTGCTGGCCTCCAAGGCTGCGTCAAGAACTAGCAGGGAGGGTGCCTGTGCAAGCTCAGATCACAGGGCCTGGCACACAGGCGTGCGGCACGACTGTGACTGACGGCAACAGCACATGGCACAGCGTGGCCTGCCATGCCTGGAATGCACCCAGCGAGGCCGGCGTCCATGCTCCCGTGCCCCCAGGACCTGCCTCCGTGTGAAAACGTCCTTTGGCGTAAACACTCAGAGGACGGATCACACTCATCCTCCCTGCAGAGGGAAACCAGAGCTGAGCGGAGGGGACTCCCTGTGTGGAAGCCGAGGGGCGAGGGTGCACAGGGGACTTCTATCAGGCCTCACAGAACACGCAGGCTGGCAGCTCGGACCCCAGTGGAATTATGCAGGACTGAACACAAAGGGGGCCAGCACTGTGGTACAACAGGTAAACCACCACCTGCAATGCCACAGAACACGTGGGCGCCGGTTCGAGTCCCGGCTGTTCCCTGCTATGGCCTGAGGAAGCAGGTGCTCGGGCCCCTGCCCCCAGCTGGGAGACCCAGGTGAAGCTCCTGGCTCTGCCCTGGCCATTGAGGTCACTTGGAGAGTGACCTCTGTTAGCTGATGCTCTCTGTAACTTTTTTTTAAAATTATTTGAGATGTAAAGTTAGAGAAGGGGAGAGATAGAGAGAGAGAGAGATTTTTAATCTATTGGTTCACTCCCCAAAAGGCCAGAGTGGCCAGAGCTGAGCTGATGCAAAGCCAGGAGCCAGGAGCTTCTTCCAGGTCTCCCACGTGGGTGCAGGGGCCCAAGCACTTGCCCCGGCTTCCACTGCTTTCCCAGGCCACAGCAGGGAGCTGGATTGGAAGAGGAGCAGTTGGGACATGAACTGGAGCCCATATGGGATTCTGGTGCCACAGGCAGAGGCTTAGCCCACTATGCCACAGCACTGACCCTAACTCTGACTTTCGAATAAACAAATCTTAAAAAAAAAAAAAGCATTTACAAAAAGGATTTAGCACAAGTTTCAGAAATGCCTGCAGTAATCGCCCCGTAGTAAATGCGGCTGCCCGAGGCCAGGGGCAGGACGCCTCTAAGCCCGAGCGCCTCTGGCCTCCTGGGGAATCAGCCTGCCCTGCTCACAGGGCACAGGGGCCGGCTCTGACCTCTCGGCTCTGGGTTTAGAAAGAGGAACCTGCGCACACACAAGTTCCTCTCCACCCTCGGGGCTGAGGGCAAGGCTGCAAGCTGTGGCTTGTGAGGCACACTTCCAGTCACGGCTCAGCCTTAGGGACAACGCGGCCACCTGCCATCAGGCTGAAAGGCCTCACGGGACAGCCCTTATAGCCCTGACGGACATCGGACTTCCTTTATGAAGACTGCAGTGTCCACACTGGGTCCACACCATGTGGTCACACACACTCCCATGCTCAGGCAAATGCATGCACGCACACTCACACACATGAGCGAGCACACTAGCACAACCACAATTCACCCACAAAAGCATGCACACACATGCACACACATGACATGCATGCTTCCATGTACACTCCCACAGCAAACACATACCCTCATCCACAGGTGTGTGTACGCACAGGTCTAAGAGCCTCCCACCTGCCTCCAGCAGCCCTAGAGGCAACGCAGCCTCCACGTCACATGGGGACACCTGGCTGCAGAGTAGAAGCAGGGTGTTCTCTGAGAGCCTCGTGCTCCATGGGTGCAGGGTCCCCGACCTGGGGGAGACCCCCACCCCCTGATTGCAGGGTCCCCGACCTGGGGGAGACCCCAGCCCCTGCCTGACTGCAGGGTCCCTGACCTGGGGAGACCCCACCCCTGACTGCAGGGTCCCCGACCTGGGGGAGACCCCCACCCCCTGACTGCAGGGTCCCTGATCTGGGGGAGACCCCCACACCTGCCTGACTGCAGGGTCCCTGACCTGGGGAGACCCCACCCCCTGCGTGACTGCAGGGTCCCCGACATGGGGGAGACCCCACCCCTGACTGCAGGGTCCCTGACCTGGGGAGACCCCACTCCCTGACTGCAGGGTCCCTGACCTGGGGAGACCCCACCCCTGACTGCAGGGTCCCCGACCTGGGGGAGACCCCACCCCCCAACTGCAGGGTCCCCGACCTGGGGAGACCCCACCCCTGACTGCAGGGTCCCCGACCTGGGGAGACCCCCACACCTGCCTCACTGCAGGGTCCCTGACCTGGGGAGACCCCACTCCCTGACTGCAGGGTCCCTGACCTGGGGAGACCCCCACACCTGCCTCACTGCAGGGTCCCTGACCTGGGGAGACCCCACTCCCTGACTGCAGGGTCCCTGACCTGGGGAGACCCCACCCCCTGACTGCAGGGTCCCTGATCTGGGGAGACCCCACCCCTACCTGACTGCAGGGTCCCCGACCTGGGGAGACCCCACCCCTACCTGACTGCAGGGTCCCCGACCTGGGGGAGACCCCACCCCCTGACTTCAGGGTCCCTGATCTGGGGAGACCCCCACCCCCTGACTGCAGGGTCCCTGACCTGGGGAGACCCCCACCCCCTGACTGCAGGGTCCCTGACCTGGGGAGACTCCCACACCTGCCTGACTGCAGGGTCCCCGACCTGGGGGAGGCCCCACCCCTGACTGCAGGGTCCCTAATCTGGGGGAGACCCCACCCCGGCCTGACTGCAGGGTCCCTGACCTGGGGAGACCCCACCCCTACCTGACTGCAGGGTCCCCGACCTGGGGGAGACCCCACCCCCTGACTGTAGGGTCCCTGACCTGGGGAGACCCCCACACCTGCCTGACTGCAGGGTCCCTGATCTGGGGGAGACCCCACCCCCTGCCTGACTGCAGGGTCCCTGACCTGGGGAGACTCCCACACCTGCCTGACTGCAGGGTCCCTGACCTGGGGAGACCCCACCCCTACCTGACTGCAGGGTCCCTGACCTGGGGAGACCCCACCCCTACCTGACTGCAGGGTCCCCGACCTAGGGAGACCCCACCCCTACCTGACTGCAGGGTCCCCGACCTGGGGGAGACCCCCACCCCCCGACTGCAGGGTCTCTGACCTGGGGAGACCTCACCCCTGACTGCAGGGTCCCCGACCTGGGGGAGACCCCACACCTGCCTGACTGCAGGGTCCCCAACCTGGGGGAGGCCCCACCCCTGACTGCAGGGTCCCTGATCTGGGGGAGACCCCACACCTGCCTGACTGCAGGGTCCCCGACCTGGGGGAGGCCCCACCCCTGACTGCAGGGCCCCCGACCTGGGGAGACCCCACCCCTGACTGCAGGGTCCCCGACCTGGGGGAGACCCCACACCTGCCTGACTGCAGGGTCCCCAACCTGGGGGAGGCCCCACCCCTGACTGCAGGGCCCCCGACCTGGGGAGACCCCACCCCTGACTGCAGGGTCCCCGACCTGGGGGAGACCCCACCCCCACCCCGATTGCAGGGTCCCCGACCTGGGGGAGATCCCACCCCTGACTGCAGGGTCCCCGACCTAGGGGAGACCCCACCCCCACCCTGACAGCAGGGTCCCCGACCTGGGGGAGACCCCACCCCCACCCCCTGACTGCAGGGTCCCCGACCTCGGGGAGACCCACACTGCCTGCTGGGACGGCCGACGCCGTGCGGCTGACGGCAGCTCCTCTGGAACAGGAGCCGAGTGAGCTCGGCTAACCCAGTTCGGACACGGTCCTCGGGTCAGCGCTGACGTCCAGCGGCAGCTCTGTTTTCCGATGCCTGAGCTGTGCCTCCTACAGACACCGAGAGCGCCGTCCAGGAGCGCGGCTGCTGGCGCCTCTCGGGCCGTGGCTCCCGGGTGTCTCTGTGACCCTGTGACGGAAGGGGCCGCCCTGTGCTAGCTGACACCTCCCAGAGCCTGATGGCCCAGCTCCGCCTAGGTGACCTGGCTGCGAGCTGGCACCGCAGATGTGAGAAGTGGCTCCGCGGGGACACGGTGGGGGTGGGGTGGCTTCGCAGGAGCTGCACGCGGCTGCTGTAGTTCCAGCCCCCACGCATGTGTACCTTACCCCTGGATAAATTCACTGTTACGTGTAAGGCTGGAGACAGGGACCCAAGCAGAAAGGGAGAACTCCCTGGCCGAGCAGCACCCAGAACCTGGCTCTCTGGCAACATTTCACACACAGGGAAACTGTGTCCGACGAAGAACTATGAGAACGTGGCATCGCCGTTACTGGTGCGTCTGGGCGTCCGAGGGGACCGGCGAGGGGCTGGCAGCAGGTATCAAGATGGAATATGGGATTGGAGGGGCACACTGAAGAAAGCAAGGTCACCGGCAGAATGGAAATCAAGCGGCTAAAGGGGAAAGAGAGGCACGGGCGGGGCCAGTGAGGCCAGCTGGAGGGGGGGGACAGGGACCAGAGCAGGGGCCAGTGAGGCCAGCTGGGGAGGGCAGGGACCAGAGCAGGAGCCAGTGAGGCCAGCTTGGAGGGACAGGGACCAGAGCAGGAGCCAGTGAGGTCAGCTGGGGGGGGGGGGACAGGGACCAGAGCAGGGGCCAGTGAGGCCAGCTGGGGCGGGCAGGGACCAGAGCAGGAGCCAGTGAGGCCAGATGCGGGGGACAGGGACCAGAGCAGGAGCCAGTGAGGCCAGCTTGGAGGGGCAGGGACCAGAGCAGGAGCCAGTGAGGCCAGCTGTAGGGGGCAGGGACCAGAGCAGGAGCCAGTGAGGCCAGCTTGGAGGGACAGGGACCAGAGCAGGGCGGGAGCCAGTGAGGTCAGCTGGGGGGGGGCAGGGACCAGAGCAGGGGCCAGTGAGGCCAGATGGGGGGGACAGGGACCACAGCAGGAGCCAGTGAGGTCAGCTGGGGGGGACAGGGACCAGAGCAGGGGCCAGTAAGACCAGCTGTAGGGGGCAGGGACCAGAGCAGGGCGGGAGCCAGTGAGGTCAGCTGGGGGGGAGGGCAGGGACCAGAGCAGGAGCCAGTGAGGCCAGATGGGGGGGACAGGGACCACAGCAGGAGCCAGTGAGGTCAGCTGGGGGGGACAGGGACCAGAGCAGGGGCCAGTGAGGCCAGCTGTAGGGGGCAGGGACCAGAGCAGGGCGGGAGCCAGTGAGGCCAGCTCGGGGGGGGGGGGGGGGGCAGGGACAGGTGAGGTTTACTGGCGGGAGAGAAAGGAGGGAAAGAGAGGGGGAGAAGGGGAGAGGTGGAGAGGAGGAGCGTGTTGGGGAGAGGGGGTGAGGGGGAAGGTAGAGAGAGAGAGAAAGGGAGGTGGGAGCCAGCTGAGGTTTACTGGAGAGAGGGAGGCACGGATGGGAGCCAGGTCAGCCTGGGCCCCCAGCGGGGATGGGAAGGGAAGTGCCCCAAGCCAGCAATGGCAAGGCTCAAGGTGCCAGCTGGGACAGCCGAGATGGCCGAGGGGCCAGGGCCGCCTGCTGCAGGTTGGGGAGAGAGAGAAAGAGGCCGCATGCTTTGCAGGAGAGCGGGAATGAGGCTGTAGGGGACCGGGGATCCAGAGAGCGGGAATGAGGCTGTAGGGGACCGGGGATCCAGGCGGGGGCAGGGGGCAGGGGGCCAGGAACAGTGGAGCTTGTGGGTGGGTGATCTAGACATGGGGCCGTGGGGTGGGGTGGGACCCAGACCGAGTCCCGCCCCCAGAGCAGCGTTCACGGGCAAGACCCTCAGACCCCGTCTTGGGAACGCTGTCCCTGAGACTCCTGTCGGGTACCCGGGGGACTGGACTCGGGGCCACAGCATTGATGAGCTGAGCCTGGACAGGTCTGCAGTGAGACGGCGTCCTGGGGCAGGCTCCAGGCTCCAGTCTCCGGCGTGGCAGCACCGTCCCCGGGAGACTGGGCCAGCAGGGCTGAGGCAGCAAGGTGACCCCTCAAAAGGCAGGCTTCCAGAGAGGAAGCCGAAAACCCCTTTCGGGGAGTGCTCAAGAGAGCGGAACCCCAGCAGCGCCGCCTGCACCAGAGTCATGGATCGGGGTGCAGGAGGCTGGACAGAGCCCAGGAACGGGCAGCACACTGGCCAAGGGGCTCACAGCACAGCGAGGTGGCCCACGCCTCCACGGCGGTCTCTCCTGGCTTCCCAGGAGCCTTGCAGAGCTGGGGCCGTGCACGATGAGGAAGACTAGAGAGGGTTTGGGGGCTACACCAGGGCCACCAGGGATGCCCAGGCCAGAAGGGACCAGAGCACAGCCCCACGTGGGGACAGAGGAGTCCTGCCCCATGTGGGGACGGCTGTCCATGCAGTGACCCGGCGCAGCTTGTCCTGGAGGCCTCCAGGATCCAAGGAGAACAGTAACAGGGCAGGAGCGTCTGAGGGCAGCAGGAGGCGCTTTGTGGGGTGCGGGGTGTCCCCGAGAGCCTCCCTTTTGGGAAGGAGAAGGTCACAGGGCCCACAGGGGACACGAGGTCGACACCGCCCCAGGGTCAGCCAGGAGCCAGAGGCGCCCTCACCTGCAGCCTTGGCGTAGCTGGCGACAGTCCCGTTGACGAGCCCGGCGTACAGACCCCGAGACGAGCAGGCCAAGCTCATGACCGTGGACTTCTCGGGTGTGAAAAAGTGTTGCAGCCTCACCTTCTTGGAGCCTTGACTGCTTTTGTAGACGGAGATGCTGTCGAGGAGAGACACACGCGGTGAGCGGGCCATTCCCAGGAAGGCGGCAGGTGCGCCTACCAGGAGGACCGTGGCGGGTGCCCCTCCCCCGCGCCTGGCCGCACCTCCACAGTCCCTGTGACCGCTTTGATTTCTTTCATTTTTTTTTTTTTTTTGGACAGGTAGAGTTATAAACAGTGAGAGAGAGAGAGAGAAAGGTCTTCCTTCTGTTGGTTCACCCCCAAAATGGCCGCAACGGCCGGCGCTGCGCCCATCTGAAGCCAGGAGCCAGGTGCCTCTTCCTGGTCTCCCATGCGGGTACAGGGCCCAAGCACCTGGGCCTTCCTCCACTGTCCTCCCGGGCCACAGCAGAGAGCTGGACTTGAAGAGGAGCAACCGAGACTAGAACCCGGTGCCCATAAGGGATGCCGGCGCTGCAGGCGGAGGATTAACCAAGTGAGCCATGGTGCCAGCCCCCAGTTTCTTTCATTTTGAAAG
This sequence comes from Oryctolagus cuniculus, assembly GCF_964237555.1. Classification (NCBI taxonomy): domain Eukaryota; kingdom Metazoa; phylum Chordata; class Mammalia; order Lagomorpha; family Leporidae; genus Oryctolagus; species Oryctolagus cuniculus. The sequence goes on from NC_091439.1 coordinate 117,984,539, forward strand.
GGAATTCTTGGCTATAAAAATGTTAGCTCTTCCCATCTGTGTGGAACCCGTCATGGGGACGATCGTCCCAACTTTCCTGTCAACAGGTGATTCTAACACAGATATGGCTGTTTTCTCCCTCAGTAAGGAAGGACTGGGCTATTTTAAAAAGCAGGAGTATAAATAAGACATTTCGGAAGCAGACAGCGTGGTGGGGCTGAAACCGCCCCCCCAAAGGACTACCTTTTCCCGGTGATTTCCCAGTGCACCCTGCACCCCGAGTCCCACGGTTCCCACACACGGGGCCAGCGAGCCTCCTGCTGCTGGCTGCCTGGCCACCGTCCACGGACCCGGCGGACGCGGGTTGCTCAGGCGCAGTGACCAGATCCTACCTTCCCTCCTCCGTCCCCAAACAGACGGTGGGGACGTCCGCGGCTCTCGGGGCTGCAGGCTCAGGGTCCGGGGCCGTGCTGGGCTGCGTGTGGTTGCTCCGGACGGGGACGTACACCATGCACAGGATCCGGGACTCCACGTTGAAGCACTCGATGACTTTGGGGGCCGTGTTTTGGAAGGAGACGATGGCAATCTGACCCATCTGCTGGGTACAGCTTCCGATCTGGATGGAGGAGTCGAGGGGGAAAAGTGATGAGGCCACACACGGAAGCTTCCACACCACGCAAGGATAACGGCCACGGCATGCCACGCCCCACCATGCGAGGGCAATGGCCACAGCACACCACGCCTCACCACATGAGGGCGATGGCCATGGCACACCACACCCCACCATGTGAGGGCAACAGCCACAGCACGCCACACCCCACCACATGAGGGCAAAATGGCCATGGCACGCCACGCCCTGCCATGCAAGGGCAAAATGGCCATGGCACACCACACCCCACCACGCCACGCCCCACTCCATGAGAGCAACGGCCAGCACCGATTTCCCATGGGAAACGCAAGAACAGCAGGTGGGGACACACAGCCGGCTCACACAGCCTCCTTTCAGTTCAAGATACTCTACTCAACATCTAGAATTACGTATTAACAGGGGCACAACGTTCAACCTTCAGAAAGCTACATGCTTTAAAAAACACAAACCCATCGCTGCACAAGGGTAACGGCCTGTCACACGCGATTCTGGGAAGCAGATGACGCAAATGCGTTCCCTCTGGGGCTAGAGCTTATCCAAGGGCCCAAGTCTTCCAAACAGTGACACTCATTAGGAACGGCCCTGCAGTGGGTCCCTGGTGTGCGACACTGGACGAGGAGGGGCGCTGGGCTCTGGAATCCAGGTGTCTGGGTCTTTGCGTGGCCAGCGCCTCCCACGGCTGCCAGACGCTAACTGCGGGGTGTCAGCTGACAAGTGCCTGGTGAGCGCACGGCTCTTCTTCCCGCCCGTTTTGGGACTGGTTCTGCTTTGGGTCCACGCGGCCCAGGAGCCTGCCTGAGCTTCTCTGGGGATGGGCGCCCATGCAAACCCCAGAGCTGGGCCCCGGGAAGTACTGACGGCTACAGAACCAGCTGGATGGGAAACAGCGCTCTGCAAACGCAAACCCCGCGGGGACACGGCCACCTCTTCACCCGCAGGCCGGCACAAAGGAAACACCAGCCAGCTGATCAGGAGGTTCCAACAACGCCTACCGAGGCACGCAGACCAACCCGGAGCGGGAGAAGTGAGCCTGCAGGCAGGCACCAGGGCCGAAGTCTGGGATAGGCGCGGGGCTGTGAGGAGGGCCAGGAAGGGAAGGGGGCTCCGGGGCGGAAGGAGAGGCCGAGACCCCAGGTCACTCCCCGACAGGAAGCAGAGAGGCCGGCTGCAGCTGAGCCCCACCCAGATGTTGGACTTCCCAGGGGACAAACTAACTTTAACCGCTGGGCTGCCACTGTGAGAGGCCAGCGAGGTCCCGGGGAGTGGGGGAAACAGGGAGCGTCACCCCCAAACCGGGAGCAGTCCTCAGATGGTCCTCATGTGAGATCAGCGGCCCGGGTCTGGACTCAATCTAAGCTGGGAGAGTCTTACACGAGAAAGAGAAGAGCAAATGTTCTCATGGCATCCGACCCTGCCCCTGTGTGAGGACAGCGCTGGCAGCCCCCCGCCACGCCGGCTGCGGCTCCGGCTCCCGTGAACGCGCGTTGACCACGACCAGGACCACGACCAGGACCAGGACACAGCAGCTCACCCACAGGAAGCCACGGGCGGCCGAGCAGGGGTCCGGCTGGCTTTCGTTGCTGACGTACGGCTCAGGGTTGTAAGCAGCACATTCGATCTGAGATGGGAGGAGAGTGGACGCAGGCATCAAGGGACTGCGTGGCTCCCGGGCTCCGCGTGCCCCCAGAGCCTGGGGCCTGGCCTGTCACACGCGGAGGCAGCACGGGCAGGGGACTCAGGGGGACATCCCAGGGCTGATGTCCTACAGGGACATCTAAGGGGCTGCTGCTGGGGTCGTGTTCTGGGTCCCCTCACCCACCAGGAGGCAGCGACACAAGGAGGGGAAGCCCCAGGCAGAAGCACAGCCCAGGGACGGCTCGTCCCCGCCCGCCTGTGCCCTCGCTGCCTGGGCTGTGCTGTGACGTGTCACAGGGAGCAGTCCCGGGAGCCGGCGAGATACCTGGGCTCCGAGGGTCAGTGCAGCCACAGAGCAGCCGGAGCTCACGGTGTCCTGACTTAGTCTTTTTTTTTTATTTGACAGGCAGAGTTAGACAGTGATAGAGACAGAGAGAAAGGTCTTCCTTCCGCTGGTTCACCCCCAAAATGGCCACCATGGCCGGCACACTGTGCTGATCCAAAGCCAGGAGCCAGGTCTCCCATGCGGGTGCAGGGCCCAAGCACTTGGGCCATCCTCCAATGCCCTCCTGGGCCACAGCAGAGAGCTGGACAGGAAGAGGAGCAACCGGGACAGAAACCTGGGGTGCCAGTGCCGCAGGCGGAGGATTAGCCAAGTGAGCCGTGGCGCCGGCCCTGACTTAGTCTTACAGACAGGTCCCGAAGCCACCGAAGGGCCAGCATCCTGGCACATCTGGTTAAATTGCTGCCTGCAACACGGCATCCCATATGGGCGCAGGTTCGAGTCCTGGCTGCTCCACTTCCCATCCAGCTCCCTGCTAATGCACCTTGCACAGCAGTGGAAGATGCGCCCTGCAGCCACGAGGGAGACCTGGAAGGAGATGCAGGCTCCTGGCTTCAGCCTGGCCCAGCTGCAGACATTGTGGACATCTGGGGAGGGAACCAGCAGATGGACGATCCCTCTCTCTCTCTCTCTCTGTGTCTCCCCCCTCTAACTCTGCGCTGCCAATAAGTAAATAAATATCATTTAAAAGGACCGACCATTCTGCAGACGTCACCAAGCCCATCTCCTGCCCACCCTGCGCTGCAGGCAGACACCAGGCCAGGGGAGGGGGTGCTCTGCCCAGCCACACCCCAGGGAGCCGGCAGAAGCCAGCAGGTCTCCGTGCCTGGGCTGCAGCAGCAGAGCTCATGGCCCAGCGTCCTGCAGGGTCAGCCCCAGGGGCCTGCGCCCAGGACAACGGCCGAGCAGCGTGAAACCGCTTGTGGGTGAACTTCCCCTGGGAAGCACTGGCCCGGGGAGGCGGGGTTGGGGCGATGCCCCCTTCAGGGCCCCCAGGGCGCCAGCTGGAGGAGGCGGGGATCCCGCAGGGCGCACGGGGCACCTTGAACTCCGGCTGCTTGGCCACCATCACGGGCGTGTGTCCCACGAGGAGGGGGTGCGTCTCCCTCTTGATCTGGTTGCCGTCGTCCTCCACGCAGAACCAGCCCATGCGGTTCTCCTCTTCTGTGAGGAAAGAAAGAAGCAACGAGGGCCATGTCGGCTCGGCCGCCACAGAAACCCGTGGCTCCCCGGTGCCACGACGCCACTGACGCCCTGCTCGTAAATGGAGCACTACAGCCGCGGCGTCTGCTCTCGGGTGCACCTCACGCCCATTGCTTTATTTTGCAGAGTGCCGCAGGCCACCTCCGTGGGACCCCGCACCCTCCGCGCTGCTCCTGGACTGCCACCGTGCAGACTGGGTCAGCTGGGTAGGTCTGATTTCTGATTTCCTGCCTCTGCTTAGTTCTGCTGTCAAGGCTGAGATTGGAAGGGTGGACACGCAGTGGGTGTGTTAGACAGCACGTGATTCTGGGTGGACTCGCAGTGGGCGTGTTAGACAGCACGTGATTCTGGGCAGACATGCAGTGGGCGTGTTAGCACGTGATTCTGGGCGGACACACAGTGGGCATGTTAGCACGTGATTCTGGGCGGACACACAGTGGGCGTGTTAGCATGTGATTCTGGGCGGACACACAGTGGGCGTGTTAGCACGTGATTCTGGGTGGACTCGCAGTGGGCGTGTTAGCACGTGATTCTGGGCGGACACACAGTGGGCGTGTTAGCACGTGATTCTGGGTGGACTCGCAGTGGGCGTGTTAGACAGCATGTGATTCTGGGCGGTGCAGGTGTGCAGAGAAATGCAGAGCTCGTCCCCCAGCTCGGAAGATCATCTGGCTAACGTAAAGCCGGAGGGGCCGAGCTGCACGGTCAGCTGATTCTGCCCTGCGGGGCCTCTCCAGGGCTGCTGAGTCACTGTGACCCGACCCAGCATGACGAAGCACTAATCACCGGGCAGCGAAGGGGCAGCACCACGTCCAGGTGCAGCTCGCGGGGGAGACAGCCCCGGCGCCTCAGCCCTGCCTGATATTTACAGCCAACGGGTCAGATAGTGCGCACGTGACGGGTCTGTACACACACAGATACACAAATGCACATATGCACACAGTACACGCACACGCATATACACACATACACTCACACCCCAAACACATGCACACACAATACACACACATACACATACACATACACAAACACAGCCCACACACATACACACATACACACACAAATGCACATACACACAATACATGGACATACATATACATACACTCACACCCCAAACACATGCACACACAATACACACACCTTCCCCACACACATACATACATACACATACACGAACACAGCCCACACACATACACACACAAGTGCACATATACACACAATATATGGACATACATACACATACACTCTTACCTCAAACACATGCACACACAATACACACACACCTTCCCCACACACATACATACATACACATACATGAACACAGCCCACATACACACAAATGCACATATGCACACAATACATGGACATACATATACATACACATACACTCATACCTCAAACACATGCACACACAATACACACATACACACCTTTCCCAAACACACATATACCCACATACACACACGTCAAACACACATACAAACATACAGTCCACACATCTATACACACATATATACATAATACACGTACACATATATACACACACACCCCAAACACACAATACACATATATACACACATAAAATACAAATACATTCATATTCACAATCACACATACATCCACCCACACACATGTGTACACACAACGTACACTCATATACGTACACATATGCAAACACACAATATACACATAAACATGCAGATACATTCATACTCGCAAGCACACATATACACACCCCTTCCACACGCACATGCACACATGCCCACCCCACACATACACATGTGCACATACACATATCCCACACATACACACACACCCCAAACACACACATACATACATACATGCACATACACACACATCCGCATGCCCACAGTGCGCCACCCCAGCGTGCTCGGGCAGCACCTCTGCGTGTGCGTGAGTTAGCGCACTACATGCCGTGTGACAGGCAGCAGTGAGGACCAGGCTGCCCGTCAGAGACCCACGCTGGACCCGGCACGAGGCCCACCTGTCCCCGCCACGGCGCACAGGCTCACGCAGCTGTCCAGTGCGCCTGCTGCATTGCTGCCGTGAAGGCACGCCACGGCTTGGCTCCTACCGCGCCTCCATCACGACAGCTGCTTCAGACTCACTGGTGTGGGGTTAACTTTTCCTGCGTCTAAGCACGCAGCCCTGCAGGTTAAAGGCGGGCAGGGCGCTGTTTCCGGCCGGGCCTGTGTCCCGAGCCTGATCTCATCCTCACGGGTGTGCACCCCTCACGTGGGTGTGCCTCAGCCCTGCCCATCAGGCACAGCTTACCCAGCGCGAGCTTGGCCATGTGCAGGCTGTGCACCCAGGACTCTTTGATGGCAGGGGTGAAGGTGTTGAACACGGCCGTGAAGAACGTGGGTCTCCCGGACCTGTCAGGAAACACACACATGCCCTCAGTCGCGTCCCAGGACACGCTCCCCTGGCCGAAGCGGAAGCACGTGCCCGGCCGGCCTGGAGCAGCCCCCAAACCGCGAATGTGGACGTTGTGACAAGGCGGCGCTGGCCGGGCCCTGCTCACTTGTCCTGCTTGCCCGGGAGCTGCAGCTGGATCCTGCAGCGGTCAGCGGCTCTGATCTCGTCCTCTTTCTTCAAGATAAGCCTCTGCAATCCTGCTGTCCAGTCGTGGGCGACCGCCTGGTTTAAGTTCTGCAAAGGAAATAAATACATTTGAGTGGAGTCCAAGGCAGGAGTATCGGAGCATCATCGCAGCAGGAGGGAAAGCAACACTGTAGCGTGAAGATTCCCGGGAGACAAAAAACACTTGTATCTGTCTAGGGACAGAAAACACTTGCATCTGTCTAGGGACAGAAAACACTTGCATCTGTCTAGGGACAGAAAACACTTGCATCTGTCTAGGGACAGAGGCCCGGTCAGGCCTGGCTGTGGCACCGCTGAGCCTCTGCTGAGACAGAACTGACACCCAGCTGTGCCTGCAGGAGAAGAAACCTGAAGCCCCGTTGGTCGGGCAATTCTTACAGTCGGGGTGAACCCTCCCAGCCGGCAGGTGCAGCCTGGCGACACGACCACGCACACAGGGACCTCAGCCGGGACACCGGGGTCTCGCAGCCAGGTGCCCCGCGGCTTACCTGATAGACCCCTTTCAGGTTTCCTATCAGCTGAGTGATCTGGCCGATCACATTGAGGTCGTGCAGCAAGTTCTGGAGGTCTTGGTACAGCTGCCCCGGGCCCATGTACACCTTGTCTGCAAGAGAGGGAGACCGCCGCCCTGAGGCCACGTCGCCCCAACACTTCGGGGCAGAAATGCCGGAATCCCGCTTCAGGGCGTTCGGTGCTGAGGGACGCAGAATGATCTATAGCAGCCATTTCCACACATTCTGCCGCCCTCCCGCTTCTAACCTTTATTTTGAAAGAAACTAGACTTGGAGAAAAGTTGCAAAGGCGGCACAGACAGAGGCCCCTCATGCAGCGAGCCTGGAGGTCAATGTCATGCCCGAGCCTGGCACCAGGCTCACAGCCAGGAAGCTGTGTGGCCGCCACGCCGGAACCCACGTCCTCGCCGCCCTTCCTCCCCTATCCTGCCCGGGCTGCCTCCAACCTGGGAGCTCAGCAGTGCCCTGTGTCTCTCGTGCCCAGCCAGCCTGGAGGGATGCTGGCGGAATGTCTCCCAACGTGGCTTCGATGACGTTCTGCCACTCTAGTGGTTCTTAAACACTGCTGATGTCATGGCTGTCAGTAAGGCATTTACTCTCAGACAAATTTCCAGTAACTGGGCTTAGGCAATGTCCAGTCTCCGTTCAAATGGAACAGAAATGGTTTACCTGCAGTGGGTTAGGTCAGTGGAATAACGTGTGCCCCGTGGTCTGCCTGCCCCAGCGAGCGCAGCCCCACGCTGAGAACTCACCGCGTGCCCGGTGGGCAGCAGCCGGCAGCAGACCGCGGGCTCCCATTTCCCACCTCACTGGCAGGGAAGACGCCTGCGGCCATACGTGACAGGTGGGCAGGACCCACACTCAGGCCGTGCCCAAACCCAGGCTCTGATGCCGTACATGGTCCAAACCTGCCTGGGTCCCACAGCCAGCAAGAGGAGGCCAGAATTCACACCCAGGCAGAGCAGACGTGTTCTGATGGAATAAAATGACAGCTTCCTGGCCTCCGTGTGCCAGCAGCGCCCGTGGTGGGGCCTGGCCCCAGGCAGGCTCTCGGCCCCAGCACCCGCGTGAGGATCTGAGGCTGACGTCTGGAAATCTCAGTGAAGCTCAACAAGGGACCCTGCCAACCGTGTGGCCTGCTCCACCCTCAGGGCCGGAGATACTACAGTCAGAGAGACAGCTGCCCCTGTGCACGTGTGTCAGAGAGACAGCTGCCCCCGTGCACGTGTGTCAGAGAGACAGTTGTCCCCAGGCACGTGGGTCAGAGACAACTGTCCCCAGGCACGTGGGTCAGACAGACAGCTGCCCCCGTGCACATGTGTCAGAGAGACAGCTGCCCCCGTGCACGTGTGTCAGAGACAGCTGTCCCCAGGCACGTGTGTCAGAGAGACAGCTGTCCCCAGGCATGTGTGTCAGAGATAGCTGTCCCCAGGCACATGTGTCAGAGACAGCTGTCCCCGTGCATGTGTGTCAGAGACAGCTGTCACCAGGCATGTGTGTCAGAGAGACAGCTGTCCCCATGCACATGTGTCAGAGACAGCTGTCCCCAGGCACGTGTGTCAGAGACAACTGTCCCCAAGCACATGTGTCACAGACAGCTGTCCCCGTGCACGTGTGTCAGAGACAGCTGTCCTCAGGCACGTGTGTCAGAGAGACAGCTGTCCCCATGCATGTATGTCAGAGAGACAGCTGTCCCCATGCATCTATGTCAGAGAGACAGCTGTCCCCAGGCACGTGTGTCAGAGACAGCTGTCCCCAGGCACGTGGGTCAGAGACAACTGTCCCCAGGCACGTGTGTCAGAGAGACAGCTGTCCCCAGGCACGTGTGTCAGAGAGACAGCTGTCCCCAGGCACGTGTGTCAGAGAGACAGCTGTCCCCATGCATGTATGTCAGAGAGACAGCTGTCCCCAGGCACATGTGTCAGAGACAGCTGTCCCCGTGCATGTGTGTCAGAGACAGCTGTCCCCAGGCACGTGTGCCAGAGAGACAGCTGTCCCCAGGCACGTGTGTCAGAGACAGCTGTCCCCAAGCACATGTGTCACAGACAGCTGTCCCCGTGCATGTGTGTCAGAGACAGCTGTCCTCAGGCACGTGTGTCAGAAACAGGTGTCCCCAAGCACGTGTGTCACAAACAGCTGTCCCCATGCATGTATGTCAGAGAGACAGCTGTCCCCAGGCACATGTGTCAGAGAGACAGCTGTTTTTATGCATGTGCGTCAAGAGACAGCTGTCCCCAGGCACGTGTGTCAGACAGCTGTACCCGTGCACGTGTGTCAGAGACAGCTCTCCTCAGGCACATGTGTCAGAAACTGCTGTCCCCATGCACATGTGGCAGAGAGACAGCTGTCCCCATGCACATGTCAGAGAGACAGCTGTCCCCGGGCACATGTGTCAGAGACAGCTGTCCCCATGTGCATGTGACACAGACTACACATGTCAGCTGTCTCTGTGTGCATGTGACATAGATATTACACATGTGTCAGAGAGACAGCTGTTCCTGTGTGCATGTAACAGACTACACGTGTGTCAGAAAGAGAGCTGTCCCTCTGTGCACATGTGACAGATATTATACATATCAGCAAGACAACTATCCCTGTGTGCATGTGACACATAGACTAACATTTCAGGTGTTCTTGTGTGCATGTGATAGATATTACTCATGTCAGAAAGAAAGCTGCCCCGTGTGACACACATACATGTATCAGACGTCTGTCCATGTGTGCATGTGACAGATATTATACATGTGTCAGAAATACAGCTATCCCCATGCATGTGTGGCAGGTATTACATACATGTCAGAAGGAAAGACAGCTGTCCCTGTGAGCGTGTGACACACACATTCTATATATTAGAAACACAGATAGCTAAACATGTGTATATGATATAGAAGATGTTAGATGTGTGAGAATGAAGGACAGGTCTGTGTGTTTCAGTACAAATGTTTCAGATACACATATCTACACTCTTCATGCTTCACTGAGTGACACAACCACGTGTAATTAACAGGTATGGTATGTTGCAGACATGATTACGTTTATATTACATACCTTATCGCTCATCTAGAAAAAGTAAAGTTGAAGTTGCACAAAAGGAGGCAAAAACACTCCAGCAGTTACGCATATCAACTCCACGTCCTTATAGTATGTGCATAATTTAAAATATTTTTTCTGTTAATACATGTTTATTTTTATAAAGTTTTGATGATAGACTCTATATACACAACCTTGTAATTAAATTTTAAGTATTCTATTAATATTTGTCAGCATCTATTTTTATACAATTATTATTCACAAAAATTAGTTTTGTTGAACAGTGCTTCAAATTTTAGTACATGTGTAGATGCAAGTAACCTCTCCCCAGTCAGCCTGCAGAATGACTCGCACACCCCTCACAGCAGCTCAGCACTCCTGAGCCTAGCTCCTCGCCCCTCACAACATCCCAGCCTGCCTCAGAACCCCTCAGCCCTCAGAGCAGCCCATCCCCTCAGAACACCCCATCCCCTCAGAACACCCCATCCCCCTCAGGACACCCCATCCCCCTCAGAGCAGCCCATCCCCCCAGAACACCCCATCCCCTCAGAACCCCATCCCCCTCAGGACACCCCATCCCCCTCAGGATACCCCATCCCCCTCAGGACACCCCATCCCCCTCAGGACACCCCATCCCCCAGAACACCCCATCCCCTCAGGACACCCCATCCCCCTCAGGACACCCCATCCCCTCAGAACACCCCATCCCCCTAGAACACCCCATCCCCTCAGAACACCCCATCCCTCAGAACCTCATCCCCCTCAGGATACCCCATCCCCTCAGAACACCATTCTCCTTCAGAACACCCCATCCCCTCAGAACACCCGATCCCCCTAGAACACCCCATCCCCTCAGAACACCCGATCCCCCTAGAACACCCCATCCCCTCAGAACACCCCATGCCCTCAGAACACCCCATCTTCCTCAGAACCGCATCCCCTCACAACAGCTGGATGGCCCACAGCTCCAACACCCGCAGAACACCCCACTGCTCCCCAGAACAGTGTCTGCACAGCCTGCAGCCGAGCTCCCTGTCGCTCAGCATGGCTCCATCACCAGGAAGTGTCTTGCTGACCCTTTAGGGTCACACAGTCTCCCCCTCTGCCCTGGGTACCCTGCCCCACAGATGAGCCCTTTGCCGGAAGTCCTTGCTTTTGGAGGACAAGTGTAACTTGTGTCACGATGTTATCGCCAGTCATCAAGGTCACCAGCAAACACTGCACAGGTACCCATCACAGACAACCCAAACCGGCACCGTGGCGTGGCGAGACTCCGCTCCTCGTCTCCCCCCACCAGCTCGGAAACACACGGCTGGCGAGCCGGAGGGGTGCCCACGCTCTCAACTGGCTGTGCCAACAATCTGACGTCTGGGCTGGCAGTGGGAGAGCAAATTACGTCTTCCTCCTGCTAACCTACTCTGTGAGTAAGCGCACGTGAAAACAAACTCACTTTAACATTACACTAGCATCACAGGAGACAGAGCCTGTGCTGCACAGCGAACGTGCGCTCTCGGCGGCAGGGTGAACGTTCTGTCTGCTGAGGGACCAGTGCTGCGTGGACTGCCCGTGACTCAGGGACCAGTGCTGCGTGGACTCCCTGAGATCCCCCGTGGCTAAGGGACCAGTGCTGCGTAGACTCCCCGAGATCCCCCATGACTCAGGGACCAGTGCCACGTGGACTCCCAGAGATCCCCCGTGACTCAAGGACCAGTGCCGCGTGGACTCCCCGAGATCCCCTGTGACTCAGGGACCAGTGCCACGTGGACTCCCTGAGATCCCCCGTGACTCAGGGACCAGTGCTGTGTGGACTTCCCGTGACTCAGGGACCAGTGCTGCGTGGACTCCCTGAGATCCCCCGTGACTCAGGGACCAGTGCCATGTGGACTCCCTGAGATCCCCCGTGACTCAGGGACCAGTGCCACGTGGACTCCCAGAGATCCCCCGTGACTCAGGGACTAGCGCCGCGTGGACTCCCCAAGATTCCCCGTAACTCAAGGACCAGTGCTGCGTGGACTCCCTGAGATCCCCCGTGGCTAAAGAACCAGTGCCACCAAAGAGCCCACCCCTGCCCAGGGATACCCCTTGCCAATCAGCCAAGCCCCACCAAATAGCCCGTTCCTGCCCGGGGAGCCCTGTGCCATCAGCCAAGCCCCACCAGAGCCTGCCCCTGCCCAGAGGTGCCCCTTGTCAATCAGCCAGGCCACAGCAGAGCCAGCTTTCACTCAGGAGAAGCAGGGTTTTAGTCGCACTGCCCAAGCTTTAGGGAAGTCAAGTGAGTGCCTGGTGTGGCCCTGTTGTAAATGCGCCGGCCTGTGCCCTGAACTGGGTGAGCGCGAGGCGCGGGAGGCGGGCACGCGCGGGCCTGAGCAGCGACTGAAGGCCCCGCGCCTCTCCCCAGGGCCCTCCCTGGCTCTGCCCGTTCTCCACTGGAGCGCTTGGGGAGGGGCTGTGACTTGGTCTCTCCTGCAGTGGAAGCCCCCACCTGCCAGAAAGAGGCAGTGGCCGCTGTCTGCCTGCTGCTGTGAGAGGCAGGAGCAGGGCTGGGGCAAAGGAGAAAGCAGTGGCGGCTCTGCCCAGTGCAGCAGGTCTGTGGCCGAAGGACAGGAACAGAAGGGCCCAGGCACCCCCAGGGCAGCTCTGCACTGGGAGTCCACCGGTCACTGGCAATCTCACGGAGATGTCGCCCACGCTTCCCACAGGTGGGACCAGACCTCCTGGGCCTACCCTGTCCTGGCCAGAGGGGTGGGCAGTGACAGAGACAAGATAGGGAGAGGGACCAAGGCCGGGAACGCAGTGCCAACGGGATGTGGGCCGACGACGGGCAGCTGGCAGGTCTGGGCCCTCAGTGGGCAGGCCCCAGGTCAGTGGGGGTGGGATCTGTTCAGAGCAGCTGGCAGCTCTCACATAGGAGCAGGAACCAAGAGCAGCCCCCGCACCGCCCAGATTCTGGGGCCAGCCGGGCTGGGGGTCGGGGTGTGGCTTCTTCCTAAACTCCCACGCCTGCCCTGTCCCTAACCTGAAGCTCACAGGGGCTGACACCTGTGAGAAAGGAGGAGGGTCCACAGCCCACCGCACAGCACAGCTGTGGTCAGTGACAAGGTGGACCCAGCCCTGGAAATCGCCCAGGGCAGATCCCAGCCTTCTCTCCGAGAGCAAACCAAACCCCGAGCTCGCCAATCAGCTCAACTGGGCCACCCCACAGCACATGAGGCCACATGAGCGAGTCTGGGCAGCCACGGTGGGCGTCTGGTGCAGTGGCCAGCAGAGCAGGGGACACCCGCGGCACCCAGCAGGACGGGGCCTGCACTGAGACAGAGCAGCAGAGCAGGGGTCTCTGCCAGCGGCACTTCCGGCTCAGAGAACCAGGGTCGGAGCCTCAGGTACCACATGCATACACGCCGTGGCCACACGCCTGAGCTCTCGGGGCAGCAGGGGATGCCATGGCGCCCAGCACATATCCTGCAGGACGGGGCCTGCACTGAGACAGACCAGCAGAGCAGGGGTCTCTGCCAGCGGCACTTCCGGCTCAGAGAACCAGGGTCAGAGCCTCAGGTACCACATGCATACACGCCGTGGCCACACACCTGAGCTCTTGGGGCAGCAGGGGATGCCATGGCGCCCAGCACACACGCTGCAGGACGGGGCCTGCACTGAAACAGAGCAGCAGAGCAGGGGTCTCTGCCAGCGGCACTTCCGGCTCAGAGAACCAGGGTCGGAGCCTCAGGCTGCAGCCAGGACCTGCGGAGCCGCAGGGCACCTGCCAGTCAGGAGCTGTGTGAGGGCGACTCCCAGCCAGGCTGCCGCACACGCCCTGGGCAGGAAGGCCGCGGTCGCAGCGCCCACACACTGTTGCCCTGTTTCTCTGACCTTTCTCACGGGCGGACGCTGCCCGTTTCCATGGAAACCCCCGTGAGCGGTTTGAAAATCCAGGGTCTGTCGGCTCAATGGAGTCTTGTGTGGCAAACAAGGAAGGGGCTGTGTGGCTCCTTCAATAGCAAGGGCGGCCACAAAAGCCCTTGGCGAGGGGTCTCGGGATTCCCGAGAGCCCGGCCTGCGGGGTGACACCCCCTGACTCCTTGCAGGCTGGAATGGGGGCGAGGTGCGGGGACGCACCCAGGCAGGGGCCAGGCTCATAGCAGCTCCTGGGGGTGTGTGGGGGTGACATGGCAGGCGGAGGGGCCCCTTTCCGAGCTGTGCTGGGAGTCCCCTCCTCCCTGGAATCAGCAGGGCTTTCTGGCTGTGAGCTGTGCCCCAGGCCCTCACCTGAGCTCCCCCACCGCACACCTGCACCAGGTGGGACACCCGCACCAGGTCAGAGCCCCTCAGCCTCCTCCAGGGCAAGGCAGGGCTTCCCCAGGAGCCTGAGCCAACAGGGCCGCCTTCTCCTTTCAGAAGGAAGCAGCCCCATCCAGATCTCCCTCGCGGCTGGAGAAGCTGACCGTGCGACACCCGCCATGCTTGGGGCCTGTGTGCCTGTGAGCAGTGGGAGGGCCAGGTCAGGGGCGGTCAGGAGGAAGTGGAGCCTCCCCAGCTGCAGCACCAAACTCCCAGAGAGAAAGGCCTCGGTCTCTGGCGGCTGGGCCACTCCCTGTGTCCGGAGGCAGAGCGGGGTCCAGGATCTCTACCTGGACGCCAAGAGCAGGAGCCCGGGCAGCAGCAGGAACCAGAGGGACAGCCGAGCCCTGATGGGCGAGGGGCAGGAGCCCGGGCAGCAGCAGGAACCAGAGGGACAGCCGAGCCCTGATGGGCGAGGGGCAGGAGCCCGGGCAGCAGCAGGAACCAGAGGGACAGCCGAGCCCTGATGGGCGAGGGGCAGGAGCCCGGGCAGCAGCAGGAACCAGAGGGGCAGAGGAGCCCTGATGGGCAAGGGGCAGGAGGCCGCGTAGCAGCAGGAACCAGAGGGGCAGAGGAGCCCTGATGGGCGAGGGGCAGGAGCCCGGGCAGCAGCAGGAAGCAGAAGGACAGAGGAGCCCTGATGGGCGAGGGGCAGGAGGCCGGGCAGCAGCAGGAACCAGAGGGGCAGAGGAGCCCTGATGGGCGAGGGGCAGGAGGCCGCGTAGCAGCAGGAACCAGAGGGACAGAGGAGCCCTGATGGGCGAGGGGCAGGAGGCCGGGCAGCAGCAGGAACCAGAGGGGCAGAGGAGCCCTGATGGGCGAGGGGCAGGAGGCCGCGTAGCAGCAGGAACCAGAGGGACAGAGGAGCCCTGATGGGCGAGGGGCAGGAGGCCGGGCAGCAGCAGGAAGCAGAAGGACAGAGGAGCCCTGATGGGCGAGGGGCAGGAGGCCGGGCAGCAGCAGGAACCAGAGGGGCAGAGGAGCCCTGATGGGCGAGGGGCAGGAGCCCAGGCAGCAGCAGGAACCAGAGGGGCAGAGGAGCCCTGATGGGCGAGGGGCAGGAGCCCGGGCAGCAGCAGGAAGCAGAAGGACAGAGGAGCCCTGATGGGCGAGGGGCAGGAGGCCGGGCAGCAGCAGGAACCAGAGGGGCAGAGGAGCCCTGATGGGCGAGGGGCAGGAGCCCGGGCAGCAGCAGGAACCAGAGGGGCAGAGGAGCCCTGATGGGCGAGGGGCAGGAGCCCGGGCGCTTTCTCCCCCCACCCCGCCTCACTTCTGGCAGCAGCCCCGTCTGCTTCCTCTTCACCCAGAGCAGAGGCAGGAGCGCGCGCAGACTCAGGACACAGCTCCAAAGCTCACTCGTCCTGCACGAAACAGACTCTGTGTCCTCCATGTCCCACCCCTGCCCGGGCCCAGGCCAGCACCATCCCACCCTCTGCATCCACAGAGAGCCTACGCAGAGGCGGGGCTGTGCGGCGTCCCACCCCTGCCCGGGCCCAGGCCAGCACCAACCCATCCCTACCCAGGCCCAGGCCAGCACCATCCCACCCCTGCCCGGGCCCAGGCCAGCACCGTCCCGCCCTCTGCGTCCATGTCCACGGAGAGCCCACGGAGAGGCAGGGCTGTGCGGCTGCTGGGCCCTCTACACCTGGCTCACCTCGCCCAGCCCAGCCCCCGCCGGGTGCACCCAGGTTGTAACAGGAGCCAGAGGTCCCTTTCTGGGTTGAGGACGGTGCCAGTGTGTGTAAACATCGTCCTCACCCGGCTGATTCCCGGCCCTGGCTGCTGGGAACGGTGCTGCAGCACGCAGCAGTGCCCGCATCTCTTCCACCGACTCATCTCACATCCCGTGGGCACGCCCAGCTCACGTCCCGTGGACAAGCCCGGCTCACGTCCCGTGGACACGCCCGGCCGGGGTGTGGACCGCACAGATCTGGATTTAACTGCCGGAGACCTGTGCTGTCCCACTTACAGCTGGGTGGCAGTGCGCCAGGGTTCACTCCCTCACATCCAGGCCCGCGCAACATCCCCTGTCCCACACTTGAGAGGTGGCGCCTCCCTGTGGCTGTGATCGGCACTTCTGCAAGGACTGGTCGGGCCCTGGCAGCTGCCAGCTCTCAGAAAGTGGCCGTGGTTCAGGGTCTGGAACAAACATGGGTGTTGACCTGACTGCTGTGGTCACAGTGAGTCCCCCAAGCTCCCCACAGACTTGTGTTCTAGAAAATTCCAACTGGAGGGGCCGACGCTATGCCGTAGTAGGTAAAGCCACTGCCTGCAGTGTCGGCATCCCATATGGGTGCCGGTTCGAGTCCTGGCTGCTCTGTTTCCAATCCAGCTCTCTGCTATGGCCTGGGAAAGCAGAAGATGGCCCAAACGCTTGGGCCCCTGCACCCGCATGGGGACCTGGAAGAAGCTCCTGGCTCCTGGCTTCGGATCGGCGCAGCTCTGGCTGTTGCAGCCATCTGGAGAATAAGCCAGCAGATGGAAGATTTCTCTCTCTCTTTCTCTCTCTCTCTCTCTCTGCCTCTCCTCTCTGTAACTCTGCCTTTCAAATAAATGAATATTTAAGAGAAGAAAATCCCAATTGGGAAGGCTGACGAAAGTCCCTGGCAGACACGTTTGGTGCCTCCTGACCCCTGGAGGGGCAAGCTGGCACCTGCACGGCAGAATCCCACCAGGTCACACGGACGGCTCGGTTCTTCACAACCCCACTATTTAGAAGGACCACAGCAAGTTACCTGACACAGACACTGCCGACACAAAAACCCCTGAGCGTCTACAAACTCCTCCTGGTCACCTGGCTGCTAGCAGGGGCGGTCGGCCAGACCAACAGGTACAGGCAGAGCAGCAGGAGCCTGTGTGGGGCGCACAGGCCCAGGAGCTGCAGGCAGAGGGCGCTGTGAGCGGGTGTCCCTTCCCCACCTTCTGGGACACTCTGTCACGGCTGCCACTATTTCTTCCCCCGCAGGAGCGCCAAGCTCAGGGCTGTGAGCTCTGCCTCTCAGCCTCCAGGCTTTCCTGGCGGGCTCTTGCCGTGTGAAAGACTTTTCATGGTGTCCCACGTGGAGACTCGCCTCCTGCACGGAATCCTGGCCACGCGGGGTGCCGCTCCCAGGGCTCACCCACGGGCCCTGGGTCTCGATGATGGAGAGCTTGTATATCCAGGGAGGACCTGCCAACCTCCTGTCATATGGGAAAAGGGCACCGTGTCCCAGCATCACCACCCCACCACACACACACATATACAGACACACACAGATACACACATACACACACACAATACACACACAGATACACAGACACACAAAGACACACACAGATACACACAGATACACACAGACACACAGACATGCACGCACACATACACACACATGTGCACACAGACACAGACACACACATGCACACAGGATTCATGTTTTGGGTCCCTCACATCACAACTGCCTGTTTCAAGTCCCTCACAACTTGTCTGCGTGTTCCAGGTCCCTCATGGTTTGCCTGCGTGTTCCAGGTCCCTCATTTCTCGGCTGCATATTCCGGGTCCCTAGTGTCACAGCTCCGTGTTCCAGGTCCCTAGTGTCACAGCTCCGTGTTCTGGGTCCCTAGTGTCACAGCTCACTGTTCTGGGTCCCTAGTGTCACAGCTCTGTGTTCTGGGTCCCTCATGTCTTGTCTGCATGTTCCGGGTCCCTAGTGTCACAGCTCCGTGTTCCAGGTCCCTAGTGTCACAGCTCCATGTTCCAGGTCCCTCACGTCTTGTCTGCATGTTCCAGGTCCTTCACATCTCATCTGTGTGTTCTGGGTCCCTCACGGCTCGTCTGTGTGTTCTGGGTCACTCATGTCATAGATCCATGTTCCAGGTCCCTCACGGCTCGTCTGTGTGTTCTAGGTCACACATGTCTTTCTGCGTGTTCTGGGTCCCTCAAGCTTCCACAGGGTGGGCTTTGTGACAAAGTTCGCCCTCGCACACTAAGGAACAAGAACTCTCCTGCTTCCAGCCAGGGGGAGGCTGGGCCACAGGCGCTGGTTTGCGAGTAGAGCACTGTCCCTGACCACAGCAAGGCAGTGCGGTTGCTGTCAAGGCCCAGAGTCCAGGCCGGCTCCTCTTTGCCACTGCAGAGGGACCAGGAGGCCTCGGAGTGACCTCACAGGGCCCTGGAGGCGACACAGTCTCACAAGGAGCAGTTGTACTTCTCTTTTCCACCTTAGCACTGGAGCTGGGCTTTAGGTTTGACATTTGCTCCTGTTTTTAGGGTCGAGTGACTACAGACAAAGTCATGGGACTGGTTGTTTCCTAATCAAATAAAAAATGATTGGTATTTGCACAACACGTCCAATGTGCACTCTCACTTCAGAAACACTGGAGAGCGTGTCCATGGGAGGCGTGGGAAACAGGTGTCCAGCAGCCCCTCCTGGAAGCACCCGAGGGTCACATCCTGTCTGGTGAGCACTGAGCGCTCCGGCCAAGTGGGGCCTGCAGGAGGCGTCTCTGTCCACTTCCTGTGCTCGCAACGGCTGCTGCGTCATAAGTCAGGAAACTGACCAGAGTCACGAAGACCCGCAGGAAGCAGGTGCGCTCGGGGCCACTTATCTCGGGCCCCAGGGAAGCTCCGCTTCCCCACCAGGATGGGGCAGGGCAGGAGGTGTCCTAGGACCTCCCGCAAAGCCGTCCTGTGGACCAGGGCAGCGGATGGCCCAGAACCTTCTCTCCCACCGCAGTCCCCTTCAAGAAAGTCAGTGAAAGCTGTTAAGCAACCTCAGAAAAATGCACAAAATTTTGCAAAATAACGTCAGGGGTTCCGGAAGCTCCGACCAACCCCTGGGCCCCTGGAGCAGGGTCCGAGGCCACTGGCTGGCGAGTCCTGGCCCGGAGGTAAGACGTTAATGTCCTCGCTCCAGGAGACAATCAGGCTCCAAGCAGTGTTTTTCCAGGGACGTGGTGGCCCCCACGCGGCGCCTCGCTGGTTCCTGTGCTGGTTGCCAAGCCGCCCTCGGCACAGGCAGAGGTTGCTAGGCAGGGCCGCCCACGCTGTGCCTTCCGCATGGAATAACAGCCCAGCCTTCCAGCGCTGCACGTGAAACAGCCGTGTAAACAGCGGAAGAGTCACACGGAAGTCACTGGAGAATGACCTCTACCTTAGCGTCCCAAAGCTACCTAGGGACGACAGACACAGGGGACGACAGGCAGAGTGCAGGTGGGCGGGGAATGCAGGCTGCTCTGCTCCGACTGCAACCAGAGGCGGCCAGGCCCAAGAGCCACTGAGCGTGCTCCACAGCCCATCGGCATGAACCAAGAGCAACACGGGGGTGTAACGACACTGCGGCTGGGTGCGATGGAGATCAACACCTCCGTGTGAGTCCAGAGCGCGCCCACCAAGCCCCCACGGACCCCCTGCTGCAGGCCAGCCTGCACCTGGGGCTCTGTCTCCTCCCAGCACCAGGACAACAGCTGTGCCAACCTGGCCAGCTGACTCCAGACAGCACAGAGGGTTCTCCCGGACCGACCATCCAACACAGAGAACACGGCAAACATGAAACGTCTTTAATCTAGCAGGCACTAGAAAGCCTCTCCGCACTTCCTGTCAACGCTTAGAGCAGAAATGAGACCTGTGTGGGTAGGGGGCTAGGGTCCTGGAGGCACCCAGCTCATGTGCACACTCGGGGCCACGAACCCAAGGGACCACCTGGTCCCAAGCCTGGCAGCAGCCTCTACACCGAGGACCCCAAATGGAGCCCCCCTGCCTCAGACTGGGCACCCAAAGAGTCCCCAGCCCCCTGCCCACCTGCTGGCCATGTGCACCTCCACGTAACATGTACTGAACACTCCCGGTGTGACAGCGTTACCACATGTGCAGACCAGGAGGGACAGATCCATGCCTACAAGAGGGACACATCCAACAGACGACCCAATTCTAGCCACCCCTGCAACCTGCTGGGCCTGACGTCTGTCTCAGGAGGAACTGGCTGCAGCCTGTGCGCTCCCAGCAAGCCCTGCCCAGTCCCTAGTAGGGCGAACATGCTTCCCAGCTCATGACTCACACTGTCAATGCTACTCGACTGAGACTGCTCTGTGAGTGCCGGCTCTAGTGTGGGGCAGCGTCTCTCACTGTGGGGGGATCACTGACCACACTGCTCTGTGAGAGCCGGCTCTAGTGTGGGGCAGCGTCTCTCACTGTGGGATGCACACACTGACCACACTGCTCTGTGAGAGCTGGCTCCAGTGTGGGGCAGCGTCTCTCACTGTGGGATGCACACACTGACCACACTGCTCTGTGAGAGCCGGCTCCAGTGTGGGGCAGCGTCTCTCACTGTGGGATGCACACACTGACCACACTGCTCTGTGAGAGCCGGCTCCAGTGTGGGGCAGCGTCTCTCACTGTGGAGGGATCACTGACCACACTGCTCTGAGAGAGCCGGCTCCAGTGTGGGGCAGCGTCTCTCACTGTGGGATGCACACACTGACCACACTGCTCTGTGAGAGCCGGCTCCAGTGTGGGGCAGCCTCTCTCAACATCTGGAATGTAAGAGCACCTCTGTTGTCAAGGTCAAGGATGACCACATAAGCAACAGCCGGGCCCCTCAGAGGCACTGGAGAAATGGCATTCAGGAGGAACAAAGGGAGGCCCAAACCTGCAAGCTTTGGGGTAGAAACTAGTCCAAGCCTCAGTTTCTTATTTGGAGGTTGGAAACAATCATGGAGAGCATCATTCCTTAAAGAGGAGTGGTGGTACCACTGCATGCCACGTGTGGCCTCCCTACCAATCACTGTGCACTGTAGTCACGGCTTAGACCTTCTGTGCCACGTGTGGCCTCCCTACCAACCACTGTGCACTGTAGTCATGGCTTAGACCTTCTGTGCCATGTGTGGCCTCCCTACCCAACCACTGTGCATTGTGGTCACTGCTGAGACCTTCCATGCCACGTGTGGCCTCCCTACCAATCACTGTGCACTGTAGTCAAGGCTTAGACCTTCTGTGCAACATGTGACCTCTCTACCCAACCACCATGCACTGTAGTCACTCCTGAGACCTTCCGTTTCCACGTGTGGCAACCCTACCCAACCACTGTGCACCGTGGTCACTGCTGAGATCTTCCGTGCCACGTGTGGTCTCCCTACCCAACCACTGTGCATCGTGGTCACTGCTGAGACCTTCTGTGCCACACGTGGTCTCCCTACCCAACCACTGTGCACCGTGGTCACTCCTGAGACCTTCCGTGCCATGTGTGGCCTCCCTACCCAACCACTGTGCACTGTGGTCACTCCTGAGACCTTCTGTGCCACATGTGGTCTCCCTACCCAACCACTGTGCACCGTGGTCACTGCTGAGATCTTCTGTGCCATGTGTGGTCTCCCTACCCAACCACTGTGCATCGTGGTCACTGCTGAGACCTTCCGTGCCACGTGTGGCCTCCCTACCCAACCACTGTGCGCCGTGGTCACTGCTGAGATCTTCCGTGCCACGTGTGGCCTCCCTACCCAACCACTGTGCGCCGTGGTCACTGCTGAGACCTTCCGTGCCACGTGTGGTCTGCCTACCCAACCACTGTGCACCGTGGTCACTGCTGAGACCTTCCGTGCCACGTGTGGCCTCCCTACCCAACCACTGTGCATCGTGGTCGCTGCTGAGACCTTCTGTGCCATGTGTGGCCTCCCTACCCAACCACTGTGCACTGTGGTCACTGCTGAGACCTTCTGTGCCATGTGTGGCCTCCCTACCCAACCACTGTGCACTGTGGTCACTGCTGAGACCTTCCGTGCCATGTGTGGCCTCCCTACCCAACCACCTGCCACATGACACAGGCATACACCTGCCAGCTATGTGTGAAGCTTAATTCAATCACCTGAGGCACAGACAACAGGCAGGCTCTCTGTCCATCCCAGTGAAAATGAGGAAATCCACTGAATAGAGCCTGAACCTCTTGCAATAATCAGCCTGACCCAGCAGGAGACGTCACAAACAGAGAGTGAGAGGCTGAGCAGCGTCAGGCAACCTTGGGGCAGGGGAGGCACCTGAGCTCCTGCGGGCCCACAGATGAGGGCCTGGACTCCACACCCAAGGTTTTGGTGGGGCCTGAGAACCCCTGGGCAGGGGTGAGCAGGACAGGAGGAGCAGAGGGTGGTGAGGGGCTCTTGTGGGCCTGCCTCTGCCACAGCAGGTGTGCCACCACCCTCTACTGCTCAGAGGCTTCGTGAAGACGAGGTGGGACAGGGCCATGGGACGTCTGATGGAGGCAAGGCTTCTGGGTGCTCCTGCCATGGGGGAGCGGCACCAGGAAAGACGGCGGCTAACTGTACTCTCACACCCACAGCCTGCTCTGAGAGCCGGCAGTGGGCTGGTGG
Organism: Oryctolagus cuniculus; assembly: GCF_964237555.1. NCBI lineage: Eukaryota > Metazoa > Chordata > Mammalia > Lagomorpha > Leporidae > Oryctolagus > Oryctolagus cuniculus. Next base: position 118,007,184 of record NC_091439.1, read on the forward strand.
CCTGGCACGCGAACCCATCCCACATGGGTGAGGATCACACACTAAACACCACGCTTCCCGACACCACGAGGCAGACAGGTGCATTGCTCACAACTGTGGTCCCAACTGTTCACAGCAGTAACTGAAACCGCAGACCAGGAGGACCAGTGGGGAAGACAGGACAAGGGCGCCTCCGTCTCCCACGGTAGCTTCTCAGTGCAGAAGTCTACGTGAGAAGTGACAGCAACAGGATGCAAACGAGAAGGTACCAAACTCAGAACCCACCGGGAGACCACCCAGCTCCACCCACACACAGACAGGGCACCTGTGGGCACCCAGCTCCACCCGCCCACACAGAAGGGCACCTGAGGGCACCCAGCTCCACCCACACTCACAGACAGGCACCTGAGGGCACCCAGCTCCACCCACCCACACAGACAGGGCACCTGTGGGCACCCAGTTCCACCCACACTCACAGACAGGGCACCTGAGGGCACCCAGCTCCACCCACCCACACAGACAGGGCACCTGTGGGCACCCAGCTCCACCCACCCACACAGAAAGGGCACCTGTGGGCACCCAGCTCCACCTACCCACACAGACAGGGCACCTGTGGGCACCCAGCTCCACCCACCCACACAGACAGGGCACCTGAGGGCACCCAGCTCCACCCACCCACACAGGGCACCTGTGGGCACCCAGCTCCACCCACCCACACAGACAGGGCACCTGTGGGCACCCAGCTCCACCCACCCACACAGACAGGGCACCTGAGGGCACCCAGCTCCACCCACCCACACAGGGCACCTGTGGGCACCCAGCTCCACCCACCCACACAGACAGGGCACCTGAGGGCACCCAGCTCCACCCACCCACACAGACAGGCACCTGTGAGCACCCAGCTCCACCCACCCACACAGACAGGGCACCTGTGGGCACCCAGCTCCACCCACCCACACAGACAGGCACCTGTGAGCACCCAGCTCTGGCCATTGTGGCCATTTAGGGGAACCAGCAGATGGAACATTTCTTTCTCTCTCTCTCCCTCCCTTTGTCACTCTGCTGTCAAATAAATAAATGTAAAAATAGGATAAACTGAAGATTCTAGACTGTGTACCCACTCAGCCCACTAAGCTCTGAGGCCAGAACAAGAGCCTGGACATCCACAGCCTGTGTGGGCCACATGTGTCGAGGACACGTGGGTGTCACTTACATGGCTTCACGTTGGCCACCACGGCCAGGCTCTCGGGCGGGTGCGTGGCGGGCAGCCTGCCGTGGTCTCCGGGGCCCGGGCCGTTGGTGTACTCCACCACCTGAACGTGTCCGAGGGGGACGCTCCACTTCAGCAGGTACCTCTGGCTGGTCACGGTGCTGCCTTCGTGGGAGGTGCTGCAACACGAACAGGTGTCACTCAGGAGTCCCGAGTGTGCCGGGCAGCTGGCCCTGCCACACCTGGGCACGTCAGAGAGCTCACGGAGACGAGGAACTAAAACGTGAAAACACACAACACTGAACCCACGCGTGGCTGCCACAGCACACTTTCCCTGTGCTCAGGTGGGGACTCTGGGTTGCTGCGCGTCTGGCTTTGCACTCGTAGTCAGTATTTAGATCCACAAGGAGACCTGTGCAGAGACCGTCCTTAATCCCAAAACGGGGACAGGGAGCTGACCTGCTCCCCAGGGAGCATGGTTTCCACAAAGCCGACGGGCGAGCTGCCAGACCAGAGCCGCCACGTGCAGAGGCGTCGCCTCACACGGGTCAGCGCCCGCGTCTTCCTCCCATGGCTGCGCTGTGTCCCAACCACGCCCATACAGTCCACATCACAGCACTACAGCTCTTATCTTACCGTAAAATGGAACACACGTGCGCACACAGACACAGAGAACCCTTGTGTGCAGCCCAGGGGAGCAGCCAGCACTGGGCCAAGGCTGGAGCTGGCCGCCACACCTCCCCATTCACCTGTGCCCAGGGTCCTCGGTTTGTTGTGGAACACAGGTAGGTAGGGGGAGGGGCTAATGATTGACAGCTCCACACTGATGCCGACTCCGCCCCAGAGCTTTAGTCAATGAGTGACAACTCCAGCTGGGGTTTGATAGTGAGGAGCCAAACGGAGTCTGACAGCCTGGCCAGACTGCGAGACGGTGCAGGTCAGACCAGCTCACAGTCACCGCCAGTCACGGAGGCCCTGACCACAGCCAAGGGCCGACCTGCCACAGCCTGCAGCTGTCCCTGTGAGAGGCCGGCCCGCCTGCGTGGCGGGGCCCCTTGTGTGCGCCACGCCGCTCTCCCACCCCCTCCTGTGCACAGGCCAGGCCTCCTACACAGGGTGCAGGCCCCACTCCCCTGCACCTGCTCCCTGCCCTCTGAGCAGCAGAATCCACAGGCCCCGCGACGCCAGAAATGTCCACAGGGCTGCAGGACGCGTCCCCTGGCCCCAGGACCTGTGGGTGACTAATGTCACTGGACTCGAATTACCATGGGGTACACCTGCACTCATCATGCCAACAAGACCATGACACTTCTAATACCTCAAGTGGGCAGGAAGGACTCCAGCCCCGCCCACAACCCCGCCCCTTTCGAATAGCCAAGTGGGCTCCACCCTGGACACCACCCCTTGGCCCCTGGAAAGGCCTAACCCTGTGCCTGCACTCTTTTTTTCTGAATGGGGGCTTTTTTGCAATCAGGGACTTTTCTTGGCTGGGGGCTTTCCCACGGCTGGATGCTTTTCTTTGGGGCCCTTTTTGCGTTTTTGGCTGTTTCTGGACTTGTACTTCTGTTTTGCTCTGGGTAACCCCTGCTCTCCTGTGCACCGCTGAACCTCCAGCAGAGGGGAGAACCTGTGGAAAACTCAGCCGGGAGCCCCCAGTCCCTCGGTCAGCACTGGTCCCGGCACTGTGGCAGGAGGCACGCCGAGCGGCAGACACAGCCCGCCCCCCATACAGTCTGGGCATTCACTCAGCTCTGCCTGTGTCCTGCCAGGCTGAGAGCTCTGTGTGGAGCCCAGCTGCCCAGGGCCCCATCTGCTCAGCCGCACCCACCACGTGCCCACCACTTGCCCCTGGAAACTGCCAAGCGTGGACAAGCCCACCAGTGGCCCTCAGGGCACTCGCCATGGGGCTCTCGACACTGTGGCCGGTGGTTTGGGAGCAGGGGCAGGGGTTGGCCTTCCCACCACGTTTAGACAGGTAAGGAAAGCTGTGCAAGGAGTGGCCGCGTGGGCACAGGCCGCTGCTGCTTACAAGGTGGCCCGCACGCAAGCTGTGCCTCCCGCCCGGGGTGTCCAGGACTGGGATCAGCTTTAAGATTCCCAACCTGCTGGGGCCGGTGCTGTGGCATAGTAGGTTAAGCCTGCACCTGTGAGGCTGGCAACCCATATGGGCGCCGGTTCAAGTACTGGCTGTTCCTCTTATCCAGCTCTCTGCTGTGGCCTGGGAAAGCAGTAGATGGCTCATGCACTTGGGTCCCTGCACCTGCCTGGCAGACCCAGAAGAAGCTCCTGGCTCCTGGCTTCGGATTGGCCCAGGTCTGGCTGTTGCAGACATCAGTCTGGCCCAGGTGGATCAGCCCTGTGTGAACAGGGGGCCTGGCCCAGCACACAGAACATGGGGGAGCAGCCATGCTCTTACCGAGAGCTGACCGTGGCGCACATCAGAGCGCGGGGGAGGGGCGTGCTCTTACCGAGAGCTGACCGTGGCGCACACCAGAGCGCGGGGGAGGGGCGTGCCCTTACCGAGAGCTGACCGTGGCGCACACCAGAGCGCGGGGGAGGGGCGTGCCCTTACCGAGAGCTGACCGTGGCGCACATCAGAGCGCGGGGGAGGGGCGTGCCCTTACCGAGAGCTGACCGTGGCGCACACCAGAGCGCGGGGGAGGGGCGTGCCCTTACCGAGAGCTGACCGTGGCGCACATCAGAGCGCGGGGGAGGGGCGTGCCCTTACCGAGAGCTGACCGTGGCGCACATCAGAGCGCGGGGGAGGGGCGTGCCCTTACCGAGAGCTGACCGTGGCGCACACCAGAGCGCGGGGGAGGGGCGTGCTCTTACGGAGAGCTGACCGTGGCGCACACCAGAGTGCGGGGGAGGGGCGTGCTCTTACGGAGAGCTGACCGTGGTGCACATCAGAGCGTGGGGGAGGAGCCACGTTCTTACCGAGAGCTGACCGTGGCGCACATCAGAGCGCGGGGGAGGGGCGTGCTCTTACCGAGAGCTGACCGTGGCGCACACCAGAGCGCGGGGGAGGGGCGTGCCCTTACCGAGAGCTGACCGTGGCGCACATCAGAGCGCGGGGGAGGGGCGTGCTCTTACCGAGAGCTGACCGTGGCGCACACCAGAGCGCGGGGGAGCAGCCATGTTCTTACCGGGAGCTGACCGTGGCGCACATCAGCACGTCGTTCAGCATGAACAGCCGGCGTTCTTTGGTTTTCACGACCTCCCCTCTGTCATTGTACACTGTCTCTATCATGTCGTCAGACCGAATGAGGTACCGATTCCCACTGCTCAGGAGCTGAATGCAAAAGCAGCACACTTAGCACGCTGGTTGGCGCCACAGAGAAAGCAACACAGAACGAGTCGTGCAAAGATATGTGTCAGGGCGTCCATGAGGGATGCAGTTTCCCTTTGGAGGGAGGCCCTGTGTTCCCGACACTTCACGGTGGAATCAGAGGTGACTTATTAAACACTGGCACGGACACCAGGGTGGGAGTGAGCCCCCGGTGACAGGAGCCGACCGTCCCCGCACCTCCGCCATGGGCTGCCTTCCTCACCCCTGCCTCCACGTGCGGTCTCTGAACCTACAGCCTCTCAGGCCACGGCCAAGTGCTCAGCGGCCTGGGCTCAGTGTGGCGGCTGCTCCCCCCTGCCCCGGTGAAGGCAGCAGAGGGCCCAAGTGCTTGGGACCCTGCCACCGGTGTGGGACACCCAGACGGAGCTCCTGGCTCCAGCCTGGTGGACGCCACATCTCGGTCTCAACCTCTCAATCTCCCTTTCTCTTGCTCCGCCTTTAGAATAAAGAAATCTAAAAACCACATTCCATCACTTGGAACAGCCGGAAGGGGAGGCACTTACTTTTCCCAGGGGCACCTGGCGCTCACTGAGCCCAGCAGACACTGGGGGAAGACGCCTGGGTCCACCCAGGGGCACTCACACCATCTACAGCAGTCAGCCCGGCAAGCAGCCCGGAGCCTCCCCACAGAGGCGCCCGCGGCCCTCTGAGCCTACACCTATGCTGGCGGCCCAGCTCCAGGCCACCACGGAGGAGCCGGCTCCTGTGTGACAAGGCCCCGTGCACATTCACACCTGCCCCAGGACTACCAGCCACGTCTGACTGCACACCACACCTGGCAACCCCCTGCCCTGTCCCCTCGTTTCCCCGTGCCCTGGCTTCTCAGGCCACGTGTGTGATCCAAGCCCTTCAGTACTGCAGGGAACCACGACCTCAACACAAGCCAACGTCAAGCACGTAACTGACAGCTGTCTCAGCCCCCTTTACAGAACACGAGCACTCTCGTTGCTTAATGTCACCGGCAAAGTGGTCACAGCCGTGCGACAGGAGGTTGCTCCCCCGTGGGAAAGTGCCCCTCCGGAGAGCACAACAGGTGACTGTAGCGAGGACGACCATTGGATGCGACTTATGCGACACAGCCTTGGAAGACCAGGGCCTTAACTAGACGTGGCAGAAGTCTCAGGTCAGGGCATGGCAGCAGGAAGACGGCTTCGTGCCTCAAAGCTGAAACGCGGCCCTGCCAACGACCACGTTCGGGCGTAAATCTGACTCCGTCTGCGTGCCGGTGAGCACAAGACATCGGCAGGCGTGTTCAGCTCTCAGTCGCCATGCCCGTAAACACGGCATCGGGAGCAAAGCTAAGAGGGAGGCTCCTGACCGCCTGGGGTGGCCCTGGGCCCCGCGACGGCCCGAGGAGTCTGCACAGCCCTTCTAAGACCTGCGCCGGGCCCCAGCCTCAGCCTGGCAGAGGAGCTGCTCCAGGTGTTCCAATGGGTTAATGAGAAGCCGCTCGTTAGCGCAAAGCAAACACCACGTCAGCGCAGGCGCGAACCTTGTTCAGGTATCTCTCGTTGATGGCTTTCGCTATCTGTTTAATCTCGCAGCGCTGATCGGCGTCCCTCTTCCTCTCATTCAGCTTCTCCGCCAGGGTTTCCAGCTCCGTCAGCGCCATCTGCAGGGGCAGCCGGTCAGGGTGTCCTTTGGCTGTGTTCTTCAGCATGTCCTGTGGGTGCCAGGGGAGGGCAGTGGTCAGCACAGGTGCTGCCCCTCCCCACCAGGGCACCACGTCACTCAGGACCGACACCTGGAGCCATGTGCAGCCATCGGCTCCTTCTGGAGGACACTCGATCGGCATCGGCAGGGCATGACCAGTAAGTGAGCAGTGCGCTTTGCAAAAGCCAAAATGATGCTGACGACAAACCACATCCTGCAGCCCAGGGCACTGGAACCACGAGCATGCCACAGCCCCAGAACTGTAAGCATGGCACAGTACCAGAGCCGCAAGCATGCCACAGCCCCAGAACCACTAACATGCCACAGTCCCAGAGCCGTGAACATGCTACAGCCCCAGAACCACTAACATGCCACAGTCCCAGAACCACAAGCATGCCACAGTCCCAGAACCACTAACATGCCACAGTCCCAGAGCCGTGAGCATGCCACAGTCCCAGAACCGTGAACATGCCACGGTCCCAGAACCATGAACATGCCACAGTCCCAGAACTGTGGACCTGGATGCTGCCTTGTCTCTGACTCCATCCCTGCCTCACTCACCCTGCTGCTCTCCAAACCCACTCCTACCCCACCAGCCACGGAGGCACAGAAGCACAGCGCCAGGCAGAGGAACCCACGCCTGCAAACCTGGGGCCTGGGCTTTGTTTCTGCCACAGAGGCTCCGTTTCCTGGGAGGGAACAACTGACAGGTCACCATGTGGGTGACAGTTTGAAAGAGCATGCTAAATTTTTTAAAGCACAGCTGGAGCCGGCGCTGTGGTGTAGCGGGTTAAAGCCATGGCCTGCAGTGCCGGCATCCCATATGGGCGCTGGTTCTAGTACCGGAGTCCACTTCTAATCTAGCTCTCTGTTATGGCCTGGGAAAGCAGTGGAGGATGGCTTGAGTGTGTGGGACCCTACTACCCACAGGGAGACCTGGAAGGAGCTCCTGGCTCCTGGCTTCAGCCTGGCCCAGCCCCGGCCATTGTGGTCATCTGGGGAATAAACCAGCGGATGGAAGATCTCTCATTCTCTCTCCTTCTCTGTAACTCTGACTTTCAAATAAGTAAAGAAATCTTTAAAACAAAACAAAGCACAGGTGTTTCTTGAATCTACAATAATGGCAATTCTGAGATTAAGAATTCATATGGGGGCGGGCTTTTGTGGTGCAGGAATGGAGCTACTCACCTGGGGCAGGTGGGGATGGAGCCACTGGCTCACCTGGGCAGGTGGGGATGGAGCCACTGGCTCACCTGGGCAGGTGGGGATGGAGCCACTGGCTCACCCGGGGCAGGTGGGGATGGAGCCACTCGCTCCCCTGGGCAGGTGGGGATGGAACCACTGGCTCACCTGGGGCAGGTGGGGATGGAACCACTGGCTCACCTGGGGCAGGTGGGGATGGAGCCATTCGCTCACCTGGGGCAGGTGGGGATGGAGCCACTGGCTCACCCGGGGCAGGTGGGGATGGAGCCACTGGCTCACCCGGGGCAGGTGGGGATGGAGCCACTCGCTCCCCTGGGCAGGTGGGGATGGAACCACTGGCTCACCTGGGGCAGGTGGGGATGGAGCCATTCGCTCACCTGGGGCAGGTGGGGATGGAGCCACTGGCTCACCTGGGGCAGGTGGGGATGGAGCCATTCGCTCACCTGGGGCAGGTGGGGATGGAGCCACTCGCTCCCCTGGGGCAGGTGGGGATGGAACCACTGGCTCACCTGGGGCAGGTGGGGATGGAGCCATTCGCTCACCTGGGGCAGGTGGGGATGGAGCCATTCGCTCACCTGGGGCAGGTGGGGATGGAGCCACTCGCTCCCCTGGGCAGGTGGGGATGGAACCACTGGCTCACCTGGGGCAGGTGGGGATGGAGCCATTCGCTCACCTGGGGCAGGTGGGGATGGAGCCACTGGCTCACCCGGGGCAGGTGGGGATGGAGCCACTGGCTCACCTGGGCAGGTGGGGATGGAGCCACTGGCTCACCTGGGGCAGGTGGGGATGGAGCCACTGGCTCACCTGGGGCAGGTGGGGATGGAGCCACTGGCTCACCTGGGCAGGTGGGGATGGAGCCGCTGGCTCACCTGGAGCAGGTGGGGATGGAGCCACTGGCTCACCTGGGGCAGGTGGGGATGGAGCCGCTGGCTCACCTGGAGCAGGTGGGGATGGAGCCATTCGCTCACCTGGGCAGGTGGGGATGGAGCCACTGGCTCACCGGGGCAGGTAGGGATGGAGCCACTGGCTCACCTGGAGCAGGTGGGGATGGAGCCACTGGCTCACCTGGGGCAGGTGGGGATGGAGCCACTGGCTCACCTGGGGCAGGTGGGGATGGAGCCGCTCACTTACCTGCAGCAGGAGGATGAACTGCGGGAACCTCTGGATGGGCTTCATCATCAGGCTGTAGAGCGTGACCCGGTCGGGACCAGACTCCTGGCTCTGCTGTAGGGACAGCATGCGGCTCTCACACTGCAGACCGCAGGGACGCCACACCACTATGCGGCAGCCCCAGACCCTGGTCTTTGACCAAGGTTCACCTCTAAGCACTTCCCACCCCAGCTTGCCCGAGCTGTCACCGCCTGTCCATGTGGGAAGAACGCTCTAGAGCAGAAGGGGCTCTGCCCGAGCTCTGTCTGCCCCAGAGGCTCCTGTCTGCCCCAGAGAGGCTCCTGTCTGCCCCAGAGAGGCTCTGTCTGCCCCGGAGAGGCTCCTGTCTGCCCCGGAGAGGCTCCTGTCTGCCCCAGAGAGGGTCTGTCTGCCCCAGAGAGGCTCTGTCTGCCCCAGAGGGGCTCCTGCCTGCCCCAGAGAGGCTCTGTCCGCCCCAGAGAGGCTCTGTCTGCCCCAGAGAGGCTCTGTCTGCCCCAGAGGGGCTCTGTCTGCCCCAGAGAGGCTCCTGCCTGCCCCAGAGAGGCTCTGTCTGCCCCAGAGAGGCTCCTGTCTGCCCCAGAGGCTCCTGTCTGCCCCAGAGAGGCTCCTGTCTGCCCCAGAGGGGCCCTGTCTGCCCCAGAGAGGCTCCTGTCTACCCCAGAGGGGCTCTGTCTGCCCCAGAGAGGCTCCTGTCTGCCCCAGAGAGGCTCTGTCTGCCCCAGAGGCTCCTGTCTGCCCCAGAGAGGCTCCTGTCTGCCCCAGAGGGGCTCTGTCTGCCCAGAGAGGCTCCTGTCTTCCCCAGAGGCTCCTGTCTGCCCCGGAGAGGCTCCTGTCTGCCCCAGAGAGGCTCCTGTCTGCCCCGGAGAGGCTCCTGTCTGCCCCGGAGGGGCTCCTGTCTGCCCCAGAGAGGCTCTATCTGCCCCAGAGGGTCCTGCCTCTTCCGAGCACCGCTCACCAGCAGGTCCCCTGGCTGTCCCAACCAGGGCTGCAGCTGGGGCATCTCCAGTGACCTGGTCGGGAGCTGCAGGCTGCACAGGGAGACCACGCAGCATGGCTTGGCCTGTGGCTCCCCAGCCAGCAGGCACCGGGCTCTGAAACTGGGCAGGGGCCCCAGCAAGACCCTAAGAACACCCTCGGCAGAGGGGAAGCCTCAGCTCAGCCCTGCTACCTCCCCCAGGGAGAGAAGCGCTGCAGCTCCTCCCTCCGCTGGGGCCGGGGCTTCACCTCTCAGCAAACCCTAACTGCCGACAGCAGCAGGGACACTGCCTCCCCGCGCCACGTGAGGAGGGAGCACGGCGAGATGCTATGGCTCACGTCACAGTGGCTGCTGACAAGAACACCTCCCCCGGGCGCACCTGCTGGGCCCGGGGAGTCTCCAGGCACACAGAGGGCATGGGCACAGCCCTGCCCTGAGGGCCTGTGACACAACAGGACCTGAGCTCAGTGGACAGACAGGTCTCTGAGTGCTGCCAAGGTCCTTTCTTATTGATGTCACTGCCTCTGACACACACCTCCCACTGGAGAGGCCCTGCCACGTCCCCTATCACGGCCATCGCCACCACCGCGGGAAGCCACAGGGTGTTTTCCCGATGTCAGTATGGACAAAGCCTGGATCTCACCAATCTCGGGGCCCGTCCAGGCCACTGCAGCCTGCCCCAAAGACCACTGCTGGGGTCTCGCAGTTCCCAACATCTGTGCAGGCACAGGCGTCCCTGCGTCGGCCCCTCCCCTTCTGTGCACCCACTTGGGAGCCGCACAGGTACGAGGCACTTTCAAGTAGCCATGTTCTTCACGCCCACCGCAGCACGCGGGCCCTGCTGCTCTGACGTCTCCGTACCAGCCTTCTGCGCTCAGGGCAGGGTCTGCGGCCTCCCCGTGTGGGATTCCGCCCAGCCCCAGGGCAGCCGGCGGCACTCACCTTCAGGAACTCCAGGAAGGCCGGCTTCGTGGCACATGTCTTCTTGAGGATCGCGACGGCGGTGCTGAAGTTGTTCACGTACTCGCTGTAGGCGTCCAGCACCATGGACTTGGAAAACTGGGGCACAGGAGGGGATGGAGGGAGACGTTACGGACAGGCCAACACTCACTTTTCAACTCAGGATGGAGGCTCGACACTGCCCTAATGCCCCCCTCCAGTGGCCATGATGTCTCATAGGAGAAATGTGTACGGGTCACTCTGCTCTTTACGAAGCCTCCGGGAGCTGTGTGAAAGGCCGGCTGGATCTAACTCTGTGCCCTAACGCACTTCCATGGCTCCTTGTGCAAAACCGTAGCCATCTGTGGCCGGCATCGTGGCACAGCACGTAAAGTTGCCACCTGCAGTGCCGGCATCCCATATGGGCGCCAGTTCAAGTCCCAGCTGCTCCATTTCCGATCCAGCTCCCTGCTAACGCACCTGGGAAAGCAAGAGAAGATGACCCAAGTGCTTGGGCCCCTGCACCACGTTGGAGACCCAGAAGAAGCTCCTGGCTTCAGAGCGGCCCAGCTCCGGCCATTTTGGTGGCCACTTGGGGAGTGAATCAGAGAATCAAAGTGCTCACTCACTCTCTCTCTCTCTCTCTCTCTGTAGCTGACATTCAAATAAATAAATCTTTAAAACAAAACACAAGACCGTGGTAATTTAGGCCGTGTTCTGCTGACAAAGGGGTGGAGATGACAAGTGTGGATGAATCTCCCGACGACCCTGCTGAGCCTCACTTGGTAAGGAAAGAGCACCAGGTAGCTCGCTGTGCAGGATCAGACGGTGGGGGGAAGGGCCCCGGGACGGGAGCGGGGCTGGCACGCGCCTCTGGGCCAACCCACGGCCGCCTAGGCTTGTTTTCCCAGAAGCACAAAGTTTCCAGAGGCAGAAACCTCTCGCCCTTGGTGGCAATGTCCACAGGGAGAACCCTCCAGAGGGCGCAGCGGCGAGAGCGGTGTGGACACCGGCACAGACATCGGAAGGGTTTCACCTGAGCAGGCTTTTTAGAAAAAGATTTGTTACATTGTTAAAATACTTTCCAAGGGGACCGGCGCTGTGGCTCACTTGGTTAATCCTCTGCCTGCAGCGCCGGCATCGCATATGGGTGCCAGTTCTAGTCCCGGTTGCCCCTCTTCCAGGCCAGCTCTCTGCTGTGGCCCAGGAGTGCAGTGGAGGATGGCCCAAGTGCTTGGACCCTGCACCCGCATGGGAGACCAGGAAGAAGCACCTGGCTCCTGGCTTCAGATCGGCATAGCTCCAGCCATGGCAGCCATTTGGGGGGTGAACCAACGGAAGGAAGACCTTTCTCTCTGTCTCTCTCTCTCTCTCTCTCTCTCACTGTCTAACTCTATCTGTCAAATAAATTAAAAAAAATAATTTGCAAGGAAAATATTTAAAGAAGAATGATAAAAGTTGAGGCAGAAGTGCAATAGCAAAGTAAATATCCCCTATTTCTCTTGTTCCGTCAGGTCCATGGAGGCTTTGCACAAATGTTTCAGCCAGAACTCTGCTTTCCCACACGGTCACAGCATCCTGTAACCCCCACAACTGCAGATGGAGAAACCCGGAGCCCACACTTCGCAGCAGGTGACCCGGGGCCCAGGTCTGCACTGCTGTCCCTGAGAATGTTCCAGATCCAAGAGGAGGCGTCTGGAAACCCTCCCGCTTGGGACTTCCTGCTGCTCCTGGGCACGGAGGACCCTGCACCCAGACGGTGAGGCCCGGCTCAGGAAGACAGGGCCCACACAGGGCTGGGATGGGGCTGCTCTGAGAGTGCCGGCAGCGGAAGCATCACACGGTGCAGGGATGCACCCGCGGCGGCTGCAGCCTCCGTCTCCTGCCCGCCAGCTGCATTGCCCGCCCCCCCGCCCCGCCTGCTGGTGTCTACCAGGTCACCTCCCAGGAGCCCAGGAGCCCTCAGCCTGGCCCTGGCGGCACTTCCTGTCCTCAATGAGAAGAGAGAAGAGAGCCCACGGGTGTGGGGGTGCCCGGCCGTTACCGAGGCCACGAAGACGTCGCCGATCATCTCCACAGAGTCCCACTCGGCCACGCGGCTGGCCAGCGCGATCTGGAACATGGAGTGGCACTGCAGGATCTCCTTGACGCGGTGGAAGACCGTCCTCAGCTTCCTGTCGCTCAGCAGCCGCGGCTCCATCTCGGACAGCGGCTTCTCGTATTGCTGCCACGGGACAAGCATGCGGCACCCGAGTCACCCCGACCTCCGTGCCACGACGCACATAGGACACGTGTCCTCGGGGACGCGGCACGGCGCCTGCCTTATCTCTGCAGTCACGCTTATTAACACACCAGTTAGGGTGGCACGTTGCCACACGCTGCCACACACTACCACACGCTGCCACACGCTGCCACACTGAATTCAGAACTACATAAGACAGGGCAATGAGACGTGCAGGCACACTACCACATGCTACCACACTGCCACATGCTGCCACACGCTACCACGTGACATTCAGAACTATGTACAACAGGGCAGTGAGATGCAAAGACATGCTGCCACACATTACCACATACTGCCACACGTTACCACACATTACCACACACTGCCACATGTTACTACACGGTACCACACACTGCCACATGTTACCACACATTACCACACACTGCCGCATGTTACTACACGTTACCACACACTGCCGCATGTTACTACACGTTACCACACTGCCGCACGTTACCACACATTACCACACACTGCCACATGTTACTACAGGTTACCACACACTGCCGCACGTTACCACATATTACCACACACTGCCGCATGTTACTACATGTTACCACACGTTACCACACACTGCCACATGTTACCACACGTTACCACACACTGCCGCATGTTACTACACATTACCACACGTTACCACACACTGCCACATGTTACCACATGTTACCACACACTGCCGCACGTTACCACACACTGCCACATGTTACTACACGTTACCACACACTGCCGCACGTTACCACACACTGCCACACATTACCACACACTGCCACATGTTACCACACATTACCACACACTGCCACATGCCGGTCAGGTACCTCCAAGATCCTCTTAAGAGCATCCACGTAGTTCTTTTCACTGTCAACAACGGAGCCCAGGATGTATCTTCTCACAACCTGCAGGAAATGTCACAGTATGATGGGTCCAGACCGCTTTGGAACACACACGAGAGAACTTTACTCCTGTGTGGGGGCTCGCTGACAATGCTGTCTTTGTAGAAAAGGCGTTGAACGGTGAGCTGACTAAACAGCATTACAGGAACAACCATTTCCCACATTAACACACAAATATAAATTATAACTACAGCCAAGTAAAATGCATGCACTCACGCAGTGACAACAGCCTGAATTAACCGATTGTGTTTCATGTGTCCGACACATACATTAGACGATATTTCAGTATAAATTAAATACAAAAAATTCCAGGGGTCAGCATTATGGCGCGGGGTGGGGGGGTTAGGCCGCCTCTTATGACGCAGGCGTCCCAAGCCGGACGTCCAGTTCAAGCCCCGCTGCTCCACTTCCAAGCCAGTTTCCTGCTAATGTGCCGGGAAAGCAGCTGCTGATGGCCCAGAAGGACGCAGTAGAGCTCCAGGCTCCCAGCTCTCCCTGGTCTGACCCAGCCCTGGCTATTGTCGGCAAGTGGGGAGGGAACCAATGGATAGAAGACATTTCTCTCTCTCTCCCTCTCTGTCAGTCTGCCTTTCAAATAAATACATTTTTAAAAATTCCACTCTTGATCAAAGAACGCTATTATTGACAGTTATCCACAATTACGGACAAACAGAAAGCGTGTGGAAGGCGGAGCAATTCTGGCACAGGTCCTTTGACCGCACGGAGACTGACCTAAGGCAGAAGCGGTGAATCCCTCACGTTCTGAGATGTCTGCATTCCAAGCACTGCCACCAATTTCAACCCACACGGTGTGGCCGAGACGCCTGTGAAAGGCCACCTGGTGCTTCCCTCACCCTCCACACAGTCCAGGAGGAGGAATTTGCCAGCAGATGGAGAATACAGCATAATATTACGACACAGTTGCTTTCAGACCAGCACATGTGCACTCGCTCGCATGCACACACACCAAACCATGTGCACACACTTATCACACACACACGCCCAACATGCACCACAAACCTGCATACCCACACACCACCACACATACCACACATGTGTGTATCCACATACCCAAAACACGCATATGAACACACATACCACACCACGTATAAACACATGCACAGAGTACATGCATCTGAACACACAGTCACACCACACCACACACAAGCACGCATCTGAGAACACAACACGCATGCATCTGCCCACACACTTGTAGAAGCATGCACACACCACACGTATGCATAAGAATACGTGTGCACACACACGCACACACAGGCATGCTCCAGAGTTTGGCTGGGCAATCCCTGCCTCTGAGTGAAGCCACTTAGAGAGACGTCGGTGCCACCCAGTGGGCAGAGAGAGCATTTCCACAGATGAGTTAAGTAGACCCCAGGGCAACCAAGAGTTACCCCCACGACCAACAAAGGGGCCACCATTCTATATGTCAAGAGCTAGTCCAATTCACAGAAGTAAGACAAGAATCAACCCTTGTAGGATACCTAATAAGAGACTGATGTATTAGAAAACACAGCCCCCCCCCCCAAAGATGGGGCTGGCATTATGGTATAGTGGCTAAAACTGCCACCTGCATGGCCAGCATCCCATATGGGCACTGGTTCGAGTCCCATTTGCTCCCCTTCTGATCCAGCTGCCTGCTAGCCTGCCTGGGAAAGCAGCAACAGATGAGCCAAGTGCTTGGGACCCTGCAGCCACGTGGGAGACCTGGAGGAAGCTCCTGGCTCCTGCCTGGTTCTAGCCCTGGCACTTGCAGCATTTGGGGAGTAAACCAGCGGATGGAACCCCCTTCCGCCCTCTCTAACTGTAAGTCTGCCTTTCAAATGAATAAAATAAAAATCTTAAGAAAAAATGAAAAAGCAAACACAGCCATGGCTATGCATGAACGCCTCCCACAGCCCAGAATGGATGCTGGGAAGCCACAGTGCTGAGCAGCCTGGCCCTGCTGTGTGGCTGACCCCAAGCCCTGGGTCCTCAGACCCTTCACTGCTGATGGTGACCGAGTGACTCCCCACCTCGTCTCTACCAGAACTCAGATCCCCAGACACCACCCAGGCCCCTGCGTACAATACTCGGGGAATCAGAGCCATCTTCCAAAGTCCTGAGATGATACAGACAAAGCAGGTCAAAAGGCCTAAGACTGGCATAAACTAATTGAAACACAAGCCAAACTGGTCTCCCAGATTTCACGGCCACTGCACGTGCTGTCGCTCATTTCAGGCAGTCACGTGGGACAGACCAAACGGGACGGCCGGCCAGGTGGTCAGGGGAGGGTTTGCAGGGTTCAGTGCTGTGACCATTGGCCGAGAAGCTCAACACAGGGCAAGGCCACGTGGGAGCGCTCAGCACTGAAGGGTGCTTTTCTGCCTACGTGAACGGAACAAAGCAGGGGACTTGTCCCCTGGCAGGAGGGAAAGTGGTGTGCGGATGTCCGGGTTTGTGGGCCAAGCCCAGGGAAAGCGGGGCTGAGGGAGGGGCAGCTGCTACTGTGTCTGAGGCCCGGACAGGCTCAGGAGAGCCCCCTCTCTGCCACTCCACACCCCGAGAGGGCGACAGGAGGACTTCCAGCTCCAAGGGTACGTTTCACACAAACAACCACACAGGAAGCAGGAAGACGCCCCTTCCCCCACGTGAGGCCTGCAAAGAGCTCAGCACGCGGCAGCTTTAGTTACGCATCCTGATGTCTGCTTTCAAGAAAAAACAGTAATTAAGGAGATCAACACCCAAGTTTGAGCTTTAAAGAGCAAACCCCACCAAGTGGTCAACAGGAAAACTAAAGCTGGATGGAGAAACAGAGTCCTGAACGCTGAGAAATCACTGTGTTCGTGAGCTGGCCACGTCTGCATGCAGTCCACAGCGCAGGCCCCTCACGTGGGCCCTGCCTGTGTGTCCCCTACCCCAAGACCAGCACGGCACCACAGGACGCGGTACCGCGAGTACAGGGAAGGTGAAGACACTGAGTGACGCTGAGTGACTAATCCACCCCGACTCTGCCACGCCCCACACGCAGGGACCTGCGACGGGATGCAGCTCGGACAGGTCCTCGCACCTCACAGAGTAAAAAAAAGCAGGTGGAAGTCACGCAGCCCAGAGAAGACCACGCGGCCAGGGGACAGACAGGTGCTCTACCCACTGTCCCCTCACAGACCCACAGCCACCAACGTCTCCTCAGACACACACCCCTACTGATCCCTCACAAAGTCACACACCCCTACCAATTGTCTCCTCAAAGACACACACCCCTACCCACTGTCCACACAGACCCACACCCCTGCCACTGTCCCCTCACAGACCCACATCCATCAACGTCTCCTCAGACACACCTCTACTGATCCCTCACAAAGTCACACACCCCTACCAATTGTCTCCTCAGAAACCCATAACCCTACCTACTGTCCCCTCAGAGACCAACACTTTTCTCCACTGTCCCCACAGACACACACCCCTACCCAGACTCCTGAAAGACCCATAGCCACCAATGTCTCTTCAGATACACACCCCTACCGATTGTCTTCCTAAAGCCATACAACCCTACCCACAGTTTCCTCACAGAGCAACACCCAAACCCACTGCTTACACAGGCCCACACCACTACCACTGTCTCTTCACAGACCACACCCCTACCCACGGTCCCCTCGCAGTCCACACACAATACTCAGTGTCCCTTCACAGACCACAGGACGTCCTCTCTCAGCAGAGGCTCACACCCCTACTCACTGTCACCACACAGACCACACCCCTCCCCATGGTCTCCTCACAGACCACACCCCTCAAAAGGGTCCCAACACAGACCACTCCCCTCCCCAGGGTCCCTCACAGACCACACCCTCCCCAGGGTCCTCTCACAGACCACACGCCTCCCCATGGTCTCCTCACAGACCACACCCTTCCCAGGGTCCCTCACAGACCACACCCCTCCCCACGGTCCCTCACAGACCACGCTCCTCCCCATGGTCTCCCACAGACCACACCCCTCCCCACGGTCCCTCACAGACCACTCCCCTCCCCACGGTCCCTCACAGACCACACCCTCCCCATGGTCTCCTCACAGACCACACCCTCCCCACTGTCCCTCACAGACCACTCCCCTCCCCAGGGTCCTCTCACAGAACACACCCCTCCCCATGGTCTCCTCACAGACCACACCCTTCCCAGGGTCCCTCACAGACCACACCCCTCACCACTGTCCTCTCACAGACCACTCCCCTCCCCATGGTCTCCTCACAGACCACACCCCTCCCCACTGTCCCTCACAGACCACGCCCCTCCCCATGGTCTCCCACAGACCACACCCCTCCCCACGGTCCCTCACAGACCACACCCTCCCCACGGCCCCTCAGACCACACCCCTCCTCACTGTCCCTCACAGACCACTCCCCTCCCCACGGTCCCTCACAGACCACACCCCTCTCCAGGGTCCCTCACAGACCACACCCTCCCCACTGTTCCTCACAGACCACACCCTCCCCACAGTCCCTCACAGACCACACCCTCCCCAGGGTCCTCTCACAGACCACACCCTCCCCAGGGTCCTCTCACAGACCACACCCCTCCCACGCTCCCCTCACAGACCACACCCCTCCCCAGGGTCCCTCACAGACCACTCCCCTTCCCAGGGTCCCTCACAGACCACACCCTCCCCAGGGTCCTCTCACAGACCACACCCCTCCCCAGGGTCCTCTCACAGACCACTCCCCTCCCCACTGTCCTCTCACAGACCACACCCTCCCACGCTCCCCTCACAGACCACACCCCTCCCCAGGGTCCCTCACAGACCACACCCCTCCCCAGGGTCCTCTCACAGACCACTCCCCTCCCCACTGTCCTCTCACAGACCACGCCCCTCCCCACTGTCCTCACACAGACCACACCCTCCCCACTGTCTCCTCACAGACCGCACCCCTCCCCAGGGTCCTCTCACAGACCACACCCCTCCCCATGGTCTCCTCACAGACCACACCCCTCCCCACTGTCCTCTCACAGACCACACCCTCCCCACGGTCTCCTCACAGACCTCACCCCTCCCCATGGTCTCCTCACAGACCACACCCTCCCCATGGTCTCCTCACAGACCACACCCCTCCCCACTGTCCTCTCACAGACCACACCCCTCCCCAGGGTCCTCTCACAGACCACACCCTCCCCAGGGTCCTCTCACAGGCCACACCCTCCCCAGGGTCCTCTCACAGACCACACCCCTCCCCAGGGTCCTCTCACAGACCACACCCCTCCCCATGGTCCTCTCACAGACCACACCCCTCCCCACTGTCCTCTCACAGACCACACCCTCCCCACGGTCTCCTCACAGACCACACCCCTCCCCACTGTCCTCTCACAGACCACACCCCTCCCCAGGGTCCTCTCACAGACCACACCCTCCCCAGGGTCCTCTCACAGACCACACCCTCCCCAGGGTCCTCTCACAGACCACACCCCTCTCCAGGGTCCTCTCACAGACCACACCCCTCCCCAGGGTCCCCTCACAGACCACACCCCTCCCCTCGCTGTCCTCTCACAGACCACACCCCTCCCCAGGGTCCTCTCACAGACCACACCCCTCCCCTCGCTGTCCTCTCACAGACCACACCCCTCCCCAGGGTCCTCTCACAGACCACACCCCTCCCCAGGGTCCTCTCACAGACCACACCCTCCCCAGGGTCCTCTCACAGACCACACCCTCCCCAGGGTCCTCTCACAGACCACACCCCTCTCCAGGGTCCTCTCACAGACCACACCCCTCCCCAGGGTCCTCTCACAGACCACACCCCTCCCCATGGTCCTCTCACAGACCACACCCCTCCCCACGGTCCTCTCACAGACCACACCCTCCCCAGGGTCCTCTCACAGACCACACCCCTCCCCACTGTCCTCTCACAGACCACACCCCTCCTCAGGGTCCTCTCACAGACCACACCCCTCTCCAGGGTCCTCTCACAGACCACACCCTCCCCAGGGTCCCTCACAGACCACACCCCTCCCCAGGGTCCTTCACAGACCACACCCCTCCCCAGGGTCCCTCACAGACCACACCCTCCCCATGGTCCTCTCACAGACCACACCCTCCCCAGGGTCCCTCACAGACCACACCTTCACTCACTCTCCTCCTAGAGCCTGGTCCTACTTCCTGTCTCACAGGCACACTCGCTGCGCACCAGCCCACACTCAGGGCCCGGCTTGGCCACTGTTCGCCATCAATCACGTGTCATCCCGCCCACGTCCATCTCCACGCTCAGGGCCCAGGCCGTGCCAGCCCCGATCCTGCCATCCTCACAGCACTCCTCTTTGCCCTGGCTTTGGAAACCTCAATTTTCCTTCTCCACTGCAATGTCTGTCCAAGTCCTGTCCAAGTCTCACGTCTTCCGCCCTCACCCCAGGCCCTGGTAAGCGCTCACAGCAGTGACACGAGTGTCAGTGAGTTATCCAGCCTCAGGCCTGCAGAACCACGGAGGGGACGTCAGCCAAATCCCTTTTTCATTCTCACGCAGCTGTGATGAGACAAACGTGGAGCGGAAGTGCGAGATGCTTTGCTTCTGTGAAAATCCGCCGCAGGCCAGCCTGGCCAGCCGGCAAGGCGCAGGTCCCCACCGAGCAGAGGGCGCAGGTCCCCACCGAGCAGAGGGCGCAGGTCCCCACCGAGCAGAGGGCGCAGGTCCCCACCGAGCAGAGGGCGCAGGTCCCCACCGAGCAGAGGGCGCAGGTCCCCACCGAGCAGAGGGCGCAGGTCCCCACCGAGCAGAGGGCGCAGGTCCCCACCGAGCAGAGGGCGCAGGTCCCCACCGAGCAGAGGGCGCAGGTCCCCACCGAGCAGAGGGCGCAGGTCCCCACCGAGCAGAGGGCGCAGGTCCCCACCGAGCAGAGGGCGCAGGTCCCCACCGAGCAGAGGGCGCAGGTCCCCACCGAGCAGAGGGCGCAGGTCCCCACCGAGCAGAGGGCGCAGGTCCCCACCGAGCAGAGGGCGCAGGTCCCCACCGAGCAGAGGGCGCAGGTCCCCACCGAGCAGAGGGCGCAGGTCCCCACCGAGCAGAGGGCGCAGGTCCCCACCGAGCAGAGGGCGCAGGTCCCCACCGAGCAGAGAGGAGGTAAGAAGTGTGGGCTGAGAGCACAGACTGGGCCAGGAATCGGACTCCCGCCGGCAGAGCTGCGGCCGTGATTCGGATGACTGACCTGCTCTGACCCTCGGCTCGTGTGCAACGCTTTGTGTGCATGACACGCCGCCGCCGTGCAGGCCGCGATGCAGCCTGCGGCCTTCCAGACCGAGCGCTGGGCAGCGGCACTTCCGCTGTCCCCGAGCTGTCTGCACCCCGTCGGCTCATGGAGCCTAGGGACATAATGTGTCTGCTTTTCCTCATTAATTTCAACCCGTGCTTCCCTGTCCGCTCAGAATGCAGCGCTCCTGCTGTGACCTGACCGATTACCAGCGCCTCCTCGGATGCTTTCCAGTTCCTTCCCAACTCTGAGCTGACCCCCGGGCATTTGACGTGGAGGAGGTGAGACCATATTGACCTATGTATCATCCATGTATCTATAATCTATTAATCAGCCTATTACCTATGCATTTACTCACCTTTTATCCTGCCACCTCACTCTCCACGCTCTACACAAATCTACCCTCGTGGAAAAGAACTCCAATCCCATCCAAAGACACCACCACCTGCCCTCAAGATGTTACAAAATGCATCATGTTCAGGCGATGTGACTGCCGATTTTAAACCTATTTTAGTGTCAATCTTGGTACACACATCACTTCGCGTACAGCACCCGTCTTGTCTTCCTGCAAGCGTCCTGTCAATGCAAACTCGTGCAAGTACCTGTCACCCAGAAGGAGGTTCCACCCGCTTCTCAGTTACACTCAGAACACGCGCTGAGTATCAGGAACCCAGATGAAGTCTCTGGCCCCAGCTGTGCCCGACATCAACCTTGCATGGCCAGACCAAGGCAGAAATGGAAGGCCCGAGAGGAGGGGAGTGGGGAGGGGCTGCAGACAGCGACCACAGGGCCTGTAAGTATCCACACGCTTTGGAGACCAGCCTGCTGCCCTGGTCACACCGCTGAGCTCAGCCCGGGCACAGGTGCAGGCCCCGACCCCACCCTCTGGAGGGGCCCACCCTACCTGCTGCGGAGACAGCCCCTCCGGCATGGGCAGCAACACGGCCTCCGGGTGCTTGCAGTCCACATCAATGAACAAGTTCTGCTCTTCTTCGAGACCAGATCTGTGATCTGAGGAGAGCGACCAAACGTGAGCTTCACGCTGACCGCGCGTCTCGGTAACACCCAGCTCCCTGGGCTGGCGCACCAACCTCCATGCAGCCAGCTCGACGCTACAATGGAATTTCAGCAAAGCCACTGAAACCTCTTTCCCTGATGGTAACGACGGCTGAAACGGTCAAAATCTGAAACTTGACCTCAGAGGGCAGAGGTGGCACCTGATGCTAGGTGGTCGGGTGGCTACGGGCATTTCTGTTCCTACCCTGTACAGCGCCCTGGTCAGAACACGCAGAGACAGCCGAGAACAGCTAAAATCTCTGCTCCTACCCTGTACAGCGCCCTGGTCAGAACACATAGAAAACTGAGAACCACTGGAATCAACCTGGGTTGCCTGGGATTCGGCCTATTTCTGGGTCTCCAAAGGAGGCTGCAAAGGTACAGTTTCCCACAGATCAGAACGTCTAACCAAAACTAAATCCAGTTTTGAGAAGTGGGACACAGCTGCCGACACGGAAGAGACCACAGAACGGCGGGGAGCCAGGAGGCCACGGAGCCTCCCGTAAGAGAAGCCCGAGGAGGCAGGACCTGGAGCCCAGGGCCTGGCCAGAGGGGCTTTCACAGTCCAGCATGGCTCCAGGCCCGCGTGGACGCTGATCAACTGCGGGTGGGGGATGCCTGGCACAGGGTAATGTTTGGAAATGCTCCAGGGACATTTTCGTGCGCCCGGAACAGGAAGCAGTGGTGCAGTGGGGACCACTCCCTTCCAGCTGAGGGAGTGAGGGCAGAGGGGTTGGGATTCTCCTGTTAACCAGTGACCTCCACCCGTGACCCGCCGAAGATCACCTCCCCTAACCAAGACGCACTTCACCGTCTCGGGGCCTGCTCAGGACTTCCGGGCCACCTGTGGGTCCACCCCCTGGGGCCCCGCCAGCCTGCAGGTCGGGCTACAGCCTGCATGGGGCCAGGCTGGGCATTTCTGACCAGCTCCCGGAAAGTGCTGCTGGCCACACAGCACAGAAGGTGGTGCAATTTCTCCCTGTGCGTCCAGGGGGTGGCCCAGGAGCCATCCCCGGGGAGCCTGTCCTCGGGCATCGCTCCACACGTGGCTGGCGTCCCGGCCAGGACACGGATGCCACCGCACAGCTTTCGGGAAGGCACCTTGACCCCTGCGGGGTCTGACAAACTTCCCTGCCGGGCTGGAGGTGCAGAAGTGGGGCTGGGGCTGGAGGGGTGAGGCCTCGCTGGTTTTCACGCACGAGTGCCCACCCGAGGAAACACTTGATGTCCTTTGTGCACACAGACACGCACACGCCACACGGGAAAGCTGCGGGAACCACAGCGGCTGCTTGGTTCTCTCAAGCACCCTCCCCACACATCAGGGCCCAGAGCTGACACGGGATTCCTCCCAACGCTAACGAGCTCGGCCGCTGGCTTGCCGCCAACACGGGATCTACTGAGACATGTTCACTTGTCATGCGTAACCACACACGACTGGCCCCTCAGCAAGGCCTCGGGAAAACTTGAAAGCCCTGCCCTGCCCTGCCCTGCCCTGCCCCGCCCCGAGGGAGAGGGGTCTGAGCCCTGTGGTTAGAATGCCCCGGGCGGCCCACACACTCACCGGCTCATGGCCACTCCCCGAGTCGCTCAGAATGCACGTGGACCGGGGCCCTGCACACAGGCGGCACTACCCAGGACACCGGGGAAGGGCACACAGGCGGCACTACCCAGGACACCGGGGAAGGGCACACAGGCGGCACTACCCAGGACACCGGGGCCCTGCACACAGGCGGCACTACCCAGGACACCGGGGCCCTGCACACAGGAGGCACTACCCAGGACACCGGGGCCCTGCACACAGGAGGCACTACCCAGGACACCGGGGCCCTGCACACAGGCGGCACTACCCAGGACACCGGGGCCCTGCACATAGGAGGCACTACCCAGGACACCAGGGAAGGGCACACAGGCGGCACTACCCAGGACACCAGGGAAGGGCACACAGGCGGCACTACCCAGGACACCGGGGAAGGGCACACAGGCGGCACTACCCAGGACACCGGGGAAGGGCACACAGGCGGCACTACCCAGGACACCGGGGAAGGGCACACAGGCGGCACTACCCAGGACACCGGGGAAGGGCACACAGGCGGCACTACCCAGGACACCGGGGAAGGGCACACAGGCGGCACTACCCAGGACACCGGGGAAGGGCACACAGGCGGCACTACCCAGGACACCGGGGAAGCGGCAGTGCCATCACCGCTGCCACGACTCCCCGCGTCGACAGCTGCTTACCGTGCAACGCTCCCTCTGTTTCTGGAGATCCCCAACCACCCCACAGCTGCCCCCATCTGAGAGGGGAGGCCCTGGCCGGCCAGGCTTGGTCTAACCCTGGGATCCACAGGTGTCCCACACCCCAAGGCTGTGTGAGAATGTTCCACGCCACGCCCACAAACATGCAGACCTGCGGAGATGAGGGACTTGGTCCTGATGAACGAGCGGCCCCTCTTCACAGCCGCCTTCGTCTTCTCCAGGCCGTCTCTGGTGCCCTCCTTCGCCGCCTTCATCAGCTTCTGCATCTGCCAGGCAAAGGGGGCACGCATGAGACGGGAGGGGAGACGGGAGGAGACAGGACAGGAGACAGGAGCGGGAGATGGGAGGGGAGATGGGACAGGGGACAGGAGCGGGAGATGGGAGTGTGAGACAGGAGGGGAGATGGGATGTGGGACGGGAGGGGAGATGGGACAGGAGACAGGAGCAGGAGATGGGAGGGGAGATGGGACAGGAGACAGGAGCGGGAGATGGGAGGGGAGACGGGACAGGAGACGGGATGGGTATGAAGCCGCCAGCTGCTGCTGTTGTTCTAGAAGAAAACAGTCAATTGGCTTGGGCTCCAAACAGCGCCTGCAGCAGTGTGCATACCTCAGGGGAGAGAGAGAGGGAAGGAGGGGGTGGGGAGAGAAGGAGGGGGTCTGGGGCTACTTTCTGCTTCCCCGCTGTGGCTGCCACATTTAGAAGTCGGTCTTTATTTCTGTTATAATCACCGACGAACTCATGGCTCTGCCCAGGCTGCAAATGGCAAACTGCCTGCCCAGAGCCAGACGGTGCAGCCACTGCCCGTGGGCCCTTGCGGCTCCTGTTCCGCCTCTGCATGCTCTCTGCCGGCCCTGCCTGCAGCCCAGGGCCCTAACACCGAGGCAGCCCCGCCCCCATGGCCCCTGCCTGCAGCCCAGGGCCCTAACACCCGAGGCAGCCCAGGGCCCTAACACCCCAGGCAGCCCCGCCCCCATGGCCCCTGCCTGCAGCCCAGGGCCCTAACACCCCAGGCAGCCCCGCCCCCATGGCCCCTGCCTGCAGCCCAGGGCCCTAACACCTCAGGCAGCCCCGCCCCCATGGACCCTGCCTGCAGCCCAGGGCCCTAACACCCCAGGCAGCCCCGCCCCCATGGCCCCTGCCTGCAGCCCAGGGCCCTAACACCTCAGGCAGCCCCGCCCCCATGGCCCCTGCCTGCAGCCCAGGGCCCTAACACCCCAGGCAGCCCCGCCCCCATGGCCCCTGCCTGCAGCCCAGGACCCTAACACCCGAGGCAGCCCTGCCCCCATGGCCCTGTCCCCAGAACCTGGGCACCAAAAGGGCGAGACAGAGACCTGCGGCTGTGATGTGGGCAGAGACAAGGCCGCCCAGGAGCCAGGCTGCCCTGCAGAGAGGGCTCAGAAGGGGACGTCCCCTGTGGGCCGGGCCAGAGCCCACCAGCGGCACTTTCACCAGCCAGAGTCCTAGGTCAGAGTCTCAATGGGGGCCGCGCTGGGCACAGCAGGTGAAGCCGTGAGCATCCCATGCGTGCCCCGGTTCGAGTCCCAGCTCTTCCACTTCCAATCCAGCTCCCTGCTGATGGCCTGGGAAAGCAGCAGAGGAGGTCCCAAGTGCTCGGGCCCTGCACCCACGTGGGAGACCTGGAAGAAGTTCCTGGCTCCTGGCTGTGGCTTGGCTTGGCCCTGGCCATTGCAGTGATTTGGGGAGTGAGCGAGTAGATGGAAGACCTCTCTCGCTCTCTCTTTCAAGTAAACGAATAAATCTTATAAAACACTAATCCAAAGACCTGCACCTGCCTCCCACTGGCATTCTGAAACCCAGCACCCAAGGCCCTGACGCCGGAAGCCAAGCGAGTCTCCTCTCCCAGGAGGCAGCGCGTGCACCCCTTGCTGCGGCCCCGTCACTGGGGACAGGGCACCTGCCGACGCCGGCGCTGGCTCTGCCGACCCTGGCCCTGACCCTTGCATCCGTCGACGCCCACAGGTGCCCTTCCCGAGGAGGTCCACATAACCATGCTGAGGCCCGGCCACGCCAGCCCCACATCAGAACCATCAACGCCGCCATCGGCCCCTGCCGGCGCAGCCCTTAACCCCACACGGGAAGGCGACTCTGCTGGCACGTCCTTGGCCTGTTCCCGCCGGGCTCCCACTGCCGGTGGTCTCCAGCCTCACGTCCTGACCCCACCAGGCCTCGGCCACTTCCTGTCCAGCACTCTGCCAGGCCCTGCTCCTTCTCGCCCAGACCCGGGGCTGCTGTCCTCCCAGGGAGCAGAGCCTGGCAGGTGCGCAGCGAGGTGGGGGCTGCAGCAGACGGGGAGGGGAGAGGAGGGAAGGCTGCTTACATGCACCCCACCCTCCGCCAGCCCTTCTCCCTGAGGGAGCCTTGGGCAGGCTTACATCTCACCCTCACAGGTGCGCCCACTTCGCCTCAGACCCCCTTGCTACACCTGTGCCTGTGTCCAAACAAGACTCGGGCATCACCCTCCGTGGGGGCCACCTCTCTACAAGCTCCCGGCTCCCACCAAGCCCGTGGCTCCTGGAGAGCCTGGCAGGTGCCGCTGTCCCGGGGACCCACCTCTGGGGGCCGGCACCTGCCCATGGGGCTGGGGCTGGGGCCGCTCCTGGAGCCCGAGCAGGGGGTGGCTGCTCCAGGAGCCCCAGAAGGACCCCTGCTCTCACCGAGGCACCAGCCAGCACCCGGACAAATCACAAAGTGTCCCTGGAAACAGGGCCGACGCGAGGGGACCTACTCCACAGTGAAGAACGGACCTCAGGACATTCAGACCCAGCTGCTCTCAAACTTCCTGGTTCCAAGAACCTTTTAAGGAAAAAGCACTGAGAAGCCCAGGGAGCTCTGGTTCCCCTGGATCTCCACTTCCTGCACCAGCAGCTCCAACGGAATTCCCCATGCCTCGGCCGGCATTCAACGGCAGCACACCCATCACGTTACGTCAAATAACACTTACGCCAGGAACCGTATTTTCCCCAGCAAGAAAGAGCGGCACTGCTCTGCGCTTGTCTGGATCTCCCTTAGATGCAGTCGGACCCAGCGCGCAATTGGCGGAACTTCTAGAAAGTCCTGCACACGACAGTGAAACCCCGGTGCCCCGGAGCCCCAGGACCACCTTCTGAGAACTGCTGTTCCCACAGCTCCGTCTGGTCCTCCCCAAGAAAGCAGGCGTCTGCTGCGGCGCTGGCCGAAGGTGGCGTGCACCAGCCTGGACTGCCATCAAGCGTCTCACTGTGTTCTCCTAGCGCTCTCTAAGCAGGCTCGGTCGTGAGACCCACAGCACAGAGACACAAGCGGTTCCCACAGGCGCTCCACGGTGCCTGCAACACGCTCTCTCAGACAAACGGACCAACGGGCGGACAGGCTGACGGGAAGACAGACATCGGCCGCAGCAGGCTCGCTTGCACGTGCCGGCTCTTGAGAGATGAACATGCAGACGAGTGAGGCGTGCCATGGCAGCACAGGTGCACCCGAGCCAGGGCGCCATGGTGCCACGGTCCGACACACAGATATGCCTGACACCTGTCCCACGTCAGACCCAGGAGACGCCTGAGTCCACCTGCACTGAGGGCAGCTGCCTGGGGATGGCCACCTGGGCACTGTCTCCACGATGGCGCCGGGCTCCCTGACGGGGGCGGCAGCACCTGTCCACCAGCCCTTGGCGCCTCCCACGTCCCCGGTGCGCCCCTGGGGTCTCTCGTGTCAAGCATGGCGAGGGCGCTTGCAGCAGTTTTCATAAAAAGCTGCTCTGAGGTGGTTTCCAGCAGCTTACAGGTGTTGCAGAAACACAGCTTCCGGAACCTGAGAACTCCACCCTGAGCGGGGCCTGACCGCGAGGCCCCACGTGGCCACACCCCTGCCGGGCTGTCTGGCAGTGTGGACGCAGAAGGGCAGGTGCTCCCTCCTGCTTTTCCCCTCCTGCTACCTCCCGCACTTCTCCCAGCAGCACACGGCTTGGAGCCCCCACCAGGCGCCTGGCTTGCAGCGGGGACTCAGGTCCACTCAGCGCCAGGAGGGCAGATGGCCACCAGCCAGGCCTGGCCCAGTCCGTCTGCCCACAACCGTGAAAGGAAACCTGACTCAGCCAGCATGGAAGGAGCCCCGCCTGCTCACTGCTGAGGTCGGAGCCTGCACCGTCGTAAGTCTGTGTGCACTGAGCCTGACCCAGCTGCATCCACTCTAGCACCTCCTCGGGCGCCACAGCCCTCACTGTGCCACGGCCCTCACTGTGCCACAGCCCTCACTGGGAGACACGGCCCTCACTGGGTGCCACGGCCCTCACTGGGCCACGGCCCTCACTGGGAGCCACGGCCCTCACTGTGCCACGGCCCTCATTGGGGGCCACGGTCCTCACTGTGCCACGGCCCTCACTGGGAGACACGGCCCTCACTATGCCACGGCCCTGTGCCACGGCCCTCACTGGGAGCCACAGCCCTCACTGGGAGCCACGGCCCTCACTGTGCCACGGCCCTCACTGGGAGCCACGGCCACAGGGAGTCTCAAACTGCACAGGAGGCTTCAGGATCTCAACGTGTGAGAATACTGTTCCTGCTCTCCCACCGCACACGTGAGATCACCCCGTCCCCACACACGGACTGCACACGTGAGAACACCCCGTCCCCGCACGCGGACTGCACACGTGAGAACACCCCGTCCCCGCACGCGGACTGCACACGTGAGAACACCCCGTCCCCGCACGCGGACTGCACACGTGACAACACCCCGTCCCCGCACGCGGACTGCACACGTGACAACACCCCGTCCCCGCACGCGGACTGCACACGTGACAACACCCCGTCCCCGCACGCGGACTGCACACGTGACAACACCCCGTCCCCGCACGCGGACTGCACACGTGACAACACCGCGTCCCCGCACGCGGACTGCACACGTGAGAACACCCCGTCCCCGCACACGGACTGCACACGTGACAACACCCCGTCCCCGCACGCGGACTGCACACGTGACAACACCCCGTCCCCGCACACGGACTGCACACGTGACAACACCCCGTCCCCGCACACGGACTGCACACGTGACAACACCCCGTCCCCGCACACGGACTGCACACGTGACAACACCCCGTCCCCGCACACGGACTGCACGCGTGACAACACCCCGTCCCCGCACACGGACTGCACGCGTGACAACACCCCGTCCCCGCACACGGACTGCACGCGTGACAACACCCCGTCCCCGCACACGGACTGCACGCGTGACAACACCCCGTCCCCGCACACGGACTGCACACGTGAGAACACCGCGTCCCCGCACACGGACTGCACACGTGACAACACCCCGTCCCCGCACACAGACTGCACACGTGACAACACCCCGTCCCCGCACAGACTGCACACGTGACAACACCCCGTCCCCACACACGGACTGCACACGTGACAACACCCCGTCCCCGCACACGGACTGCACACGTGACAACACCCCGTCCCCGCACACGGACTGCACACGTGACAACACCCCGTCCCCGCACACGGACTGCACACGTGACAACACCCCGTCCCCGCACACGGACTGCACACGTGACAACACCCCGTCCCCGCACACGGACTGCACACGTGAGAACACCGCGTCCCCGCACACGGACTGCACACGTGACAACACCCCGTCCCCGCACACAGACTGCACACGTGACAACACCCCGTCCCCGCACACGGACTGCACACGTGACAACACCCCGTCCCCACACACGGACTGCACACGTGACAACACCCCGTCCCCGCACACAGACTGCACACGTGAGAACACCGCGTCCCCGCACACGGACTGCACACGTGACAACACCCCGTCCCCGCACACAGACTGCACACGTGAGAACACCGCGTCCCCGCACACGGACTGCACACGTGACAACACCCCGTCCCCGCACACAGACTGCACACGTGACAACACCCCGTCCCCGCACACGGACTGCACACGTGACAACACCCCGTCCCCACACACGGACTGCACACGTGACAACACCCCGTCCCCGCACACAGACTGCACACGTGAGAACACCGCGTCCCCGCACACGGACTGCACACGTGACAACACCCCGTCCCCGCACACAGACTGCACACGTGAGAACACCGCGTCCCCGCACACGGACTGCACACGTGACAACACCCCGTCCCCGCACACAGACTGCACACGTGACAACACCCCGTCCCCGCACAGACTGCACACGTGACAACACCCCGTCCCCGCACACAGACTGCACACGTGACAACACCCCGTCCCCGCACACGGACTGCACACGTGACAACACCCCGTCCCCACACACGGACTGCACACGTGACAACACCCCGTCCCCGCACACGGACTGCACACGTGACAACACCGCGTCCCCGCACACGGACTGCACACGTGACAACACCCCGTCCCCGCACACAGACTGCACACGTGACAACACCCCGTCCCCACACACGGACTGCACACGTGACAACACCCCGTCCCCGCACACAGACTGCACACGTGAGAACACCGCATCCCCGCACACGGACTGCACACGTGACAACACCCCGTCCCCGCACACAGACTGCACACGTGAGAACACCGCGTCCCCGCACACGGACTGCACACGTGACAACACCCCGTCCCCGCACACAGACTGCACACGTGACAACACCCCGTCCCCACACACGGACTGCACACGTGACAACACCCCGTCCCCGCACACAGACTGCACACGTGAGAACACCGCGTCCCCACACACGGACTGCACACGTGACAACACCCCGTCCCCGCACACAGACTGCACACGTGACAACACCCCGTCCCCGCACAGACTGCACACGTGACAACACCCCGTCCCCGCACACAGACTGCACACGTGACAACACCCCGTCCCCGCACACGGACTGCACACGTGAGAACACCCCGTCCCCGCACACGGACTGCACACGTGACAACACCCCGTCCCCGCACACGGACTGCACACGTGACAACACCCCGTCCCCGCACACGGACTGCACACGCACCTGCTTTTTGTGGTTGCTGCGCAGGAAGGGCCGCGGGAGCCCATGCTTGCACTCCGAGTCGCTCTGCTCTTCGTAACTTTCAAATTCACTTGAGCTCCACCCGTACTCCAGAGAGCTGTTCCCACCTTCATCTCCGTTCTCCACGTCATCGTAAATCATCTCATCTGGAAACGCAATCACATTCAAGTGCAGTCACTCGACCCTGTCACAGAGCTGGGCACGCGCAACGCAGACTCCTGGGCACAGCCCCGGCAAGGTCCCCTGGAACCCCTGAGGTGCAGACAGTGAGGCTGCGGTCTGAGGAAGGTCTCGGGGTTCTGACGAGTACCCAGCCCATGAACATTCTGACCACCAGGGATAAGAACCAATCACACCGACACCAAACAGCTGTGGTGATGTGGACTTTGCTTGAAGGAAATCTATACATGAACACACAGAATACGAAATATTTGAGAAACTGAGAGATAACTGAGAGATGACAGAAGGATCGATGGACAGACATGAGGGAAGACTAGGTGGATAAACAGACGTAAGTAGATGAGGGCCAAATAATGGCAGATGGATAGATGTACAGAGATATGATGGATCAATGGAAAGCTAAGTAATGGGTGGATGAATAGATGATGGATGGATAGATGGACTGAGGGAGGATGGATGGATGGACAGATGATGGATAGATGCATGGACATATGATGGCTGGATGGATGGACAGACGATGGATGGCTGGATGGATGGACAGAAGATGGATGCATGGATGGGTGGATAGAAGATGGATGCATGGACAGATGATGGCTGGATGGAGAGATGATAGACGGATGGACAGATGATGATGGATGGATGGACAGATGATGATGGATGGATGCATGGATGGAGAGAAGATGGATGGGTTGATGGATGAACAGATGGGTGCAATGGACAGACAGGTGGAAGGATGGATGGACAGGTGATGGATAGATGACAGAAGAGATATTCAAATACTAACATAAGTGAAACTTACTTCAAATAGTTAAAATTTTTTGCTTTTGTGCTAAAAATGTTATAATAAAACTTACAAATACCCTGCTAACGTATTTAAGTGGCTTCCTCCCATGAGTCACTTCAGAATTACTGAAGACCACGTCATGCTCATGCCACCAAACACGGTACAAAAGATCCTGATATCAACCCCCAGGGCGGGCTGCACATCTTCTATTTCATATCCCGTATTCTGCAAACATCCACTGAACCACGTGGTGCTGCCTCAGGACCCCCTGCTCCCCGGTCCTGGGTGAGGACTGAGACCCCAGTGCAGATGCCAGGAGAGCACCATGAGACACACACTAACAGGGAAATTAGCGGTGGGACAAGTCCACCCCGGCTCCCCACTCCCAGCGCCAACTGCACAGCACCAGGACTACAGAAAGTGAAGACGGCAGTTATCACCCCCAGATCACCGCCACTGCTCAGGAACCACGGCACACACGCTTCATGGTGCTCCAAGGTATACATGGCTTAAGAATGACTTGTGGGCTGGCGTTGTGGCACAGCGGGTTATGTTGCCGCCTGCAATGCCAGATCCCATGTGAGCACCGTGTGAGCCCCAGCTGCTCCACTGCCCATGCAGCTCTCTGCTGTGGCCTGGGAAAGCAGCAGAAGATGGCCCAAGTGCTTGGGCCCCCGCAGCCACCTGGGAGACCTGGAAGAGTTCCTGGCTCCTGGGTCAGCCTGGCCCAGTCACAAAAACTTGGGGAGTGAATCAACAGATGGAAGTTCCCTTTCTCTCTGTCTTTTGGATAAATACATCTATTTTTTTTTAAAAAAAAAAAGAATAATTTCTACAATTCTACTTTCCATATACTTGGTACTGGCCATACATTTTGCATTACACAAAAATTGGAATTCCCAAGATGTAAAAATATGAAACTGATTCCATATGCATGTCCAGCTGCCCACTCGAATGGAATTCAGCCTTCAAATCCTACGTAAGAAAGCCCTGGGGAAGCTCTTCTTTAAGACCAAGAGCAAGCTTGGCCCAACAATGACACTCAAAGGCTTTCACTGGGGCTGGCGCTGTGGCGCAGCGGGTCAAAGCCCTGGCCTGAAGTGCAGGCATCCCACATGGGCGCCGGTTCTAGTCCCAGCTGCTCCTCTTCCGGTCCAGCTCTATGCTATGGCCTGGGATGGCAGAGGAGGATGGCCCGGGTCCTTGGTCCCCTGCACGCACATGGGAGACCCAGAGGAGGCTCCTGGCTCCTGGCTTCAGATCCGCGCAGCTCCAGCCATTGCAGCCAATTGGGGAGTGAACCATCAGATGGAAGACCTCTTTCTCTGCCTCTCCTCTCTCTGTGTTTAACTCTGACTTTCAAATGAATGGATAAATCTTTAAAAAAAAAAAAAAAAAACTTTCACTGGCCAGAAGTCAGAATGAACTTCCCACTTTAAAAATCCCTACACGTTTCAAGTTGCCCGAGCCTTGTAATACGTCTCCACCGAATTCAGGGTAGTTCTTTGGGCACACAAATCCCACCAGCTCACTTTCAACGCTCCCCAGAGCTTTTACGCAGAAACTCAGCAGCTGTGTCTCTCCTGACCAGCCCCGCTGTCCACGCTCAGCCACGGTGCAACCGGGGGGACCCCACTGCCGGCATGGGGAGGGAGGGCTCAGCGCCAAGGGCCAGGTTTATGCCACGTGAACTTCACCACAATAGAAACAGAGGGCAGCAACGTTCTGTGCCTCTCTGACGTTCCTCAAGGCCCTCCTCATCTCTGAGAACCTAACCCTGGGTGAGCACGGAGCAAGAGCAACGTGGACCTGGGCGTCCCACAAACACCTGCAGCCCCACGTCCATCAGGCATGTCAACTGGTATGAGGAGCAAATTCCACAGTTTCTTAGACGGAGTCTCAGAGGTACAGTGCACCCAATTCCTTTAAAGCTATGTTTGCTGGGGCAGCCATGGGATTGAGTGGCAAAGGCACCAGTTAAGGCTCCTGCACCCAGTATCAGTGCCTAGGATCCAAGGCCAGCTGCAGCTCCCAATTCCAGCTTTCCTGGGAGGCAGCAGGTGCAGGCCCAAGCAGCTGGGTCCCCGTCACCCACACGGGAGACCTGGACTGAGTTATCAGCTCTCAGCTTCTGTCTGGCCCATCCCTGTCTGCTGCAGGCACTGGGGGAGCCAACGAGCAGATGGGGTCTCGCACTGGCCCTCTCTCACCCTACTTCTGCAAAATAAGCAAAAAGGAAACACGTGTGTGTGTGTGTGTGTGTGTGTGTGTGTAACAGTCACAATATACCACAGCACAAGGCAGGCATGTTTGAACATCACTTCTGAGCTATTAACGTATTATGCTACTTGTTCAGTGCTCGCTGAACTAAAGGCAGCAACACAGTGCTGCAGGGACACAGCTTAGGACCTGCCCCTCGCTGAGACTGGCACAGGTCTGTGCTGCAGTGAGCCACGCACCCCCGGCCTAGGCTGGTCTAAGGTGATACGCTCAGGTGCCTCGATTCCTTCTCATCTTGCTTTGTGGTTGTCACTGTCTCTGACCACATACAAACACACACAGACACACACACAGACACACACACACACACACGCATTAACGCAGATCGCTGACTGTTAACCACGGTCTAACAGTCCACCCTGTAAATTCACCACGAAGACCACTCCAGCTGGACGGCCACCAGCGTCCCTCCTCTTCCTCTCCCACCAGAGCTGCACATCGGCACCGCGCTCTTCTCTCCCTGCATTTGGTGGGGGAGGGGAGGCTACTGGAGAAGGTACCACGGGGCCCCGGGCCAACGGCGGCACCACAGTGGAGGACTGTCTGTGTGATCAAGTCAGACTCGTCTGCTTGACCTGGTCCCTCGGCTGTCACTGCTGAAGACTGTGCAGTTGCTTCTCTGTTGTACACAGGTACACAGGTGTCGTCACTGATGGGCGCTGTGTGTCCCCCTCTGTTGTACACAGGTGTCCTCACTGCTGGGCACTGTGTGTCCCCCTCTGTAGTACACAGGTGCACAGGTGTCGTCACTGCTGGGCACTGTGTGTCCCCCTCTGTAGTACACAGGTGCACAGGTGTCGTCACAGCTGGGCTCTGTGTGTCC
The DNA here is from genome assembly GCF_964237555.1 of Oryctolagus cuniculus. NCBI lineage: Eukaryota > Metazoa > Chordata > Mammalia > Lagomorpha > Leporidae > Oryctolagus > Oryctolagus cuniculus. The sequence continues at coordinate 118,042,417 of NC_091439.1, forward strand.
CCCTCTGTAGTACACAGGTGCACAGGTGTCCTCACTGCTGGGCACTGTGTGTCCCCCCTCTGTTGTACACAGGTGCAGAGGTGTCGTCACCTTGGGCACTGTGTGTCCCCCTCTGTAGTACACAGGTGTCCTCACTGCTGGGCACTGTGTGTTCTGTAGTACACAGGTGCACAGGTGTCGTCACTGCTGGGCACTGTGTGTCCCCCTCTGTAGTACACAGGTGCACAGGTGTCCTCACTGCCGGGCACTGTGTGTCCTCTGTAGTACACAGGTACACAGGTGTCGTCACTGCTGGGTGCTGTGTGTCCCCCTCTGTAGTACACAGGTACACAGGTGTCGTCACTGCTGGGCACTGTGTGTCCTCTGTAGTACACAGGTGCACAGGTGTCCTCACTGCCGGGCACTGTGTGTCCTCTGTAGTACACAGGTACACAGGTGTCGTCACTGCTGGGTGCTGTGTGTCCCCCTCTGTAGTACACAGGTGCACAGGTGTCGTCACTGCTGGGCACTGTGTGTCCCCCTCTGTTGTACACAGGTACACAGGTGTCGTCACTGCTGGGCACTGTGTGTCCTCTGTAGTACGCAGGTGCACAGGTGTCGTCACTGCTGGGCACTGTGTGTCCCCCTCTGTTGTACACAGGTGTCGTCACTGCTGTGCACTGTGTGTCCTCTGTAGTACACAGGTGCACAGGTGTCGTCACTGCTGGGCACTGTGTGTCCCCCTCTGTAGTACACAGGTGTCCTCACTGCTGGGCACTGTGTGTTCTGTAGTACACAGGTGCACAGGTGTCGTCACTGCTGGGCACTGTGTGTCCCCCTCTGTAGTACACAGGTGCACAGGTGTCCTCACTGCCGGGCACTGTGTGTCCTCTGTAGTACACAGGTACACAGGTGTCGTCACTGCTGGGTGCTGTGTGTCCCCCTCTGTAGTACACAGGTACACAGGTGTCGTCACTGCTGTGCACTGTGTGTCCTCTGTAGTACACAGGTGCACAGGTGTCGTCACTGCTGGGCACTGTGTGTCCCCCTCTGTTGTACACAGGTGTCGTCACTGCTGTGCACTGTGTGTCCTCTGTAGTACACAGGTGCACAGGTGTCGTCACTGCTGGGCACTGTGTGTCCCCCTCTGTAGTACACAGGTGCACAGGTGTCCTCACTGCTGGGCACTGTGTGTCCCCCTCTGTAGTACACAGGTGCACAGGTGTCCTCACTGCTGGGCTCTGTGTGTCCCCCTCTGTAGTACACAGGTGCACAGGTGTCGTCACCTTGGGCACTGTGTGTTCTGTGGTACGCAGGTGCACAGGTGTCCTCACTGCTGGGTGCTATGTGTCCCCCTCTGTAGTACACAGGTGTCATCACTGCTGTGCACTGTGTGTCTCCCTCTGTTGTACACAGGTGTCGTCACTGCTGTGCACTGTGTGTTCTGTGGTACACAGGTGCACAGGTGTTGTCACTGCTGGGTGCTATGTGTCCCCCTCTGTAGTACACAGGTGCACAGGTGTCCTCACTGCTGGGCACTGTGTGTCCCCCTCTGTTGTACACAGGTGTCGTCACTGCTGTGCACTGTGTGTCCTCTGTAGTACACAGGTGTCCTCACTGCTGTGCACTGTGTGTTCTGTAGTACACAGGTGCACAGGTGTTGTCACTGCTGGGCGCTGTGTGTCCTGTAGTACACAGGTGCACAGGTGTCGTCACTGCTGGGCACTGTGTGTCCTCTGTAGTACACAGGTGCACAGGTGTCGTCACTGCTGGGCACTGTGTGTCCCCCTCTGTAGTACACAGGTGCACAGGTGTCCTCACTGCTGGGCACTGTGTGTCCCCCTCTGTAGTACACAGGTGCACAGGTGTCCTCACTGCTGGGCTCTGTGTGTCCCCCTCTGTAGTACACAGGTGCACAGGTGTTGTCACCTTGAGCACTGTGTGTCCTCTGTAGTACACAGGTGCACAGGTGTTGTCACTGCTGGGCACTGTGTGTCCGTCTCTTCTTCCTCACACACACCTTTGTGCCTGTCAGCTCTGATCACTGGGAACTCCCCCAGCAAGTATTTGGATAACACTTCATTATTCAGGTCAAACTATTTACTGATCCATTCAGTGATCTTTTGGACCCTGAGCTAGAGAGCAGTGTGATTTCTGACTTCTAAATGTTTTGCTCAATCTCTTATTGCTGTTGCCGGGCTGTTATCTGGGAGTGAGACTGAACCAGTCGCTCTCCATCTGCTTATATTTTCTTTGAGTCACACTCACAGTTCATTCTTGGAAATATTCTCCAAGTTCTGGAATCCACTTCCTCGAACATTCGGTTCAAGGATCCATGTCTCTAAGCCAGTCGTGCTACTGTCTTGTTCTGATCTCCAGTTTTTATTTGCATCCAACGTTAGTCAGTCGTTAACTCTTACTGCTTGCTCAGGGTAATTAACTGCCTCACTCCCAGTGTTGTGGCACACACGTGCGCACTCACACACACTCACACACACATACACATCCTACCACACGCCACCACTGAGCTGCAAGGCCACAGGTGAAAGGTGGGGCCGCGCCGCCAAGCTCAGTCTCCCAGAACCCAACCCAGAGATCCAACCTGGCTCAGAGTCCGAGTTTTCCCTTGGAACATCGTCGTAAATTGCTTCTTCCGGATCTGGAATAAAAGGAAGGGACATTTTGAAAGCTTCCCTAAGCCAACCGAGAGCAGCTCAAATCCGACAGGGCCGTCGTGTGCTCTGACGCTGTAGCCCTCCCCCAGGCTTCCCTGAGCACGAACCCCACTGCCTGGCAGAGTGTCTGCGTGGCGTGGGTGAGGGCAGCACACCAGCACCTGCCGGGAGCCCACGGCTTCCACGACTCCGCGCTCAGTGACAGCTCTAGCGGCTCGGAGCACCTTCCAGCCGATGAGCTTAAGCGCAAAGCTGGGACAGAGATCCCGAAACACAGGGCGAGCCGGGTGCTGCAGGCAACGGAGACCCTGACAGGCGATGACGCCACAGCGCTCTGCCCGCGGGGGCTGACGGCCAGACGTGGGCAAGCACGCGCAGCGCCCGGCCTCCCCTGGACTGCAGAACCGCGACCGCTTTCTCAGAAGCTGGGGGCTGGGGTGCGGGTTTTGGTCCACAGGAAAATATTTAGAATGTGCTGCAAGATGGCCACACAGCCGCGAGCTTGGAATTTGTTCAGGTATCACGTGGAAATCCGTGTCTAAAAGAACGCTTGCGAGCCTCCAATGCACACGAGGAGTCCAAACCACAGGGCACCGCACGGAGCCGCGAAGCTGCTTCTGACAAAGCAGTGGGAGAAAGGGACAAGACGGACACGCATGGACGGGGGGGCACCCCCAGAAAGCCCTCCTCATGGCTGTGATCCAGGTCCGGCAGCACGGACGCTCGTCGAGCCGCAGCCACGGCGACGCCCTCCAGCCGGGCACTGCCCAGGGCCGGCTCCCAGGGCTTGCGTCCAGGCAGAGCCCCTGTCAGCGGCTGTCACGGGTCCCAGCACCGGGTAAGGGAGCACACAGCCGGATGTTACCCTGGAGCTGAGTGGCTACACCGTGATGTCAGCCTGGGACAGGTACCCCGGGAGCCCCACTCAGCAGAGCCGTCATTCACGAGCACAACCCTCCAGGAGATAACCCCGTGAGCAGAACGCTCAGAGGGTTCTGCCCCGCCGGCCAGGCGTACGACCTAATGGCACAGCCGCCAGTGGCAGCAGGAGGCCCGGTTAGGAAATCACCTTGGCTTTACCCTTACAGATTAAAAAACAGACACGCAGCTCTGGGTAAAGTAGTGCAATCTGTGAAATCACGCGTGGAAGCAAGGGAGGGAGCTCAGCGCACCCCCGCCTGCACCCCCACTCCCCGCTGGGGTCCCACTGTGAGCAGCTGTGCCCCCGAGGCCGGTGCGTCCTGGACGGAAGCCGGCATGCGGCAAGGCGCCCACACCCAGAGCGCGGCCTGGCAGCCCTGGAAGTCTCCGCACAGGCAGCTCGCGGCTGGGAACGTATCCCCAGCCCCCCCGCCCTGAGCCCGGGCAGCCCGGCGTGCACACTGCCCCTGTGCTGCTCAGGTGAGCCCGCGCCAGCGAGGACGAGACCGTGAGGGGCGGTACTCACTCTCCATCCACGCCGTGTTGGCCGGGTCAGCCACCCAGCGGGCCAGGGCACTGTCTTCCTTATTAACCTGGTCATCGCTTGGAGAAAAGAGACGTGGCATCAGAGGACTGCACACACTCTGCCGGGTCACTAGGCTGCTGACTGCGCCCAGAGTGTGTGGTGTGTGCATGTGTGTGTGTGTGTGCATGTGTGCGAGTACATGCGTGTACTTGTGTGTGCATGTGCATATTCGTGTGTGTAAACATGTGTGTGCATGTGTGTATTGTATGTGTGCAGTCTGTGTATGTATTGTGAGTACGTGTGTACTTGTATGTGTGCATGTCTGTGTGGTAACTACATGTGTATGTGTGCATGTGTGAGTACATGCATGATTACATGTGTCCAGCTTTATGTGTGTCTTTGTAGGTATGTGTGCATGTGTGAATATGTGTGCACATGTGTGTACTGTATGTGTGCACATTCACAGATTCACAGAATTGCATACTAGGGACAAAGCTAGGCAGAGACTTCAAGTCTCGCACCAAAGTGAACTCCCTAAACCTTAAATTCCACGTGTCCACTCGTGCAGTGCCTCGGGAGGCACGGATGCACGGGACAAGCAGGTCACTCATGCCGAGGGCTGGCTGGCGCGAGAGTTCATCACGCGGCTTATAAACCGCTTACTCCTGGGATTTGCCAGGAACATGTTCAGACTGCACTGACCTTGCAGAAACCAAGGACAGAGAAACAGTGGACATGGTGGACGTAGAGCCCAGGGCAGGCTGCACGCGGCTTGTGGGCTGTGTGGATGTGTGGGGAGCAATCCGGACTAGACTGAGTTACTGGAATTAAGACTTGTTCTATGCATCTGCTCTCCCACAATATGGCGCTGGGAGAGAAGTAAACAGCTTCCGCACAGCTGCCTCCAGTTCAGCTAATAAACTGTAGGACTTGCTCCTGATTGGAGGAGAGCAGCGTACTCGGCGTGTGGGCAGCCGAGTTGGGATTGGCGGAGGAGGACTATAAAGGAGGAGAGAGACGGCATGCACCGGGAACATCTAAGGGGAACATCTAGCTGAAGGAACACCCGTGCAGCCCCCGAGAAAGCCGGCCGGCGGTGTGCCGCTCCCCTGCGGAAGTGGGGAATGTGGCCAGGGGGAACTGCCCTTCCACGGAGGTGGAAGGGATAGTAGCCAACCCGGGAAGAACCAGCAGCAAACCCGGGGAGGGCCGAGCAGACGAAAGAACAGCGCAGGGTTCAGTGTCGTTCCTCCACGAAGAGGGGGAGCGACAGGATGGAAGCCAGGGCCACCCTCAGCGGGGTCGCCTAGGGCTGCATGTGCCAGCCTCCATGGTGGGATCACATCTGGACACAAAAGAACGTGGCCAGGAGGAACTGGGCCCGGTATCTAACCACCCTGCAGGTGTAAACTTCTTCCTAACAGCAGAAACCCCAAGGCTGTCGTCACACGGCATTCCACAGTTTCTTCCTTATAATACTCATTCTTTAAAACAGATTTTTATTTACTTATCTGAAAGGCAGAATTACACAGAGACATGGGGAGGGGGGACAGAGGGAGGAGAGAGAGAGAGGGAGAGAGAGAGGTCTTCCATCCGCTGGCTCACTCCCCAGGTGGCCACCGCAGCCAGGCCGGGCCAGGCCGGAGCCAGGAGCCAGGAGCGTCACCCAGGCCTCCCACATGGAGACACCTGAGCCATCCTCTCTGCCTTTCCCAGGCCATGAGCAGGGAGCTGGATCAGAAGAGGAGCAGCCGGGGCAGGAACCGGCGCCCAAATGGGATGCTGGCTTCCCAGGCGGCAGCTCCACCTGCTGTGCCACAGCGCTGGCCCCAGGATCCACCCTTTGATGGGCATGTTTCTCTCAATCAGCGTGAGATCACCGGTGACAAAGCGCTGGTCTGGAAGTGTGTGTCCCACGAGGGGCCAGGCTGGCCGCACTCGTGGTGTAATCACATTCAGCCTCAGAGGGCGGGCGCTGTGGCGCACGGGTTAAGCCTCCATCTGTGACGCCAGAATCCCCCGTCAAGCCCTGGTTCAAGGTCCTGCTGCTCTGCTTCAGACCCAGCTCCCTGCTGCGGCCTGGGAACGCAGCCGCCGACGGTCCAAGCGCTGGAGCCCCTGCACCCACGTGGGAGGCCCCGATGGCGCTGCAGGCTCCAGCACTGGCCATCGTGGCCACTTAGGAAGTGAACAGCAGATGCAAGATGGATGACCCATCTTTCTCTCTGCCCTTACTTCCTGGAGAGATACTTTGTCTCTCCAAGCCCTGGCTGGCCAGATAAACAAAGCAACAAAGTAAGCGTACAAGCCAGCAAAGGGGCAAGGGCTCAGCGCCAGGGTCTGACTGATCCACCCCAATGCCTCAGGGAAGACTGGGGTCCCCTCTCTGCAGCCCCCCCTCCCTCCCTCTCTCCCCCTCCCTCTCCTTCTCTCTCTCTGCAGCTCCCCCTCCCTCCCTCTCTCTCCCCCTCCTTCTCCTTCTCTCTCTCTCTCTGCAGCTCCTCTCTCCCCCTCCCTCTCCCTCTCCTTCTCTCTCTCCTTCTCTCTCTCTCTCCCACTCTCCCGCCTTCTCTCTCTCTCTCCCCCATTCTCCCTCCCTCCCTCTCTCTCCCCCTCCCTCTCCTTCTCTCTGCAGCTCCCCCTCCCTCCCTCTCTCTCCCCCTCCCTCTCCCTCTCCTTCTCTCTCTCTCCCACTCTCCCTCCCTCTCTCTCCCCCTCCCTCTCCCTCTCCTTCTCCTTCTCTCTCTCTCTGCAGTTCCCCCTCCCTCCCTCTCTCTCCCCCACTCTCCCTCCCTCTCTCTCTCTCCCCCATTCTCCCTCCCTCTCTCTCTCTCCCCTCTCTCTGCAGCTCCCCTCCCCTCTCTGCTTTCTCTGATGTTGCACAAAGGGGCTGCCTGGTGACCAGGGAGGCCGGTGCACTGGGGAGGGCCCCCCGGGAGAGCTGGGGAATGGGCACTGGGCAGCGGATGCGCCTGGCGGGAGCGGTGCAGACGTGAAGTCCGTGAGGTACCTGTTCGGAGGGTCCTCGGAGCTCAGGGAGTTACAGGGGCGGTCTTCAGGGAATCCCGGTGTTTCTGTGGGGACAGAAAACAGCGCTGCTTTATGCCTGACCAGTGCTGTGACGACGACTTCCTGTTTCCCTTTCTTATCAATCACGGCCAGCCTTAAACAGCAGGAAGACGGCCACAGACAGGTTGGAAATTCTTAGCTTCTAGATAAAACGTACCCAAAAACAGAGAATACGATGTGATATCCCTCGGTCTTTTGAAACGGCGGCAGCAAAACACTGGCACCAGAATAAACCAGCCGGAGTGAAAAGGAAACACGATGCTCCCTCCCATGTCTTCAGTTTTCACGGGGACTTTGATTTATTTGAAGGCGCCCCTAACTGGCAAACTCAAAAGGTTTTCCAGGGAGAAGCAGGTAAGCTGGTGGCAGATGACAGCAAGCAGGCACACACACGCACACATTCAGTGCACGTCTGCCTGGGCTCTGTCCCGGAGGCCCGTGCCTGGCTCTCCAGCACCACCGGGGCTCGGCAGAGGCCCAGGTGCAAGCTCTGTTCCACCTGCGAGGGCGGGACGCGTGGCGTGTGCAGGAGTGAGGACCCCTCGCGTGCAGATGCAGGCGGCTGGCGGACAGGAGACGCAGCGACCACAGCTGCATACTGCGCATGGCCGCCTGCCCCCGAGGGCCCTGTCCCTGCCGTCAGCACAGCACAAAGTCCACGTGGGCAACAGGAGAGGCCCTCGGCCCAGCCTGCATGTCCGTGAGCTGCACCGGCAACGCTGCCCGTCAACAGCCTTCCCAACAGGCTCACTGGACGGCTAAGCAATAGCTCCTGACCAAAGCCCAGTAGCACAGAGCTCAGCCACAGCAGCTGGGCCACCTCAGCCCCGAGGACGCTCTCCTGGCCACTAGGGGACGCCAAATTGTAGGGGAGGCACACGCTGAGTGGCGGGATCTGCCAGGCCACCAGGAAGGCAGGCACCCACCACCCGCACCCCGAGGACCACCACCGCCCATTCCTGCGCCAGGGCCCGCAGCAGGTCACGGGCAGCTCCAGGGAGACAGCGGGTCCACTTGCTCCAACACTCGCTCTCCCCACCACGGTACAAACAGCCCCGAGATGCTCACGTGCCACGCAGGTGGAGGGGCCGGGCCCAGCTGTCCGCCCCGTGGCTCTGGCGTGGATCTCACACTGCCCTGTCTGCTCTCACAGCCCCACCCAGGGAAGGTTTTCCTTCCTTGAGCTCCTCTTCCCAGGAAGTGGGGCCTGGGTGCCGAGTTGGGGGAGATGGAGAGCAGCGGCCGAGGTGGGGAGGCGGAGAGCAGCAGCCGGCACGACACAGCTGGCTCTGTGCCCCCCACCGCTCCACCACCCGCCCCGGCAGGCTTGGGGCCAGGGAAGCGTGCAGGCTGAGCGTCCCTCATCGTCAGTGCTCGGGGTAAGCAGGGCTGGGGTCCGGAGTTCTTCACTTGCTGGGACATCGGCAAATACGTTGGGCGGCCTCTTGAGTGGGACCGGGGTCCAGGCAGGAAACTGCCCCACACGCACGGATTCCCAAGGCCACCCTGTATCTCTCGTGTGCCTGTGTCAGGCACGGAGTGCCAGTGCGGGGCCGCGTCGGCGCTCGGCAGCTCTCAGATCTGGGGGTGTGCAGGGCCGAGGGTTGAGGCTCGGGCTCTGGGTGCGATTCCTGCCTGCTACTGCCTGGCCTGGCGCCACCCTGGGGAAAGCCACGTCGGGTGCCTGGGACCCTGAGCTGGCCCTTGGCGGGGCTGTGGTCACAGGGCAAGCCTGGCACCTGCCTGCCCTGTGGCCTGTCACACATGCACCACTGCCCCGAGTCCCCCGTGGGAGCAGGGCTGCAGTGGGCGCCGCGCCCTATAACCTCAGCACCGTGAGTGCAGGGGCCCTCTGCTCCCCAAGTGCCTGGCCTGCAGAGACAGGGAAAGTGACTGAGGGACGCTCTCCCCAATGCTGGCACGGACGGCAGGGCTCAGGTGGCAGCTCCAGCGCCGGCTCTAGGTGGGCAGTGTGGGGGTCAGCAAATTGGTTGAAAATCGCACCAAGCAAATATCTGTAAGTGGTGCTCCATTACGTAGAACGGTCACATAATTTCAAAGCGCAAGCAAACCGCACTGACACGGGTGCGACTTCCTTAACCACACACTCTCCACGGCCCCTGTGCCCTCATGGGCCTCACCCCTCCCTCGGTGACAGCAGCTCCAGCAGCGCCGTGAATCCCGGCAAATTCCCCGCAGACACTGCTCATCCCCGCGGGAGAACGCACGGAATGGGGGCCGGGGCCCGGGAGCTGACCCCTCCGGGGAAAGACGGCACGCGGTGGGATTCAGCGGGGAACACCGATGCTGCCTCAGCGTCTCAGCTGGGTCGACTCTGAACCCACCAGGAGGGGACCGCCCTGTCCCCCACCCTCCCCCGGCACCTGACCTGCAGCAGGCATCTCGCAGCCCACCCCCGGCCTCAGCTGACTCACAGGGCCCCGGGCAGGCCTGAAGCAGCAGACCTGGCCAGGTCAGCCCAGCCACAGGGCGGCAGGGGGCCCTCCACCCTCCCTGGAGGGGATGCGGAGGCAACACCAACACCCGTCCCAGAGCCAGGGACACGCGGGCCTGACAGCTCCATGCAGCTGCTGCTCCCCCGTCCCTCTGCACCCCACCCCCCGCACCGCGCCCTCTGTGGCTGCAACCCCTGACCTCTGGCCCTGGGAGGCCCCTCACCCCAGCACCGCAGCGTGGGAACCAGCACTGCCAGTTGTCCTCGCCCGTCCCCCCACCCCCTTCCATCCAGCCCAGGTGCACAGCTGCTCCCCCATTGGCATAACCCTCGGGCAGAACAGCAGGTGACAAACCTCAGAAGGTGGCACAGGGCTGGGGGTCCGGGGGTGGGGCTGGGGCAAAGGTCACACAAGTCCTCCCCAGTTGACAGCTAGACTAAGCACACACCACGCAGCCAGCAGATCCCTGAGGCCGGCAGAGGGCAGAGGACGGCCGTACCTTCTTCCTCCACCGACGTGGTGCGGATGATGACCGGGCTGGAGTAGGCCGGCAGCAGGAGGGGCAGGCTCGAGGGCACGGCATAGCCGCAGGGCACGGGCACCGAGTACCCACTGGGCACGTGCGGGCCCACACTTTCCTCCTCGGCGAGCGGGTCCGGGGCCAGAGGCGGGTCCTCCTGCAGGGGTGTGATGTCAATGACCGAGTAGGGGTTCACTCTGGTCGGGGCCACAGGCTTGGCTGGTTCTGCCACCAGGCCGGCTTCTGTTCCAGCTCCGGTTTCAGCCCCTGGAGGACCCAAAGGAGACCTGTCAGCAGGTGCAGGGCGCAGTGGACCACCCCCCACCCAGTCCCACCTGGCCAATTGTCCAGGGCATAGCCTGCCTGCCATCCAGGCACAGGCCAGAAGGGAAGGAGGTGCCGGACCCACGTGGTGGCTCCCAGGCACATCCACAGCTCCCAGGGGGACTAGCTGAGCCAGGACGGCCTCACAGGGAGATGGGGGAGCCAGTGCAGCCAGAGGCACAGGAGCCCACAGGCTTCGGGGGCCACGTGGACTGCTCTGAATCCCTCCACCGCCTCTGCACTCAGAGCCTTGGCAAAGCCCTGTGGGAGGCGGCAGGACGTCCCCCTTCCGGGATACAAAGCCAGAGCGACAGGGCTGGAGCCTGGGTGCCGTTCCGGTCCTCCGGCCCCTGGAAGGCGAGCCTCCCCTGCAGCACTCGATCCGGCAGGAGAGGAGGAACCAGGATTCCCGAGCCCAGGCCAGGGCGGGACTCACCCGAGGGGCCGGCGGCTGACGGGGCGCCTCCCCGGTCTGCTTCTGGGATTTCATCTCCGCTGTCAAAATCAAACTGCTCCCCCTCCTCCTCCTCCTCCTCCTCCTCGTTGTTGTTGGTGTCGTATTTCACTTCATTTTCTGAAATTACAGCCGCATCGGTTACAGCGCCGGCATCCAGGCACGTTCTGGACCGCAGAGGACCACGAGGCAGCTGTGGACAGCACACGCACCCACTGGGACGTGGCCAAGTCTCCCGTGGCACCTGCCGTCCGCCCTGCCCCAGGACAAGCACACAGCTTGTCCGACTTCCTTTGAACAGGACCTGCAACCCAGCCCACGGCACGGTCACCTGCTGACACAGCGCATTCCACTACGCAGAACCCAAGACTGGGTGCCGACTTCTGGGAGCAGAGCAGTCGGCTGATCTCTTTCTAAGGCCCAGGGCGCTGCCATTCCTTCTACAGGTCTCTATCAGGAGACGCACGCCGTGGACGACGCTGAGGCAGCTCTGGAACCCACGAGTGTGAGTGTGGCCCCTCAGGACTCTGCAGGACTCTCAGTCCTCCGAACTGGGCACGTGCGGAGGTGGACACAGAGGCAGGCCTGCCCCAGGGTGGGTGCTCACGGCCAGGGACATGGGGGCCTCCGGAAGGTGGGGCCAGTCCCTCCCTGCACCACCCCCTGCGGGGGGCACCCAGGCCCCTTCTCTGCCCTCCCTGGCTCCCACCGAATTGGCTGAATTCCAGGGAAGTGGTCAGGGCTCAGCTCTCCAGCCCCTCGACGGAGAGGCACCGTCCCAGAGAAAGACTTTGCTGCCTCGGACCACGAACGGGGTCCACGAAAGCTCCCCTGCCAGGCATCAGGGCCAGCACAAGACCCCCAGCACCAGGATGCAAGAGAGAAGGGGACAGCGTGAGGCCCGCATCAGGCAGAGCAGCGAGGCTGCAAGCGCAGGCGACAGAGTGGCCACTGTCAGGTGGGGAGGGACCCAGGGAGAGCATCCACAGAGCTGCCCCCGCCCCATCCGCCCCAGGAACCTGGATGGTCTCAGAGAGAGGCCTGCACATGCCAGACCTACCCATAGGCCACTGCAAACAGCAACGCGCTCCGGAGACCTCTGCAGGGAACTGGGTCTCAGGTCTCCAACAACAAACAGCACCAGGCACGATCGGAACACACGACTGTGACACAGGTGCACACAGCACTGGCACACCCAGGACACACGACTGTGACACAGGGGCACACAGCACTAGGCACACTCAGGACACATGACTAGGACAAAGGGTTCACACTGCACTGGGCACACTCAGGACACATGACTAGGACACAGGTCCACACTGCACTGGGCACACCCAGGACACACGACTGTGACACAGGTGCACACAGCACTGGGCACACCCAGGACACATGACTGTGACACAGGAGCACACTGCACTGCGCACACTCAGGACACTTGACTATGACACAGGTGCACACTGCACTGGGCACACTCAGGACACACAACGATGACTCAGGTACACACAGCACTGTGCACACTCAGGACACATGACTAGGACACAGGGGCACACTGCACTGCGCACACTCAGGACACACAACTGAGGCAGGTGCACACTGCACTGGGCACACTCAGGACACACAACGATGACTCAGGTACACACAGCACTGTGCACACTCAGGACACACGACTAGGACACAGGGGCACACTGCACTGCGCACACTCAGGACACACGACTATGACACAGGTGCACACAGCACTGGGCACACTCAGCACACACTATGACACAGGTGTACTTGCCATGATTTCTCTGACCACTTGTGTCATAAATCATATTTCATGGCTGCTGATCTAAATTGCATTTAGCAATGCATTTTTGAAACCTGATTTTTCTTCAAGTTTGGCCACATCTGGCACAAAACGGGCTCTTGGGTGTTAGTGACAGCCCCAGTGCAGGCTGTGGGAACCCACGTGCCCCTCGGCAGGGAAGCCCACGGCCATCTCTGGGGCTTCAGGAAGGAAAGCGTGCACAGGGCATTCAGAAAGTCAGAAAGAAACCGCATGTGGGCTCGCTGGGCTGGGAGCCTGTGGCTGACACAGCAGCCCGCAGGCTCTGGGGACAAGGACCTGTGTGTTCTCCAACAAACACGAGCATGCAGCCGGCACTGACAGCTCCCACGGGACACGCCCTGCCACGCGAGTGAGTGATGAGCAAGTGAGGGGCCTCCTATGTCTCTAAACTGCACTCATTTCCACTGACAGAACTTGAAACCCACAAGTGGAAGAGAAACATCCAAGAAATTCCTCCCTACCCAACACCAGCCATCCTGTCCATGTCAGATAACACAGAACCAGCAGTGTACACCACACCTGTGTGCACAACACTCTCAGTGCACACACCTGTGTACACAACACTGTCTCAGTGCACACACCTGTGTACACAACACTGTCCTCAGTACACACACCTGTGTACACAACACTGTCTCAGTGCACACAACACCTGTGTACACAACACTGTCTCAGTGCACACAACACCTGTGTACACAACACTGTCTCAGTGCACATAATACCTGTGTATACAACACTGTCCTCAGTACACACACCTGTGTACACAACACTGTCCTCAGTACACACACCTGTGTACACAACACTGTCTCAGTGCACACAACACCTGTGTACACAACACTGTCTCAGAGCACACACCTGTGTACACAACACTGTCTCAGTGCACACAACACCTGTGTACACAACACTGACTCAGAGCACACACCTGTGTACACAACACTGTCTCAGTGCACACACTGTGTACACAACACTGTCTCAGTGCACACAGCTACGTACACAATACTGTCTCAGTGCACACAACACCTGTGTACACAACACTGTCCTCAGTGCACACACCTGTGTACACAACACTGTCTCAGTGCACACAGCTACGTACACAATACTGTCTCAGTGCACACAACACCTGTGTACACAACACTGTCCTCAGTGCACACACCTGTGTACACAACACTGTCTCAGTGCACACACCACCTGTGTACACAACACTGACTCAGAGCACACACCTGTGTACACAACACTGTCCTCAATGCACACACCTGTGTACACAACACTGTCCTCAATGCACACACCTGTGTACACAACACTGTCTCAGTGCACACACCTGTGTACACAACACTGTCTCAGTGCACACAACACCTGTGTACACAACACTGTCTCAGTGCACACAACACCTGTGTACACAACACTGACTCAGAGCACACAACACCTCTGTACATAACACCTGTGTACACAACACTTTCCTCAGTATTAGGGAAGAGTTGGCTCCCCCACTGTGGGGTCACAGGTCACAGTGAGGGAAGGGTCAGCTCTTGCACACTGGGGTCACAGGTCACGGAACTTTTCTGTACACACTGAAAACATGAAGGACTCTCTGTTCTCATCAGGCCGACACCTCTGCAGTGTGATGGTGACACTCATCTCTGTAGTTATGCCTTGTGTGTCATTACACCATGTGTGTCGTTATGCCATGTGTTGTCACACCACGTGTGTCATTACACCACGTGTCATTATGCCACATGTGTTGTTATACCATGTGTGTCATTATACCATGTGTGTTGTTATGCTGTGTGTGTCATCATGCCATGTGTCATTACACCATGTGTGTCGTTACACTGTGTGTCATTACACCATGTGTGTCATTATGCCGCATGTCATTATACAGCTTGTTATTACACCGTGTGTATTGTTACACCATGTGTGTCGTTATACCATGTGTGTTGTTATGCTGTGTGTGTTGTCATGCCATGTGACATTACACCATGTGTGTCGTTACACTGTGTGTCATTACACCACGTGTCATGCTGCGTGTCATTATACAGCTTGTTATTACACCGTGTGTATTGTTACACCATGTGTGTCGTTATGCCGCGGTCTCTGTATGCAATCGTCTCAGTGAACTCCATGAATGTGCACAATTTTGCCACAGAAAATCTTCCAGGTAAACAGAGTGGCGACGGGCGGTGCCTGCCTGAACTTGACCTTCACGGGCATGTGTGAGGGGCGGGTTCGCCTCACATGGGAAACTGTCTTTACGTGGACGGCGTCACCGTAAAGGCCAGAGCCGTGGACCAGCCACAGCGTCTGCATCTGTCAGCGCGTCTGAGCGGGCGTAGCGCCACTGCTACTTCTCGGTCACCGCGCTCTCCCTACCCAGGCCCACGCTTCCCCAGCTGTCAGCCAGGAAAGACCACCGGCTGTGACGGACACGCACCCCGTTCCATGGAGGCGGGGTGGGGTGCAGCTGGCAGACCGCAGGTGTGATGTCAGCAGTGGTGTCTGTGGGCATCCTACGTCCCGTGGCTGGGCAGCCCAGCCTGTCCCTGGCCAGACCCTCTGACTCCAGGTTCCCGACTTGGCTCTCTCCGTGCTGGGGTCCCCGAGGGCTCTGACCCGGGGCGCATCAGCACTTGCAGATCTGAGGACGCCAGCGGCGTGAAGACGGAGGATGGCGGGATTGGGGGTCCCAGCAGTGCCGTCGTGAGGTGCGCTTCCCGGGGGCACACTTGCCCAGCCACAGCCCGCAGCCAGCAGAGGAGCGCTTACAGGGAGGAGGCGGCCTTGGGCTCCCATGCACAGTGACAGGACAGGGTGGAAAGCGGCAGCCACGGCGCCAGGCCATGGCCACTCGATGGAACAGGCTCCCAAATCACCGCAGGGAGGGCCTCAGCCCACTCCCTGACCTCTCTCCTCCCCCCAAGACCTCAAAGCACGGTGGAAACGCTGCCCCCACCTCCCCTGTGCCGCAGCGGGCCACACAGGCGGGGAGACCCACACAGGCTGCTCAGACGGGACCCTGCCCCCAGACCAGGCACCGGTTCTCACGTTCCAGAACACTCCAGAAGGTGGACGCCCATGGCTGACCACACACAGCTCAGGAAAGTCCTGGGGGGTGTGGCCGGGCCCGCTGGCTGCTGCCTGGGCACTCCTCAGTCTACACAGTCCCCTTGCCTAGACCACGCGTGGCTTCTCCCAGGCCCTGCACACTCGGGGGACGACTTCACCTGCAGCTGCTTCTCTGTGACCCACGTGCATCCCCCACCCTCGGCCAGAGCAGGACAGGGCAGCCCAGGCCCACGAGCAGGCTCTCCCAGCCCCCACCTCCCAAGCCTTGGCCCAGGCTGAGCCCACACGGCTCACCCAGACCTGTGGGGCTGCACCTGCTGTGGTTCCAGCCCGCCAGCCCCACAGCCCAGCAGGCACTGGGGCAGCGCAGGCCATGGCACAGACAGCCCCCTCCTTCCCCGCAGGCCGGTGTTCCAGCACACGCTCCGTGGAAGTGACAACAGAAAACCGTGGCCGACAGCCCACACCCACACCGAGCAGACAAAGGTCAGCGCCTGACCCTGAGCCAGGGAGGAAGGAAGCAGGAAGGAAGCCGAGGAGCCCGCGGCTACCGCTGGGGGCCAGCGGCGCGGGCGGAAACTGGGAGGCCCCGCTCCCGACAGCCTCCCCTCCCCACTAGGTTCTGGTGGACCAGGCGAGCGCAAGCCTGGCCCACAGGAGAGCCTGGGCGGACGGGCAGCGCGTCGGCACACGGGCACCGTGGCAGAACCGTGCCTTTCCTCCAGCAGCTCTCACCCAGGACACGGCCCAGCCATCCCAAGAACGGAGTCCTGGGGTGGAGCCCTGCACCCCCGCGCCCCAGCCTGCCAGGGCCAGCGCGTCACCTGTGGGAGCCGGGGGCGGGGCCTCTCGCCGGTCCATGCTGCAGCTCCACTCCGTGAGGGAGACCCGGCCAGGGCGCAGGCGGCCGTCACGTTCCAGCGTCAGACATGGCCCTCGCCGTGCAGGGGTCTCAGAAGATGACCCTGGGGAGGAATGGCAACTGTCACTCAGGGCTGCTCAGCAGAGGAACTCCAGGCCACCCTCCCTCACAATGACATCGAGTGCAGAACAAAGCAGCGGCTTCCCGGCCTCCCTGGCGTCACCTTGCATCCTGGCCAGGAGTTTATTTTGCCGCTCGGCTTCCCCGGCCAGGCCCCTCCCGACTCAACCTGCGTGCCGAGAAACGCGATTCCAGACAGCAGCTGCTCCTCTCTCCTCCTCCCACAAAACCTAATGCTCTCAGGAGGGGCTCGGGGGTGCAGCGGGAGATTTTCCTCTCACCGCCCCGCGTTACCCCAGAGGCCGCGTCCACAGTGAGGTCAGCAGGCCCGGCGGGGCCGCTTCTGCGCCCCCCCGCAGGCATCCAGGAGCTGGCTCCCGCCCGGCCCCCTGAGGCCGTGGAACACCTGCCCTGCCTTCTACACGCCCTGTGTGCACACCGTGGCCGTGAGCGCCCCGCCCCCGCACCTCCACCCCCTGCTCCCATGCCAGCGCCGGCGCCGGCCTCACGCGATCCAGGACGAGAAGAGACAGGAAGAGCCGCGGGAAAGGCCTGGCCCGGGTCTGCACCACACCTGGCTGCGAGCCGGAGCTGACGGCAGGCGCTGGCACCTTCAGGGCAGCAGCACGGGGCGAGCCGGGAACTTGTGCCAGGGCTGTCCTGGCTGGGACAGAGAAGGCCCCACCGCTGCACACGGAGCCTGCCCTCTGCCCCGAGCCCCTGCCGGGGCCCTGCTCGGAGCTCGAGGCCATCCCCCACACCACGGCCTCAGCAGCCAGGACAGAGAAGGCCCCACCGCTGTGCACCGCCCTCTGCCCGTGTGCCCTCTCCCGGGGCCCTGCTTGGAGCCCAAGGCTGTCCCCCACACTCAGCGGCACTGGGACCCCCAGCCAGGGACTTAACACAGCCCCCCAAGTACCTGGCCCTCGTCATCCACCGCATGCGGTCTCGGCCGGGAGGTCTGTGCCGTTTCGCACTCACAGGCAGCCACGTGGGCACACACACAGCTGCCCACAGTGGCCCTGCTCAGGCACGCTGTGACCCCACATGGCAGCCACATAATCACCATCACAGCTCTGAGAGAGGGGCCGCATCTCCCACCCACAAGCCGGGAGCCCCACACAAGGCCTGCATCCTCCTGGTGCTATGGTCCTGCCGGGGACCCAGCGCTGGCAACGACACCTAGCCCAGGGCACTGCTGCCAAGCAGGACATGCGGGCACAGGGCGCCAGCTGCAGCCCCATTGCTGCCACAGTTGGCGGCACTCTGCTCCTGGTCAAACTCGTTCTCTGGCCACGCGGCACACGTCTCAGTGCAATGGGCTTCTCTACGTAAAAGGTGAAAACAGAGAGGCCAGCGGGGCTGCTGACCAGCGGACAGGCGCCAGGCAGGCCGGATAACGCTAGGGAGTGGTGTCCTCCACCCAGCAGTGCACGCGGCCAGCCGCACGCCTGAGCCCGCACCTCCCCACTTCATGTCCAGGGGCAGACGCATCCGCCCTCCGCGGCCGGCGCTCCCGCTACCAGTGCCCTGCAGCCCCAGGACCCCCGAGCAGTCCCGCAGCATCCCCTGCCCTGTGCCCAGGGGCTCCAGAGCCCACATGCAGCTCTTCAGAGAGGACACCCGCCCAGGGCTCCACACGCCTCGGCTTCCCAGAAGGATTGGGGAGCGCGGGGCAGGGCCCTCCACCTGCCGAGGCTGAGGCCGGTGCACTCCAGACGGCCCCGGGGCAGAGCCCGAGACTGCACTTGCAAACATGAGATAATGCCAGGCTGCCTGCCGGCCTGTTTTCATTACTGCTGTCATTTTCCAATTTAAGCATTGTAATGAAAGATCGCATTGTGCATTCAGATTGTGGTTTAAACAGAAAGATGACACATCCGGGGAAAGAGAGGCTGGCGACGGACACAGGCGCTGGAGGGCAGCTCGCGGCCACACCGGGCACAGCTGGCCCCTGAGCCCCGCCCCTTTTCAAGCAGGGTCCCACAGGGGTGAGCTCTTCACACCTCGATCGCCGTCTGCCCAGGTCTGCGCACCTCAGGGGCAGATGTCCAGGGATGGACCACATGTGGAGACCTCAGGACGTCCTCCAGGGCGCCTCGGTCCAGCAGGTGGCTTCTGGGCCCTGAGCATGGCGCCATCGGCCTGGGCTCCCCTCGGCTCCCCACTCCCCACTGGACGAGGTGCTGACACTGACACAGGGCGGCCCCGCTCAAAGGCTGCTGAGGGGTGGAAGGACTCCCTGGTTCCCAGGAAGCACCTGGGCAGGCCAGCACGGAGCACGCTGCCCACATGGTGAGCGCTCGCCCTTCCACACTAACTGCTCAGCCACGCGAGCCACGCAGGTCTCGGGCATCCTAGGCCCTGTGGCAGGGGCCCAAGTCCACCCTGCAGCTGTTGCTGTCCTGGTGGTGGGGGGGGGAGGCGGCCACGGCCTGTCCTGAGTCCCCACCAGTGTGCCAGCAGGGGGCACCATGGCTCCTGCCAGATGGGCCCAGCTTGTCCAGCACACAGGCCTGCCCCGTGGTTCCCTCTCAGCTCCGTGCTCGCCCCGCATCCGTGGTTGTGCCCTGAACCTGCCCTGTCTGAGCCTTCTTGGTTGGCGCGTTCTGGGAGTGGACACACGGAGGGCAGGACCTCACTCTGTCCACAGACTCAACCCTGAGCACCCTGGCAATGTCCTGTGGATCGGGCAGCAGCAGCACCAGACACTGCTCTGGTGGCCGCCACCCCGCCCCCATCGGGGAGGCCCCAGCGTCCTCACCCTGCTGTGGCTGTCCCCAAGGAGGCCAGGGTCCACCCTGCTTCCTGAGCCATCAGCCTCAGGCCCCCCGGGTGAAGTCAGAAAACACATCTCGGGGCCTCCCCAGTGGCCTGGGCTGTGGCCTCCATGGCCGCCAGGCTGTACAACCTTGGGCCATCGGACACAGCTGCTGCTACGGCCAGCATGGCCCAGCAAACGAACACAAGCCCTGCTGGTTCCATGCGCAGCTGCTCTGTGAAGCAGACCGGAGTCACTGACGGCAAACAGTGACAGGTAGGTAAACCGTCCTCACAGCCCGCCCCCTCGGGACCACTCCTCCACGGTTTGCTTCCCCGCAGGCGGGGGTCCCACGGCGGCGGTGGGGTGGGGGTGGGCACCTGTGTCCACAACGGCTCAAGAGAGTGACGCACAAAGGACAGCCATGGCAATGACCGCTTCATCCTAAAGGAACGAGCTGACTCGGCAAAGCCTTCCTGCCGTGAGCGCCGAGCGAGGGCGACTCGGCGGCAGGCGGGAGAAGTGCTCGGCGCTGTCGAACCACACAGGACTCCGGCCACAGAGTGGAGTCTGGCCGAGAGTGACCAACAGAAGCTCTGTGGGAACCAGCTGGCTGCAAGGAGCGGACGTGCTCTGTCACCACTCTGACATCACGCACCTGCCCCACCAGGGCGCCCCTCGTGGGTAGAAGCCAACAGTGGCACCGGCTGCTGGCCTCGTCCAGGCCACGACAGCCACCACCTCCCACACATGGCCATCAGTGGACGTGGTGCTCCAGGCCACCCCGGCACCAGCGGCACCTTCCTTCCTGCCACACTGGAAGTGGGCAGCCCGCACCCCAAGGTCCCTGCCCACGTGAACTCTCAGCCCTTGCACACGGGCAGTGGCCACATCTCCAGCTCCCGGGAGCCCTCTTGGGGTGTCCAGGGCCACAGACTCTCCCTGCCCAGCATAGGCCCTCAGGACTCAGCATGTGGTGGAGCACAAAGGCCACAGACACCCAGGGGACGATGGCCCCTTACCAGGCTGGCACCCCACGGGCCGGCAGTGGCACCTGTTCATGGGCCGCCCCCTGGGCCTCCTCCGGGCCCACGTCAGCCCTGGTCCTAAGTGGCCCCAACATCAGCTTCACCGCCTCCTGTGGCGCTGAGCAGGACCCAGGCTCGGAGGAGTGCTGAGGATGGCAAGCTCTAGACCTGGCCCCCAGCCCTCACTCCAGGTCCCTGCGGCCCCCAGCGACCTGTCTGCCACCTGTGACTGGCACAGGCCACGCCCAGCCAGGCTCTGGGTCCTCCTGCTACAGCCGCTGCAGGTCTTGGCTCCTCCCCGCCCCCCAAATCAGGGGGCTCTACATCGCAGCACCCCTCCCACACACCCTGAAGCCAGGTCCCTTCTCTAGCCTGCTGCACCCCTTCTGCGGGGACCCCCATATGTCTGTGAACCTCAGGCTCCCAGACTGCTGCCCACAGCTGTCACAGGTGGACGTCAGGAGGAGCTCAGTCCAGCAGCCATGTCTGCCCAGGCCACGAAACCACACAAACCTCAGGACATTGCCCACTCAGAACAAACCCAAACCATCTCGGGGCCTCAGCCCCTCCTCCTCCCCCACGCCCGCCATGACCTCCGTCACAGAGCTCGTTAGCTCCGGCATCCACACGTCCACCGCCCTGCCTGGGCCACACCGCCCTGCTCTCAGCCAGGGTCACGTGGGGGCCAGCGCCTCCATCTTCACCTCCCTCCCTGCCGACAGTTCCCAGCTGCGCAGGGAGGGCGGCCCCCTAAAACGCTCAGACTTTCTCAAAAGCCCCCATGGCCCTGTCCTGCCAACCTCCACAGCCCCACCACTGACCCCTGGGCTCTCTGTCATGTCCACTCCTGTGGGTCTGTGGCACCAACCCTCGCTCACGGCACCTGCCACGCTGACTCCCCGCACACACCATGGCACCTGCGGCACCAGCCCTGGTCCTCACTCGGCAGTACCTGTCGTACCGTTGCTCACTGATAGGACGTCCAGGCCCCCAGCACGCAAGACTTCTGCAGCCACTGGCCTACCTGCTGTCTCTCAGACACGCCGGGACACGCAGGCCCCAGGATCTCTGCACATGCTGCGGCCAGTGCCCGCACGGCTCCAAATGTGCAGCCCGGCTCTAACTGGCCTCCCCTCATTCTCAAAGGCAGTTATCCCTTCCCGGGGAGGCTCACCCGGCCACCAGCCTGCAGTGCCCGCTTCCCCACCCCCTCCCCAAGTCAGGGGGCCCCTCCTCAGCCCTCCCCACCTCACCACACAGAGAACTTCCCTGTCCTCCTCCCCTCATGGGGACCCTCCCCTCCCCTCCCCCCTCAGGGGGGCCTGCCCCAGCCATCTCCCCCAGAGAGACCCTCATCTCCACTCACCCCTCCAGGGGGACCCTCCCTCCCCTCCTCACCTCGTCTCCTCCTCCCCTCATGGGGACCCTCCACCTCCCCACCTCAGAGGGACCCTCCCCTCCCCTCCCCCCTCAGGGGGGCCTGCCCCAGCCATCTCCCCCAGAGAGACCCTCATCTCCACTCACCCCTCCAGGGGGACCCTCCCTCCCCTCCTCCCCTCATGGGGACCCAGCCCCCCTCCCCACCTCGGGGGACCCGCCCCTCCCCTCCTCACCTCGTCTCCTCCTCCCCTCATGAGGACCCACCCCCCGCCCCACCTCAGGGGGACCCTGCCCTGCCCTCCCCACCTCCCCCTGCTGGCTCCCGCAGCCTGACTCCTCCCCTAACCCCCGTGCCGTTCTTGCTCGGGTCAGCTCCCTAGAGGTCTCCGGCTGAGAGCAGCAGGACTCTGCACGGGGCAGAGGCCCCGAACCCCTGAGCTGCCCAGAGCCCCCCGCAGGTGTACAGAGCCAGGCCGCGCCGCCACGGGACCCCAGCAAAGCCCCCCTGAAAAGGGCCTCTCTTTTTCAGCAATTGCCTTTTTCTTTTTTTAATACTTTTTTTTTTATTTAGAGAGAGAGAGAGAGAGAGAGAGAGAGAGAGAAAGGTCTTCCTTTTTCCGTTGGTTCACCCCCAAAATGGCCGCTACAGCAGGCGCACTGCGGCCGGCACACCACACCGATCCGAAGCCAGGAGCCAGGTGCTTCCTCCCGGTCTCCCATGGGGTGCAGGGCCCAAGCACCTGGGCCATCCTCCACTGCACTCCCGGGCCACAGCAGAGAGCTGGACTGGAAGAGGAGCAACCAGGACAGAACCGGCGCCCCAACCGGGACTAGAACCCGGGGTGCCGGTGCCACAGGCGGAGGATCAGCCAAGTGAGCTGCAGCACCGGCCGGCAATTGCCTTTTTCAAAGCACAAGAAGTTGGTTTTAAAAACACAGGAGGACAAGACGGGACTACACGTATTTCATCAGGAGAGATGGAGGCCTCGGGCCACCACTTCCCCGGCCCAGGAGGTGCCTTGTGGCGAGGGCACCAGGCAGCTGAGTAGCTCAGGGCCTGCCCAGCCCGGCTCTGAGGGATGCATGCGTCTGAAACTGGAGACCCTCTGCGACAGGGGTGCCCACCCAGCCCCAACCTCTGCAACAGGGACCCTCACCCCAGCCCTCCCGACCTCTGTGACAGGGACCTCCACCCTGGCCCTCCCGACCTCTGCCACAGGGCCCAGCCCTCCGACCTCTGCGACAGGGACCCCCACCCCAGCCCTTCGACTCTCTGTGACAGGGACCCCCACCCCAGCCCTTCGACTCTCTGTGACAGGGACCCCCACCCCAGCCCTCCCGACCTCTGTGACAGGGACCCCCGCCCCGGCCCTCCTGACCTCTGCCACAGGGCCCAGCCCTCCGACCTCTGCGACAGGGACCCCCACTCCAGCCCTCCCGACCTCTGCGACAGGGACCCCCACTCCAGCCCTCCCGACCTCTGTGACAGGGACCCCCCGCCCCTGCCCTCCCGACCTCTGCCTCAGGGCCCAGCACTCCAACCTCTGTGACAGGGACCCCCACCCCAGCCCTTCTGACCTCTGTGACAGGGACCGCCACCCTGGCCCTCCCGACCTCTGCCACAGGGACCCCCACCCCAGCCCTTCGACTCTCTGTGACAGGGACCCCCACCCCAGCCCTCCCGACCTCTGTGACAGGGACCCCCGCCCCGGCCCTCCTGACCTCTGCCACAGGGCCCAGCCCTCCGACCTCTGCGACAGGGACCCCCACTCCAGCCCTCCCGACCTCTGCGACAGGGACCCCCACTCCAGCCCTCCCGACCTCTGTGACAGGGACCCCCCGCCCCTGCCCTCCCGACCTCTGCCTCAGGGCCCAGCACTCCAACCTCTGTGACAGGGACCCCCACCCCAGCCCTTCTGACCTCTGTGACAGGGACCGCCACCCTGGCCCTCCCGACCTCTGCCACAGGGCCCAGCCCTCTGACCTCTGCGACAGGGACCCCCACCCCAGCCCTTCGACTCTCTGTGACAGGGACCCCCACCCCAGCCCTCCCGACCTCTGTGACAGGGACCCCCGCCCCGGCCCTCCTGACCTCTGCCACAGGGCCCAGCCCTCCGACCTCTGCGACAGGGACCCCCACCCCAGCCCTCCCGACCTCTGCGACAGGGACCCCCACTCCAGCCCTCCCGACCTCTGTGACAGGGACCCCCCGCCCCGGCCCTCCCGACCTCTGCCTCAGGGCCCAGCACTCCAACCTCTGTGACAGGGACCCCCACCCCAGCCCTTCCGACCTCTGTGACAGGGACCTCCACCCTGGCCCTCCCGACCTCTGCCACAGGGCCCAGCCCTCTGACCTCTGCGACAGGGACCCCCACCCCAGCCCTTCGACTCTCTGTGACAGGGACTGCCACCCTGGCCCTCCCGACCTCTGCCACAGGGACCCCCACCCCAGCCCTTCGACTCTCTGTGACAGGGACCCCCCGCCCCGGCCCTCCCCTCTCCAGGCTGGAAGGTCACCAGCACGCCCCACCCTCGCCTTAACACAGAGGCAGAGCACGCGCGATCACGCTGGCTGCGAGGCACCAAGCCCCACCTCGTTAACTTCCGACCGTTCCCGCCCTTGGCACCCTGCGCTGTTACATCACCCAGAGCCACACAAGCCCAACGCGGCCCAGCCACGCCCCAGCAGCCCACACCCCACCCGTTACTCTACCCTGGGTCTCCTGGGGTCCTCAGAACCTGAGGCCCCAACAGAAAAGCGGCCTCTTTTTCGGGGCCCAACGCTGGACTCCTGCTCCTGCCGGGGATCCCGGAGCCACCCCGCCCGGCCCCATGCTGCTTCTTGGGCGGGGCGGGCAGCTCACTGTCAGGGACCAGCGCCTCACTGGGCTGCGTCTGCCCACCTGCTGAGTGGGGTGCTGGGGAGCAGGGCCTCAGCCCACCTTCTCACCACTCTCGTGCGGCCAGGCCGGAGCAGGCTGGTCTGTCCCCCATGGAGCAACAGCCCCCAGCCCAGCTCAGCCCCATCGCACCTGAGGGGTCCCGGGGCCCCGCCTGGCACAGCCTGCACACACCAGGAAACCAAGCCCCCCAGCAGGGCTCGGCCCCATCGCACCTGTGGGGTCCCGGGGCCCCGCCTGGCACAGGCCTGCACACACCAGGAAACCACGCCCCCCAGCAGGGCTCGGCCCCATCGCACCTGTGGGGTCCCAGGGCCCCGCCTGGCACAGGCCTGCACACACCAGGAAACCAAGCCCCCCAGCAGGGCTCGGCCCCATCGCACCTGTGGGGTCCCGGGGCCCCGCCTGGCGCAGCCTGCACACACCAGGAAACCACACCCCCAGCAGGGCTCGGCCCCATCGCACCTGTGGGGTCCCAGGGCCCTGCCTGGCGCAGGCCTGCACACACCAGGAAACCAAGCCCCCCAGCAGGGCTCGGCCCCATCTCACCTGTGGGGTCCCGGGGCCCCGCCTGGCACAGGCCTGCACACACCAGGAAACCACGCCACGGAATTCCTTCCACCCCAGCTCAGCGCTTCCCACACACACACCGCGATCCTCACCAACAACGCACTTGCCTGTATGTCTGCCCCGAGGGCCTCCCAGCACCGCTCAGCACAGGCCCTAGTCCCAGGCCACTGCCACGGGGTGGGCCAGCCACGGCCCAGACGCTCTGCTCAGCCAGGCCCGAGCCCCCTCACAGCGCCTTCAACTCATCACGCTCCCAAAGAAAACCTGAAACCACTGCCCGACTTTCCTATCAGAAAACACAGAGCAGCCTCCGCTGCCTCCTGGTAAAGTCGCTCCTGCTGTGCACACCCAGAAACAGCAGGAATTGGAAACATTGTCTCCACGTTGCTGCTGGCTGTTTACCTTGAAAAGCCAACAACTGAACTGCTGTCCTGGGTACGAGGGCGAGGTCTGCCTGCTGACCCGGGCCAGCACCCTTGGCCGTGACCAGGACACACACTGCAACCCCAGGAGGCGGCCAGGCCCCCACCGGCCCCCACTGCCTGCAGCCGTCAGCACAGGGAAGTGCCCAGGCATCGTGGCCGCCCCCAGCCGGACACCAACCTGACCAGGCCTAGGTCCAGACCAGGGCACCCGGCGCTCTGCATGGACGCCAGCCCCGTGCCTGCTGCACCAAGCTGCACTTGACTACCATTTCCACAGCAGGAGGGGGCTCCTGGGAGAGAAGAGCCTTCCGCCTGAACTTCACTACTGTATCCTTTCCCTACTGTGTAATGGAAACAGCGATCGGCCGCACAGGCCACACAGGCCACAGCAGGTGTCCGTTACTCCAGGCCGCAGAGAGCAGGACCCAGCGAGGACGGAAGAGGAGCACACAGTCAGGACGGCAACCCCGCGGCCGTGGAGAAGCGAAGGCACGTTCCCGGCCTGCAGCTCTGGAGAGGCTGAGCCGGGAGGAGGCCGTGGGGACAGGGCTCAGGGTGCGGGCTGCTGGCACAGCCCCTGGCTGCACCCCCACGATGCCCACCTGTCCACACAGGCAATGCTGCCTCTCTCCGAGCACACGGGGCTACCGCCCAGGGCAGTGCCACGTGCTCGCCGTCAGAGCACGGTCACGGCCTCAGGCCCCTGCCCAGTCTCCCTGGACGCCAGCTCCCCGTCCCGCTGCAGGACTCCTCACGCTGGGCCCCGTCACCCTCCCAGAATTCCTCTGCAGCTGTCTCGGCAAGCACCAGGCCGAGCCGGGCATCGCTCCACCTGCCTGTCTCACGGGGGCGTGAACGGCGACCACACCCGAGTCTCCCAGCCTCTCCTTTCTAGGCTGCGTTGTGCAGTCAAAGAAACACGCATCATGCTACAGGGGGCTCTCGATGCAACAGGGGCCCCTCGTTTTTATCCTCACACACGGAAAAACAAAATAACCATTGTGCTTTCTTTTGCTCTAATTTCTGCAGAACTATTTAACTTCGAGAAGCATTTTCTTACAAAGTGCCTTCCAGCAATTTCCTAAGTGGGCAGCTGAAGTCCTGGGAGGGGCTGACTCACACAGGGCCCGGCCCTGGAGCTGCATCCCGCCCATCACCAGAACGCAATGGTCCCTGGTGCCCCCGAGGGGTCTTCTGACTTCACCAAGACGGCCGAGAAAAACAGCATCGACCTCTGGAAGATGAAGCCGACTGTGAGCAGCTTCCTTCCACCCCTCCCGGCCACCCGTAACGGCTCCGCCAGGAAGAGCTTTGGACGGGGGACTCCCAGCTCCGAAACAGCACCTGTCCCGCAGCTTGGCCACCCGGGGGTTACCTGGCAGCAGTGCCGGCCCCCCGAGGTCCTGCACAGATCCCGGCAGAGCGGGGCGGGCGGCACAGCGTGCAAACCTCAGTGACTACAGTCAGCCTGCCGCAACAGGTGCTCCGAAGCCAGGAACACCTGCCCCCAGGCAGGGCTCTCCCCGCGGGCCGCCCTCCCGCAGAATCCAACAGCAAGAACCCTGTGGCTCCCCAAAGACAGCACTGGAAAAGCCGGGGCCCTTCGAAGAGGGATTTTCACCTCCAGCCAAGCCAGTCAACGAAAGGACACTGACTAGGCCGCCGCTTCCTGGGAAGACCACATCCTAAAAGCCCAGCCTGTTGCAAGCACAGCTTAGGGTCCCGCACAGGGACACGCAGGGCCAGCTGGGGAAAGGGAGCACCTGCTGACTGACGGACCCCAAACTGAGCACGGGGGACTTTACCAGCGTCCTTTGTCCTAGTAGGAAAGTTAAACCACCACCCCCACCCCACCCCACACACACACAAGCACCCGACCGGCCACTCCTCAGCACCAACAGCGGGCTGCAGGGCGGACCGCGCGTCTCCAGGCCCAGAGCGCCTGTGCCTCCCGAGGCCAGGGACCCCTCCCGGGACAGGGACCCCGGCGGTGGGGGGAGGGTGCTGCTGCCTGCACCATCTGTGCCCTGAGGACCCGGACACCCCACTGGGGGCGTCGCTCCTTGCACCGTCTGTGCCCTGAGGACCCCGGGCATCGCCGAGGTTGGGGGGCTGCAAACCTAGAGGTGGGATCAGCTATTTCGGGGGACACTGAGCAGGAGAGCAACTTTTGAAGGAAACTAGAAACCTCGCGAGTGGACGCTCGCCAGCCCGCCCGCCCGCCAGCCGCGGGACGCCCGCACTCACCTCTGGGGCCAGGAAGTCCCACCACCCCGGGGCCACCGTCCGTCCCGCGCCCCCAGCCGGCCCCCGACAGCGATGCGCCCCGGCCCCTCCCGTTCTGCGCGGCCGGCTCCACCCGCCACGCTGCGATTGGCAGGCCAGGGTAGTCCCGGGTTCCCATTGGCCGCCGCGCCTGCCGGTTCTCGGCCGCGCCCCGCCCCCGCGCCCGCGCATTCCTGCGAGGCCACGTGGCCGCCCTCGCCCCCCTTCCTCAGCCCAACGCCCCGCCCGGGCTGCGCACGCGTGGGAGGGGTTCGGGGCGGGGGCGCCCGGGTCTGCGGAGCATCGCCCGCACCCCCGTGACGCGTCGGGGTGCTCCCTGGGGAGGGGGCGCAGGGCGGACAGCCCACCCCGGCCACCGTCACCAGCGAGTCCGCCCCCACCGGCTGCGCTCACCCGGACTCTGGCGTCCGCGGCGCCCCTCTGAGTCCCGGGCGTCGGGGAGCGCGGCCGGACCGTCCCTGTCCTGGGCAGTTTGGCCACTGGGAGCTGGGCAGCGGCAGTCCGTCGCAGGACCCCCGCAGAGCTGCGCCCTTGGGACCCTGGCCTGGGCTCCCGTGCGGGGCCTGGCGCGGCTGGCGTTTGGGGAGTGACCCGCGTGCACAGGCTTCCCCAGCTGCGCTCTGGGGACCCTGGCCTGGGGCACCTGGGAGGCCGCAGGTGCGGGGCCTGGCGCTGGGACTTTCCCCGCTGTGTGCGGGCTCCCCGTGTCCACTAGGCTGCACTGAAGAAGCGGCGAGGGAGGAGGCTGTGCCACCTGGTGCCGGCAGCCTAGTCCTGACCTCTGCGCGCCGGAGTTCCCCGAGCGATGCGCATCCTGTTTCAGCGGTGGGCTTTCTAGGCCTGGGGCAGCAAGCTTGTCCCTGCGCAGGTGCGGCGGCCCGCAAGTGGACGGGTGGTTTCCGGGCAGTGTTCCCGGGGGCTCGTCACACTGCGGGTACAGGGCGTGGGGCCCCTCAGGGCGACTCCCCTCCCCTGCAGGGTGCCCTGACTTCCACAGGGACAGTGGAGGGTGAGGCGTCACCGCGGTGAGAAGTCCAGCACTCAGTCCTCGTCCACCCGACACCCGGGAGCCTGGCACTCAGCACCTTTCCCCAGGGACCAGAGACGGGGACGTGGAACAAACTGGATTTCCTCGCGAGATCAGGCAGCGGGGGTGGGACCACAGGGCAGTGCCCGCCGCGCCTGGCAGAGGACCCTGGCGGGCCGAGAACTCCGTCAGCTGGCACGCTCTCCCACACCGGCCGCTGCTTCCGGAAGCGCTACCTGGAGAAGCGGGGATCGTCCTGGGGTTCCCTCTGTAACCTATGGTGTTGTGAAAAGGTTGTAACATGTAAGGCCAGTCAGCTCTTGCTGATCAACTATAGCCTAATTCCACTGCAGCTGAGAAAGAAAAAAATTAGGATTTCAGTCTGAAAATTCAGAGACTGGGGCTGGCACCACAGTTTAGTGGGTTAAGCTGCTGCCAGCAATGCCAGCATCTCATGTGGGCGCTGGTTCAAGTCCTGGCTGCTCCAATTCTCACCAGGTGCTAATGCGCCTGGGAAAGCAGCAGGTGGCCCACGTGCGTGGTTCCTGGCACCCACATGGCAGGCCCGGATGGATCTCCTGGCTCCTGGCTTCAGCCTGGCCCAGCCGTTGCAGCCATCTGGGGAGTGAGCCAGTGGAGGGAAGAGCCCTGTCTCTCCCCACCCCCATAGCTCTGCCTTTTAAATGAATAAATAAAATCTTTGAAACAGTTCTTCAGCCCTCTGTGCAGTGTTAGCACTTGTCATTTATCTAGTGCTGTAAGAGAAGGCAGCAGGGGCTGGCGCTGTGGCGCAGCTGGTTAAGCCACTATCTACAGTGCTGGCATCTCACAGGGGCGCTGGTTCCAGTCCCAGCTGCTCCACTTCCGATCCAGCTCTCTGCCGTGGCCTGGGAAAGCAGCAGAAGATGGCCCAAGTCCTCAGGCCCCTGCACCCACGGGGAGACCCAGAAGAAGCTCCTGGCTCTGGCCTGGCCCAGCCCGGGATGTTACAGGTATTTGGAGAGTGAACCAGCAGTTGGAAGATTCTCTCTCTCTCTCTCTCTCTCTCTCTCTCTCTCTCTCAACTTGCCTTTCAAATAAAATAAATAAATAATAAAATATTTTTAAAAAAGATAAGGGAACAGAGGTAGAAGGACCCAGCATGGGGTAGTGTGCAACTTCAGAGACAACATGAGTGTGTACACAGAAAACCCCAAATAGCGCACGAATAACCATGAGAACTGAAACTGGAGTGTGGGAGTTTGAGATGGATCAGAGTCCCTGGAGAGAAGCCAGCAAATGAGCCGCCGAGCTTCAGGACACAGAGCGCACCGGCCGCTCAGGAAGGACTAAGTGGCTGAGGCTGGGCGGGGTCCCCTCCTCTCATGATGTAGGTGAGGAAGAAGGCGAGCCTCAGGCTGGGAGCGGACAGCGGGCGCCTCCCCTGCCCCGTGCTGTGCGGCCAGAACAGAGTGCCCGAGACCCGGCCATTTACAATGAACGGAAACTGATGGCCACGTCCTGGAGTCGGCTGGCTCCTGCTGGGGACTTCCTGCAGGCCATCCGTGCAGAAGGCAGAGCCGGGGCAGCGCGGGGAAGCAGGGGAGAGCACCGGTGACAGCGAGCCTGGCCTTGGGTGAGGGACCCACCCCTGCTACAGGGGCAGGAAGGGCGGTGCGCATGTGACCACACCCCCAGGCCCCGCCCCCAACATTGCCCCATCGAGGGTCAAGTTGCCCACACGTGAACCACGGCCCCGTAAACACAGACCAGCTGAGAATCACAGATGAAGAGAGGCCTCTGAAACACGGCTGGAAGCCTTCCGTGCATCCCGGGAGAGCGACCGCAGGCCAGGGAGAACAGGAGTCGGGGCTCAGTGCTCTTACGTCCAGGAAAGTCCACGCTAAAATCACGATGCGATGCCGCAGCTCCCACGAGGAACTGGAATCCCGGCCCGAGAGAACACAGGTGGGCGGGGCTGTGGTGCACCTGCAGCCGCTACGTGGTACTGATGGGATGCGGCACGCACAGCACACACAGAACTGGCTGGCGTGCTCTCAGAGATCAAGATCATGGAAACCCACGCCTCCCAAGAGACTCTCAGGGGAATTTTCTATCGGATCAACTGTCCAGAAGAGGCCAGAACTACTGGAGAGAACCCAAATTCCATGCCCAGGTGAGGGCATCAACAAAGGGCGGCCCATCCAGCAGCGGGGTGGGGTGCTCAGAGGCAGGGCTTAACCTCCAAAGCACGGAGCTTATGGACCGAGACGGAGTGCACTTCCCCTGCCATCCACGGGTTCACTCCCCGGATGCCAGGGTGGCAAGGATCCAAGACTGGGGCCGTCACCTCAAATCCCAGGGTCTGACCAGTGGGCTGAACCCAGGACTGACAGCAGGGGTCCTACCAGTGGGCTGAACCCAGGACTGACAGCAGCTGTCCTACCAGTGGGTGAACCCAGGACTGACAGCAGGTGTCCTGACCAGTGGGTGAACCCAGGACTGACAGCAGGGGTCCTACCAGTGGGTGAACCCAGGAATGACAGCAGGGGTCCTACCAGTGGGTGAACCCAGGACTGACAGCAGGGGTCCTACCAGTGGGTGAACCCAGCACTGACAGCAGGGGTCCTGACCAGTGGGTGAACCCAGGACTGACAGCAGGGGTCCTACCAGTGGGTGAACCCAGGACTGACAGCAGCTGTCCTACCAGTGGGTGAACTCAGCACTGACAGCAGGGGTCCTACCATTGGGTGAACCCAGGACTGACAGCAGGGTTCCTACCATTGGGTGAACCCAGGACTGACAGCAGGGGTCCTGACCATTGGGTGAACCCAGGACTGACAGCAGGGGTCCTACCAGTGGGTGAACCCAGGACTGACAGCAGGGGTCCTGACCAGTGGGTGAAC
The DNA here is from genome assembly GCF_964237555.1 of Oryctolagus cuniculus. Classification (NCBI taxonomy): domain Eukaryota; kingdom Metazoa; phylum Chordata; class Mammalia; order Lagomorpha; family Leporidae; genus Oryctolagus; species Oryctolagus cuniculus. The sequence goes on from NC_091439.1 coordinate 118,074,470, forward strand.
CCAGGACTGACAGCAGGGGTCCTGACCAGTGGGTGAACCCAGGACTGACAGCAGGGGTCCTACCAGTGGGTGAACCCAGGACTGACAGCAGCTGTCCTACCAGTGGGTGAACCCAGCACTGACAGCAGGGGTCCTACCAGTGGGTGAACCCAGCACTGACAGCAGGGGTCCTGACCAGTGGGTGAACCCAGCACTGACAGCAGGGGTCCTGACCAGTGGGTGAACCCAGCACTGACAGCAGGGGTCCTGACCAGTGGGTGAACCCAGGACTGACAGCAGGGGTCCTGACCAGTGGGTGAACCCAGGACTGACAGCAGGGGTCCTACCAGTGGGTGAACCCAGGACTGACAGCAGGGGTCCTGACCAGTGGGTGAACCCCACCCTGAGGATGAACCAAACCAACCTGTGCGATGTGACCAGGTGACGACCAACTAGGAAGGGGCACCGAGGAATCTGGGGAGCTGATGAAAATACTGGAGATGTAGACACAGACGAGATGACCAGAGGCTTGACGGACAGGAGGTGGAGGAGGGTGGGGGAGGGAGGAGGCAGCTTGGAGCCTCTTTGTGTGCAGAGGCGCCTGTCCTGCCCCCCCTCGCTGCACCGCAGGGAAGCCCCTGGCACACTGTGGGGGTGGCATAGGATGGGGCTCCCTCCCACACGGCCCTCTCCTGCCCGCGCCCTCCTGGCCGCTGGACAGCGGCTCTCTCTGCCCAGAGCTTGCTCTCTGCCTCCTGTTTGGCATTGAACGAAGCAAGAAAGCAGGCTCAGTTGTTGCAAGGGCTGCGGAGACAAAACGGCCACTGTTCCCCTCCCGAAACAATGCTTCCCTCTGCCATCCTCCTGACCCTCGGGACAGCGGCCTTATCGCCGAGGCCGCCCACCCCCAGCCCCTGCGCGGCTGCTCCTCGCTCCGTCCTGTCCTCCCCCACCCACACTTCCACGGAGGGCCCGGCTGGCGGGCAGCCGGGAAGGACAGCGAGCACAAGGGTGGGCCATGCTGGAGTCCCGTTCTGCTCCCTGCACGCCAGCACTGCGGCCTGGAGCTGAGGGGTGCAGGGGCTCCTCGGGGGCTGCTCTGTGCCGGGAGGCACAACAGCTTCCACGGGCAAAGAGTCTGCACCGGCGCTTCTGCGGCTGCCCGGCCCAGCCGGCCATCGGGTGCCCGGTGGGGCCCGAGCCGGATGCCCCACCAGACCCCTCCTCCCTCGGAAAGGGAGGATCCCGCTCCGCCCCAGAACCCTGCGCTTCTCCAAGTTGGGTTTCCTGTGATACGGCTCAGCCCTGCCTCCCACTCCGATGGTCACAGTGTGCCCAAGGCTAGGGGAAGGCCAGGCCAGGGAGCAGCAGCCGCCCACACCTAAAGACCAACACACGGAAGACCCAGCCAATGTCACCGGCTGGCTGTCCAGGAGAGCACAGGGCACACAAGGACTGGGCCAGCAGAGACTCAGGGAGAGGTCGGCACAGCAGAGAGGCCCTGAGAACGGGCGGCCACAGCACGTCCCTTCCACACATAGGCCAACACGGGCACAGCGCCTGGGCTGTGTCCTGATGGCAGTGGGCAGGGCCCTGGCAGCTTCTAGATCCTGAGTGCCCGTCCGACGTGCCTGCTGGATGGGCGGCGGCTGTGCAGCGAGTGCTTGGGAAACACAGACTCTGAGAGGGCAGAGGGGGCTGCAGCAGGGACGTGGGGAGAGACAGGCCGCTCTGGGCAGACCGTGACCAGGCAAGCCACCTTTTGGTGACGTGGCTTCCGTTAGGAGTAGATGCGGCGAGTGGGTCCTAGTGGTTCCTTTTTGTTCGTCTGTCTCCACCTTTTATGCGGCAGTGGAGCGAATCAAACTGTGGTTTCGCGTCCGTCTCTCCCACGGCAGCGTCTGCAGATCCTGCTATGTTTCGGCCGTAATTACGCGGAAGGCTTTATTTTAAATGCCTGCAGATTTCGGATTCCTAGGGTGCGTGCAGTCGGGAGGAGAAAGGCCAGCAGCGGATGAAGCTGGGGTCACGGCGTCCCAGTGGGCATCCGTGTTCCAGCCTCTGATGCGCCCGGGATGCCATGGCCAGGGCTCCTACCGGACAGGAGCAGAGGAAGCCGGCTGGTGCCCTCCCCCCGGGGGGCACAATGGGCCACTGTCCTTCCTTTTTCTTAATCATCTTTCTTCTCTTGTTTTGTCCCAAGTCACTCTTTGTTCCCTTTGGAATCCTCCTAAATGGCCCTACTCCGCGTTTATTGAGGCGCGACCCAAGGGCTGTGAGGTTAAAGACGCCCCAGCCTGCCGCGGCAGGGCCCTGGAGCAGCTGACCTTCTGACTGCGTGGGAGTGGAGGCAATGCACCCCGTTCTTCTACTGGAGAAGGGCCTGCCCGCCACGTGACCAAGCACACGCTCAGCACACACGCAGCAGTTCCACGCTCGCACCGGAAGCCTCACAGCAGTTTGTCGTCCCACCCCGCGGACACAGCCAACAGCAGGCGAGCAGCCTCGGCCCAGCCACAGGAACGGACAGGATCGCTCACGCCAAAGCCGCACGACAGGCCACGGGGCTCCTGGAGGAGGGGTCTGCGCGAGGCACGCCTCTGGAGAGGGGACACGCGGCTTTGACATGCCCCTGTGAGCGCCCCTGTGAGCACCCTGTGTGCACCCAGTGAGCACCCTGTGAGCGCCCTGTGAGCACCCTGTGAGCACCCTGTGTACACCCTGTGAACACCCTGTGTACACCCTGTGAGCACCCTGTGAGCACCCTGTGAGCACCCTGTGTACACCGTGAGCACCCTGTGTGCACACTGTGAGCACCCTGTGTGCACCCTGTGAGCACCCTGTGAGCACCCCTGTGAGCACCCCTGTGAGCACCCTGTGAGCACCCTGTGTACACCGTGAGCACCCTGTGTGCACACTGTGAGCACCCTGTGAGCACCCTGTGTGCACCCTGTGAGCACCCTGTGAGCACCCTGTGTACACCCTGTGAGCACCCCTGTGAGCACCCTGTGAGCACCCTGTGAGCACCCTGTGTGCACCCCTGTGAGCACCCTGTGTACACCATGTGAGCACCCCTGTGAGCACCCTGTGTACACCCTGTGTGCACCCCTGTGAGCACCCTGTGTACACCCTGTGAGCACCCTGTGTACACCCTGTGAGTACCCTGTGAGTACCCCTGTGAGCACCCTGTGAGCACCCTGTGTACACCCTGTGAGCACCCTGTGTACACCCTGTGAGCACCCTGTGAGCACCCTGTGTACACCCTGTGAGCACCCTGTGAGCACCCTGTGTACACCCTGTGAGCACCCTGTGAGCACCCTGTGTACACCCTGTGAGCACCCCTGTGAGCACCCTGTGTACACCCTGTGAGCACCCCTGTGAGCACCCTGTGTACACCCTGTGAACACCCTGTGTGCACCCTGTGAGCACCCTGTGTGCACCCTGTGTACACCCTGTGAGCACCCTGTGAGCACCCCTTTTAGCACCCTGTCAGCACCCTGTGTACACCCTGTGTACACCCTGTGAGCACCATGTGAGCACCCCTGCGTTCCCTGCTGAGGGAAGCTAAGGTTAACTTCTCTCTTCCTTGACTTCAATGTAAGTAACCATAAAACCACCTGAAGGCAGTATCTGGGGAAACTTATCTGCTCAGTTTTAAATAAAGATTTGTTTACTTGAAAGTCAGAGTTACACAGAGAAACAGAGAGAGTGGTCTTCCCTGCTGGTTCACTCCCTAAACGACACAATGCTAGGGCTTCGCCACACTGCAGCCAGGAGCCAGGAGCTCCTTCCGGTCTCACACGGGGCGCAGGGGCCGGACGTGGGCCGTCGTCCACTGCTTTCCCAGGTGCATTAGCAGGGAGCCGGATTGGAAAGGGTGAACATACTTATTTCCCTTAAAATTTCTTGAAGTTACACTCCTGGGTGTCATGTGTGAGTGCACATGGGAATGCACGGGGGCCTCAGGTGTCCCGTGTGAGCACACACGGGAGTGCACGGGGCCTCAGGTGTCCCTGTGTATGTACACACGGGAGTGCACGGGGGCCTCAGGTGTCCCGTGTGTGCTCACACAGAAGTGCACGGGGGCCTCAGGTGTCCCTGTGTATGTACACATGGGAGTGCACGGGGGCCTCAGGTGTCCCTGTGTATGTACACATGGGAGTGCACGGGGGCCTCAGGTGTCCCGTGTGAGCACACACGGGAGTGCAAGGGGGCCTCAGGTGTCCCGTGTGAGCACACATGGGAGTGCACGGGGGCCTCAGGTGTCCCTGTGTATATACACACGGGAGTGCACGGGGGCCTCAGGTGTCCCCGTGTATATACACACGGGAGTGCACGGGGGCCTCAGGTGTCCCGTGTGAGCACACACAGGAGTGCACGGGGGCCTCAGGTGTCCCGTGTGAGCACACACGTGAGTGCACGGGGGCCTCAGGTGTCCCGTGTGAGCACACACGGGAGTGCATGGGGGCCTCAGGTGTCCCGTGTGAGCACACACGGGAGTGCACGGGGGCCTCAGGTGTCCCCGTGTATATACACACGGGAGTGCACGGGGGCCTCAGGTGTCCCTGTGTATATACACACGGGAGTGCACGGGGGCCTCAGGTGTCCCGTGTGAGCACACACGGGAGTGCACGGGGGCCTCAGGTGTCCCGTGTGAGCACACACGGGAGTGCACGGGGGCCTCAGGTGTCCCGTGTGAGCACACACGGGAGTGCACGGGGGCCTCAGGTGTCCCGTGTGAGCACACACGGGAGTGCACGGGGGCCTCAGGTGTCCTGTGTGTGCTCACACGGGAGTGCACGGGGGCCTCAGGTGTCCCGTGTATGTACACACGGGAGTGCACGGGGGCCTCAGGTGTCCCCATGTATATACACACGGGAGTGCACGGGGGCCTCAGGTGTCCCCGTGTGAGCACACACGGGAGTGCACGGGGGCCTCAGGTGTCCCTGTGTATGTACACACAGGAGTGCACGGGGGCCTCAGGTGTCCCTGTGTATGTACACACGGGAGTGCACGGGGGCCTCAGGTGTCCCTGTGTATATACACACGGGAGTGCACGGGGGCCTCAGGTGTCCCGTGTGAGCACACACAGGAGTGCACGGGGGCCTCAGGTGTCCCTGTGTATGTACACACGGGAGTGCACGGGGCCTCAGGTGTCCCCGTGTGAGCACACACGGGAGTGCACGGGGGCCTCAGGTGTCCCTGTGTATGTACACACAGGAGTGCACGGGGGCCTCAGGTGTCCCTGTGTATGTACACACGGGAGTGCACGGGGGCCTCAGGTGTCCCTGTGTATGTACACACGGGAGTGCACGGGGGCCTCAGGTGTCCCTGTGTATATACACACGGGAGTGCACGGGGGCCTCAGGTGTCCCTGTGTATGTACACACGGGAGTGCACGGGGCCTCAGGTGTCCCGTGTGTGCTCACACGGGAGTGCACGGGGGCCTCAGGTGTCCCGTGTGAGCACACACGGGAGTGCACGGGGGCCTCAGGTGTCCTGTGTGTGCTCACACGGGAGTGCACGGGGGCCTCAGGTGTCCTGTGTGTGCTCACACGGGAGTGCACGGGGGCCTCAGGTGTCCCGTGTATGTACACACGGGAGTGCACGGGGGCCTCAGGTGTCCCGTGTGAGCACACACGGGAGTGCACGGGGGCCTCAGGTGTCCCTGTGTATATACACACGGGAGTGCACGGGGGCCTCAGGTGTCCCCGTGTGAGCACACACGGGAGTGCACGGGGGCCTCAGGTGTCCCTGTGTATGTACACACAGGAGTGCACGGGGGCCTCAGGTGTCCCTGTGTATGTACACACGGGAGTGCACGGGGGCCTCAGGTGTCCCTGTGTATGTACACACAGGAGTGCACGGGGGCCTCAGGTGTCCCGTGTGAGCACACACGGGAGTGCACGGGGGCCTCAGGTGTCCCGTGTGAGCACACATGGGAGTGCACGGGGGCCTCAGGTGTCCCTGTGTATGTACACACGGAAGTGTACGGGGGCCTCAGGTGTCCCTGTGTATGCACACACAGGAGTGCACGGGGGCCTCAGGTGTCCCGTGTGAGCACACACGGGAGTGCACGGGGGCCTCAGGTGTCCCTGTGTATGTACACACAGGAGTGCACGGGGGCCTCAGGTGTCCCGTGTGAGCACACACGGGAGTGCACGGGGGCCTCAGGTGTCCCGTGTGAGCACACATGGGAGTGCACTGGTGTCACACGTTCTTGGAGCAAAGAAGAACTGCAGACGCATCATGATCCCCTCCCGGCAGCCCCGGCCTCGTGCTCGTGTGGGCACAGCAATCCCACCCTCCTAGCAGGTGCCAGGGCATCACCCCATGGCAAGGGGGGAGGGGGGTGTGGGTGGGAGGCCCATGGGCTGGGAGCGGCCTGCCGGGGTCTCGGGAGAAAGGCGGACCCAGCGCTGTGGCAGGGGGCGGCGCCTCCTCTCCACCCTCGGGGCTGCAGCAGGCCCCAGCCAGCAAGCCTGGGACGAGCTCAGTGTGGACACACGTGAGGACAGCAGGAGCTGGGCACTACCAGACTGGAGCGAAGGCACAGGGAAGCCGCGGCCCCGCTGCTGTAACTGCAAACAGGCAGGCGGCAAAGCTCCTGGTACGGGCACTGCTATGGCGGCCACCAGGCTGGGCAGAGGGCGCGGGGGCGCAGGACTGAGGCACGACGCAGCTGGTGGTCAGTGGGGCGGCCAGCCAGCACCTTCTGCTCGTGAGCAACTTGGCCACCGCCAGCAAGGGGCAGACAGACCGATGCCCCAGCGTGAGAAGTCTCCAGCAGGACAACACACAGCCCCAGGCTGCTAACTTGAACCCCACCCGGACCGAGGAGAGAGGGCCGGCTCCCACCCAGACTGGGCCGCAGGCTGGGCGGAGAGAGGCCCGGCTCCCACCCGGACCGGGCTGCAGGCAGGCGGAGAGAGGCCCGGCTCCCACCTGGACCGAGGAGAGAGGCCCGGCTCCCACCTGGACCGAGGAGGGAGGCCCGGCTCCCACCTGGACCGAGGAGGGAGGCCCGGCTCCCACCCGGACCGGGCTGCAGGCAGGCGGAGAGAGGCCTGGCTCCCACCTGGACCGAGGAGAGAGGCCCGGCTCCCACCCAGACGGAGGAGGGAGGCCCGGCTCCCACCCAGACGGAGGAGGGAGGCCCGGCTCCCACCCAGACCGGGCTGCAGGCCAGGTGGAGAGAGGCCCGGCTCCCACCTGGACGGAGGAGGGAGGCCCGGCTCCCATCTGGACCAAGCTGCAGGCCAGCCTGGACAGACGCATGTTGCATAACAGCTGCTGGTATTTCTCAGGGAAGGTACAGCCGGGGGAGGCACCGAGGCAGTCGATGCCAAAGCGGAGGAATTACTGACTACAGTCTGTGGCCGTGACCGGTCCTGGGCTGGGGAGAGAAAGACCTGGAAGAAGTGTGCAGGTCGGAATGTGGACTGTGAGAAGGGAGGCCCCGACTCCTGCTCTGGTGACTGCTGTGGCTACACAGGGGGCGTCTTTCATGCAGGAAGCGAGCGCCAAGGCCCTGTGGGCACAGGGCAAGCAGAGAAGGGGGAGACAGGGGCGGGGAGCGGGAGGGGGAGGGGTGGCGGAGAGATGGAAGAAAGAGGGAGGGAGGGAGAGAGAGGGAAAGGGAGAGGGAGAGAGGGGGAGAGAGAGGAAGTGGGGAGATGGGAAGGGAAGGTGTGTGTGTGTGTGTGTGGGGGGGGGAGAGAGAGAGAGAGAGAGAGAGAGAGAGAGAGAGAGAGAGAGAGAGAGAGAGAGAGAGAGAGAGAGAGAGAGAGAGAGAGAGAGAGAGAGAGAGAGAGAGAGAGACTGACTGGAGGCTGGCGCCGTGGCTCACTAGGCTAATCCTCCGCCTTGCGGCGCCGGCACACCGGGTTCTAGTCCCGATCAGGGCGCCGGATTCTGTCCCGGTTGCTCCTCTTCCAGGCCAGCTCTCTGCTGTGGCCCGGGAGTGCAGTGGAGGATGGCCCAAGTGCTTGGGCCCTGCACCCCATGGGAGACCAGGAGAAGCACCTGGCTCCTGCCTTCGGATCAGCGCGATGCACCAGCTGCGGCGGCCATTGGAGGGTGAACCAACAGCAAAAGAAAAGACCTTTCTCTCTGTCTCTCTCTCTCTCACTGTCCACTCTGCCTGTCAAAAAGAGAGAGAGACAGAGAGAGAGAGAGAGAGAGAGAGAGAGAGAGAGAGAAAGAGAGTAATGGATGGCAAACCTGGGCAGAGAGCATGGGAAGCATGGGGTTGGAACCACCACTCCCAGTTTTCTGTAAGTTAAGTCGGTTCAAGTAAACACAGAACAGAACGGAGCAGAGCAACTCAGCGTCACAGTGGCGGCTCCTGAGACCCAGGGAAGACGGCCGAGGCTGCAGGTCCCCCTGGTGCTGCCCCGAGGGCGCTCCAACCCTGCCAGCAAGGGCTGAAGCGAGATTGCAGCTGGCCCGGGGGACGGCGCCCTGCTGGGTGGCTGAGACAGGAGGGTCTTCTCTGGGACCAGGGACTGGGAGGCCGGCCAGGGCGGAGCTGTGTGATGCTGCCCTGTGGCCGTGTCCCGGGAGTTCCCTCAGGAGGGCAGCAGGTGTCTGTAGCCCTCAGGACTGAATCTTAGGCAAAAAGGAGACAGGAAGGCAGCAGGGGGCCCTGCCCTTGGAGCCCATTTTCATCTGCAACGGAAATGTCACTACCCAGGGGCCCCATCCTCTCTAGCCAGAAACCCCATGGCCGGGGAGCCGCCGGGGAGCCAGGAGCTGAGCGACCAGAGTCCCCCGCACACGCGCAGGGCGCAAGGTGAGACGCCCTCGCTGCTGACGGCTCAGAGCGCTGGGGCGCGGTGAGCAGGACACCACTCAGGAGGCACAGTGGGCGCGGGCGCGGCAGCCTGGCCCTCCCAGGCCCGCACGCTCTGCCAGACGCTGCCTCCGGCTCTCCTCTGGGTGGAAGCAAAGTCCCCAGGGCAGAGCAGATCTGAGACGGAAGCACCTGCCGCCCCGCCCCGTGCCTGTGCCCGGGGATGTGACGGTCCAGGTGTCGTTTCTGACGGCTGCTCAGCTCCCCCTGCAAACGCCCCAAGGGCCCAGCACCCGTGCGACATCGGGCCCCTCCGCTGGTTTGGGCTTCCAGGTCTAAGGGCTGGGAGCGCCCCGAAACCGCCACACACAAAGCGCTGTGGGCTCGAGGCAGGGAGGCTGGAGCATCCTGGATTGGCGTCTGAGAATGCCTGGCCAGTTTCCCGGAAGCACGGGTGTGGCTGAAGACAGGGCGGCAGGCCCCGGACACCCCGCAGCCCGCTGCGGACCCGGAGCTGTCAGCAGAGCGAGGGCTGACACGCGCCACATCCACACAACTGATATGGCAGTTTGAGGTGAGAACACCCCGCATCTGACACGCACAGGCAGGCAGGGTGTGGGCTGAGTCGCTGGTGCCCAGGTTCCAGGGAGCCGCTACTCGGAGTCAGCGGCCTCCAGCTCTCTCCTATGCCGGCTGCAGCAGGGCGGCACCTGTCACCCCGCGCAATCTCACCATCTTTGTCCCACGGACACCGATGTCCAGGGAGGGACACGGAGGCACAGTGGGCAGTCCCTGGGAGCCCTGCACCGGCCATGGTCTTCCTCTCCACTGGAGCTGCTGCGTGGGTGAGTGGCCACAGTGCCAGGGCTGCCCCTGTCCACCAGACAGTGCCAGGGCCCTGGGCTTCTGTGAGCCTGTGGCTGCCCCTTCTCTAAGCCTGCAGGCCATGTTGGAGGAGGGGCTACGAATATACCCAGTGCGGCCTGTGAGTCCCTGACACACTCGGCGCCCCGCCCTGCCATGCATCCCTAAGCCTGCACCCCGGCTGCGGGGGACGGGGCGGGGTCTCCGCAGCTGCGCTGGTGTGCAGAAGAGCGGTGTCCACACGGCAGCAGCCCAATGCTGCATGTCAGGAACACGTCAGACACATGACAGGAGAGGCATCCGCACGCCATCGGCTGGCACCCTCCCCCGGGCTGGACTGGATCTCGGTGCCTGGAGGTAGCCACTGAGAAGGTCCTCTATGGCCACAGGCCTTGTCTGAAGACACCCAAGGCCATGTGCGCCCTCCGCCACTCACACGCACTCGCTGGCCAGGCCCAGGCTCGCACGTCAGGCGAGGGCCAGGCAGACCCCAGCGCATGTGGGGCTCCCGCTCCAGTGGCCCGGGGCATGGCTGCACGTCTCCTGCTGCATGCGGGAACCTGGCTCCAGGCAGAGGGGTGGCCGCTTGGCTGCTGCGTCACCCTGGGGGTCGCGACCTCTCTGAGCCTGGAGATCCCTCAGCTGCCGAGAGAATGCATCGGCGCCCACGTGCCCCTGGACGTTGGCCCCGCACGGGAGACAGAAAACCCACATGCAGCACAGTCCCAGCTGTGTCTGGCGGTGCCACGGCGACTCGGGCGATGCGCTGAGACCGGTCCCGTCAGAGTAATGGGTGTGGGGCTCAACACAGAAAGGCGGAGAGGACACAGGCACCGCGGCCTGGAGGCCGGCGACGGGGACACAGCCCGACCCCCGCAAGAATGCGCACTCCCTGCATCTGCTGTCACTCAGCTCCGGGCCTGCTCTGCTCCCGGGTTTGGAAGAACTACCCCTGGGTAGAGCAGCACCCCAGGGTGCACAGAACACGTGGTGCCCAGCAGGAGAGCACAGCCAGGCCGAGGGCGGCCGCTTCCCACTGTGGACACCTGCAGCCAGTGGGGCTTCGAGGCCAGTAACTGCCCAATCTTCTGGTTTCCCAAAAGACCCCTGAACTCCATGGTTCTGTGAATTCTCCCACTTAACAAAGGCTGTGCCTGTCACACCAGGCACACAGAGGCCGCTGGCCAGCGCGGCCAGGCCCAGGCTCACACGGCGGGGGCAGGTGCCGGCCGCGGACGAGGTACCAGTGCCGGAAGCCCGGCCAGCACGGGCAGCAGTGCGACGCGGGCTCTGGTGACGCTCCGGGAAGGAGCTGAGGCCTTCCCACGCTCGGAAGCCCAGGCAGGCAGGGCCGAGCAGGGGCCCTCTGGGGGCGAGCAGGTGCTGGCGCTCCCGGCTCCGCACGGGGACCACGCAGCTGCTTACGGTGGGAGGTGAAGGGTGAGCCCGGGGAGGCCAAACCCTGCGAACTGCACCCCGAACCCGAGCTGGGGAGCTCTGCCCCCGCGTGGGCCTCTGAGGTGCCACTCCCCCCGACAGGAACCGACAGCTGCGCGGGCTCTGCACGCAGCAGGTACTTTATTAAACTTCAGCTGGCCGAGAAGACACGGCTCTCACTGACCCCGCGCGGAGGGCGACACTGCACGGGGAAGACACGGCTCTCGCGGACACTGCACGGGGAAGACACGGCTCTCACGGACCCCGCCCGCAGGGCGACACTGCACGAGAGCCCTCCGGAGCCAGGGGTGGGGTTCACAGTCCCAGCAGGTTTAAAATGAGATCCGCAGGTAACGTCAGTCTTGACCCAAATGTCATCAGCAGTCCAGAGTCCAGCAGTCAGACCGCCTCCTGCGAGGGCCCACGGTGCACGAGCACGGCCACGCGTGGCGCTCTGCAGACACCTCACAGGTGCGTTCCCATCGCACACGCACGGCACACGGACTCCCGTGTGCCATGGCTAAAGCACTAGGCTGCTATACAAACTCCTCCTGGGCCTCACCGTCCCAGGCAGGGGACCACGGGGTGGCTGTGGCCTCTCTGGGTGGCCAGGGAGGCTGCAAGCTCGCAGGGAAAGTCGCCACGATGCTGCCTGGAGACCCACAGAGGAGCAGAGCTGGGGGTGGGCGGGTCAACGCGGTTCCCAGAGCTACGCACCTGACCACTGGCCACCGGCCTTGCTGCCGACTGGACCGCATGGCACAAATAAATAATTCATATTTCAGAACAGGTCCTTAATTAGAAAAAAACTTACAAGACTTCACCTCAACCAGGGCAAGGGGGTGTCCATAGGACCCCCCACCCCACCCCACGTCAGGGCAGGGAAGTGGGGGGCTCTGCTCTCAGGACCCCCACCCCACCCCATATCAGGGCAGGGGAAGTGGGGGGCTCTGCTCTCAGGACCCCCACCCCACCCCATATCAGGGCAGGGGATGTGGGGGGCTCTGCTCTCAGGACCCCCACCCCACCACACGTCAGGGCAGGGGAAGTGAGGGTCTCTGCTCTCAGGACCCCCATCCCACGCCATATCAGGGCAGGGGAAGTGAGGGGCTCTGCTCTCAGGACCCCCACCCCACCCCCACATCAGTGCAGGGAAGTGGGAGGCTCTGCTCACAGGACCCCAACTCCACCCCCACGCCAGGGCAGGGAAGTGGGGGGCTCTGCTCACAGGACCCCCACCCCACGTCAGGGCAGGGAAGTGGGGGGCTCTGCTCTCAGGACGCCCCCCACCCCACGTCAGGGCAGGGAAGTGGGGTCTCAAGGCTCCCTCAGGAAGGCAGTTACCCCAAGATGTCTTCATACCATTTGCCACCAGATGGCACTGTTCTACAAATGGTTTCCAGCTTCGGGACACTGGGGAATTTTGCTAAGGGTAACAAGCCTATTACTTCCTTGGGTTAATTCTTTCCAACTGAGACACGGATGGCGTCTCAAAGCACAAGACGTGCACATGAGACCAAGTGCTCCATGGCACTCGCCACGTGAGGATCAGACACGGCTCCCCAGCAGCCACCACAGCACCACGTCCTCGCGCAGCCCTCCGCCCTCCTTGGTGCCCAATGCGGCCAACGCGGGCCAAGCTCGGACGCCAGCCGACGGTCAGGATCGAGCTCCTGAAGACACTGCGGCGACCTCCGTGTTAATGCTACACACAGCAAGTTAGTGTCCACATAGAACCAGACGGTGTGCACGGCTCCATAGGCTGGGGGTCCTCGCGGGCAGAGCTCCCCGAGCCCGCCGCCCTCGTCCGCGGGGGTCCCGCTGCCCGGCGCGGGCAGCTACGGCCTCTTCTTCTGCAGCACCTGGCCGTTGGTCCTTTCTGGCCGGCTGCTCTTGGCTGCCGGCTGCGCGAAGTTCCAGTCCACCGGGTTGAGGAGCTGCTGCGTCTTCTTGTGGGTCCAGTACGGGTTCAGGACGAGCGTGAGCAGGGCCAGCCCCACGAGGAAGAGTGCGAAGTGGGGCAGGTACAGGCTGCCGACGAGGCCGTCCCAGTGCCAGAAGCACACCCACCACATGTGGTAGGTGAGCACCATGCGGCAGTGGAACATGTGGATCATCAGCCACTGATTGAGCTTCCAGAACAGGGAGTCCGACCAGCCGGCCTGCGGGACACAAAGCGCACGTCAGTCCTCCTGCCCAGCCCCCGAGCTCCCGCCACCTGATCTCCCCAACACAGGTTTCCTTCAGGGCCACAGGGCCTTCCTGCCCCCGCTCGGCCCGCACCGAAGAGGGGCTGTGCGTGCGGAGCGCTGGGGCCGGCAGGTAGCCTGGGCCGTGTGTGCAGAGCCCTGGGGCCGGCGGGTGGCCTGGGCCGTGTGTGCAGAGCCCTGGGGCCGGCAGGTAGCCTGGGCCGTGTGTGCAGAGCCCCGGGCCGTGCTTTCCTCAATGTCCGTTCCTGAGAGCAAGATCAGTCCTGCCCCCCAGCGCCTTCTGTCCTGACAGCACATGCAGGAAACAGCACTGCTTCCTTAGCCGAACCTGCAGCCATGTCACAAGCCCTGAGCAGACGCTGGGAGAAGAGGCTGCCGACGCACAGAACCTCCTGTGTGCCTGCCGCCCCGTGCCAGCAGGACACAGGCCAAAGGACTGGCCTCAGGGCCACGCTGAGTCTGCACTACCACTGGTTTCAGCAGTCACGGCTAACGCCGAGCGGGGGACCAGCCGCACCCGACCACGGGCCTGTCCAGTGGCTACAGACCAAAGGCCTCGTCCTCGGCCTCTGACTGTAACTGAGTGCCGAGCCCTGGGCAGCTCTTTCCCGGGACAGGGACAGGGACAGGGGCAATGCCCCACACTGGCTGAAGGGAATCCAGCAGTGAGAGACCGGGGCTCGGGAGCCTGGAACACGAGTCAGGAAGCGGGGTGCGACAGCCAGGTTCGTCAGGGGCCACACGGGGATTGCACGGAAGAGCTGCGGAGGCTGTGTCCTGGGGAAGGCACGGCCACCCCCGCTGACCGTCACTGAGTCCACATCACTCATCAGCAGGGGAAAGCAAATCAAAACCCCCAGACCTACTCCAGTCAGACCAGCTGTTATCTGAAAGACTGAGTGCTGGAGAGTGTGGCGAGGGAGTCCTGCACGCCATGGGTGGGGGTATCCGTGAGTGTGGCCAGCGTGGCGAGGGAGTCCTGCTCGCCGTGGGCGGGGGCGTCCGTGAGTGTGGCCAGTGTGGCGAGGGAGTCCTGCACGCCGTGGGCGGGGGTGTCCGTGAGCGTGGCCAGCATGGCTAGGGAGTCCTGCACGCTGTGGGCGGGGGTATCCGTGAGTGTGGCCAGCGTGGCGAGGGAGTCCTGCACGCCGTGGGCGGGGGTGTCCGTGAACGTGGCCAGTGTGGCGAGGGAGTCCTGCACGCTGTGGGCGGGGGTGTCCATGACCATGGCCAGCTTGGCGAGGGAGTCCTGCACGCTGTGGGCGGGGGCGTCCGTGAGCATGGCCAGTGTGGCGAGGGAGTCCTGCACACTGTGGGCGGGGGTGTCCATGACCATGGCCAGCGTGGCGAGGGAGCCCTGCACACTGTGGGCGGGGGCGTCCGTGAGCGTGGCCAGTGTGGAAAATAGCACATGGCGCCTGCAAAACCAGCAACTACGGAAGCCGGTCCACGTGACCCAGCAATCCCACTCCTGGGTGTAAACTCTGGGCCAGAAACCTGCACCGTCACTCGTGTTCACAAGTCAACAAACAGAGCAGCCTAAGTGGGCGCCCACTGATGCATGGCTAAGCTAACACAGTGCACACCCACGATGGTTTGGGATAGCGCTCAGCCACACAAGGACGGAATCATGCCACGTCACGTGGAACAACACGCATGGAGCTGCAGGTGGCCACGTAAGTGAAATAGCTGAGAACAGAAGGGCCGATGCCCTGGGTCACAGGCGTATGTGGAGCCCAAGAGCATGAGTCCCACAGGCGCTGCCACAGAACGGCGTTGGCGGAGGCCGGGCAGCTGAGCGGGGTGGGCGGGGTTGACAGACGGGCGCGGAGTGGCGGCTGCACAGGACTGAGCCACTGCCCCACGGTGCAGATTCTGCACGCGTGCCGTGCACATCTCAGACAAACTAGAAGGGAGGATTCTGAACGTCTCCCTGACACAGACAGGCTAAGTGTGGAGGGGAGAGCCGTCCGTCCTGATTGGCGCTGTGCGACAGTCACACAGCAGCCCAAAGAGGGACATTTCATGTCAGCTGAGAGAGTGGAGAAAGCAGTCAGCCCTCACAATACAACAGAATGTGCACACAGCTCTAACCAGAAGGGCAAACACGCCACGGAACCGATGCCTGAAGGGATGGCCTCAGAAATGTATCCAACAGGAGTGGCGGGCGCTGTGGGGCAGCTGTGAGCCACAGCTGGGCTGCCCGTGGCCCTGTGGGAGCACAGCTGAGGGGCTGCCCGTGGCCCTGTGGGAGCACAGCTGCGGGGCTGCCCGTGGCCCTGTGGGAACACAGCTGCGGGGCTGCCCGTGGCCCTGTGGGAACACAGCTGCGGGACTGCCCGTGGCCCTGTGGGAGCACAGCTGGTGGACTGCCCCCGGCCCTGTGGGAGCACAGCTGCTGGGCTGCCCGTGGCCCTGTGGGAGCACAGCTGCTGGGCTGCCCCTGGCCCTGTGGGAACACAGCTGCGGGGCTGCCCGTGGCCCTGTGGAGCACCACAGGGACTCAGCGTTTCATCCCTCCCCCCCAGCACCCTGCTCACGCGGCCTGGGAGCGGGAGGCACGCAGGATGTCTCAGGTGTTGGGCCCCTGCCACCCACGTGGCAGAGGTGGATGTGTGCTGGGCTGGTGCTGCCCTGACGCGGCACTGGCTGCTGTGGGCATCTGGGGAGTGAGCCAGATGACAGGAGGCCTCTCTGTCTCTCTGTTGCTCTGCCTTTCAAGTGAATGAAAAACAATAAATACTTAAAGGTACACAGGAAAAACAGACTAAAAAAAGACCCCAAAGAAATTAACTGTGATTTGAAAAACTGAGTTTCCCTAAAAATAACTTCATAAAAATCTGATTTTTTCAGGGCCTGTGTTGTGACACAGCAGGTAAAGCTGCTGCCCGCCAAGGCTGGCATCGCATCCGGGTGCCAGCTCATGTTCTGGCTGCTCCACTTCCCATCCAGCTCCCTGCCAGTGGCCTGGGAAAGCAGCAGAAGATGGACCAAGTGCTTGAGCCCCTGCACCCACATAGGAGACCCCAATGGAGCTCCTGGTTCCTGGCTCCAGACTGGCCCAGCCCCAGACCTTGCAGCCATTAGAGGAGTGAACCAAAGGATGGAAGATCTGTCTCTCTCTCTCCCCTCTTCCTTTCCTTCCTTTCTCTCCAACTCTCTCCAATAAATACATCTTTAACATTTGACTTCTCTGCCACACTGCACTACTGATGCTGGTGCTAAGGACGTGACCTGTACACACACCTGCTCTGCACTGCACCAGTGTGCCCCAGCCCGATGGCGGTGCCCGGGGGGGATCAGCGCAGGCTGCGGGTGGTCTCCACGATGAGACTGGTGTCCGTTCCAGACAAGGGAGGGATGGAGCTCGCCACCCACCCCGAGGACACGGCCACCAAACTCCCTCACCAGGAACAGAGGTGGCCTGCGCCTCGCGCCGGCCATGCAGCCTCCAGCAACTCATTTTAAATGGGTGAATAAATCCTCAGAACAAACAGAAACACACCTTGTATCTGCAGGTGCCAGGCCGGGGCCGGGAGGGGGACTGCCCAGACCAGAGACTCTGAGGACGTGAGGCTAAACCCAATGCTGTTTCTGCCGAGACACTGCACGGCCAGGCTGCGGGTCCCGTGGCTCCTCGGCCTGTCCACAGCCGAGGCCACGCAGGCAGCTGGTCCTCGGTTCACACTGCCTACAGTCCCGGGCGTCCTCTTTAAATCCCAAGTGGCCAAGTCTGGGCAGCAGAGGCCGAGGTCACTGCCAACCACCAGTCTCCAGGTCTGAGGGTGGTGCGGCAGGACCAGGCTGGGCACAGGTGCGTCCTCGTTGTCACGGCTTCCTCAGGCCCAGCAGAGTGGCCCCAGGGCTTGCTGCTTGGTGCAGGTGCCCAGCTATGCCCACCAGGGGCGCTCCTGACGGGCGCGGCTGGGGGCAAACGTGTGAGTTCCAAGTCTAAAGACGTTGCTATTCTCTACTTCCGTCCTCTGCTTGTTCATCTTTAAGAAGACACTGTTCATTTTATTAGAAAGGCAGAGACACTGTCCAGCTTCTTAAAAAATGGAACATACACATCGGGAAGTGAAAACCACGGGCGCATGCAGAAGACGGCAACCACGCGGGCCCAGAGTGACCGCCACAGCCAGGCGGCCCGCGGCTGCCCGCTCACCCCGAACATCTCCCCAGGACGAGCACAGCCCCTTGTGGAAAAGTGAAGTCGATTGACTGCCACAAAAAAATCAAGTTGAGGGGCTGGTGCTGTGGCGTAGTGAGCTGAGCCTCCATCTGTGGAGCCGGCATCCCACGTGGGCGCCAGTGCAAATCCCCGCTGCTCCACTTCCGGTCCAGCTCTCTGCTGTGGCCTGGGAAAGCAGCAGAAGATGGCCCAAGTGCTCGGGCCCTGCACCCACGTGGGAGAGCTGGAAGAAGCTCCTGGCTCCTGGCTTTGGATCGGCCCAGCTGCAGTCACTGTGGCCATTTGGGGAGTGAACCAGCAGGTGGAAGACCTCTCTGTCTCTCCGCCTCTCTGCTGTAACTCTGCCTCTCAAAAAAATAAATAAAATTTTTCAAAAAATTCAAGTTGAAACTTACAGGGAAATAGTTCACATATTCTTTGGAAAAGAATACCATAAATGTACTAGAAGAAAGCACAGGGAATAATTCTGGAATTGTTGAGTGGGTAGTGGCTTTCTGAATATTATGTTCGAAGTCAAGAATCTCAGAAATAAAACCTGAGCTCCTAAGTGAAAAGGAAAGCTGGAAGAATGCGTGGCGAAACACTTTGAAGTCTTCAAACCAGCAGAGAAAGCCCCACCCACCAACTGAACAGGGGCGGGCCCAGGTGCAGGGCCAGCACAGCCCCCACGTTCCTGACACACGGGCCTGGGTGCAGGGCCAGCACAGCCCCCACCACGTTCCTGACACACGGGCCCGGGTGCGGGGTGAGAGCAGTCCCCACGTTCCTGACACACGGGCCTGGGTGCAGGGCCAGCACAGCCCCCACCACGTTCCTGACACACGGGCCCGGGTGCAGGGTGAGAGCAGTCCCCACGTTCCTGACACACGGGCCTGGGTGCAGGGCCAGCACAGCCCCCACCACGTTCCTGACACACGGGCCTGGGTGCAGGGTGAGAGCAGCCCCCACGTTCCTGACACACGGGCCCGGGTGCAGGGCCAGCACAGCCCCCACGTTCCTGACACACGGGCCTGGGTGCAGGGTGAGAGCAGCCCCCACGTTCCTGACACACGGGCCCGGGTGCAGGGCCAGCACAGCCCCCACGTTCCTGACACACGGGCCTGGGTGCAGGGTGAGAGCAGCCCCCACGTTCCTGACACACGGGCCCGGGTGCAGGGCCAGCGCAGCCCCCACGTTCCTGACACACGGGCCTGGGTGCGGGGTGAGAGCAGTCCCCACGTTCCTGACACACGGGCCTGGGTGCAGGGCCAGCGCAGCCCCCACGTTCCTGACACACGGGCCTGGGTGCGGGGTGAGAGCAGTCCCCACGTTCCTGACACACGGGCCCGGGTGCAGGGTGAGAGCAGTCCCCACGTTCCTGACACACGGGCCTGGGTGCAGGGCCAGCGCAGCCCCCACGTTCCTGACACACGGGCCTGGGTGCGGGGTGAGAGCAGCCCCCACGTTCCTGACACACGGGCCTGGGTGCGGGGTGAGAGCAGTCCCCACGTTCCTGACACATGGGCCCGGGTGCAGGGTGAGAGCAGTCCCCACGTTCCTGACACACGGGCCCGGGTGCAGGGTGAGAGCAGTCCCCACGTTCCTGACACACGGGCCCGGGTGCAGGGCCAGCGCAGCCCCCACATTCCTGACACACGGGCCTGGGTGCAGGGTGAGAGCAGTCCCCGCCACGTTCCTGACACACGGGCGAACGCTCCACTCCTGAAAACAAAACTGGCTTCTCTCCTGCTCAGCTGGCAGCAAGCTGAGCGGCCTGGAAACCAGCCTTCACTCACACCCTGCCCTCTGCACAGCTCCCAGCCAGATACACCCCGAGCACACCCCGAAGGCTGGCATGCGCCCCAAGAACAAATCAGAAGGGTGGGAAGACACACGCACAGCACAGGCTCCGGGAGGAAGGCAGGCACCACTGCACGAGGCTCTCCCAAGGGGGCTGCGCTGCAGACCCCCAGGGATGCAAATGAACCGCGAGAAACAGCGTGCGGCCAAGGACGCACACACCCAGGGGCCCACACGGCCTCACGGGTGGCCAGGAAGCTTCCCCTCGCCCCTCTCTGCCCGCCTGCGCCACTCCCACCCCCACAGGAGGAGCGGCGTCTGCGGTTTCTATTTAAACGTTCTCTGCTCATCCCAATAGGAATCAGTTTCCTTTTTAAATGTACACGGAACCCAGCCATCTGCTGGGGGCGCTCCTTGCAGAGAGGAGGTGGGAAGGGTCCCTGTCGCCATCACCTGGCTCTGGGGGGGCGGGGGGAGACCTGCCCTCCTCTAGAAGCCTCTCTGACAATGCGCACGCCCTGCCCCCGGCAGGTTCCGACCAAGGGGAACAGCACGGGGCAGCGGGCGTCCTGGGCTGGGGGCAGGGCTGGTTTCTACCCAAGACCCTGGGTAGCCACAGATGACCCAGCACACGTCTGCAATGGACTCCACAGCAACAGGGCGCCATGGACAGCGGAAAGTCAGCGCCCGCGTCCAGCGGCGTCCGTGCGTGCCGGGCGTGCACGCAGCACAGGTGCTGCCAGGAACTGCCCCTCACCTGGGGGCCTGCTGGGGACACGGGCGCCAGGCCCAGCTCCACCAGGAAGCAGCCGCCCGCAGTCAGCCACGTGGCGGCCTCGGCAGCTCTCTGGTCTGCTCACCACCACCCGACACCTCGACAGCTCGCTGAGGTGCAGGCACTGGCCCATGGCCTCAGCTTCCTTTCACTGGCCGCTCCCTCACACGTCACGGACATTCACGGACCAGGGGCGGGCGCTGTGCCGCAGCAGGTTAGGCTGCACCACTGCCCATCCAGCGCCCTGCCAGTGCGCCTGGGGAAGCAGGAGGATGGCCCAGGGCCTGGAGCACCCACGTGCGAGACCAGGGCGCAGTCCCAAGCTCTTGGCTTTGAGGGCACTGCAGCAATGCAGGGAGTGAACCAGTGGCTGGGAGTTCTCTCTGGCTCTGTCTCATGCTCGCTTCCTGTCACTCCGCCTTTCAAATAATAAATCAATCTTTAAAAAATTTCACAAAATAAAGAGCACTTCCCCACGACTTTCGTCACTGAAAGTGTTCTTAGATACCAACACTCGCATCAGAGACCATAATGACCTCGCGCTGAAGACACCCAACACCACGAGAGCCAAGAGCTGGCTCCTGGTGTGGGGTTCCTGGTGTGGGGTTCCTGGTGTGGGGCTCCTGGTGTGGGGTTCCAGGTGTGGGGCTCCTGGTGTGGGGTTCCAGGTGTGGGGCTCTGATGTGGGGCTCCAGGTGTGGGGTTCCTGGTGTGGGGGCTCCAGGTGTGGGGTTCCTGGTGTGGGGCTCCCGGTGTGGGGGCTCCAGGTGTGGGGCTCCTGGTGTGGGGCTCCCGGTGTGGGGATCCTGGTGTGGGGCTCCTGGTGTGGGGTTCCTGGTGTGGGGTTCCTGGTGTGGGGCTCCTGGTGTGGGGTTCCAGGTGTGGGGCTCTGATGTGGGGCTCCAGGTGTGGGGTTCCTGGTGTGGGGCTCCCGGTGTGGGGGCTCCAGGTGTGGGGCTCCTGGTGTGGGGCTCCCGGTGTGGGGATCCTGGTGTGGGGCTCCTGGTGTGGGGTTCCTGGTGTGGGGTTCCTGGTGTGGGGCTCCTGGTGTGGGGTTCCAGGTGTGGGGCTCTGATGTGGGGCTCCAGGTGTGGGGTTCCTGGTGTGGGGTTCCTGGTGTGGGGCTCCTGGTGTGGGGTTCCAGGTGTGGGGCTCTGATGTGGGGCTCCAGGTGTGGGGTTCCTGGTGTGGGGCTCCCGGTGTGGGGGCTCCAGGTGTGGGGCTCCTGGTGTGGGGCTCCCGGTGTGGGGATCCTGGTGTGGGGCTCCCGGTGTGGGGATCCTGGTGTGGGGCTCCAGGTGTGGGGTTCCTGGTGTGGGGTTCCTGGTGTGGGGTTCCTGGTGTGGGGTTCCTGGTGTGGGGGATCCAGGTGTGGGGCTCCAGGTGTGGGGTTCCTGGTGTGGGGTTCCTGGTGTGGGGCTCCTGGTGTGGGCTCCAGGTGTGGGGTTCCTGGTGTGGGGTTCCTGGTGTGGGGTTCCTGGTGTGGGCTCCAGGTGTGGGGGCTCCAGGTGTGGGGCTCCTGGTGGGGGGCTCCTGGTGTGGGGCTCCAGGTGTGGGGGATCCTGGTGTGGGGCTCCTGGTGTGGGGCTCCTGGTGTGGGGCTCCAGGTGTGGGGTTCCTGGAGTGAGGACAGCCAGCAGCCAGGACGCACGCGGAGCCCGGGGCCTCACAGCCCCTGAGCACATCTCCAGGATGCTCAACTTGCTCAGGGAAAGGCAATGAAAATTTATTCTATTTGGTGCAAAAAGAAGACAAAAGTCAGAAATCCACACATGTGAGGATATTTAAAAAGTTTGCAGAAACGGCATTTTTTCTGAAAAAACTACTTGTGGATTTCAAAATTTTTCTGCACACAAACCTATTTTAACTTCAGTTTTCCACAAACTTATAAAAATTATTCATTGATTTGAGACACAGACACAGAGAAAGATGAGAGTGACAGAAAGTTCACACCCAAGTGCCCACAGTAGTGTGGAGTGGGCCAGGCAGAAGCCAGGAGCCAGGGCTCGGTCCAGGTCTCTTAGAGTGGCAGGGCCCACACTGGGCCATCACTGACGCCTCTCAGCACCTTCCCCAGCAGGGAGCTGGGACCAGGAGCCAGAAGCAGGGCTCAGAGCCAGGCACCACACCGGGGAGCCAGCAGCCACGCCAGTGCCTGCCCCTCCAAGAGCTTCTGGAAGGCCCTTGCATGAGTGTATACACACACACGTACACACACACACAACACACACAACACACACAACATACACACAACACATACAACATACAGACACACGACAAAGCACACACACACAACACACACATACACACTCACAACACACAAAGCCACACAGCTCTGTATGTCACTCATGCACATCCGGGCCCAGTGAGTCTGGCCACACTTATGCTCAAGGCTGCTCACGTCCGATCCTCTCCACCCATCCTGGGCTGCACCCCGCCCTGGCACAGCCTGCCCAAGTCAGACTCGGGACCACCTTCGGGGTCACCCCTTGCCCGCAGCCTGACAACACCCCGTGCAGCTCACCTCACTCACTCACCGTGACTCAGCCGGGCTGCGCCCCTCCTCCCAGGCCAGGCAGGGCCCAGCTGGGCCTCAACACCCCAACCGTGTCACAGGCACTCTGGCACCGACCGGGGTGGCCTTGTGAGATGTCGGCAAGGTTTCTCACTGAACCCTGGTCCCCATTTGGTCGGTGGGTGACGCCAGCTGGGGCTGCAGGAACGTGTGCACAGCCGATTGCCTCCTGGGCGCTTGTCCTCCCACCCAGCTGGGTCTGCAGGCAGGATGGCCTCTCACACGCACGGTTCCTCTCAAACCCTCCCACAGCGCCAGTAACTTCGCCCACCTGTGGGACTGCGTAAACATCACCACGTTTCTTACGGTTCACATAGAACTTGTGAACAGTGTCATGTGTCATGAAAGATGGCAAGAATCTACGCTAAGAAATAACTTTAAAAAAAGTTTAGGATGAAAATATTTTGACATCAAAATGACAATCAAGAGTACCTATGAAAGTCGGACAACTATAAAAAATACACTTTGAAAACAAAAAGGAGTGCGTTCCAGGCAAACCACAAGACCCCAATATTACCTGCCTCATTTGAAAACATAAAAGCAGGGTGGGAGCTGTAGCTCGGGAGGTTAAGCCACACCCTGTGACACCTGCGTCCCAGGTCGGAGCGCCAGGGGCCAAGTCCTGCGCTGCCTTCCCAGCCGCTCCCTGCCGACGTGCTTGGAGGCAGAAGACGACGGCTCCAGTGCCTGGGCACCCGTCCTCACTGGGAGACCCACGGCTCGGGTGTCCAGGCTCCTGTCCTCACTGGGAGACCCACGGCTCGAGTGTCCAGGCTCCCGTCCTCACTGGGAGACCACGGCTCGGGTGTCCAGGCTCCCGTCCTCACTGGGAGACCCACGGCTCGGGTGTCCAGGCTCCCGCCCTCACTGGGAGACCCACGGCTCGAGTGTCCAGGCTCCCACCCTCACTGGGAGACCCACGGCTTGGGTGTCCAGGCTCCCGCCCTCACTGGGAGACCCACGGCTTGGGTGTCCAGGCTCCCGCCCTCACTGGGAGACCCACGGCTCGGGTGTCCAGGCTCCCACCCTCACTGGGAGACCCAGAAGGAGTTCCTGGCTCCTGACTTCAGCGTGGCCAGCTCTGGCTGTTAAGGGCATTTGGAGACTGAACCAACAGATAGAGATCTCTCTCTTTCAAAAAAACAAAACAAAACAAAAAAGGAAAAGCAGAAAGAAAGAATGGCTTTTTAAGATCTACAAACATCACATCTTTAAAAAAAAAATAATAAAATAAAAAAAGGGGCCGGCTCTGTGGCACAGTGGCTTAAAGCCCTGGCCTGGAGCACTGGCATCCCATATGGGTGCCAGTTTGAGTCCCGGCTGCTCCTCTTCTGATCCAGCTCCCTGCTGTGGCCTGGGAAAGCAGTGGAAGATGGCCCAAGTGCTTGGGCCCTGCACCCACGTGGGAGACCCAGAGGAAGCTCCTGGCTCCTGGCTTTGGATCAACGCAGCTCTGGCCGTTGTGGCCAACTGGGGAGTGAACCAGCAGATGGAAGACCTCTCTCTCTGTCTCTACGTCTCTCTGTAACTCTGTCTTTCAAATAAATAAAATAAATCTTTAAAAAAAATAAAAATAAAAAAGATTTACAAACATCAAGTACTGAGTTGTAAAATCCACTGAGATTTCTTTTAAGGAACAGGAAGCCCTAAAAGATGTGAAATTAAGACAATAGCATTTAACCCTTCTCATGAACACGCATGCTGTGGCACAGCCTGCCAATGACTCTGGCCCGGCCGGGCTGTCCTGGCCACTGACCAGCGCGCAGGACACACCCACTTACGCTGTGGCACAGCCTGCCAATGACTCTGGCACGGCCGGGGCCATCCTGGCCACTGACCAGCGCGCAGGACACACCCACTTACGCTGTGGCACAGCCTGCCAATGACTCTGGCACGGCCGGGGCTGTCCTGACCACGGACCAGCGCGCAGGACACACCCACCTTTAAGAGCATCCAGGAAGTGCAGGTGAAGGGGGTGCTCATCTCCAGGAGCAGCGTGGTCATGGCCAGGTAGTGGCCAGCTCCGAGGTTGGTCACCAAGCCGAGAAACCCCAGGAAGGCAAAGAGATGGTGGACAACCAGGAACACGTCGAAGGTCCGGAAGAACAGGTTGGACAGGTGAACGGCGACGTTTTCAAAGAAGAAGAAGCCGGTGGCGGTTGTGATGTGAAACCAGCACCAGTCCTGCTGGCCGAGCGCTTTGTCCGCCTGCAGCACTGGGTCCCCCAGCAGAGCCCACAGGCCCGCGGCCGTGCTCTGGACACCAAAGACAGCACGTGTGGCTGCCAGGTCCCAGAAGACCTTCTCTCTGGCCACCAGAGACCGGTAGGTGGCGTTCAGGGAAGAGGACAGCTGGTGGCAGACCACGAAGACGCCCAGGTAGAAGACAAAGCCCGCGACCGCCAGCGTCGAGCGGATCTTCCAGGAGGCATAGTCCAGCTCAAAGACGCTCTCCAAGGGGCCCCCACTGCCGGCCGACGTCATTGTCCCACACTGCGCAGCTGCTCAGCCCCACGCTGTGTCCTGTCCAGGGAGCAGAGCCGGGGCAGCCGCGTCGGGGGTCTTCATCTACCCATCTTCAATCTGCAGAAGGCAGAGGCAGAAATGCGCTCAGTGCTGGCTGACAGAGCTGGGACACGCTGCTGCCCCAGCAACACAGAAACACGCTAACAAGGGCGAGCGTGCGGTGCAGGCCCTGTCACGCTGCTCGCGACACCTGCATCTCACACGGCAGTGCCTGGCTTTGGGCCCGGACCCAGCTCCCTGCTAATGTGCACCCTGGGAGGCCGCAGGTGATGGCCTGAGTTCTTGGGTTCCCGTGATGCGACTGCCGGAGCCAGGCTGAGTTCCAGGCTCCTGCCTTTGGCCTGGCCCAGCCCCAGCTCTTGAGCGCATTTGGGGAGCGAGCCAGCAGGTGGAAGATAACTGCTTCTCCGACTTTCAAATAAATAAACATAAAAAAGACTACATTTGGTGCCTTAGTCTTCTGCATTTACAGAGATACTCAAGCACAGCAAGATAACATCAACTGGTAGTACAGGAGGACCACATACAGTAAACTGAGGGCACAAGCCGAGGCGTGTGGCTGCCGTGGACATGGGGCCTGAACTCTAGCCACAGTCCACACGCTGGGTGCTCCCTTCACGTTTGGTGTCATGGGGAAAACAGAGTGGACCACACAGAATACACTCTGGTAAAGTGTCTTCCAGAACCGGAATGAGAACATCACCTCAGCCATTTACGAGCCACGTTCAACACAGTCCACGGCTCAAGGCCTTGTCAAGCTGGGCGTGTCTGGGTTAAAGCCCTGCTCTTCCGTGTACCGGTCACGTGGGCTCTGGACTTGGGCTCAGCTCCTCATACAGAAATCGGCAGGAGCGGCAGAGGAGGTAGCAGGCACCAAGGGACAGAAGCCAGGTCTGGCACGCGGTGCAGCCTGAGCACCCGATCCACAGGTCTGTAACGCCCCAGAATCTGACACTCGCTGAGCCCCAACAAGAGATCTCAGTGGCAAATGCTCATCTGACCTCATGGGGCGGAGCCATCAAAACACATGCTGTGACGCGTATTGTGTATTTAGTGTACTAAACGCTGCAAAATTACCCTCAGGCAACAGGTGTGAGGGGCGCTCAGTCATCCCCAAGGTACCTCCGCCTGTCCGTGCAAATGCTCCACCGCGCAACCGCGGACACTCAGCCTTCCAGGAAGGTGGCTCTCAGCCTGCAGGTGGGTGGGAGGAGCATCCAGCGGGCCAGCTGTCCTCACGGACAGCAGAGGCAGAGTGGGCCTCAGGCGCAGTGGTAACTGGCACAGTGTGAACCCACCGTCCTCAGCGCCCACCTGGGAGGAGCCCTGGACAGCCCGAGACCCGGCCACGCGTGCCGGCTGCAGAGCACGGCAGCAGGGGGCTCTGGTCCGTGGAATCCGCTCCCGTTCCACCCTCCTGGCGCCACACGGTTCCCGCCACGCTGAGAGGCACTTGCCAAGCGAAACCCCACCCCCAGATGAGAAAATCTTGACGGTTTCTCTAGCTCTCAGATGCGAGGTGCGACTTCTCACTTCAACCACGAGAAAAACACCCTGCCCTGATCGGCACACAACGACTTCACCCGAGTTCCAAACACACCTATCCTAACAACAGCGGCTGCCCCCAGACAGCGGCGCGACCCCCTGCGAGCGTCCCCACTCCAGACCTAAGCGAAGGGAAGGCAGTCAGCGAGCTCCCTCCCCCACAGCGTTCCCCACTCCAGACCTAAGGGAAGGGAAGGCAGTCAGCGAGCTCCCTCCCCCACAGCGTTCCCCACTCCAGACCTAAGCAAAGGGAAGGCAGTCAGCGAGCTTCCTCCCCCACAGCGTTCCCCACTCCAGACCTAAGCGAAGGGAAGGCAGTCAGCGAGCTCCCTCCCCCACCGCGTAGACGCCGAGTCTTCGTACGCTGCGCCCTGCACAGCTCAGCTATTCGCCATCAGCCCATTTTCCATTCCGACTGAAGTCTGACTTCCTCAAACTCCGCTGCCTGCACTCGACGGGGGTCCTTCTGCTTGTTTCACTCCAGTCATCACCCTACGCGTGTCCTGAGAACCCCTGTTCCTATTTCCTGCTGGTTCTTGGCTGGGACCCTGCAGGGGCTCCCCAAGGCTGCATTCCTGCCCCGCGCCCCAGCAGGCTGTGGGCGCCTCACTCCACACTGCAAGGACGCCCGTTCTCCTTGCCTCTGGGCTTCCCGAGGGGCTGTGCTGACCTCAGCTCTCAGCTCAGCTGCTGCAGACACCCTCCCAGGCTCAAGGGGCACCGACGCACCCTGCGTCCCCCCTCTGCTGTTCCTGCAGCGCCAAACCTCCACTGGACACCCAGCTGTCCCAGGGCCCAGGCCACACCTGCCCGTCCACCTCCACACGCCACTGCCCAAGAGAGCAGGCTGTCACGGACTGCTGCACACGTATGCAGACCCACACTCTGCCCAAGTGGCCACATTTGCCTAAATTTGCACTTTTTTGGTTTGCAAAAGGAACCTGTGAATGCCCAGGAGCCCCTGCACAGAGAGGAGCCCTGAGCTCAGAGGCCTGGCCTGCAGCTCCCACAGCCCCAGGGCGCACCTGCCCCTCACCTCCTCACTCCTCTTGTGAGTCAAGGGCAGGAGCACCCTCCACCCCCACTGGAGCCCGGGGCAGTGCTGGCCTGGCTGCTACCTGTGCAGCTTCAGCGAGCAGCGGCCGTGTCGGCTGCGGGTCACATAGCCCGAACCGAAGCTCTCTCAGCCAACAGAGTGAGCTCCGGGACCTGCTGCACAGGCGACTCCCGATCTGGCAGCGGGCACGCCACGAGGGACAGCCACAGAGGTCTGCTTCCCGTCTCAAGAGCACTACACTTGGAGACAGGCAAGCTCTAGGGCAGCTACCTGGTTGTGCATTCTGCCACCGTCCTGGACCTGGGCCGGCATGGTGGGGGTTTGGGGGTCTGCCCTGAGGCAGGCGTGACCTCCACTCCACCCAGGGCAGCACGCCCCACCGACCGCTGGCGAGGCTCCAGTGTACTTACACAACACACACACACTTCAGGGTTGGCCTGTGCCCACAGCATGTTTAACACTGCAGCAAGAGGCTGGCAAGAGCTCTTGGCTCAGGCTCCCTGTCTCAGTCACCCATCACCCTGCACTCCACAGGTCCAGCGCCAGCCGGGGAGGAGGGCGGCCTCACCGCCCGGCCCTGCACAGCGACCCAACACGACGGCCCGTGCTGCTGACACACAGATGCCCACAAGTCAGCCAGCAGCTTGGGGTTCCGGCTCCCATCTGGCCACGACTGCATCCCGACGCTCTTGGCCGAGCCACCCAGCTTCTACCTGGCCTCTGCCTTGACAGAGGAGGGTGACTGAACAGCTGGCCCCGGGCAGTGACTGAATCCGGCCTGCAGAAGCCAGAAGCTCCCGGTCAGCTGGGTGTGAGGCACCCCAGGGCACCGAACCAAGGGCTTAGTGGGTCCCCCTCTTGGTTTCACTGTTTAGAAGCTAAGACAACAAGTTTCTTGTAGTTGTGGGAATAAGTGGCACATACACATACAGCACAGTGGGGCATAAAGCTCCTACTATGTGCCAGAAACATTGACCTTGTTTGTCTAACTTCACAACACAGAGAATGGTTTCCAGGCCTCCTGGGCCCCGTTTGGAGATGACATCATCGACAGAGAGAGAGCCGCAGACAAGTTACCGACACAGCCAGGCAGAGCTGAGCCCGGTGAGCCTCCCTGCAGTCCAGGGCAGGCGGTAAACACAGACCCGGAAGCAGTCTCAGAATCCAATCTCAGCCTTCACACCTGCCACCAACTCCCCAGCTGCAATTCCACCCAGCAGCCCCTGGCCACGGCACTCCCCGTCACCCTGCGCACCCATCTCCGGTCTAACCTGCGACTGGGGGCCCATGGCGCTCCCCGTCACCCTGCCCACGCGTCTCCGGTCTAACCTGCGACTGGGGACCCACGGCGCTCCCTGTCACTCTGCTCACTCGTCTCTGGTCTAACCTGCGACTGGGGACCCACGGCGCTCCCCGTCACCCTGCGCACGCGTCTCCGGTCTAACCTGCGACTGGGGGCCCACGGCGCTCCCCGTCACCCTGCGCACGCGTCTCCGGTCTAACCTGCGACTGGGGGCCCACGGCGCTCCCCGTCACCCTGCGCACGCGTCTCCGGTCTAACCTGCGACTGGGGGCCCACGGCGCTCCCCGACACCCTGCGCACGCGTCTCCGGTCTAACCTGCGACTGGGGGCCCACGGCGCTCCCCGACACTCTGCGCACGCGTCTCCGGTCTAACCTGCGACTGGGGGCCCACGGCGCTCCCCGACACTCTGCACACGCGTCTCCGGTCTAACCTGCGACTGGGGCCCACGGCGCTCCCCGTCACCCTGTGCACGCGTCTCCGGTCTAACCTGCGACTGGGGACCCACGACGCTCCCCGTCACCCTGTGCACGCGTCTCCAGTCTAACCTGCGACTGGGGACCCACGGCGCTCCCCGTCACTCTGCGCACGCGTCTCCGGTCTAACCTACGACTGGGGGCTCCAAGTTTTCTGAGTGCCAATCAGCATCCTCCAGCCAGGGTGCAGGAGTGCGGCTCATCCCTCAACCGCCTGAGCTACGCGGGTGGAAGGCCAGGCCCTGCCCAGGACTGCAGATCCCGGGGGCCCTCCCTGGGTCAGTGCTACACTGGGAACCAACGCAGTTCACCCAGAGTCACAGACAGGCGGCCATGAGCAACAGCGGGCAGTGCAGACGGGCGTGGGAAGAGCCCCAGTTCTC
Organism: Oryctolagus cuniculus; assembly: GCF_964237555.1. Lineage (NCBI taxonomy): Eukaryota > Metazoa > Chordata > Mammalia > Lagomorpha > Leporidae > Oryctolagus > Oryctolagus cuniculus. The sequence goes on from NC_091439.1 coordinate 118,104,364, forward strand.
CTTTTGCCTCTATTTCTGCTTCGCACCCCGACCACATCCCTCTCAGATTTGATGGACATAAGGGGACGCTGGGTCACCACCATTCCGCGCCTCGAGCCTGCGTGAGGACTTCCACAGGAAGTTGTAGGCAAAACCAGAGACCAAACGGCACAGTCTTATCACGCCCTTGCAACCCCGAAGGCTTCAACCGATCAGACCAGTGCTATAGGCACCAGGACCAGGAAAGCGAGTCTTGGAGGGCTGCCAGCCCAGCCCAGCCCAGCCCAGCCCAGCTCGGCGCAGCTCAGCTCAGCCCAGCTCAGCTTGGCCCAGTACAGCCCAGCCTGGTCCAGCTCAGTTCAGCCTAGTCTGGCTCAGCTTAGTGTGGCCTAGCTCAGCCCAGTGCAACCCAGCCCGGCCCAGCCCAGCTCAGCCCAGCTCGGCGCAGCTCAGCTCAGCCCAGCTCAGCTCGGCCCAGTGCAGCCCAGCCCGGCCCAGCCCGGCCCAGCTCAGTTCGGCCCAGCCCGGCTCAGCCCAGCTCAGCCCAGCTCAGCCCAGCCAGGCTCAGCCCAGCTCGGCTCAGCTCAGCGTGGCCCAGCTCAGCTCAGCTCAGTGCAGCCCAGTGCAGCCCAGTGCAGCCCAGCCCGGCTCAGCCCAGTGCAGCCCAGCCCAGCTCAGCCTAGGTCAGCCTGGCCCATCTCAGCCTAGCTCGGCCCAGCCCAGCCAGGCTCAGTCCAGCTCAGTCCAGGTCAGCCTGGCCCAGCTCGGCCCAGCCCAGCCCAGTCCAGGGCTCCATGTCTGGACTCTGCAGACCTGCGTGGTCCTTGGGGAAAGCAGACCCGCCAGCCTCACTGGACGCTCTGTAAGAGGCAGCGGTTTAACCACGCATTGCAGCAGACTGTGCCTTCTGACAATGAAAACGCGAACCCGTGGGTGAGAACGAGTCCACAGCTGCAGCGGGCCCGGGCCGTGTCCTGCGTGCCCCAGTTCCTGCTGCTCGCCGGGGGCCAGCCCATGGACACCAGCACCGTGCTGGGTGCTCCGCGTATTTCACCCAGCCCCGAGTGCACGGGAGGATGGACGCTGTTTCCTCAGCACCCGCACTCCCTGCTCAGCGCAGAGGGCCCCGGACGGCTCAGCCCAGTGACAGGCGCACCACCCAGAGAGCTCTGAGGTTCACCCACCTGCTCTCCCCCCAGCAGGGAGAGAGAAAGCTCCCAAGGCGGGGCTTCCCGGCAGGGACCGGCAAGTGGCGCCCACAGGGCAACCTCCAGTCCGCCTTCCTCTCCCGCACTCCGTTTCTCTCTGGCACGGGGGGGCCCCCTGGGAACGAGTTCAACAGGACGTGACAGGGACAGTGTGCTTCTACCATGTCGACAGTTCCTAAAAACCCTTCCGGAGTTAAAGGACACAAAACTAAAAACATGCACTCCTCCTGGGAGGCTCCGGGCACCACCATCGCGCCTTGGTGCCTGCTGGGTCTGAGATAAACAGAAGCCACCAGCGCCTGGGGGCTGTTTCTCTCCCCCCACGGGTCCTCTGGCACAGCCCAGGGCCCTAACCGGATTTATCCAGTTTGCTGCTGAAACAGGCTGCGGCGAACACCTCGGAGGCCAGCTAGGGCATCTCTGGAATTCTTCTAGGGGAGCAGCCACAGCTCCCAGGGCCCGCCACGGCCAGGCAGGTGCAGGGCAGCTGGGTGGGGCAGGGGCTGTCCCCAGCCCTGACCCACAGACGTCCTTCCTCACAGCGCTCCTGACAAGTTGTAAGCAGTCAGGTCAGTAAGCTGACCTGACCCAGCACCTGTCACCCCCACCCCCGGCCGACTTGACCCAGTGCCTGTCACCCCCACCCCCGGCCGACTTGACCCAGTGCCTGTCACCCCCACCCCTTGCTGACCTGACCCAGCGCCTGTCACCCCCACCCCCGGCTGACCTGACCCAGTGCTGGTCACCCCCACCCCCTGTTGACCCGACCCAGCACCTGTCACCCCCACCCCCTGCTGAACTGACCCAGCGACTGTCACCCCCACTCCCCGCTGAACTGTCACCCCCTCACACCCCTCGCTGACTTGACCCAGCGCCTGTCACCCCCACCCCCGGCCGACCTGACCCAGTGCCTGTCACCCCCACCCCCTGCTGACCTGACCCAGTGCCTGTCCTCCACCCCTGGCTGACCTGACCCAGTGCTGGTCACCCCCACCCCCGGCTGACCTGACCCAGTGCCTGTCACCCCCACCCCCTGCCGACCTGACCCAGCGACTGTCACCCCCACTCCCCGCTGACCTGTCACCCCCCACACCTCCCGCTGACCTGACCCAGCGCCTGTCTCCCACCCCCTGCTGACCTGACCCAGTGCTGGTCACCCCCACCCCTGGCAGACCCGACCCAGCACCTGTCTCCCACCCCTGGCAGACCTGACCCAGCGCCTGTCTCCCACCCCTGGCTGACCTGACCCAGCGCCTGTCCCCCCACCCCCTGCTGACCTGACTCAGCTCTGTCCCCTGCAGCCCCAGATGACAGCGGAAGCCACACCCGTCTCCTGTGTCCTGGAAGGAGGCCTCCCCAGCCTCACCAGCACACAGGTGTGCGCCCATACAGCAGAGGGAGCCAGGGACAGAGCGACATGCCGCCTCATCAGCTGGTCCCCCTCCTCTGTCCTGCCAGTCGGCGCCCACCGGGACCTCCCACGCCCCTACACAAGCTCGCGCGGCTCGGCGCGTCCCGTCCAGGGTTCAGCACGGTCGGGGGGCTTCCAGCTCACAACGGAGGGGGCCGCCGGGGACCTGGACCGAGCCCCAACTCCGCCCTCGCCGGGGCTCCCCGCGCCCCCTCCCACACCCCGCCCCCGCCTGCGAGGCCACTGCCCTCGGACCCGACTGCCCCGCGGGCTCCTCACCTGCGCTGGCGCCCCTAGCCTGCGTCCCGACGCCCAGGGGACCCCCACAGGCCGCCGGCGTCACGGACGGCACAGGCGCGCGCACGACTCGCCGGCCGCAAGCACGCCCCGCGCACACGCACGCGCACGCGCACAGGGGCGTGGCGGCGGCCGCCCAGACCGGACGAGACCACGACGGGCGCGGGGGGATCGCGGGACGTACCACGGGCGGGGGGTGGGCGCCTGGCGGCGGCAGGCCGGAAGGAGCTCCGGCCGCGTGGACGCCGGGTTCCCGTCTAGGCAGTGAGGACGCGGCCATTGCGCCTCCCAGCCGCATGGGCCCCGGGACACCCGCCCGCGGATTCCCCCCCAGAGACGCCGCCAAGTGCCCCCGTTAGGCGCGCGGCCGGCGGGACTGGTCGCGGCAGAGCGGGCCGGGGAGACTGTGGTCGCGGCCGAGCGCGGCAGGGCTCCAGGCTCCATCCCGGAGCTCGCACCCCGCGCGGGCAGCCCCTCAGGGACTGCGGCGGGCCACTTCGGGGCGCTGAGGCGTCCGCTCCTGCGAAATGCGCCCCGGCGCTGACCCGGGGCCTCCGCGGAGGACGAGGGCCTGGGGCCGCGAGCTCGTGGTCGGGGCTGGCGGCCTCAGGACCCCGCGGGCCCAGTGCGGCTGCGGCTGCCACGGATCCACGTCCAGCCTGGGCCCGGTACTCCCGCGGACGCCTCTGTCGTCCAGCCTGGGCCCGGTGCCCCCGCGGCCCTCGGGAGGGTTTTCTCAGTTGAGCTGGGAGCCACAGGCCCTGGGCGCCTGCTGTCTCTAGCACAGGGCGCTGTTCTGCCCAGGAAGCCACAGGGTCCGCGCCGCCCCTGTGGGGTTCAGCCCGACGCCAGCTCCCCCTCTGCTCACAGCCAAGGCAGGCTTTCCCTGCCCACGCTGATCACGCACAGGGAGGCGGTCACAGCCACCCTGCCTGCACCGGGCACCGCGCACGGGGAGGCGGTCACGGCCACCCTGCCTGCACCGGGCACCTCGCACGGGGAGGCGGTCACGGCCACCCTGCCTGCACCAGGCGTCAGGCACAGTGGGGCGGTCACGGCCACCCTGCCTGCACCGGGCACCTCACACGGGGAGGCCACGGCCACCCTGCCTGCACCAGGCACCAGGCACAGTGGGGCGGTCACGGCCACCCTGCCTGCACCGGGCACCGCGCACGGGGAGGCGGTCACGGCCACCCTGCCTGCACCGGGCACCAGGCACAGTGGGGCGGTCACGGCCACCCTGCCTGCACCGGGCACCGCCCCAGACGCTCCCGGGAACGGGCTCACTCCTGGCTGCACTGGCTGCGGCACCACCATCTGCTTTTGGCAGAAGGAAAAGGAGCGTTCAGGGAGCTGGAGGCTCAGTCCCGTGTGCCCTCCGTGCCCCTGCCGAGGGGCGAAGCTGAGGTTTGAGATCCGGCGCGGCACAGTGTTTGAAGATGAGAATGAGGCTTCCGGGCAGAGGCCGGCGCAGACTCGGCCTTCTCTGCTGTCCCGGTCAGGGAGCGACTTGCTCACTGCAGCGTTCGGAGGTTTCAGGGAGATCCCAGTCCTCTGCCTGCTGCTCTCCCCTCAGCTCAGCAAAGTGGCAGCTCTCTGGGGGCTGGTGTGGTGCAGCCGTCTGCAATGCTGACATGCCACGGCTGTCAGTTCAAGTCCTGGCTGCCCTGCTCTGAGCCAGCTCCCTGCCAATGCGCCTGGGAAGGTAACAGAAGGTGGCCCAAGTGCTTGTGCCCTGCTACCCACGTGGGAGACCCGGATGGAGTTCTTGGTTCCTCTGTCTCTGTAACTCTGTATTTCAAATGCATAAAATAAGTATTTTAAAAATGACAGTTTGCAGAGGTTGTATCACAGAGTGGAAGGAGAAATTTCCTGATTTCTAAACCCATAGCGAGTGCCCCTGGTCCCGTGGTGGGAGCAGAGCGTGGCCGACACTGGGACAGGGTGAGGGCTGCTGGCAGCGGCTCGGTGGCCGACACTGGGACAGGGTGAGGGCTGCTGGCAGCGGCTCGGTGGCCGACACTGGGACAGGGTGAGGGCTGCTGGCAGCGGCTCGGTGGCCGACACTGGGACAGGGTGAGGGCTGCTGGCAGCGGCTCGGTGGCCGACACTGGGACAGGTCTATGGGCTGCTGGCAGCGGCTCGGTGGCCGACACTGGGACAGGTCTATGGGCTGCTGGCAGCGGCTCGGTGGCCGACACTGGGACAGGTCTATGGGCTGCTGGCAGCGGCTCGGTGGCCGACACTGGGACAGGTCTATGGGCTGCTGGCAGCGGCTCGGTGGCCGACACTGGGACAGGTCTATGGGCTGCTGGCAGCGGCTCGGTGGCCGACACTGGGACAGGGTGAGGGCTGCTGGCAGTGGCTCAGCAGTGAGCACCTGATGCTTGGGGGTCTGTGGCTCTCGGGCGTCAGGTGCTCAGCACCGGGGGCAAGGACCCTTCCTGACTGAACTCTGCTCACACGCCCCAGGCCATGGGGACAGATGTGGACCAGACTCGGCAAAACTCCTGCTGTCAGCTGAGGGAGACCCCCCCCCCACGCTCGGACCTGTCACGCTCGGTGTCTTCTGAGCTGGCCCGCCCGAAGCAGACCTGTGTGTCAGCTCCGGGGTTTCCTGGAGTCCTCTCCCACCCACGCCCCATCCGCCCTGCTCATAAACTGCCCTGGTCCTTGTTATGTTCAAAGCTGACCCAATCTCTCGCTCCCTGTAAAACCCACGTGAGCTCCAGTACCTGTATAAAGTCCGCCTGACTCCTCTTCGGCAAGTGCCGGAATGATTTCTTAACAACTGTGTCGAAAGTAAATCTAGGAAAAAAGTGGGTCCCAGAGAAATGTGCCACCGTACACACACTTCAGCTTCGGCGAGCCTTCGCCGTGTCCATGTTGGATTCTGAACAGCACGTCCTGCTGAAAACCTGAGGAATCTGCAGCCATAAAATGCACGCAGCGTGTATGGCCTGGATCCGAGGATGTGGCGCAGGGCCCTGACCGTCTTCCCAGCGCCCTTGCTCCCCCAGGATGCTGCTACTGCTGGCTGGGTGACCTCACGCAGGGGCGCAGCCTTTCTGAGCCACCCCCCCCCCCCCCGGCAGCGAGCTGAGGCCGGGGGCGGGGCTTCCCTGTGGGAGACCCTGACCCGGCGTGGATGATGGCCCTCAAGGAGTCCGTAGAGCTTGGGTGGCCAGAGGCTCTGCCAGCACAGCGGAGTGTGAGCGGCAGCCTGGCCAGAGGACGCTGACCTCAGAGCTCCCAGCACAGCGGAGTGTGAGCGGCAGCTTGGCCAGAGGACGCTGACCGCAGAGCTCCCAGGCAGGCTGTGTGGGGCAACTGGCAGTGTCCGGAGACACTTCTTGTCGTCCCTAGAGATGGTGGAGAGCAGGGAGCTGCTGCCCAACGTCCCACAGCAGAGAAGCGTCCAGCCCGAAATGTTAGCCGCGCACAGGCGAGACCCTCACCCGGAAAGGGAACCCTCTGCAGGTAACCCTAAGACCACACGGAGCGGGTCGCGGTGCTCTAGGGACGCCCAGCTCGCCTGCCCAGTGACGGCCTGGCGTGATGTCTGCGGTCAGGAACCTGGGGAACTCCGGTGCAGTGTTAAGAGACGCGAGCTTCATATCCGCAGAGTGTAATCGCCTGATTTCACCACAATTGCTATTTAAGGAACAGATCTACAAGCCCAGAATTCGTCTCCCCTCCCCCCAGACAACGCGCCATAAAACGAACCTGTAGGCACACTGGAATGTCAGAATGACACAAACTAGGCAGGCCCTGGCCGGGCGGTGAGAACTTACCAGAGAGTTTCCTTTCCAGACTTGTCTCCTAGGTGAGTTCAGACTTCGGGTCAGGCGGTCGGAAGTCACCAACAGTAGTCAAGAGACGAGATTCCAGGACGCGGCTTCTCCCTCTCCTTTAGCCAGACGCAAGTCCTGGGGAAGGGACGGGACTCCAGACACAGAGCTGAGATACAGCGCACCCAGTCTCAGCGCCACACCCACTTCCCAGAGAGCCAGGTGGAGCCAACTCTAATTCCAGCGAGGCCGCGGCCGGCCTGGTGCTCTTTAGCCAGGAGGTGTGAGTCAGTGGAGGCCAGCAGAGGGTGTCAGGACGCAGGCCTCCCCCGGGTGCAGCGCGGTCACTGTGCCTCCCACAGGCTGGGCCACGCAGCAGCGAGTGGCTCTGAGCAAAGCTGGCAGACTGGTGTTTCCTGTGTCACTGCAGGTGAGCAGGCCACCGGGCGCTGGGCAGGCCTGGGACATGGCAACCCCTGTGCTGCCCCACCGGGTGGGGTGTGGCTCACTCATCTCTAGCCAATGGCCTTGTGGCTCCGGCTCAAGTGTAAACGAGGCTTCTTCAGCTCTCTCTGCCTCTTGGTCTCCACCAATCAGCAGGAACCATGGAGCTCCATTAGCTGCGGACTTCCGGGCACACAGCAGATTTCTTGTCAATGTACTTGCAGGAAGTAAAATGGCTTGTGCTTAGGTTTAAAATCACCAAGGAAAGGAGATATTAACCTTGGGGGCGACCACCACTTCCAGGAAGCAGTAACAACCACGTCCACGGTGGTCGCTTGGTCGAGTGTTTCCTAAACAGCACTTTGGTACAGCGTGTGCTCAGGAAACAGTGATTAAAGGAGGAAGTCTAACCTACAGAACAGGCACGCGCGCTTTGGGACGCAGGGCGGAGAGAGTGTTCTGTAACAGAAGCACCCCCGGCTTAGTGGTACCGTTTATGTCACATATGCACAGGGTCACGCTTCTTTTTTTTGACAGGCAGAGTGGACAGTGAGAGAGAGAGAGACAGAGAGAAAGGTCTTACTTTGCCGTTGGTTCACCCTCCAATGGCCGCCGCAGCTGGCGCACCGCGCTGATCCTATGGTAGAAGCCAGGTGCTTCTCCTGGTCTCCCATGGGTGCAGGGCCCAAGCACTTGGGCCATCCTCCACTGCACTCCCTGGCCATAGCGAGAGCTGGCCTGGAAGAGGGGCAACCGGGACAGAATCCGGCGCCCCGACCGGGACTAGAACCTGGGGTGCCGGCGCCGCAAGGCGGAGGATTAGCCTAGTGAGCCGCGGCGCCGGCTCTGGGTCACGCTTCTTAACTTTCTGCATTTGAGTTTCTGTATTTTGTGCTGCTCTGACTTCTCGGGGCCTTGCCACTCCCCTGCCCCAGGGCTGGCAGGCCCCTGGAGATAGCAGATGCACCCCTGTCCACACCGACCGCCCCAGCCCCAGCCCCAGCCGGTGTGAGCTCGGCTTTATCTGGCTGTTCCACTGGGGAGCCACAGCCTCCACCCTGCCTCCCGCACTGGGCTGGGCAGCAGATGGGGCGGCCAGCACCCGGAGCCTGCTGCGAGGACTCCGCCTCTGTGCAAACCGGGTCAGCCAGCCCCTGCTCGCCAGTTGCTTCCCCCCAAAACCACAGCGAAGGTCCTGCCCACGCTGCCCGCGCTCCGCCTTGCCCTGTGGGGCAGCTAGAGTGTGACTTCCTCCTTCCTCAGCGCCCTTCTCACGACTTCACCTCCACAGTGCCAGGACGGATCCTGTCCCCCCGTCAGAAACGGACAGACAAGGAAACAGGGGCCACGCCGACCCAACTCGGCCGCCATCTCGCCCACAACCTGCGGGCGTTGTACACACGCACAGGAGAGACTGAGCGGCAGCTCCTGCTGAGTCCAGGACGGAAACCCGAAGACACGGTGGTCACCTGCTTCCTAGAAGGGATGAGAAATTCCGAGAGACGCTTGTGCAGAGCGCTCACCGAGAAGCAGCAGGACAGCCAGCCCCGGCCACCGCCCGGTGCACTGACAGTCGTGGAGGTCCCCAACTCCCCAGGGACCTGCACAGCTCCATGGTCGCTCCCCGAGTCGCGTATTCAGGTCCCAGCTGAGGGCTCCTGGGCTGAGGCCATTGCAGGCCTGCCCTGGTCACCACCCAGGCGTCCTGCCCCGAGGAGATTCCTGTAGGACACGAGGGGGTCCTGGGTGTCAGGTCTGCTTCTGTGCAGCCACTGTTGAGGTGGGTAGCCCAGGAGTGGCCGTGCAGCTGGGGGAGGGGCAGGCCCAGGAGTGGCCATGCAGCTGGGGGGAGGGGCAGGCCCAGGAGTGGCCATGCAGCTGGGGGAGGGGCAGGCCCAGGAGTAGCCATGCAGCTGGGGGAGGGGCAGGCCCAGGAGTGGCCATGCAGCTGGGGGGAGGGGTAGGTAGCCCAGGAGTGGTCATGTAGCTGGGGGAGGGGCAGGCCCAGGAGTAGCTGTGCCACCTTGGGGGGAGGGATGGGTAGCCTAGGAGTGGCTGTGCCACCTTGGGGGGAGGGGCAGGCCCAGGAGTGTCTGTGCCACCTTGGGGGGAGGGGTAGGTAGCCCAGGGGTAGCTGTGCCACCCGAGGGGACCCTGGTCCTGCAGAGCTGGGCAAGCTGCCCTCAAGCACACATAGAGCGTTCAGTGGGAGCAGCAGGGGCCTGGGGGCCTGGATGAACCTGCAGAGCACGGAGAACAAGGGTAGGGCTGGGGCTGGAGCTGCCGGCACTCAGCTGGGACAAGGGACAGAGGGCGTGGGCAGTGTGTGTGGCCAGAAGTAGGCCTCAAGTGGTCTTTTAAATGTTTATTTATGTACACTTATTTAAAATGCAGAGAGAGAGAGGGAGAGCGAGGCTTCATGTGCTGGTTCACTCCCCAGGTGTCTGCAGCACCCAGAGCCGGGCCAGGCTGAAGCCAGGAGGCAGAAGCTCCACCCAGGTCTCCCTGGAGAGAGAGAGAGAGAGAGAGAGAGAGAGAGAGAGAGATCCTTCATTTGCTGGTTCACTCCCCAGGTGTCTGCAGCACCCAGAGCTGGGCCAGGCTGCAACCAGGAGGCAGGAACTCCACCCAGGTCTCCCTGGAGAGAGAGTGAGAGAGAGAGAGAGAGAGCCAGAGAGAGAGAGATCAAGAGAGCGAGAGAGATCGAGAGTAAGAGAGATCCGTCAATTGCTGGTTCACTCCCCAGGTGTCTGCAGCACCCAGAGCTGGGCCAGGAGCTCCATCCAGGTCTCCCCGGGTAGGTGACGGGGCCCAAACACCTGAGCCAGCCCTGTGTCCTCCAGGATGCACGTGGGCAGGAACCAGAGTCAGAGCAGAGCTGTGTTCCAGTGCAGGCGCCCCCACACAGGACGCAGGTGTCCCCAGCAGGTGCCATAGCACCCACCTCGAGGTGTCCCTCACCATCGACAGGGCATGCAGCATGGCCCCACCCAATACTGAGCAGCAGCAGGCGAGTCTGGCCCACCAGGGTCGGCCCAGCCGGGGGGGGGAGGGCGCGGGAGCACCCCCACTCGCCGGACTGCAGGGGGCCAGGCTGTCCTCAGTGAGCTCCCACCAGCTCCTGGGGCGGCCAGTGCAGGAAGCGGCTGACAGGGGCTCCTCACCCCGGCCCCTCCCCCAGGCTCCTCTGCCACTCACCTGCGGAAGCAGAGCTTTGGGCCCACCCGGCAGTGCCCCGGTACATGGGCTGGACTCACTAACTGCAGTCAGCCCCTTCTGAGCCCGGTGTCAGAAGCAGCGGAGGCCGGGCCTGTCCAGAGCCGGCCCTTACGGCACAGGGGTCTGGGTCCCGAGCCCAGGGCCCAGCAGAGCCGTGTCTGCTGGTTCACAAGATCCCCACATGGTGACAGGGGCTGGGAGGCTTCACCCATGACCTAGCCACGCCCAAGACCCCAGCCCTCCCACGACCACCTTGGAGGCTGGGGTGCCACCGTGTGGACTGGTGAATTTGGGGAACATGGGCACCCAGCCATAGGGTGGACTGGAAACCCGCGATTGCTCTCTGAGGCCCCTCCCTCCCTGACTCGGGGTCACTGTGCTGTGCTGAGCCCAGCTCCTCCCTCTTCCAATCCAGCCTCCTGCTAATGTGCACCCCGGGAGGCAGCGGTGATGGCCCGAGTGCTTTGCCCCTGCCACTCACACAGGAGGCCCACCTGGAGTTCCAGGCTCCTGGCCCCCGCCTGGCCCAGCCAGGGCTGTTGTAGGTATTCAGGGGATGAACCGCTGGATGAAAGCGTGCGTTCTCTCTCTCTCTCTCTCTCTCTCTCTCTCTCTCTCTCTCCCAGCCTTCCTTCCTTTCCTTTTTAAAGATTTGATTTATTTATTTGACAGGTAGCGTTACAGAGGGAGAGACAAAGAGAAAGATTACCATCCGCTGCTTCACTCCCCAAATGGCCACAACGGCTGGAGCTTCTTCCAGGTCTCCCATGTGGGTGCAGGGGCCCAAGCACCTTCCACTGCTTCCCCGGTCAAAGCAGGGGGCTGGATCAGAAGTGAGCAGCCGGGACTCGAACCGGCACCCTTATGGGATGCTGGCACTGCAGGTGGAGGCTTAGCCCACTACACCACAGCGCCAGCCCCTCTAGGTCTCTCTTTCTCTAAACAATGCCTGTGTGAACCCCGGGAGCCCCAAGACGTCCAGGCGCCTCAGTCCTGGGGGCTGTGGGTCCGAGGGGGCAGTCAGAGCTGGCCTGGACGCCTTGCCGGCCCATGAACTGCTCTGTGCCTCCTGTGACTGCTGTCCGGGGCCGAAGGACCTGCGTTCTGCCGCTGGGCATTGTCCGGAAGGCTGGGCTCCGCATTCACAGGTCCAGGCAGATCCGGACCGAAAATGTTTGCAAAGTCCTGAGCATAGGCCGAGATCTCTGCGGCACGGTGCCGCGCCTACTTGCACAGCAGTGTGCGCGTGGGGTTTCCTCATCCCCGAGGGGGCCTGCAGATGTGTGCAGACACGGTGTCGTCTGTCAGAGCTGCTTGGGCACACACAGGCCCTGGAACCGAGACACTGTGGGCTCACATCCACACGATGGGCTCGGGGGTGCTTCCAAGGGGCCAGCGGCCCGGTTGGCGGTGCAGGTATGCGGCGGTCAGAGCTGCCTGGGCACAAGCGGGTGTGGGTGGCCGCAGGACTCTGGAACCGAGACGCTGTGGGCTCACGTCCACGTGACAGGCTCGGGGGTGCTTCCAAGGGGCCAGCGGCCCGGTTGGCGGTGCAGGCGTGCGGGATGCCAATGGAGATGGATAAAACTGCCCTTCCCGCAATCCTGATGTGGTGGAGTGGGCGCACATCGGAAACAGATCACCAAGGCCATCCGCAGAGCATGGTGGGGCCCGTGGCGTGGGCCCAGCCCTTGTCTGCGTGTCGGCTCCGGGCGAGCCTCACCGTCAGAGGTGACAATGTTCGGGGACAGACACCCGCTCCCAGGCAGGATTCCACAGCACCCACTCACCGGGCCTAGAGAGACACCTGCAGCAGAGCGCAAGGAGCCGGTGACCCCGCGGAGGACGACACACCACAAGGGTGGACCCTGTCTCCTCCACCACTCAGGGGCGAGAGAGGACCATGCAGCCAGCATGGCGTCCGCGCCGGGCCCCACAGCGCTCCCTACTGGAGAAGGGGGCTCAGCCACTTGGTTCCAGTAGACCCCTGTTGGGCATTGCCTAAAATCTCCATTACAGCATGGCGCCTGGCAGATGTTCGAGGGGCGTGTCTGCGGCTGCTGCGGTTAAGCTACGTAAGATCAGACCACCGGCAGGGATAGGTCCGCTTTGGTTCCGGACACATGGACCGTGCGTGATCCCTATACTTTGCTTAAGGTGCCCCGTGCGTGGTCCACCCATGCCTGCGTGACCTTTTCGCTGACTGGCTCCCCTACTGCACATGACCTTCGTAAGCTTTATAAGCCTGTACGCTTCCTCTGCTTTGACAGAACCCACGGGTGCTGTGGTGTGTTCTTGACCCGTCGACCTTGCCTCTCCCGTTCGCCTTGTTGGGGAGAGCTTGCGCTGCCCCTGCTGGTCAGGGGCTAGCATTGGGCTTGAGACCCCGGCAGACCCCTGCCCCTCCACCTGGACCCCAGGACCCAGGAGCACCCAAACTGCCCAGCGTTCTCCGGCAGTCCTGTCGCTCACTGAAGCCTCGGCACACGGAAACCACAAACAGGTAGATCCAAAGCCAGGCCCGCCGGAAGCCGTGCCCGCCCGAAGCCGCGCCCACTGGAAGCCAAGGTCAGCCTGTGCGCGTGGACTCCCGCTGGGGCGTCCCTGCTGGCCCTGGGCATGCCTGGGACAGCGGCTGCTCACTGTGGTGACGGGGAGCGGCTACAGGGGCAGCCCTGAGACCAGAGAGCAAACCACAGCTCTGGCGCGGCCTGGCGGACCCTGCTTCCAGGCCGGCGTTTAGGGGACTGGACGTTGGGGAGTCACAGGCGTGGGTGCGGCCAACACGGGCTTCCTGAGAGGCTCACCCCTGGGCTTCCGTGGGGCAGCAGCCTCGCTCCCTGGGGGCACAGGGGCTTCTCCCCGAGATACTGGGGAGGGAGGTGGCCGGAGCCCAGGACAACGTGGCCGCGGCCAGACCCCTCCCGAGCGACCATGTGTCCCTGTCACCTTGCGGCTGCACACCCTCAGCCTGCTGTTTCCGGGCAAAGCCAGTCTGAGGGCCAAAAGGCTGAGCCCGCGCTCTCTGGCGCAGGAGCCACCACCGGCCACGGCTCCAGGCGGCCGGGTTTCCCGCATCGCATCTCAGGCTCAGTGACCGCTGCAGAGCATGGCCCCCTGGGACGGCAGGGCGCGTGACCACGGCAAGCGCTGTCATGCGGTGGAACTCGCTCTCCGCGCCCGCCACTGCTCTGCTGTCCTGCTGCACCTCTGCGCGTGCGCTGGCCCCGGGGTGCTGAGTCACGTTCCCCCGATTGATTCCACGGTGGGGCAGGGCCATCCTCCGTGGGTGCTGGGTCGTGTTCCCCTGATTCCACGCTGGGGCAGGGCCATCCTCCGTGGGTGCTGGGTCGTGTTCCCCTGATTCCACGCTGGGCAAGACCATCCTCCGTGGGTGCTGGGTTGTGTTCCCCTGATTCCACGCTGGGCAGGGCCCAGAGGTGCTGTCTTCCATGGGTGCTGAGTCATGTTCCCCTGATTCCACGGTGGGGCAGGGCCATCCTCCGTGGGTGCTGAGTCACATTCCCCTGATTCCGCGGTGGGGCAGGGCCCGGAGGGGCCTCTCCTGTGGGTGCTTGAGTCACGTTCCCATTCTGCGCTGGGGCGAGCCGGGAGGAACCCTCTCCCTGGTTGCTGAGTCACGTTCCCAATTCCAAACTGGGCCAGGGCCCCGGGGGGGCGTGCACCAGGGCAACTATAGAGCAGATTCAGGCTAACGAGGGATGGGGTTGCTCATCAAGCCAGCTAACTAGTGTAGAGAGGCAGGAACAGCAGTGGAGTGGACGCTAGGTGCAGGACCACCCGCCGAGTGCCTCACACAACACACGTGTTAGGGTGAATCCAGGCTGGGACAAGCAGAAAGGAGCAAACACATGCAAAGCAGACTGCCTAGGAGCACTGTGACAGCAGTGTGAGGGCTCCCACGTAGGGGCTGTGAGAGCAGTGTGAGGGCTCCCACGTAGGGGCTGTGACAGCACAGTGTGAGGGCTCCCACGTAGGGGCTGTGAGAGCACAGTGTGAGGGCTCCCACGTAGGGGCTGTGACAGCACAGTGTGAGGGCTCCCACGTAGGGGCTGTGACAGCACAGTGTGAGGGCTCCCACATAGGGGCACTGTGAGAGAGGTGTGAGGGCTCCCACGTAGGGGTACTGTGAGAGCAGTGTGAGGGCTCCCACGTAGGGGCTGTGAGAGCAGTGTGAGGGCTCCCACGTAGGGGCTGTGACAGCACAGTGTGAGGGCTCCCACGTAGGGGCTGTGACAGCACAGTGTGAGGGCTCCCACATAGGGGCACTGTGAGAGAGGTGTGAGGGCTCCCACGTAGGGGTACTGTGAGAGCAGTGTGAGGGCTCCCACGTAGGGGCTGTGAGAGCAGTGTGAGGGCTCCCACGTAGGGGCACTGTGACAGCAGTGTGAGGGCTCCCACGTAGGGGCACTGTGACAGCAGTGTGAGGGCTCCCACGTAGGGGCACTGTGAGAGAGGTGTGAGGGCTCCCACGTAGGGGCACTGTGAGAGAGGTGTGAGGGCTCCCACGTAGGGGCACTGTGAGAGAGGTGTGAGGGCTCCCACGTAGGAGCTGTGAGAGCAGTGTGAAGGCTCCCACGTAAACTGTTACAGGATGACATGATTGCGCCGCTGCATGTTTTCTAGTGTGGAAAAGGAAATATGCATATGTATGCGGATTCTCTTATTCTTGTTTACTTGAAAGAGGGAGAGAGACAGGGAGCGCAATCTGCCGTCCACTGGTTCACTCCCCAGATGCTCTACAAATGCCGAGCCAGATCCGGGCTGCAGTCAGTAGCTGGGCACTCATTGAGGTCTCCCATGGGTGCCGGGGACCCAAGTACTTGGCCGTCACCTCTGCCTCCCAGGGTGTGCACCGGCAGAGAGCTGGAGTGGAGGCCGGGTCTCCAACCCAGGCGTGCGCTGTGGCGCGCTGTGCATCCCAGACCCCGTCGTCTGCGAGAGCCCTGTGCTGAGGCTCCGGAGCTCGTGGGTGTTTGGTCCAGTTGGACACTGCCCAGGTGGGACTGTGGGGACGTGAGTGAGCCGGAGGGACGCAGTGAATGCGACAGAAGTGTCGTCCCGGAACCTGGTCTTTGGCGCGTGTGCACTTAGCTTTGTGTTGCTTTTCTGAGCATTTGAAAACTCCCATGAGTGAGATGTTTGATTACTCCAGCTTTATTGTAGCCCAACCACGTGGTGCTTTTCTGATTGCAGTCTTGGACAGGACGGTGTGGGGGTCAGAGGTGCGGGGTGGAGCCGTCTGTCCATGCACCTGCTCCGTCGGCCAGCCCCTGGGAGCACTGCTCTGTCGTCTGCTTCAGTTCCCTTTGGTTCCAAATGGCGCTAATGTGCCTGCCGCTGAGGCCTCACCCGCATGGCTGTCCTTGTCAGCATCCGGACACTTCTCAGCCAGGTTGGTAAGGAGCCCATGCCCGGGACCCTCCCGTGGGCCGTGATCCAGGACCTCAGTTTGCACTGAACTGCTCGGTTTTGTGAGTGCTGCCCCTGTGCACCCCTTGGGGGACTGGGGTGAGCACACTCCACGGGGGTGGCTCCGTGCGTGTGAGCTGCAGGAAGCAAGTCCTTTGTTTTTACGGAAGCCCGGGGGTCCCGTCGTCATCTTATGGTCAAGGGGAAGATGGAGGGTTAATGTTGAGGTTGTTAATTTCTTAGCTGAAGTGGGTCATTAAAAAATAATTGAAAAGAAGGCGAGGTGGGTCGGCAGGCGGGCCACGACTGTCCTTCTCGGGCTGAAACGTGACCAGCAGATTCCAGTGACCTGAAGTTCCTAAAGCAGGCACATCCTGTGTGCAGATGGCCCGGAGGTCAGCCAGGTCAGCTGGGACCGGAAGCTCCCAGCAGCCGTCACGTCGACCTCAGACCCAGACTTTTTGTCCAGGTTCTTCAGGATGGTTTTGGGGAGAGGCGCTAGGCAGAAACCCATAGATGTGTGGAGCACCCATGGCTGACCTGGAATCGTGGCCACGCTGGACAGGAAGGAGGAGGCGTGGCTAATGTGTGTGGCTGGGGACACGGCTGGGAAGAGCCGGAGAGAGGGCACAGACTGCAGGGCAGAGGCTCAGGAAGTCGTCCAGAACCAATATGAGGTTCACTAGGCTAATCCTCCGCCTAGCGGCGCCGGCACACTGGGTTCTAGTCCCGGTCGGGGCGCCGGATTCTGTCCTGGTTGCCCCTCTTCCAGGCCAGCTCTCTGCTGTGGCCAGGGAGTGCAGTGGAGGATGGCCCAAGTCCTTGGGCCCTGCACCCCATGGGAGACCAGGAGAAGCACCTGGCTCCTGGCTCCTGCCATTGGATCAGTGTGGTGCGCCAGCCGCAGCACGCCGGCCACGGCGGCCATTGGAGGGTGAACCAATGGCAAAGTAAGACCTTTCTCTCTGTCTCTCTCTCTCTCACTGTCCACTCTGCCTGTCAAAAAATTAAAAAAATAATAAATAAATAAATAAATAAATAAAGAAAGAAAGAACCAGTATGAACTCAGTCATGTGGATCGGGCATTGAGTTAAGCTGGAAGCTCTGTGTGCCCCGATCTTTTGCAGGCCAGAGAACTTCCAGCAAGGCGGGGAGATTCCAACAGGCAGCACCACCTGCCAGTTCATCTGCAGCCCCTGCCAGGTCGGAGCCCAGAGGAGCCACTGCCTGCCTGCTGGTGCCTGGGTCCAGCTGGAGTGCAGGCAGGAAGGCCTGAGGGGTCCTTCCCGCCCTCTAGGAGTGCCAGGTGTATGTGGGGTAAGGGGTGGACTTGGCCCTTATCCCAGCGCGGTGCGCCAGTCACATGTCCATGCCTGTTTCTGTCTGTAATTATGTCTGTCCATGTCCAAGCCCCGCCCCCTCCCACGCCTGTGTCCATATCCTGTCTCCACCTGTCTGTACAGCAGCCATGTGTCTGTGTGTGTGGATACTCATCTATGTCAGGTGCGGAGAAACCACGTGGCTGCCTCACGGGGCAGGTCAGGACCGGCTTTGCAGACAGAGTTGCATCTGTAACCGCAGCCCCCTCAGCCCTCTGTGTCTCAGGGTCTGTGTTAGCTTCTGAGGGCACCGTGGCACCCCACCCTCTGCCAGCCAGCACCGTGTATCCCAGAGCAAGGCAGATGCATGAGGGAGGGACCTGTCCAGGCCTGGCCTCTGTCCCTGGGGGCCTTGGCTACCCGCGTGTCCTAGACCAAGGCAGACGCGTGAGGGAGGGACCTGTCCAGGCCTGGCCTCTGTCCCTGGGGGCCTTGGCTACCCGCGTGTCCTAGACCAAGGCAGACGCGTGAGGGAGGGACCTGTCCAGGCCTGGCCTCTGTCCCTGGGGGCCTTGGCTACCCGCGTGTCCTAGACCAAGGCAGATGCGTGAGGGAGGGACCTGTCCAGGCCTGGCCTCTGTCCCTGGGGGCCTTGGCTGGCGGTGGCTGAACTACAGCTTCCCCGAGGTGCTCTTCCACTCTTGGGCCGGGTCCAGAATTCCCCTGCTCGTGGGGACGAACCCCAGTCGTGTTCAACTCAGACCCAATCCGATGACCTCATTTTCTTACCCGATGAGGTCTGTAAAGACCCAAACTCCATGTAAAGTCTCCCTCTGAGGTATGGGGGAGGGGCCGGGCTCCAGCCCTGAACCATAACTGTCACTCATGGGCTTCCACATCTGCCTTGATCCAAGCCCCTTGGCTAACCGCTAGGTGGCGCCAACAGCAAAGTGCCTGGGCCTTCCCACAGCGGCTTGGGTCTGGCCAACTTGAGAGCATCCCTGCGTGCATTCTGTTAACTGCGGCAGGGTCCTTGAATACTTACGTTTCATAAATGGGCACACTCCCGTCGGGATCCACTCTGCCAGGACCCGCATGGAGGCGTGACTCAGTGTCCACAGGGCAGGTCTCAGGATCAGGTGGCTCTGAGAGGCGGGCCTGCCAGGGTGACTCCTGGGTAGGAGCTGGGAGGGAGGAGCCCAGAGCTCTGCTGCTGTGGTGGGGGGTGTGGTTCCTGCAGCCTGAGCAGGAAGCCTTGCTCAGCAGTCACATGGCAGCAGCCAGGACCTGTCTTGCTTCAGCTCCCCCCGGGAGTCTTGGCGCTGTCTGCCTTCCCTCCGTGTGGTGGGGGTGGGTGGGACCGCGTCTCGGTATGGTCATCACCGTGGGAGGGTGGCCCTGTGCCGGGCGCTGTGACTCAGCGGGGCAGCCCCTGCAGGCCCAGTGCAGGCTCGTGGTGCCGGTTGTGTCACAGGGAAGCTCCCGTGGGAGGAGGGCACAGGCTGTGCGGGGGCCGAGCTTCCGTCCGGACAGACCGGATCCTCGTGTCCTGCGTGGGCAATGCTCTCTCAGGACCTCTGCTGGGGACAGCGCACGTGAGAGTCACGTCCTGGCCCGGGGACAGCCAGGAGGGCGGAGGACCACTGGTGCCATCGTGTTTCTGCTGTCAGGCACGGCAGAGTCGGCTTGTTTTTGTTTCTGGCTTCCAGAAGCGTTGGGCTGGAGGGAGTTGTCCATGATGCTCCTGGGCACAGATGTAGCTGCCAGGGCCTTCAGAGCTGAGCACAAACAGCAGGGACAGGCGGCACGGCCCTCGTGGGTAGGCACGACCTCGGGCTGCCCTGTACCAACTTCTCGGGTGCAAAGGCACCCACGGGGGAGGGGGGCTGGAGGGGGGGCTGCAGCCACCACTTCAGTTTACCACCCCGGGCTCCACGGCTGGATCTCTTCGGGAGCAGCCTCCGCCGTGAAGCCCAGAGTCCCGTCCCCGGAGCTCGTGGCCCTGCGTGGTTTTCATCACAGGAAGACTTTGTGACCCTCAGCAGGCACAGGCCATGCTCTGGGCTCCCGGGGGCTCACTGAGCCAGGCCCCGTGTGACCCTCAGCAGGCACAGGCCATGCTCCGGGCTCCCGGGGGCTCACTGAGCCAGGCCCCGTGTGACCCTCAGCAGGCACAGGCCATGCTCCGGGCTCCCCGGGGCTCACTGAACCAGGCCCCGTGTGACCCTCAGCAGGCACAGGCCATGCTCCGGGCTCCCGGGGGCTCACTGAGCCAGGCCCCGTGTGACCCTCAGCAGGCACAGGCCACTGCTCCGGGCTCCCGGGGCTCACTGAGCCAGGCCCCGTGTGACCCTCAGCAGGCACAGGCCATGCTCCAGGCTCCCGGGGGCTCACTGAGCCAGGCCCCGTGTGACCCTCAGCAGGCACAGGCCATGCTCCAGGCTCCCGGGGGCTCACTGAGCCAGGCCCCGTGTGACCCTCAGCAGGCACAGGCCACTGCTCCGGGCTCCCGGGGGCTCACTGAGCCAGGCCCCGTGGGACCCTCAGCAGGCACAGGCCATGCTCCGGGCTCCCGGGGGCTCACGGGTATGTGTGTGCAAGTGTGAGTCAGGCCCCGTGTGACCCTCAGCAGGCACAGGCCATGCTCCAGGCTCCCGGGGGCTCACTGAGCCAGGCCCCGTGTGACCCTCAGCAGGCACAGGCCATGCTCCGGGCTCCCGGGGGCTCACGGGTATGTGTGTGCAAGTGTGAGCCAGGCCCCGTGTGACCCTCAGCAGGCACAGGCCATGCTCCGGGCTCCCGGGGCTCACTGAGCCAGGCCCGGTGCCAGGAGAAGCTGTGGGCTTTTTGTTGTCTTTCTTTGTCCTGACGTGTGGAAGGGAGATTTCAGCCTCGTGGTCACATTTGCACCGAGCGCCTCCCGTGCCCGCCCTGGGCCAGGTGCAGAGGTCAGAGCGAGTCTCTGCTCGGCAGACATTCCGTGCCCCCTGCCTCAGGGCCGCCCACCCACCACCAGCCACTCGGCCAGTCCTGCTGTGCCAGACCTGCGCCTGGTGCGGAGCCTCCCTCCCAGCCCTGAGAGGGCCCGAGCTGCAGAGCACCCTGCTCCCCTCAGCCCTTCTCTGTCACAAAGCAGCCTGTGTCCAGTGCTTCGGCCACGTCAGGCTTGGAGTTCTGGGACCCAGGTCACATCTTAAATAAGCAGGACTACACTGAATTTTGTTCTTATTCCTTTGTCTCAGCTGTGGCTGGGACCCTCGGAGGATCACTCACGCCCTCACGTTTCCCCGGAGCCACTCCCTGTCGTGGGTGTCATCACTGTGCCTTAACTCATCACTGCTGTTCACTTCCTGTTCTGCCCTCCTCCACCGCATAGGACTGTGACCTCCCTGCTGGGCACGTGTGTGTGTGTGTGTGTTTGGGTGTGGGTGTGTATATGTGTGTGCATGTGTTTGGGTGTGGGTGTGTATGTGTGTGTGGATGTGTCTGTGTGTGGGTGTGTATATGTGTGTGGCTATGTGTACTTGTGTGTGGGTGTTTGTGTGTGGGGGTATATGTTGTCTGTGGATGTATATGGATGTGTTTGTAGGTATATATGAGGTGTGTATGAGTATGGGTTTAAGTGTGAATATGTGGGATGTATGTGTATACTGTCTGTGTGTGTATGTGGGAGTGTGTATGAGGGGGATATGTGTATGTGGGGGGTATTGTGTGCGGGCATAAGTGTGTGGATATATATGTATGTGGGTGTATGTGTATGTGGAGATGTGTATTTGTGTATGTGAGGTGGCTATGTGTATGTTTATGTGGTATGCATGTATGTATGTAGGTGTGTGTGGCTACGTGTACATGTGTGGATGTGTTTGTGTAGATGTGTTTGTGGGTGTATGTGAGTATGTGTATGTATATGTGTGGGTATAACTGTGGATATGAGTGTGAGTATATGTGTGGGTGTATGTGGGCATATTGTGTATGGCTATATGTACATGTATGGATGTGTTTGGATATGTGTTTATGGGTATAATTGTATGGCTATGTGTGTGGCTAGGTGTACATGTATGTATGTGTGGGTGTGTGTATATATGTATGTGCATGGATATGTTTCTGTGTATGTGGGGGAGTTACATGTGTGTGTATATGTGCCTGGATATGTTTGTGTTTATGTGTGTGTGGCCATGTGTACAAATATGGATGCATTTGTGTAGATGTATACGTATATGGGTATATGTGTGTATGTGCGTGGACGTTTGTGTTTGTGTGTGTATATGGGTATAATTACAGATAGGTGTGTGTGTATATCTGTACATGTATGGATGTGTGTGTGTGGATATATGTGTATATGGGTGTGTATGTGTGTACATGCATGGGTGTGTGGATATGTGAGTATGTGTGTTTATGTGTGTGTGGATGTGTGTGTGGATATGCGTACATGTATGGATGTGTATGTGGATGTGTGTTTGGATGTATTTGTGTTTATGTATGTGTATGGATATGTGTACATGTATGGATGTATGTGTGTGCATATATGTGTATATGGGTGTATGTGTGGATATGTGTACATGTGGGATATGTGTATATGGGTGTGTGTGGATAGTGCGTGTGCGTGTATGTGTGGATATATGTGTATATGTGTACACATATGTATGTGTATGTGTGGATATGTGTATATAGGTGTGTGTACATGTATGGATGTATGTGGATACGTGTACATGTGTGGATGTGTATTTGCGGATATGCGTGTATATGGGTGTGTGTGGATATGTGTACATGTGTGGATATGTGTGTGGATATGTGCGGGAATGTAGACATTTATGGATGTGTATGTGTGGATATATGTGTGTATGGGTATGTGTACATGTATGTATGTGCATGTGTGGATATATGTATATAGGTTGTGTACATGTATGGATGTATGTGGATATGTGTACATGTGTGGATGTGTATTTGTGGATATGCGTGTATATGGGTGTGTGTGGATATGTATGTGTGGATATATGTGTATATGTGTGGGGGTATGTGTACACATATGTATGCGCATGTGTGGATATATGTATATAGGTGTGTGTACATGTATGGAATTGTGTGGATATGTGTACATGTGTGGATGTGTATTTGCGGATATGCGTGTATATGGGTGTGTGTGGATATGTATTTGCGGATATATGTGTATATGGTGTGTGTGGATATGTGTACATGTGTGGATATGTGTGTGGATATGTGCGGGAATGTAGACATGCATGGATGTGTATGTGTGGATATATGTGTCCATGTGTGGATCTGTATGTGCAGAGTATCGGGTGTCTTTTCCCTTTGATACAGGAAGAGACAGTTTTCCTGCTAATCATGGAGAAGTTATTCTGCACACAGGATTCTTCACTTAGTTTAATTTACTTGAAAGGCAGAGAGACAGACGCAGACAGAAAGAATCACACACAGAATTCTCACAATGGCCAGGCTGGAGGCAGAAGCCTGAGTGAGCCTCCTGGGAGCCGAGGTGCGCTGGCGTCACAGCAGGAATGTTGATGTTGGCGGAGGCTGTGCGTGTGTGTGGTGGGGGCGTGGCACTGCTGGGATTTCCTTGCAATTTTCCTGTGAACATAAAACTGATAAAAAATGAAATCATTGGAAAAGTTCTGATTGGGGCAGCGTTGTGGTGCAGCGGGCAAACCATGTGCAGGGCCCACCCAGAAGCTGGGCAGGGAGTCCCGGTGTGGCCCCAGGCTCTTAGATGAGCAGGAACGACCACAGTCCTCAGGGGACTGGGCACCATCTCCGCCCGTGTGGGAGTCTCCGTGTGGCGGGACAGAGGGACAAAGCAGAAGCAGAAATTCCATGTTCCAGCCACAGCCCCCGCCACGTTCCTGCCTGGGCCGCGGGACCCAGCAGCCGTGTCCGTGTGTCTGTCTCTCAACATCGGCTGACGTGATGTCTGCCCTTCACGGAGCACAGGGTGATGTGTCGATTCCTGTGGCTGTGCCCACTGTGCGGTGATCCAGCCGGGGGCCAACACACGCATGAGCACAGCCTCTCAGAGTCGCGGGAGAGCACGCGTGGTCTCCTCAGCTGTGGGACAAGCCAGGCCCCTGCACCTCGGTCTGGGGCCGTGCTGGGTGACTGCCGGGACAGCCTCAGCAGCACCCTCCTCCCTGCTGCTTTGGAGCTGGCAGCTGTTGGGGGGCGGCCGGGGCGGGAGGGCCTCTGGGCCCCCGGTGGTCGTGGCCTGGAACCTGACAGCAGGCTCCTCGGGGTCCGTCTCGATTCTGCAGGCCGCTCCTTCAACGCAGACATGGACACTCGCTCTGCTTGGCCAAGTCTGGGCAAAGGCAGCTCAAGGCTGGGCTTCCAGGGCGCCCTGGGGGGCTACAGAGGCGGTGGCCACTGCCCTCAGGAGTCAGGACAAGGTGAGTGGGGACAAAGGCTTCTGGGAGTGACTTTGCGAAACGTGAAATTGCATGGACTTAGGCAAGGCGCCTGTCTGCAGTGCCCGTTAGGGCTGTGGGGTTCCAGAGGTGACACCCCCCTTTGAGACGCTGGAAGCTCAGACACTGGGGTCTTCGGCCTCAGCGTTGGGTGTGCCGTCAGCTGTCCAAACCTGGGCACAGGCTGCAGGGCCCATGCCACGCGGGACACTCACCCAGGAGGCCGTGCCCACTGCCCAGCCAGAGGCTAACAGCAGGTGTCACACTCTGGAGACGTGCACGTTGGTGCTCACTCACACTGAGCTGAAACCCAGCCGTCCCCTGCTCTGCTCCTGTCCCCGGGGACAGTGTCTCACTGCTCTTGTCCAGGGCCGTCACCCAGCCCTGAGTGACAGCACAGGACTGGGACCCCGTGAGGGCATCAGATGCAAGAGGAACCCCCTCCCTGCCCCGTGTCACCTGGAGCCGTCTCCACCTCACAGGGGTGACAACACTGTGTATGGCCAAGGTCAGGTCAGAAGGGTGCGCTGCACTCTGTCCTGAGCTCGGGGACGGCCCCACTGCTGGAGATCTGAGCACGCTCAGTGTTCCAGTGTCCCTGGCCCACGCTCAGGCCGCTACGTCACCCACTGCTGGGCAGAAAGGGTGCCCGGCTCCAGGGGCGAGCAGGGGGCGAGCTCCGGCGAGTTCACGCCCAGGCATTTGAGGCGACTGGCTGCTTTGGCTTTTCGTGGGTTAAGGACTTAAGAAGCACAGTTCAAAGGCCTCCATGTGGGATCCTGGAGCGAGGGAGCTGTGCGTGGGGCCTTGCAGGAGGTAGGAGTGCGAACATGAGCAGCGCACAGGAACCCTGGAGCCCCGCCCCCCCACGCGGGTGTGCGATGCCGGGAGCACACCCTGCAGCGGTGAGGGTGGGCAGGGGAGGAGGTGGTGATGTGCGGGGCGGGTCCCGGGAGGGGGCGCCCACGCTTGGAGCCTTCGCCCTGGTCCTCCCTCTTGCTGTCAGCCCCTGACGCCTCGGTGGACGGGCCTGGAAAAGCCAGGACTGGGTTTCCGGAAGATTCTCCTGGTTGGGAAGCTTCCACTTCAGAGCGCGTTTCCTCAGGTCTCAGTCAGTGCTCAGTTCTGCCGATGCGCGCGGCCTGTGGGCTCGTGCCCCTGTGCGGCTGTAAGAGGGAGCAGCGCAGCACGGGGCCACGGCGGGAGCTCCAGAAGCACGCCGTGTCTGGGCCGCCCACCTGTTTTCCATCACAGCAAGAAAACAGGTCTGCTTCTGTAGCTTTACAACCGAGGCTCTTCAAGGAAGCCCCCTTTGGGGAAGCTGGCGTGGGAACTGTCCCAGCTCAGGCCGAGGTGGTGGCCACCTCCCTGTGGATCCGAGGGACTTGGCTTTTGAACGACTGTTCTGGTTCGCCAAGGGATGGAGAAACGGGTGTGGTCATTTCAGTCCCACCACCCAGAGCTGCTCCGCAGCCCCTCGCCTCCTGGGGGGGGGGTGTGCTCTGTCCTGTGCCCCTGCATCCAGCACGCACTGCTGTTGCAAGCCGCAGGCTGCGCTGGTTTGTCCGTGGTCTGTCCTGGCGCGGTGCCGAGAACCGTGGGGCCAGCAGGAGGGACGGACACCTCCCGCCTGGGCTGAGCCGGGACCCTGGCGGGCCTGCGGCTGGGAGGAAGCTGCTGTGCACCTGTCCTGCACGCGCCTGCGGCCTTGCTGCCCGCGCGCCACCAGAGATCCCTTCCCACGAGGCCTCCCAGAAGCCCCCGCGGCCGCCTCTGGAGCCGCAGAACCGTGAGATCGTGGGCTCCTGTTGGAGCCACACACAGCCGGGGGCGTGGGCCCTGCCTTCGAGGCGCGACCCTGGTTGCCTAAACGGCTTCACAGAATACAGCATTTCTTTCAATGAAAAAGTGACACTCATTTATCCTGTTTTGAAAATATGCAATTTTAAAGTTACCTGTAATTACATTTTGTGATAATTTTTAGTTATTAAATATTTCTCTCTAGCCTGCACACATTTCTGAGAATGCTTATTCTTCCTGAATTTTTGTCATTTAACAAGTCGCCTACTAAATGACAAAAAAGTTGTTACTAGAATTCTATTTTCTATTACTAAGTTATCACTTTTGTGACTTTATTGAACATGGTTTTGCACATTTTTTTTACTGTGAAATATTTTTGTGAAGAGAATAGATGAAAATTTTAGTAGCAGTGATGTTTGGGTTTTGTTGGTAATTTCCTTAATTTTTGATAGTTTTGAAGTGCTTTCCTTAGGAAATATTAATATAAAAACCCACCATCCTTATGAATGTGTCTCCATGTGAAATGTCAGAAATTTTGGTTGAATGTCTCTTGCAGAAAAAATTTGTTGTTTTTTGGCTTTGTTATGGCTAAAAAATTAGTTGTGATTCCTTAGATGGTTTATGCTACTGTGAAACAAGGTTTGTGTGTCTCCTGACTTCAACCCTTGGAGACTTGATTTTAGGATAAACTATCTTTGTTAGCGTGTGCTGATATTGCATAGGTTTTCATTAGAACATCGCCTTTAACACCAATTTAACAAGCACACCCCTGCGTGGAATTACGTCGTGCGTGGCTCTGTTCCAGCCAGGTGCAAACACCCTGCACGCTGGAGGGGTTGCGGACGCAGCCGTGGCCATGCCTGGGCTCTGGGAGGGAGCGGGGCGCAGAGAGGCTGGGCCATGCCTGGGCCCCGGGAGGGAGCGGGGCGCAGAGAGGCTGGGCCATGCCTGGGCCCCGGGAGGGAGCGGGGCACGGAGAGGCTGGGCCGGGCCTGGGCCCCGGGAGGGAGCGGGGCACGGAGAGGCTGGGCCGGGCCTGGGCCAGGGGCTGGGGGCTTGCGTCCCGTCCCTGCCCTCTCCCTGCCGCCGGCACCATGTGTCCGAGCGTTCCGGCAAGCCTTTTGGGTGTAAACCATAGGAGACGCACATTCTAGAAGTTCTCTTTAGATTTATGAGCCCACGTGGATGTGGCGATGTGCAGCTGATCAGAGCCTGAAGTAGCCAAGCGGGCGTGGCTGCGCCCTCGGGGGCTCGGGCCGCCCCCTCCCGTGACCCCTCCCCCAGCTCGGGGCCGCCCCCTCCGTGACCCCTCCTCCCTGGTCTCGGGCCGCCCCCTCCCGTGACCCCTCCTCCCTGGTCTCGGGGCCGCCCCCTCCCGTGACCCCTCCTCCCCCGGCTCGGGCCGCCCCCTCCCGTGACCCCTCCTCCCTCTGCTCGGGGCCGCCCCCTCCCGTGACCCCTCCTCCCCCGGCTGGCTCGGGCCGCCCCCTCCCGTGACCCCTCCTCCCTGGGCTCAGGGCCGCCCCCTCCCGTGACCCCTCCTCCCCCGGCTGGCTCGGGGCCGCCCCCTCCCGTGACCCCTCCTCCCTCTGCTTGGGGCCGCCCCCTCCCGTGACCCCTCCTCCCTCTGCTTGGGGCCGCCCCCTCCCGTGACCCCTCCCTGGGCTCAGGGCCGCCCCCTCCCGTGACCCCTCCTCCCTGCTCGGGCCGCACCCTCCCGTGACCCCTCCTCCCCCGGCTCGGGGCCGCCCCCTCCCGTGACCCCTCCTCCCCCGGCTCAGGGCCGCCCCCTCCCGTGACCCCTCCTCCCTCTGCTCGGGGCCGCCCCCTCCCGTGACCCCTCCTCCCCCGGCTGGCTCGGGCCGCCCCCTCCCGTGACCCCTCCTCCCCCGGCTCGGGCCGCCCCCTCCCGTGACCCCTCCTCCCTCTGCTCGGGGCCGCCCCCTCCCGTGACCCCTCCTCCCCCGGCTGGCTCGGGCCGCCCCCTCCCGTGACCCCTCCTCCCTGGGCTCAGGGCCGCCCCCTCCCGTGACCCCTCCTCCCCCGGCTGGCTCGGGGCCGCCCCCTCCCGTGACCCCTCCTCCCTCTGCTTGGGGCCGCCCCCTCCCGTGACCCCTCCTCCCTCTGCTTGGGGCCGCCCCCTCCCGTGACCCCTCCCTGGGCTCAGGGCCGCCCCCTCCCGTGACCCCTCCCCCGGCTCGGGGCCGCCCCCTCCCGTGACCCCTCCTCCCTGGGCTCGGGCCGCCCCCTCCCGTGACCCCTCCTCCCTGGGCTCGGGCCGCCTCCTCCGTGACCCCTCCTCCCCCGGCTGGCTCGGGGCCGCCCCCTCCCGTGACCCCTCCTCCCTGGGCTCGGGGCCGCCCCCTCCCGTGACCCCTCCTCCCTGCTCGGGCCGCCCCCTCCCGTGACCCCTCCCTGGGCTCGGGCCGCCCCCTCCCGTGACCCCTCCTCCCTGGGCTCAGGGCCGCCCCCTCCGTGACCCCTCCTCCCCCGGCTCGGGCCGCCCCCTCCCGTGACCCCTCCTCCCCCGGCTCGGGCCGCCTCCTCCGTGACCCCTCCTCCCTGGGCTCAGGGCCGCCCCCTCCGTGACCCCTCCTCCCCCGGCTCGGGCCGCCCCCTCCAGGGCTGTGCCCCAGTGTCTGCGACTTGCTGGTGTGGAGGTCCGCACTTTCCTGCCAGGAGTGTTCCTGGTATCTAACGCTGTTCCTCTTCCTGTAACAGGTTTACTCTGTGCGGTTTTGGAATAATTACCTGCACTTTATAAAATGCGATCACACCAGCGTGGAAACAGGCCTGTGTGTCCCTCCACCCTTGTCGCCCGGGCAAAGTGGGGCGGTCCTGCTGACACAGGTGTCCCCGGGGAGTGGCGCCTGTGCTGGGACACGTGTGCACCCCGGCTGCCGTCTCCAGTGTCTGAGTGGCGGGGGACGCTGCAGTCCCCTCTCAGGGAAGACCAGGCGGTGGCAGTGTGAATGGGACACAGGGCAGGAGGGTAGGTCTCCGTGTCAGGGTGGAGCTGAGTGTCAGCCTGTCCCCGAAGGGCTCCCACCGGAGACTGCCCCGCCCGGGGGTCTGGGACAGAGGTGCAGCAGGAGCCCCCGCCGTTGCTGCGGGAGCCCCCTTATCGAGGACCTGTTTGCTCCCCCTCTGGCTCTGCGGCAGGCACAGCTCTCTCCCTGCACGAGCACGCCCCGCGTTCTGTCTGCGTGCAAACACTCACGCACACGCGTGCTCTGTCTCTGTGGCTCTGCATACATGCACTCGTGTCCCAGCTCTCTTGCTGTGTCTCTGACACACGCGTGTGCGCCCTCTCTGTTCTCTCTGTGCATACATGCACTTGTGTGCGCTCTCTCTTGCTGTGTCTCTGACACACGCGTGTGCACTGTCTGTCGCTCTCCGTGCATACATGCACTCGTGTCCCAGCTCTCTTGCTGTCATGTGCACGCGTGTGCTCGCATGGGCACGTGGGTTCTCTGTCTCGCCTTCCTGTGCACGCTCTCATGCTGTCTGTGTTGCTCTCTGTGCATACATGCACTCGTGTGCGCTCTCTCTTGCTGTGTCTCTGACACACGCGTGTGCGCTGTCTGTCGCTCTCCGTGCATACATGCACTCGTGTGCACGCCCTCTTGCTGTGTCTCTGACACACGCGTGTGCGCCCTCTCTGTTCTCTCTGTGCATACATGCACTCGTGTTCGAGCTCTCTTGCTGTCACGTGCACGCGTGTGCTCGCATGGGCACGTGGGTTCTCTGTCTCGCCTTCGTGTGCGCTCTCACGCTGTCTCTGGCCCTGTCGTCGTCCTTCTCCTTTCTGCCCTGGAGTGAAGAATGATTCAGATGAGGGAATTACATAAAAGGACTTGACACCATCGACAGGGAGTGAGAGTCAGATGTGTCAATCACAATGCAGACGCTCCTGTGCACCCCTGCCCAGGCGTGGAGCATCCACACCTGACTTACCCTTGGGTTCCACTCTCCCCAGCAGGCAGCCTCCTCCTGGAAGTCCTCTAGGATTTCTTGCTGGACCTAACAGGAGGGGGAGGCCCATGTGGGTGGATGCCCCCTGACCACTGCCCAGTGCCGACTGGTAAGAATTGTGCACACGGGAAACAGGTGGGAAGGGGCGGCAGCGGTTGGTTTGACTGAGGTTGAACCTCTGTTCTAGGTGTCAGTAGCTGTGAGGGTCATGGCTCATTATTCCGAAGGGAGGCGCTAGGTTAGAAGACATAGTAAGTATTTCTTGCCAGCAGGGCAGCTGTAACTTTGTGATGATGTGTATCAAAGTGCCTGTTTGAAGCACAGTGTGGAGCGGTCGTTGGCCGGGTTGGTTAAGCTGGACGCCCTGATCCTGCATTAGGGAATCTGGGGTCCAACTCCGGCTTTGCTCTCGACTCCCGCGACCTGCTCCGGCTTTGCTCCCGACTCCCGCGACCTGCGCACGTGCACCCTGGGAGGCAGCAGACAGTGGCTCGAGTATCCAGGTCGCTGCAAGATGAGCGGAGGCCGGGGCTGAGTTCTGGCCCTGGCTTCAGCTGGCCCAGCCTCCGCTTTGTAGGCACCTGGGGGTGAACCTGGCAGCGACAAGGCTTCTGTGTGTGTCTTTCCTCTCTGCTCAGTCTCTACGATCAACTGAAGCACAAACAGAAACGTAGCAGGGCTTCACCAACGTCCACGCATTCAGCAGAAGTGATACTGGGTGTGATTGTCCTGGAAAATCCCCGTGTAAGGACGGCGTGTGCGGCGTGGGCCCGAGCACAGGCCGGGGGCGGATATGCCGCGTGGCCCTCACAGGTGTACGTCTGGGGCTGCCCGTCAGGCTGACACGCTGGGTGTGGATACTTAGTGCAGGCAAAGCGGCCCAGCCAGCCGATTGCTCCTGCCGGGAACTGCCGAACACAGCGTCTGTGCCTGTCTGGCCTGGCGCCACGGCTGGCGACGTGGGGCGGTCACGGGCTTGTGGGGAAAGCCTCAGGAAGCCACTCTCTCCTTTGTGAGGTTATAACAGCTCCTATTGGAACTGGACGTTTGAAAGCCCCCTGCTTTGTTTTCTAATAAAACGCAGGGCGGTGTCGTGGTGGGCACAGCAGTCACCTTGGGGGCTGAGGTGGACGGCTCCCGAGGTCCACTGGGAATGGGATTCAGGGTGACTGGCAGGCGCCTCTGGGCGGAGCCCTGCTCTCCTGCAGAGGCCTTGCCCTGGCCGGTGGCTCTGGTCACCCTGCACACTGGCAGTGAGGAGGGGCAGGCCTGGGACAGAGGCTATGTCCACACGGAGGAGGGCCAGGATGTGGCCTCAGGGGAATTCTCCCTGTAGGTCCTCCCGGCACCGGAGTGTGTTCCCAGGTGCCCCCGGGCTGCTGCTCCCTGGACGGGGCCTGCAGCCCAGGGAGGCAATGCTGCCCGAGGCGGTAGGAGCAGGCCGCCTCCGCTGCGGTTGCACAGGGGTGCCTGGTACACAGCCCGGGGGTCACATTCTCAGCCGGGGCGCTGTCCCCTGGAACCAGTGAAAAGGTCAGTGCGCACTGTCGCACACTGTCGCTGTGGGGAGAAGTAAAACCTTCGTCTCCAGCCCCCAGACTCCCACACATCGGCTTTCTGCCAGCAACAAGGCCGTGATGACGGGCAGTGGATTCCCTTGTACGTGACGTAGAAGGCCGTCTGGCGTGTCACGGCGCGGCCCCATTGTGGAGTAGACCCTCCTGCTGGTAGCCGGTGGCTGAAATTCCAGCAGGAGCCCCCACGCCCAGCAGGTGTGCATTCAGCAAGCACTGGGCCCGCGAGCGGCCAGTAGACGCCGGGGGCTTGGCTGTGCCCTCACCACTCGCTCATACGTGTACCAGGGATTTTATTGTCTTTTAGTCTTTAACAGCCTCGATATAGTTTGTGAACATAACACTCCTTTCCCCTTCCCTCTCCCTTTCTTCCTGTCTTTTTTTTTAGTTTTTGAGATAAAAACTTTTAAATTTATGTCGTAGTAAAAAGGCTTACTGCTTCACCCAATAAGAAGTTTAACAGGCTGGCGCCGCGGCTCACTTGGCTCATCCTCTGCCTGCGGCACTGGCACCCCGGGTTCTAGTCCCGGTCTGGGCGCCGGGTTCTGTCCTGGTTGCTCCTCTTCCAGGCCAGCTCTCTGCTGTGGCCCGGGAGGCAGTGGAGGATGGCCCAAGTGCTTGGGCCCTGCACCCGCATGGGAGACCAGGGGAAGCACCTGGCTCCTGGCTTCAGATCGGCACAGCGCACCAGTCGTAGCAGCCATTTGGGGGGGTGAACCAACGGCAGGAAGACCTTTCTCTCTGTCTCTCTCACTGTCTAACTCTGCCTGTCAAAATAACTAACTAACTAAATAAATAAATGAAAAAGAAGTTTAACAAGGAAAAAACGAAGACCCCAGTGTAAGAGGAATACACACAATGGCTATCAACAAAAATTGAATGGAAAATGGCGTTTTACCCGCATACAGTAAATTTTAAAGTCCTCACAGATCATACAACTATAGTAGCAGAACTTCTTAACCACTGGTTTGACAAAAGCATGAAAGTTTCACAAACCATATTTGCGGGTCTGGTGCTATTGCGTAGCAAGTAAAGCCACCGCCTGCAGTGCCAGCATCCCATGTGGGTGCCAGCTGGAGTCCCGGCTGCTCCACTTCCTATCCAGCTCCCTGCTGTGGCCTGGGAAAGCAGTAGAAGATGGTCCAAGCCCTTGGGCCCCTGCACCCACGTGGGAGACCCAGAGGAAGCTCCTGGCTCCTGGCTTCAGATCGGCGCAGCTCCGGCCGTTGTGGCCATCTAGGGAATGAATCAGCAGATGGAAGACCTCTCTCTCTCTCTCTCTCTCTCTCTCTCTCTCTCTCTCTCCCACATATAAAGGAGAACATGTGGCATTTGTCATTCTATGTCTGGCCTGTTTCACGCAGCATAATGTAGTATCTGGGCGCGTGTGAACAGAGTGGGGAGATAGTTTGCTGGTCCTTTATAGCCGGCGGTGGAGAGTGGGCTCATGCCCTAAAGAACTCTCGACCCCGAAGCCCAAAGCAACAGGGTTTATAAAGGCAAAAACCACAAAACTGGGAGGGGAATTCATGGTTACTGGGGTCAAGCTGACCTAAGGCCTATGTGAAACTAATATCAATTATAATCTTAACAATACCAGTTACAATCTTTAACAGTTTCAGTTATAATCTTGACATTAACCCAGGTATTGGCTTTAATCATATGTAGGACATAGACAAATTACACTTTATAATTAACGCAGGTGCAGCCTGTCGGCTTCCAAGCTTGAGCGATCACGCTGGGGGGTTCCTACGCTCTGCCAAGTGGGATGCAGGTTGCCAGGTGTGATGTGGTGGACTGCTGCTGTCTGGGTGTCTCAGGTCATAGTTTCAGACCAGAGTCTCACGGTGGAGGGTGCTTTCTCCAGATGGAAGTCTCAGGTGCTCCAAAATGGAGTCCCTCCTGTCGAGGTGTTACTTCAGTGTCCTCCAGCGGTGTCCATTTTGCTGCAAATGGTAGAATTTCACTTCCTAAGCAGCTGACTACTATTCCACGGTGTGTGTGTCAGTTTCTTTCAGGGTGCGTCTGCTGAAGGACACCTGGGCTCCAGATTTTGGCTGTTGTGAGCAGTGCCGGTAAACACATGGTGCAGGTGTCTGGCACAGTGTGTTCACGCCTTTTGGTCCGTGCCCGGGTCCTATGGCACGTCTGTTTCTAGTGGTTAAAGAAAGGCCCATGATAACTGCACTGAGTGAAATTCCCACCCGCCCGAGGCTGGAGGCCCGGTGGGAGAGGTCGCCAGCGCGCTGGGGACGCAGCGGACCCAGGCCGGGAGCCGGGAGCCGGGAGACTGGGCGACAGTGGCCTGGGAGAGGCAGCAGCCGGGCGAGGCCCACTCCCTCCAGGGCCCTCAGTCTCCAGATACCAAGGCCGGGGGACTTGCTTGCCCTCCCACCCACTTCCTTCCCCTTCTGGGGTCAGGCGGTGATCATGGGACAGTCTGGTTACGACCTGCGCGTGGAGCAGCTGCTGGGACAGCCTCTTGGCCTGGCGTCGGCGGGAATGGGCGGCGGTGACTGCAGGAGTCACAGCTGCAGGGGCACAGAGCGGTCCCTCCTGCTCGCTCCCAGAGGGGCCCGTGGCCCTGCTTTTCCATATCCTGTCTGTGCCGCCTTCCATGGCCCGGGCACCAGCAGCGTGCGATGTCCCCTCCGTCTGCGTGCTCTTGCCCTCTGGGATTTTAGCCGTTCTGCCGGGTGAGGTGACATGGTGGCCTTGGTTGGCACGTCCCGGGTGACCAGCGGCGGTGAGCATTCTCGCACGCTTGTCGGCCACTTGCATTCTCTCGAGAACTGCCTCTGGAGAGCTTTTGCCGCCCCCGACCGGGTTGGCTGTGTATTTTGGTGGGCTGTTTCAGGTTGCTGGTGTTTACCGGTGTTAGTCCTCTGTCGGATACGTGGCTTACAAGTGTTTCCCCATTCTGTTGGCTGTGTCTTCACTCTTGAGCGCTCCTGGCTTTGATAAAGCCCCGTTTGCTCAGCTTTGCTTTCGTCGCCCGAGCTTTGAGGGTCTTGTCAAAGAAGCCGTCCCCTGCATCAGTGTCTGAGTGTCTCCTGTTTCCTCCAGCAAATTCAAAGTCTCAGCTTTTAAACTGAGTTCTTTGATTCATCTTGAGTTGATTTTTGTGTATGGTCAGGGGTATGGGTGTAACTTCATTCATACACACACACACACACACACACACACAGTTTTGCCACCACCATTTGTGGAAGAGATTATCTATATTCCACTGAGCACTTTTGTCAAAAATCAGTTGGCTGTATGTACGTGGGTTAATTTCTGGACTTTATTCCATTGATCTGTGTATTGGTTTTTATGTCAGTGCCATGCTGTTTTTTGTTTAAATTTTATTTTTTATTTATTTCAAGAGCAGAGTTACAGATGTAACAGGCAGATAGGATTAAATTGATTAGATTTGTGAGCTGGAGACCACGTCTTTCCCTGCCCCCCTCTTGATCGCACCTGACCTCACCTGTAAGCCCTCCTGCCAAACAGACTACGTAACCACGCCCCTTTGGAAGTGAATAAAAAGCCTGGAGCACCTGGGCCTTCTCGCTTATTCGCCCCCACACCTCTTGGCGTGGGCGCTCTTTTGGCCACCCCGATGCCTGCTCACCAGGGGGTCCACATGCTCCCCCACCCGGGGGGCTCCCCTGCCCGGGTACTCTCCTGCCCGGGTGCTCTCCCACGGTCCATGTACTCCCCTGCCCGGGGGGCTCCCCCGCCTGGGTGCTCCCCTGCCCGGGTACTCCCCTGCCCGGGTGCTCCCCTGCCCGGGTGCTCCCCTGCCTGGGTGCTCCCCTGCCCGGGTGCTCTCCCACCCAGGTGCTCTCTTGCCCGGGCAATGAGAGATTTAGAACCACAGGGTGCAGCGGGGTCATTACACAGATCGCCCCTGGTGGGAGCAGATTTTTTGAAGATTTATTTAGTTATTTGAAAGGCAGAGTCGCAGAGGCAGAGAGGGAGGGAGGGAGAAAGGGAGGGAGGGAGGGAGGGAGGGATCTTCCTTCACTGGTTTATTCCCGAATGTCTGCAGTGGCTGGAGCTGGGCCAATCAGAAGCCAGGAGCTTCTTCCAGGTCTCCCAGTGGGGCCCAAGGACTTGGGCCATCCTCTACTGCTTTTCCAGGCTGTTAACAGGGAGCTGGATTGGGAGTGGAGCAGCCGGGACTTGAACTGGTGCCCATATGGGATGCTGGCACTGCAGGCGGCGGCTTTCCCTGCTGTGCCGGGGCCCCACCGGGCAGCAGATTCTTTTCGGGGCTGTGCTTGTGCTAGCCCCCAGTAGCCTGGGTGAGTCCCCGGCTCACATAGAGCGTGTGATTGCAGCTCTGGGCTGATGCCCCC
This sequence comes from Oryctolagus cuniculus, assembly GCF_964237555.1. NCBI lineage: Eukaryota > Metazoa > Chordata > Mammalia > Lagomorpha > Leporidae > Oryctolagus > Oryctolagus cuniculus. Next base: position 118,139,579 of record NC_091439.1, read on the forward strand.
AAACTCCCGCAGCTGCGGGATTGGGGGACCCGTCCTCTGTCCCACACGTTGTCCTGACTCCGACAGAACAGAGGGCGCTGCACGGCTGCTCACTGCCAAGTACGGCGCTCCGCGTGGATGGAGCAGCGAGCAAAGCGTCGCGGCTTCCCTGGGCCCAGCCCTGCAGTCGCTCCGACCCCAGGCAGCTCCCCAGGCTGAGGCCAAAGTCAGCAGTGACTGCAGGGCTCCCCCTTGGCTCCAGCCGCGGCCGCAGGGCACGTGCCGATTTCTCCATCCTTGACGAGGAAGGTGGTGGCTCACAGCCAGCGTGGGCTGCGCCACACCGGTGTCCGTCCTCTCTGCTCTTGTCCCACGGGGTCTTTGCCGTTTTGTTACTTTGCAGAAGATTTCCATCGGACCCATGGAGACGTGTGCTTTGCTTCTCTTCCTGTCCTGGAGCGGCTGAAGTTAGCCTGGCTGTACCCTTTCAGACGAACTTTGTGAGTCACCAGCTTTGATGAGAGCCAGGATAGCGGGAAAATGATGTTTTGCCCTCAAAAGCCAGTTAGCAAATGCTTTCTGTTTCGTGTGAGATCATATGGGGAGCAGGCTGGGCGTGGTTGTGGGGCAGGGAGCAAGAGTGTGGTGAGTTTGCCTGGGGTGGACAAGGCAGATCTGCAGGGCAGTGATGGGCGATGCCCGTCCAGGAGCTGCCAGGACAGCAGGTGCACAGCAGGGGGCCCAGGGGTCCAGGTGTGAGCCCACGAGAGCCATTGAGTGTTTTCACCCGGAGCAGCCCCTGGGAGTTGCAGGGTGGTGCAAGGCGGCTGCTTGAGCGGCGGCCAGGGGCCCGGAGGTTGGTGCCACTGACTGAGGGGAAGCCGAGAGCGGTGTGGATGCATCCCCACCCCAGGGGAGAACCCAGCCCCAGCTGTGCAGAGCAGGATGGAGAGGGGAGGCGCAGGCAGCGGCGTCTCCTGGCTCTACCCACGTGGAGCACCCGTCACAGGCTGGGAAACTGAGGCAAGGCTGGGTGCCAGCCGTGCAGAGGTGGAGGACCCCGCCAGGGAGCTGTGCACGGGGACGCGGTGCTGAGCGGATGGAGCTTCTCACGAGGCAGGTTGCAAGGAGCACGGTGGGGCAGTGAGAGCCCGGGCCGTGGGGTCTCGTCTGCCGTAGCCCCTCTGCGGTGGACGGCCGAGCCGAGCAGCTGTCCCCAGACCCTGTTAGGTGACCCCAACTTCAGAGCTCACAGGATGACAAACCAGAGTCACGCGCAGAAGTCTTGCAGTTCCTAACTGTCACGCGGCAGTGCGGTTAAAACTTCACGCGTGGAAAACCTTCACATTGCTGCATCCGACATCCCCTGATGGCTGCCTCCTGTCTTGTTGCTGCTTTTGAGAAGTTTCGGCTTCCGCACGGCCCGCATCCCTGCCCTGCCTTCCCCTAGTGTTAACTCTGCGTGGGTGTTGTGCATCCCAGCCGAGAGGCCGTCAGGTGCATCGTGGGTAACCAACCCTCATGGTTACTAGTGTCCATGTCTGTGCTGCTGATGGAGGTCCCCACCGTGTCTCCCGCCCTGGCAGCCCTGTGCGCCCCCTGCTGGTTCCTTCAGGTAGGTGGCCTTGGCAGCCCGGCTTCTCAGCTGCTAACCCGCAGCCACGTTCCCACAGACCTCTTTGTGTCTTGCTGGTTTTAAATTGCTGAGCAGTGTTTCGTGGTCCCTTGCCTACTGAAGGGCGTCTTGGTTGCGTCCAAGTTTGGTAAGTGTGGACAAGTGTGTGTGGGCGTCCGTGTGGCTGTGTCCCCACCCCCTGCTGGACTGAGAGGCAGATGGGGCCGGAGCCTGCCATGCGTGGTCGGCAGTGAAGGCCTGGGGGAAGAGGTCAGGATCGCTCGGTTTAAGGGTCCTGGATCTGCGTTGTTCCCAGGGCTGGCGATGGGGGCTCACGCGCGTGGTTAATGCAACATCGATATTTCTGCAGACGAGACACTCGGTTCTCAGATGTTGTACTTCTCCTGGCTCACAGAACTGTTCAGGAACCCAATTCACTTCCTCACAATCTGTGAGTTCACAGCCTCGCTGTCGCCTTTGGTTTGTAAGGAACCGCCCGGAGGGCCGTGCCGTTTGCCCAGCCACCAGCAGTGGTGAGGGCCCTGGGCCCCACATCCTCGCCCGGCAGGCATGAGGTGGCGTCCGCTGCTGGCCTGGTGTCCGTCTCCCCTGTTGTGGGCTCACAGGCCGTGCCTGTGTCTTTAAGGCGGTCTCTCTCGAGGTCTTTCCCATTTGTAAGTGGGGCTGCCTTTTCCTCACTGTTTGAGTTTTAAGAGCTCTGTGTGTCCTGGACAGCAGCTGCGCCTCTGTTTTCTCCCAACCGTGAACTTGTTCCCCAGGGCGCCGTCTTTCCCAGAGCAGGTGGCTTTAACTGTAAGGCAGCCTGACCCGACGACGCGCTCTCGTGGACAGTGCTTCCCTGGTGATCTCAAAAGTCGGTACTGGGGCCGGCGCTGCGGCACTGTGGGCTAAGCCTCAGCCTACGGCGCCAGCATCCCATGTGGGCGCTGGTTCCTGTCCTGGCTGCTTCTCTTCTGATCCAGCCATCTGCTGTGGCCTGGGAAAGCAGCAGAAGATGGCCCAGGTCCTTGGCCCCTGAACCTGCATGAAAGACCTGGAAGAAGCTCCCGGTTCCAGATGGACCCAGTTCTGGCCGTTGTGGCCATTTGTGGAGTGAACCAGCAGAACTCTCTCTCTCCTTTCCTCTGTCTGCAATTCTACCTCTCGAGTAAATTAACAAAATCTTAAATAAAAAAGAAGGTGTCACCAAACTCAGGGCCACTAGACAGTGCCCTCTGTTCTCCTCTACGAGTTTTGTAGTTTTGGTTTTTCATTTGGTTCTGTGACCCATTTTTAGAAAAGGTGTGTTCATGTGTGTGTTGGAAGTTAGAGGGAGACAGGGTAAGCGGGAGATCCTCCATGCCCTGGTTCACTGCCTGTAGAGCCTCACTGGCTGCGCTGGGCCAGGCCACAGCCAGGAGCTTCCTCTGGGTCTCCCCCGTGGTGGGAGGGGCCCGGGCCCAGCCTTTGGTGCCTTTCCCAGGTGCATTAGCAGGGGCTGCATTGGAGTGGAGAGTGGGCACAGGATCCAGGACGCTGGTGTCCCAGCCGGCGGCTTTCCCCGCTGTGCCGCGCCGGCCCCTGTGATCTGTTTTAAAATCAGTGTCACAAAGGCGCAGGGTTAATTTGGACTTGCGTTTGGGTGATGTTTTGCGGATCTGTGCACTTGTCCCAGCACTGTGGGTATAGCTTTCCTTCTGGCCGCTGTGCACTTGTGTGGGTCTCTCAGAGCCCCCGTTTCTGCTCCATTTGATGTCTGTTCTTTACACAACAAGTCTAAGTCGCTGTCTCCAGCATGTAGCCTTGCAGTGAGTCTGAGCACGCGGCCACGCCAGGCCCACGTTCAGCTCCTGTCGACCGACTGCGGAGTGTTTTGTCCGTGACCGCAGGCTGCTCGGGTGACGTTGAAGAGGCCTGGAGTCTCAGACGGGGCCGTCAGAGCTGCCGCACCGGGCAGGGGCCGCCTCCTGCAGAGGAGCCGCGTGTCCTGTGGCCGTGCTGAGATCACGTCACCGTCAGGGTGGGTTTGCTGCCTTTAAATCCCCTTCCTCTCCACATGTCCACCTTTTGCTTTCTTATTGTCGCAACCAGGACTTCAGTATGATGACAAGTGGGAGGGCTGAGAGCAGGCGTCCTGGGAGGGAGGGGCGGGCGCCCTGGCTGTTCCCCGGTCTCGGGGGAAGGCGGAGTTTCATGCCTAAATGCAGCGTGAGCTGGGGGCTGCGGGTGGCGTGGATGCAGGTGTTCAGGTGGCGGCTTGGCCTCCTGCACAACACTGGTCCTGCTGCTGCTGCTGCTGCTTTTTTTTTTTTTAAGATTTATTTATTTATTTGAAAGTCAGAGTTACACAGAGAGAGAAGAGGCAGAGAGAGAGAGAGAGAGAGAGAGAGAGAGAGAGGTCTTCCATCCAATGGTTCACTCCCCAGATGGCTGCAACGGCCAGAGCTACGCCGATCCGAAGCCAGGAGCCAGGAGCTTCTCCTGATCTCCCATGTGGGTGCAGGGCCCAAGCACTTGGGCCATCCTCCACTGCTTTTCCAGGCCACAGCAGAGAGCTGGATCGGAAGAGGAGCAGCCGGGACTAGAACCGGTGCCCATCTGGGATGCTGGCGCTGCAGGCTAGGGCTTTACCCCACTGCGCCACAGCTCCGGAATGCTGGCCCTCCTTCATGTGCGTTTGCTGACTTGTGTCTTTCAAGGTACTGGTCCATTTCCTCTGAGTTATCTGGTTTATAGGCAGAAAGCGATTCATAGTATTGATTTTCTTTTATAATTCTTTGTAAATTTTATTTCTATTTACTGGACAGGGACACACACAGCTTCCAACTACTGGATTACTCCCCCACATGCCCTCCCCGCTGGGACTGGGCAGGGCCACGGCCAGGAGCCCAGAAGTCAGCACACGGCTCCCACGTGGGTGGCAGGGACCCGGCTATGTGAGCCGTCACGGGCACAGGTGAGCAGCAGGCCAGGACGCAGGGCTGCGCCCACGTGAGGCGGGGCTGCCCCACGCGGTGCCCTAGCTGCTGTGGGGCCAGGGCTCTGCGCCGTCTCTGCTCTCCTTCCTCACCTGGCTGGAGGCTTCTCGGTCTCACTGCTCCTTCCAAGGACTGGCTTTGGTGCCGGGAGCTCTCACGGTTCCGGTTCTCCGTGTCCTGGAGCTCCACAGCTCAGCGCTCGCGCTAGCTCTGCTCTCTCCTTCCAGTCGCGGGAGGGAGCAGTGCTGCGACTGATGCCCGATCAGCCGTCGTCCTGTGCAGATTGACGCGAGCTGTTTGCGTTTTCGTTGTGTTTCGACGCTAAAGCTTCTCAGGGACCCCTCAGACCCGCGTGTTACTGAGCGGCGGAGGCCTTGATTCCGAGTACTTCGGAACCTGCCGCTCTCTCTGCTGTTGGTTTGAGGCTTAACTCCACCGCAGGCTGGGTGCGTGCCTCCTAGGGTGTGTTGAGCGGGTGAGGGTGTGTTTCATGGCCCGGCGTGTGGTCTCTCCTGGCGAAGGTTCCATGCGAGGGGGAGAAGCGTGCGCTCTGTGGGGCCGGGTGCACAGCACGCGCGTGTCCCACTCAGCACTCCGTCGGCCGCTGGTGCCGTGCACTCCGGCTGCGCCCTGGCTGCCGGCGAATCCGTCCCTTCACAGCGCGGCAGTGAAGCCGTCCGTCTGCTGTCCTGTCACCCGGCGTTCTGATGCTCATCGAGGCGTGTGCAGACACCTTGGAGAGCTGCGCCGCCGGCACTGTGTGAGCCCCGTTCATCGCTGCCGGCACCGCGTGTTCGGAGGTTTGCTTTCTTGGACGTCGGCGCCGCTGCTTCTGTCTTCTGGTCAGTGTTAGCAGCATGTCCTGCTCCGTGCTTTGGCTTTAAAGCATTATCTTCAATGTGTGGACAAGGACTGCACATCTCTGGGGTAGAGTGATCTTCCGTTAGTCTTTTTTTTTTTTTTTTTTTTTGACAGGCAGAGTGGACAGTGAGAGAGAGACACACAGAGAAAGGTCTTCCTTTTGCAGTTGGTTCACCCTCCAATGGCCGCCGCGGCTGGCGCGCTGTGGCCGGCACACCGCGCTGATCCAATGGCAGGAGCCAGGTTCTTATCCTGGTCTCCCATGGGGTGCAGGGCCCAAGGACTTCTGCCATCCTCCACTGCACTCCTGGCCACAGCAGAGAGCTGGCCTGGAAGAGGGGCAACCGGGACAGGACCGGTGCCCCAACCGGGACTAGAACCCGGTGTGCCGGCACCGCAAGGTGGAGGATTAGCCTAGTGAGCTGCGGCGCCAGCCCCGTTAGTCTTACACGCTGTGCGTGACCAGCTCAGGGCACTGGCTTACCTACCACCTCTTTGTGATGAGGGCGTCACCAGTCTTCTCCTCGAGGGTTGGGGCGTGTGACAGGGTTCCCTTCTGAGAGATGCAGTACCGGAGCCCAAGACCTTATTTTCCCACCTGGCCGTGGCTGTGCCTGCTCACCAGCCTCTGCCCGCCCCCTCGCCTCTCCTCCCCCACCTCTGGTAAACACACTCCCCTGCTCTGCGGTCAGTGAGACAGCGGGCCGCTGACGGAGGTCCCGCGTGGGAGCTGAGTGCTGCCCCGTGTGTGCGCAGGCTCACTCAGGGTCACCTGGGGAGGGCACGGTGCTCCGAGCCTGGACTGCGGTGAGCGGGGCTGCAGTGGGCGTGGGGTAGACGTTCTCCCCTCTGCACCCCAGGGTCCCTCCGTCTGCCTGTGATTTTCTGTCGTGGCCGCACTCCGGGTGTTCCCAGCGCCGTGTGAGGAGGTCCGCTTTGTGACATCTTGTCTTCTAGATCACAGCCGTTCTAACCGCAGTGAGGTGTGATCCCACTGTGGCATTGTTTTATACCAGTCGATCATTTGTGTGTCTCCTTCCGAGGTGTGTATAGTCAGTTCTCTTGCCCACTTTTACGGATTATTACTATTTTTGCTGCTGAGTTATTGGAATTCCTTTTACATTCTGGATGTGAACTCCTTGTCAGATTTATAGCTCCTGACCATTTTCTCTATTTCTGTGGGTTGTCTGTGCAGAAGCTTTGCTTTGATGGAATTCCCTTCTATTCTGCGTTGCCGTCTGTGTTTGTGTTGTCTGAAACACCCATGCCGAGGCTGACATCGCGGGCGTGGCCCCGGGTTCCTCCTGTAGGTGTGCAGTTTTGGGTTTCAGCGTTGACTCCTTGCTCTATGCGAGTGGATTTGCCTGTGGTGGGAGACAGGGGCCTGGTCTCCCCTCCAGCCGCCATCCAGTGTTCCGGTGCTGTTTATTGAAGAGTGTCCTTGTGCCAACGCGTGCTCTTTGAGAACTTGCCTGGCGGCGCACGAGTCCATCTGTCACCTCTGCCCTGCCTGCCGTGCGAGTGCCGGCTGTTGTGGTTCCTGTAACTGGAGTCTGTTCTGGAGCAGGTAGTGCACGGCTCCAGCTTTGGCCATTCAGGTTCTTTCATGGTTCCACAGAGCTGCTCTTGGCGTTTTGGTAGGGACTGTGTTCAGGACGCGCTGCCCTCGAGTGGCGTGGCACCGTTAGCAGTGCTGCTGTCCCCCGCAGCGGACTCTGCCTGCCTCTCCCTTTGTGTCCCCTTCAGTGTCTGCACCGTGTCTGTCCCGTGTCTGTCACCGTGTCTGTCACTGTGTCAGCACCGTGTCTGCACCATGTCTGTCACCGTGTCTGCACCATGTCTGTCACCATGTCTGCACCGTGTCTGCACTGTGTCTGTCACTGTGTCTGCACCGTGTCTACACCGTGTCTGTCACCGTGTTTGCACCGTGTCTACACCGTGTCTGCACCGTGTCTACACCGTGTCTGTCACCATGTCTGCACCATGTCTGTCACCGTGTCTGCACCATGTCTGTCACTGTGTCTGCACTGTGTCTACACCGTGTCTGTCACCATGTCTGCACCATGTCTGTCACCGTGTCTGCACCGTGTCTGCCCCATGTCTGTCACCGTGTCTGCCCCGTGTCTGTCACCATGTCTACACCATGTCTGTCACCATGTCTGCACCGAGTCTGCACCGTGTCTGCCCCGTGTCTGTCACCATGTCTACACCATGTCTGTCACCATGTCTGCACCGAGTCTGCACCGTGTCTGCCCCATGTCTGTCACTGTGTCTGTCACCATGTCTACACCATGTCTGTCACCATGTCTGCACCGAGTCTGCACCGTGTCTGCCCCATGTCTGTCACTGTGTCTGCACCATGTCTACACCGTGTCTGTCACCGTGTCTGCACCGTGTCTGTCACCGTGTCTGCCCCGTGTCTGCACAGTGGAGAGGTGCTGTGTGGGGAGAAGTGTGTGTGTCCAGCTGTGGACAGGTGCTATGAGTGGGGAGACGTGTGTGTCCAGCTGTGGACAGATGTGTGTGTGTGGGGAGAAGGGTGTGTTCCCCAACTGTGGACAGGTGCTGTGTGTGGGGAGAAGTGTGTGTTCCCCAGCTGTGTGCAGGTGCTGTGTGTGGGGAGACGTGTGTGTCCAGCTGTGGACAGCTGTGTGTGTGTGGGGAGAAGTGTGTGTGTCCAGCTGTGGACAGGTGCTATGTGTGGGGAGATGTGTGTGTCCAGCTGTGGGCACGTGCTGTGTGTGGGGAGAAGTGTGTGTTCTCCAGTGTGGACAGGTGCTGTGTGTGGGAGAAGGGTGTGTCCAGCTGTGAACAGGTGTGTGTGTGTGGGGAGAAGTGTGTGTCCAGCTGTGGGAAGGTGCTGTGTGTGGGGAGACGTGTGTCTCCCAGCTGTGGGAAGGTGCTGAGTGTGGGGAGACGTGTGTGTCCAGCTGTGGACAGATGTGTGAGTGGGGAGAAGTGTGTGTGTCCAGCTGTGGACAGGTGCTTTGTGTGGAGAGAAGTGTGTGTCCAGCTGTGGACAGGTGTGTGTGTGGGGAGACGTGTAGGTGTCCAGCTGTGGGCGGGTGTGTGTGTGGGGAGAAGTGTGTGTCCAGCTGTGGACAGGTGCTGTATGTGGGATGATGTGTGTGTTCAGCTGTGGACAGGTGTGGGGAGAATTGTGTGTCCAGCTGTGGACAGGTGTGTGTGTGGGGAGAAGTGTGTGTTCCCCTGCTGTGGGCAGATGCTGAGTGTGGGGAGAAGTGTGTGTCCAGCTGTGGACAGGTGCTGTGTGTGGGGAGAAGTGTGTGTCCAGCTGTGGACAGGTGTGTGTGGGGAGAAGTTTGTGTCCAGCTGTGGACATGTGTGTGTGGGGAGAAGTGTGTGTTCCCCAGCTGTGGACAGGTGTTGTGTGTGGGGAGAAGTGTGTGTTCCCCTGCTGTGGACAGGTGTGTGTGTGGGGAGAAGTGTGTGTTCCCCTGCTGTGGACAGGTGTGTGTGTGTGGGGAGAAGTGTGTGTGTCCAGCTGTGGACAGGTGTGTGTGTGTGGGGAGAAGTGTGTTTCCAGCTGTGGACATGTGGTGTGTGTGGGGAGAAGTGTGTGTTCCCCAGCTGTGGACCGGTGTGTGTCTGGGCAGAAGTGTGTGTCCAGCTGCGGACAGGTGTGTGTGTGAGGAGAAGTGTGTGTCCAGCTGTGGACATGTGGTGTGTGTGGGGAGAAGTGTGTGTTCCCCTGCTGTGGACAGGTGCTGTGTGTGGGGAGAAGTGTGTGTCCAGCTGTGGGCAGGTGCTGTGTGTGGGTAGAAGTATGTGTTCCCCAGCTGTGGGCAGGTGTGTGTGTGGGGAGAAGTGTGTGTTCCCCAGCTGTGGACAGGTGTGTGAGTTGGGAGAAGTGTGTGTGTCCAGCTGTGGGCAGGTGTGTGTGTGGGGAGAAGTGTGTGTTCCCCAGCTGTGGACAGGTGCTGTGTGTGGGGAGAAGTGTGTGTTCCCCAGCTGTGGACAGGTGTGTGTGTGTGGGGAGAAGTGTGTGTTCCCCAGCTGTGGACAAGTGCTGTGTGTGGGGAGACCTGTGTGTCCAGCTGTGGGTAGGTGTGTGTGTTTATTGTCTCGTAGCAGTGTGGCTAGCTACTCATGTTTGGTATCCACTAGTGTAGCATTGTTTTCATTCCTTCAGATTCAGTGCCTGTGTGTCCTTACAGGTCAGCATGAAGCGAGTTATTTTTCTCATCTGTTCAGGGACTGAATTGTGTGACCCACTGCATTTGGATTCAAGGTAACCAGAGGTCAGGAAGGACTTACGTGCGGGCTGCTGTTTGTTTTCTGGATGTAGACGTTTTTCCTCCTCTTTTCCTTTGTGGTTGAGGCCTTTCTCTGGAGTGTGGTTGACCCCTTGCCTTTTATTTGTAGTGTCCGTATCACGATTTGTTGCTTTGTGGTCGCCATGAGACTCACACAAGCACCATACGGTTATAAAGTGACTCTCGCAGATGTAACTTGCCTTTGATCACAAAGGACAGACACAGTGAAACTCAGTGTTGCAGCTGCATTCCCCTCAATGTTGACTTTTTATGTCGCAATTTCCTTTTTATATTGCCTCGCCCTTGACAAGTGTCGCAGTTATAATCCCTTTTATACTTCTGTATCTTAGCCTTCTCATTAAGGATATAAGTGGGTTACACTTCACAGTTATTTGTGGGGTGGCACTGTGGGATAGTGGGTAAAGCCGCTGCCTGCAGCACCGGCATCCCATCTGAGCCTCCCAGGTTTGACTCCTGGCTGCTCCACTTCTGATCCAGCTCCCTGCTAATGTGCCCGGGGTAAGCAGCAGAGGATGGCCCAGTGCCTGGGGCCCTGGTACCCACATGGCAGACCTGGAGGAAGCTCCTGGCTCCTGCTTTTGGCCTGGTCCATATCCGGCCATTGTGGCTGTTTGGGGAGTGAACCAGTGGACAGAAGATCTCTTGGTGTCTGTCTGTCTGTCTCTCTCTTTCTGTAACTCTGCCTTCCAAATAAATAAATCTTGAAACATTTTATTTCTTAGTTTATTTGAAAAGCAGAGAGTATGAGAGAGACAGGTGGACTGATGATGACCAGCCTTGTCCTCACTGGCTCCATCCCCAAGTGCCTGCAGCACTCAGGCTTAGACCAGGCTGCAGCCAGGAGCCCGGGATTCCAGCTGGGCCTCTCCTGGGCGTGGCAGGGGTCCAGGTACACCTGCTGACGCCCAGCATGCAGGTAAGTGGGAAGCCGGAACTGCAGTGGGGCCAGGACTTCAGCCCAGGCACTGGCAGGCCAAGCGGGCGCCCCAAGGGACGGCATAACGGCTGTGCCCGACAGCTGCCCCTGCACAACTGCTGAGACAAGCCGAGCCCCTCTGCTGTTTCTTCTCGCGCACGGCGGTCGTGTTTTTGGGTTGGGAAACACTGTTAGCATGTCCTTGTGGACGCTCTGGTGGTGAGTTCTGTGTTTGGGTTGCGTTTGTCTCACCGCCTGTCTGAGGGTCTGCTGTCGGCGGCCCAGTGCTCTCGGTGGGCGTGGCCGCGCCCAGCTCTCTGGACTGAGCACCCACTGACCTGTTGGTGTCTGGGCCCAGTGCTCTCGGTGGGCGTGGCCGCGCCCAGCTCTCTGGACAGAGCACCCGGTGACGCCCAGGTCATTGCTTCTCTGTTCTCGCTGCCCTCCGAGCCCTCTGTCCCGGACTTCTGAGGACTTTTCCTCGGCGTGGGTGTGGCTGCGAGGTGTGGGCCAGGTCTCTGCTGACCCCGACCTTGCTTGTGTGGACGCTTGTTTCCTCTCCAGGGCTGGGAGCTTTCTGTTCCGTAGAGGAGGCTTTCTGTCCCTTTGTCATGTCCAGGTCCCTCTGAACTGCAAGGAAGCTCTTCTCTCGGCCCCGCCCCGCGTGCCCTTGATCTGCTCTCTCCTCCACCTGCTGGCCGAGCCTCTCCTGCAAGCCTCTGGGGGTGTGGCGCAGCCATGGGCCAGATGCCCTAGTGTTGGTCATCTCTGCCGGCTTTGTGGGTTGAGGTCTGTGGGGAACCTGATGCTGCCTCAGAGGTGAGACGCGCGATGGAGGGCGAGTGTGACCCCCACTCCAACAGGGCGCTCTGCTGTGTGACCCTGTGTGGAGAGACAGGAGGCGCCCCAGGAAGCATGACCACAGGAGTCTGCAGGGAGCCGGCGGAGGGCGGCGCGCGGAGCAGGGCAGCCTCACAGCGGGCACTGCTGTGCGGGGCGCGGGGGCCCCGCGTCCACTCGCCCAGTCCCGCAGGCTGCTGAATAGAACGCACCAGAGGCCCCGGGGCGTCGGGGGCTGGGAGCCAGGACATCGTTTGCATAGTTGTATTCATATATTTATATATGCTCTTTTAAAATACTTATTTACTTGGAAGGCAGAGTTAGAGAGAGAGAGAGAGAGAGAGAGAGAGAGTCAGTCTTGCATCCACTGCTTCAATCCCCAGATGGCTGTTATGGCTGGAGCTGGGCTGATCCGAAGCCAGGAGCTTCTTCTGTGTTTACCACGTGGGTGCAGGGGCCCAAGCACTTGGGCCGTCTTCTACTTTCCCAGGCCATGAGCGGGGAGCTGGGTCGGAAGACGAGCATCCGGAACATGAACCAGTGCCCGTATGAGATGCTGGCACTGCAGGCGGCAGGCGGCCTTACCCACTATGGCACAGCGCCGGCTCCTCTATATACTCTTTAAAAACTTCAGAACATTGCTTGGGGTCTTACGGGAGGCATTTCCTGCTGTCTCCGGCCACGCCTGCATCTCCAAGTGTGTGGGGAGGTGGCAGGCAAGGTGCCTCTGCCCACGGAGGGGACATACCTGAAGTCGTGCGATACCTGGGAGGGCAGGTGTGCTGGCAGTCCCTTCCTCCCGGCGAGGGAGCCCCCTTCTCAATTCAGCAAGCCAGTCACAGAGGAGTGGGGGTGCTCTGCAGGGACAGGCTCCAGGGACGCCTGTGGGACCCTGTGCAGGGGACAGGATCCTGTGGCCGACTGGGGGTGGGGACGCCCGTGGGACCCTGTGCAGGGGACAGGATCCTGCGGCCGACTGGGTGTGGGGACGCCCGTGGGACCCTGTGCAGGGGACAGGATCCTGCGGCTGACTGGGGGTGGGGACGCCTGTGGGACCCTGTGCAGGGGACAGGATCCTGCGGCCGACTGGGGGTGGGGACGCCTGTGGGACCCTGTGCAGGGACAGGATCCTGTGGCTGATTAGAGTGGGGTGAGAGAGGAGTGATGGCGTCAGAGACTGGGCCAGGGCTTCTGTGTGGCACCAAGACCAGCCCCAGAGCCTGGCTCTGGCCTTCACAGACAGGCCTGGCAGGGTCTCCACGGAGGCCACGTGCTGCTGGGGAGTCGGGCAGGTGGGCGGGCGGCCTGGCACCTGGGGCGCTGAGGAAGCAGTCGGAGAGGGGTGGGGCGGGGGGAGGCGCTGGGGGCGGCTTGGACGCACAGCACCGTGGGAGGCGCCGTGGCAGGGCCCGCTCTCAGCTCTGCTGTCCCGGCGGCGAGCATTGGCCTTGGCCACCTCGGCTGGATGGCAGAGGTGAGACCAGGGAGGCTGTACTGGGCAGGAAGCAGAGAGGGGAAGGTTCCTGGAGCTCTCTGTGGCCCCGAGGGAGCTGGGCTGCCATGGGAGTTTGGTCGGGGTCTCCATTCCACCCCGGGACTCCCCAGGCCCTCGGCTTCCTGCTGCTTCCAAATTTCTTTTCCTGGCGGCTTTCGGATCCTGCAGTTCACGTAAGCTGCAGCTGAGCTCCGGTCATGCTGAGGCAGGGCCGCCTGGCACAGGTGGGGTCAAGGCCGAGGCCAGGGCCCCTGGGAGAGCTGCACCTGAGGCACAAGGGCTGGACCCCATGCGTCCCCAGGCTCTCGGGATGCCTGTGTGGGAGGTCCAGCGCTCTGACCGCTGCAGTCCTGAGCACCGGAAGCTGGCAGACGCTTGCGCGAGAGCTTTCTGGTTCCCCTTCAACGGGGAGCCCCGCTTTTGGCCGGAACCTGTAGAGAAGCATGAAGAAATACACAGGGCCAACAGGTGAGGCCTCCGTGGCTGTGGGAGTGGGAAGCCACGGCGCAGAGTGCACACGTGGGCGGAGCGCCGTGAGGCCTGCTCGGGGGACCTGCCCTGGGGCTCGCAGAAGCGTGGGCAACCCCGGTGCTAGCGGCTCAGCGGGCAGGAGGCGCGTCCACGCCCACGCAGGCAGGCATCCCCCACCCTGCCTGCTCCGGCTCCTCGCGAGGTTCCTGGGCCCCGCCCTCATCCTGCGCTCACTGCGTGTGTGGACCTTCTGGGCACCTGTCATTCTACACAAGGCTGGTGGCTGAGTGGGTGTAGACGGTGCACGTGGTGGCTGTAGCTGTACCTGTCCTGACACAGATGCAGGAGGCCCGGCCTATGCCCCCTGCCCCACCCCCTGCTCGCCCCTGGCGCATCTGACCCTGCCAGGGTGCGGGTCCCCAGACAGCACCTCCATGCACGGCCAGGCACGGCGCCCACCTGCCTGCAGCGTCACGGAGGAATGCGCCTGGCCCCACGGAGACACACCTGGCTGTGAGTACAGCGCGGAGCGAGCCTCTCGTGGCAGCCTGGACGATCGGCACCAGCACAGGCTGCCGGGGGGCGCCCCCACAGTCCGACGAAGGCCGGCAGGTCCCGGCTCGTCTCTGGCAGTGGTGCTGTGGCCTTGGTTTTTTGGAAGAAACCAGCTGATTGTACTGGGCTTTCTTTACCACTTTAACCACTGATACAGACAACATTCCTTTTAAAAAACAAAAATGCAGCTTTTTGGTTTGTGCAAGTCTGGCTCCTGGCACCCCGTTCTAGATGGTGAGTCTGCCGAGAGGACAGGGTGGCGACCATCACGGTGACAGCCAGGTTCACGTCGGACCACGGAGACAAAGCAGGGTGCCCATTCCGCTGTGGCGGCCCTGCTGGCTCCGGGACCTGCTCTGAAGGGCTGGGAGCCTCGCACTGAGGTCACCTGCTGGCCAGGAGGGGTCTCCCCGGGGACCGGTGTGGCCAGGATGCACTGTTGTGTTTGGCTGTGGTGGGGCTCACAGGAGGACTGAGTCCCGCATGAGCCTGGTGCATGAACTGTGCACCGTGAGACCTGCGTGCCTTCCTCACACCCACGCTGCGGTCACATGGCTTCTGTGTCCCGTGATGGAAGGCCACGGGACTGTGCCGAGTCCTGGGACACGAGTGTCCAGTGCCACCTCCAGTGATGCCAGGGGCAGCCGGGGGAGGGAAGGGGGGGCGCTCACTGCTAGAGGGTTGAGGCCAATGCCTTTGGGGATCCTGAGAGAAAAGGAACACACAAAACGTTAATCCAAATCCAGAGGCCGCCTCTGCTCCGGTGTCGACCCCGGAATCAGACCTGACGGGTACGTGTGGGCTAATTCAGGACCCTGTTCCAGCAGATGTGGCGAGCGAGCAGGTGCAGGCCGCTGCTCTCTGTGGATTTCCTAGGTGACGGCCTTCCTCGGTCCACCTGCTCTTGTTTCTGGCATTCCGGGTGAACACAGGAGGAACGGCAGCGGCGCCCACTACTCAGGCTCCAGGTGTTTATTTGGGTAGAAAAGTGCGTTCCACACTGGGGAAACAGGATTTATTTCATAGAAGAATATTTCAGGGCTTTTTTTGCATTTTTCAAGGACATACATTCGTACTGATTTTTGCTTCCAAATATGTTTTAAGGCTGTTTGGTAAAATATATACCAGATACGAGGCTCAATTTACAGGGTTCTGTTCTTACAGGGAATTCTTAACTACTCAGCTTTAAAAAAGTAAAACTCTGAAGCTAAACATGCGTTACCCGCGGCTGCGCTCCAGGGCACCCCGCGCTTGCGCTCGGGAGGTGGCCTGGGAGGAGCGGGGCGGAGCGCACAGCCGCGCCCAGCCTCCCTGAGCAGCTCCTGCGGCCGGCCGAGAGCGCAGGGCTGGGGCCAGGGCGTGGAAGTGCGAGGGTCCGGGAAGAAACCAAGTTCCGGACGCGCAGGAACGCGCGCGGGGGAAGCCGTCTGCGTGGAACCCGCGCGCCAGGCTGCAAGCGCAGGGTCCGTGCGCGGACGCCCGCGGCCTGTTCCTCAGCCTGGGGGCCGGGGACGCGCTCCTGTCCTCTGTCCCACTGCGGGCGTCGCGGCGCGCTCCCCTCCCCTCCCCACCGCACCGCAGGCGGAAACCGAGCGCCTTTGCCACGTGTCTGCAGCTCTGAGCTCCTGGGGCTGCGGCGGCTCAGGGGCCTGAAACCAGCGAGCTTTCCAAGGGCGCCCTGGAGGCAGCCGGCCGCGCAGTTCGGGAAAACGCAGCCTCCGCGGGAGACGGAAGGTAAACGCCCGCCGGAGTGCGGGCTGCAAACCGTAGAAAACGCGGCGCTCTGGCACGAGGCGCGGCCCGCTCCGCTCCCGGCCGCTCCGGCCCGCGCCTGCGGCTGTAGCACCTGCCACCGGGGTCATCTGCCGCCTCTGGCGAGCGTGGGACGCGCCTGTCCGTGGTGAGGGTGCTGATTAGCGCGCGGTTTATAAAAATAGAAGTAACAAAACGTGGGCCGCGCGCCCTCTCGGAGGCGCCCACCGCGCTCCTGGCCACAGCGCGGCCTCTCCGGCACGGCGGGCAGCGGGGCTCAGAGCCGCGTCTGCGCCTCCGGGATGTAGATCTCTATGCTGTCCGCGCGCTCGGCCGCCGAGTTCTGCCGGAAGGACGCGGCGCGCTTGGCCGCCAGCAGCCGCCTTCGGGCCTCCTGGCGCTGCCTGTCGGGCAGGTCCAGAGACTTCTCTCGGGCGATGGGGAATTTCCCCTTGGGGGGCTTCTTTGGTATCGGCGGGGGCACCTTCCTCTCCTCCTGAAAAGCAGCACAAGCGAAAACGGGGGGGGGGGTTAGAGCGGGACGTGGGGCCACAGAGCAGGCCCGCCCGGCTCCCACCCAGGCCCTGCGCGGGTGGCACTTGGGTCAGCTCGCTGGACCTCCTGCAGCAGGGGTGGTGAGGGGAAGGGAAGGGATGTGCCCGCAGCCCTCCCACGCGCACTCCCGCAGGCACAGGGGCAGGTGCGGCCTGCACAGCTGGGCTAACCCGGGGCTGTGTGGGAGCTGCTGGCCAAGCCTCTGGCACCAGCAGTGCGTGGGGGCGCTGTGTGCGCTCAGCAGTTACTTCTGACCCTCGGCTCCAGCTCTCGGGTGAGTCACACCTGGACTCCTGCACTCTGCAAAGATGAACTTGACAGTGCTGCAGCAGAAGCAACCCAGGGGGGACGCTGTGTGTGGGGAGGTGGGGCCCGCCCCGGCCCAGTGCCTGGTGCTGTTCAGCGGCGGCCGCTGGCTTTCTGAGCGGAGTGGACGGGTGGGGTCCTCAGGAGGGCCCGAGTGCCCAGAGAACCTGCTCTGTGGCTTGACTCCGGCTATGGTGTGAGCCCTGCACCCCCTCGGGTGAGTTCCGGTGATCCCCAGCCCCTGCGCGTGGGCCTCCTGTGCACCACCTGCTGCACCTCACCGGGCGGCAGGTCCCTGGGGCCTGCTGATGGGCACCCGCGCTCCCACACTGTGCCTGCAGGAGGAGGGAGGGGGCGGGCAGTCCGAGGAGGCTATGAGACTGCAGGGGTCGTTCTGCAGCTCTGTCCGGACCCCGCCCAGGCACCTCGTCTCTGCCACACCACAGAAAGCTCAGCTCCCGAGTGCTACGAGAGGGCCCACCGTGGGAGCGCCGGGCCGGCGTGGGCCAGTGCGGCAGAGCTGCAGGCCGAGGTCAGGCAGCTGCCCACGGATAGTTAGGGCGTCCTGTGTCTGACCCGAGAGCTCCCGTGGCCGCTCCAGCGACCCTGCTCCAAGTCTGATGTCAGTGATCTGGGGTTCACTGCCTCGGGAGGAAGGGCCTCAGCTTTACCTGGGGGGCCCTGACCCCTCCACATGGGAGCGCAGAGTGCCATGTGCTGCCTGCCCCGTCCGTGCTCGGCGTGCACATGGACACGGACGCAGGGGAGAACCGGGCCTGGCTGGGGACCCCATGGGCGCCCGAACCTTTCTCTCTGGCGACTCCACCAGCTTCCAGTCGTTGAGCTTCAGCCGGTGCAGCTCGTCGAACTTCATGCTGACGTCCTCGATGGACAGCTGCAGCATGTCCCAGTACCCGGCCAGGTCCTGCGACGTAGGCCTCGGCATGGCGCTGGGGTCCTGGGGACACAGGGCAGTTAGGGTCTGGGGCTCTGCCCGCGAGGCCGACCCTTGGGAAGGCTCACCGGGAGCTCGGGGCACTTGGCTTCGGCACAGGCTGTGTGCCGTCGGCTCGTGTGCACGTGGAGAGCCGTCAGTGCTCCCTGCGGAAGGTGCTGGATGGTGCACGAGACGCCCTCGGGGCCGTGGGGTGCAGTCACGGTGGGTGGCGAGGATGGAGGGCGTGGGCTCGGGGCCAGCTCCGTGCTTCCTGACCGACCCCGCATCTCATCCTAAGGTCTATCAGTGGTGCGTGCCCTTAGCCTGCCCCTGTGTGGGGGGTGGGCAGCAAGGAAGCCCCTTGCTGAGTCCCAGGCCCAGGAGGCACAGGCCACGCCCACCACGGCCCGGGGGCACAGGCCACGCCCACCACGGCCCAGGGGGCACAGGCCACGCCCGCTGCGGCCCAGAGTGCCAGCGCCTTCCGCCCTTCCCTGCAATAGTGTGCCGTGTGTGCGGTTGGTCACCTGCCCAGTGGGAGCCCGGCCCCCCGGTGACCTCACACAGCCGGATTCTGGGGGATGGGGGTCAGGCAGCACTGATCTGAACTGGCCTGAAGCGCGCGTACCCCCGGCCCCCAGGAACTTATGCTCGGCTTGGCGTCCGCCTCACACTCAGGCCCCCCAGACTCCCTCGCACTCTCCTGGGCAGACTCCAGGGACTCCTGCTCCCGTGTCCTTGCCTCTCCGTGTCTTTCACGCACACCTATTTGACAGCTGTCATTCAAAATCCAGCGTGAGGCTTCCTGGGACTCACAGTATCCATGCGAGTCCACGTCCTTGTGCCCAGCCAGGCCCCGGCTCCACTCCAACAGACCTCCGCGTGCGCCAGCAGAGGGCGGCCGCGCGCCGCTCCAAAGCCAGGCTGGAGCGAGGCTCTGAACACAGCGCTGAGCTCTCGCTCCAGGGGACCCCAGGGGCTCTCCAGGGGACCCCAGGGGCTCTCCGTGAGGTCGCCGTCCGGGGCTCGGCTGGCAGCTCCACAGATGCCTGTGGGCTCCGCGCCGGCCTGAGCCTGCGCGAACAGGGCAGCCGTGGCGCCCACGCCCGAGCTCACACCTGGGGCTCCTTCCAGGGGAGGCCCAGGCTTGGGCGCAGGTTTCTGCTCACGGCCCCACGAGGCCGGCCCAGCTGTCCTGTGTGCAGCCTGGCTGGGATCCGGTTCTCTGGGTCAGTGCTGGGGGCAGGTGTTTCTGCCCTTGGGCATCTACCTGCACCGATGGGTTTAGGAACGCTCCCAAGGGCGTCCACGGCCGCACCACGCCACCTCCCCTGGCCTAGCATCCACACCCCGACGCTGACGTCAGTGCCTGCGCCCTGGCCAGGCCTTCCTTGGTGGCCTCCGCCGGTCTGGGTCAGACGCTGGCGTCTGCCCCCGTTTCTCAAGCGCTCTGATCCCCTGCACCTGCCCTGCGGTTCCCCCTGAAGTGCACTGCACCTATCCTGCCCCAGTGCCATTGCGCTCTGCCAGGCCCGGCCCCCGCAAATTGGTCAGTTTAAAAAAAGGAGCCCAGAAGGGGAGGAGCCCAGAGAAGCAGCCGCCCCACCTTCAGTGGCCTGACACCAGGGTGGGTAGGGAGGCCCCGCGGTGGCCGCGTGCTGTGTGGGGTCGCCTGTGCTGCAGCCCCATGGGCAGAGGGGCCGAGCACAGGCAGCCGCGGAGCCTGCGCATTGGCGATAAAGGTGACAGGCTCGCGACAACTCTGGAGACTGCGATTTTTAGCAACCCTAACTGAATGCCAGGGGGCGCCGTCTGCTCCGGGAGATCTTGCAGATAGAAACGAAACGCAGCACCTGCCGCCTGCGCCTGCGTGTGCACGCAGCTAACACGCGGCTGGGAGAAGTCCCCACGCGGGCTGGAGGGGTGCAGGAGAGGGGGCGTGTACATGTGTGTGTGCACACACGCCGTGCGTGAATACGTCCTGAGGTGGCTTCAGGCCGATGGGGAGATGGAGCTGGATAATGGGAATTCTCCACGGGCTTTCCGGACGCCCCTCCTGTGTGTGAACACGCACATGCGTGTTTAGTCGTGTGGATATGAGGATGCTGTAAAACTTAGTGGGAGTGCATACTGTGAAGAACTGTGCGTGGACTGCAAGTGCTGACACCAGGGTTAGTTTAATCCGTCATTTCGCAAACCTCTCCCAGTCCCCGAGGTTTCCCTCTCCTCGCTGCAGGAAGAACCGAGCCCGCCACCAGGGCTGAGCCACCGCTCCGGCTCCTCTCAGCGCCTCGGGGGCCGTCTGCTCCAGGCCTGCCCGACCCTGCCCTTGGCTTGTCATGCGACCCGAGCACCAGTCCGCTTCTCTAAGTCTCCGGGCCCTCCAGCCAGGCCCCCACCAACGCGTGCCACTGGCGGCCTCTGCCCCGGCTGCACCTTTAACTGGGGCCCAGGGATGCGTCTGTCCCCCAGGCTGGCACCCTCCTGTCAGCCGTGTGCAGACCCTGGCCTGGGACGCGCGCTCTGCTGTAGGTGGGGCCCATCCCAGGGCTGGGTCCACCCTGCAACACGGACTTGCGGCCATCCCCAGGGCTGGTACACGTGTTCCGTAGCACGCATGCGTGTAGGAGTTCTTTAGTTTTTCACCTGCTTGTTAAGAGCGGCAGAGACTGAGGGGGACCAGAGAGAGCCACCATCTGCGGGCAGCAGAGGAGCCGGCACTCGGACTGATGTGGGCCCGGGCCAGGGCCTGCTCCCCTGCAGGTGTTCCTGGGCAGGTCAGGGGCAGTGAGACCGGCAGTCAGGTGTCGAGGGAGGGTGTCCAGGCGGCACTCACCATGTTCTGCTGGCACAGCCAATAAAACTGCTGGAACTTCTGGGACATGAGGAGCTGGGCACTCCCCACGGCGCTCCGGATTTTACCGAGAACTGTGAAAAAACGAAGACAAGGAGGTTCAAGACTGGGTTCCAAGATGATGGGAGGGAGGGCAGCTGGCCTCGGGTGCCTGCCCCCTGCCCCTGCGCCAGCCTGCAGCCCCCTGCACCTGCCCCCAACCCCACTGCGCCTGCCCTCAGTTCCCTGTGCCTGCCCTTAGCCCCCTGCCCCCTGCCCCCAGCCCCCTGCACCTGCCTTCAGTCCCCTGCACCTGTCCCCAGTCCCCTGCGGCAGCCCTTAGCCCCCTGCCCCTAGCCCTGCCCTCAGCCCCCCTGTGCCTGCCCCCAGCCCCGCCCTCAGCCCCCCTGTGCCTGCCCCCAGTCCCCTGCACCTGCCCCCAGCCCCCTGCACCTGCCTTCAGTCCCCTGCACCTGTCCCCAGTCCCCTGCGGCAGCCCTTAGCCCCCTGCCCCTAGCCCTGCCCTCAGCCCCCCTGTGCCTGCCCCCAGCCCCGCCCTCAGCCCCCCTGTGCCTGCCCCCAGTCCCCTGCACCTGCCCCCAGCCCCCTGCACCTGCCTTCAGTCCCCTGCACCTGTCCCCAGTCCCCTGCGGCAGCCCTTAGCCCCCTGCCCCTAGCCCTGCCCTCAGCCCCCCTGTGCCTGCCCCCAGCCCCGCCCTCAGCCCCCCTGTGCCTGCCCCCAGTCCCCTGCACCTGCCCCCAGCCCCCTGCACCTGCCTTCAGTCCCCTGCACCTGTCCCCAGTCCCCTGCGGCAGCCCTTAGCCCCCTGCCCCTAGCCCTGCCCTCAGCCCCCCTGTGCCTGCCCCCAGCCCCGCCCTCAGCCCCCCTGTGCCTGCTCCCAGTCCCCTGCACCTGCCCCCAGTCCCCTGTGCCTGCCCTTAGCCCTCTGTGCCTGCCCCCAGCCCCCTGTGCCAGCCCGCAGCCCCCTGCACCTGCCCCCAGTCCCCTGTGCCTGCCCTCAGTTCCCTGTGCCTGCCCCCAGCCCCACTGCGCCTGCCCCCAGTCCCCTGTGCCTGCCCTCAGCTCCCCTGTGCTGCCCCCTGCCCTCTGTGCCTGCCCTCAGTCCCTTGCACCTGCACTTAGCCCCCTGCTCCTGCCCTCAGCTCCCCTGTGCTTCCCCCTGCCCCCTGCTCCTGCCCTCAGCCCCCCTGTCCCTGCCCCCAGTCCTCTGCGCCTGCCCTTAGCTCCCTGCCCCTAGCCCCACTGTGCCTGAGTCCCCTGCACCTGCCCTTAGCCCCCTGCGCCTGCCCTCAGCTCCCCTGTGCCTGCCCCAGTCCCCTGTGCCTGCCCTCAGCTCCCCTGTGCTGCCCCCTGCCCCCTGCCCTCAGCTCCCCTGTGCCTGCCCCTAGTCCTCTGCGCCTGCCCCCAGCCCCCCTGTGCCTGCCCCCAGTCCTCTGCGCCTGCCCCCTGCCCCCTGCGCCTGCCCCCAGTCCTCTGCGCCTGCCCCCAGTCCTCTGCGCCTGCCCCCTGCCCCCTGCCCTCTGCGCCTGCCCCCTCAGCCCCCCTGTCCCTGCCCCCAGTCCTCTGCGCCTGCCCCCTCAGCCCCCCTGTCCCTGCCCCCAGTCCTCTGCGCCTGCCCCCTCAGCCCCCCTGTCCCTGCCCCCAGTCCTCTGCGCCTGCCCCCTGCGCCTGCCCTCAGCCCCCCTGTCCCTGCCCCCTGCCCCCTGCCCCCTGCCCTCTGCGCCTGCCCCCTCAGCCCCCCTGTCCCTGCCCCCAGTCCTCTGCGCCTGCCCCCTCAGCCCCCCTGTCCCTGCCCCCAGTCCTCTGCGCCTGCCCCCTCAGCCCCCCTGTGCCTGCCCCCAGTCCTCTGCGCCTGCCCCCTGCGCCTGCCCTCAGCCCCCCTGTCCCTGCCCCCAGTCCTCTGCGCCTGCCCCCAGTCCTCTGCGCCTGCCCCCTGCGCCTGCCCCCTCAGCCCCCCTGTGCCTGCCCCCAGTCCTCTGCGCCTGCCCCCTGCCCCCTGCCCTCTGCGCCTGCCCCCTCAGCCCCCCTGTCCCTGCCCCCAGTCCTCTGCCCCCTGTGCCTGCCCTCAGCTCCCCTGTCCCTGCCCCCAGTCCTCTGCGCCTGCCCCCTGCGCCTGCCCTCAGCCCCCCTGCCCCCTGCGCCTGCCCTCAGCCCCCCTGTGCCTGCTCCCAGTCCCCTGCGCCTGCCCCCTGCCCCCTGCCCTCTGCGCCTGCCCCCTCAGCCCCCCTGTCCCTGCCCCCAGTCCTCTGCGCCTGCCCCCTGCGCCTGCCCCCTCAGCCCCCCTGTCCCTGCCCCCAGTCCTCTGCCCCCTGTGCCTGCCCTCAGCTCCCCTGTCCCTGCCCCCAGTCCTCTGCGCCTGCCCCTAGTCCTCTGCGCCTGCCCCCTGCCCCCTGTGCCTGCCCCCAGTCCCCTGCGCCTGCCCCCTGCCCCCTGCCCCCTGCGCCTGCCCTCAGCTCCCCTGTGCCTGCCCCCAGCGTCCCCAACGTCTAACGTGCCTTCCAACACTCGATTCCATTTGTGGTTCTCCGTGTGCTGCAGAAGCCACGGAGCCGATGCGTCACTAGGGAGGGCCGCAGGCTCTCAGCTCGGGGTCTGGAGGTCCACACCAGCCCTGCCCACGTCTCTGACACACTCATGATGTGAGCTCACCTTTTTAGGACATTTATTTGATCCTCCAGCCATTCCCCAGATGGCCTCAGTGGCCAGGCGGAAGCCAGGAGCTGCTTCTGGCTCTCCCGTGTGGCTGCAGGGGCCCGAGCACCCAGGCCCTCTCCCACTGCTTTCCCAGACCACCAGCAGCGAGCTGGGTGAGAAGCGGAGCAGCCGGGCTGAACCTGGACAGGTGGCGGCTGTGCCGGCTGGGCCACACCGCTGCCCGAGGGGACGCCCCGGTGAGGGTGAGCCTGTTTGGTAAGCAGTCAGCTTAATGCTCCTCATTCCTGCACGCTGAGCTTACTGTTTCATTGGTGGGATAAGCAGCAATGTGTGCGCTGGTGCCCACCCTCGGGACCTCACACCCTGAGGGCAGCTGTCACCGGCCACACTGCCAGCCTCCGGACGCTGGGGGAGGCTGCGGTGAGCACCCCTTCCGGGCACAAGGCAGGGCGCGGGGTAGGACCCTGGAACTGGTGCAGGGACAAGGTCCGGCCATCCAAGGCCGAGCAGCTCTCTCGGGCCCCAGCCTGAAGGTGACGTCACGCGGCCCTCTCAGCGCTCCTCCGACCACCAGGCTGGGGCAGGGGCTCGGCCCGGGGGTGCAGCCCCGCACCCCACGCATGGCCCTGGAACGCCGACTCCCAGCCCACGGGTTTCCTGACTTGAGTGCTGAACGCGTTTCAGGCGCTTGTTTTAGGAAGCCAGCGCCGCAGGAGCGCCCAAGGGATGAGCAAATGCGCCTGTTTCACTGCCCCGAGGCTGCTCTACAAGTCAATCTGTTATATAAAATGCAAGTTTACGTTCCTCATCTCCCCTTACCCTTAAAGCAGACCCCTGAGCCAAGACACTGGGATTTCTAGTCTTGTGCTGAACGTGGCGCTGAGTGCGGCGGGAGCTGCTACCCAGGGCACGAAGTGGGGCGTGGGGCTGGGGGCTGGGGCTGCGCACAGGAATTTGATCGCACTTGGTTCTTTCAGTTTCTTTTTCACGTCTTGTATAATCTCCATTTATTTCCCTTGAAATCTGCTGCAACTTATTAGGACAGCACTGACAGGATTTTCAGGTTCTGACTGTGAGGGGATTTTTGTAGTCTGTGGAGTGTTTCCATGAGCCACGCTGTGCCTGGGGTTTCCAGAAGCTGGGGGAGACAATTGCTCTGGGTGCCTCGTGGTCACAGCTGGGCACACCTGTCTTTCCCTGTTCATCTTCCCACGGCTGCTCAGCAGGAAGCCTGGTGTGCCGTGGACGTGGTCCTGGCTGAGCCCTGCAGCGGGGCCACCTCTGTCCTGCTCAGGGAGCGCCTCGGCCTCTCTCCAGCGATACTGTGAGTCCCAGGAAGCCTCGCGCTGGATTTTGAATGACAGCTGTCAAATAGGTGTGCGTGAAAGACACGGAGAGGCAAGGACGCGGGAGCAGGAGTCCCTGGTCTTGTTCCCTCAACAGGACACATCGTGGGGTGGACATTCGGCACAGTGGTTACAATGCTGCTTGGGATGCCCCCCCCCCCATCGGAGCACCAGGTTCAAGTCCAGGCTCGTCCACTTCTAATCCAGCCTCCTGCCAGTGCACCTGTGGGACCCAGAGTCGCGGCTGCTGGTGTCAGCCTGGCCCAGGCATGGCGGTGGCAGGCACTCGGGAGTGAGCCAGGGAGTGGATGATCCCTCTTGCTCTTCTCTCTCTGCCTCCCAGATCTGCAGGGAGAGGTGGGGCCACCCGACCCTCAGAACCCCTGGGGCTCAGGCATTCCCCACCCCCTTGAAGACAGGGGCTCACAGGGTAGGATGGCCCAAGCTCTGCCCTTCAGCCACCTTGGATGATCGTGTGTGATACGTGTTGGGATCTTCAGAAAGTTCGTGGAAATGCACCATGAGAAAACTGTGCATGGGTCCTTGTTTTTTTTTCCCGTGAACTTTTTAAAAAAAGATTTATTTGAAAGACAGAGATACCAGTGGGTGGGGAAGACCGTCCACCCACTGGTTCCCTCTCCAAATGGCCACAGCTGCAGGGCAGAAGGCAGGAACCGGGGCTGCATCTGGATCTCGGAGGGCCCGTGGCTGTGCCCATCACGACACAGCAGGTGGGCAAGCGTCACACTGCCACCCACACGTCCGTGAGCACCTGAGAACCTCGGCTCTCCGTACTCACAGGGCTGGGAAGTAGCACGTGCACTCCTCTCCCCCACTCCACAGACAGCAGCTAAGTGACTTTGTGTTCTCACCCCACTACTACTTCATCACGCAATGACACTGCTACAGCGCTGAACCCAGCATAGGGGGTGGCTACACTGGATGCCTTTGACGTGTTTTCTCAGTGTCTTTCTGCACTGCTCACGCATCCCCACCTTCTGGAAACAAGACGGACAAGACTTGTACCGTGCCTCATCCGCCTGCTTTGCACCTAAAACTAGCACAATATTGATCAAGGTCAGATGTTCCTGGAATAATTCAAAAGGCTAGGCAACCCCAGATTATAGTTTTGTTCTAGGAATTGAACCAGGGTTACTGGTTAGGGCACTTTTAAAAATAAAGAGAAAATCGAGTGGTTTACTAAAACCACTGAGTTCTGACTCCTCTGTGACCAGATACACGCTGGCATGTTGTCACATCAGACCAAGCTTCCTGTTGTACGGACATGGAAATTCTCTGTGGAGCATGTAAGCCAATGTGAGGCTGGCATGCCAGGATTTTATGGATCGTGTTAAACCAAATGGTGTATTTTCTGAAACAAATCATCCCCAGATCTCCCACGTCCACCGCGGTGGGAAACTCACGAGCAGCTCGACGGGGAGCACAGAGAGGATTTGGAAAGCACGTGGAGATGGATTCAAGTCTGTTTTATTGCAAAAAAAAAAAAAAATTGTGAAACTTTGAACGCCTCTTGTTTGCACTGATTTCTAAATTTCTTGCACAAAAAAGCACCCATGGTCCGTGCATTTCCACGGACCTTGTGACACACCCTGGGATGTGCACAGGCGCTTGCTTACTGGTGGTGTCAAGAACTCCTGGCCCGGACAGCAGTAACGTACAGGTCCACCTGCTCAGCTTCCCCGAACCATCAGGGCCCCGGGCACCCACTCTTGTCCCGGGTGAGCATGCGGTCCGTGCCCAGGGACGTCCAGCTGCAGTGGACACTCACAGGGCGCAAGGAGCATGTGGACTGGACTGAGGCCTTGCCTGGGTGTGGCCTGGCCGCAGAGAGGAGGGCGGGCTGGGAGTGCTCAGAGCACTCCCGCGCTTCTCTGCCCACACGCAGCATTTCCCACAGCCTCTGAGCGGTTTTCCTCTGGTCTTGTTCCTCCCATTCTCAGCTTACTCAAGTCAGAGTCGATTCTACATCTTTCTAATTTGTATATCATTTTTCTTCTGTCGGAGGGCTTGCCCTGGTAAACGTTCAGTGTCTATCGACTGCACACATCACTGAGAGTCTGGAAGAGGGTACCCAGGTTTCAGAAAGGTTAGGAAGACACATTAGAGAGTCCTAACTGGGAGGTGGCAGGAATCCACTTTCCAGGAAGACAAAGAAAACCGGAGCAGACCAGTAACCACGGCGGAGACTGCATCAGCAACACAGACCCACGGCCGATGGCTCTGCTGAATTCTACCGGGCCTTTAAGGAAGAGCAAATCCCAATTCCCCATAAACGATTCAAACTCATTCTATGAGGCCAGCATCCCCTTTATTCCAGAACCAGAGAAAGACACCACTAACAGGAGAACTACAGACCAAAATCGCTGATGAACGTAGATGCAAAAAGCCTGAGTAAAATGCAGCTAACAGCCCAACAGCACCTCAAAAAGATCGACCACCCGGACCTCGTGGGCTTTATCCCTGGTATGCAGGGGTGTTCAACACTTGCAGGCCAGCGCACGTGATACATCACATCACGAAGATGAGGGACATGAACCCTATGACTATCCCAGTAGATGAGAAAAAGCATTTGATAAAACACGGTAGCCTTTCATGACAGAAACCTTAACAATCTGGGTGTGAAAGGACCGTATTTTACATGATTAAGGCAATACATGACAAGCCGCAGCCAGCATCATATTGGATGGGGAAGAGCTGGCAGCATCCACTAGGATCCGGAGCCAGACAAGGGCAGCCAACTTCACCAGTCCCGTTCAGTGTGGTTCTGTAGGTTTTAGCCAGAGCCATCAGGCAAGGACATCCGCTCACAGGGATCTGCGTTGGAAAGGAGGAAGCCACCTCCCCCTGTCGCAGATGACGTGATTCTACGTACAGGGCAGCCAGAGACGCCAGGAAGAGGCAAGCTGCAGGCTGCCACTGCCAACAGCATCCTCACACACCAGCAGTGCTCTGGCCGAGACAGAACTTGTTCTCGGTTGCCAACGCCAGCATCTTAAATACCTTGGGAAAACCTAACCAAGGATGTGAAAAATCTACCATGAAAATTGCAAACCGTTAAGGAGAGGTGTAGCAGACACACAAAAATGGAAAAATATATATTCACGGACTAAGGCAATTAATATTGCCAAAATGTCCATGAAGCAATTCACAGAGTCAACAAATACCAATCAAAATACCAAGGACATTCTCCAGATGTAGAAAAAATAATACTAAATTTTACATGGAAACACAAGACTCCAAATAACCACAGCAATCTTAAAAACAAAGCCGGAGACATCACAACACCAGACTTTATGTGACAGGGCTGTTAGAATCAAGAGACTTGTACTGGCACAACAATAGACACGTAGGCCAATGGAGCAGAATACAAACTCCAGAGTCAGTCCACACATCCACAGCCAACCAATCTTTGACAAAAAAGCCAAAGTCACTCCCTGGAGAGAAGACAGTCTCTTCAACAAATGGTGTTGGGGAAACTGGATTTCCACATGCAGAATTTGAAACAAAACCCCTACCTTACACCCACAGAAAAATTAACTCTCATTGGATCAAGGATCTAAACCTAAGACCTGAAACCATCAAATTCTTAGAGGAAAACATTGGGGAAATGCCCAAGACACTAGTTTAGGCAAATACTTCTTGGAGAAGACTCTACAAACACAGGCAATAAAAGTAAAATTCAACGAACAGGATTCTATCAAGCTAAGAGGCTTCTAGGCAACAGAGGAAACAATAAGGTGATGAGGCAACCAGCAGAATGGGAGAAAATATTCATAAACTGTGCATCTGGTAAAGGAAAACATCCAGAATATGTAAAAGCTCTAGAAACTCAATGAAAAACCCGGTTAAGAAATGGGCAAATGACACGAACAGGCACTTTTCGAAAGAGAAAAAAAACCAATGGCCAACACATATGTGAAAAGATGCTTAGGATCACTAGTCTTTAGGGGAACGCAAATAAAAACCACAGTGAGGTTTCACCGTTCCCATCCACAACTCATGAATGCTGGCAGGGCCCAGTCCACTGACGGTGGGAATGTACTGGCCCAGCCGCTGTGGAAGACAGTATGGAGATTCCTCAGAAACCTACCAGACGACACAGCAGTTCTACTCCTGGGAGCAGGAGGAAGTGAAATGCAATCAGCATGCCCAAGGTTACAGCTCAGTTCACAGTAGTGAAGATGTACAGTCAACCTGGATGTCCACCAGCTGATGACCGGACAGAACATACCAAAAAAGAACGAAATAACGAAATCCTGGCATTTGCAGGGAAACAGATGTAACTGCAAGTCAGACCCAAGAAGAAAATAAAGCCACTTTTTCTCACTTGTGGTTCATATTTGTGGATTTGCTACCATAGTTGTAAATGAGTGAGACGGCATCCTTTCATTTTATTACCATTTACAGCCCTTGTCTGTCCTCCTGCTGAACTGTGGCCATTTCTCTTTTGCTATGTGGAGATCCCAGGTCAAAGCCTGTTTTTTTAAACATAATTTTAAAAACTATAATTCTGAGAAACTACAAAAGTGCCCACTGAATATGGAAAATAGCATAAGGCGAGGATTTCTCTGTGCTGTCTTCAGACGCCAGGCCTCCGAGGGCATGTGCTTAGTGGCGTCTGATGTGTGGGCGCCGTCTGACAGGGCTCACCTTCCTGAAGCCTCCTGCCCCTCCCCAGGGAGCTCTGAGGACATGGCCCCGAGCAGGGCACGGGTCAAGCGGGCGGCACCCTCCCCTGCGTGTCGACTCCGAGGTCACAATGACGCATCCCTGTTGTGTTACGGGCAGCTTTGCCCAGGTGACGCACAGCACACGCTGACAGGAGAAATGCTGGAGACAGATGACCCCTCAGGTCCGGGGCCGTGGGCACAGGCTGCATCGTGTGAGCCTGGGCGGCTGAGCAAGCAGGGCGCACACGCCTAGGACACAGCTCCCACGGGCCTGGGACCACCCCTCTGCCCAGCCATGACTGACAGAGACGCACACGTAGGCCAAGGCTGCTTCTCCCCCCTCCCCAGGTGAATGCCGCAGGCTGAACAGCATAACCCTAACATACGACCTGCTAGCCACGGCATCCCAGGGCCCCCAAGCAGTACCCCGGGGAGGGATGGCAGGGCTCCAGGCCCATGGACACAGCTGTCATCTGACCTCAGAACTTCTAGGCACAGGCAAGGGCACCGGGCAGGGCAGCGAGCAAGCCGTCGGCGCGGCCCGGAGCCGCGGCGAGGCCTGGTGTTTCTGCAGCTGCGTAGGCAGCCGTGCGGCCTGGAAGGTGCGCATCCCCTGGCTGTTTGCTTCTGTGACCCTCACGCTTTAACTGATAAATGATCACGGCTTATTTACAGAGCGCAGTGTGGTGCTTTGATCCGTGTCTACAGCATAGAAAGTCAAGCTAAGTAACAGCCCCACGTGCCCCCCGCACTGTTCCTGTGGTCAGGGTGTGGGAGCCTTTTACCAGCTGAGGGCCCTGCAGGGCGACAGACACTGGGAGCTGTCTCCCCAGCGGAACAGAGACTGCGCCTTTGATCAGCCTCCGGCAGCCCCTTTCCACACGTCGCTTCAGCTAGGGGAGCAGATAGAGGAGGGGCTGCCTCTCTCTGCAGAGAGCCAGAGACCCATGAGCCAGTGGGGCTCTGCCCCTCTATGCACTGTGTGTCCGCACCTTCCCTGGGCCTGAAGCCAAGGGACTGGGGCTGATTCAGCAGCTGCCACCTGGGGGAAGCGGCAGGTGTCTGGGAGACGGACCGTGCGCACACGCGCTCTCACCTGCACCTGTGGCCACCACCCTGGGGAAGCGGCAGGTGTCTGGGAGACGGACCGTGCGCACACGCTCTCACCTGCACCTGTGGCCACCACCCTGGGGAAGCAGCAGGTGTCTGGGAGACGGACCGTGCGAATACACACTCTCACTGCACCTGTCAGCCAGGATGCTCGCGTCCGGCAGGGCCTCCAGGGCCGCTCCCCATGCCCTCGTGCCAGGAGCCAAGCCAGCCGGCGCTCTCCTTCCCTACCGGCCCGCCGCCTGGCCTCCCGCAGCCCCGGTGCTTACTCTCCTCGGCGAGGTCGTTCTCCTCGGCTTCCCGCTCCATCTCCTTGCGCCAGCCCTCCATGCGCTTGGTCTCCGTGTGCAGCAGCTTCAGGAACCAGGAGCCATCCCTGCGGCAGGGCGACATCCTCCCGCTGTCCACGGGCTCCAGCGAGGGCTCCAGCCAGGGGTCGGCGGGGGGCAGGCTGGCCGTGTCCGCCTGTGTGCGGTAGTCCTCCCGGTAGCTGAAGAGCCCCTGTGTCCGCACCGTCCGCACCGCCCCGTACTGTGTCGGGGTGCTGGGCTCTGAGCGCCGCTGGAATGAGGAGCCGAACTGCAGGCCCTTGTCCTCCGTAGCTGTGTGGCCGGCGAAGCCCTCCAGCTCCAGGTCGGCCTGCACGGCGGCCGTGACACTGTTGGAACGCTTGAACCGCCCGTGCCTGTGGAGAAGCCACGAGACGTGGTTGCCCTTCGGGGGCCACCGTGCATGTGCCACCCTGCACCCCGCGGGACCCCGCTCCTCCGGTGCAGCTGTTCCCTCTGCACAACCCTTGCTCTGGAGACGGCTGGACGTTAGTCTCAGCGCACTAGCTGCCCATCCCTGGGCAAGCTTCCTGGATGGTGCGGGGGCCTCACAGGCCCAGCAAAACGAGCCCCCCAGGCTGGACCTCCGCCCAGGGCCACACCCACGGGCAGATAAAGCAGCCAGGATACCCCCGGGGCTGCAGCTGCTCTCTGTGTGCGGACTGATGAGGCCAGGCCTTTGGGTCCTGGGGGTGCTGTCCCGGTGTGTTTAACTGCCAACATTTCCACAGGGCTGACTGCAAGGAACACCCCTAGAACCGCGCACCCAGGGCTGCCTGCCAGTGACACGCGTGCATGTCTGTGCATCCCGTGGCTCTCTAGCTCTGCCCTGGGCGCACTATGTGTGCAGCTGCTTTCCTGTGCTGTAGGCTGTGGCCAGCAGGAGCCTGGGCTGGAGGCAGAAGCCAGGTTCCGAGGTGGTCATTGGCCAGCGTGGAACCTGGGAAGCCCTGGGCAATCTAAACCTTTCCTGGTGGGGTCCCAACCCCTTCCCTCAGTAGGGAGGCCACACCACACGTGGCAGGTGCTGTTGACACGCAAGCCGCCCATCCTGCACGTGTGTGCGGCTGGCGTCTGCAGAGGAAGCAGTCTTGTGGCACAGGCTGTGCCTCCGCAGCCTGCTCTCAGCACTGCCCGGTAGGGAGCACACGCCTGCTTTGCCCTCAGCCCCCTCCCCTCCAGAGAGAGGACTGGCAGTCCCTCCTGCTCCTAGCTGGTAAATTACTTTGAGAAGAATTACTCCCTCGCCTCTTGCAAAAGCCAGAGGTGGTGCTAAGTCATAGTTGAGCGACAGGCGTGGGAACTGCGCTCGGGCGGCCCCAGGTGCACAAACGGCGAGGGCCATGGAGGGCCAGTGTGACCGCGCGGCGCGGCACCGAGGGCTGAGTTACCGCTTGTCGTCTTCCACTTGCACCCCGACAGAGTGAAATTCCCGCAGGCCGCGGCTCTCCGTGTCGGAGTCCGTAGCTGTTTCCACCTAATGCAACACAGAACATCTCGTTGTAGAAGCAAAACATGGGGCCTGGGCCAGGGACTGCTTTTTTCGGTCATTCACTTGTCATTATGCATTTGTTTAATTAATACAGAAACGTACTTGACCCAGTAAAATCACAGAGGGGTGGAGACGCATTCACATTGGAATAGCTTTTCTGCTGCTCTGTGCCACCCAGTCTCACAGAACTACTTGAACACAAGGCTGCACTTCAGTTTTCTAAACATATGCAAATGAAATCACTTAGATCAGCTCAGGCGAGAAACAAGCTTTGTCCAACTGCACTACAGCAGCCCTGGCTCTGGCCCCTGCACTGCAGCACCGGCAGCCCTGGCTCTGGCCCCTGCACTGTAGCACCGGCAGTCCTGGCCCCTGCACTGTAGCACCGGCAGCTCTGGCTCTGGCCCCTGCACTGTAGCACCGGCAGCCCTGGCTCTGACCCCTGCACTGTAGCACCGGCAGCCCTGGCTCTGGCCCCTGCACTGTAGCACCGGCAGCCCTGGCTCTGGCCCTGCACTGTAGCACAGGCAGCCCTGGCTCTGGCCCCTGCACTGTAGCACCGGCAGCCCTGGCTCTGGCCCCTGCACTGTAGCACCGGCAGCCCTGGCTCTGGCCCCTGCACTGTAGCACCGGCAGCCCTGGCTCTGGCCCCTGCACTGTAGCACCGGCAGCCCTGGCTCTGGCCCCTGCACTGTAGCACAGGCAGCCCTGGCTCTGGCCCCTGCACTGTAGCACCGGCAGCCCTGGCTCTGGCCCTGCACTGTAGCACCAGCAGCCCTGGCTCTGGCCCCTGCACTGTAGCACCGGCAGCCCTGGCTCTGGCCCTGCACTGTAGCACCAGCAGCCCTGGCTCTGGCCCTGCACTGTAGCACCGGCAGCCCTGGCTCTGGCCCCTGCACTGTAGCACCGGCAGCCCTGGCTCTGGCCCTGCACTGTAGCACCAGCAGCCCTGGCCCCTGCACTGTAGCACCGGGCAGCTCTCGCCATGTTCTAGAGCGAAGAACATGAGCACAGATGACAGGAGCAAACGAGCGACTTGATAGAATTATGCTGCCAGCTGCATCCACAGACACAGGAAGGAATCAGCGTGATCAGAACAGCGAGGCAAACTCTGCATCTGCATCCTACCCAGCTACGTGTTTATCTACAGGTAGCTGTGCCTGTGCAGGTGCACCTGCGTCTACACAGAGCTCTGTGTAGCTCCATGTCCCTGTGCCTGTGCCCACAGGGGCACACATGGATCTAAATGTAGCTGCGTCCATGTAGAGCCACATGTGTATCTGTGCACTGCCATACCTGCACCTACACGTGCGTGTCTACAGGAGTGCGGCAGCCCCACATCGGGAACAGGACTGCCATCAGGAAGAGGTCAGGGATTCCACAGGAAGCCCCTCCTGCTGCTGCCCCTGCAGGAGTCTCCCGGGAACCCTGAGACGCTCACTGGCTGTGTGACGTTATCCCGAGGGAGTCCTGCCACCAGACATTTTTTGAGAAAAAATCACCACCCGGAACGTCTCAGTACCAACTGCTGAAACCAGAGGTTAGCGAAGCCGGAAGCACCCAGATGCGGAACCGGCTGTCTGCGTTCCCAGGAGCGTTCCTTGTTCTATGGGGAGGACTGCCGGCCCCCATCCGGGGCGTTGTGACTGAGCTGTACACCCGCCTTTCCTTCAAAGCATCACCGATCTCTCCCAGGACAGCAGCCCCAGGGTCTTCCAAGAGCGTGGTGAGAGCTGCACTCTGAGTGATGGCCTCAAGGCAGAGCCAAACAAACAGGGCGGAGCCGACTCCAGCCACCAGAAGCAAGGCTGTGGGCCGCTTGGTGTTTCTGAGGTGTCCCCCTGCCCCAGGTGCCCTGCTGGGCAGCGTGGCTGCCTGTAATCCCAGAGGGGCAGCCGGGGAGCCAGGGGCGGGAACTCGCCTGGGGCTCCCTGCTTGCTGAGGGCGCAGCCAGGGGCCTTGCGTGCAGCTCTCTGCCCGCACGGATGCCCCGCGGCCCCTGGCGGGCTTCTGCCTCCTGCACTGGGGCTGCAGTGCATCTGTGCTCCAGTTTCCACAGCTGCAGGCCGAGCGTGGACTGCAGGCAGAATATTCATTCCTGGAGGAAATTCCTAGGCTTCCTGTTGGGATTCAGCCTCCTCCTCCTGGTCTTGTGTGGAGATGAGTTTACACAGGACGGTGATGATGCACTTCCAACGCCACGGCCGCGCCACGAGGCATCCTGGTGCATCTCACCATGGGACCTGACCTCGTCAAGCAGGGAAACTTTGTCTATTTCTAGACTTCTACACACGGCGTGCCGTGGGTCTGTCTACCTTGTGTGCATTTTACCAGTCTGGAAATAGGTCACGGGACACGCAGATGATGGGAAACCACGCATGGGTCTCAAAGTTCCTGCACGCGACTGAATGGCGTTGCTCCTGTCCTCAAATTCCTACCACGTTCGCCTCAGTGGCTGCGCTGCCAGAGCCGAGCCTGCAGGCAGGGCCCAGAACACCCGGGAAACGGGGGAGGGGCAAGGCTGGGGGTGCAGCGTGGCGACACCACGCACTCACAGTGGTGGTGACCACTGCAAAATACGGGACTACAGAAAGTGGGTCAGGGACCGTGGACAACAGTGATGGGATGCACGCACACACACACACACAAAGTGAGCACCAGTGCAAAATGCGGGACTACAGAAAGTGGGTCAGGGGCCGTGGACAACAGTGCCGGGACGCACGTGCATACACACATGCACACACACCCTTGCAGGCACGTACACACTGTGTGACTACAAGTATGAGGCAATCTCTGTATCCAGGTCTCTGACTTAATTTTGCTGGCTGAAGAGTGAAGTAGGAAGCTATAACTGGGCCTCGTCAGATTCTGCCTTTGCCGGCTGTGAAACTCAAGGGGCCCTTTCCTGAGCAAGCTGTCGGCTGGGTGTCAGGCACCTGCGGCAGGCCGAGAGGGCGGCCCGGCACCACGCTGCGTCTCCGGAGCTCCCAGGCACGAGCTGTTAGGAGCTCCCTGATGGAGCCGTGGTGAGCGACAGGTGATGGCTCACGGTGCTTCTGGGACAACCGGGGCTGAGCCGAGGGCCACTCTTGTACAGTCTGTTCAGGACAGGAGTCTGGTGTGTGCACACAGGGCTGATGAGAATGGGCTGGGGTGGGGAGGAGGCCTTGGCGCCTGGGCCCCAGCTTGTGCGTGCACCCGACAGGCCGAGAGGCCCTCTGGGCTCCTCGTGCGTCGCTGTTCCTCTCAGAGCCACCTGCTGCACAAGCCACACTGCGTTAGGTGCAAACTGGCTCTGAGTCCGCAGGGACCCCTGGGCAGAGGCCGGGGTGCCGTGCTCAGGCCAGGCGTGTGCAGGAAACCCCACAGAGGTTTTCACCGACACTGCCCCGCACCCTCCCAGTCCCCGCCACCCGCCTGTAGTGAGGATGGGGGCCGGGGGCAGGAGGCAGCTCCTGTCTCACACATGTGCCTGGAGAGAACACGGGCAGCTCTGCACGTGTAGCGGGACTCAGGGACGAGTCCCACAGTGAAGACAGCAAGGGGATTGGGCTTGTGGGCACTGGCCTGCACTCGGTGCTGCTGGACGGAGCTGTGCAGGAAGCACTGGCCATGGTCATGGTGTTGTGTGATGCCCTGACTCTGGGCCTGAGACCTGCGCTTCCTGCATGCAGGCTCAGCTCCACCTGCTTCCCTGTGGCCGTGGCTCTGGGAAGGGGCAGCAGCCAGGTGTCAGGCACGATTCGGCTGGCTTTCAGACGGCCGTCACCCTGCAGCTCAGGGGTCTTCACCTCTGCTTTGGGACACTTACCCTCCCTGCACCTTAGTGCAGCCAGCCACAGCCTGGAGGGGCCCACCACGGGCACAGAGCACGGCCACGCAGCCTGGAGGGGACCACCGCGGGCACAGAGCACGGCCACGCAGCCTGGAGGGGCCCACCGCGGGCACAGAGCACGGCCACGCGGCCTGGAGGGGCCCACCGCGGGCACAGAGCACGACCACGCGGCCTGGAGGGGCCCACCACGGGCACAGAGCACGGCCACGTGGCCTGGAGGGGACCACCACGGGCACAGAGCACGGCCACGCGGCCTGGAGGGGCCCACCGCGGGCACAGAGCATGGCCACGCGGCCTGGAGGTGCACCCACGACAGCCCGCCGCCCGCTTACTCTGCTTTCACCCTGCCCGGCTCCTCTGCGGCCTGCGGGGTCTGTGCAGGACCCCTCCTTCTGCTCCCTGGCCATCCGTTCTCTGCCCCATCTTTACTCCTGGACTGGCTCCCCCACTGCTGTCTGCTCAGCTGCGGGGTTCCGAGCTCACACGGCCTGTGCCGTCTGCAGTGCCAGGAGAATAGAACCAGCAGACAAGCGTCCTCTCCAGCCCTCCCCCGACGGCCCCCCGTCCACTCACGTACCCAACATTGACCGAGCACTGGCTATGTGCCAGGCACTGTGCTAGGTGCCGGGGGTCATGTGCCCCAGGTGTGGTCCTGGCCCTCACACAACAGCTGTGTGTGTGGGGGGCTCGCAGCAGCCAGCCTGGAGCAGCATTGCCGGGGGCTGCCTTTGCCAGGAGATGTGACCTCCCTGGGTGGCTGAAGTCCCTCATGGCAGCGAGTGTGGCTGGAGGGCCTCTCCGGGCCTCAGCCCCCGAGGTCCCCGCCAGCGTGGAGTGGGTGCGCCTAGCAGGGTGCCTGGCACATAGAGTCAGGACAGAGGGGACGAGAGCAGTTGTGGGAGGGATTGGGGAGGGAAGGCCAAGCCCATGCGCACGTGGCCGACGGAGTCTCGGTACTTACGTCGGACCTTGGGGACGGCTGAGGCTCTGGGAACTCAGACTCCTAAACAAAACAACGAAGCCACAGTGTGGGCATCCAGCTCAGGGCGGAGGCCAGCGGGCCTCCCCCGGCTCCGCCGGCCCCCGCCACGCTTCACGCTGGGCCGCACGGCCAGCTCCCACTCCTCTCCGGGGGCTGGCTGAAATGCCACTGGATGAGTGACGAGAGGCAGCCCCACCAGTCAGGGAGGGGAGAGCCGCTGGAGGCAGACCTGGAGGAAGTCCCTGCCTGCTGGGCTGCCACCTTGTGGCACTGGCCCTGAGCTTGCCAAGCAGGGGTGGGGAGTGGAGGGAGCCGGCCGCCCTCTGAGCTGAGGCCCTGGGCCTGCACACGCCTCGTCCTCCCATGACCTTCCACCGCCCCCTCGACCGAGCACCGTGTGCAGAACCAGACGTTCACCACAACACGCCCTCCTCAGCCCGAGATGACGCCGTCCCCACACCGTCTGGGCAGCTGTGGCCCCTCGAGAATGCCCCACATGTGGGGTACGGGCCGCATGGGGCCTCGGCCCACCTCGCTGCCCACAGGGACGCTACCTGGACGCCGATGGAGGAGCGCCGGCTCTTGAGGAAGTCCTCGGCCTTGGATGCCAGCGCACCTGTGTCACTGGTCCGTGAGGGGCCGCCCTGGCCGTCCGCGTGGCGCTGGGCTGCGGCCGTCTCCAGAGCCAGACTCACGGCCTTACTGCTGTCCAGGCTGTCCGTGGAGCCGTAGAGGCCGCGGCCGTCCTGGGCCCACGGGGCCATCCGCTGGGCCCGGCTGTCCTGGTAGGCGTCCTGCGTGGACTCGGTGCTGCTCTGCGCTGCCACTGAGATGAGAGGCTTGGAGGTGGTCCGGGGAGGGACGGGCGGGGGCGTTTTCTTGTAGTTTGGGTAGGAGACCGCTGCGAGAGAAAGACACAGGGTCAGCAAGAGGTGCCCCACGTGCACCCCGGACGTCCGGCCTGAGAGGGCGACACCAGATCTGGGAGAACACGGCGGTCTGGGCCTGTGACCCCTGCGTGACACGGCGCAGTCCTGGGATCACGGGAAGTGCACTGTTCCTGCTAAACTATGGCAGATGAGACCCTGACGCCCAGAGAGACGAGTACGGAGCGCTTGTAACAGGAACCTGCGGGGCAGGCGCTCAGCCCAGGGCCCGGTGCCTGGGTGCAGCCCTGGCTCTGCTAATGTGCCCCTGGGAGGCAGCAGTGCCTGCACCCACGTGGGAGACACGGACGGAGTCCCGGCTTCAGCCTGACCCAACCCTGGCTGTTGGAACCAGTGCAGGGAAGACATTCCTCAGGAAACCCTGCCTTTCCGCCACAGTGTCTGCGGGTGGAGCGTCGGGGCTACAGTGCTGCACGTGCACAGGACCAGCACCCGCAGGCGGAGGCACAGCCCTCGGCGAGTGGGGTCTTCACACGACAGGGCAGCCCCTGGCCGGGTTCATCTGCAGGCAGGAGGGTCTCTGTCCTCCCAGGACGGACCTGCAGATCCACTGACCTGGCGGGGCGCGGGGAGCAGCAGCGCCCGCTCCACACTCTGAGGCCGACCGCGCTGGGGTTCCTGGTGTTGCACTGCTGGGGTTCTCACGCAGGAACGCTGATGTGAGCCCCACCTCGGCGCCAGTGCAGGGACCGAGAAGCCTCAGAGACACAAGAATCCATGTTTAAAAAGCACAGGTTCAGGGCTGGCACTGTGGTGTAGTGGGTAAAGCCGCTGCCTGCAGTGCCGGCATCCCATATGAGCGCCAGTTCGAGTCCCGGCTGCTCCACTTCCGATCCAGCTCTCTGCTGTGGCCTGGGAAAGCAGCACAAGATGGCCCAAATCCTTGGGCCCCTGTACCTGTGTGGGAGACCTGGAAGAAGTTCCTGGCTCCTGGCTTCGGATCGGCCCAGCTCCAGCCACTGTGGTCAACTGGGTATTGAACCAGCAGATGGAAGACCCCCCTCTCTCTAACTCTTTGAAAAAAATAAAAAATAAAAGCACGTGTTCTCCACGTAGCTGGGCTCATCTTCAGCGCTGGGCTGAGCAGGCACCACGGCGCACGCGCACATCACTGCAGACGTGGACAGTCACCGAGCGCAGGCTCTCCCAACAAGCTGAAGCGAGGTCATGCGGAGGCGTTGCAGCCTGGCTCGCTCACACCTTCACGGTTA
Source organism: Oryctolagus cuniculus (assembly GCF_964237555.1). Lineage (NCBI taxonomy): Eukaryota > Metazoa > Chordata > Mammalia > Lagomorpha > Leporidae > Oryctolagus > Oryctolagus cuniculus. The sequence goes on from NC_091439.1 coordinate 118,178,590, forward strand.
TTCTCCAAGGCTTCCTGACAGACGTGTCCACAATCTAGACACACCACTAGCTTCCCTCCTGCAGGGGATTCCTTTAAGGCAAAAAACATCTCCACGGTCCAGGAAAATCACCCATCAAATGCATTTGCAAGAGGATGAAGGAACTTTTGACTTCTTTGACACACATTATGGAAAGTCGAGGATTGGAAAAAAAAGATCCCATGTGGACGGAAGCCAAAAGGAAGCAGGCGTAGCCTCCGGAGAGGAGGCACGTATGAGGTTATAGACTGTGCAGCAGGACAGAGGACAGAGCCACCAGCACAGCTGACCCTGCAGATGCCCCCAGCGCTGGGGCACCGATGATGGGAGACCCTGTGCACTCCGCCACCTGACAGTGGGCCTGGGACACCCTGCCTGCATCAAAGGATGGACACTCCAGTCGGAGAAACCAGTGATGGGAGAGCCAACCCCACCACACCACAGGACCTGGCCGATGAGTGTGGGTTCCCCCAACCCCAACTGCAGGCCATGGGCTCGGCCATGACGCACGTCCCAAGTGGCTCAGAAACGTTGAAATCAGGCATCTTCCCGTATCACAAAGAGCAAGACTAGAAACCGCCCAACACATGGAGACCAAGCCACACTCTCCTCAGTGAACAGTGAGTCAACACACAGATGAAAACTGAAATAAAAGATGAAAATGGAAACACAGCATCAGAGCTTGCAGGCTCACCCCAGGAGCAGGGCAGAGGGAAGCCGGCAGCAGCAAGAGGAAGCTTGCCAGGGAGGCAGCCTAGCCAGGAAGCAAGGCCAGATCACACCCGACCTAGGACGGAAGAGCCCAGACCACGAGGCAGAGGCGCGTCAGTCACACCAATGATGAACAAATCCTGCTGCCCTCAACGGCTGCAGGCCATCACTCAGGAGTTCAATGGGGGACAAAGCAAAAGGCCCTGGTTTAGCAGAACCGTGTGCAGGGGCTACAAGCAATGATCAGTGGGGAGAGGGCTGCTTCACCCGTATGTAGCAAATCTCACGGTGGTCACAGGCAATTAAAACTACAGGGCATTTCCAACCAGTCCCTCAGCAACACAAGGACCACTAGGGGCATCTGCAGGCCAGCACATGGGACAATGAGCAGAAAGGGATGAATCTGTAGATGCGTGCAACTTACCAAACCGAACCAGGAAGACACAGGAGACCCGTACAGACCTTGAGACTGAGCCGGTAAGAAAGTGTCTCCCAACAAAGATGGCTCTTACTGGTGAATTCCACAAAACATTCAAAAAGAACTAATATAAATTCTTCCTAAACTCTTGCACAAAGTTGGAAAGCGGGACCCTACCAAACTCAGTTCATGAGGCCAGCATTACTGACAGGAAAACCCGACGGAAACCAGACCAGCACCCCCGAGGAACACGGAAGCAAATCCTCAACCACACACGTGCGGCCAGGGGTGCAAGGGGTCACCCCGTGCTACCGTGTGCACCCAGACGGGAGCACCTCCACAGAAACAGAAGCCAGAGAATCCAACACTGTTCACAGTGAGAACCCCCAACGCCACACCACGGCTGCAGAAGGACCATGTCTCAAGCTAATCAAGGCTGTCTATGAAGAACCCACAGCCTACGCCATGCCAAAGGGGCACAGCTCAAAGTGCCCCCTCTAAGACCTGGGCAAGCAGGCGGCCAGCTCTCCCCACACTGCAACAAGTCCTGGGAGTTTCAGAGCAACCAGAACAAAGAAAGGACATCCCGCCCGGAAAGAAGCCAAAGCCTCCCTGCTGGCGATGGCATCATATCCCACGAAGAAAAATGGACGCACCCCGAGAAGCTACTGGAACTGATAAATGAGTTCAGTGATGTCTCAGAAAGCAAACGCTATGTACAGGAATGAAGTATGTTATGTGTCAACATTAAGAAGTGACCAAGTAGTCCCACTCACACTATCTGCAAAAGACTCAATACGGAGGAACGCACTTCCCCAAGGAAGCGCAAGCTCTCTTCAGTGAAAACCAGGGCACGCTGATGGACTGGTGAGTACTGTTACAACGTCCGTATGACCCAAGGAATCTGCAAATCCAGTGCAACCCCCACCAACGAACACAAAATAATCACACAATTCAGACAAAGGGCCCAGGAGAGCCAAGCACGTCTGAGCCAAACAGAACTGGAGGCACTGGAACGTCTGACTTCACAACACACCTCAAAGCTACAATGATCAGAACAGCTCACGGCTGGCACAGACAGACACGGAGACGAGGGACAGAGCAGGAGTCCAGAAACGGATGCACTGCCTCACAGGCTCCTAACGTTTGAACGAGGCGCCAGTGGAGAACGAATCCAGACGTGGACACTTAACTGGACCGCACCCCCAGGGAGAACACAGCCCTGCTCAAAACGGAGCAAGAGGGAAGCTGTGCGCACGGCCATGAGGGCCCGAGAGTACTGCCAGGTCTTCAGGCGGTTAAAACCATTCCATCTACACACGTCCGGAACACACATCTGCTCCCGCACACGACGTGACAGCTCTCTGGACCTCTAGAAATCTCTGCCTCTGGCTTGACCCATCCGTGTGCAGGCTTCTCCGGGTTGCGTCCCTGTGCTGAATCTGAGACATTCCAGGCTGACCGCCTATGAGCAGTGGACAGCACAGCCTGTGCGGCCGGGCAAATGCCCAGAGTCTACCTTCTAACACTTGCCCCCACCTTCACAAACCTGGAAGCTGCAACCATCAGTGATTCCCCCGCTCAGCTTTGCAACGCTGGGTCAGGGCCTGAGCCAGGTCAGTGGTGAGAGAGGGAGCAACCCAAAAGGCCTTGGAACCCCAGCTCCACTGTTTGTCTGCTGGTTGCCATCAAAGCAACGTGTCTGCCTCCGTGTCCCCTTCTGTGAGATGGAGACAGGACTCCACTGGCCTGGCCCGGCGTCCTGGACCACACAGTGCCCTGTGTGTGCCTGAGACTGAGTCTCGGGGCGGGGAGGCTGGGGAGGAGGCGTGTGGACGCCTGCTCCTTCTTGGCCTTCACTTGTAGAGCAAGGTGGACAGCGGGAGGCTGAGGGGACATCTCTCAGCTCACGCAGTGCCATTCTTTTACGTCTGAAGTGGGAAGGACAGAGGGGAGCGTGTGGGATCCCCTTCCTGCAGAGCTGGCTGGGCGGGACGTGGCCACATCCATGTGACAGCCTGGGCTTGGCCTGTGATCCCCACGTGACAGCCTGGGCTTGGCCCGTGGGCCCCATGTGACAGCCCGGGCTTGGCCCGTGGGCCCCATGTGACAGCCCGGGCTTGGCCCGTGGGCCCCATGTGACAGCCCGGGCTTGGCCTGTGGGCCCCGCGTGACAGCCTGGGCTTGGCCTGTGATCCCCGCGTGACAGCCTGGGCTTGGCCCGTGGGCCCTGTGTGACAGCTTGGGCTTGGCCCATGGGCCCCGTGTGACAACCTGGGCTTGGCCCGTGGGCCCCACGTGACAGCCCAGGCTCAGCTTGTGGGCCCCACGTGACAGCCCAGGCTCAGCCTGTGGGCCCCACGTGACAGCCCGGGCTCAGCTCATGGGCCCCGCGTGACAGCCTGGGCTTGGCCTGTGGGCCCCGCGTGACAGCCTGGGCTTGGCCTGTGATCCCCGCGTGACAGCCTGGGCTTGGCCCGTGGGCCCTGTGTGACAGCTTGGGCTTGGCCCATGGGCCCCGTGTGACAACCTGGGCTTGGCCCGTGGGCCCCGCGTGACAGCCTGGGCTCAGCTTGTGGGCCCCACGTGACAGCCCAGGCTCAGCCTGTGGGCCCCGCGTGACAGCCCGGGCTTAGCTCGTGGGCCCCGCGTGACAGCCCGGGCTCAGCCCGTGGGCCCCGTGTGACAGCCCGGGCTCAGCCCATGGGCCCCGGGTGACAGCCCGGGCTCAGCTCGTGGGCCCCGCGTGACAGCCCGGGCTCAGCCCGTGGGCCCCGCGTGGCTGCTGCTGCGACTCAGCTGTGTTGAGTCTCGTCATATGGGAAGGGGAACGCGTGCAGCTGTCAACTCAGGACACTGAAGTAACAGGCCCCGGGGAGGGCCTGGGCCTCCTGGCTCCAGCTCCCTGCTACTCCAGCCTTGGGTCTCTGCCACCCACGTGGGTGACCTGATCAAGTTCCGGCTCCCTGCCTTGGCCCCAGGCCAGCCCTGGTTACTGTGTGCACTGGAGCAGTGGACCGACAGGTGCTAGTTCTCTCCCTCCGCCTCTGACATGAATCATCAGTTTCCAAAGGTGAACTCAATCCCCGTACATCTGGAAGGCACGGTTTCTCCCGCCTCTTCCCGCCTCACTTACACGGACTAAACCAGCGACGAAACTTCGCTTAAGCGTCCTGCATTTTTTGAAGCCCTTGTCAGAGCTGTATTGTGGGTCCATCCTGGAAAGCCTCAGCCACGAGCCCGCCCTGGAGTCAGAGGGAAGCTCTGCAGAGAGCCGCCGCCCGCGCCCTGGTGCTGAGAGGACAAAGCTTAGGCACTGCCGCTGCGCGGCCGGAGCGTCCTTGTGTTGTGCACTCGGCTAACCACCACAGCCTGGCCGGCGTTTAAAGCCTCAGAACATCCGTGCAGAGTAGAATTAAAGTTTATTTTGGTGCAATACAATTTCCAAGTGCGTGTTGGCTTTCCTCATAACACACACGTCCTGTGAACATTCAACAGAGGCATGGGTCTTCCTAGAACACTCAGGAGACCAGAAGATGTTTCTAGAAACTTCATCTGACAAGGACTGATATCCACAATAAGGGACTCCAACAACTCAACAGCAAAACAAATAACCTGGCTCTCGAGTGAGTAAACTGGTGTGAGCCCTGGCCACTCTGCTTCTGGTGCAGCTCCATCAGATGGTGGCCCACGTGCTAGACTTCCTCCCATGTGCGAGACCAGGAGTTCTCTGCTCCTGGCTCGTGGCCTGGCCCCACTCTGGCCCCTGCAGCCATTTGGAGAGTAAAACATCGGACAGAAGATCCCTCAGAGGGTGACAGGCAGGAAGCTGTCACTGCCCAGCTCGCGCGTTATGTGTCTGTCTCAACCGCACCAGACGGCACGGCCCCGCAGTGCACGTTCAAGGATCTGGTTTCCACCACAGCTAAGTGACGGAAACACCTTCACCGACTCCAGTGAGGTCAGTCTGACTCCAGCTACACTTGAACTGCACACCAGGCATGTGTGGCCCAGGGCTGCTGCTCATGGCGCCAGCGGCCAAGGTCCAGCTTGCAGGCCGTGCGAGGGCAGTGACTGGGCACAGCACCCCATCTGCTCACAGGGTGACACGGGACTTGCCCGCAGGTCTGCAAGACGCTGGGTTAGCAACTCTGCTGGGGAAGTCAGGCAACATGCGGCCTGGAGATGAGCTGGGCAAAGCGTTCCCCAGTCTGCTCCTCTGCACAGCTCGGAGCAATCCCAGATCTGCGTGCACCCAGCTGTCCTCACCCGTCTGCACCTGCAGTGTGGACACCGCTTCTGAGCCCAGGCCTTGAAAAGCATTCATAAGCCAGCAAGGAAATTTAAAAATAAGCATTCCATGGCAGCGAGCACAAATGTGTAATCAAGATAAGTCTCCTTTGAATGTAGCACCGCCGTCCTGCACAGAGGCAACAGCCCTGCTTCAATGCACTGCACTCTTAATTAGCGCTTCAAGGAGAAAGGCATAAAAGGAATTACAGTCATCAAGCCTGGAGCGCCAGCTCGAGTGAGCAGGACGGAAGTGAACGCTGAAGGTGAACATTCTTCATCAGAGATCGACACCACGCTGGCACTTTAATTAACGTCGGTCACAAGACACACGCGTAAATCCAACAGCGCACACGCACACAGTGTGAGCCACACAAGTTCCGGCAGCCCCGGGGGTTAACAGCAGTGCTGTCTGCCTGGGACGTGTTAATTAGCAGGGAATCAGAGAGTAAGCAGCACTTAGCATCGCGCAGACAGTGAACGGATGTGATGACAGCTGGTTTGCTGGCTGATTGTGAATATCGGACAATCAATCACATCACACAGGGAGAGTGTGGGCCTTCTGGAATCTGAGAATGAATCCGCTCTGAATGACACAAATGACATCAACAGTCACCTCAATTTCTAAGCACAGAATTTTCAACGTTCAGGGGCCAGGCTGCAGAACACCAACCCAAGGCTGCTCACCCACAGCTACGGTGCCAGTAAGTGCCGCGGCTCTGATGAGGGGATCCAGAGAAGGGGACGCGTCAGCAACGGTCTGCTCACCAGGACACAAGCAGGCCGCATTCCCAGAGAGCGTAGGGAACAGGTGCTTTGTCAAAGGGCGGCCTTTCTCAGTGGAATCGCCGACAGTGCCCTAGGCACGACGCCGGGGAGGCAACCAGGGACCCGTGAACCTGCTCTGAGAAGCTGTGAGCTGGAGAGCAGATGGCTGGTGTGTGCGTGTGCGTGCATGTGAACACACATGCACGTCCAAGTGTGCAACACGAGTACCCGTGACTGCACGTGTCACTGTGAGTAGGCAGGTGTGTGCGCGTACACCATCTCACTTTGAAGGCCCATGTTAATGAACTGGGATTTGGAGGAAGCACTGTTCCTTTTTTAAATATTTTATTTATTGATTTGAGAGGTAGAGTTACAGTGAGAGAGAGAGAGACAGAGAAAGGTCTTCCTTCCGTTGGTTCACTCCCCAGATGGCCACCATGGCCGGAGCTGTGCCAATTCAAAGCCAGGAGCCAGGTGCCTCTTCCTGGTCTCCCATGCGGGTACAGGGGCCCGCCCAAGCACTTGGGCCATCCTCCACTGCCCTCCTGGGCCACAGCAGAGGCTGGACTGGAAGAGGAGCAACCGGAACTAGAACCCAGCGCCCATATGGGATGCTGGCGCTGCAGGCGGAGGATTAACCTAATGAGCCATGGCACTGGCCCCTGAAGCACTGTTCTTGTGCGGTCAGTGCTCTGAGGATGCAGAGCCAGTTCTCATGAGTGTGCGTGGACACGTGTGTGAGACTGCTGGCCTGCGAAGCTGATGCACCAGGGCTACTGGGCCTCCTTGAGGAAGAAAAAATGCCTTCCCATGGAAACCCAGGATGGAGGACAGACGTGTGGTCAGTGAGCAAGGAGGGCATACGCGTGGTCAGTGAGCATGGAGGGCAGACGTGTGGTCAGTGAGCATGGAGGGCAGACATGTGGTCACTGAGGACGGAGGGCACATGCGTGGTCAGTGAGCATGGAGGGCAGACGTGTGGTCAGTGAGGATGGAGGGCAGACGTGTGGTCAGTGAGGACAGACGGCAGATGCGTGGTCAGTGAGGACGGAGGGCAGACGTGTGGTCAGTGAGGACGGAGGGCACACGTGTGGTCAGTGAGGACGGAGGGCACACGTGTGGTCAGTGAGGACGGAGGGCAGACGTGTGGTCAGTGAGGACGGAGGGCACACGTGTGGTCAGTGATCGTGGAGGGCACACGTGTGGTCAGTGAGGACGGACGGCAGATGTGTGGTCAGTGAGGACGGAGGACAGACGTGTGGTCAGTGAGGACGGAGGGCACACGTGTGGTCAGTGATCGTGGAGGGCACACGTGTGGTCAGTGAGGACGGACGGCAGATGTGTGGTCAGTGAGGACGGAGGACAGACGTGTGGTCAGTGAGGACGGAGGGCAGACGTGTGGTCAGTGAGGACGGAGGGCAGACGTGTGGTCAGTGAGCATGGAGGGCAGACGTGTGGTCAGTGAGGACGGAGGGCACACGTGTGGTCAGTGATCGTGGAGGGCACACGTGTGGTCAGTGAGGATGGACGGCAGATGCGTGGTCAGTGAGGATGGAGGGCAGACGTGTGGTCAGTGAGGACGGAGGACAGACGTGTGGTCAGTGAGGACGGAGGGCAGACGTGTGGTCAGTGAGGACGGAGGGCAGACGTGAGGTCAGTGAGGACGGAGGGCAGACGTGTGGTCAGTTAGCATGGAGGGCAGACGTGTGGTCAGTGAGCATGGAGGGCACACGTGTGGTCAGTGAGCATGGAGGGCAGATGTGTGGTCAGTGAGGACGGAGGGCAGACGTGTGGTCAGTGAGGACGGAGGGCACACGGGTGGTCAGTGAGCATGGAGGGCAGACATGTGGTCAGTGAGGACGGAGGGCACACGTGTGATCAGTGAGCATGGAGGGCAGATGTGTGGTCAGTGAGGACGGAGGACAGACGTGTGGTCAGTGAGGACAGACGGCAGATGCGTGGTCAGTGAGGACAGAGGGCAGACGTGTGGTCAGTGAGGACGGAGGTCAGACGTGTGGTCAGTGAGGACGGAGGGCAGAAGTGTGGTCAGTGAGCAGGGAGGGCAGATGTGTGGTCAGTGAGGACGGAGGGCAGACGTGTGGTCAGTGAGCATGGAGGGCACACGTGTGGTCAGTGAGCATGGAGGACAGACATGTGGTCAGTAAGGATGGAGGGCAGACGTGTGGTCAGTGAGGATGGAGGGCACACGTATGGTCAGTGATCGTGGAGGGCACACGTGTGGTCAGTGAGGACGGAGGGCAGACGTGTGGTCAGTGAGCATGGAGGGCAGACGTGTGGTCAGTGAGGACGGAGGACAGACGTGTGGTCAGTGAGCATGGAGGGCACACGTGTGGTCAGTGAGGACGGAGGGCAGACGTGTGGTCAGTGAGGACGGAGGACAGACATGTGGTCAGTGAGCATGGAGGGCAGACGTGTGGTCAGTGAGCATGGAGGGCAGACGTGAGGTCAGTGAGGACGGAGGGCACACGTGTGGTCAGTGAGCATGGAGGGCAGATGTGTGGTCAGTGAGGACGGAGGGCACACACGTGGTCAGTGAGCATGGAGGGCAGACGTGTGGTCAGTGAGCATGGAGGGCACACGTGTGGTCAGTGAGGACGGAGGACAGACGTGTGGTCAGTGAGCATGGAGGGCAGATGTGAGGTCAGTGAGGACGGAGGGCAGACGTGTGGTGAGTAAGGACGGAGGGCACACGTGTGGTCAGTGAGCATGGAGGGCACACATGTGGTCAGTGAGGACGGAGGACAGACGTGTGGTCAGTGAGCATGGAGGGCACACGTGTGGTCAGTGAGGACGGAGGACAGACGTGTGGTCAGTGAGGACGGACGGCAGATGTGTGGTCAGTGAGGACGGAGGGCACACGTGTGGTCAGTGAGGACAGAGGGCAGACATGTGATCAGTGAGCATGGAGGGCACACGCGTGGTCAGTGAGCATGGAGGATAGACGTGTGGTCAGTGAGGACAGAGGGCAGACGTGTGGTCAGTGAGGACGGAGGGCAGACGTGTGGTCAGTGAGCATGGAGGTCAGACGTGTGGTCAGTGAGGACGGAGGGCAGACGTGTGGTCAGTGAGGACGGAGGGCACACGTGTGGTCAGTGATCGTGGAGGGCACACGTGTGGTCAGTGAGGACGGACGGCAGATGCGTGGTCAGTGAGGACGGAGGACAGACGTGTGGTCAGTGAGGACGGAGGGCACACGTGTGGTCAGTGAGGACGGAGGGCAGACGTGTGGTCAGTGAGCATGGAGGGCACATGTGTCGTGGCGGTGAGGACAGAGGGCAGATGTGGTCAGTGAGGATGGAGGGCACACGCATGGTCAGTGAGGACAGAGGGCACACGTGTCGTGGCGGTGAGGACGGCACACTGGGTGTCCTTGACTGTTGATGTCTCAGTGCTGCTCCCTAGACCCGGCCTATTTCTCCCACAGCCTGTCAGGCAAGTGGGGGGGTCCCCAAGCCCACAGGCAGAGCACCTGGTCTTACCCTCAAGGCCAGCTCAGGGATCAATGCCTGCAGCACAGGACAAGGCCCGGGCCGCTGCTGCCCAGGCCCACGGCTGAACTCGGCCTCAGCGGAGCAACAGATGAGCACCACGGGGCTCACAGTGCCCCTCCCCGCAAGGAGGCAGAGGCTACAGAGACTCACGGCGAGTCGCGCACCAAGTGGCAGCAACTGCACTCAGCGGTCTGCCAGCTGGCACCCACCACCAAAGCACTGCATGTCCGCCCGCCCTGATGTAAGGATCTGGAGAGCCCGACCGTGTGAATCCTGAAACGACTGCCCAGAAGTCCTCTGTAGAGCCACAGAGAGGATCGGCCATTGAGCTACAAGTCCCAGATGGCTGTGGATCGGGGCCACGCCAGGCGTTGCTGACGCAGCACGAGGAAGCACACTCGCCTAAGCCGCCCGCACGCCCCTGTGCCCGGTTCCCAGGAGAGGCATTCCTCTCCAGTCTGTCACCCATGCTCACTGAAGGCCCGCGGGGTGCCACACCCTGTCCTAGGCACCAGGAACTCAGGGTTTCTGTTCCAGTGGGGGGGGGCAGCCAGACCAGGGCTTTGACATCACTGAGAGGCACTCTGTGAGCTGAGGGGTTGAGGGGTGAGAAGGCCAGCAGGCCCCACCTGATCTCACGTAAAGCACTGCATGGTCCAAAGCCTGACCCGAGGGTCTCACTTAACACACAGCAGCAGAAGGGTGCGATTGTGGGTGAGAAAGAAAGTGTCACGTGTGCACAGACACACACACGTGCACACACATGCACACACATACAGGCACACAGCAACCCACACATGCACACACACCCACACATCCACACACATGAACATGCACACATATACACACCCCCACATGCACACACACGCATACACACATGCACACCCGCACATGTACACGTGAACCCACACATGTGCGCACACACATGCACACCCACGGCTCAGCTGCACACCTGCATGTTACTGAACCTTGCACCAGGAAAAGCCCACCTTGTCCTTGAACGGAGAGGGAAGCATGAGGTGAGCGAGGCCTTAGCAAACGCACTCTGGTGCGCCAGGCCTGCCGAAAGCTTGGCCTGGGTTCTCTCGGGAGCCCTCCTCCGTGTGCCATCTCCCATCGAGCCAAGGGCTCCCACGTGTGCGGCCAGGAGTGGGGAGGCTTTGTGACCCTTCACGCATATGATGCTTTCTTATCTGCGGGGGTTCTGAAGCCTATTTCTGAGAGTACACACGCATGGGGAGACTAAAGGCGGAACCTGCCCTGCAGGCCGGAGCAGCCTGCACATGCCTCTTCCCGCAGTTCACACGCATGGGGAGACTAAAGGCGGAACCTTCCCTGCAGGCCAGAGCAGCCTGCACATGGCCTCTTCCCGCAGTTCACACGCATGGGGAGACTAAAGGCGGAACCTTCCCTGCAGGCCGGAGCAGCCTGCACATGCCTCTTCCCGCAGTTCACACGCATGGGGAGACTAAAGGCGGAACCTTCCCTGCAGGCCGGAGCGGCCTGCACATGCCTCTTCCCGCAGTTCACACGCATGGGGAGACTAAAGGCGGAACCTTCCCTGCAGGCCAGAGCAGCCTGCACATGGCCTCTTCCCGCAGTTCACACGCATGGGGAGACTAAAGGCGGAACCTTCCCTGCAGGCCAGAGCGGCCTGCACATGCCTCTTCCCGCAGTTCACACGCATGGGGAGACTAAAGGCAGAACCTTCCCTGCAGGCCGCAGCGGCCTGCACACGCCTCTTCCCGCAGTTCACACGCATGGGGAGACTAAAGGCGGAACCTTCCCTGCAGGCCGGAGCAGCCTGCACATGCCTCTTCCCGCAGTTCACACGCATGGGGAGACTAAAGGCGGAACCTTCCCTGCAGGCCGGAGCGGCCTGCACATGCCTCTTCCCGAAGTTCACACGCATGGGGAGACTAAAGGCGGAACCTTCCCTGCAGGCCAGAGCGGCCTGCACATGCCTCTTCCCGCAGTTCACACGCATGGGGAGACTAAAGGTCAAACCTTCCCTGCAGGCCAGAGCGGCCTGCACACGCCTCTTCCCGCAGTTCACACGCATGGGGAGACTAAAGGCGGAACCTTCCCTGCAGGCCGCAGCGGCCTGCACATGCCTCTTCCCGCAGTTCACATGGACGACTACACTCCCCCCAGTCTTGGTTCTGCTGCTGGGCATGGCTCACAGACTGCTCACAGCCCCTGGGGCCGATGGACTTGGCAGGAGTAGGCATGGCAGGGTAGCATTTCCAGGAAGACTGGCCATCCCTGCAGCCCTGTGCTGAGGCCGCACCTGCTGTCCTGCCCTGGAGAGCAGCTGCTGTGAGGGCGGGGCAGGGCACCAAATCACCAGAGGAGGGGGCTGGAACTCACAGGAGCTGAGCTGCAGACAGCATCTTCTCTGGGTGGTTGCAAGGTCCTAACTCCCCAGCAGAGAGGACGCTACCGTGGGCATGGCAAAGTTCATTTCTGTCGGCCTGGGGCACCCCGCAAAGACAGGGCTCATGGAACCCAACAGCCACGCCCTGTACCCCAGTGCTCTTGCTTCAGTCTCGGCCCCTCTAGTGAGAAGCAGGCAGGGAGGAGGCGGGAGCCCAAGTCTACTGAGGAGTAGGGAGGGAGGAGATGGGAGCCCAGGTCTATGAGAAGTAGGAAGGACACGGGAGCCCAAGTCTACTGAGGAGTAGGGAGGAGGAGACGGGAGCCCAGGTCTATGAGAAGTAGGAGGAGACGGGAGCCCGGGTCTATGAGAAGTAGGGAGGACACGGGAGCCCAAGTCTACTGAGGAGTAGGGAGGAGGAGACAGGAGCCCAGGTCTATGAGAAGTAGGGAGGAGGAGATGGGAGCCCGGGTCTATGAGAAGTAGGGAGGAGGAGACGGGAGCCCAGGTCTATGAGAAGTAGGGAGGGAGAGATGGGAGCCCTGGTCCATGAGAAGTAGGGAGGAGGAGACGGGAGCCCAGGTCTATGAGAAGTAGGGAGGACACGGGAGCCCAAGTCTACTGAGGAGTAGGGAGGAGGAGACGGGAGCCCAGGTCTATGAGAAGTAGGAGGAGACGGGAGCCCGGGTCTATGAGAAGTAGGGAGGACACGGGAGCCCAAGTCTACTGAGGAGTAGGGAGGAGGAGACAGGAGCCCAGGTCTATGAGAAGTAGGGAGGAGGAGATGGGAGCCCGGGTCTATGAGAAGTAGGGAGGAGGAGACGGGAGCCCAGGTCTATGAGAAGTAGGGAGGGAGAGATGGGAGCCCTGGTCCATGAGAAGTAGGGAGGAGGAGACGGAAGCCCAGGTCTATAAGTAGGGAGGGAGGACATGGGAGCCTGGGTCTATGAGAAGTAGGGAGGAGGAGACGGGAGCCCAAGTCTAATGAGAAGTAGGGAGGAGAGACGGGATCCCAGGTCTACTGAGAAGTAGGGAGGAGGAGATGGGAGCCCAGGTCCATGAGAAGTAGGGAGGGAGGAGGCGAGAGCCTGGGTCTATGAGAGGTAGGCAAGAGGAGACATGAGCCCGAATCTGCAAACCTCCTGCCAAACCAATCACCTTCAGAACCAGTCCCTGGCTGTGGGGGGCAGTGAGTCTGTCTGTTAGCATTGTCCCCAGATTGCACTTAGGGGGTTTTCTTGGTCATGGACAGTACAGACAGGCACCTGGAGCTCCAGCAGCGGGCTACAGCCTCTGCCTTTCCCACTGCCCCTGCTATTGTCACCTGTATCGTACTGACGCAGATCCCCAGCACCCCTGCTGCTATACCCATATTGTACTGATCAGATCCCCTGTGCCCCTCTTGTTGTCACCCGTATCGTAATGACCGTATCCCCAGCGCCCCTGCTGCTATACCCATACTGTACTGACCGCATCCCCAGCACCCCTGCTGCTGTCACCTGTACTGTGCTGACACAGATACTCAGTGCCCCTGCTGCTGTCACCTGTATCGTACTGACCAGATCCCCTGTGCCCCTCTTGTTGTCACCCGTATCGTACTGACCGGATCCCCAGAACCCCTGCTGCTGTCACCCAAACCGTACTGACCGTATCCCCAGTGCTCCTGCTGCTGTCACCCGTATTGTACTGACCAGATCCCCAGTGCTCCTGCTGCTATACCCATATCGTACTGACCAGATCCCCTGTGCCCCCCCTCCTGTTGTCACCCGTATTGTACTGATGCAGATCCCCAGCACCCCTGCTGCTGTCACCTGTACTGCACTGACACAGATACTCAGTGCCCCTGCTGCTGTCACCTGTATTGTACTGACAACTGACACAGATCCCCTGTGCCTCTGCTGCTGTCACCTGTACTGTATTGACACAGATACTCAGTGCCCCTGCTGCTGTCACCCATACCGTACTGACACAGATACTCAGTGCTCCTGCTGCTGTCACCTGTACTGTATTGACACAGATACTCAGTGCCCCTGCTGCTGTCACCCGTATTGTACTGACACAGATCCCCTGTGCCTCTGCTGCTGTCACCTGTACTGTACTGACACAGATACTCAGTGCCCCTGCTGCTGTCACCCGTACTGTACTGACACAGATACTCAGTGCTCCTGCTGCTGTCACCCGTATCGTACTGATCAGATCCCCAGTGCTCCTGCTGCTGTCACCCGTATTGTACTGACACAGATCCCCTGTGCCTCTGCTGCTGTCACCTGACTGTACTGACACAGATACTCCATCTAGCACCTGGCCTCTAGTACCTCAAAATGCCATGCAGTTCACTTCTGCTAAGTTCCTGTGCTGGGCACTACAAGCCTTCAGGAACTCCCTTGCAGCCACAGCCTTGCAGGCAGAAGAGAGGGGAATTATGAGCACTTATGAACCATGGAACAGTTTGTAGCAATTCAAGGTTTATCACAAGGAGTTAAATGCTAACGAGAAGGCAGGAAGTACTTCAAAATGTCTGTGGAAAGGGGCGAGTGTTAGGTGCACCAGCCAGGATGCCATCAGGCACCTGCATTGTGCACCTGCGCGCCTGGCTAAGTCCCTGCCAGCCTGCTTCTGATCCACTTCCTGCCAGTGTGCAGCCAGTGAGGCAGCAGCTTATGGCTCAGGTACGTGGGCCCCAGCACTCACAGGGGAGCCCTGATTCAGCTCCTGGCTCCTGGCTTTGTAGTGGCCAGGCCTAGCTGCTCTGGACATCTAGGAAGTAAACCAGCAGATGGAAGATCTCTGTCTTTTCAACTAAAATTAAAACAAATAAATAAAAATCAATTACAAATGTTAGCAAAAAGATGGGAAATCCATGCCATTTTTTATAATATGCTTTCTCTGAAAACCTTTCATATGCATGGATTTCAAAATTTCTTGCACCAAAATAAACTTAAAATATCTGAAAACTGTATTTATCGGCGAGGCAAAGGGAGGGAGAACGAAGGGCGAGAGCTATCATCTCATCTGCTGGTTCCTTCCCCAGACGCCACAAGACTGGACCTGGGACCCAGGAACTTCATCTGGGCGTCCCTGCAGATGGCAGGAGCCTGTGCACTGGGGCTGCACCGCTGTCCCCAGGGTCTGACGTGGGCTAGACATCCACCGCACCATCGAGTCTCTGAAGTACAGACATGTACTTCACACTAGTACAGACGTGTTTTCATATGACATAGAGGCTGTGTGCACCACTCTGCTGCCCCTGGCATCAGCACTGAACTTGTGTGTGCTTCCAAGTTCTCTAATCTTGCAGCGAGGTCACTACCTGCCATGCAGCAACAGGCTGAGAAAGAAATGTCGGTGTCTGTGGGAGACATAGAGAGGCACAGGCGGACAGCTCAGCACCTGGGAACAGGACTGGCCCCTCTGTGCACTGTGGGCTGGGCAGTGTCTATGAGAGAGAGGGAGAGAGAGAGAGAGAGAGAGAGCACGAGAGGGAGGCACAGGCGGACAGCTCAGCACCTGGGAACAGGACTGGCTCCTCTGTGCACTGTGGGCTGAGCAGCATCTATGAGAGAGAGGCAGAGAGAGGGAGGGAGGGAGGGACACAGGCGGACAGCTCAGGAGCTGGTTCCTCTGTGCACTGTGGGCTGCTCCCCCAGGACTCCATCCGCGTGCAGCTGTCTGTGTCAGCAGCTGCCTCAGCCCGGCTCGTGCCCATGGGGTAGCTGATGTAATCCATCCTCTCATCTCTCATCGCTTTTCTCCTTGGTTTCCAAAATACAGTAACTGGACAAACCGAGGCATCGAATTCAGTGTGCTTTCCAAAGCCTCCCGTCCCGTCATTTGTGTGTGTGTGTGTGTGTGTGTGTTTTTGACAGGCAGAGTGGACAGTGAGAGAGACAGAGAGAAAGGTCTTCCTTATGCCATTGGTTCACCCTCCAATGGCCGCCGCGACTGGCGCACCGCGCTGATCCGATGGCAGGAGCCAGGTGCTTCTCCTGGTCTCCCATGGGGTGCAGGGCCCAAGCACTTGGGCCATCCTCCACTGCACTCCCGGGCCACAGCAGAGAGCTGGCCTGGAAGAGGGGCAACCGGGACAGAATCCGGCGCCCCGACCGGGACTAGAACCTGGGGTGCCAGCACCGCAAGGCGGAGGATTAGCCTAGTGAGCCGCGGCGCCGGCCACTTGAGTTTTAAAAGCACGTGGCGGTCCTCCACACCTGTGGCCACTTCAGGATGAAATAAATCTGATGCAGCCGGCGATCTGGAAGTGAGTACTGCCATCCGCGCGTGCGTGTGACCTCACCGCCATCTTTGTGTCGTGTGAACCCAGCTCAGCACATGCAGATGTTTCTGCCCAAGTCCCTGAACCGTGAACCTGGCTCAGCACACGCTACTGCAGACTCGAAAGCTGAGCCCTGGCGTGTGCTGGCGAGCAGGGGTGTGAGGACAGGTGCACCTGCACCTGCCACCTCCCCCCGCAGGGGCAACTCCTACTCCCAGTGTGGACTGAGCCCTTGGGTGACAGTGCGGCTAAGTCTTCCATGATAAAACATGGGTGATAGCAAGGATACAATGACCACAAGCCCCTGCAGTGTGCAGGTGCCGGCCGTTCTAGAAGCTTCTGACAGAAAGGTCAATGGCCCCAAAAGGCAACTGTTCTCATGGAAAAGGGCAATCACTGAGCAAAAACAAAAATCGTTTCTGGTGCTGACGCTGTGGTGCAGCAGGTTAATGCCCTGGCCTGTAGTGCCAGCATCCCACATGAGTGCCGGTTTGGGTCCTGGCTGCTCCACTTCCAATCCAGCTCCCTGCTAATAACCTGGGAAAGCAGTGGGGGATGGCCCAAGTGCTTGGGCCCCTGCACACATGTGGGAGACTGAGAATAAGCTCTGGGCCTCAACCTGGCCTAGCCCTGGCCTGTTCGGCCATCTGGAGAGTGAACCACTGGATGCAAGATTTCTCTAATTCTGACTGTCAAAAAAATAAAATAAAAAAAATGTCAAAAATAAACGCAGGTGGTTTTGAACAACTGGAATACGGAGCTCGTAACACTGAACTCTGAAACACATACGCTTGTCTTAACACAGAGTAGGAATGCGGCTGCAGTGGACTGAGTGTCTGTGTGGATCCTCAGCCCAGTGTGACCACCACAGGGGGTGGCCTTGGGAGGCAGCGGTGTCCGTGGAGCCCTCAGAGCCGAGGTCACAGGACACGGAGAGGGGCGTTGCCTCCGTCAGCATGAGGGCGTGATGAGCAGTGGCCCCTCAGCACTGGACACTGCCCACCGTGGCCTGCACAGACCGGGCACAGGTCCCTGGGCAGAACAGCCTGTTAGGTTTCACGGCCCCCCTGGCTGCCCACACAGGGCTCTGCCGTCCGTGTCCTGACCATGCCCCTGACCGAAGCAAACTGGAGATGCAAGTCCGAGGTGGGTGAAAGGAACGCATGTGACTAAGCCAGGCAGCCCTGGGAGAACACGGGGGCCCCTCGGAGCCAAGCAGCCCTGGGAGAATGCAGGGTCCTCGGAGCCGGGCAGCCCCGGGAGTGAGAACACGGGGGCCCCCTTGGAGCCGGGCAGCCCTGGGTGTGAGAATGCGGGGGCCCCTCGGAGCCGGGCAGCCCCAGGAGAACGCGGGGGGCCCCTCGGAGCTGGGAAGCCCCGGGAGAACGTGGGGGCCCCCTTGGAGCCGGGCAGCCCTGGGTGTGAGAACATGGGGGCCCCCTTGGAGCCGGGCAGCCTGGGAGTGAGAACACGGGGGCCCCCTCGGAGCCAGGCAGCCCTGGGAGAATGCGGGGGCCCCTCAGAGCCGGGGAGCCCCGGGAGAACGTGGGGGCCCCTCGGAGCCGGGCAGCCCTTGAGTGAGAATGCGGGGGCCCCTCGGAGCCAGGCAGCCCTGGGGGTGAAACGCGGGGGCCCCTGTGCCCAGGACTTGGGGATGGGGGCCTTGGCCCTGTGCTGAGGGAGCGCCTCACAGGCCTGAACCCAGTACCAGGGGATTCTGCATGGTGGCTCATGGTGCCCGGCTTCCAAGCCTTGGCCTGTCACTCACGCCTCTGGGGTGGCGGCTCCAGCTCACAGGATCTTAGCCGTAGCCATGGCCCAAGGCCCTGCCTCGGGGACTGACCTCCAGATGTCTGGCCTCAGAGCCTCTGTGTGGGGCACACTGGCCGCCCTGACGCCCACACAGCTGTGACCCCAAGTCTGGGCCTCCACGGGCTTTCTGACACCAGTGGCTTTTATAGCACAATTTTCTCATATGATTTTCCACTGAGGCGTAACGGACACCCTGAGTCCTGTGACAGCCCACCAAGGGCCTCACTGTGAGTGAGTGACAGTGCCCTTCACTTTAGCCAAGTTCCTCCAGCCCCGCCACCAGGACCGAGGCTTCTTTTTTAGTGGAGCAGCCAGGACTCAAGTGGTGCTGGGGTATTGGGTGCTGGCGTGGCACAGGGTGGCTTACGCCAGTGCACCACACCACCGGCCCCAGGGCCGAAGTTCTGCTGGGATTCTGAATTTCCCCACTGTTTCCAGGCGACACTTCAGTGGGGGGCTGGGAGATGCGGCCTGCAGGGTGTGGCTGGGAGGGCTCCTCAGAGGAGCAGGAGCCTCAGAAGTGTGTGTGTACAAGTAAGCTCACATGGTCACACACATACACACTCATGCACAGGCACACACACACACTCATGCACGGGTGGTGCACACTCCCACACACTCTCACATGCACTCACATCGTCATGCACACACACACACACACACACACTCTTGTACAAGTGCACACCCATACCCACATGTGCACTCACACATGCACATTCATACACAGTCACACACATACACACTCATGCACAGGTGGTGCACACTCCCACACATACTCTCACATGCACATTCACATCGTCATGCGCACACACATACATACACACTCATGTACAAGTACACACCCACATCCACATGTACGTACACACATGTGCACTCACACATGCACATTCATACACAGTCACACACACATACACACTCATGCACAGGTGGTGCACACTCCCACACATACTCACATGCACTCACATAGTCATGCACACACACATACATGCACACTTATGTACAAGTACACACCCACATCCACATGTGCACTCACACATGCACATTCATACACACAGTCACACACATACACACTCATGCACAGGTACACACACAGTCGCACACACATACACACTCATGCACCGGTACACACAGTCACACACACATACACACTCATGCACGGGTGGTGCACACTCCCACACAGTCATGCACACATACACACACAGGTGCACACTCCCACACATACTCATATGCACTCACACACACATACACACACACTCTTGTACAAGTACACACCCACACCCACATGTACGTACACACATGTGCACTCACACATGCACATTCATACACAGTCACACACATACACACTCATGCACGGGTGGTGCACACTCCCACACATACTCTCACATGCACACTCAGTCATGCACACACATACACACTCATGCACAGGTACACACTCACACATTCTCACATGCACACTTCCACAAGTCATGCACACATGTGTACACACTCATGCACGGGTGGTGCACACTCCCACACATATTCTCACATGCACACTCACATCGTCATGCACACACACATACATACACACTCATGTACAAGTGCACACCCACACCCACATGTACGTACACACATGTGCACTCACACATGCACATTCATACAGTCACACACATACATACTCATGCACGGGTGGTGCACACTCCCACACAGTCATGCACACACACATACACAGGTGCACACTCCCACACATACTCACATGCACACTCACACAGTCATGCACACATACACACTCATGCACGGGTGGTGCACACTCCCACACAGTCCTGCATACACACATGCACAGGTGCACACTCTCATGCACACTCCCAGTCTCACATACATCTACACACACACGTGTGCACTCACACACACTCATATGCATACTCCCAGTCATGCACATACATCCGCACACACACGTGCACACTCCCACGTGTCATGCACAGGTGCACACACACTCAGTACATGACGAGGCTGGTGCCCGAGCGGATGCTGGTGGCCCAGGCGGAGCAGCCGTCACAGCTCTCAGCTGGGAGTCAGAGGAAGCCTGTTTCTCAGGGGAAAGCTTGGGCTCTGTGCCCCATTCAGGCCCTCGACTGTGCAGGGCCCACCCACAAGGGGAGGCCCCTGCCATCTGGATGCCCTGGCCTCAGCTGGGGACACCCTGGCCACACACCGTGGGAGGCCATGCTCGTTGACTGAGACCAAGCACAGGAAGGGCATGGGGAGGGCAGTGGTGGCTGGGTGTGCAGTGGCCAGGGTCCACTTCACCTGTGTGGAGGGCAGAGGTGGCCGGGTGTGCAGTGGCCAGGGTCCACTTTACCTGTGTGGAGGGCAGAGGTGGCCGCGTGTGCAGTGGCCAGGGTCCACTTCACCTGTGTGGAGGGCAGAGGTGGCCGGGTGTGCAGTGGCCAGGGTCCACTTCACCTGTGTGGAGGGCAGCGGTGGCTGGGTGTGCAGTGGCCAGGGTCCACTTCACCTGTGTGGAGGGCAGAGGTGGCTGGGTGTGCAGTGGCCAGGGCCCACTTCACCTGTGTGGAGGGCAGCGGTGGCTGGGTGTGCAGTGGCCAGGGTCCACTTCACCTGTGTGGAGGGCAGTGGTGGCCGGGTGTGCAGTGGCCAGGGTCCACTTCACCTGTGTGGAGGGCAGCGGTGGCTGGGTGTGCAGTGGCCAGGGTCCACTTCACCTGTGTGGAGGGCAGAGGTGGCTGGGTGTGCAGTGGCCAGGGCCCACTTCACCTGTGTGGAGGGCAGCGGTGGCTGGGAGTGCACGTGGCCAGGGCCCACTTCACCTGTGTGGAGGGCAGCGGTGGCTGGGAGTGCACGTGGCCAGGGCCCACCACACCTGTGTGGAGGGCAGTGGTGGCTGGGTGTGCACGTGGCCAGGGTCCACTTCACCTGTGTGGAGGGCAGAGGTGGCCGGGTGTGCAGTGGCCAGGGTCCACTTCACCTGTGTGGAGGGCAGAGGTGGCTGGGTGTGCAGTGGCCAGGGCCCACTTCACCTGTGTGGAGGGCAGAGGTGGCTGGGTGTGCAGTGGCCAGGGCCCACTTCACCTGTGTGGAGGGCAGCGGTGGCTGGGTGTGCACGTGGCCAGGGCCCACTTCACCTGTGTGGAGGGCAGTGGTGGCTGGGTGTGCACGTGGCCAGGGTCCACTGCACCTGTGTGGAGGGCAGTGGTGGCTGGGTGTGCAGTGGCCAGGGTCCACTTCACCTGTGTGGAGGGCAGTGGTGGCTGGGTGTGCACGTGGCCAGGGCCCACCGCACCTGTGTGGAGGGCAGTGGTGGCTGGGTGTGCACGTGGCCAGGACCCACTTCACTTGTGTGGAGGGCAGTGGTGGCTGGGTGTGCAGTGGCCAGGGCCCACTTCACCTGTGTGGAGGGCAGAGGTGGCTGGGTGTGCAGTGGCCAGGGCCCACTTCACCTGTGTGGAGGGCAGTGGTGGCTGGGTGTGCACGTGGCCAGGGTCCACTGCACCTGTGTGGAGGGCAGTGGTGGCTGGGAGTGCACGTGGCCAGGGTCCACTTCACCTGTGTGGAGGGCAGAGGTGGCTGGGTGTGCACGTGGCCAGGGTCCACTTCACCTGTGTGGAGGGCAGAGGTGGCTGGGTGTGCACGTGGCCAGGGCCCACCGCACCTGTGTGGAGGGCAGTGGTGGCTGGGTGTGCACGTGGCCAGGACCCACTTCACTTGTGTGGAGGGCAGTGGTGGCTGGGTGTGCACGTGGCCAGGACCCACTTCACTTGTGTGGAGGGCAGTGGTGGCTGGGTGTGCACGTGGCCAGGGCCCACCGCACCTGTGTGGAGGGCAGTGGTGGCTGGGTGTGCAGTGGCCAGGGCCCACTTCACCTGTGTGGAGGGCAGAGGTGGCTGGGTGTGCAGTGGCCAGGGCCCACTTCACCTGTGTGGAGGGCAGTGGTGGCTGGGTGTGCACGTGGCCAGGGCCCACCGCACCTGTGTGGAGGGCAGTGGTGGCTGGGTGTGCAGTGGCCAGGGCCCACTTCACCTGTGTGGAGGGCAGAGGTGGCTGGGTGTGCAGTGGCCAGGGCCCACTTCACCTGTGTGGAGGGCAGTGGTGGCTGGGTGTGCACGTGGCCAGGGTCCACTGCACCTGTGTGGAGGGCAGTGGTGGCTGGGAGTGCACGTGGCCAGGGTCCACTTCACCTGTGTGGAGGGCAGTGGTGGCTGGGTGTGCAGTGTCCAGGGCCCACCGCACCTGTGTGGAGGGCAGTGGTGGCTGGGTGTGCACGTGGCCAGGGCCCACTTCACCTGTGTGGAGGGCAGCGGTGGCCGGGTGTGCACGTGGCCAGGGTCCACTTCACCTGTGTGGAGGGCAGTGGTGGCTGGGTGTGCAGTGTCCAGGGCCCACCGCACTTGTGTGGAGGGCAGTGGTGGCTGGGTGTGCACGTGGCCAGGGCCCACTTCACCTGTGTGGAGGGCAGCGGTGGCTGGGTGTGCACGTGGCCAGGGTCCACTTCACCTGTGTGGAGGGCAGTGGTGGCTGGGTGTGCACGTGGCCAGGGCCCACTTCACCTGTGTGGAGGGCAGTGGTGGCTGGGTGTGCAGTGGCCAGGGTCCACCGCACCTGTGTGGAGGGCAGCGGTGGCTGGGTGTGCACGTGGCCAGGGTCCACTGCACCTGTGTGGAGGGCAGTGGTGGCCGGGTGTGCACATGGCCAGGGCCCACTGCACCTGTGTGGAGGGCAGTGGTGGCTGGGTGTGCACGTGGCCAGGGTCCACTGCACCTGTGTCCGTGTGCACTAGAGAAGGAGTTTTCACAGGCACAGTCTACATTCTAGACACATCTAATAGAAAACTGTTGAGGGTGCATTGTCCCTGTTTCCTGGAGCGCGGGGACTCAGAAGGGAGACTGCGGGACCTGAGCCCACAGCCAGGCTGCTGTTCCTGAGACGGCAGGCGTGGATTTACTCTGGGTGATCACCACCCCGACCACACATGGCGCCCTTCTTCTCGTCCCACTGTGGGGCTGTCCTTCAATCCCTGCAAGAAAGACAACCGGACCCCAACGGCGAGTTCACTAAGACACCACAGCACCTATCTGTTTTCTGGGCAGCAGAGGTGTTTCCTTCTCTCTGTCTGTTGTTGGAATACTCTGAACTTTATGAAGCTAAATAATCTGTTTTTAACTCAGCGCTCTCAAAGCTTATGCACTGCAAGGAGCCAGGAGGAAGAAACTGGAGCTGAGCAGACGGCACAGGCAGTGGTGCGCAGGTGAGGAGATTTGGGAAGAGTGAGCCGGGGGAGGGGAAAGGTCCCTGGGATGTGATTGTGGGAGGAGGAGGGGGCTTCACTCAGCAGCTGGTGAGGCGCCACGAATGGGAAATCTCTGGAGCTTCTTCAAACTCAGCCCCACAGAGACCTACGCAGACAGCAGTCGGAAAGCCTGTCTCCCGCCCGCTGCGGTTCTCAACTGGAGACTCCTGTGTGCAGCCCACCCGCTCCTGGCGCAGGGGCTCCTGCTGGCCCTGAGACCGCCCTGGGCAAGGAGCAGGCGACAGTGAGAGCCACTGCTGGCGCCCGTTGGGCTCCCGAGACTCCCTTAGTTTTAATGACTCTGAGAACCAGCTGTGACATTTGTTCACACAATCCCTGACCCAGAGAAAAACCATTATAATCTAATTTATACCATCTTGCGCCGCCGTATCAATAATATTCCCTCCCTAGAAAAACTGGATGTGATGCATATTTAGACAAGAGAATCTGCCCAGTGAATCACTTCAGAGATGAGAAGGAAGCCGTGTGTGAAATGAGAGTTAGATGTTCCCAGAACCACTTCACGGGCTCCAGGACACTATTCTGATAAAGGGCCAGTGGCACAGGGGCCTGTGCGCACACTCCGGCTGCCCGCAACAGGCCGCTCTGGGGGAGCTCCAGGGATGCCAGGGGAGGGGCCGTGTGGGTCCTTGGGAGGGGAGGGGAGGGGCCGTGTGGGTCCCTGGGATGGAGGGGAGGAGCTGTGTGGGTCCCTGGGATGGAGGGGAGGGGCCGTGTGGATCCCTGGGATGGAGGGGAGGGGCCGTGTGGATCCCTGGGAGGGGAGGGGAGGGGCCGTGTGGGTCCTTGGGAGGGGAGGGGAGGGGCTGTGTGGGTCCCTGGGAGGGGAGGGGAGGGGCCGTGTGGGTCCCTGGGAGGGGAGGGGAGGGGCCGTGTGGGTCCCTGGGATGGAGGGGAGGGGCCGTGTGGGTCCCTGGGATGGAGGGGAGGGGCCGTGTGGGTCCCTGGGATGGAGGGGAGGGGCCGTGTGGGTCCCTGGGAGGGGAGGGGAGGGGCCGTGTGGGCACGCTCCTGCTGCCCATCCCGGGGTGGGGGGCTGTGAGCATGCTCCTGTGGCTCACCTCAGGCCCTCCCCAGGGGCTCCTGGGATGCCAGGGGAGGGGCCCTGTGAGCACACTCTTGCTGGCCTGCCTCAGGCCCATCCTGAGGAGGAGGAATCCTGGGATGCCAGGGGAGGGCCCATGTGGGTCCATGGGATGGAGGGGAGGGGGGGCCCTGTGACCACAATCCTGCTGCCCGCCTCAGGCCCATGGTGGGAGGGGCTCCTGGGATGTCATGGGAGGGTCCGAGCAGGTCCCTGGGATGGAAGGGGTGGGGCCGTGTGGGTCTACGGGATGGAAGGGGAGGGGCCATGTGAGTCCATGAGATGGAGGGGAGAGGCCGTGTGGGTCCCTGGGAGGGGAGGGGAGGGGCCCTGTGACCACAATCCTGCTGCCCACCTCAGGCCCATGGGGGGGGCTCCTGGGATGTCATGGGAGGGTCTGAGCAGGTCCCTGGGATGGAAGGGGAGGGGCTGTGTGGGTCCCTGGGATGGAGGCGAGGGGCCGTGTGGGTCCCTGGGATGGAGGGGAGGGGCTGTGTGGGTCCCTGGGATGGAGGGGAGGGGCCGTGTGGGTCCCTGGGATGGAGGGGAGGGGCCGTGTGGGTCCCTGGGATGGAGGGGAGGGGCCGTGTGGGTCCCTGGGATGGAGGGGAGGGGCCGTGTGGGTCCCTGGGATGGAGGGGGGGCCGTGTGGGTCCATGGGATGGAGGGGGGGCCGTGTGGGTCCATGGGATGGAAGGGGGGGCTGTGTGGGTCCCTAGGAGGGGAGGGGAGGGGCCGTGTGAGTCCCTGGGATGGAGGGGAGGGGCCATGTGGGTCCATGGGATGGAGGGGAGGGGCCGTGTGGGTCCCTGGGATGGAGGGGAGGGGCTGTGTGGGTCCCTGGGATGGAGGGGAGGGGCCATGTGGGTCCATGGGATGTAGGGGGGGCCGTGTAAGTCCATGGGATGGAGGGGGGGGCTGTGTGTGTTCCTAGGAGGGGAGGGGAGGGGCCATCCTAGGGAGGGGCTGTGTGGGTCCCTGGGATGGAGGGGAGGGACCATGTGGGTCCATGGGATGTAGGGGGGGCTGTGTGGGTCCATGGGATGGAGGGGTGCTGTGTGGGTCCCTAGGAGGGGAGGGGAGGGGAGGGGCCGTGTGTGTCCCTAGGATGGAGGGGGGGCCGTGTGAGTCCCTGGGATGGAGGGGAGGGGCCATGTGGGTCCATGGGAGGGGAGGGGAGGGGCATTTTGGCTCAGCCCCCAGCTGCCTGCAGACAGTGCGGAGACGTGAGTCCTGAGCGTCAATGGTAAGGGCAGAGCGTCCCCAGACATTGTCGTGGAGCCGCTCACACTCTCGCCTGATGCCCTGTTACGGTGACACTGAAATCACGCATCTGTGTGCATATAGCTAAGACTTCCTGACAACAACGGATCTTTGAATTCTCAGGCTTACATAAAGAATTCAGTTGAAAGGAGTGTATTCTTCAAAGAGATCTCTTTGGGGTGTTTCTGAAAATAAGGCTTTGGATGTAACTGCAAAGCTACTTAAGAACCATGAAAGAAAATAAATGTACAACAAAACACCTCTCCATCTGCACCCAGGTATGCACTATCAATAAAGACCAGACCACACTCGCATTTCAAACGCATTCACGTTTAAATGCCGGCACTTCGGCCTCCTACACCAAATGCTACACAAACTATCCTTGGTGATTTACGACACGTGGTGCACAGCAGATTCCCTTCTAAGATGAAGGAGAGCACAGGAGAAAGCAGCGCTTCAGAGCCCCCTGCCATCTGGGCGACTGCCACAGGCAAAGCCGACGCGCACCCCAGCTCCCGGCGTTCCCGGCGCGTCTCACCTGTGGTGGGCCTGACGGCTGAGGTCATGTCGCAGGGCGTGAGTGCGGGGACACACTCATCGTCCTGGGAGTAGCCAGCTTGAATGGCGCGCAGGTAGCTGTGGCTCCTGGTGCGGAAACACCCGGGGAGGTCGAGGGCGTCCATGGCCTGGGACTCTACCTCGCTGAAGACTGACTCACAGACCGACTCCAGATGCCCATTCACCTCGGCCTCGCTCATCTGGAATAAGAACGGCACAGCTGAGGGCGGCCCAGCCAGGGCTGTCCCAGAGGTCAGCAGCCACTGCCGCCCTAGGCCCGCGGTCAGCACAGCTCGTCTGACACCAGCACTGGGGATCCGCTGGGCCTGGAGACACTCCCTGGGTCACTCCCCGCGAAAGCAGACGAGCAGCCGCCTCAGGACAGCCAGGGCTCCCTGGCCCCAGGGGGCAGGTGCTCAGGCAGCTGCCATGCTCCGTGAGGTCAGCGATGCCGTTGTGCTGGGGACAGCAGTGGAGTGGGCCTGGCTGTGCTGTGAGCACACAGGTGAGAGGGTGGCTGCTGTGTTCTTGGCCACGGAAACCACTCACAAACGTGGGGGATGTGGGGGACATGCGCTTGCAGCTCACACCAAGGCAGCTGGTCTCAGTACAGGGGCGAGGGGACGGGGGCATGGCGCTAATGCCTGCACAAAGCCACCTGCAGCCCCAACCCTGCAGGGCCTCCCCATCAGGCCTGGGGTAGGGAGTGCACGCGTCAGTGGATGGCTGAGCAGATGCGGGCATTGTTTCTCCACTCTGGGAACTAAAAGCCCCTGGCTGTGGGCGCAGGTGGCACAGGGGTGGGGGCTCCCAGGGCCGGACCCTCGCTGAGCCAAGGGCCTTTGCCTAGGGCAGCGACTGGGAAATGTGGGCCTCCCGGAGGTCCCCACGTGGCCCCTGTGAACCCACTTGAGACGTTTCACATGGAAACCCATGGCTGGGACATGACGAGACCAGGGCGGAGAGGCTGAGCCTGGGCTGGAAGCAGCAGACTCCCACAGGCCCCAGGGCAGGAGGCCGCGCTCAACTGCTCTGCTCGGGCTGTTCGCACGGTGGGAACCAGGTACGACTCGTTTCCCGATGCTGGGGGTGTCTGCCGGGGCGGGGAGAGGATGGCTGCTCCAAGCAGCACAGGCCGCAGCATGAGCGAGGGGCCCCCGGGCTGAGGACGAGGGCTCTGAGGATTTCCGACTGCGCAGAGACAGACAGTCCAGGGGAGAAGGTGGGCGAAAACCGGAGACCCTCGTACCAGTGCAGACGGCTTTTTGTGTTCCACAGACTTCTTCCAGCCTGAGTGTTCACCTGTGTGGACTTAGACCCCCGCGGCTGCAGCCACTCCTCCCAGGGGGGACCCTGCCCTGCCCCGTGACCTCTGCCCCCAAGGAGACGCCAGGAACACGCAGGTGCCTGTCCCAAGTGCGAGTCTTGAGGCTCCGGCCAGGCCCCTGCGGAGCCACCAGCCATGGACACTCCCTGGGCAGCCCAGGGATGGGGTGGGTCCCCTTCCCCCAAACATGACAGGTGCCAGGAAGGCTGGGATCGCAAGCTGGCCCAGCAGGGGAGGGCGGCCTGGTCTCCAGACGGCTCTGCTGAGCCGGCTCACCCTGGGGCTTCCAGACAAGGCCGGCCGTGGCCATCGTCCACGTGGCTGATGCCTCTCAGAACTGGGACTCAAGTGCCTCCCAGACAGACGCAGGAGAAACGGGTGAGGGGCAGGATCCAGGACGAGGAAGCCGAGCGAGCGTCTCGGGGACCCCACGGGCGTGACACTGTGGGGACGCAACAGCGTAACTGCTGAGAGTGAGTATGGAGCCCAGCCCCTCCCGGTTATGCACCAGGGACCTGAATGTCGGCTGTGGACACGAGTGCAGGCTGCACACCCAGCAGCACTGGTCAGCGGCTACAGGAGGCCCCGTGTCCACTGATAGAGATGGACACACACAGTGTGGGGTCAGCAGCTAGCGGAAGCCCCCGTGTCCACTGACAGAGGTGGACACACACAGTGTGGGGTCAGCAGCTAGGGGAGGCCTCCGTGTCCACTGACAGATGGACACACAGTGTGGGGTCAGCGGCTAGGGGAGGCCTCCGTGTCCACTGACAGATGGACACACAGTGTGGGGTCAGCGGCTAGGGGAGGCCCCCGTGTCCACTGACAGAGATGGACACACAGTGTGGGGTCAGCAGCTAGGGGAGGCCTCCGTGTCCACTGACAGATGGACACACAGTGTGGGGTCAGCGGCTAGGGGAGGCCCCCGTGTCCACTGACAGATGGACACACAGTGTGGGGTCAGCGGCTAGGGGAGGCCTCCGTGTCCACTGAGAGATGGACACACAGTGTGGGGTCAGCGGCTAGGGGAGGCCTCCGTGTCCACTGAGAGATGGACACACAGTGTGGGGTCAGCGGCTAGGGGAGGCCTCCGTGTCCACTGAGAGATGGACGCACACAGTGTGGGGTCCACCTGTACACTGGAGCATCCTCCAGCCACGACAGGACAGAGACGACGCACAACGACTCCATGGGAGTGCACGGGGCTCAGGAACAGCCACATCGGCAGACGGACAGCCACCGACGGGCCGGCACCGCACCAGCACAGAGCTCCCTGCGGGAAGAGGGCGTTCTGGGCGTGGACACAGCCCGTCAGCTGAGGGACAGTAGCAAGGCTCTTATGTCCCCGAGTGGGCACTGGCAAACAGTGGAGCCCCTGAGTGTATGTTGTGGGTTCTTTATCGCGGTCTTCTCAGACGCACCAAAACCAGGCATCCAGACAATGCACTCTGGAGCCCTGAGTGCTCACTCAGCGTGTGCACTGTGCACTGCGCACTAGTACCAGCACAGTGCAGTACTGAGGGAGGGACAGGGCTCTCATGCAGAGTGCTCACTGTGCACTGCGCACTAGTACCAGCACAGTGCAGTACTGAGGGAGGGACAGGGCTCTCATGCAGAGTGCTCACTGTGCACTGCGCACTAGTACCAGCACAGTGCAGTACTGAGGGAGGGACAGGGCTCTCATGCAGAGTGCTCACTGTGCACTGCGCACTAGTACCAGCACAGTGCAGTACTGAGGGAGGGACAGGGCTCTCATGCAGAGTGCTCACTGTGCACTGTGCACTAGTACCAGCACTGTGCAGTACTGAGGGAAGGACACAGCTCCCGCGCTCTCAGTACTTACTCAGCATGTGCACTGTGCACTGTGCCCTAGTACCACCACAGTGCAGTACTGAGGGAGGGACAGGGCTCTCATGCAGAGTGCTCACTGTGCACTGTGCACTAGTACCAGCACTGTGCAGTACTGAGGGAAGGACACAGCTCCCGCGCTCTCAGTACTTACTCAGCATGTGCACTGTGCACTGTGCCCTAGTACCACCACAGTGCAGTACTGAGGGAGGGACAGGGCTCTCATGCAGAGTGCTCACTGTGCACTAGTACCAGCACTGTGCAGTACTGAGGGAAGGACACAGCTCCCGCGCTCTCAGTACTTACTCAGCATGTGCACTGTGCACTGTGCCCTAGTACCACCACAGTGCAGTACTGAGGGAGGGACAGGGCTCTCATGCAGAGTGCTCACTGTGCACTAGTACCAGCACTGTGCAGTACTGAGGGAGGGACACGGCTCTCGCGCTCTCAGTACTTACTCAGCATGCGCACTGTGCCCTAGTACCACCACAGTGCAGTACTGAGGGAGGGACAGGGCTCTCATGCAGAGTGCTCACTGTGCACTAGTACCAGCACTGTGCAGTACTGAGGGAAGGACACGGCTCTCATGCTCTCAGTACTTACTCAGCATGTGCACTGTGCACTGTGCCCTAGTACCACCACAGTGCAGTACTGAGGGAGGGACAGGGCTCTCATGCAGAGTGCTCACTGTGCACTAGTACCAGCACTGTGCAGTACTGAGGGAAGGACATGGCTCCTGCGCTCTCAGTACTTACTCAGCATGTGCACTGTGCACTGTGCCCTATTACCAGCACTGTGCAGTACTGAGGGAGCGACACGGCTCTCATGCAGAGTGCTCACTGTGCACTAGTACCAGCACTGTGCAGTACTGAGGGAAGGACATGGCTCCTGCGCTCTCAGTACTTACTCAGCATGTGCACTGTGCACTGTGCCCTATTACCAGCACTGTGCAGTACTGAGGGAGCGACACGGCTCTCATGCAGAGTGCTCACTGTGCACTAGTACCAGCACTGTGCAGTACTGAGGGAGGGACAGGGCTCTCATGCAGAGTGCTCACTGTGCACTAGTACCAGCACTGTGCAGTACTGAGGGAGGGACACGGCTCTCACACTCTCAGTACTTACTCATCATGTGCACTGTGCACTGTGCCCTAGTACCACCACAGTGCAGTACTGAGGGAGGGACAGGGCTCTCACACTCTCAGTACTTACTCAGCATGTGCACTGTGCACTGTGCCCTAGTACCACCACAGTGCAGTACTGAGGGAAGGACACGGCTCTCACACTCTCAGTACTTACTCAGCATGTGCACTGTGCACTGTGCCCTAGTACCACCACAGTGCAGTACTGAGGGAGGGACAGGGCTCTCATGCAGAGTGCTCACTGTGCACTGTGCACTGGTACCAGCGCTGTGCAGCACTGAGGTGGGGACACGGCTCTTATGCACTGAGTGCTCACTCTGTACTGTGCACTAGTACCACCACAGTGCAGTACTGAGGAGAGGGCACAGCTCTGGTGCTCTCAGTACTTACTCAGCGTGTGCACTTGGATCCTGTGGGTCGTTTGCCCCTCGATTTCTCCGAGTCCTGTGAGCGGGCAGTACACCAGCCAGGCCTCGCCTCAGACCCATGGATGCCGTCTGTGCCGGGTCATCTTCCCACAGAGCCAGCAGTGAGTGCTTCCCCGTCCTGGTGGCACCACACCTGCTGTGTGCCGATGTCCACGCTGTCGTCTGCCCAGCTCCTACTGCGTGCTGGCACAGTGCCCCCAGGCCCCGGCGGGACCACGCAGGGTCCTGTGTCACACTGCAGGTCCATGTGAGCCCTTTACGAGGTTACCGTGGGGAAGCACCGTGCCTGTTTCTAACTCATGTGAGGTTCCGGTAGCGCGCTGCACTCGGGGCCCTGGGCCCAGCCGTGCCCACTGCGCTGCAGCCGCGCAGTCTCAGTGAGCCCCGGGGAGCACACTGGGCCTCACCCTCTCTCTTGCTCATCTCCATCACTTTCCCGCCGGGTGCCTCCGTGGCTGGCAGGGGAACGTGCCCTGGCTCGCATTAGCCTGGGGGCAGTGCTGAGCGCACCAGCCCGCCCTCTGGAAGCCGGAGCCCTCCCTGGGCCGGGTTTTGTCAGAAGATGACCCAGCACAGATGGCCTGTGTGGGCCACAAGCAGGGCCTGGTCACGGGACTCAGGAGATCAGCGGGGAGACAACCCTGTCTTACAACGTCAGAACAGCTAACCTCTAAAGCTCCCAGATCCGTGGTCGGAGCCAAATACAGGCTCACGGTCTTTGCCCCTGGGATGCTGACCAGTGCCCAGCTGGACCGCAGAGCGGACGCAAGGGATCCCCACCTGGCTCACGCAGCTGGCCTGGCTCAGGGTGCTGACGGCCCGCATGTAGCTCTGGTTCCTGGAGCGGAACTTGGGGGAGTTGTGGTTGGCACAGGGGTCCAGGCTGTGGCCAACAGGCACGTCGCTGGCAGCTTGCAGGTAGCTCTGGCTGCAAGACAAGACGGGAGAGAGGCGTCTTAGAGCAGAAGGGGCTGCAGCTGGTGCGGACATCGGGGTCACCCTGCCTCAGACACGCCGGGCTGTCCCGGAAGCACCAGGGGACCCGAGCGGCACAGCCGCTGTGCCACCTGGTTCTCACGGCCAGGGAGACATCGAGCTGACCAGAGCTCGGCACAGAGGCACCACGAGCGCACACAGCAGACTGGACTCGGAATCTAGCCCCAGGCTCCAAGAGCCCCCAAAACTCAGGCGGGTGTTTTGGCAGCTTCACGGAGTTGGCACGCAGAGAACACAGAGGCTGGCGTTCAGCAGTCACTGCGTGCGGCGTGCTCTGGTTCATGGCCCTCAGAGCTGACGCGGAGTCACCTCTGCTCTGTGAGCACAAGGACCATTTTCTCCCACGATCCCCGGGAACACGGTGCTTGTCACTGGGAGGACCCTGGGTGTGGGGACAGCCAGGCCAGCCCTTGTCACCGCTGACCTCTTCATGGTGCAGCCACGGCTGGAGCTCCGTGTGCAGCTGCTGCTACTCGCCCCTGACACAGCCCCACAGAGCCAGGCGCCTGGGCCAGCACGGCGGGCCATCACCCACGCTCAGCCTTCCCAAAGTCAACTCTCGGCACACTGTTTCCCTGTGATCTGCGTCCGTCTTTAGAAAATGGGAAAAACGTGGGTACGTGGACTGTGGTTGGGCAAAGCCCTTAAGGCCAGAGTGGAAGGCACACTGCCTGCTGTCAGTGATTCCCTCCCCAGAGAGGGAGGGTTGGGGCTCCTGGCTGCTGCCCACCTCTCCCACTGTAGCACAGCAGCCCCAGGCTGGGGACAATGCTGGTTCCAGCAGGCCATGGGCGCTGCCCCCGGCCTCCTCCTCAGTCCCCTAGGCTGTGCCAGTAGGACAAGGGGGCCAACATGGACCCCATTCCAGCCTGACCAGGCTCACGGGGTAGCAGACAGCACCAGGCTCAAGTTGGCTTAGATGAGTGGACTCTCTGTGGTCCCGTGAGGCCATATCCTGCTTTCCTCACACATACGTGTGTGTCCCTGTGAGGCCATGGCTCACTTGTCTTGCACACACATGTGTGTCTGTGTGCATTTAATAAAGCATCACGTGCAGAACAGGCATGTACATGTGTGACATGTTAGCTTAAAACAGTATCACATGTGATCTGTGTGCAGGGGAGTGCTGAGTGTGTGAGCGTGCATGTGAAGGCATTGCGTGCAGGGACGGCATGTATGTGTGTGTATGTGAGGTACGTGAGTTTAATACCGCATCATGTACGAGGAAGGTGTGTGTGCACGTGTGTGTGATGTGAGTTTAAAACAGCATGGTGTGCAGGGAAGCCATGTGTGTGTGGACGTATGTGAGTTAAACAAGCATCGCGTGCAGGGACGGTGTGCATGTGCCGTGCGCACGTGCATGGTGATGTATGCGAGGGAAGGCACAGGGGTGAGCTGAGCCCCGTGCGGGCTCGGCCCGACCCACCTCCGCCTCTGCACGTCCCTTCCCCGGAGAAGCTGCCACGCCCTGTGCTTCCCCAGTCGCACCGACATCTGTTTCCTCCCAACACAGCCTCCTCTGTCTCCTTAGACGGGGAATCGGAAGGAAGACTGCCAGTCACCAGGCCTGGCGCCGTGAGCGAGGGGCACGCTGACGCACACACATGGGCCACTTCTGTGGCTCCGTGTCAAACCGCCCTCAAGGCATGCTCCGGGCTCTGAGTCGGCTGCAGGCGAAGCAGGCACACTGTGCCTCCACCACCTGCCTCAGGGAGCCCAGTGTCCGGCTGCTGTGCAGGCCGTGGCAGCTGCCCACGGGCTCCGTGTGGGAGTCGCACCAGCCCTCTACACCCCACCTGATGCCAACAGCATCGGAGTCCACACGGCCTGCCCAGGGCTTCACAGCCGCGGCCTCTCT
This sequence comes from Oryctolagus cuniculus, assembly GCF_964237555.1. Taxonomy (NCBI): domain Eukaryota; kingdom Metazoa; phylum Chordata; class Mammalia; order Lagomorpha; family Leporidae; genus Oryctolagus; species Oryctolagus cuniculus. Next base: position 118,212,574 of record NC_091439.1, read on the forward strand.
TCCCTTCCCCAGCTACCGTGGGGTAGCTGGTCTGGTCCCAACCCAGCCGACACTGCTGATCCTGACCCTGTGGGCCAGCTGCCCTTGGGCTCCTCCAGGTGACTAGGTGCCCCCACTTTCCCATGTCCGGCAGGTTGGCAATGGCACAACCACAGCCAAGCTCCCTCCAGGGGGCACACCCGGAAGGCACTCACTGAGACCCTGGCAGAGAGAGGCAGTGGCAGCTCGAGAGGGGAGGGGCGGCCACAAGTCCACTTGGCTTTAGAAAGGGAAAACGGGATCTCTGCAAAGATGCTCAGAGGCGGGGAGCGGTCAGCAGCCACCCATATGTGCCTGGAGCCCCAAGGCTCTGCCACGTGTGACGCGGCCACTGTGTACAAATCACCACTGTGTCCCCGCCGTGCTCAGAGAGCAATGCGACACGGCTTCCGGTGCCTTGTCGCCATCTCGTCCGCCCACAGCTCCGGCCACACTCGGAGGAGGCTTGGGTGACAGTGACACCAGGTGCACCTGCCTTGGGTCTCCCAGCCGTGCTGAGTGACGTCATCTGTCCTAGTGTTTGCTCTGTGGTTCCCCAGGTTGTCTGTGTAAACAGTCACAGGACTGAGCAAATGTGAACAAAGTCCTGCGTGGTCCATCTTGCGCCCACCCTTCCTCCACTGGATTGCTAAGCGCAATGGTGAGCGCTGACGTCCTTGTTTCCTGCTGACCTAGCGAGAGTGTGAATCTGTCCCCAGCTCCGTGCTCCAGGGCAGCATTTCCTCGCAGTCCTCGCTTGCTGAGTGGTCTTCTTCCGTGCGATGGTCATGTCTCGTCTCACGTCCGTGTGATCGCAGCTTTCCTACCTCACTCACCGATGCGGCAGGCCTCTGGCCAAGCTCTGTCACCTGATTCTTGAGTTCTATCTGGTCATGCATAAAACATACAAACTACTAGGTTTGGGCTGTTAGTTTTTTAATGATTTTTGAGAAATGTGGGCCACCAATGTCCTGTTCTGGTGAACTCTGGTATCAGAGCGGGGCTGCTCCCTCACACTCTACCGCGGGTCTGTGTAGGATTTGTTATTTCTCCCATCACGGCCAGAGCTTTCTCTGCGGGAATGTTTCTAACAAATCAGATCTTTTAAATTCATCCCAGAGCCGTCCTTAGTTTTCTTTCCGGTGTCAGTTTTCCCAGGTGTTTTCTTCGAGGAACGGGAGTGCTACAGAATTTATTGACATGGATTTTCTACTCTTTTTCTTGCCTTTTCAAGTCTGTGAGGGCCACCAACTTGTCCCACAGATGTCGGGGTCCCCTGCCTGGCCCCAGACCGTCTGGGCTCCTGTCTCCTCGTTCTGGCAGCCCTGCGCCCCGCGCTGCCACCCACAGAGACGACGCGGCTGCTCGCTGTGCCTGCTGCTCCCGCCACACGGAGGGGAGAAAGCTTCGCTGATGTCACCGAGCGGGGCTCTCTGTTAGAACGCCTCATCCCCCACTGTCTGCCTCTGCTCTCAAACAGGCTCACCGGGAGCTGTGGCTCTCACGTGTCACTGAGCTAAGCATTTGCCACGTGTGTGGGGAGTATGCCTTGTCCATTGTTCACTGCTATGCTTGGTGGATTCTTTGGGGAGACCCCTCCTCTGGGGCTGAAGCTGGACCCCCGGATCCCCAAGCTAAGGGGAAAACTGACGAGCTGCTCCAAGGACACCCAATTCCCCAGACCCTGGGGCGAAAGCCATGGTGGGAACCCACCTGTGGGGCAGTGGCCAAGCACGTGGCTCATAGGGTGGCTGCCCACTCCCCAGGACCCCCTCCCTTGTCCTGCGCCCCTGCAGCTGGCAGCTCTGCCTTCAGCACACTCCCATGGAGTGGAGGCTGCAGGCTGGGCCACCTCCCCACATGGCGCGTGCTCCCCGGAGTCTACTTTCCGTTCTGCCAGAGGGGGCTGCCGAGAGCTGCGTGCACACCACCCGCCCCCGTGCTGGGTGCAGGTCCCCGGCATCACCCACAGCACGCTGTGCCTCTGCAAGGCCCTGTTTCTACCGAGACCCCCACTGATCCCGGCCTCTGCAGTCACACAGGAAGAGCGGTGCTGACTCCTGGGCCGGGCAGTGGCTGCAGCAGCAGGCGCCGGCTCCACCGATGACACGGAACAGGACTGAGGTCTCTAAGGAACGCCGTTCCCCGCGATCTACTCCGAGAGGCAGCTCAAGGAGGAGGCCGGCATGAGGGAGCCACGCGTGGACAGGAGGAGAAGGTCAGCAGGGGCTGCAGCAGAGGGACTGGCCTGGGGCGGAGGCGGTCACCCGGCTCGGCCAGACGAGTCCCTGCCCAGCCTGGGACGGAGGCGGTCACTGCTTCACCAACGCCAGCGGGAGGCTCAGCGGAACTTGGCTTTCTCAAGGACAGGCTTGCTCCCGAGGACTAATGTCCTCTTGTAAAAATGCTTTTTCTCAGACTGCTTCAGATCTCACCGTCTCAGACAGATGGGAGGGCAGGGCAGCAAGGCTGCACTGTGGACTAGGAATCCGGCTCCTGTCTGAGGGGGAGACTCAGAGCTCAGAACGAGAGTGTGCGTGCTCCTTCTCCCCCGGCCTGGACACCCGGCATCAACCCCACGCGAGAGGGCCCTCAGGACACACGCAAGGCGCTGCTTCTGACCGGAGAAGGCTCCAGAAGCCTCTGAGGTCAAAGAAGAGCAAAGGGATTCCTAAGTGAAGGCTAACTTTGGTGTAAATGTCTGTGCTCACGTACTAAGGCAGGCACTCGACATTCAAGGGAAGGCCGACTCTGCGTCCACGTGCACACGTACTAAGGCAGGTGCTCGACATTCATGGGAAGGCCGACTCTGGGTCCACGTGCACACGTACTAAGGCAGGCACTCGACATTCAAGGGAAGGCTGACTCTGCGTCCACCTGCACACGTGCACACGTACTAAGGCAGGCACTCGACATTCTGCGTCCACGTGCACACGTACTAAGGCAGGCACTCGACATTCTGCGTCCACGTGCACACGTACTAAGGCAGGCACTCGACATTCAAGGGAAGGCTGACTCTGCGTCCACCTGCACACGTGCACACGTACTAAGGCAGGCACTTGACATTCTGCGTCCACGTGCACACGTACTAAGGCAGGCACTCGACAATCAAGCTGCATCACCACATGTTGTACCCACTTTGTAACCTCAGGGTTTCCCACAGATTAAATACTGAGGTATCGGAGAACAGAGTGACCCCGCACCCAAGCATGTACCAACACCAACAGCTGGGTCCCCGTTAAAACTTGTCAGGAGGACAGTCAGAGCGGAACCACACACACCCTCAACATCCCCTGACCAGTAAGAGCTAGGCTGTGGTCACCCTTGCATGGGGACATTGTCCAGTCACCACGAGATGAAGCCTGGCCCCTGTGACAGCCAGCGAGCCTGGGAGGAGGCACAGCCACGGGCAGTACCAGCCAGACACCACGTGTCGTGGGACTGCATCCGTGCCGGCGACGGCGGCTCCAGGGGCTGGCAGAGCTGGGGACGTGGAGGCACAGGGCTTCTCGTTTGCATCAAGAAAATGCTCCAGGATGCATTGTGCTGGAACTCATGCAATTCTGTCTTAGAACCCTTGAACTCTGTGCTACAAATGGATGCTTTTTACGATGTCAATTTTATCTCAAGAAAGCCATTGAAACTAAGACATGGAAAGCACTACAGTTTCACACCACTTGTAAACAGAAATGAAACGTACGCTCGCACGATTTGGAGGGAGTTTTCACAAACATGCCTCGGCGCTCTGGGACGCATGGCTCCGACGACTCCTGGGCTCCTGGGGCTGAGGAGGGACATGAGGGGCCTTGGCTGCTGCAGTTGTGGGGGCCACGTCCTCCTCTCTTTGGGGCTGCTCTCCCTGCTCTGAGGGCAGAGCAGTACCTGGGGTTGGGGTGGAGAAGGGAGGGTCCTGGCCGAGGGGGACGAGGCGGCCAGGTCCAGAGAGCTGGCTGTCAGGGCAGGGGCCGCCTGTCCCAGATCTGGCCCTTGTCATGTGAGCCTTACATCTTAGAGAGCCCTGGGTGGCTGTCCCAGCTCAAGGCAAAGCAATGCCGTGGCCAACTATGTCCCGGCGAAGGCATACTTCCAGGTCAGAACATGGGGATCCTGGCTCCGGCTTCATCCTAACTCTCGTGTCAGCTCCACCAGGGCCTCCTGAACGCAGGCAGCACACTGGCAAGATGGGATGGCCGGGAACAACAGGGCACAGCAGACTCGAACTGCAACTGAGGGGTTCACCCTGAAGCCACGTCTTAAGGACAGCAGAATGGAGCCAGCTTCTTCTTCTTCTTCTTCTTTTTTTTTTTTGACAGGCAGAGTGGACAGTGAGAGAGAGAGACAGAGAGAAAGGTCCTCTATTTCCGTTGGTTCACCCCACAATGGCCGCTGCAGCTGGCGTGCTGTGGCCGGCGCACCGCGCTGATCCGAAGCCAGGAACCAGGTGCTTCTCCTGGTCTCCCATGGGGTGCAGGGCCCAAGCACTTGGGCCATCCTCCACTGCACTCCCTGGCCACAGCAGAGAGCTGGCCTGGAAGAGGGGCAACCGGGACAGAATCTGGTGCCCTGACTGGGACTAGAACCCGGGATGCCGGCGCTGCAGGTGGAGGATTAGCCTACTGAGCTGCGGCACCGGCCCGGAGCCAGCTTCTAAAGCCAACGCGCATCGTCCAAGCTCCAGAGCCAGAGCCGGGCAGTCAGGAGCGATCCAGCTATCGTCTGCTTGCTTCACAGACAACTTGGCCCCCGCTTTGCTCCTACAGGACATCACACGCCTGCCTGGGAACCAGCCACAGCAGCAGCCACGCGGATGCCCCCAGGGCAGGAGGTCACACGCCTGCCTGGGAACCAGCCACAGCAGCAGCCACGCGGATGCCCCCAGGGCAGGAGGTCACACGCCTGCCTGGGAATGAGCCACAGCAGCAGCCACGCGGATGCCTCCAGCGCAGGAGGTCACACGCCTGCCTGGGAATGAGCCACAGCAGCAGCCACGCGGATGCCTCCAGTGCAGGAGGTCACACGCCTGCCTGGGAATGAGCCACAGCACAGCCATGCAGATGCCCCCAGGGCAGGAGGTCACACGCCTGCCTGGGAACCAGCCACAGCGGCAGCCACGCGGATGCCCCCAGTGCAGGAGGTCACACGCCTGCCTGGGAACCAGCCACAGCAGCAGCCACGCGGATGCCTCCAGTGCAGGAGGTCACACGCCTGCCTGGGAATGAGCCACAGCACAGCCACGCGGATGCCCCCAATACAGGAGGTCACACGCCTGCCTGGGAACCAGCCACAGCGGCAGCCACGCGGATGCTGCCAGAAACACAGATGTGGGGTCTGGGCCGTGGTCTGCTCCACAGCTCCAGCTGCTCGGCCCTCACCAAGGAGACGGCACCGAGGCAGAAGACCTGGGTTTGGGTCTTCTTTCTGGCGTGCTGCTAGTACGAACCCGCGCAAGTCACAAAGTTTTTCACTGCAGGTTTCTTCATTTTTACAATGGAAACAGTACCTATGTACCACCTGCAGGGGGCGCGCTGAGGGCCCGTGAGTTCAACACAGGCAGAGTCTGCTCAACAGAGAAGGATCCCTGGTGCTGGCCGAGGAGCTACCAGCACAAACAGGCATCTGGGGTCACTGGCTGAAGACTAAATGGATAGGGCTCTACAGAGAACACGGACTAGATGCAGTAAGCCATCCACAGGGAGCACTGTGCAGGGAGCCGTGTGCTGGGAGCATTGTGCAGGGAGCACTGTGCAGGGGAGCCGTGTGCTGGGAGCACTGTGCAGGGAGCACTGTGCAGGGAGCATTGTGCAGGGGAGCTGTGTGCTGGGAGCACTGTGCAGGGGAGCTGTGTGCTGGGAGCACTATGCTGCTAGGAGCACTTGCAGGGAGCTGTGTGCAGGGAGCTGTGTGCAGAGGGAGCCATGTTCAGGGAGCTGTGTGCAGGGAGCCGTGTGCAGGGGAGCCATGTGCTGGGAGCACTGTGCAGGGGAGCTGTGTGCTGGGAGCACTGTGCTGGGAGCCGTGTGCAGGGGAGCTGTGTGCTGGGAGCACTGTGCAGGGGAGCACTGTGCAGGGGAGCTGTGTGCTGGGAGCACTGTGCAGGGGAGCTGTGTGCTGGGAGCACTGTGCAGGGGAGCCATGTGCTGGGAGCACTGTGCAGGGAGCTGTGTGCTGGGAGCTGTGTGCAGGGGAGCCATGTGCTGGGAGCACTGTGCAGGGAGCTGTGTGCTGGGAGCACTGTGCAGGGGAGCTGTGTGCTGGGAGCACTGTGCTGGGAGCTGTGTGCAGGGGAGCTGTGTGCTGGGAGCACTGTGCAGGGAGCCGTGTGCAGGGGAGCACTGTGCAGGGGAGCCGTGTGCTGGGAGCACTGTGCAGGGAGCTGTGTGCAGGGAGCACTGTGCAGGGAGCTGTGTGCTGGGAGCACTGTGCTGGGAGCTGTGTGCAGGGGAGCTGTGTGCTGGGAGCACTGTGCTGGGAGCACTGTGCAGGGGAGCTGTGTGCTGGGAGCACTGTGCTGGGAGCCGTGTGCAGGGAGCTGTGTGCAGAGGGAGCCGTGTGCAGGGGAGCACTATGCAGGGAGCTGTGTGCAGGGAGCACTATGCAGGGAGCTGTGTGCAGGGAGCACTGTGCAGAGGGAGCTGTGTGCAGGGAGCTGTGTGCAGGGAGCACTGTGCAGAGGGAGCTGTGTGCAGGGAGCACTGTGCAGAGAGAGCTGTGTGCAGGGAGCACTGTACAGGGAGCTGTGTGCAGGGAGCACTGTGCAGGGAGTACTGTACAGGGAGCTGTGTGCAGGGAGCACTGTGCAGGGAGCTGTGTGCAGGGTATGTATGAATATATATAGTATATATATGTATACATATATAGCACAGGTATACTTATGTACACAGGTTTTTTGTAACCAAGTAAACTATTTCTGTAAACATTTCTCAGAGTTGCAATTTTATATATATTTTTTGACAGGCAAAGTTAGACAGTGAGAGAGACAGAGAGAAAGGTCTCCCTTAAGGTGGTTCACTACCAAATGCATGCTGCGGCCGGCGTGCTGTGCCGATCTGAAGCCAGGAGCCAGGTGCTTCGCCTGGTCTCCCATGTGGGCACAGGGCCCAAGTACTTGGGCCATCCTCCACTGCCCTCCCGGGCCACAGCAGAGAGCTGGACTGAAAGAGGAGCAACCGTGACAGAATCCGACGCCCCGACCAGGACTAGGACCCGGGGTGCCGGCGCCGCAGGCGGAGGATCAGCCTAGTGAGCCACGGTGCCGGCCGCAATTTTATATTTTAACACTGACGTCTGGGCACCACAAACACCCCATCCCATGCTTTGTAATTTGAATCTGATTCACAATTTCTTGGGTGATTGAAAACACTGTAGGGGCTGGCGCTGTGGCAAAACAGGTAAAGCCACCACCTGCAGTGCCAGCATCACATATGGGCATCAGTTCAAGTCCCAGCTGCTCCACTTCCGATCCAGCTCTCTGCTGTGGCCTGGGAAAGCAGTAGAAGATGGCCCAAGTCCTTGGCCCCTGCACCCACGTGGGAGACCTGGATGAAGCTCCTGGCTCTGATAGGTGCAGCTCTAGCTGTTGCGGCCAATTGGAGAGTGAACCAGCGGATGGAAGACCTCTCTCTCTGTCTCTGCCTCTCTGTAGCTCTGCCTTTCAAATACATCTTAGAAATAATAATAACAACAACAACAAAGAAACCCACTGTGGATTCTGGGGTGTGGAAGGCTGGGGTCAGGTCCAGGTGCACGCAGGCAACAAACACTGCAGGCGTCTACGCGGCACCCGTGCATCTGCTGGTGCCCCTGGTGGTCTGAGACTCCGAGGTGTTGTCCGTGTCACGCACAACGCACACACGGCGGCCTCGGGGAATTCCTTTCCTGGGCTGAGAGACTTAACCTGCATGTCCGGCACTGGTGGTTTACCCAGGTTTCCCGGGGAACCTGCCTGCCCCTGGGCCCCGCCTGACACAGGGCTAGCCTAGAGGGGCAGCAGAGGCAGAGCCGCTCACCCTGAAGCCTTACCCTGTCCGGCAGTAAGCCCCTGGAGCGGCTGCGAGAACGCTGACCACCCCAAGGTGGGGGCTGGCAGGTGTCAGACAACACTCCACACGGGGCAGGCCAAGCTTAAGAAGCTGCCTGGATTCTCAGGGAATATCAAATGGCTAACACTGGCAGTAGCTGCAGTCCAGCAGATGCTCGGGGGATGTGTGGCCTAGCCCACCTACCTAACACGTACTGCCACGGAGGTCATGAGTGGGTTCAGTGCAGCCTGCAGTGGCACCGGCCACAGCCTGGCAGGGTTTGGGAGAAGCAGGCACCTGAGCCCTTCAAGTTGGGGTGGCCTAAGCCCCCAGCCGAGCCAGCCTGGACACTGGCTGCATGGGTATTTCCTCCGTCTGCCTGAGCCCCTCGCCTCAAAGTGAGATTCCTGGTAACACAGCCCTAAGCCGAGCCTGCGGACCCTAGCCAACGTTTCAGACAGACCCAGTCCCCGTGACATCCATCAGCCCTGGGGCGTCGGAAACATCAGTGCGTGGGAAATACTGATCCTACCAGAGGACGCCCGACTCCTGCGTCCCCTGGGGCCGCTCCACCCACGCTGGGTGAGCCTCTCAGCTGTGGCAGCAAACCACGAGCGTGGGCTGAGCGGCTCTGGGTGTCTGCACTTCTGACAGAGCTGTGGGAGAGCCGAGGTCTCCTCCACCCTGTCCTGTCCCCTCGCAGGTGCGCGGCCCCACCTCTCGCCCCACAGTAACAGCTGCGCAAGGGCGGCAGCTTTGGTGCTCTGAGCACCGGCTCACCCTGGTCACTCTCGCCGTCTGTCGGGGCGCACGCTGTCCCTGGGGCCTGGGTTAGGACCGCGTGGGCGCCAGCGATTTACCCATGTGGCCGAGTGGCGGGAACCAGCGCTGAGGCAGGCGCCAAGGCAGGGACGCCGCAGACACACCTGGCGGCCAAAGCCCAGGTGCAGGGCAGGGCCGTCGGCGCCCCGTCCACGCTGATGGCCACGCGGGGGCTGGGTCGCCGCGGAAGAGCAGAAAGAGCCCGTAGCCCCGCTACCCCGCACACCCCGCCCCCAGCCTCACCTCCGGCGGCGGTGCCAGCTGCGCCCTCTGCGGCCGCCTGCGCCATTCCGCTCAGGTCTCAGCGCCGAGGAGGGCAGACGCCTAGTCTCCTGCACTCACAGCCCGGCCGCAGGGCTCAGTCCTTCCGCTCGGGCCGCGCCGGGGCTCGCCGGGATAGCACAGGCCTCCAGAGGCCACGGCGCCGCGGCGCGGGGGGACGTTCCGCGGGGTTTCACGGCGCCAACCGACGGCCAGGGCGGAAGAGACAGGCGGCGCGTCCACCCCAGCAGGCTGCGCTGAGGTCACGGCGGAACCCTTGAGGCCAGAGCGCGACCCTGAGCGGCTGGGGGTCAGAGGGCGCGACCCTCCCCCTCCGCCGCTCGGGGCGGGCAGCCGCAGAGGCGCGTGGCGCGGTGCGTGGTGGCCGTACAGGGGCTCCAGGCCGGGCCCACAGTGGCTCTCAGGTCGCCAGAAGAGTGGCAGCCCCCTCCAAGCCACTCTCACGCCTCAGCAAGGACTTTGGCAGGTCGCGTGGCCTCAGCCCTTGGGTGCGCCCAGGCCTGGGCTGTGGGGTCACGCCCTCTGACCCCAGGCCGCTCAGGGTCGCGCTCCAGGCCATAAGGGCACCTTCCTGACAGCATCTGACCCGGGCGGAGCCTCTCGCGGGTGCCCTGTGGCCGCTCTGTGGTCCCCGCGGGAGTCCACAGACGGGTCAGCTCGCACCAGAACCGGCGGCTCCGGGGAAGGTGCTGGAGGAAGCGGGCCTGACGGTGTCGGGGACCGCGGTCGGCGCAGGTGCGGCCGCGAGCCGCAGCCTTTGGAGGGAGCTAGCGCGGGGCCTTCCTCCCGGCTCTGTGCCCAGCCCTCCAGGCCGCAGTGTCCTCTCGGCTCTCGGCCGTGTGCGTGCCTTCCTGCGGACAGCTGGCCCTGCCCGTCCTGTGACAGGTGGCTCCCTCGCCTTCAGCGTGCGGGCAGCGCCGCCAGGAACACGGGTGAAGGGCTGGTCAGTGCTGTGTCCACGTTCACCTGGGTTCTCAGTCTGGTTGCTGTCAAGCTGCAGGAATTCCGTACATATTTTGTATATTCATCTTTTATTTTCCTTTCAAACGCTTGGGATTCAGATTTGGGAATATTTGCGTTTAGGGAATGAAATGTCTGCGTGTTGAGACCAAAGTGTCAGAAATTCCTGGACGTGTCCCATACGCCTTACAACAGCCCGAACACGCTTTTACAGGAAACTGAAATGGGTGTACACGAAGCAGAGCCTCACAGGGTGGACTTTTCCGTTGGAAACGTTTTGGATGTTGGACTTGGAGCTTGGAGAGGCTGAGCCACGGGTGGTCGGCAGCGCTGCTCCGTTCCGTGAGCAGCTGTGCCCGCCGCAGGCCAACGCCTTCCTGACTCTGCCCTTGGTGTGGGCCCACAGAGCCGTCCCGTCCCTGCCCCTCCGCCCCGGCTCTTCTTACAGGTCACAGCGTTGCTCCTGCTTTGTTCTCCCGACCCTGGCGAGTGTCTTACCACAGTTCCGTGGCCGCCCTGCTCTCCTGAGCGCCCAGCAGATTGTCACGCTGGGCTGCTTCCTTCGAGATGTCTTCGTCCGATGTTCTCCTTTCTTGAAAGGACCTCGGTGTGGTGTGTGCTCGCTGCAAAACAGACACCACCCCCCCCCCCCGCCTCCTCTGTGCGGAGCTGGTGTGGAAGCTGTGGCTTCTCCCGGTGCCAGCCATTGTCTCTGGGCACAGCCGTGGCCACCAGAGCCCTGCCACTGGTAAGGCACATGACACTTCTCCAGGCAGCCTTGGAGAAGTGGGGTGGAGGGCGGTGGTGCACAGGACCGCCCGGCCCTCCCCAGCGAAGACGAGAGCTGGGCTGGCCAGGGCTGTGAGTCTGCCAGTGTATACCGCCACCTCTGTTCTTCTCGGGGACGAGACTGCCGGACCCTGCAAGTCAGAGCCAGACCCTGGGACCCTCTTGTCAGAAATGGGGCACAGGATGGGCTAAGTGCTTCCTCCCAGGAAGGGGAGCCAGGGGGCTCCCCAGATCAGGGGCACGTAGCCAGGGGTGGGGCTCTCAGGGGACCTCCCTATGCCCTTGGTGAGTTGGGTTTAGGTTTGCCCAGGGCGTGGGAGATGCTCAGTTAATCTCTGATTTCTCACAAAGGGAATCCCGCTGCCAGGCACCACTGAGTTGTGCATTTGTGGGGAGGGGTCTGGGTGTCTACACCACACACTAACTCATGTCCAGAGGGGTCTGGAGCGTCTACACCAGCACCTCGCTAACTCACATCCAGGAGGGTCTGGGTGTCTACACCACACACTAACTCACGTCCAGAGGGGTCTGGAGCGTCTACACCAGCACCTCGCTAACTCACATCCAGGAGGGCCTGGGTGTCTACACCACACACTAACTCACGTCCAGAGGGGTCTGGAGCGTCTACACCAGCACCTCACTAACTCACATCCAGGAGGGTCTGGGTGTCTACACCACACACTAACTCACGTCCAGAGGGGTCTGGAGCATCTACACCAGCACCTCGCTAACTCACATCCAGGAGGGGTCAGGGCGTCTACATCAGCACCTCATTGACTCACATCCAGGAGGGGTCTGGGTGTCTACACCAGCATCTCACTAACACATCCAGGAGGGGTCAGGGCGTCTACACCAGCACCTCACTGATGTAACACCCAGAGAGCATTTACTACTAATGTAAATACTGGTTTAACAACTCAAGTATTCCTTCCCACAACGGACATTGGTCATTGGTCAGCAGATCACCTTGTTATGATTGCAGATCATCAGAGCGTTCACTGAGTATGCTCACATTGCAAGGCAGAATCATGGTGCGGTGGCACCAGGGGTTAGATCCCGAACAGCACCTAGCTGCGACGGCACCCTGGGACAGATCACAACCAGTCCCCAGCCAGGGCTGCTCCCTGGGACAGATCATGACCACTGACCAGCCAGGACTGCACCCTGGGACAGATCACGACCACTGACCAGCCGGGGCTGCTCCCTGGGACAGATCACAACCACTGACCAACCGGGACTGCTCCCTGGGACAGATCACAACCAGTCCCCAGCCGGGACTGCTCCCTGGGACAGATCACAACCAGTCCCCAGCCGGGACTGCACCCTGGGACAGATCACGACCACTGACCAGCCAGGACTGCACCCTGGGACAGATCACAACCACTGACCAGCCAGGACTGCATCCTGGGACAGATCACAACCAGTCCCCAGCCAAGGCTGCACCCTGGGACAGATCACACTCAGTCCCCAGCCAGGACTGCACACTGGGACAGATCACAACCACTGACCAGCCAGGACTGCACCCTGGGACAGATCACAACCACTGACCAGCCAGGACTGCACCCTGGGACAGATCACGACCACTGACCAGCCAGGACTGCATCCTGGGACAGATCACAACCACTGACCAGCCAGGGCTGCTCCCTGGGACAGATCACAACCAGTCCCCAGCCGGGACTGCACACTGGGACAGATCACAACCAGTCTCCAGCCAGGACTGCACACTGGGACAGATCACAACCACTGAACAGCCAGGACTGCACCCTGGGACAGATCACACCCAGTCCCCAGCCAGGGCTGTACCCTGGGACAGATCATAACCACTGACCAGCCAGGACTGCACCCTGGGACAGATCACAACCACTGACCAGCCAGGACTGCACCCTGGGACAGATCACAACCAGTCCCCAGCCAGGGCTGTACCCTGGGACAGATCACAACCACTGACCAGCCGGGACTGCTCCCTGGGACAGATCACGACCACTGACCAGCCGGAACTGCTCCCTGGGACAGATCACTACCACTGACCAGCCGGGACTGCACCCTGGGACAGATCACGACCACTGACCAGCCGGGGCTGCTCCCTGGGACAGATCACAACCACTGACCAGCCGGGACTGCTCCCTGGGACAGATCACGACCACTGACCAGCCGGAACTGCTCCCTGGGACAGATCACTACCACTGACCAGCCGGGACTGCACCCTGGGACAGATCACGACCACTGACCAGCCGGGACTGCTCCCTGGGACAGATCACTACCACTGACCAGCCGGGACTGCACCCTGGGACAGATCACGACCACTGACCAGCCGGGGCTGCTCCCTGGGACAGATCACGACCACTGACCAGCCGGAACTGCTCCCTGGGACAGATCACTACCACTGACCAGCCGGGACTGCACCCTGGGACAGATCACGACCACTGACCAGCGGGACTGCTCCCTGGGACAGATCACGACCACTGACCAGCCGAGTGGCAGTGTTCATTAGACAGCCGCTGCGTGAGGATGACCGCAGCAGTAATAAGAGCAGGTGGGGGCACGCTGCCTGTCTTTGAGCACATAATTTAATCAGGAAGAGGAGAAAAACAGGAGACAAAAATAAGGAAACCACTCTCCGTGCAACTACAGGAAAGTTACAAGTGGAAAATTCCCACGACAGGAATTTTCCAGCAGTTACAAGGCATTTGGTTCTGAGCAGGGCCCTTGGGGAGGAAGTCCCGTGGCCGAGGAGAAGGCGCGGGTGGTGGGCAGGGATCAGAGGGAAGCGTGACGAGACGGCGTTCGTGTGTGCAGGCTGGAGAGCCCCAGGAGGGGAGGTGCCCTGTGGGCCCGTCACTGACCTGTGCAGACGAGCGCTGGAGAAACCGCTGCACACCCTGGGAGGCAGCAGGTGACGGCTCCAGTACTTGGATTCCTGCCACCCACTCGGGAGACCAGATGAAGCTCCTGGCTCCTGTCTGGCTCAGGCCTGGTCTTCGCAGGCATGTGGGGAGTGAACCAGTGGATGGAAGGTCAAAATCTCTCTCTCTCTCTCTCTCTCTCTCTCTCTCTCTCTCTCCTCCCCTTAATCCGTAAGACGGCTCCTGGAGGACTGGAGAATGCTTTAAGGCCGAGGTGGAGGGCGGCAGTCCCCAGCTGTGACGGTGAAGCCCACCACGCGGGGCTTGGGCTCAGGGCAGTTCTGGGCCTGCAGCAGCAGTGTAGCAGGGACGCAGGCTCAGCAGCCGCTCCGTGCTCTCAGCAGTGGCATCGTGACAGTGGCAGGGAGGAGGAGTGTCCAGCAGCAGGGCCCAGGAGCAGGGAGACGGGAGGATGGCAGAGGCAGATCCTTGGAAGAGGTCTCACGCTCGGCTCCTTGTGCAGCTGTAGAGCGTCTGCGGCATGGAGATTTCAGCCTCAGACACGGAGAGCTGCCTGTTGTCACGAACAGTCACACAGGATTGAGGAAGGGACATCAGACCCCAGCTGAGTGATGCTGCTCACGCAGGACGGGCGCGGCGGCACGGTGGTCCTGTCGGGGCACACCTGGGCCCGGCTGGTGAAGATTCCAGCAGAGAAAACTCAGAGCGCGGAACCGGTTCCAGACGCTGCGAGACGAGAGCTGGGGACCGCGGGCTGCCTTACTCCTGTTTCCTTGTCAGGCCGGGGTCCTGCCTCCGGGTTTCCTGGAACTCAACCTGCTAGGCCAGCTCCACCCACATCTGCCCATACACACACAGCCCGTGGGCGCTACCCTCTAAGAGCCTGACACACACCTGACCCGTGGCCACAGGCTGAGCGGCTCAGAGCACCAGCAAGGAGCAGCCCTGGCCTGCAGGTCCTGTGCCCAGCACCACTGGCTGGGCTCCCTGCTCAGGGTCTCACAGGCTGCGGTCAAGGCGTTGGCCACTCTGAGATTCATGCGACACTGGGGGAGAACCCAGGGCCTGGCTGGCTGTCAGGCAGGGCTGCCTTCAGCCCCTAACGGCCCCATCCCTCCCGCAGGCCCCTCCGTCGGTGAGACAGCAGCAGCCTCCCTGTCCTCTTCCTGGACCACAGCACTGGACTCCACTTCTGCCACCAGCCACCAAAGGCTCCCTGCTCTCACTGTGCCCATGCAGCCACATAATCTAGGAACGGTGGCCTTGGAGCCCACTCAGCTCCACCACGGCAAGGAAAGGCCGTGGGGCCACACACAGGCTGCCCCTCAGGCCCTCACCGGTTTTGTTACAGGCGTTCCGCCATCTCTAGAAACTCATTCCTGAGTACAAGTGACGACTTCCTGACGCCATCAAAGCCCTCTGCAAGCCCTTCGAACTGACGGCAGTAGTAAACGCACGCGTCCTCCGCCCCCGGCAAGCGAGTGCTCCTCCACATCCGGTCACCGCCGACCAAAGGGAGGAAGCGGGGCTCTTCCAGCCCATGGCCTGTGTGGCCTGCTTAGGCCTCTTGCCGAATCTTCAGTTGGACGGCACTCGTGGAGCTCGTATGTGGGTTTTATACTTGCACGAGCTCTCAACGGTAGACTCTGTTCCTGATGACACAGCTACAGATGGTGCTGACCCTTGGGTCTGCAGGGGCCACGGCTGTGCAAGCTGGCTCCAGGTCCTGCAGCCGTGATCCGCACCACGTGGGCCCAGCAGTACCACGGCCGTCCATCTGCGAGTGCAGTGCAGGGCTCCAGACGAGCTGACAGCCCCGCGCACCGTCATCGCACACCGAGGGGCTGACCGCCCTGCGCACCATCATTGCACACCGAGGAGCTACAGCCCCGCGCACCATCATTGAACACCGAGGAGCTACAACCCTGCACACCGTCATCGCACACCGAGGAGCTACAGCCCCGCACACCGTCATCGAACACCGAGGAGCTACAGCCCCGCGCACCGTCATCGCACACCGAGGAGCTACAGCCCCGCGCACCGTCATTGCACACCGAGGAGCTACAGCCCCGCGCACCATCATCGAACACCGAGGAGCTACAGCCCCGCGCACCGTCATCGCACACCGAGGAGCTGACAGCCCCGCGCACCGTCATCGCACACCGAGGAGCTACAGCCCCGCGCACCATCATCGAACACCGAGGAGCTACAGCCCCGCGCACCGTCATTGCACACCGAGGAGCTACAGCCCCGCGCACCGTCATTGCACACCGAGGAGCTGACAGCCCCGCGCACCGTCATCGCACACCGAGGAGCTACAGCCCCGCGCACCGTCATCGCACACCGAGGAGCTACAGCCCCGCGCACCGTCATTGCACACCGAGGAGCTACAGCCCCGCGCACCGTCATCGAACACCGAGGAGCTGACAGCCCCGCGCACCGTCATCGCACACCGAGGAGCTACAGCCCCGCGCACCGTCATCGCACACCGAGGAGCTGACAGCCCCGCGCACCATCATCGAACACCGAGGAGCTGACAGCCCCGCGCACCGTCATCGAACACCGAGGAGCTGACAGCCCCACGCACCGTCATCGCACACCGAGGAGCTACAGCCCCGCGCACCGTCATCGCACACCGAGGAGCTACAGCCCCGCGCACCGTCATCGCACACCGAGGAGCTACAGCCCCGCGCACCGTCATCGCACACCGAGGAGCTGACCGCCCCGCGCACCGTCATCGCACACCGAGGAGCTACAGCCCCGCACACCGTCATCGCACACCGAGGAGCTACAGCCCCGCACACTGTCATCGCACACCGAGGGGCTGACCGCCCCGCGCATTGTCATCGCACACCGAGGAGCTACAGCCCCGCGCACCGTCATCGCACACCGAGGAGCTGACCGCCCCGCGCACCGTCATCGCACACCGAGGAGCTACAGCCCCGCACACCGTCATCGCACACCGAGGAGCTACAGCCCCGCACACTGTCATCGCACACCGAGGGGCTGACCGCCCCGCACACCGTCATCGCACACCGAGGAGCTACAGCCCCCTGCACCGTCATCGCACACCGAGGAGCTACAGCCCCGCGCACCGTCATCGCACACCGAGGAGCTACAGCCCCCTGCACCGTCATCGCACACCGAGGAGCTACAGCCCCGCACACCGTCATCAAACACCGAGGAGCTGACAGCCCCGCGCACCCTCATCGAACACCGAGGAGCTACAGCCCCGCGCACCGTCATCGCACACCGAGGAGCGGCAAAGCTGCGCCCCTCACACAAGTCACTCTCAGGCGGACTCCAGCACGCCGGACAGCAGCGCCCAGACACAGCAGCTGGTTTTCTCTTTCTGGAAAGACAAGCTCTCCGGCTGGCCAGACGTGACCCGCCGGCCATCAGAGGCCTGACTGCAGGGCCTTCGAGATCTCAGGAGCAGCAGAGGCAGGTCTGTGGCCGAGGGGCGCAGCCAACCAGCCGACGCCGAGACTCGGCTTGAAACGGCAGCGAGTTTTACTAAACAGGTCCCATCAGGGGCGGGTCTCCCAAATCTTAAAGATCAGTGATTCTACTGAATTCACTGTCTTCTTTGGTGCACACCTAGGTATGGAGTCATTCACTCACTTGCTGAGTAATAATTAAGCGAAAGCAGTGAATTTATAAATGAAGTAACTACCAAGTAAGCAACTCATAAACAAGTGTATAGTTAGGCCATTTCCTACATGCCTAAAGCTAAAGTTAATTAAAATTCCTAAAAGTTATTTTACAGGGGCCGGCTCTGTAGTGTAGGCGGTAAAGCTGCTGCCTGCAGTGTCGGCATCCTATATGGACACTAGTTCAAGTCCCAGCTGCTCCTCTTATGATCCAGCTCTCTGCTGTGGCCTGGGAAAGCAGCAGAAGATGGCCCAAGTGCTTGGGCCCCTGCACCCACGTGGGAGACCCGGAAGAAGCTCCTGGCTCTTGGCTTCGGATCAGTGCAGCTCTGGCTGTTGTAGCCATTTGGGGAGTGAACCAGCGGATAGAAGACCTCTCGCTCTCTGTGTGTGTCTCTTCTCTCTGTGTAACTCTACCTTTTAAATAAATAAATAAATCCTTAAAATTATTTTTACTGATTTTAAAAGTGAGATGTTAATGATTATGATTAAATTGTTTTTAAAACCACCATTTGTGTTTGAAAACAAATGCTTTTGCAAAGCCCTTTACTGAGTAATCTGGTAATAGATACTTGTATTTTTCCAAGAAACCCTCTCTCCTTCATTTCGTTCACTCAGCTCTTCAAGTTGGAAAGCAAAGCAAACTGCAGAGTGCGCAGGAAACAGTGACGACAGAGGCACGGCCCAACAACACACGTGACGCAGCTAAAGACACACTCTTAGGGTCGTTCATAGTGCCACCTCCGTTACTAGGTAAGCCTCCAGCTGAAGAATCAAACGGCAAAATAGATATAAAGGAGGCAAAATGAAGACTTTAACACTGAGACCAGGAATACATGCATTGGAAAAGGACAGGGAATCGATTCCCCTACCTGAGACTGTCCTGCACGCGGTCCTCACCATGCTCTCTGGGCGGACCCCGAACCTCACAGACCACCGGGGCGACGCCACTTTCCCTAAGCAAGCTCACAAGAACATTCTCAGGTCGTCAGCCACTCAACCACGAATGCACCAGTGTCTCCTGCAGGTGGACAAGCCTTGTGGACGGGGTGCGGACCCGGGACCTCCGGCCCACGGCGTTACACCGGCAAGTGTGGTGTCACGTGGAACAGGCAATGGATTGTTGCTGACCAGCAGACCGAGGGGGAGGAGCTGCGGATCCCCCGGCACTGCCGTCGGAGTGAGCAAGGCAGAGGACGGGCGTGTGCTAGGTTGTGAAGCAAAGTGGGGATGCGACTTGTGAGGCCTGAAGAGTCCCCTCAGGTGGACGTGGAGAAAGCAGACGGAGGCCACCTCCAACACACACGTGCGGGCGTGCCCAGGCCCTGGGAGCTGACCGGGGCCGACAGTGAGGACACGGCGGCCTCGATCCCACAACAGCAACAACTGATACGCAAGGAACCGACTCCCACCAGATCCCCAGGAGGGGGCTCAGCCTCTCAGCCCCCGGGGCCCCACTCCCGACTCGGCACCTGCAGACTTCCTGAGGCCGCTGCAGCCGGCACCGACGGCGGGGCAGAGCAGCTGAGAAACTCGGCGCACGCACAGCCGGCCCAGCTCTGTTTTCAAACTGCGTAGCTACGCACACTCGATGTGCACGTGTAGGTGTCCGGATGGGGACAGTGTGGGCAGTGGATCTCCCCAGCCCCAGGGATGTGAGGAGGAGCGAGCGCTACTCGCAGACAAACGCTCGGGTTGGCTTTTACAGCGAGTATAGCGAATTCTGCGCCCCTAACGGCAGCTAACGCCTAGCCGAGCGACGGCTTCCTGTGGGGTCGCTCCAACACCGCACAGACCCTGCCCACGGAGGCGGTGGTGAGGGCTCGGGGCCGCCGGACGGACTTCCTGTAGGCACGCTTCCCGGAGTCTCTCCCTGAGCTGCACTTCCTGTTTGCCCCACAGCGGCAGAGCTGGTTAGCAAAAGGAGCTGGGATGTTCTGGCGTTCTGGGTCTGTGCAGTTAGCCAATCCAGGGTCAGGCAGTCAGCACAGCACCTGCGTGGGCTACCTGCTCATGACCCAGAAGGGCAGGGGTCGGCAGCCTCCTTCTTTTTAAATTTTCATTCTATGAGAGAGAGAGAGAGAGAGAGAGACAGACAGACAGACAGACAGATGCACCTTCCATGCCCCAGTTCACTCCCCAAATGCATCCAACAGCCTGGGCTGGGACAGCCTGAAGCAGGAGCCCAGAACTCAGTCCAGGGCTCCCGCATGGGTGGCAGAGCCCGGCACCGGCATCAGGCACTGTGCTACGGCATGAGGGTGTCCCGAGCAGCTACTTAACTGCTGCATGGACCCCTCCACCCCAGGTCCTCACTGGGAGTTCTGGCTACAGCCAACAACTGGACATTGACATAAGACACTAGAAATACAGAGAGAGCAGAAAATAAGCCAAATGTGAACTTTCAAAACGTTTTGTTTTTCCTTTTCACTTAGGTTTTGAACTGACTACAAGAATCAAATGGCAGAGAAAAGCAGAGTGAGACCACAACTGTGTGCGTACAGGAGAAACAGGAAGTGGAACCGGTACGGAGCTGAGCCTTTACCAGGAAACGGCTGAAACCAATCAGCATCTGGGGAACAGCCACGGGCGGCTGCCCCGACGCTGCACAGTGTGTGGGGCCACCTCCCTAGGGGCAGAGGAAGGCGGTGCCAAGTGACGCTCTCCTGCCCTCGTCCTCACCCCGCCGACAGACATCTCCGGCTGCCCGGGAGCCACCAGGTACAACCCGGCGGGGCCGCCAGTCTACACGCCGGGTGCTGGCAGCAAGCTCGGCAGAGCCTGGCACGGAACACTAACCTGGTTTCTTCCAGCTAAAATTAAAGCTCTGGGAGCCGACAGCCAAAGGCGGCGCGGGAGCTCCGTGGGAGCAGATGGCTTCCTATTCATTGAAGAATTGCACATTTAGGGTGCACCATGGTCTCAGGGAAGCTACATCTGGTCTCTTCTGACTGCCAGGAGGGGCCAGAGCCAAGGTTCACACACTTCTTGTAAATGGGTCTTCATGTTGAGTTTTCACAGATGAGGATTCTACCCGTGAACTTAATAGAGGCTTGTTATTAAGGTGATTGGCAACGATTCCTGACAAGTGAACCTCAGGACATTAGTGTCCTGGCTTCCTCTGTGGACACGGAGCACGTATGGCATGCTACGCAGAGGACACCTGACAGTGCAGACACAGCCCTTGCCTGCGAGGTTGTGCAGAGCGTGTGCAAGTGAGCACGGAGCCTCGCAAAGCCACGGCAGAGGCAGACTCCCTGGGAGAGGCGCTCCTGGGCTGAGGGTGGGGATAGCACCCGAGGGGCACTGGGCTGAGGGTGGGGGTAGCGCCCGAGGGGCACTGGGCTGAGGGTGGGGGTAGCGCCCGAGGGGCACTGGGCTGAGGGTGGGGGTAGCGCCCGAGGGGCACTGGGCTGAGGGTGGGATAGCGCCCGAGGGGCACTGGGCTGAGGGTGGGATAGCACCCGAGGGGCACTGGGCTGAGGGTGGGGGTAGCACCCGAGGGGCACTGGGCTGAGGGTGGGATAGCGCCCGAGGGGCACTGGGCTGAGGGTGGGATAGCGCCCGAGGGGCACTGGGCTGAGGGTGGGATAGCGCCCGAGGGGCACTGGGCTGAGGGTGGGATAGCGCCCGAGGGGCACCGAGGAGCTGCCTTGTGCACAGGGCCTGGGAGGCTGCCTTCAGGCCTGGAGAAGGGCCAGGACCACACCCTCCCAGGCTGCCAAGGGCTGGTCATGCCGACTGCCACAGTGAGAGGAGCCCGTGACACAGCAGCAGGGTCGGGGGGGGGGGTCTGAGAGAGGCTTAGACAGAGTGGAGCCCCAACATCAGGAAATGGCTGCGGTGAAAGTGTGGGAGCAGCTTGGAAGGCCCCCCCCCGGATGTGCTCTGGCCGCCGTGGCCTTTCGGGCGGCTGACCGCACCGCACCTGCACGCAGCCCTGCTGCCCGTTTGCATGAAGACTGTTTGCCTGGGGAGGTTCGCATCTGCGCACCTGTGAGCGCCTCTCAGCAGGCCCCGGAGGGACTCTCCCCTGTGTACTCAGCTGGCGCGGGGGCAGCGGGCGCCAGGAGCCAGCACGTGCCTTCTGTGCGACGAATGGGCCCACCCAAACCGAGAGCGTCAGGAGCTGAGGCCCACGCGGCGTCTCCTCAGCCTGGGGAGCCGCTTGCTCCCGATTCCACGGTGCTCTCTTCCACTCGTGGGTTCAGGTGCTGAGCCTGTCAGGGTCTCGGCTTCCGGCACAGCTCTGTGAATTTCAGCAAACCCTGTAAGAGCCACGGCCACCGCCAGTTCAGATACGGAGCTCGGCCTTCCGTGCTGAGTTCTGCCTGCCACCCCACTCCCAGGCACAGGCCGCGTTACAGAGCTTCCTGCAGTAATTCTTACAGCGCGTGCCTGCTGGCCAGCATTTCCCCGGCTGTGGTTTTGTAAGCGAGCCGTTATTTCGCTCTCCCTGAGGAGCGGTATTTTCTCTAGATCTAGAATTCTGGGTCAATATGGCTTTCTAATGAGGGCTTAAAGGTGTCCGTTCACCGTCCTCCGGGTGGAGTGGGCCCGACGAGGTCTGGCGCAGCTCCTCACTCCTCTGTGCACAGGGAGTTGATTTCACTCTGGTTTTCTTCAAGATCTTCTTTATCCTTCATTTTCCAGTAGCTTGACTGTGATGTGTGCGGTTTGTTTTTCGTGGTTATCTTTCTGGACAATTTCTTAAATACTCCAATCCGTGGCCTAAGGAGCACCTGCTCCGGAGCTTCCCGGCTATTCCGTCTCCAGAGACCTCCTCTGTCTTGCCGTCTCTTGGCATTTTGTTCTGGGACCCTGACGTCATGTGTCTGACCATGCGATGTTGTCCCCGGCTCCTGGTCTGAGTTTCCCGCCTGCTCTCTCCCCCAGCTCCTGTGTGGTGACGTCCACGGCCCACCCCAGGGTCTCCGGTCAGTCACCCCCAGCTCCTGGTCTGAGTTTCCCGCCTGCTCTCTCCCAGCTCCTGTGTGGTGACGTCCACAGCCCACCCCAGGGTCTCTGGTCAGTCACCCCCGGCTCCTGGTCTGAGTTTCCCGCCTGCTCTCCCCCAGCTCCTGTGTGGTGACGTCCACGGCCCACCCCAGGGTCTCTGGTCAGTCACCCCCAGCTCCTGGTCTGAGTTTCCTGCCTGCTCTCTCCCAGCTCCTGTGTGGTGACGTCCACGGCCCACCCCAGGGTCTCTGGTCAGTCACCCCCAGCTCCTGGTCTAAGTTTCCCGCCTGCTCTCCCCCAGCTCCTGTGTGGTGACGTCCACGGCCCACCCCAGGGTCTCTGGTCAGTCACCCCCGGCTCCTGGTCTAAGTTTCCCGCCTGCTCTCCCCCAGCTCCTGTGTGGTGACGTCCACGGGCCCACCCCAGGGTCTCTGGTCAGCACTCCTCCGCAGCAGGCGCATCACACTGGCGCTCTCCATGGCCGCTCCCTGGCACGCCTCTGTCACCCACATCTCCTCCTGGTGGCCATTTCTTGAGTGGGCCTCTTTTTTCCTGTGGGTTTCCACGTCCTGAGGGAAGGCGGGGCATCCTGCAGAGTGGCACAGCCTGTTGGGGTGGGGGCGTGGACTGCAGCCATGCCTGGAGGTGACCTGCTCCTGCCCTGGCTCGCAGCAGCCCACGCTGACGCTGCCCGGGCCTGCGTGGCGTGGGGTGCGAGCTCAGTAGCTGCCATGGCTGCCTTCCCACCCCGTGGACATTGAATTCCTCCCAAGGTGCCTGCGGCTTAGGGTGGAAGCTGAGTGCTGAACGCTTCTTCTCCGTGCTGCCTCCTCACCCGACCCAGGCCCGCTCACGGCCACTGGAGAATCCCCAACTTCTCCCATGGGTGTACCACACTGACCCGGGCCCGCTCACGGCCACTGGAGGATTCCCAACTTCTCCCACGGATGCACCACACCCGATCCGGGCCCGCTCACGGCCACTGGAGGATTCCCAACTTCTCCCATGGGTGTACCTCACCCGACCCGGGCCCGCTCACGGCCACTGGAGGATTCCCAACTTCTCCCATGGGTGTACCTCACCCGACCCGGGCCCGCTCACGGCCACTGGAGGATTCCCAACTTCTCCCACGGATGCACCACACCCGATCCGGGCCCGCTCACGGCCACTGGAGGATTCCCAACTTCTCCCATGGGTGTACCTCACCCGACCCGGGCCTGCTCACGGCCACTGGAGGATTCCCAACTTCTCCCATGGGTGTACCTCACCCGACCCGGGCCTGCTCACGGCCACTGGAGGATTCCCAACTTCTCCCATGGACGCACCTCACTGACCCAGCCCGCTCACGGCCACTGGAGGATTCCCAACTTCTCACACGGATGCACCATAAGACAGTGAGCAAAGCTGCATTTTTCACTTCTCGGCATGAGTTTCAGAAATTTATTTGGTGTTGGCTGACACTGAGGCATAGCGGGTAAAGTCTGAGTGCAGTGCCAGCATCCCATAATAGCACTGGTTCATGACCCGGCTGCTCCACTTCCAATCCACCTCTCTGCTATGGCCTGGGAAAGCAGTGGAAGATGGTCCAAGTCCTTGGGGCCCTGCACCCATGTGGGGGACACAGAAGAAGCTCCTGGCTTCTAATCGGCCCAGCTCCAGCCACTGCAGCCATTTGGGGAGTGAATCAGCAGATGGAATCTCTCTCTCCCTCTGCCTCTCTGTAATTTCCTTTCAAATAAATAAGAAAATCTTATAAAAATTTTATTTGGTGTAAATTTTAATATTTTTATTGTTGAGTGGTATAATCCCAGAAGTTAGTTTTAACATTGTAAGAACAGTGCTTTCCTGGCCTTCGTCAATTTTTACGTTAGAGTACTACTTCCTTACATTAGGGTACTACTTCCTTACATTAGAGTATTACTTCCTGACATTAGAGTACTACTTCCTTACATTAGAGTATTACTTCCTTACATTAGGGTACTACTTCCTTACATTAGGGTATTACTTCCTTACATTAGAGTACTACTTCCTTACATTAGGGTACTACTTCCTTACATTAGAGTACTACTTCCTTACATTAGAGTACTACTTCCTTACATTAGGGTATTACTTCCTTACATTAGAGTACTACTTCCTTACATTAGAGTACTACTTCCTTACATTAGAGTACTACTTCCTTACATTAGGGTATTACTTCCTTACATTAGAGTACTACTTCCTTACATTAGGGTACTACTTCCTTACATTAGAGTACTACTTCCTTACATTAGGGTACTAATGATTTGAGCAGCATCTTTACACATTCAGAACATGAGTATCTGTCTCTTATTCTTCAAAACTCTTTCCCAAGTTTTTGTTATTATTTTACCTTGGTGACAGTACCAACTTTGTTCATTTATTTTTGCCAAAAAGAAACTACATTCTTTAAATTCAAATCAGTCAATATCTTTGTTTCCTCCCATGGAATCATGTTTAAATACATCTGGAGCAAGATTACAGAGTATTCATATCCATACATGTATATGCATATATACACACATGCATGTATGTGAATGTGTCATATTTTATGCTTATATAAATCCATCAGGATTTATCTTTGCATATACTATGAAGTACATTTTTAAAAAGTCTTTAATTTTTCTTTCTTTGAAAAGGGGGGGGGGAGGGAGAGAGAGAGAGAGAGAGAGAGAGAGAGAGAGAGAAAGAGTGATCTTCCATTAACTGGTTTACTTCCCACATGCCTACAGTAGCCAGGGCTGGGCCAAGCTGAAGCCAGGAGCTGAAAACTATCTCGGTCTCCCACAGGAATGGTGGGGTCTCAAGTATGAGAGTCACCTCCTGTGCCCCATCCCTAGGGGTGAAATTAGCAGGAAGCTGGGATCAATCACGAAGGCACCAGGACTCAAATCCAGGCTGTCCCAGCTGGGCTGCTGGTATTCCAGGTGGGGTCTCAATGACTGCACAATGCCCACGCTGAAGTAGTCTTGAAAGAAGCCCTTTTCCTATCAGTGTCAAGTGCTACCTTCTCCTGAGAATGACTCAGAGACGGCAAGAATCATGAGAGCTTTACAGTGAAAATCACAAAGCACCGATGAAAGAAACCAGAGAAGGTGGACAAAAACATGAACAGAAAATCGAAAATCCATGCTCATGGATGAGAAGAATCGATATTGTGAAAAACCTAAGGCAAACCACAGGTTCAGTGTGATCTCCATCAGCACACCAATGGCATCCTTTACGTAATTAGAAAAATCCTACAATTCTAAGGAACGGGAGACCTGGCATAGCCAATGCGCTCCTGAGCAATGCGAATCAAGCTGCAGGCACAGCAACTCCCGGCTTCAAAGCATTCTGCAAAGCTGTAGTCACTGAAAGTGCATGGCACTGGCCTAGAAATAGACACACCTGAATGAAACAGAACAGAACTCCCACATACAGCTGACTGATTTCTCTCTCTCTCTCTTTTTTTTTTTTTTTTTTGACAGGCAGAGTGGACAGTGAGAGAGAGAGACAGAGAGAGAAAGGTCTTCCTTTTGCCATTGGTTCACCCTCCAATGGCTGCCGCGGCCGGTGCACCGCGCTGATCCGATGGCAGGATCCAGGTGCTTCTCCTGGTCTCCCATGGGGTGCAGGGCCCAAGCACCTGGGCCATCCTCCACTGCACTCCCGGGCCACAGCAGAGAGCTGGCCTGGAAGAGGGGCAACCGGGACAGAATCCGGCGCCCCGACCGGGACGAGAACCTGGTGTGCCGGCGTCACAAGGCAGAGGATTAGCCTAGTGAGCCACGGCATCAGCCTGGCTGACTGATTTCTGACAAGGTTTCCAAGAACATACATCAGCCTTTTCAATAAATGGTGCTGGCAAACCTGATATACATTTGTGTAAGAATGAAATTAGATTCCTATCTCTCACCCCCATACAAAAATCAACTCAAGATAGATCAAAGTCGTAAAGGTAAGATCTGAAACTAGGGAAAGCTAGAAGAAAATATGGGGGACTTCAAATCGTGGGACCAGGCAATGACTTCTGGATAAAGTCCCCACGTGCACGTGATGAAAGCAAAATAAGACAAATGGAAGTATATGGAACTCAGGAGTTTCTGCACAGCAAAGGGAGCCACCCAGTGAAGAGACACCTGTCAGAAGGCGAGAAGTATTTACAAGCTTCTAATTCAACAAAGGATTAAGAGCCAGAATATATACAGAATTAAAACTCAACAACACCAAAAACCCATCCAGGCAACAAATGACCAAAGGACCTGACTAGCAGGCACACAGACAGGTGACAAGTGAGCCGCTTGGTTTATTCTCTTCTCTGAGTGAAAGACTTTCTATTAGCGTGCCCTATTTAGACAGAGTGTCAAGGTCCAAGTGAAAGGATAGATATGTGCAATAAGGATTCATATTAAATTACTTGAAGGACTGGGCTGATGTCCTCCATTTCATGGAAGGAAGACCAGGCCAGACAGAACAGCACTATACCAGGAGAACAAGCTCCTGGAGACAGAGCATCCGCGGCTCTGCGTCACATGGTCGATGACAAAGGCTGACAACAGCCACGTGAAAACCAGGCTTCTTCCAGCCCTAAAGCAGTCACCAGAGAATTGCTGGCACAGGCCCTGCCGCCTAACGGCAGCCTGGCATGGAAGGCTCCCGGTGCTAGTGCACCAATGGGATAACTCAATGAGAACCTGGGCCCCGGCTTATCACACTGAAGCCAAGTATCCCCAGCTCACCCTGCAGGTACACCTGTGTCCTTGTACACCTGCTGGAGTTCACAGGCGTCTGCACACAGTCACTCTGCACCTACACAGGTTCTGCCGTCCTGCTCCTGCCAAGAGCTTCTGCACAGAAGGTGGGGGCACTAGGGGCACGGGAAAGCCCAGTGATTTCAACTGTATCTTAATGATCATTTTAGAAGGATCAATTTTGTCTCATACGGCCATTTGGTGTTTAAAAAACCTCTAGAATGAACAGGGCATACGGATGCAAATTTACTTGCAAAACATGAGATGACGTCAACGTAAGTGATTTCCACACTTTGCCTTGTGGTGTCTGGGAAGCGTCCCTTGGGGCCTGCACCTCCCAGGGTTCCATGTCTCCCAGGGGCTCGTGTGTGGAGGGTGCAGGGTGGCACGGGCAGGAAGAGGCTAGGGAAAGCTAATCTTGGTCACTGAGTGTGACTTTGCTGACCAGGTCACGGGAATTCTGTCAAGCAGCTTGGAGGAGCGCCGTGGGAGGGAGGGGTTCGCAGGTCAGGACTGGGCGGCTCAGGAGTCGCATGGAAGCCTGCCATGATGGGCTGGTCAGGCAGAGAGCAAGGACGCGGAGACGGAAGCTAAGGTGAACATGGCTTCAGTGACCCACTGCCTCCCGAGAACAACCTCCGGGGTGAGCCCGTGACCGGCAGCCCCGCCCCCAGCGCACTGCCTAGCTGCCGGCATTGTACAGTCTCCACGTAACCCAGTGACCACTAGCACCCACAGGGAACTGTCAACACGGACTGTGGGCTTGAACGTTCCTGTGCGTCTGGGGAGCCGAGTGCACCTCGGTCCATGCAGGGACCCTTCCACGGGAGCCCCAGGCTGCCTGCTCTCCATCACGTGGAGGCGGCCCCAGCTTCTAGTCACGATGCTTCCCCTTACATGTGTCTCATCTGGTCTGGCATTCTGACACCTCAGCTCCTGTATTTCATTGAGTGGGGTAATACAGACAGGTTCTAAGTTGGTGAAAACATTGTTTGTAATTCAATTTCTTTTTAAATTTTTATCCTGTAACCTAAGGTAAACAAATGATTGGATCTGTCAGAAGTTGTATCCTTGTTGATGAGGCCTGAATGCAGAAAGCTGTAGAGCCGACAGGTGCACCCGGGCAGGTCATCCCTCACCTGGTAACTCAGCACCAGGACAGGACACTGCAGAGCCGACAGGTGCACCCGGGCAGGTCATCCCTCACCTGGTGACTCAGCACCAGGACAGGACACTGCAGAGCCGACAGGTGCACCCGGGCAGGTCATCCCTCACCTGGTGACTCAGCACCAGGACAGGACACTGCAGAGCCGACAGGTGCACCCGGGCAGGTCATCCCTCACCTGGTGACTCAGCACCAGGACAGGACACTGCAGAGCCGACAGGTGCACCCGGGCAGGTCATCCCTCACCTGGTGACTCAGCACCAGGACAGGACACTGCAGAGCCGACAGGTGCACCCGGGCAGGTCATCCCTCACCTGGTGACTCAGCACCAGGACAGGACACTGCAGAGCCGACAGGTGCACCCGGGCAGGTCATCCCTCACCTGGTAACTCAGCACCAGGACAGGACACTGCAGAGCCGACAGGTGCACC
Source organism: Oryctolagus cuniculus (assembly GCF_964237555.1). Lineage (NCBI taxonomy): Eukaryota > Metazoa > Chordata > Mammalia > Lagomorpha > Leporidae > Oryctolagus > Oryctolagus cuniculus. The sequence continues at coordinate 118,241,283 of NC_091439.1, forward strand.
CGGGCAGGTCATCCCTCACCTGGTGACTCAGCACCAGGACAGGACACTGCAGAGCCACCTCCCCCTCCACTCTGCAGGCACACGGATCCCCTGCTTGCCTGGGAAAGCAGGGGAGGCTCAGGCAGTGCCTGGCCTCCACCCCGGATGCTCCTGCCAGGACGACACACGCAGGGAATGGTGGGAAGCCACAGTCATGTCCTTCGGGTCATGTGCATAGCTGACTTACCGGTTTTATCTGTTTATAATTTGGAAATGAGTAGAATTTATCAATAACGTATCTTTGTTCAAATGGACAAGGCATTGATATTCCACTTGTAAAGCTAGTTCTCGCCCCACCATGTGCGAAAACCCGTTTCTTAGAGATGCACTTACAGAGACACAGAAGTCCAGTGGGGGCTCTGTGCACACAGCCTCTGACGTTCACACAGTAGGGACACACACAGTAGGGGCATACACACAGTAGGGACACACGGTCACACAGCAGGAGCATGGGGGTGGAGGCCAGGAACACATTCCTACATCACACACATTCATACCCTCACAGAATAGGGACACACACTCGCACAGTGGGGACACACACAGCAGGGATACACTCACACAGCAGGGACACACACTCACACAGCAGGGACACACACAGCAGGGACACACACTCACACAGCAGGGACACACACTCACACAGCAGGGACACACTCACACAGTAGGGACACACACTCACACAGTAGGGACACACTCACACAGTAGGAGCACACACACAGTAGGGACACACTCACACAGTAGGGGCACACACTCACACAGTAGAGGCACACACACAGCAGGGATACACTCACACAGTAGGGACACACTCACACAGTAGGGGCACACACACAGTAGGGACACACTCACACAGTAGGGGCACACACTCACACAGTAGAGGCACACACACAGCAGGGATACACTCACACAGTAGGGGCACACTCACGTAGTAGGGGGGCACACACACAGCAGGGACACACACATGGCAGGAGCATAGGCTTGCACACCGGAACATGCTCACACACATTCACACACTCTCGCACAGTGTGGACACACACAGTAGGGATGTACTTATATAGCAGGAACACACACACATACCCTCACATAGTGGGCATACACTCACAGAGCAGAGACACATCCTCACACAGTAGGGACACACAGTAGGGACACATACCCTCACATAATGGGCAGGCTCACACGTTAGGGACATGTGCTCACATGACAGTGACACAGACACCCTCTCGTAACAGGGGCACATGCTTGCACTGAGGTACACCGAGACACACACCCTCACATAACAGGTACACATGCTCCCACTGTAGACACACACAGACAACCTCACATAATAGGGGTACACACTCAAACAGTAGGGACACACACACCCTCACACAAGAACCCTCGCATGGTAGGCACATGTGCTCTCATGATAGGGACATGTGATCACACAGTAAGGACTTGTGCTCATATGGTAGGCACACATGCTCACAATGTAGGGACATGTACTCACACAGTAGGGACACACACTCACACAGTGGGGACATGTGATCACATAGTAGTGACATGTGGTAGGGACATGTGCTTGCATGGTAGGGACACACGCTCATACGGTAGGGACATGTACTCACACAGTAGGGACACATGCTCGCATGGTAGGGACATGTGATCACACCGTAGTGACATGTGGTAGGGACATGTGCTTGCATGGTAGGGACACACACTCACACAGTGGGGACATGTGATCACACCGTAGTGACGTGTGGTAGGGACATGTGCTTGCATGGTAGGGACACACGGTCACATGGTAGGGACATGTACTCACAAAGTAGGGACACGTGCTCGCACGGTAGGGACATGTGATCACACCGTAGTGACATGTGGTAGGGACATGTGCTTGCATGGTAGGGACACATGCTCACACAGTGGGGACATGTGATCACACCGTAGTGACATGTGGTAGGGACACACACTCACACAGTGGGGACATGTGATCACACCGTAGTGACGTGTGGTAGGGACATGTGCTTGCATGGTAGGGACACACGCTCACACAGTGGGGACATGTGATCACACCGTAGTGACATGTGGTAGGGACACACACTCACACAGTAGGGACATGTACTCACACGGTAGGGATATGCACTCACACGGTAGGGACATGTGATCACACAGTAGTGACATGTGGTAGGGACATGTGCTTGCATGGTAGGGACACACGCTCACAGTGGGGACATGTGCTCACATGGCAGGGATATGCACTCACACGGTAGGGACATGTGATCACACAGTAGGGACACACACTCGCAGGGTAGGCACGCGCATTCCCTGACGGAGGCCGGAGCCTGGGTGGCATCAGAGAGGCACCGGCGCATCACGCTGCGTCTCAAATACTGTGCGGACGCCGCCATGACACTTCCTCAGAGCCGTCCGCACCGGGAAGTCACCGTCCCTGCTGAGGAGAGCCGGGGCCGCCTCGCTTACGTGTGCAGGGCTCCCAGCGGCCGGGGTCCCGCGGGCCTCAGCAGCGGCTCCCGCGCCGTCGGCGACGTCTTGGGACTGGAGTCCGAGCCGCCGCTCTCCTCGTCGCCCATGGCTTTGATGTAGCTGCCGCTGCGCATCCTGCGGCACGGGATCTCCTCGTCCTTGCCGCCCGCCGGGTACCCGGCCCACTCGTCCTGAGGCACCTAGGGGAGAGCAGGCACAGCCGATCAGTCTGCCCAGCGCGCCGCTGGGAGGACGCTCGCCTGGCGCCCGCCATCATGCACTGGGGCGGGCCCGCGGCCCCGTGACAGGATGGGGCGGGAACATGAGGGCATGGGGCAGGGGACGCGGCCACGTGACAGGACAGGCGGGGAGTGAGGATCATGGGAGTGGAGGACGTGGCCACGTGACAGGACAGGCGGGGAGTGAGGATCATGGGAGTGGGGGACACGGCCACGTGACAGGACAGGCAGGGAGTGAGGATCATGGGAGTGGGGGATGCGGCCACATGACAGGACAGGCGGGGAGTGAGGATCATGGGAGTGGGGGATGCGGCCACATGACAGGACAGGCGGGGAGTGAGGATCATGGGAGTGGGGGATGCGGCCACATGACAGGACAGGCAGGGAGTGAGGATCATGGGAGTGGGGGACGCGGCCACGTGACAGGACAGGCGGGGAGTGAGGATCATGGGAGTGGGGGACGCGGCCATGTGACAGGACAGGCGGGGAGTGAGGATCATGGGAGTGGGGGATGTGGCCACGTGACAGGACAGGGGGAGTGAGGATCATGGGAGTGGGGGATGTGGCTACATGACAGGACAGGCGGGGAGTGAGGATCATGGGGCAGGGGACGTGGCCACGTGACAGGACAGGCGGGGAATTAGGATCATGGGAGTGGAGGACGTGGCCACGTGACAGGACAGGCGGGGAGTGAGGATCATGGGAGTGGGGGATGTGGCCACGTGACAGGACAGGGGGAGTGAGGATCATGGGAGTGGGGGATGTGGCCACATGACAGGACAGGCGGGGAGTGAGGATCATGGGAATGGGGGACGCGGCCACGTGACAGGACAGGCGGGGAGTGAGGATCATGGGAGTGGGGGATGTGGCCACGTGACAGGACAGGGGGAGTGAGGATCATGGGAGTGGGGGATGTGGCTACATGACAGGACAGGCGGGGAGTGAGGATCATGGGGCAGGGGACGTGGCCACGTGACAGGACAGGCGGGGAATGAGGATCATGGGAGTGGAGGACGTGGCCACGTGACAGGACAGGCGGGGAGTGAGGATCATGGGAGTGGGGGATGTGGCCACGTGACAGGACAGGCGGGGAGTGAGGATCATGGGAGTGGAGGACGTGGCCACGTGACAGGACAGGCGGGGAGTGAGGATCATGGGAGTGGGGGACGCGGCCACGTGACAGGACAGGCGGGGAGTGAGGATCATGGGAGTGGGGGACACGGCCACGTGACAGGACAGGTGGGGAGTGAGGATCATGGGAGTGGGGGATGTGGCCACGTGACAGGACAGGGGGAGTGAGGATCATGGGAGTGGGGGATGTGGCCACGTGACAGGACAGGCAGGGAGTGAGGATCATGGGGCAGGGGACGTGGCCACGTGACAGGACAGGCGGGGAATGAGGATCATGGGAGTGGAGGACGTGGCCACGTGACAGGACAGGCGGGGAGTGAGGATCATGGGAGTGGGGGACACGGCCACATGACAGGACAGGGGGAGTGAGGATCATGGGGCAGGGGACGCGGCCACGTGACAGGACAGGTGGGGAGTGAGGATCATGGGAGTGGGGGACGCGGCCACGTGACAGGACAGGCGGGGAGTGAGGATCATGGGGCAGGGGACGTGGCCACGTGACAGGACAGGCGGGGAATGAGGATCATGGGAGTGGGGGACGTGGCCACGTGACAGGACAGGCGGGGAGTGAGGATCATGGGAGTGGAGGACGTGGCCACGTGACAGGACAGGCGGGGAGTGAGGATCATGGGAGTGGGGGACACGGCCACGTGACAGGACAGGTGGGGAGGATCATGGGAGTGGGGGATGTGGCCACGTGACAGGACAGGCAGGGAGTGAGGATCATGGGGCAGGGGACGTGGCCACGTGACAGGACAGGCGGGGAGTGAGGACCATGGGAGTGGGGGATGCAGCCATGTGACAGGAGAAACAGAGGAAACGTGAGGGCTTTCGGGTGGGAGGTGCGGCCACGTGACAGGACAGAGGTGGCTGGAAAGCAAGGGCCGCTGGGGCGGAGCTTGTCCCCTCATCAGCGAGAACCGTGCCACGGTGCCGCTCCTGTGGCAGCCTGAGAACAAGGCCAGGCATGGGGGAGGAAATGCGGGTCAGGGTCTGGCCCCCACCTGCCCGCACATGACGTGGCGAGAACCATGCCCGGGGCCAGCGCACATCCCCCTCCCACGCGAGAAGGAGCCCTCATGCCTCACGCATGTCAGAGATTAGAACCAAGCCGCCCACGCAGTGCCGTCCACCCGGCGTCCAGTGCACGGCCACCAGGAGGAGATGGCCGGCCCACGCCGTGTCCACCCTCGGCGCCCAGCGCCCGGCGCAGCTCTCCCTGCCACTCCACCGGCTTTGGGCCGCCACAGCCACGCTCACGGACACAAAACTACAGCAGCGTGCGGGACCCCACGACCACCACGTGGGCCTGCGGTGCGGGGCGCGCCGCGTGCCTCCTGCCGCACTGCTTGAGGAGATAGGAGAGCCCCGGGGAGGGCGTGTGGGTTCCGTGCCATCATCATGAAAGGGCCTCTTGCTCCCGTCCTGACCCCCATCCCTCAGGTTCCTGGGAGGGAAGCCCCTCGCCTGGGGCCTTCGTTCGCTCTGGAACCGCACACGGATGGGATGCGTGGCTTTGGCAGGTCTGCCTTGTGCACACAGGAGCCCGGGAGTGGGGCAGCGCAGCCCACTGCACTCCTCACACGGCCTGCGCTGGGGTCTCACCAGGCAGGAGCACGACCCTAACCCTGGCTCCTGGTTTTGGCTACCAGCAGCCATCTGGGAGTGAACCAATGATGGAAGACCTTTCTTGCTCTAATTCTGCCTTTCAAAGGAATAAAAATCATTCAAAAAAATCTCAGGGTCAGCATTGTGGCACAGCAGGTAAAGGTGCACGTCTCATATGGCCACCGGTTCTGCCCTGGCTGCTCCACTTCCGATCCAGCTCCCTGCTACGGCTTGGGAAAGCGGCAGAAGATGGCCCAAGCGCTCAGGCCCCTGCACCCATGTGGGAGACCCGGAAGAAGCTCCTGGTTCACGGCTTCCACTTGGCCCAGCCTGGTTGTTGTGGCCATTTGGAAGATCTCTGGATCTCTGTGTCTCTGCCTTTCACATTAATGAATACCATATTTTTAAAAGTTATCTATTTTATTTGAAAGTTGGAGTTACACAGAGAGAGAAGGAGAAGCGGCGGGGGGAGAGCGAGAGAAAATCTTCCATCTGCTGTTCACTCCCCAAAGGACTGCAACAGCTGGAGCTAAGCTGATTTGAATCTAAGAGCTACAAGCTTCTTCCAGGTCTCCCATGTGAGTGCAGGGCCCCGAGCACTTGGGCATCTTCCACTGCTTTCCCAGGCCACAGCAGAGAGCTGGATTGGAAGTGGAGCAGTCGGGACTCAAACCGGCACCCATATGAGATGCCGGTATTGCAGGCGGCTGCTTTAGCTGCTACACCACAGTGCCGGTCTCAATATCTTATTCTTAATGTAAGAAAAGTCTCCAATGACCCTACCTTTCTGTCCAGGAGACAGAGAGAGATTAATTTAGGTGGGATTAGGGCGAGAGAAGTGAAGAGAAGGGCCACAGGGACTGTGGGAGCAGTGGGGGGTGAGGGCGACCGGCGAGGGGCAGGCGTCCCGGGGGCACGGCCTGGGGTTCTGCTTAACTCCTGCTGACCGGCAGGAGGGTACCTGCGGATGAACCGGAGCAGAGGTGCCGGCTCCTGCCGCGGAAGGTGGAGGCAGCGAGGCGGCGGTCACGCACAGGGACAGCTGGAGCCAGGCCCACCTGCTGTCCGACCTGCTCTGGCAGCTTGAGGGAATTCTTTGTGACTCGGAAACCGCATTTCCATAGAGAGCAAGGTGAAGACTTCTGCAGCAGACACATTAGCCACTGAGTCGGGCTTGTATGCTTCTGTCTGGTGTAACAAGCCGACGCTGCTAACAGCAGAAACCTCTACAGAATCAGCCAGACCCAGAGTCCAATTCAGAAACCCGAGAACGAGGTCCGGCCCCCTGAGCGGGCGTTCTGGCTGTGAGAGGAGCGGCGGAGAGTGCCCGAGACACCCCCACCCCGTGCTCGTCCTGTCCGGGGCTGAAGCCCCCAGCAGGCTCCCGCGAGCAGACCAGGGTACGTCCTCTAGCCGTCACAGTCTTCGCCTGCGATGAGGACGGGGGGATGGGGCCCCTCTGGGGGCTGCAGGGTCCAGAGGCAGAGGGGGTGTGGACAGGGAGGGTGGGAGAGTCCAGCACAAAGGGACGGAGAGCAGTGTGGAAAGGGCCAAGCACACCCCTGGTGTACCACTGCATCCCCAGCCAGCTTCCCGACTGCACAGGGGACGCTGCTCCAATCGCCATGGAAACACCAGAGCCCAAGATTCCCCGAGGAGGCGACTCGGACGACCCTGCCAGTCCTGCCCTGTGCCCACCCAGCCTTGCTGGGTTCGTCTCACTTTTCTCGGCCGAAACTCCTTCCCCTCTCTCCTGCCCACACACGCTGTCTCCGTCAGCCTCTGCCCTGTCTGAGTCCTCCGGCTGTCATTATGCAGGAGAGCAGACTCATGGGAGCATGACTGTGGGCAGGAGAGCACGGGGGGCTCACAGGGTCGGCAGATCTGCGGGGTGGGCACTCAGGGCGCCAAGGCCCCGGCTGAGACAAAGGCTGGGTCCCCGCCTGGGCCCCAGTCTGCCGGGAGCACGGGTGACACAGCCTTGTGTACCGTGGTTCACATCTCACATCTGCTCCGCAGGGGCTGGAGGGCCTGGGGGCGGCCCTTGACCCTGCTGCTGGGACAGCCAAGGAGAGCGCAGCGGGGACCTTTGCATTTACCTGAGCTCGGATGCCGCGTCTCACACGCTGCTGTCTCTCCCTGAGTTCTCTTGTTTTGGAGTGGACTTGGGAATCCAGGATTTTACGTCTGCTTTGGGAGCCGTTGGACACCTCAATAACCGCGTGTGTTGGCCACACCTACAGGCTGCTATGGCCCAACGCCTGGACACCTGGGGCCTTGCTCACTCCGGGCGGCAGCCTCCCCCCCACCCCCACCCCCGGGGCTGGCCAGCTCTGGGAAACAGTTGATGACTCCCAGGCCATCCTGCCCTTCACAGGAAATCCCCAGAGCCCAATCCCCACCTCCTCCTCTGTGGGACCCCATGCCTGGGTCCGCACCCCATGTGCTGCACCCAGCAATGAGGGACAACATCTGGCCCCCAGCAGTGTTGAAATCGCTTAGTTGTCCAACCCCAACGGTCACTGTGTCTGTCACGTTTCCCACGGAAGCAGTCAAGGCTCCGGCTCCTGTTTCTCTGTGCCTCTGGGTGTGGCCCATGTGGCGTGGCCCTGCCTGGTGTGCCCCGTCCTCCTGAGGTTGTGGCCCTGCTCCTGACCTGCTGGCCTTGCCACACCTGAGTCACAGCAAACCCTGCATTTTAACTCAGCCCAGGACTCTGCGGTGCAGCCGGCCGAGCCGACCCCTTCTGCTCCTCTCACTTGGGCAGGATTCTGCTGCCGGCTTTGAAAGGAGCAGTGACTGCAACCCAGGTTCCTGCCAATCTGTAGATGCTCCCGTTCTGAACACCAGGGGTCTGCAGAAGCCGAAGCCCCCCTTGCACCCCGCACACCTGTGCTGGGAGCAGGCCGTTTGGGTTCTCATCCCCAGGGACAGAAACCCGACTACAAGCTTTGTTTCTCACTCTCTGCCTCTGCAGCCAGTATTGTGGAGGATTTCTGAGGAGCTGTCAGTCACTAAGGCACACTCCCGCCTTCCTGGGAGACAGGACTCCTGGTGCTGGCCAGTGGCCACCTCAGCGCCTGCAGGTGCTCTGGCCTTGGAGCAGCAGAGTCTGGTGAGCCCGGGGGCCGGGTGGCACTCATGCCCTCCCTCTGGGATCTGACTGCCTGGCTACTGTCTGGTGGGGCGGAACAGCCCCGCACAGCACGAAGCCTGCATCTTGCAGGGAGACAGAAGTTAATTAGCACCTTGACTGATCGATAGAGACCAAAGTAGATGGACCTGGTGGAGTGGCCCCGGTTCCCAGCCCCAGAGACCTGCCCAGGCCCACAGGTGCGGCCCCACCCCTACAGGGCTTGTAGAGACGGCAGGTGCCTTTCTTCTGTCGTGAGCACCGTACCACCCCTGCTCAGACGCACTGGAGTGGCCGCACAGCAGGCGCCCTGCCCTCACTGCCGTGTCCACGCCATGTCGCCTGCCCCGCAGAACATGTGGAATCTGACGGGCTCCCCAGGCAGAGCACCCACAACCGCAGGTTGCGGCTGAGAGCTGGACAGAGGCTGCAGTCTGCTGCCCGTGGGGAAGCAGGCCGACCACGCACACCAACCAGCCCCGATGCACTGCCACGAGACAGGCTCTCCCCACCACGAGGCCCAGGCTATGAGACGGGAGACAGCAGGAGGGCCACAGGAACACAGCAACTGGAAAAATACCCCGAGGAAAAGGACTGAGGGACGCTTCGCAAAATTCAAAGCGATGACCCTGGGGAAGTCTCAGAGAAGGCACAAACAAGTCAATGAAGTTAGGGAAACCGTTACCGATCCGAGGAAGAAACCCAGCAAAGGGAGATCCCTCCAAAGAACCACACAGAAAACGCACAGCGGAGTAACTCGATACGTGAAATAAAAACATAGTCGAGAGTCCCCCAGATAGACTCGGTCTGAGAGGAGAAAGGATTGAAATGAAGACAGGCCTTTTGAGACAACTCAAACAAAAGGATTACAGAAGGCAGGCCTGGCGCTTCAGGGAGACCAGCAGCGGAACGACTGTTGGAATTACGGGTGCTGCAGGCGAGGAGACAGAGTGCTGGGGAGAGGGAAAACATCTGCCAAAACCGCCCAGCAAGGCCGCTCTCCAGACACCAGACTTGAGCCCATCACGAAAACACGCGTGCACACAGAACCCACGAGAACGGGCGCTGAAGAGGAAGGGCAGAGCGACAGGCCCTCGGCACACACCCACAACCACGCGGAAGCAGCAGCACTCTGAAACCCACAGGGGCGCTCTTCAAGTCAGTATCCGCGCTGCCTGGACGCGGACTGCACACCGTGGCTGGAAACTCTGGGCGTGCACAGTGAGAAGGCAGGACCCGAGGACCGGCTCGGAGCAGCTCGCTGCAGAGTGAGATGCACACAGGGAAGGGGCGGTGAGGAGGAGGGAGCTGGGAGCAGATCTGGATGGGGAGAGGCCACTGCCCCTCCCCCGGCCACCTCCTCCCCTGCCCAGGGGCAGAGCAGACCCTCAGACACAGCGGGGTCCAGGGCCAGGTGGATGCTGGGACTGGGGACAGCAGAGGACATGGTAAATTACAAGAGGCCAAAAAGAGAAGGCACAGAGCAAGGGAGGGGCCCAAGGCTGGGGCCTTCAGGAAACTGGGAACCGGAGCCGTCCCAGGAAGTGCACGAGAGAGACCCCAGCTCTGCCCGCCACGCGCCTCTGCACAAGCAGACACGGGACTTTCCAGTCCACAGCTGCTGCCACGGGCGGGGGCACAGCTCTTTCCTACTTCTGCACAAACAGCATTCCATCTGGCCACCACCCAGTCCCGAGCGCCTCGCTGCCAGCCGTCAGCCAGGGCCACACACTGGGACCACCAGGCCGACGGCCGTACAGGGCTCCTGGGAAGAGAGGCGGCTGGCTGTCTGCTGCCTGCCGAGGGAGTCGCCAGCACTGAGCCCCCCACTCACGCGTCCAGAGGACCTGTCCTAACCACACGTGCTCCGGCAGGCACAGTGGTCTGCGCACGTTACGGAGAACCCTGGGCTTTCGGGGTCTGCTGGCAGCAGTGTCGGGCAGTGGAAGCAGGGGCAGAGCCGCTGTCGCACAGGTGGGCGTCCCCAGGGGCTGACGTACACCGGCACCCTCAGGCGGCACGGGAGGCACCAAGGCATCGAAACACAGAAGCCCCTCAGCGCACACGCTCCATTACCCACTTGCACTCCCCTTGGCCTTTGGCAAGTTCGTCTCATCCACCCCGGAGAAGCACACGCACCTGCAGAGGCAGACTCTGCGTCAGGCTTGGGAAATGGGCACAAGACGGCCCTGGGCCCACTCCCGCGGGGACAGACACCAGTGTTCCAGTGAGCACGGATCTGGCGGGTGCTGCAGGCCCCGGGGTGGGGTGGAGGTGCCTGGGTAGACGAACAGCCTGCCTGTGTGGACAACTGGCCCCTAGAGCAGGACGGAGCCCCTGTGACACCAGCCTGTGTAGATGAACTGCCTGCATGGATGACTGGCCCCCAGGGCAAGCCAGAGCCTCCATGACACCTGCCTGTGTAGATGAACGGTCCCCAGAGCAGGCCAGAACCCCTGTGACACCCTCCTGTATAGACAAATGGCTCCCAGAGCAGGCCAGAGCCCCTTCCACACCCACCTGTGTAGACAAACGGCCCCCAGAGCAGGCCAGAGCCCCTGTGACACCCGCTGTGTAGACAAATGGCCCCAGAACAGGACAGAGCCCCCATGACACCCGCCTGTGTAGACAAATGGCCCCCAGAACAGGCCAGAGCCCCCGTGACACCTGCTGTGTAGACAACTGCCCCCAGAGCAGGCCAGAGCCCCCGTGATTATGTCCCCACAGCCCTTGCACAGCGGCCAGGAGATGGAGCTGACCTAGGCGTCTACAGGTGCACTGGGTAAGCAAGCATGGCGGGAGACCACAGTGGAACACTATTCCCCCGGGTCTACATGTGGGCCCTGGGAGGCCCCATGGTCAGGGAGGCAGGTGGGGCACAGGATGGGCATAGGCTGGGCACAGGACCACAACTGCCACACGTGTGCACTCCCGCACAGGAGCCACACAGAACCCACAGAAGTGGACACCAGTGGCGGTGGCCAGGGCCACAGCGGGAGGGGGCATGGAGGTCAAGGGCCGATCCCCAGGGAGACAGGGAGGAGCTCGGAGGGCCTGGTGATGACGACTGTGTATCAGCGACTGTTTCAGGTGGCACTGAAACTCACAGAGGGTGCCCAGACATGTTCTCACCCTGATGTGGATCCCACTGACACCTCACTCCATATCCCCAAGCAGACATGGCGACACGGATGTCAGCATCCCTAGGCACACGCAGCGATATGGATGTCGACACCCCCAGGCTCACATGGTGACATGGATGTCGACATCCCAGGCACATACAATGACACAGATGTCAACACCCCAGGCACATGCAGCAATATGGATGTCGACATCCCAGGCATACATGGTGACACAGATGTCAACATCCCAGGCACACGCGGTAGTGACAGATGTCACCATCCCCAGGCACATGCAACAACATGAGGTCAACATCCCAGGCACACGCGGTAGTGACAGATGTCACCATGCCCAGGCACATGCAGCAACATGAGGTCAATATCCCAGGCACACACATAGTGACAGATGTCACCATGCCCAGGCACATGCAGCAACATGAGGTCAACATCCCAGGCACACGCGGTAGTGACAGATGTCACCATGCCCAGGCACATGCAACAACATGAGGTCAACATCCCAGGCACACGTGGTAGTGACAGATGTCACCATGCCCAGGCACATGCAGCAACATGAGGTCAACATCCCAGGCACACGCGGTAGTGACAGCTGTCACCATCCCCAGGCACATGCAACAACATGAGGTCAACATCCCAGGCACACGCGGTAGTGACAGATGTCACCATCCCCAGGCACATGCAACAACATGAGGTCAACATCCCCAGGCTCACATGGTGACATGGATGTCGACCTCCCCAGACACACAGCGACAGAGTTGTCGATACCCCAGGCACACAGGGCAACATGGACGTCGGCATCCCCAGGCACACATGTGCGTCCAGCACCACACTGGCTCCCACCCTGCATCTCCGTGATGCCTGACCGCTCGGCAGGGGCCTCTCACCTGGAGGTAGTGGCAGGGCCGCAGGGCTGGCTTGAGGCCCTGGGGGGCCAGGGCCTGGTCCAGGTTCAGGGAGCTCTTGCGGGAGGCCTCCTTGGCCTGGCTCACCGTGAGCGTGGACCAGGAGCTGCGCTTCATGTACTTGGCCTCAGGGGTGCCGGCGAAGCCCTCGCAGGCCGAGCACTTGACGTCACTGCTGCTCTTGGAGGTCTTGAGGGACAGGTCCCCGAAGGGGCCGGGCAGTGCCTCGGGATAGCAGTGGGCCATGCGGTCCACGTGGTGCCGGGCGGCCGCGCTGGGCGTCCGGTACGTGCTGTCGCTGTCCAGGTTGTCGTCCGAGCTCCACCAGCTGCTCAGGCCGGCCCTGTGCTTGCCCTCAGCCTTGCGGTCCTTGCTCTTGGCCCTCTTGCTGTGTTTGGAGTGGTGGCCGTGGTGGTGGTCGTCCGCCCGGCCGTCCCCCTTGTTCCCGTTGATGCTGCTCTTGGAGGCGCCCTCCAGCGAGTGCGACTTGGTGAAGAGCTTCTGCACCGAGTGCACGAGGTGCCGGATCCTGCCCGGGCTCTCGCTGCGCTGCTCGGCCGCGGCCGACGTCCGCTGGTACTGCAGGGTGTGGAAGCCGTCTCGGTGCAGCGGCAGCTGCTTCTCGAACTGGTCCAGGAGGTTGGCGGGGATGCGGTTGGCCTTGGTGCTGGTGTGGGCCACGGCGCAGGCGTCCCTGGCGTCGTAGTGCGAGCTGTAGTGCATCCTGGGGAATGTGCTGCTGGACACGTGCTCGCCCAGCGCCACGGGCATCACCACGCACTCCGAGTGGATGGAGCTGCGCGGCGAGCAGCGGTGATGCTCCAGGGGGCAGCCGTCCGTGGGGCTGAGCAGGTAGGGCGGCCTGGCCTCCGGCCCATGGTGCAGGTGGCCGTGGCTGTGCTCCAAGTCCCCAGGCGGCGTCAGGCCGCAGGTGTGGCTGGAGCACAGCGGGGCGGCGCTTCGGCTGGCCGACAGCCCTTTCATGTTCCTGGGAGGGGAGTAGCTCTCCTCATCGAAGGGCGGCGTGGGCGACCATGAGTACGGCCGGTCTGTGGGCAGAACAGAAGCGCCGTTAGCACCTGGGCACCAGCAGCTGGGTCACCGTGGGCAGGAAAGGTGAGATGCCTGGCGCCCATGGGAGGGTGGGATCTTTCCAGCCGTCATGGCCCACGAGGGGACGGTCATGTGTTCACACCACAGCGACCACTCCAGAGAACCAGGAGGCTGGGCAGGTGCCCGGTGCAGTGGCCAAGAGGACAGTCCCGGTTCTCACACTGCACACCATAGGCTCCTGGCTCCCTGCGGACACGGGCTCCCTGCCGACACACACCCCGGAGGCAGCAGGAAGGGTCCCCACCACCCACACGGGAGATCCTGATGGAGGTCCCGGCTCCCTCGGGGGCATCTAGGGAGTACACCAGCAGACAACAGCTCTGTCTGCCGAGTCTGCCTCTCATAAATGGAAGCCGACACAAGACATTCCCCCTCGGAGCTCAGGAACTTAGGGACAGCAGGTGCCCCTCCCCGCAATGCTGTGTGATGGCGCACGCTCACTGGGGCTGGGCTCGGCAGGTCTCTGGACAGCCAGGGCTCGTGCTGCTCAAAAGCCGTCTAGGGGGACACAGAGCTACACAGAAGTGCATGTGTTATCTGATCCAGCAGCTTCCTGGATGATCCTGGATCCCCACACCCTGCCCCGTGCTCTCCACGGCGGCTCCCGGCTGTGGCCCCTCAGGAACTGGGACTCACGGTGGCCAGCAGGGATCATCGGGCCCCGAGGAACCTGAGAGAGGAGCGAGGTGCTTCTCACACCCGGCAGGGGAGTAAGGCCTCTCCTGCACCCCCGCACAGCGGCCTCAGGGTGGGACCCAGCCCTGCGCCTCCTCTGAGGAGCCGACAGGGTCCCGGGGAGCAGCCCCGTGGGCGGCCACTCGGCGTGCTGCCTGCTCCAGCGGCAGGTTCTAACCGTGCATGTGGCTACGCCAGGAGGGGACAACCAGCGTGGATTGTATCTTTCTACAATTACAGCAAGTTCAAGGGGAATTCAACACGCAGCCGGCAACAGCAAAGCCGTGTTTTGTAGTCAGAATCGGCAGCATCAAGTTGTCATCCCATTATCGTTTGCTTTGTTTCTCATTAACACATAATTTCACAGATCTCCCTTCTTATTAAAAAGCTGCTGATTGTGAATCCACTCACGTATGTATCTCTGTCTAACGTTCACTGTAGAAGCCACGTTATGAATGTGGCTTCATAAAACACGGTAGGAAAGATAAAATCTAACAGTCAGTTAAAGTGGAAGATGACACACTCCCAGTTCCACTGCACGGGGCGGATTCTCTTGAGGGGTGTATTATGATGTGCACGGACTTGATGTGTGCGAACTCGAAGATGACCTCACACTAACGGCAAGCCAGGAGCCACCCCGCTGGCGCCGACAGCGGCAGGGAGGAGCGGACGAGGGCTCCTGCTGGAGCTGGGTGCTGTGTTGGGGTCATTTCTCTTCGTGAAATGAGGCAGCAAACACACAACGCGGGAAGCATCTCAGCTTGCCCATTTCCATCTACGGAAGCCGCCATTTTTGTCACTGTGGCATTGCTGCCTGACCTGCCACGGTGTGACCATAGTGCTGCTACCTGACCTGCCACGTGGTGATGGTGGCACTGATAACTGACCCATCATGTGTGGCCATGTGCAGCTGCCTAACCTGACACAACATGACCACAGCACTGAAAACTGACCCACCACGTCATGACCACGGCACTGCTACCTGAGCTGCCACGTGGTAACCATGGCACTGGTAACTGCCCCACCATGTCGTGGCCACAGCACTGATAACTGACCTGCCATGTGGTGATAGTGGCACTGGTAACAGACCCACCATGTCATGGCCACATGCTGCTACCTGACCCACCACATCGTGACCACAGCGCTGCTACCTGAGCTGCCACGTGGTGACCACGGCACTGCTACTTGACACCACATCATGCCTCTGTGACCCTCCCCAAACTCACATGGCAGTGTTTCTTCAGAAAGTATAGTTGGTCTTGTGGGGATGTGAGGCAGCCAGGCCGGTCACTGGGGCCATGGACTCCTTGTCTCTGCTCCTCTTCCCTCCACCCACACTGCTGTCCCCACCTGGGTCCCCCAGGGTAGCCCCTGCTCAGCCTGCCTTCTCCAAACCCCTGCCGGATCCATGGCTGGCCAGCTGCTCTGTCAGGATGCTGCCACATAAAGGCAGGACACGGAACATGGAGACGTGGCTGGGAGTGCATCCTGTCTTTGCCACGTGAGGGTCTGGAAGGTGTGGCCTCTGCACGTCACAGGGAACCCGGGCGAAACCCCCTTTAGAAAACTGGGTCCTTAAGATTCGAACAAAGAAAGCACAAGGTTTGAATGCTGACCGCTGTACATTTGTCTTGGGAGACAGAACAAACTAGATAGGGAGGCTCCACACCCAGACTGGCAAGCTGACGTCTTTAAGACAGACGAGCACTCCCCAGTTGTTCCAGGGAGTCCGTGCCGTCCCGCTCGAGTCCTGGCTGCTTCTCTGTAGGCATTCGAAGGCTGACCCTGCAATTCACGTGGGCAGAAAGAGCTAGCAGTAGGCAAGGAATAATAATCATTAGAGCACACATAAATGAAATGGAGAAAAGGAGAGAGAGAGAGGGAGAGAGGGAGAGAGGGAGAGAGGGAGAGAGGGAGAGAGGGGGAGAGAGAGAGAGAGAGAGAATCAATAAAGCCAAAACCTGTTCTTTGAGGTCATCAAAGGTGATAAATGTTTTACTAGATTGGGAAGAGAGAACTCCTGATCTAACTCACACAGAAGTGGGGGTTACCGCCAGCGAGGGACCACCACGAGCAATTATACATCAACCCTCAGTCACCGGGCACAGCAACGGCTCCCAGAAACACACGCTTTAGCCCAAGAAGAAACCGGAAGTCTCCACACACGGAGAAGCAGGGACAGTGAGTCTGTCACCAAAGCCTCAACGAAGAAAAGCCCCAGCCCAGACGGCTTCACGGGACTCAACCAAACACCTCAGGAAGAACGGACACCAGTCCTAGTCAGACTCCCCAGAAACAGAACGGGGAGCCACTTCCGGCCCACTCCACAGGACCCCATCAGGGCCAGCCTCAGCCTGGCGCTGTGGCCAGATGAGGCTGCGGAAGACTGTAGGCCAGCGTCCCCTGTGACTGCGGATATAAACACCCCCCATGAATCACGACCAGAATCCTGTAGCGCATCAGGTGTGCATGCTGGCCACACGACCCACGGCACAAACCTGTCAGCGCTTGCCCCGCCCTCACAGGACATGTGGAGACCCCCACCAGGGGCCTGGGGCAGCACCGTACACAAGGGCAGAAGCTGACGTGGCCTGTTCTGGGTGCCCTGCCCTCACAGGACACGCGGAGACCCCCACCAGGGGCCCGGGCAGTGCTGTACACAAGGGCAGAGGCTGACGTGGCCTGTTCTGGGTGCCCCGCCCTCACAGAACACGTGGAGACCCCCACCAGGGGCCTGGGCAGTGCTGTACACAGGGCAGAGGCTGACATGGCCCATTCTGGGTGCCCCGCCCTCACAGGACACGCGGAGACCCCCACCAGGGGCCCGGGGCAGCACTGTACACAAGGGCAGAGGCTGACGTGGCCTGTTCTGGGTGCCCCGCCCTCACAGGACACGCGGAGACCCCCACCAGGGGTCCGGGCAGTGCTGTACACAAGGGCAGAGGCTGACGTGGCCCGTTCTGGGTGCCCCGCCCTCACAGGACACGCGGAGACCCCCACCAGAGGCCCGGGCAGCGCTGTACATGATGGCAGAAGCTGACGTGGCCCGTTCTGGGTGCCCCGCCCTCACAGGACACGTGGAGACCCCCACCAGGGGCCCAGGGCCGCGCTGTACATGACCGAGTGCCCAGTCCGCACAGGCCAGCGCCGGGCTCAGGCCGAGGTCCTATGTCTCTCTTGCTCCTTTGCTTTGTCCTTTCCCCGATTTTGCATTTGGATTTCATCATCTTTCTTGTTCTTGTTAGTCACAGCTTCATTCCTGATGAAATGAACTGAGGTGTCCATTAGCAGGCAAATTAACTGACTGAACACTTCAACAGGCATTCAAGTTCAGCCACCACTGGAGGGGGTGGAGGGGGAGGTGGCACTGGGGAGTGTCTTACGATGGCCTGTTCCCCATGTGTGGGCCTGCCGGTGTCACAGGTGGACTGTGTCCCACGCATGGCCTGCCGTTGTCGCAGGTGGACTGTGTCCCACGCATGGCCTGCCGCTGTCACAGGTGGACTGTGTCCCACGCATAGGCCTGCCGCTGTCACAGGGGGACTGTGTCCCACGCATAGGCCTGCCGCTGTCACAGGTGGACTGTGTCCCACGCATAGGCCTGCCGGTGTCGCAGGTGGACTGTGTCCCACGCATGGCCTGCCGCTGTCACAGGTGGACTGTGTCTTATACATAGGCCTGCCGCTGTCACAGGTGGACTGTGTCCCACGCATGGCCTGCCGCTGTCGCAGGTGGACTGTGTCCCACGCATAGGCCTGCCGCTGTCACAGGTGGACTGTGTCCCACGCATAGGCCTGCCGCTGTCACAGGTGGACTGTGTCCCACGCATAGGCCTGCCGCTGTCACAGGGGGACTGTGTCCCACGCATAGGCCTGCTGCTGTCACAGGGGGACTGTGTCCACACATAGGCCTGCCGCTGTCACAGGTAGACTGTGTCCCACGCATAGGCCTGCCGCTGTCACAGGTGGACTGTGTCCCACGCATAGGCCTGCCGGTGTCACAGGTGGACTGTGTCCCACGCATAGGCCTGCCACTGTCGCAGGTGGACTGTGTCCCACGCATAGGCCTGCCGGTGTCACAGGTGGACTGTGTCTCATACATAGGCCTGCCGGTGTCACAGGTGGACTGTGTCCCATGCATAGGCCTGCCGGTGTCACAGGTGGACTGTGTCCCACGCGTGGGCCTGCAGCTGCTGCAACGCACACTTCCCAACTACCCAGGGAGGCCTCTGAGAGCACCATCAGCCTCATGGCTGCTCAGGGCCACCCTTGTGCTTGGCTCTGCCCAGAGATGCTGCCATGTGTGGCTCCCATGGCGGCCCTGGGGCTCTTCCTGAAGGTGGGAAACTCAGCCATGGCTTTGACCCAGGAGCCCAGGGGTAGGGGGATGGCGCTGGGAAGAGGAGAGTTGGTGCTTTCAATTTTCTCCAGAGGCCAGAGCAGCATAGAACTGGAGAGGCTGAGGGGGTGGGGCAGGGACCCCTGGCAGGGCAAAGAACACCCCAGGGCAGGGACACAGGGCGGGGGGTCAGAGAACACCCTGGGGCAGGGAGGCCTGGCAGGGCAGACGCCACATCTCTCAGTGCAGTGCCTGGGTCCAGTCCCCAGCTGTGGTTCCCTTAGTGGAGTTCCTGCCACCCAAATGGGGGACCTGCGTGGAGCTCCTGGCTTTGGTCCCAGCCCAGCCATGGCATTTGTTGGAGTGAACCAGTGAATTGAGGAGGGGGGTGCTCTCTATTTTTCAAATAAATTTTTAAAAATTTAAAGAACAGGGGCCAGCATTGTAGCATAATGGATTAAGCTGCCGGCAATGCCAGTATCCCACATGAATGCCAGCTGGGGTCCTGGCTGCTTCACTTCCGATCCAGCTCCCTGCTGTGACCTGGGAAGGCAGAAGAAGATGGCCCAAGTGCTTGGGCCCCTGCACCCATGTGGGAGACCCAGATGAAGCTCCTGGCTCCTGGCTTTGGCCTGGCCCAGCCCTGGTTTTTGTGGCCTTTTAGGGAATGAACCAGAGGTTGGAAGACCTCTCCCTCTCTGACTCTACCTTTAAAAATGTTTAAGTAATTAAAGGGTTTCTCTGCCTCCCTCTCCCTCTCTTCTACCCAGGCCACACTCCGCCACCGCATCAAACCCTGGAGCACCTGCCAGAGACCAGGACAGCCCCGCTTCCTCCAGCCTCCCCTCCCCCACTCCTCCTTTCCAGCCAATCTGGCCACTGCGGAGTCTCGGCAGGTGCTCCTCTGTGTGGGGCTCATGTGCGCACGTGCATATGTGTTCACCTGCTCACTTCAGGAGCCTCATCACTGCATGCACCTGATCTGTGTCAGCAATTGGCGCGTCTGTCTTGGTTCAAGATGGGCCTGGAGTGAAAACACTGGAGCCGGGAGGAGGCCGTGGGGGCGGAGCACACACGGAATTGGCGACTTTATGGCTCAACTTTGAGGTGAAGAGTGCTGGCGAACGTGGCATTCTGGCGCTCCCAGTCCTGCCATCCTGTGTGATGCTAACGTGATCTGCGACGGTGGAGTTTCGGTCTCTGAGTCTCTGAAGGACCAGACCACGCGCTCCCTGCGCCCGCCCTTCACTCCGCCTGCCGGGTTGGGTCAGTTAACTGTCGCACCACTCGCAGCAGTTTACGCTGGAGATCTTCAGTGCCTGCAAGGAGCGATTCGCCAGGTTTCTCGGAGTCCAAGCTCCACTCCTGTGATTGCCAAATGCTCACTCTGGTTGCTCCACGCCTGCCCTGGCCGTCAGAACAGCCGAACAGCGCGCTCTGCACTCGGGGCTTTCTATAAGCGCGGCCGCAGCCTCGGAACTCCCACGCGGCTTCCGCAGCCGGGAACTGGCGGGAGACTTGGGGTCAGGGTGGTGAAGGCTCGCACAGACACCTCAGGAAGGTGGGCCGGGAGGGCTAAGCCCCCTTCCGCATCAGCACTGCCTCAGCTCGCACAGAGCTCGCCTTGGCCGGTTGGTTCACGTCTGGTCCCCACCTGCACCTCGTCTGCTGGCCCAGCTCCTGTGTCCGTGCTGCAGGGCCCTTTCCAGGAGGTCATGCGGTCCCGAGCCCCCAGGTGGACACAGGGAGCTGGGCTGGGAACACAGCACTGCTCCTCTCCAGGCTTCCCGGCCGCTCCCCCAGGGGACCTGGCACAAGCTCCTCCTGTGGCCTGAAGCCCCTTCTTCCTCTCGCTCCGTTGCCCTGCCCGCCCTGCTCTGGTGAGAAGAGGACCCCAGCCCTCAGCGACTTTCTGGGAGCCGCAGGCAGTCAAATCCCTCTCCCGGGGGCTGGGTCCCGGCTGCGCCTGACTCAGGGTGGCCTCTGAGGACGTGAGTGGCCTGCCCACCACCGCCAGCCCCTGCCGCCTGGCATCCATCAGGGCGATCGTCTGACCGATCCTGGCTGCCCAGCTGGGCCACCTGCACCACAGGGACAAGGCTCTCTCTGCTGGCAGCAGCACTCGGTGAGAATCTCCCTGATCAGGCTCCAGCCTGACCGTGAGGACCCTGGCGGATGCCGACATCGCCTCTGTTGGAGACCCTGTCCTGGTCCTCGGGCTGCGCTCTGCTTCCTTCCACCCCTGCCTGTCCGGTCAGCAGCTCCTAAGTTCTCCTCTCTCTCGTCGCTTCTCCACCTTTCATCAGATTTTTAAAGATGCTCAGGACGGCTCTTTCTCCATGTTTTATGGCAAACGCCTCGGCCCGGGCT
This sequence comes from Oryctolagus cuniculus, assembly GCF_964237555.1. Taxonomy (NCBI): domain Eukaryota; kingdom Metazoa; phylum Chordata; class Mammalia; order Lagomorpha; family Leporidae; genus Oryctolagus; species Oryctolagus cuniculus. Next base: position 118,262,422 of record NC_091439.1, read on the forward strand.
GCCGCTCCCGCTGCCGCACATCTCTCACCCTTTCTCTGCCTTTCTCTCTCTGCAGCCTCTGCTGCAGGTGTGGCCACGCCCTCCAGGTCGCCCACCCATCAGAGCCATCCACAGCGTTCCCCTCCTGGCCAGCGGCTTTGGCTGCCGGTCAGCTGACTCTAATCCCCGGCTGCTCCTCCGACCATGGCAGTCCTGAACTCATTCTTTGGTGTCCAAGTTCAAACACAGAAATGCAAAATGCAGCATGGGTAGCGTCGGCTCTCCAGGGAGCTCAGGGCAGCGTGAGGCCCCGGCACCCTCCCCCCAGTGAGGCCGGGGTCCTCCAGACGCCGTCCCAGCTATGCAGAAAAGCGCCCGCAGGCCTCCCTGCTGTGAGTCGGCCATCATGGCCGGAACCCGCTCGGCCTCCAGCCGTGCTTCTGCCACCGACCACACCATCCCACCTGGTTCTGTTCCCGTCCCAGCCTTCCCTTCCCTGTGCTCACCTACCCCCCCTTCTCCTGCCTTTGCCCACCCCTCTGTCCCACTTCTGGCTGTGACACGGAGCCAGCTGCCCTGCCAGCCACAGCTATCATGCATTCACGCCTTCCCCTCCCCTGCCGTCCCATCGCACTGCACCTGCCATGTGTCCCACAGAGGAGACAGCTCACAGGGCGCGGGATGGGGCGTGGACGGCCCACCACCTGCCTCACCCTGCAGCAGCCCGGCCCCGAGACTGCAGCAGGATGTCAGGGCACCCCCCAGAGATGCAGCCGGGCACCCCGATTCCCAACTTCTCACCAATGGCAAGACGGGGGCTGGCTCCAGCTTGCACAGAAGCAGGAGTTTAAAACAGGGCAGATGAATCATGATGCCCCTCCTGCAGTCCCCTCGGTGGGCAGGTCTGAGCGTCCTGCTTGCCCCTGCAGTGCCGTCCCCAGGACCCACGCTGGGAGCAGGGAGGGGGCGGGGCCAGGGGAGCATGGAGGCCTGGGTGCCAAGGACCCAGGAAAAGGAACGGGTTCAGTCCCAGAGCTCTTTACTGCGTAGAGCTCTCAGCCCTGGGTTGGGTCTGGTGAGGGAGGGGGGATGTGGGGGGGGGAGGGAGGGGGGGAGGCAGAGTACCTTCGTATTCTCAGAATTCTATCTATGAGAGACGTGGAATCTGCAGAAACTAAAAATCAATTGAAAAAAGAAAATGAATACGCCAGCCCCAGGAGGATTTGCTACCCTCTTTCTATACAGAAATTCAACACAGCACTGCTTCCACTGTTTCTGGAAATTTCTAGAAATCTACCTTATGGAAACGAGAGTGGCCAGTCATGGAGGTACAACGCTACAGTCTGAATATGCCCAGGGTGGACTGTGAAAGAGCACAGGAAAAATAAGCAGGTGCAGGGGACTCTGGTTAAGTAACACGTGTGCCCTGACCAGACACACACAACAGTGCTGGGTGGCGTCCCGTTCCCGGGGCTTCACGTAACACGCCCTGCTACACACATGTTCAGGACACGCGTGCCTGCCGTGGAGGAAGGCCCTCCCTATGGTCGGGTTAATGCTCACATTTTAAACTGCACACTGTGTCCATTCCTTTCCTGCCGCGTTTCATATGTAATATGAACTTCATATTCTTTAATTATCTGATCACTCACTTTTTAACTGTCATTTTGCGGCGAACTTACCAATGCAAAATTTGGGCCAATACAATGTTTTTCAGAAGTGTGAACAAATCACCAACTCATCACAGCGGATTTTAACATAACTCTGGAGAAATGGCATCCCTCAAGGTCCCCGGGCACATGTGCCAGGCCCAGTGGACTACTGGACCCTGAGCGTGCTCCAGGCCCTGTGTAGGAGGGCGTGGGTCTGCACAGATGGCTGCCAGCCCCCAGGCCAGCCGTCACTAGGGTGGGGGGTAACACGCACTCAGGACACTCGCAATGCAGAGATACATTTTCTCTGTGTGGCTGAGTGCATCCATGGTGTGGGCTTGTGGCTGTGCAGGGCTGGCTGCCATCTGCTGTCCCAGGCCAAGATTACAACAGGCTGGGCCTGTGTTGTGGCACAGTGGGTTAAGCCGCCACCTGTGCCTTGCATCCCACACCAGAGTCCAGGTTCAAGCCCTGCTGCTCTGCTTCTGATCCACTCCCTGCTGATGCACCTGGGAAGGAAGCAGAAGACGGCCGAGTGCTTGGGCCCTGCAGGCACGTGGAGACCGAGTGGAGCTCCTGGCTCCTGATGTGGCCTGGCCCTATCTGTTGGGGCCATCTGGGGAGTGAACCAGCAGATGGAAGACCTCCCCCTCTGTTGCTCTGCTTTTCAAACAAATAAAACAAATCTTTAAAAAGAATTACAGAAGTGAGTGAGAACAGGTATGTTCCTGCATGTGAAGGTGGTTCTTGCAGACATGACTTCCGGAAAGGGTGGACTGTTCTCACTACAGTCACTCTGTGCCTGCTGTGTCACTCACGCTGTAGTCAGTGTGCCTGTGCCATCACCCACTGTGTCACTCACACGGCAGTCACTCTGTACCTGCTGTGTCACTCACACGGCAGTCACTCTGTACCTGCTGTGTTACTCACACTGCAGTCACTCTGCCTGTGCCATCACCCACTGTGTCACTCATGCTGTAGTCACTCTACCTGTGCCATCACTCACTGGAGGCCATCGCTCCAGTGACTGAGGACAACCAGACATTATCAACAGGAGAGTTTCTCTGTCCATGAGAAAGACACCTGTGGTTTGAACATGTCTGATTTTGGACCATGGAATAGAATATAAACTCCAGAAATCAATTCACACATCCATAGCCAGCTTGTATTTGATACAGGAGCTAAAATCAACCAGTGGAGAAGAGGCAGTATCTTTAACAAATGGTGCTGGAAAAAACTGGATCTCCATGTGCAGAAGTATGAGATTAGATGCCTCCTTATACCCTGCACAAAAATCCACTCAAAAGTGCTTTTAGTTCTAACTTGGCCCAGTGGTGTTACAGATCCGTAAACCTGAGACTTGGAACATGACTTTGAAAAGCTCATAGGTTAGCCCTGTTAACTTAGAGGGAAATGGGAGGTTTAATCTGGAGAAGTCAATGTCTAAAATCACGCCATTTGCTCCTGACGCATTACTTTAATAACAGTGGGCTCTCACCCAGGCTTCTTCCTCTCCATTCTGCCTTTCCTGTTCATTGCCCTTTCCCACTCCTCTCCTCAGGGTTGGCCACCCTGGTGCCAAGAGCTCACAGGGTAGGGGCCAGCAATGCCCCCGGGGACACACTTGGGACCTGCAGATGGCGCTGGCATGCCCACGCCCACGCTCATGCCAGCTCCTGTCCCAGCACAGACTCAACCCCGTGTCCACCAGCGACGAGGGGCATGGAAACGGTGGCATCCACACTCTGGAGAAATGAGCAGACTAAGGAGGAGACCTGTCACTCAAGACAAAGTGGATGACGCTGGCGGATGCTGGGCAGCACAAGTGAGCCAGGTCCACAAAGTCAGAAAGGGAGTGGGACTGTGGGTGTGGCCAACAGCAGGGGGCGGGGATTAGGAGAACTCTGGTCAGAAGTCACAAAGTTCCCCACAGACAGGAGCAGTAGGCTCAAGAGATCCAGGGTAGAACAAGAGGGCTGCAGCTGCGACCTAGTCGGTGCTGGCAGCCCATATGGACCCTGGTTCAAGTCCCATCTGCTCCTCTTCCGGTCTAGCTCCCTGCTAATGGCCTGGGAGAAGGGCAGAAGATGGCTCATGTCCTTGGGCCCCTGAACCCTCGTGGGAGACCCAGATGAAGCTCCTGGCTCCAAATCAGCCCAGTTCCGGCCACTGCAGCCATTTGGGGAGTAAACCAGTGGATGGAAGACATTTCTCTCTGTCTCACTCTCTCTCACTAACTCTGCCTGGCAAAAACAAACAAACCAAAAAACCCCAAGTGCTTTCCCTGCATAAAAACCTCAGGCCAGGAAGTTTCAATGTTACAGACGCCAAGACCTGCTTCAGACGTGGCATCAGAGCCCACGGGCCTGGGGCCAGGCAGTGGCGGCGGCAGTGCCGATGGACGCAGACCTGGGCCCGGGAGCCCACGGTTCAGCGCTGGGGCCAGGACGATCCCCAGACACGGTGCCCGTGCGGCCGCTGCCTTCTCTCCTGAAATCCAGGTGGCAGACTCCCCGCTGCGAGCATGCCCCCCCCCCCCCGACACTGGGGCACGAGGCGCTATGTGTTGGCTGCCAGCCCCTGTGCTCCTGTCTTTGCAAAGCTCCCAGCCTCGCACGGCTCCTTCTCGTTCTAACCCACCAGCCACCTCCATGTGGCGAGATCCGAGGCAGAGCTCGCTGAGAACTTTACGGAAACATGGGGAAGGCGCCTCAGAAGCTGAGTGCACACGGGCACCCACACACCGTCTCACTGTGGCCACGCTGTCCACAGCCAATGAGGGGCGAGTTCGGCATGGCGCGCCCACACCCAGCCCCTGAGGCACACTGTGATGTGGCGACCCTGAGAATGCGGTGCAGGGAGACGAGCCACCACCCAGCCAGGGCCGCTGGAGTCATCAGCCCCACACGGACAGGAAGTGGGCTGTGCGGTGCCGGGCGGGGGAGGGGTCAAGGTTTGATGGGCAGATGCGGGTGATGGATGGGCGGCAGCAGGAAGGCACTCGCGCACGCAGTGGTGCAGTTAACAATGGTTAAAACGGTAACGTTCGTGCTACGTGTATTTCATCTTGATAAAAGCAACACCATCCACCCACAGCCCTCCTGCAGGACGCCCTCGCTGCGACTCGGACACGGTCCCCTCAGCCCTTTCCCGCCCCGTCCTGTGGCCCTGAGACAAGCCCAGGACTCCGCGGCCAGGCCTGAGCTGGCTGCCCTCAGAGAGGCCCGCTGTGCTCTCAGCTGGTCCCTTCCTGGGCTCAGGGCCTGAAACTCATCCCCAGTGCGCCTGGGAGCCGTCAGCAATGAGGGACGGCCCGCCATGGAGGCCCAGGTCCCCTAGGGGGCGCCTGCTCCGGCTCACTTTGCTGCCACAGAAGCATGGCACAGGGATGGCTATTTCCAGGTCACCTTGGTGCTGTCCCCTCGCTCTACAGCCCCGTCCCACAGAGTACTGGCGCCGTGGACTCACAGCGGTGGTGTCCTCCCAGATCCAGTACAGGGGGCGGGCACTTTGAGGGTCCCAGGGCATCGGAAGTCAGACGACCACTGTGCCCGGCAGTCACGGCTCTCAGTGGGGACCTGGCCACCACCCCCGCGAGGTCCCGGTCTCCCCTGATGGAGGCAGACCTGCTGCTCCGCCCACACTGCCAAGTGGAGACAGACTGTGTGGAACAAACTGAGGACCTGCCCACGGCGGATAACCCACCGCCACCCCTCTCAAACTCCACCTGTTCTCCTGATTCCAAGTGGAAGAGCCAAACTTCTTAGACTGATTTTCAAGAAAGACAATCACAGTTGTGCAAGGCCGGGTCCTTCCATTCTGTCTTACCCCTTATACCACGCCAGGAGCCACGGATCCCACGGCCACAGCTGTGAAACGTGAAGATTTCTGCCCACAGAAACCCGCTACCTTGGCTCAGGAGAGACCTGGGAAAAGGCCCCGGGGCGCCCTGGGCTTGCTGTGATGGACGCACAGCGGGCCTGAGTGCCCAGCGGCAGTGGACGGGAGTCGTCCCTGTGGCACCTGCTGCCCTGCAGGCCGGAACCACCCTGTGCCCACCGCGCGTGCCACGTGAGCGGCTGCCATCGCTTAGCTCTGCTGATTCTGGAAGTCCTCATGGGCGTGAAGTCCCCATGCCGACACGTCCTGGCGGGGAGTGTGCCCGGCCACGGCAGGTGTGGCGTGGGCACCGCGTGTCTCTGCGTGGCCACCGGCCGTACTGTACCTAGGTCCTCCTCCGCTGGCCTGGGAAAGGTGAGGCCCGCCTGGGCCAGGTCTCCGCCTTCTTCCTCTGCAAAGAGAGAAACAGAAACAGAGACAGTCACTCCTTCAGGTCTCCTCAGTGCAGACGGGAGGCCACCCAGGCCCCCTCAGACGCTGGCTATCAACACAGCCCTAGCACAGGCCACAGTCACAGCTCTCCCAACGCCACTGCCAGAACCGGGCGTCCGCCACTCCCCTCGCGCTGCTCTTCATTTTCTGGCAATCGGCAGTGTGTCCCCATCAGGCTGACGACGTCCCTGCGGAGGCTGGGCCTGGCCCTCTAGCTTCTCCCCACCCCCAGCTGCGTCCCCCGGGAGCCTGCAGCACCGCTTCCTGCTGTGCCGAAAGCTCAGCCCTGGGAGCCCCGTCCTGCGACGCTGGAGCCTGCAGGGGCTGCTGCCTGCTCAAACGTAGTCAGCGCAGGGTGGTGTGGCCCAGAGCAGCGACGCCAGCTCCTCACCCCACGCACCCGTCTGGCCACCTCCGCTCTGTGGGCACACACATCCTTGACCACAGCTACGGATGGAACCACGGGTGCAGACTCCGGACACCGACAGGCGCGTCCAGGACTCACTGCCCGGGCTCCAGCTCTGTGCACCTGCACTCACAGTCCGGGTGAGGACAAGGCCACACTGTCGTCTCCACAGACACCATGTGCACTCAGAGCCTGAGTGAGGAAGGGTCACACTCACCCCAGGGCTGTGACGCAGGATCAGAACCACACACAGGACACCCACACTCACCCCAGGGCTGTGACGCAGGATCAGAACCACACACAGGAGACCCACACTCAGGCCCAGGGCTGTGACGCAGGATCAGAACCACACACAGGAGACCCACATTCACCCTAGGGCTGTGACGCAGGATCAGAACCACACACAGGAGACCCACACTCAGGCCCAGGTCTCTGACGCAGGATCAGAACCACACACAGGAGACCCACACTCACCCCAGTGCTGTGACTCAGGATCAGAACCACACACAGGAGACCCACACTCAGGCCCAGAATCACACACAGGACACCCATACTTGGGCCCAGGGCTGTGACGCAGGATCAGAACCGCACACAGGAGATCCACACTCATCCCAGGGCTGACTCTGGATCAGAACCACACACAGGAGACCCACACTCACCCCAGGGCTGTGACTCAGGATCAGAATCACAGCACAGGAGACCCACACTCAGGCCCAGGGCTGACTCTGGATCAGAACCACACACAGGAGACCCACACTCACCCCAGGGCTGTGATGCAGGATCAGAACCACACACAGGACACCCACACTCACCCCAGGGCTGTGACGCAGGATCAGAACCACACACAGGACACCCACACTCACCCTACCCCAGGTCTCTGACGCAGGATCAGAACCACACACAGGAGACCCACACTCATCCCAGGGCTGTGACGCAGGATCAGAACCACACACAGGACACCCACACTCACCCCAGGGTTGTGACGCAGGATCAGAACCACAGCACAGGACACCCACACTCAGGCCCAGGGCTGACTCTGGATCAGAACCACACACAGGACACCTATACACAGGCCCAGGGCTGTGACGCAGGATCAGAACCACACACATGGCACCCACACTCACCCCAGGGCTGTGACTCAGGATCAGAACCACACACAGGGCACCCACACTCAGGCCCAGGGCTGTGACGCAGGATCAGAACCACACACAGGAGACCCACACTCACCCCAGGGCTGTGACGCAGGATCAGAACCACACACAGGAGACCCACACTCACCCAGGGCTGTGACTCAGGATCAGAATCACAGCACAGGACACCCACACTCAGGCCCAGGGCTGTGACGCAGGATCAGAACCACACACAGGAGACCCACACTCAGGCCCAGAATCACACACAGGACACCCACACTCGGGCAGAAGGGGTTGGCTCCATGGAGTTGAGGCACCCCTGTCTCAGGGTCAGAGGCACCGGCTTGCACCTAGCGCCTCCTCCACCAAGCCGGCCACATCTGTACTTGCAGAGTGCTCTGCGACACGGGCAGGGACCCAGGGTGCAGTGTCAGCCGGAGTCTGCTCTGTGCGCCTGCCCCTTTCCCCACGCCGTCACTTTCTAAGTTTACTTTTGGAGAAAGTGCGCTGAAGTCGACATTTTCGCTGTTTCCCTAATGACAGGCTTGCGAGGCTGCTGACACGGCCTAGTCTGCGCTGGGGAGGACAATGCCTCTGATTAGCTGCCACGCCGGCTCCCTCGCAGCTGTGTCCCCAGCCGGCACTCAGCCGCTGTAATGGGTGCTAATGGCTGTTCTCGGAAAGACAGAGATGATCCTCATTTTATTTTGGACCAAGGATCAAGTTTCAGCAGGAACAGCCTTGGAGCTGAGTGACACTTAAATCAGGCAGGGGAGGAGCCTGGCTGCTCAGGAGGTCAGCCACCCCGCCACGTGACTGTGGTGGCTCAGAGCAGGTGGCGCCCAGCCCTGCAGCATGGCCCGGGGCCGTGCATGCCCCCACCCCACATCCTGGCTCCTGTACCCCAGCTCGGGGTCTGCTGGAGCACATACATTCAGCTACATTACAGAGCTGATTCAGGACAGCCCCGTGGAGGCTGGGAGAAACATGGGTTTCCTTCTGAATTCCTCTGCCAGAGCGGAGACGCTAACGTAAACAGGCAGACGGTTTCCTTCCTGAAAGCTGCGAGGCTTCACGACGAAGCCCCTCCGTCTGCCCTCCACGAGAGCAGCATCCGCTTGCAAAGTGACATCAGTTATCTTGTACAGCACGTCTGAGATCCGAGTCAACGCCTCGAGTCCTCGCATCTGTGTTTAATGAGGCTTTAGAGCAAACTCGCGCTACAGATCTGTCCACCACGTGCACGGGGAAAACACCGCTTTGGGGGCAGACGAGAGAGAAGTTGACAAAGTTTGGGGACCCTGGCTGCCGACACCTGCGTTACTCAGCTGTCTCCAGGGCAGGGCGACAGTGCTGACCCCAAACCTGTCCTGCCCTGACAAGCGCTCCCCTGCTCACCGCCTGCCTGACGGCCGGCACACAGGGCCAGCTGTCCACTCTGAGCTCCAGGGAAACAGTAAGCTAGTGCTGTATATCCCCCGTGGTACCAGCTCACTCGTTCCCCCCCCCACCGAAATGCAAACTCAGTGGAGCAGCCTGTATCTTCATTTGCTAAACCTCACCTCACAGCCCCGGGAGATTTTGTGGGCACAGGCGTCCATGCCTCACCGGGTGAGAGTCCGGCTCGGGGCCTGGGCTGGTCCACTCAGCAGCTCTGGGGCTGAGACGCAGCGACTGCTCATAGCTCCGCCCCCTCCCCAGCCACCCTCATTCCTGGACTTCCCACGTGTGTAGACGCAGGGGCCCCTGCTTCACAGGGACTGCCGCCCTCGCGGCCCCTCCGCGTCTGCCACGCAGCGTGCTTTCCGGAGAGCAGCTCCTGAGAAAAGCCAGCTTCCTGCACTCTGAAACTTCTTTGCCCTGTGCTAGCTGTCCCCGGGGGCCCCTCCAGCCTGGCTCTGTCCTGGCCAGGGCAGGGCGCTCACTGCGGCAGGGGGAGGGTGGCTACGCGGAGGATGGAGCCTTTTCCCGGATCTGTGCAGAGAAATTGAAGGTCAGTAGTGAGGCCCTCATCTTCCTTTAAAAAACAAAACAGACCTGGGAGGCTCTGATTCTCTCTCTCTCTCTCTCTCTTTTTTTTTTTTTTTTGACAGGCAGAGTTACAGACAGTGAGTGAGACAGAGAGAAAGGTCTTCCTTCCATTGGTTCACTCCCCAAAAGGCCGCTGCAGCTACTGCTGCGCCCATCCGAAGCCAGCCGGGTGCCTCTTTCTGGTCTCCCATGGGGTGCAGGGCCCAAGCACCTGGGCCATCCTCCACTGCCCTCCCAGCCACAGCAGAGAGCTGGACTGGAAGAGGGGCAACCGGGACAGAACCCGGCGCCCATATGGGATGCCGGTGCCTCAGGAGGAGGACTGACCACGTGAGCCGCGGCGCCGGCCACCGGCTTTGATTCTCAAATATCCATTTAAGGTAGGACGGCTGGCGCGAGTCTGCGGCTGAAGCGAGGGAAGCCGTGCGGCCCTCGGTCCCTGCTCTGGAGGAAACGGGACGTGCCTGACCACGTGCTGCTGGCCCTGCCACCTCAGCTGGGGGAGGACGGCTACCTGTCCTTTCCTCTCTGAGTTACCTCCATCGGGTCTGAGTCGAAAGAAATGGCGTTCGACGGGCCTCAGTGCAGGCGAGAGCCGGACGTCCCGCTCCGCGCTAACCAGACGGTTACAGTGAGCCGAACGTGCGGCCCCTCCTCCCTCTGACCGGGACCCCATCTGTCACTCTTCCTTCAGGCACATGGGATAATGGAGACTTGGCGGGAGGCCTGCAGAAAGAGCTATCCATCCTCCCTCCCTCCTTCCTCCCTTCCTTCCTCCCTCCCTCCCTCCCTCCCTCCCTTCCCTCCTCCCTCCCCCCTTCCCTCCTCCCTCCCTTCCTCCCTCCCCCTTCCCTCCTTCCTCCTTTCCTCCCTCCCCCCTTCCCTCCTCCCTCCCTCCCTCCTTCCTCCCTTCTCCCTCCCCCCTTCCCTCCTTCCTCCCTTTCCCCTTCCCCCCTTCCCTCCTTCCTCCCTTCCTCCCTCTTCCTCCCTTCCTCCCTTCCCCTCTCCCCCCCTTCCCCCTTCCCTCCCTCCTTTCCTTCCTTCCCTCTCCACTCTCCGAGCACCAGGTCTGTGCAGGACATGCTGTGGGCTGAGGGGAGGACAGGGACATGTTCAGCCGTGTCTCTACCTGCCGAGGCTTGGGTCTGTGACAGGCACACAGTGAAGACGTGCCCAGCTCGACCTCCAGCCTGGACACTGGCCGAGCCCGGGCATTTCCTGTGGCCGCGGGTGGGAGGTGCCGTTCCAGGTAGGGAGCTCTGCTCCGGGGGAGGCAGCTCACCCCGGTGGCAGCCTGAGCCCGTCCAGGCTTTGGCGCTTGGCCACGGCCCTGTCTTCCCGGAAACGGTTTCAGAGCAACAACTGACCATGCACACCCTCAAGCCAGCTGCCCGCGAATGGTCTGGTTCCCGCTGAGAGGGAGGACCCCAGGGAGGAGCCCAGGGATCGGCACCCTGAGACCCAGCGCTGGGAGGTGCACTCGGAGAGCCGCCGTGTCGTCAGCCAGGACTGCGACACAGAGCCGATCAGAGCCCAGCCCACACTCCCCTGCGGCTCTGGGGCCCTTACTCCCCCCACGCTGGGAGTCGGCACCCTGAGCCCCACCCCGGCGCACACCAGGCAGCCAGGCAGCCCATCCTGCAACAACAGCAGGGAGAGAAGCCGCTCGCCTGGCACTGCTCTGACTGCTGTCCTGGGTCTTCACACGGGTTCAGGCGCCCACTCCCCATCAGCACCTGTGCTCAGGAGAGACCCCCCCCCCACTCCCTGCCCATCACAGGCTGCCCCTGGCCAGCTGAATTCCACCTTCATGTGGTCTGCCCCAGGTGGTCAGGCGTGGCAACAGACCTGCCTGGGGGGTGATGGCACTGGTGCAGGGGGCCGTGAGTGAGGACCCCCAAGTCTCCCGCCCGGCCCTCCTGGCCATGCCTCTGCTTCCAGCCAGCCCTGGGTGATCCCAAAGGCTGTTCCACAGCCGGAGCTGCCCAGGAAACTAAACACCTATGACCTTCTCGTGGAACATTCTAGCAATGGCTACCTGAATAGCTCTGTGGCTTCACATCCTTAGAAACCTGATGCAAACGACCACATTTCCACCATCGCGATTCGGCACAGCCGGCGTGCTCTGGAGACGGAAGCTGGAGGGGGTGCACTGAGGAGGATGCGGCCGGGCAGCTCTCGGCAACCTCGGTGGCCACACTCTCCCAGTCATGAACAAATGTATGTGTGGGTGCCTGCTAGGAGGCTTTGTGTGAACTGTCACAACCCACGCACGGCCACCAGCACTCGTGGGCAGTAGAGGCACGGGCCTGAGAAAGGATGCCTGCCACTGGGGCTGGAGACAGGCAGCATCACAGGCAGATGGATGAATGACAGACAGGGAGACACATGATGGACAGGCAGGGGTCATAGGTGGACAGATGATGGACAGGCGGGGTCATAGGTGGCCACTGGGGCTGGAGACAGGCAGCATCACAGGCAGATGGATGAATGACAGACAGGGAGACACATGATGGACAGGCAGGGGTCATAGGTGGACAGATGATGGACAGGCGGGGTCACAGGTGGACACATGATGGACAGGCAGGGGTCACAGGTGGACACATGATGGACAGGCAGGGGTCACAGACAGACACATGATGGACAGGCAAGGGTCACAGGTGGACACATGATGGCAGGCAGGGGGTCACAGGCAGACACATGATGGACAGCGAGGGGTCATAGGCAGATACATGATGGACGGGCAGGGGTCACAGACACATGATGGACAGGCAGGGGTCATAGGTGGACAGATGATGGACAGGCGGGGTCACAGGTGGACACATGATGGACAGGCAGGGGTCACAGACAGACACATGATGGACAGGCAAGGGTCACAGGTGGACACATGATGGCAGGCAGGGGGTCACAGGCAGACACATGATGGACAGCGAGGGGTCATAGGCAGGCACATGATGGACAGGGAGGGGTCATAGGCAGACACATGATGGACGGGCAGGGGTCACAGACACATGATGGACAGGGAGGGGTCATAGGCAGACACATTATGGAAGGCAGGGGTCAGAGATGGACACATGATGGACAGGCAGGGGTCACAGGTGGACAAATGATGGACAGGCAAGGGTCACAGGTGGACACATGATGGACAGGCAGGGGTCACAGGCAGACACATGATGGACAGCGAGGGGTCATAGGCAGGCACATGATGGACAGGGAGGGGTCATAGGCAGGCACATGATGGACGGGCAGGGGTCACAGACACATGATGGACAGGGAGGGGTCATAGGCAGACACATTATGGACAGGCAGGGGTCGGAGATGGACACATGATGAACAGGCAGGGGTCACAGGTGGACAAATGATGGACAGGCAGGTGTCACAGACACATGATGGACAGGCAGGGGTCACAGGTTTACAGATGGTGGACAGGCAGGGGTCACAGGTTTACAGATGATGGACAGGGAGGGGTCATAGGCGGACACATGATGGACAGGGAGGGATCATAGGCAGCACATGATGAACAGGCAGGGGTCACAAGTGGACACATGATGGATAGGCTGGTTCACAGGTAGACACATGATGGATAGGAAGGGGTCACATGTGGACACATAATGGACAGGCGGGGTCACATGTGGACACATAATGGACAGGCAGGGTCACAGGTGGACACATGATGGACAGGCTGTTTCACAGGTAGACACATGATGGACAGGTAGAGGTCACAGATGAACACATGATGGACAGGCTGGTTCACGGGTAGACACGCGATGGACAGGTAGGGGTCACATGTGGACACATGATGGACAGGCTGGTTCACGGGTAGAGAGTTGAGTTATGTGTGGAGACACTGGCTCTGGAACCAGCAGCTGCACTGTGGGCGTCAACCGTGCCGCCTGGGCTGGGTCCAGGACCTCATGCAGCAAATTAATTTAAAACCGACTGAAGCGTGTGCTGGTGGTTACACAGAATTCATAAACTCAGCACCTTGCACACGGCTCCCGCTTCATCAACCCAGATACCGAAATGTTCCACAGCTGGCCTGCGACGCTCGTGCTCGGTTTCTGAGGCAACCTCAGGACCATGAGTTGTGTTTGACTGTTGCAAACCCAGAGCCCTGTCAACACCCACTGTCAGTACTGCTGAGCACAACACGGAATTTAGATCTTTGGTCGATATCCCCAGGCCTCGGCACTCCGCACTGACTGCACTCTGGATTTTAATGACAACAAATGGCATTTGTTAAGGGATGGCAGCCAGAAGTGTGTCCCGTTATTCTTCCCAGGGCACCGCTATTTTCCAGCACAGCACACGCCGGCCTCCCTCCCCACGACCACACAAGTGACGGCCCCACGCAGGACCTGGCTGCCAGGCACTCCTGGGGCCCCACATTCTAGGTGGGTGATGATGCAGTCCTCGCCCCAAACCCTCACCCAAACTGCATCACCCCTCCCCAGCTGCTGGTCCTGTGGGCGCCTGGTCCGGGGCAGGTGGGGATGAGCGAGTGGAGCCGGGGCTGCTACCCCAGTGCCCTGCTGGCTGCCCCAGCGCCCGATGCTCACAGATAGACCCTGGTCTTCTGCAATGCACACTGTCCACAGTGCTGGACCCTGGAGGAAGCCCCTTTGTGGCCACTCGGGGTTGGACCAGCAAGAGCAGGGGCCCTGCCACCCAGCCTGGCTCAGGAGCCCCCTCACTCAGGGCCTGGGCCACCCCGCTGACTGTTCTCAGGCAGCGAGTGCCACCCCAGCCCCTGTGTCCTGAGTGGACAACGTCCAGTCCTCGCCCCCATGGGATCTGAGGAGCCTTCACGCTGCTGTCACCTGGGGCTGCCAGAAGTGGCAGCTCCTGGTGTATTCGTGTTTTTGCTAACAGCTGTCCTAACTGTGGCTTTGATTCGCCCCTGCTCAGCTCCCCTTCGGCCAGCTGGCCATGCGTGTGCCCTGCTGAGACCTGTCTCCTTGGGCCTCTGGCCACAGAGGACCCCGAGGACTGTCTCTTTTGGCTGCAGTGACCCCAACTCCCTTGCAGCCCTGGACACTAGCTCCTTCTTGGGCGCACAGCGTGCAGTCCCTTCTGTTTTGCGCATCCTCTCCTAACCACTGCTGCTTCCCACATCCTCCAGGAACAGAGGTCAGGGTTTCCACGAGTCACATGTCGAGACCTGCACAAACTACGCAGGAAGGGTGAGGTCAGCAGGACCACCCCTGCCGCATCCAGTGAGTCCTCATGGCCTCTGCCCCGCTGGCCACAGGGAAGTGACCCCAAGGCTCGTCTCTTTGTGTTAAAAGGAAAGCAACAACTTGAAAGCAACCGGGTCTCCCGATGCCACTGAAACCCACGTGTTCTGGAGCACAGAGCAGTTTCCTGACAACCTGTCACGTGAGCAGGACACGCGGCGTGGACAACACGGGAGCTGTTTGCCATGACCTGGGTCACTGCGCCCTGCTGTGTGACCTCCCCTCCTGAGGGCGGCGGACTTGGCAAGGGGGTGCGTGAGCAGCAACGGTCACTGGACCCTGCTCCTGCAGGCCCACCCTCAGCACAGCGGGCGAGGAGGCTGACCAGGCTGGGCTGAACGCGGCAGCCCCGCTCCGGTGAGTCCTGTGAGCCTGCTTCTGGAGGGCCCAGTGCTGACGGCATGGGCCGCAGCCACCTGCTCCACCCATCTGCCCAGCACAAGAAAGCAGCCTGCAGCCAGAGCCCAGGCCAGTTCTGGAGGAGGGAGGAGCCAGGGCAGGTGCAAGAGGATAATGCCCCAGCTGGCCTTGGCCGAAATGAACTTGACGGCGCTGGGCTCAGCTGGGCTCAGCTGGGCTTCGAGAGACTGGGGAGGGTGGAGGAGAAGGTGCCAGGGACACCGCGGAGCCTGGAGCAGGGCGCGGGCAGCACCGGGACAGGCTCCCACTCAGATGGTCATGGGGGTCGTGGGATCCCTCAGCAGCACGATGCCTCCATCACACAGGTGTCGTTGTGAACCACAGTGTCTGAGTGCCTCACACGCATGACATGAGGCCGAGCAGCTATGGGGGATGCGTGTCGGGCAGGCTCTCAGGAGAGGATCCTGGCTCTGAGAGGATGTCAGGGAGACATCCTCGCTCAGCTCTGTTCTCCGGGTTCCACTCAGTCCCTGGACGAGCCCAGCAGAGCAGGGACAGCCCTGAGGCTCTGCGCCCTGGGGTCAGGGTTCCAACCTCTAGGGGAACAAGGGCCGGCTCTGCCTGCCGTGGGCTCACACCTGGGAGGAGTTACCACAGACAGCATCTCCCAAAGGACGAGAGTGCACTTCTGAGATGTCCTACAGAAAACACACACATGTAGACACACAGACACAACTGCACACACGTACACACATGAACACACATGGACACACAACTCCCACAGACATGCACATGCACCATAGATACACACATACACATACATGTACACAATGGACACACATGCATGCACAGGACACAAACCACTCCCACACACATGCACACACACCATAGATGCATACACATATACACATATATGTACACACAGGCACATAATATACACACATGCACACACCATAGACATACACACATATATACACACACGGGCACACACACACCACTTGCAGACACACATGCACACACACACCATAGACACACAAATATATACACACATGGACACACATGCACATGCACAGACACACACACACACCAGTCCCACACAGACACACATGTACACACACACCACAGATACATACACATATATATACACACTCCTGGACACATATATAGACAACACATATACCTCCCTCCCACACACACACGGATACATACACACACGTAACACCACTCCCACACAGAGAAACATAAACACACACCCCATAGATACATATACACATACATACACACACGGACACATACATAGATGCACACCCATACACCACCCCACACAGACACACACATGGACACATACAAGGAAACACACACATACATGTACCACAAATACCACCCCACAGACACACACACACGGACACACACACGTGGCCATGGACACTGACATAAATATATACACACGCACACACTTTCAGACAACTACACCCTCCCCCCACACGCATGCACCCCACAGCGCCCACCACAGTGAAACCTGCACACAGAGCTTCCCTGCTGGCTAGAGGTGCAGCACGTATACAGAACACTCTAGAAATGTCCTCAGATGGCTGGCTGCCATAATTCTGCTAGCAAGCAGCTCCTCGACTGCCCAGGGCCAGCACTGGCCTGCGGCGGTGGACCGAGCACTGCTCAGGGCAGGAGCCCAGCTGAGCTGACACGGGAGATGAGCAGGCCCAGGCATTCACGACCTCCTCAGTGTCCAGGCACCACTGGGGGTCCCTCAGAAGACACTGCTGTGTGGGCAGGGCTGGCCGCTGGCTGGTTCTTGGTCACCCGCTGTTCCTCCTTGTGCAGCCACAGGCACCCCGGAAGACAGAAAGTGCGTTGTTCCCGCTGAGCTCCCATAAAGGCCCTGAGAACCCGGGACCACTTGCCTCCGAGCTGCCGCCGCTGGCTAAAACCGGACCTGGCTGCTGGCTAAAAGTGGACGCAGTTGCTAGCTAAAACCAGACGTGGGGAAGGAGGAGACAACAGCGGGCTGGAGGACCAGGCCTGGGTTTAGGGAGCCCACGGTCAGCTGAGAGCCACGGACTGTGGCGCGAAGTGCCTTCTACCCCACCTGCAGACCCTGCCCTGCCTGTCTCCTTTTAACCCAGAATTTCATGGAGGCGCCAGAAGGGGAGAGGGGCGGGGTGCAGGAGCCCAGGGCCCCCGGCTGCCTGCCCCTGGCTTGGCTCGGACTCCTGGGGCTGGGACGCAGGGCTCCCATTTCTGGAACTGGAGCAGGACTTCTGGGAAGCCAGTCCATTACAACTATAAGGTCATAACGATGCTCCATGTCAACGCGACCCCACTTATCCTGCGAGGACGTGAAAGAGGGCAGAGCCTGATCCTGCTCACAGGCAACCCACGGCCTTGGGCTCTGCGGCGCAGTGTCCACAGTGGGACACGGGGCTGTGTGCAAGGTGCGAGCTCAGCTCTTAGGAACGGCCAGACTGTCTTCCGAAGCGGCCGGCCCCTGCTGCTCCCCCAGAGTCCCAGCCGGGCCCTGCTGCCCCTCCCAGAGTGCGGCGTCTGGTTTCCAGTTCTGGTCACGGTTGGTCGTGGCACTGAGTCAACGGTGAGGGAAAGCTGAAAGACTACAGCAGCTTCCAGTGGGATGCGAAGGCTCGGAGCGTGCGTCTGACCTCAAACACCTCCTGATGTTTACCGGAGCTCAGGACGAGAGCTCCTGCCGCACACACAGCAGGGCACGCACACAGCAAGGCCCAGTGAGGTCCCGTGAGGGAGACGCCACGGCTGAGGGCAGCACCATGAGCCCTGCGCTCCTTCCATCACCAGACATGCACCGAGGCCATGCCTGTCGGCGCTGCGCTGCACTAAGTGTGGGACACGGCTACAGGACAGCCGAGGACGTGGAACGAAACAGCGACTCCATCCAGGGACATTCCTGAGATCCAGTGTGGAAAGGGAGCTGCCCAGCTGCAGACGCGGGGGGGCCGGGGCGCTGCCCTGCCCTGCCGGGGAGGCTGAGCCATGGTGAATGTGCACCGTGCCCTGCTGTCCGTGCAGCCCGCCTGGCCGAGCTCAGAGGATCTGCGCGCTGAGCCCAGTCTGGAGCCCTCACAGAGCCAGGGACTGCCGGCCTCTCAGCCTCTCTCCTCTGTCTGTCCTGTCCGCCCCCCGCACCTCTGCTGCCGGCCCTGGGCCCGAGGGTGTGTTTCTGCCCGGGCAGTGGCGAAACTTCTGCCTTGTCCTCGCTTACTTTATTCTAGAAGAAATGATAAGGCTGGGGCGGCTCTGATAAAACGTAACCCAGACCTGGTCACTCCTTACCATGAAACCCAACGAACCAAACTACAAAACCGCACCAGGCTGGAGGGACCCCATCCCGTCAGAGTGACAGCGCCCCCCTCCCCCCCCGGTGCCCGGCACCTCTCTCAGCTGCCCAGCAGAGCAGGGGAGGACTGCAGAGGCAGGTGCGGTGCTGTCAGACCCTGTAGGGGGAGGTGCTGGGAAGGGGCTGTGGGCGCCTGGACGTGAGCCGAGCTGGTGATGGAGGCCCAGCCTGGGAGTGCAGGGAGGCAGTGGTCAGAGTCACGCCTTGGTCCAGGAACGCCGGCTTGGCAGACAGGCCAGCTCATCACTGTCACTCTTATTCTGCACTGACAGCCACGGTCAGACATGAGACACACAAGGTTCCACAACATTCCAGCCCTTCGTCACGTCTAAACTTTCTGTAGCTTCTTTCTGGGAAGCAAGGGCCACGTGTGTGAGGTCTGGTGCAGCTCACACTGGGGTCTGAGCCCCCGGTGCCCCCACGAGGCTGAGGGGTGTGGCCGGCCTCCCCTCACAACACCACGTGGGAGTCTGGGACCAGAGTGCATCCGTGGAGTAGCAGGGTTGGCCTGCAGCCCTGAGCTGCGTCTCCCAGCGCTCCTCGCTCCCCGCAGGCTGGACGGCCCAGCCCGGGGCCCCTGGGACGCCTGCCTCCCCCGTCACAGTGTGGCCTCGGGCGCAGGAAGAGCAGAGGTGGGAAGATTCTTCTAGAAATCTGCCATGCCCTCCCAGCCGCAGCCCCCGCCAGGCCCTGGCTCCTGGGCAGAGGCCTTCGGGGCCATGGTCTCTGAAGGCCTGGGGTGGCTGGGACAGGAGGGAGCCCTCACGACCCCTGCTGGCCTTCACTGGGGCCTGTCCCCTGCATCCCCAGCAACCCAGGGCTGCTGGGCGGTGCCTTGGGGCTTATGATGCGAGGCGCTCCCTCCCAGGCCCGGCTCACATCCAGCCCCGAACACCTGCACCGTCCAGGCCCTGCCGCCTGCACAGGCACCTGGTGGCGCTGTGGCTCCCGGACCAAGCTGGCCGTGTGGGTGCCAGGCCAGCAGATGGACGCCCTCTCTCTCTCTCTCCGTGGTAAATGAAGAAGCTCATTCTCTCTCCTGCTTCGCAGACATTCCCAGGGCCGGCCCCACACGATGAGGACTTCCTCTAATGCTGAGAAAAACTTGTGTGCCCCCACGCACACGAGCGTCATGGAAGCCACGGGCGAATGGCTTGCAGGCCTGGGGGCTCAGGGACACAGGGGAGGGACCCTGACCCGGCCCTGCCCTGCCCGCAGTCCTGACCCTGCCACTCAGCTTCCCTGTCGTCACGGGGTCACCGTGGAGCCACTGCACCTATGTGCCCTGGGAGCTGTGACCTAGGACACAGCACAGCCTGATTCTCCGTCACAATGTAAAACAGTGCAGCCATGAGCCTGGGGCGTGCAGACGGAGGCCGCAGCGCCCCCTGGTGGGGGTCTCGGGGTGGCTCGACCCTGGGCCCTGGCTGCTCCGCCATCCACAGGGGCCCGAGTGTAGGACCTGAAGGGGAAAGCGCCCAGGTCACTCCTGGTCCCTGTGCACAGCTGGGCCCTCCTCTGCTTACTGAGAGTCCTCTGTCAGCCCCCGGGAACGGAAGTGCGCACGGAACTCGTGCTGTCAAACTGAACGGTTTCCAGCCAGTGGCCCGCGGTCAGCCACTCCTGCTCCTGATTAAGGAAACAACAGGACTTGAAATGCCAGCAGACAGACGCTAACTGAAACCGACAGCTTGTCAGTGCCATGGGCCTGCCCGTTCCTCGTGCCTGTGCAATTAATCAGCGTAACAAGTCCTGCAGCCGGCACCGCAGCTCATCGGAAGAAAAAATGAGCCGGAGCCCACCGGCGTCTTCCTGCCAGTGACGGACACGCGTGCACGGGCCAGGACGTCTTCCCAGCACCCTCGGTGGCAATGCTAATGAGGGATAATGAGTATCACAGCCTCGAGACAGGAGAAAGACAGGACTGACAGCTGCTTGTCTCTTAACCCAGCCCCACAGATCACAAGACGCTTAGGAGAGCAGAGGGAGCCCCCAGTCACAGCTCTGAACCATCTGGGGTTTCTGGAGCCTGCATGCGAGTGCCAGGCACTGGGAGAGTGGCTGCAGAGGCCGCTGGGCACCGTGCGGCTGTCCCTGGGGCTACACAGCCCTGCGTCGCTGGAGGAGCCCCCACCCCCCGACGTGGAGTCCTCCCTGGTGCTCCTCTCCCCTGCTGGACTATCCACACCCTGCTGCTGACATCAGAGCTGCTGTGGCGTGGAGGGGCTGGAGGCGTGGTCCCCAGGGTGGTGCTGCAAGAGGGGCGCTCTCAGGAGAGGCCTGGCTGGAAGTCCTGGGGGCACAGGGCAGTGCCCTCGGTCAGGGCAGGCCCGGCTGGAGGTCCTGGGGGGGGCAGTGCCCTCAGTCAGAGGAGGCCCGGCTGGAGGTCCTGGGGGGGCAGTGCCCTCGGTCAGGGGAGGCCCGGCTGGAGGTCCTGGGGGTGCAGTGCCCTCGGTCAGGGCAGGCCTGGCTGGAGGTCCTGGGGGCACAGGGCACTGCCCTCGGTCAGGGGAGGTCTGGCTGGAGGTCCTGGGGGTGCAGTGCCCTCGGTCAGGGGAGGCCCGGCTGGAGGTCCTGGGGGGGCAGTGCCCTCGGTCAGGGGAGGCCCGGCTGGAGGTCCTGGGGGTGCAGTGCCCTCGGTCAGGGCAGGCCCGGCTGGAGGTCCTGGGGGGGCAGTGCCCTTGGTCAGGGCAGGCCTGGCTGGAGGTCCTGGGGGGGCAGTGCCCTCGGTCAGGGCAGGCCCAGCTGGAGGTCCACCCTGGATCCCGCCGTGAGATGGCACGGCTCACCCCCACCCAGGGTCCCGCTGTGAGATGGGACCACTCATCCCCACCCAAGATCCCACTGTGAGGAGAGGCCGGGCTCCCACTGGGACCTGATGCTGTGCTGCTCTCGCCAGAGCCTGGACTGTGGGCCCTTGGCCTGAGCTCAGCCTGGCCCAGTACTCATCACGGGACACTGAGCGGCACAGTGGCCACAGCCTCCAGGAGGGCAGTGGAGCACCCCTGACCCCTGCACACCTGGGCAGTGGGTGCCGGGAGGACCGTGTGCAGCCACCGTGGCACTGCATGGCCAGAGAGGACTCTGAGGACAATAAAGGCCACAAGTGCATTGCACAGCCCTTTGCCGAGATGTTCAAGGCTTGAGCGACTCCCCGAAGCTCAGCCACGGCCGAGGCCGGGTGACGACTTTGCACGTGTTGGGCTGAGGTGCAGGAAGGCCAGAGCAGTGACGAGTCGGCCCCCCACTCTGTCCCCCCAGGAGGGAAAGTACTGCAGTGTGGGAGGGCGGCTGCTGTGTGAAGTCACAGGGAACACGCTCTGTGCTCAGAGCAGGCAACTAACCCCTAATCCCTACCACAGCCATGCTAACCCCTAATCCCTACCACAGTCATGCTAACCCCTAATCCCCAGCAGTCATACTAACCCCTAATCCCTACCACAGTCATGCTAACCCCTAATCCCTACCACAGTCATACTAACCCCTAATCCCTACCACAGTCATACTAACCCCTAATCCCCAGCAGTCATACTAACCCCTAATCCCTACCACAGTCATACTAACCCCTAATCCCTACCACGGACACAACTAACCCCTAATTCCCACCATGGCCACGCTAACCTCTAATTCCCACCATGCCCATACTAACCCCTAATCCCTACCACAGTCATACTAACCCCTAATCCCCAGCAGTCATACTAACCCCTAATCCCTACCACAGTCATACTAACCCCTAATCCCCAGCAGTCATACTAACCCCTAATCCCTACCACAGTCATACTAACCCCTAATCCCCAGCAGTCATACTAACCCCTAATCCCTACCACAGTCATACTAACCCCTAATACCCAGCAGTCATTCTAACCCCTAATCCCTACCACAATCATACTAACCCATAATCCCTATCACAAACACAACTAACCCCTAATTCCCACCATGGCCACACTAACCTCTAATTCCCACCATGCCCATACTAACCCCTAATCCCTACCATAGTCATACTAACCCCTAGTCTCTACCATGGATGCAACTAACCCCTAATCCCTACAACACACATAACTAATCCATAATCCCTACCACAGTCATACTAACCCCTAGTTCCTACCACAGACACAACTAATCCATAATCCCTACCACAGACATACTGACCCTTAATCCCTACCACGGTCATACTGACCCTTAATCCCTGCCACGGTCGTACTGAGCACTCAGAGTTACTGTACACTTCCACACATGCTATGGACACATAGAGGATGTATGACAGCACTTCAACAAGTCTGTGGAAAAGTGGTTTTAAGATAAGCATATTCTGATGCAAACTCTCTGAAATCTATGCTGTTTTCCATAACATTCTCCGTGAACTTCTCTACGATCCCTCTTATCAAGAGCATAAAACAGGCCCATTCCCAGGGTCGCAGGGCAGGAAGGACATCCCGGGGTGGGTGTGGAGCAGCAGGTCTTCCAGGATGAGGGGCGGGGGCGAGGCAGGCGGGCCCGGGGCACCCGGCTTCAACCAAGGAGGTCATGCTCTGCTTGAGAGGGAGGGGGAGTCCGGCAGGCGACATAAAATGAGGGAAAATCACCCCTAAGAAAGATGCCTTCGTTTCAGTTCTGAGAGGCAGAGACAGACAGACAGACAGTGGGACGGAAGGAAAATGAGAGTGAGCGAGGACAGAACTCCATCCTCTGCTCACTCCCCAAGTGCCTACGCAGCCAGGCCTGCCCAGGTGGAAGCCAGGAGCCCACAACTCTGTCTGGGTCTCCCTCACGGGTGGCAGGACCCAACGGCTTGAGCCATCTCTGCTGCCTCCCGGGAGCCTTAACCGCGGGACTGAACGCCCACGCACAGGACGGCATTTCATTAACAGCGGCTCTCGCTTTGTTTCGAAATGAGGCCAGTGTAGACTCAGTTTACGGGGGATCATCTGTCTTAGCAGACTGAAGTTCAGGTTTGGTGCCATAGCTTGCCTTGCCGGCACTGAGGCTGGACCCTGAGCCGCTAGCTGAGAGCACAGACCTGTTCCCGGGAGAAGGGGTCTACACTGACAGATCTGATTCTCCCAGTGCCCACAGGGCACGGACACTCAGGGTCCATCAGACAAGACGGTGCAGAAACGGGCCGGTCCCTCACCCCACAACGCCAGCGGCTGCCGGGGGCCAGGGCTTGCACTGCCAGGAGCAGGTTCCTCAGAGTCCTCCCAGCCCCGGGGTCTGGAGATGGACCTGTCAGGGACACCCTGCTGGTGGCGGCCGGCACCTCCGCAGATGGTCAGGGAGTTTCGACTCAGAAGGCAGGGCTGCCTCACCCTCAAACATGTTGAGAAGGCAAAGCTGCGTCAGAGCCAGGAGATAAAACGCAAAATGCGTGGAGAAGCCAAAGCTCCCCAAGTCCACCCTGGCACATGGGTGCCAGAGATGCTGGCTGCAAGGCAGGGACCCCACACCCAGGCAAGACGTGCCCCGCGGACAGGTATGCATCCTGGGCACACTGCAGACGCACACACCTGTCAGACCATCACACCACACGTCACTCACACCACAGAGGCTTACACCTGTCAGACCACACATGCCTGTCAGACCACACACGCCTGTCAGACCACACACGCCTGTCAGACCATCACACCACACGTCACTCACACCACAGAGAATTACACCTGTCATACTACACGTGCCTGTCAGACCATCACACCACACGTCACTCACACCACAGAGGCTTACACCTGTCAGACCACACACACCTGTCAGACCACACATGCCTGTCAGACCATCACACCACACGTCACACCACAGAGGCTTACACCTGTCATACCACACATGCCTGTCAGACCACACACGCCTGTCAGACCATCACACCACACGTCACTCACACCACATGCTTATACCTGTCATACCACACGTGCCTGTCAGACCATCACACTGCAGACACGCTATTCACATCACATGTCATTCACACCACAGATGCACACGCCTGTCAGACCACACACGCCTGTCAGACCATCACAGTGCAGACACGCTATTCACATCACACATAATTTACACAACAGATGCATACACCTGTCACACCACACACACCTGTCACCCTCAGACTCACACGCCTGTCACACACACCCATCACACCAGTCACCCTGAAGACACACATGCCTGTCACATGAGTTGCACCCACACACGCCTGAGACACTGGGTTACATGCAGACACATGCCTGCAACCCTCAGACACACACGCCTGTCACACACACCCATCACGCCAGTCACCCTGAGACACACATGCCTGGCACACCTGCGCTCCCGCTCTGTGTGTGAAGACCCTGCCCTCCCCATGGTGCCGCCCCTGCAATCTGAATTTCCCACGTTTTTTCCTTCCCTGGAACGCAGCCTTTGAAGCTGCCGTTCAGTGCTGGCGTCTCTTCACTCGGATTCTGGACGCGTTCTGCCGGCCGGCACCAGGAGGCTCCGCTCGACACCTCACGTGCCATGAGGAACATCTGGCTTTTTGTCTGTGCACACGTCCAAATTCCAAGACACAAAAACTCCCAAGGCAAAAATATCTCAATGCATCTGAACACCCGGTTTCTATGGAGACTGAAACCAAAATGAACTCTCTAATGAGGGTGCTTTTTTCCATAATTCTTGCCTGATGCCTTACAGTTTTAGAGTGTGTTGAAATGCCTGCTGGTTATTATTCGAAACACATTTGCTAATATGCGATTGCATATGCTAATGAGAGAGCTGATGGCGCCAATGTTCAGCACCGGGCCCCAAAGTCCTCCTGCTCCCAGGGCTTCCTCTGCCCTTCCCGGGCCAGCCCTGGCGCTGGTTTTCTTCCGTGGCTGCCGCAGGTGGATCAAGTGGTGCCCGCTGCTTCCCAGGCAGCCTGCGGGTTTTGTGAGAGGCTGCTGCCCGGTGCAGCGTGTAGATGACTGCCCTTGGGGTCGTCTACTTCATTCTGGGTGCTGTGCTCAGAACACATGTGACTGCCCGGGCACTGGCCTGCATGCTGGCACACACATGGGCTGTCCCTTAGCAGCGCTGGCCCAGCCAGAGAGGGAGGTTCACCATAGCTGGCGCCGCTTTGGAAACACACCAGTCGGTCCTCTCTGGTTCTCAGAGGACGGTGAGGGAGGAACAGCTCCTGGCCAGGCTCCCAGCCCCTCCAGCCTCACCCCCCGACAGGGTCCCCACATCCAGCCCTACAGGACTGATGGCAACCCCACTGCCCGGAACATTCGTTCTCCCTTCAGCCTCACAGACGCATCCTGCCTCAGCCACTCGGCTCGCACTCCAGCACCTCCGTGAAACCTGCCCCTCCCGCCAGGGGCACTTGCGTCTGATACCTCAGCTCTGGCCGCAGGAGCTGCCTCTTCCTGACGGGGTGTCCCTGAGCCTCTCTGCCACCACAGTGCCTGCCTGGGGGTTGCTGACTCCCATACCCCACCTCACAGCAGGGGGCCTCCCCTCCACTGCAGCAAGGCTGTCACTCCAGGTGGCCTCACCCCATAATTCTTCTAAGGGCTGGGACAGGGCTGAGGACCTGACACTCAGAGGCTCATGTGGGCCATGTGTGGAGAGTGCATGGCCCAGGCATGGCTGGGACAGGGCTGAGGACCTGACACTCAGAGGCTCACGTGCGCCACGTGTGGAGAGTGCGTGGCCCAGGCATGGCTGGAACAGGGCTGAGGACCTGACACTCAGAGGCTCACGTGCGCCACGTGTGGAAAGTGCGTGGCCCAGGTGTGGCTGGGACAGGCTGAGGACCTGACACTCAGAGGCTCACGTGGGCCACGTGTGGAGAATGCGTGGCCCAGACATGTATGGGACAGGGCCGAGGACCTGCCACACAGAGGCTCACAGGGGCCACGTGTGGAGAGGTCGTGGCCCAGACATGTATGGGACAGGGCTGAGGACCTGCCACACAGAGGCTCACAGGGGCCACGTGTGGAGAGGCCGTGGCCCAGACTGTATGGGACAGGTCGGGGAGCGGCTCAGCCTCAGAATGAGCATGGGCCCTGGCTGTGGGTGCCTGTGCCCCCTGCCTTCCCCACTGGCCTGTTTCCCTCCAGAATCCTGCAACTCCTCTCCCGTCTCCGACCTCTGCCCGGGACTGGAACCTCAGCTCAGTCAACCAATCTCCGTCCCCTGCATCTGGCAACTCCTGGGTGTGTGGCTGCCATGTGGCCCTGAGAGGCACCTGCTTTCCTGCCTGCTAATGCCCAAAGCACAAAGCACGTGTTCTCCTGCCCTTCCCTGCATGGGGCACGGACCCACGGCACACAGTCCTGACGCCCTGTCCTGTCTCTAACAGGTGCCTCCTCCTGTGGACACCACCTGCCTGCAACATGCAGAGTCTGGGCCTCCTCACAGAATTCCCTGGGGACGGGGCCACCCTGCACCTCCTGAGCCAGTCAGCGTCACTCATCCCCGAACGAGGCTCAACCTAGAAGCAGCTCCCACCCCCTCCTGCCGTGGATCTCCAGGCCAACTCACAGCAAGCGTCCAGGCAGGGCCAAGGTGCCTGGTTGGCCTCTCGCTGCCCAGAGGAGACTTCTTCTGCCTCCTTCCCTAAGGCAACATCACTCGGACATAAAAGCAACTGGTCGGATGAAATCTGGAAGCCGTTCTGGTAGCAAAGTCAAGGGCAGTCAGTGAGGTACTCACAAATGCCACCACCTCCTTCTCGGCCATGGCCTTCAAACTGTGCATGCTGACGCGGTACAGATGAGGACGGGGCGGAGAGAGAATCATCTGATCCCTTAATGACCCAATGCCTGGGGTCAAGCCTGGGTGAGAGCAGCAAGGGCAACCATGCTATGTGGCAACCTTGGTACCAGCCGCTGGTCACTGAGGGTCAGAAGAATCAAGAGTCTATGCAGTGGACGCCTCCGTGTCTCTGAGCCACGGACAGAAACACTAGTGTGAAGGTGAGAGGTGACGTCCAAGGAAGTGGGCAGGGCCTCCAGTCTCACTGGAGAGGACGCTGGAGGGCCTGGCTCCTCCTGCAGGTGTGTCCGGGGGTGACGTGACCGGGAGGCAGTCTCCCAGCTCCACAGACAAGGGAGCATCACCAGCTGTGCGTTCGGTGGGAGGGCTGGAGGCACCAGACCAGCTGCTTCTCTTTCTCTTCCTCCATTCTGGTTCCCTGTGATGGGCTTTACGTGTTCTGCGGGCTCTGGGGCGGGGGTCCCCTGGCGGGTAGCTGGGGTGCACCTCCCTTGGGCACGCCGGGAGCACAGCAAAAGAGCAGGTGAGCCAGACGCCTACTCTGTCACTAAAACCTCAGAGCGATTTTTGGTCTTTAAAAAAAAAACTCACCCTCAAAAAGGGACAGGGCTTGAATGGCAGGATTCTGATCACATGTGGGACCCGAGCCGTCACTAACACAAACGGCCCCCAGCGTGTGGGAGTCCGCAGGCGACGGCCCAGCACTGCTCTCTGAACTCCAGGGAGGTGGGAACAGCCGCTCCTTCCACTCAGCACTCACCGGCAACACCTCCAGGCCCAAACACGGCCTCTGTCCCTCACGGTGGGAGGGGCAGGTGTGCCGGCATCCTTGGCCAATGAACAGCCTGAGCTCCCAGGGATGGTGAGGACGTGGCCAAGGCCCCAGGCAGGAGGAGACCCGGCCTCCTCACCCTCGCTCGCTGTGCTGTGCCTGGCACCCAAGGCGCTGCCCCTCCAGTCCGGCTGAACCCGCCAGCAGTCTAATTTTGAGAGCGTGCAAAGAGTTTTAATGACGGTTCCTTTCTTTCTTTATCCTGCAATTTAAAGCTACTTCTGAGTGGAAACAACTGTGATAGAAAAACACTGGCGACAACGGAGTCTCATTCTGCAAGGAAGCGGAGCTGGCGCTGTCTCTCTCATTCTCCCGGCTGAGACCTGAGCTCAGAGCCTCGTTTTAATTGGGAGACCCTGAGCCCAGACACAGGGTGGGTTTGTTCACGGCACTGCAGCCAACTGGGGCTCAGCCAGCCTGGCTCCCTCCACCAACGGACTCCCCCCAGCACGTGGGACCTCAGCCTCGTGAAACTGGACCAAACCAACCCCGGGGTAAACATCCCCATGATGTCCCTGGACTTGAACACACCCACCCACACACACACACACACATGCACACTCATACATGCTCACAACAAACATTTCCTCTGCTGACCCCTTCATGTGAATTCTGTGCTATCTTTCTCCTGCTTAGCAAGGAGGATTCCTCCGGCTTACTTAGGCTCTAAATGAGGACCTAAACCAAGGCATCACAGAAAACACTCCCCAGCTCCCCAGATCCCTCAACGGGCGCTGGGATGGCTGCTTTCACCTCCCATAAGAAAAGTGAGAGATGGGGGCCGGTGCTGTGGTGCAGTAGGCTAATCCTCCACCTGCGGCGCTGGCATCCAGTGTGGCCGCCAGTTCAAGTCCCAGCTGCTCCTCTTACGATCCAGCTCTCTGCTATGGCCTGGGAAAGCAGTGGAAAATGGCCCAGGTCCTTGAACCCCTATACCCATGTGGGAGACCCGGAAGAAGCTCCTGACTCCTGACTTCAGATCAGCCCAGCTCCGGCTGTTGCTGCCACTGGGGAATGCACCAATGGATGCAAGACCTCTCTCTCTCTCTCTCTTCCTCTCACTGTCTGTAGCTGTACCTCTCAAATAAGTAAATAAAATCTTTATAAAAGTGAGCTACATTCTCAGACACCTGCTGCCCCTGCCCTCCTGCGCCCCTGTGGCAGCACAATGCTGTCTCGTGACATCCGGGCCCATCTGAGGGGCACCGAGGAGGCCAAAGGCAGCAGATCTGAAAAGCACGCCGAGCAGACGCTGCCCACCATGTGCGGCCAAATCACCCCGCACAGTCGGACTGATGTTGCCAGAATTATTTTCCTAATCTCGGCACGAGAGGGAGGGTGTGGAGGGAGGTACACGCTGGGCCTCTAGGGGATGTGTCGATCAGGGGCACAGGGACAGACGTGAACAAGAGAGGAGAAACTGCACCCCAGGCTGTCCGTGCTGCCCGTGCCGCTTGGTGGTCCCAGCCACGCTGGCCCTGGGCGGTGCTGCACGTGTGTCCTTGCCTTCAAGGACCGTGGTTAGGTCCCTGCTGTAGGGACTCCCACCAGTGGCAGCATTAGCAGCCTTGGGTAATTTCTAGTTCACACATCAACAGTAAACAAATCCACATTTCACTCCTGTGTCTCCGGGGCTTTGTCCAGGATGGAAACCACAGCAAGGGGTGAGGCGTGGTCTCAACCCTGAGGACTTTCTGGCCGGGAGAGACCATCCTGGCTGTAAGAGACGTTTACTCGCAAGGCCGTTAGGTTGTGGATCAACGCTGTAAGTTCCTCCACGAGCAAACCACAGTCCAGTGAAAAACACAGATTTCACCCTCAGAAACCACCAAGAAATGACCAACAGGAAATATCAAAAACCACCAATGAACAGCCAACCAGAAACATGGCCTATGAGAAACCGTCAAACGCCCATCAATTGTAAGCACTGTTGGTCAGAAACCACTAACCGAGCACCCTCTAGAAACATCCGCAGTCAGAAACCACCAACCACCCACCAACTGGAGACACTGCCAATCAGAAACCTCCCACAGGTCACAACTCCAGGCATCACCAACGGAACGACCAGCCACCCACCAGCTCCAGACGGTCCCGGTCCCACTCAAACGCCAAATAGCTCCCCCAGCGACCTAACCTGGAGCTGCCACCTGAGCGGAGGACTCCCACTGCCTTGGAACTCGCCTCTCTCGGGCTCTGCACTCTAACCGTCGACTCTGAGAACTCCCAGGACAGCACTCCCAGTGTGAGCTGAGCTGCTCCGCTCTGGCACCGCCCACGCCACAGAATAAACTTCAGAATTTCAGTGCATCCAGTGGCAATGAGACAGGGCGACGGTGCACCAGAGAGGCGGCCAGGCACCGGGAGAGGCCGTCCTGCCCGTGGTGCTGCACTCAGGGGGCTGTGATGGCTCTCCCCTGACACGGGCACCGGGCAGACCTTCAATCTGACACCTGTGCCTACAGCACCCCGTCTTTGCGTCCCCGAGACACTCCCCACTGCAGTAAAGAAATGGGCAGGTGCAGACGCATTGAGGGATTTCACGTCTGCTTACTACCTGCGGATGTCTCTGGCATTTCCCACCTGTTGTCACCAGCCCAGACGCCCGCAGTCTCTCCCCTGTGCCGTCTTTGCCGGCTGCTGCGGTGCTAAGAGCTCTGGCGGAGCAGCTCTCCCTGGGCCTGTGGGCCGGGCACCTGCTCCCTGCCCTCCCCTCGTCTGCTCCTCGCTTGCTCTAGAAACAGGGCAGATCCAGATTTATGACGCTGGGGCCGGCGCTGTGGCGCAGTGGGTTAACGCCCTGGCCTGCAGTGCTGGCATCCCATATGGGCGCCAGTTCAAGACCTGGCTGCTCCACTTGCAATCCAGCTCTCTGTTATGGCCTGGGAAAGCAGCAGAGGGTGGCCCAAGTCCTTGGGTCCCTGCACCCACGTGGGAGGCCGGGAAGAAGCTCCTGGCTCCTGGCTTCGGATCGGCGCAGCTCCGGTCATTGAGGCCATCTGGGAAGTGAACCATCGGATGGAAGACCTCGCTCTCTCTCTCTCTCTCTCTGCCTCTCCTCTCTCTAACTATTTCAAATAAATAAATAAATCTTTAAAAAATAAATTGCTATAAAAACCAGATTTACGATGCTTTATGTACTGGTAATCGGTTTGTATGGATTTTTACGTTATCAGTCAACTTGATTTTTCAAAACATGTCCTTTTTAATCTGGATTTTAATTTTTTGTGACAGATTTGTACATTGTGTTATATGCATCTTTAACTACTATTTTTAAATGTCCCCTGATGCTTCTCCGTCACTTTGGAGAGAGGTTTGTATTTTCAGGGAACCAGCATTTCAGTTTCCGTCCCCACCAGGTCTCTTTCGTCGGTACCATTTGGCTTCTTACATTACTGGGATTTTTTTTCTCGTTTGTTTTGGTTTTGATTTAATGCATTTATTTCCCTTTTTTCCCTGTCATTTTCTGAAAAATACACTCACGGATTTCTAAAACTGCAATCTAAGTTACATTTCAGATGCATCCCCATAAGTATTCCTATTAATTCCTCTGATAACTGCTGATTCCATGTGCTTTATCATGTCACTGCTACGAGAGCGAGTCGCTGCATTATAGTTCTTCTTTATCATTCTATGGTTGTGGTTCGTCTTTAAAGCCACGTGCGCTTGAAAAGAATGCATGTGCCACGTCTGCTGATGTGTGTTTGCCACACGGCGCTTCTCCTCTGGTTCCTGTTCAAATTCTGCGACTGCACACTGTGCAGCGGCTTCTTTGCACTTTGTGTGGAGCTGAGGAGTGCAGCCCGTGCCTGCCGTGTGCTCCTGCCGGCACCGTGAGCCCAGAGCGCTTCCTAGGGCATCCTGTGGGTTTCGCCCTCCCTACGTCACTGCTGAAGCAGAAGGGTCTTGACTCAGTACCTGCCGCATGCATTTCTTTCAAAAAGACTTAGTGAAGTGCCGGTGTTTAGCTGGTTTCTCCACATGGTGCTCTCTGCACGCCCCACCTCCCCCCTTTTCCTTTCTTGCTTAAATCCCCAGGGCACCTTCGACACGCAGAACTCCAGGTGGGAGCGACTGTTCTTGGAGACCTGGAAGCCGTAATTCAGCGCTGTTTCGGGGTCTGCCACTGCCTGGGGAGCCTGTGGGTGCTGGGCACGCACCTTCTAATAAACAGGAAGTCCCTACAGGAGGGCTGAGTGAAGCCCCCTCCACCGTGACACACCCTCACGTGCTGACCAACCAGCCCAAGCCCGAGTCCAGCAGAGTTCAGAAGGCGCCACATCGACCTGGCTACACGAGGAACGCCTGGGGCTGCACCTGGTTTCTCTGGGGGAGAATCCCACATAGGCTGAATGATGCTGGCAGGAGCTGATGCGCCCGGGTCAGCCCCTGCACCCGTCAGCTTCCCTTGCTGTGCCTCACATGCCTGAGCCTCTCAGGAAGCAGGGGTGGGGCTGGGGCTGGGGGTGGGGCAAGGGGTGGGGTTCCTCTTGGCTTACAGGCTGCAGGGTCAAGATCTAGCGGCCCTGCTGGCTGGGACATCTGGCAAAGCTGTAGGACAGCAGCCAGGGAAGCAGAGGATCCTGGGCCAAACTCGTGTGGCCACTGCCTGCATGGCACATAACCCCAGACCGGCTGAGGCCTGCCTGCACGTAACCCCCAGACCGGCTGAGGCCTGCCTGCATGTAACCCCCAGACCAGCTGAAGCCCGCCTGCACGTAGCCCCAGACCGGCTGAGGCCCCCTGCACGTAACCCCAGACTGGCTGAGGCCTGCATGCACAGAACCCCCAGACAAACTGAGGTCTGCCTGCACGTAACCCCCAGACCAGCTGAAGCCTCCTGCATATAACCCCAGACCAGCTGAGGTCCGCCTGCATATAACCCCAGACCAGCTGAGGCACCCTGCACGTAACCCCAGACCGGCTGAGGTCCCCTGCACGTAACCCCAGACCAGCTGAGGCCTCCTGCACGTAACCCCAGACCGGCTGAGGCCCCCCTGGCCATCGAAACATGCCTTGCTGAGCCTGAGCTTCACTGGCCAAGGAGCCTGGACGCGAGCGGACACCTACGGCCCTACAGTCAATCTGGACAAACCTCCAGCGCGGCTCCTTGGGGAGCTGAGTTAAGCAAGAGCCTCCTGCCGTTTTGCTCTGGCTTCTGCAAATGGTTTCCTGTCTTCCACCACCCAGTGTCTGCATCAGGTGAGCAAACCCTGAGTCGGCCATCGACACACTGCAGTGCCTTGGGGCTTGTTGACTGACAACAGCGGAGTGGAGCGAGGAGAGGCTGAGCCAGGCTGCTAGGAGCGAGGAGAGGCTGAGCCAGGCTGCTAGGAGTGAGGAGAGGCTGAGCCAGGCTGCTAGGGGTGAGGAGAGGCTGAGCCAGGCTGCTAGGAGCGCATGTCCTGAGCAAGGGAGCTAGGAGTGGACGTCCTGAGCGAGGGAGCTAGGAGTGGACGTCCTGAGGGAGGGAGCTAGGAGTGGACGTCCTGAGGGAGGGAGCTAGGAGTGGACGTCCTGAGGGAGGGAGCTAGGAGTGGACGTCCTGAGGGAGGGAGCCAGGAGTGGACGTCCTGAGCGAGGG
This sequence comes from Oryctolagus cuniculus, assembly GCF_964237555.1. Lineage (NCBI taxonomy): Eukaryota > Metazoa > Chordata > Mammalia > Lagomorpha > Leporidae > Oryctolagus > Oryctolagus cuniculus. Next base: position 118,296,062 of record NC_091439.1, read on the forward strand.
AGCTAGGAGTGGACGTCCTGAGCGAGGGAGCTAGGAGTGGACGTCCTGAGGGAGGGAGCCAGGAGTGGACATCCTGAGGGAGGGAGCCAGGAGTGGACGTCCTGAGCGAGGGAGCCAGGAGTGGACGTCCTGAGGGAGGGAGCTAGGAGTGGACGTGCTGAGGGAGGGAGCTAGGAGCGCACGTCCTGAGGGAGGGAGCTAGGAGTGGACGTCCTGAGGGAGGGGGCTAGGAGTGGATGTCCTGAGCGAGGGACTGTACAGCTTAGTCCCCCCATGTACAGCACAGTCCCTTCGTGTACAGCACAGTCCCTTCATGTACAGCACAGTCCCCCCGTGTACAGCACAGTCCCCCCGTGTACAACACAGTCCCCCTCCATGTACAGCACAGTTCCCTTGTATACAGCACAGTCGCCCCTATGCGTACAGCACAGTCCCCCCGTGTACAGCACAGTCCCCCCGTGTACAGCACAGTCCCCCCGTGTACAGCACAGTCTCCCTGTGTACAGCACAGTCCCCCCGTGTGTACAGCACAGTCCCCCCATGTATACAGCACAGTCCCCCCATGTACAGCACAGTCCCCCACTGTGTACAGCACAGTCCCCCCATGTGTACAACACAGTCCCCCGTGTGTACAGCACAGTCCCCCGTGTGTACAGCACAGTCCCCCCCGTGTATACAGCACAGTCCCTCCATGTACAGCACAGTCCCCCACTGTGTACAGCACAGTCCCCCACTGTGTACAGCACAGTCCCCCCATGTACAACACAGTCCCCCTCCGTGTACAGCACAGTCCCCTTGTATACATCACAGTCCCCCCTGTGTACAGCACAGTCCCCCCTGTGTATAGCACAGTCTCCCTGTGTACAGCAAGTCCCCCTTTGTACAGCTCAGTCCCCCACAGTGTACAGCAAGTCCCCCCTTGTATAGCACAGTCCCCCCGTGTACAACACAGTCCCCCTCCGTGTACAGCACAGTCCCCTTGTATACATCACAGTCCCCCCATGTGTACAGCACAGTCCCCCCCATGTACAGCAGTTTCCCCCCATGTACAGCACAGTCCCCCCGTGTATCACAGTCTCCCCATGTACAGCAGTCCCCCCCTTAGTACAGCACAGTCCCCCCGTGTGTACAGCACAGTCTCCCCTGTGTACAACAGTCTCCCCATGTACAGCAGTCCCCCCCTTAGTACAGCACAGTCCCCCCGTGTGTACAGCACAATCCTCTCTGTGTGTACAGCACAGTCTCCCCTGTGTACAACAGTCTCCCCATGTACAGCAGTCCCCCCCTTAGTACAGCACAGTCCCCCCGTGTGTACAGTACAACCCCCTCTGTGTGTACAGCACAGTCCCTTCCATGTGTACAGCACAGTCTCCCTGTGTGTACAACACAGTCCCCACCATGTACAGCAGTCCCCCCCTTTGTACAGCACAGTCTCCCCGTGTATCGCAGTCTCCCCTGTGTACAAGTCTCCCGTGTGTACAACAGTCTCCCCATGTACAGCACAGTCCCCCCGTGTGTACAGCACAGTCCCCCCGTGTGTACAGCACAGTCCCCCCGTGTACACCACAGTCCCCCCTGCATCCCCCACAGAGAAGTGTGGGGTTCACATGAAGCTAGAATCCTGTGTGTGGAGCTGTGGAGCGGTGGGCTAGCAGCCGGGGCTCATATCACAGCACTAGTTTGACTCCGGGCTGCCCGGCTTCTGATCCAGCTCCCTGCAATGCCCCTGGGAAAGCAGCAGAGGACGGCCCAGTGCTAAAGTCCCTGCGTCCATGTGGGAGACCTGGATGGAGTTCCAGGAATCTGACTTCAGCCTGGCCCAGCCCCAGGCACTGCGGCCATTTGGAGAGTGAATCAAGGAATGGAAGCTCTCGCTCTTTCAAATGAGGAAACACAGCTTGGAAAACAGTCCTGCCAAGGAAGAGCCGTGAGCAGGCACTGTGTGGTCTTGGACGGTGGTGGTCCTAGGGATTTGGACACGCGCATGCGCCTGCCAGAGGCCCTGTCTGTTCCCAGGAGGAAGGTCACCCTTAGCAAGGACGCACGCCCTCCCGGACACCGACACAGAGGCCCACTGCGCCCAGCAGCACACGCTGCCTCACGCACAGAGCGAGCCCGAGGCGGAGGTGGCACAGCACATGGGGCTCCCGCCTGGGCCTCTGCTGGGATGCAGAACTGCTGGCTGAGCGCTGGCTGAGCGCTGGCTGAGCCCCCAGAGCTCCCTAGGGACTGCACCTGGGCCCAGCCACGGGCAGCCAGTCCGGCTCGGGGCCTGCAAAGACCCCAGTCCGTCTGAGGCCACTTCTGACACGGGATGTCTGCCTCCGCTCGGCGACGCCCCAGCAGCAGGGGCACAGCAGGCTGAGTGCCACGGCGGCAGTGCCCACAGATGGAGTCTGGGCTCCTGGCACAACGTGAGCTGACTTTGCTGAGCGCTAGGAGCCCTCCCTAAGAGCACGTCTGTAACCCGGCAAACCTGCCCCCCCGCCCCCCAGTGCAGACCGATGGAGGCACCCATCACCCTCTCCCCTGCAGGGTCCTTGTCCACAACCAGGCAGCTCCGGGAGTCCAGGCCTGCAGGTCGGGAGCCCTCCCCAGCCTCTCCCGGCTCCTGCTGTGCCAGTCAGAGCCCGGATCCAGCAGAGCACGGCCCCAGGAGCTTCTGACGGGCTCTGGCATGGGGAGCCATTCCTCCCATGACCCCGGGGCTCCTCGGGGGCCTGGTGGGTGCTTCGGGTGGGTGCAGGCACGAGGAAGGTGGGGAGGGCCTGCCACCCCCAGAGACCAGCTGCCTGCAGGAAGTGCTCGTGCTAAAACACAGGGAATGCATCACTGGCACTAATGCAGCTCCTTCAACCTGCAGTGAACCCTGCAGTGGGGAGGGACAGGCTCCTGCCCACCCGACCTAAGGGCCCAGAGGCCTCGCCGCTCTGCAAGCTGGCAGGGCACCGACTGTGGGCTCCCGGGTTTCCTGGCGCCCTCCAAGGCTGTCGATCCCCGTGAGGGTGTGGTCTCTGTCCTTGTGCGGAGTGCTACCCCGGACCCAGCCTGCCTGGAGCCTCGACTCCTCCGCTGCCCGCAGACACCAGACGGAGGCAGGGACACCGCCGGCCACGGAGCATGTTTTGATGGACAGGCGCTTTTTGTCTTCCGAGAAATCCTAGGTCTGGAAACAGTGACTCGCTGGATTTTCCTGCCACACCCAGTGCCACGGTCCCTGGCCCTCCCAAGGCTGCCCTCCCATCCCAGCTGTCCCCACTAAATGCCCCCTGCTCTGGGCTGGTTCCAAAGTGGGCTTTGCTCTGCTCTTGCCCACTGAGGACCGCCGCCCTGCCCTCCACCCCCATGGACAACCACGGCCATGCTCTTTGCCGACTCCTGTCTTAGGAGGTCTGTCTTCTCCCCGCGACCTTCCTCCAGGCCTGGTCCTTTCTACAGCTTTTTCCATTAGCAATATCCAGGAGGCCCTGTTGTGAAAACAACAGCGAGCTGCACAGTGCTAACCCCGTGCTCCAGGGGGGACCAGCACCCTCAGCCAAACACTGCAGACTCCACTGGCACCTGGCACCTGGCCCTGCCTTGCGGGCAGGTAGCACCACCAGCCCTACACTGGGCCTCCTGCATCCTAACTGGCCTGCAGGCCAGTCCTGCCGAATTCTAACCCCAAGCACAAGAAGGGCTTCTGTACCCTAACTCACCTACACCCCAGCTCTGCTGAGTTCAACCCCACACACTGGGGGCGCCTGCACCCTAACTCACCTACACCCCAGCTCTGCTGAGTTCAACCCCACACACTGGGGGCGCCTGCACCCTAACTCACCTACACCCCAGCTCTGCTGAGTTCAACCCCACACACTGGGGGTGCCTGCACCCTAACTCACCTACACCCCAGTTCTGCTGAGTTCCAACCCCACACACTGGGGGCGCCTGCACCCTAACTCACCTACACCCCAGCTCTGCTGAGTTCCAACCCCACACACTGGGGGTGCCTGCACTCTAACTCACCTACACCCCAGCTCTGCTGAGTTCCAACCCCACACACTGGGGGCGCCTGCATCCTAACTCTCCTACACCCCAGCTCTGCTGAGTTCCAACCCCACACACTGGGGGCGCCTGCATCCTAACTCACCTACACCCCAGCTCTGCTGAGTTCAACCCCACACACTGGGGGTGCCTGCACTCTAACTCACCTACACCCCAGCTCTGCTGAGTTCCAACCCCACACACTGGGGGTGCCTGCACTCTAACTCACCTACACCCCAGCTCTGCTAAGTTCCAACCCCACACACTGGGGATGCCTGCACCCTAACTCACCTACACCCCAGCTCTGCTGAGTTCAACCCCACACACTGGGGGTGCCTGCATCCTAACTCACCTACACCCCAGCTCTGCTGAGTTCCAACCCCACACACTGGGGGCGCCTGCATCCTAACTCACCTACACCCCAGCTCTGCTGAGTTCAACCCCACACACTGGGGGTGCCTGCACCCTAACTCACCTACACCCCAGTTCTGCTGAGTTCCAACCCCACACACTGGGGGTGCCTGCACTCTAACTCACCTGCACCCCAGCTCTGCTGAGTTCCAACCCCACACACTGGGGGCGCCTGCATCCTAACTCGTCTATACCCCAGCTCTGCTGAGTTCAACACCTTGGGAACCAACTCAGTGTCCTAGAGGTGAGGCTGCATCAACTCCTCCATGCTGCTGCCTGCAGTGAGCCCAGACCCACGTGGCCCCTGCCCACACCCAGACACAGGGCCGAGATCTATGTGGCCCCCGTCCACACCCAGACACAGCCCAGACCCACGTGGCTCCTGCCCACACCCAGACACAGCTCACACCCACGTGGTCCCCACCCACACCCAGACACAGCTCAGACTCATGTGGCCCCCATCCACACCCAGACACAGCCCAGACCCACGTGGTCCCATCCACACCCAGATACAACCCAAACCCATGTGGCCCCCGTCCACAAGCAGACAAGGGCCAAGACCTATGTGGCTCCCGTCCACACCCAGACACAGCCCAGACCCACATGGCCCCCGTCCACAAGCAGACAAGGGCCCAGACCCATGTGGCCCCCATCCACACCCAGACACAGCCCAGACCCATGTGGCTCCTGCCCACACCCGGACATAGGGCCCAGACCCATGTGGCTCCCACCCATACCTGGTTTCCCTCCTGGGTGTGTGTTTATTCTGGGCAGCGAGAGACCAGCCACGTGACGTGGACACACTGATGTCTAGCTCCCGCATCAGCCCCCAGGGCACCTGTTCGGGGGGTGCTGTGCCAGTCTGCTCTTCTCTGCATGTGGCAACTCTGCTGGGGGCCCAGATGGCTCCCACACAGCGCTGCACACTTGGACACTCGGCGCTGAAGACGGTCATCACCGTCCATAGCTGGAGGACACCTAGACGGCAACCTCTGGTTTAGCCAGAATTGTTCCTGTGACTGGTCACGCCCTGAAGCATCACCTGGGCTCTCGCACAGCTGCTCCTCAGGACTGTGCTCTGTCCACGTGGGGAGAGGTATGCACGAGTCACAGGAGCTCCACGCGCCCTCCCCTGCTGGGCACGCGGGAACCAGTGCTAGCGTCCACTCCTTGCTTGCCTGTGTGTCCCTCATGGCAGGGGGCTTCACCACCTCAGTGTGCCCAGGGCCACTGTTCCCAGCACCAGAGCCTCCTGCCCTTGGAGCTCGGGGCACTGGAAGGATGAGAGGCCTCTGGGAGTTCCCCAGACTACATGTGGCCCCAGGCTCAGGTGTGGCCCCAGGCTGTAAGTGTGGATCCAAGCTCAGGTGTGACCCCAGGCTGTAAGTGTGGATCCAAGCTCAGGTGTGGCCCCAGGCTCAGGTGTGGACCCAGGCTCAGGTGTGGATTGAGGCTGCAGGTGTGGCCCCAGGCTCAGGTGTGGCCAGAGGGAATAGGTCACACAGACCACAGCATTGTGCTCTGGGGACGGCACCATGGACAGCTTGTTCTTCTGTGCTGGCCCACCCCCTTCTCTCTGAGTGTGGACACTAGAATCGTGTGTTCTTGCCAGTTTGTTCTCTGGTCCTCTCCCATGAGACTCTTCTCCCAACCTCCTGTCAGTTTCACAGCCAGGATTCTTTCTGAGGGGCTCAGGAGAAAGGCGCCGACCCACCCCTCTGGGAGGGCAGAGTCCCCCAAGTGCTGCTCCCGACTGAGAAACCAACTCTGGTGCAGAAGACAGGAAGAGCACCCACCAATGCCAAGACCCTCACCCTTCACCCTCACAGCGTTGTCAGCATGGGGTCATGCTGACCTCAGGTGTGTATATGACTGATGGACAACTCAGTGGGTGGGGGCCCCCAGGACCCTTAGGGAGATGAGGAAGCTCAGCTGGGAGGGTGATGGGCAGAAATGTGCCAACCTCACGTCCGGTTGGAGACCCTTCCCTTTCCTTGGTATGTGCTGAGCAAGAACTGCTACGGGAGCTGGAGTGTCTCAAGAAGCAGTGCAGTGAGGACCAGCAGGAGGGGAGCACTCACAGGGCCAGCCCAGCAGACGCCATAGCACTGCATCGCTGCATCTGCGCTCATCAGCAATGGGCTTCATCACTCAATCATCACTCCACCATCACTTCATGACTCCATCATCACTCCATCACTCCACCATCACTCCATCACTCCACCATCACTCCACCATCACTCCATGACTCCACCATCACTCCATCATCACTCCATCACTCCACCATCACTCCATCACTCCATGACTCCACCATCACTCCATCACTCCACCATCACTACATGACTCCACCATCACTCCATCACTCCACCATCACTCCACCATCACTCCACCATCACTCCATGACTCCACCATCACTCCATGACTCCACCATCACTCCATGACTCCACCACCACTCCACCATCACTCCATCACTCCACCATCACTCCATCACTCCACCATCACTCCACACTCCACCATCACTCCATCATCACTCCATCACTCCACCATCACTCCATCACTCCATCACTCCACCATCACTCCATCATCACTCCACCATCACTCCATGACTCCACCATCACTCCATCACTCCACCATCACTCCATCACTCCACCCTCACTCCATCACTCCACCATCACTCCACCATCACTCCACCATCACTCCATGACTCCACCATCACTCCATCACTCCACCATCACTCCATCACTCCATCACTCCACCATCACTCCATCACTCCACACTCCACCATCACTCCATCATCACTCCATCACTCCACCATCACTCCATCACTCCATCACTCCACCATCACTCCACCACCACTCCACCATCACTCCATCACTCCACCATCACTCCATCACTCCACCATCACTCCACACTCCACCATCACTCCATCATCACTCCATCACTCCACCATCACTCCATCACTCCATCACTCCACCATCACTCCATCATCACTCCACCATCACTCCATGACTCCACCATCACTCCATCACTCCACCATCACTCCATCACTCCACCCTCACTCCATCACTCCACCATCACTCCACCATCACTCCACCATCACTCCATGACTCCACCATCACTCCATCACTCCACCATCACTCCATCACTCCATCACTCCACCATCACTCCATCACTCCACACTCCACCATCACTCCATCATCACTCCATCACTCCACCATCACTCCATCACTCCATCACTCCACCATCACTCCACCATCACTCCACCATCACTCCATCACTCCACCATCACTCCACACTCCACCATCACTCCATCATCACTCCATCACTCCACCATCACTCCATCACTCCATCACTCCACCATCACTCCACCATCACTCCACCATCACTCCATGACTCCACCATCACTCCATCACTCCACCATCACTACATGACTCCACCATCACTCCATCACTCCACCATCACTCCACCATCACTCCACCATCACTCCATGACTCCACCATCACTCCACCATCACTCCATCACTCCACCATCACTCCACCATCACTCCATCACTCCACCATCACTCCACCATCACTCCACCATCACTCCATGACTCCACCATCACTCCATGACTCCACCATCACTCCATCACTCCACCATCACTCCACCATCACTCCATCACTCCACCATCACTCCACTATCACTCCATCACTCCACTATCACTCCATCACTCCATGACTCCACCCTCACTCCACCATCACTCCATCATTCCATCATCACTCCATCATCACTCCACCATCACTCCATCATTCCATCATCACTCCATCATCACTCCACCATCACTCCATCACTCCACCCTCACTCCATCACTCCATCATCACTCCACCCTCACTTCACCATCACTCCATCATTCCATCATCACTCCATCACTCTGTCATCACTCCATCACTCTGTCATCACTGGAAGTGCTGATTCCAGGGCTGTCCTCTGAGACAGTTGACCTGCGGTCAGACCAGGGACACAGGACTCCATCTCCATCCCTGGACCCTGCCTTGAGGTCAGAGCATCCCCCACCCTGCCCCTCGGGCATCCAGTGACAGGCCGGCTCTAACAGAAATGTGAGGACAGCCCTGTCCAGCACAGGAAAAAGGGGAGGAAGGTCCCAGCTGTGCCGTCACCCACACAGCCTAGCTCCAATTACCAGGACAGAATCCAGCATTTCACCTCCTGAAGGTGCCTGGCGAGAGAACGCACCACACCGCCAACCCCTGCCCACATGCTACCTCAAAGATGTGCCCACAGGCTGCGCCAGCTCAGCAGGCCCTCTCTCTAACACTGATCCATTGTGAACATGAATGCACTTGCGAGACAGAGAGAGTGAGCTCCCTCTACTGGGTCACTCCCCACGTGCCTGCACGCAATCCTGCTCTCCCATGTGGGTGACGGGGACCCAGTCACCGGAGCCCTCACCGCTGCCTCCCAGGGTCTGCATTAGTAGGAAGCTGGAGCCGGGGTTAGAAGTCAGAACCACAGCCACCCAGGCACGCCAGTGTGCTACGGCAAACATCTGTCCCCATTCTGAAAAAGGAGTCAATTAATGTACACTAGTGCTTTACAGCATGGTGCTGTAGGATACACATGGAACGTACATGTACAAGTTACCATGGTGAGGCAGACCAACAGCTGTCATCCAACAGGACCCTTTCTGGGGGACGAGAGCAGCTAGAACCTACCACCCTGAGGTGAGCCCCCAGGGTGGCCTCGCTGCCTGACTCGTGCATCTGACCCGTCTTTAGTCCTTCATTGCACCTGACATGTGGTGCAGAAGCCCAAGTGACGAAGTTACGAAGACAGAAAGCACCACAATGAAGCCACTTGGGCTGTCACCTGGTGCTGCGGCCAAGCCTCAACTCCCAGGTTCCCTCTTGTTCACTCACTTGCACCCTCTGATGCACCACAAAGCCACTCCCAGAAACAACATGTGCATCCACTCTATGACCTGCACTTGCCACCATGCACCCGTCCCCCCTCCCTTGGGTGGGCAGGAGCCCCTGAGACATTGTTCCCTAGGCCCAGAGGGTCTGGGTAAGCTTTGTGACCTCGTGAGCAGAGGCGGGAGAGCCAGGCCCGGGGGACTCGGCACAGGTGCCTGAATGCCTCCTTGGTTTCTGAGTTGGACAACCTGAGCCCTGGCACGCCTCTCGGGTGCAGTGGCCTGGAGCTCCCTGCACTCAGGCTGCTGCGTCTGCTGCAGATGCTGGAGTGCCCCTGTGCTATGGAGGACCCTGGGCATGCAGGGACGCTCCTGTGTGAATGACGGATGTCAGGACAGGAAGAGGCTGGGCACAAGGGAGATGCATCTTGGCAGATGCATCAGAAAGGCTGCCGTCCTCTGCTTTGAGCCTGAGATGCAGCCCAACGCACGCCTGCTCTTCCCGGTCAGCTACTGTCCACTGGTGTCAGTCCTCTGCTTTGAGCCTGAGATGCAGCCCAACGCAAGCCCTGCTCTTCCCGGTCAGCTACTGTCCACTGGTGTCAGTGCCCACAGCCTGCTGTCCAGGGCCATGGGGACGTGCCCTTACTGGACAGGACCTGACTTCAGCCACTGAGAAACCAGTGAGGGAGGAGCTGACTGCAGCAGGACAGGATCCGAGGGTGAAGTGCAGGTGTGCAGGATGGAGCTGCCCACCAGCTGGCCTGGGTGACACCTGGCCGGGGGAGACCCCCTCACCAAGGACCTTCCTCTGAGCGGAGGCTGCAGCCTCACTGCCAAGGACCACGGGCTCAACACCGAGACTCCCTGAGCCAAAGCCTGCACGCTGGACCTCCTGGAGGCTGGAACGTGGGCTGATGATGGTGGGTACCACGTCTCCTGGACCATGCTGCCAGCTCTCTGCAATGCCTTGGGGTGGGTCTGCAGGCAGTGCCACAGCTGCAGACCACAAGGTCTCCGGTAGGACTCGGCTCCATGTCCCGCCCCCGAGGGACCCGGTCCTCAGCACTTCCTGCCCACGGTGCTTGCTCAGCACTGCCGAGCTAGTCTTGGGTGTGCCAAGGATGTGACGACTTGCCCTGGCCACGAGTTCACCCTCCCCACATGGCCCGGGATGCCGTCACGCCCCGGAACGCTGTTCTCTGTCACCTGCTTCTGTCCTCATCACTGGCTTACCATCATGGATCCTAACACCGTCCCCTGTGTGGCACCCCCACACATCGCTGCCATACTCTGAGGGAGCCCCAGGGATACCAGCCTGACAGGCACGAGGGACGGCCTCTCACAGTGCCACCAGGAGCCAGAGTCCTTGGGGATGTCGCCCGGCTCCGTCACAGGCTCAGACTTTTATTGCTGGTGGTGGTGACGGTGGCATTTGGAAATTCATTTGGTTCTGAAATCAAGGGGGAACACACTCACTGTGCTCACAGTCAGCCAGCCTTGCTGAGAACAGGGCCATGCAGAACAGGAGGACCTCACAGAGCAGTGGCCCCGCCCTCCTCCCGGAGACAGAACGGAGAATGCCGACGGCGCCCAAAGGTCTCATGGTACCCACTCGGAAAACAGCTGTGATATAAGCACACATCCTGGAACAAACACGGGACTCGGCACGGTCAGGGAGAAGTACCAGAGCGCTCAAGTGGCAGGGCAACCACGGTCGACTACGCACTGTCCTCACGAAGCCAGAAACAGATCCACGAGCCACAGTCTCTACATCATGGCAACTACACACACTGCACTGACCCCACCTCAGCACAGCACCCACACTGCACTGTCCCCACCTCAGCACAGCACCCACACTGCACTGTGCTCACCTCCACACAGCACCCACACTGCACTGTCCCCACCTCCACACAGCACCCACACTGCACTGTCCCCACCTCCACACAGCACCCACACTGCACTGTCCCCACCTCCACACAGCACCCACACTGCACTGACCCCACCTCAGCACAGCACCCACACTGCACTGTCCCCACCTCAGCACAGCACCCACACTGCACTGTCCCCACCTCAGCACAGCACCCACACTGCACTGTCCCCACCTCAGCACAGCACCCACACTGCACTGTCCCCACCTCCACACAGCACACACACTGCACTGCCCCACCTCCACACAGCACCCACACTGCACTGTCCCCACCTCCACACAGCACCCACACTGCACTGTCCTCACCTCAGCACAGCACCCACACTGCACTGTCCCCACCTCCACACAGCACCCACACTGCACTGACCCCACCTCCACACAGCACACACACTGCACTGTCCCCACCTCAGCACAGCACCCACACTGCACTGTCCCCACCTCCACACAGCACCCACACTGCACTGTCCCCACCTCCACACAGCACACACACTGCACTGTCCCCACCTCAGCACAGCACCCACACTGCACTGTCCTCACCTCCACACAGCACCCACACTGCACTGTCCCCACCTCCGCACAGCACCCACACTGCACTGTCCCCACCTCAGCACAGCACCCACACTACACTGTCCCCACGCCACACAGCACCCACACTGCACTGTCCCCACCTCCACACAGCACACACACTGCACTGTCCCCACCTCCACACAGCACACACACTGCACTGTCCCCACCTCCACACAGCACCCACACTGCATTGTCCTCACCTCAGCACAGCACCCACACTGCACTGTCCCCACCTCAGCACAGCACCCACACTGCACTGTCCTCACCTCCACACAGCACCCACACTGCACTGTCCCCACCTCAGCACAGCACCCACACTGCACTGACCGCACCTCCACACAGCACCCACACTGCACTGTCCCCACCTCCACACAGCACCCACACTGCACTGTCCCCACCTCCGCACAGCACCCACACTGCACTGTCCCCACCTCAGCACAGCACCCACACTACACTGTCCCCACGCCACACAGCACCCACACTGCACTGTCCCCACGCCACACAGCACCCACACTGCCCTGTCCTCACTTCCACACAGCACCCACACTGCACTGTCCCCACCTCAGAAGAGCACCCACACTGCACTGTCCCCACCTCCACACAGCACACACACTGCACTGTCCTCACCTCCACACAGCACCCACACTGCATTGTCCTCACCTCAGCACAGCACCCACACTGCACTGTCCCCACCTCAGCACAGCACCCACACTGCACTGTCCTCACCTCCACACAGCACCCACACTGCACTGTCCCCACCTCAGAACAGCACCCACACTGCACTGACCTCACCTCCACACAGCACCCATACTGCACTGTCCCCACCTCCACACAGCACCCACACTGCACTGTCCCCACCTCCACACAGCACCCACACTGCACTGTCCCCACCTCCACACAGCACCCACACTGCACTGTCCCCACCTCAGCACAGCACCCATGGTGGCCAGTATTTCACTATTGGAGGTTTTCTTTTTCTGAAAATGTCTCCCACTGACCAGGGGCTGTTTGCATGCTGAGAGAATGTCCTCCACAGTGAACTCCGCAACCACACGTCCAGGTCAGGGAATTGAGTCCCCTGAAACCTCTCCCACAGTCGTGACCCCAAAGGCTGCGTCTGTTCTCACAGAAGCAGGGCCAATTTTGTTGTAAGACATTCATGATGCAGTATGTGGAAAAACGATATAGATTTTTTAACTTAAAAAAATCCACATATTTTGCCACTAGGAATACTTGGAATTTTACATGTCCAATTAAAACTATGTTTTGTTTTACCTCTTCTCTTCAAGGCATAGCAGTTGTATTTTTCATATTGACTTGAGATTTTTTCCTACGTTAAAGTTTTCAAATCAATATCTTGCAAATGTTTTTCCCTCTTTTCTTTTTTCTGCCTCTTGGCTTTGCAGATAACATTTCTGGCGTACAAAAATTTGACGCTTGTGTTGCAATTCTGATTTGTCCAGATCTCTCTGCAGTCAGTTTCGTGCGTGCCCAGGCTCGCGTGCCCACGTTTGCCCACTGCTTCACCCTTGTGCTGCTGCTGGAGGCCGAGTGAACACCTCCCTGTGCACCAGCCCCCGCGGTGCTGACACGAGCAGGCTGGGTCATCCTCACCTGCTCCCAGCCATGGGTCCCCAAGCAGCTGCGTGGAGCCCGCAGGCTCTCAGAGAACAGTGAGGGACCCTCAGCTGTGCCTTCTGGTCCCTGGTAGCTTCACTTTCCAAGCCAACCTAAGCCAGCCAGATGAGCTGGACCCCAGGAAGTTCTTCCTTGACCAGAATCCAAATACACCTGTTGGTCCCATGTGCATCTGCAGGCCTGGGAACAGCGTTCTAGAACCGTGTGAACACACCTGCTGGTCCTGTCGGCTTCGGCAGGCTTGGGGTCAGAATTCTAGAGCAGTCCGTGTTCCTGCTATTCTGCAGGGGTGCGCTGGGAGGCGCTGGCCACAGCTGCTTGGTCCCTGAGCCCCCATTCTAGCAAAGGCCATACCCTTCTCTGCTTCCCACCTCTGAGCCCCTCGCTCCTGTGTGGAATTCTCAGGAAGGTCAGGCTGGGACCGGGCCGGCAGCAGGGCGGTGGGAAACGGAGCTGTGCAGCACAGCAGTCCCGATGGAGAAGGGGCAGGCACAGGTCCCGGCTGCATTCCAACTGCTCAGTGACAACAGGCTCTGTGACCTGGGGAGGCACGGCAGCCACTAGGTGACAGCTGCACACAGGACAGGGGCTGCCCCCAGGCACCTCAGAGTACCCAGCAGTGGAGTGGGGCGAATGATTAGGAGCCCAGACCCTAAAATGGCAGGGCGATACTGAGGCACTGGCTCTCGGGGCAGCGCTGGCCCAGTGGGACAGGCGGCTCCTGGGTGTTGGGTGACTGATGTACTTCAGGGGCTTCTGGGACTAATGGCATCTACAAGGTGAAGAGACAAGGACCTGTTCCAATAGCAAAGCCACGCACCGCTGCCTTCAGCAGTTTGAGGGTTTTCATGGACAAAAGGAGCTTGTATAACCCAGCTCAAGGCAATCCTCATCCTGACGCCAACACAGCCATGAGGCATCTCCAGCCCAACTATTGTGAGTGCCGGATGCAGCAGAGAACGAAGGCAAAACACATCCCGGAGCACCAGGAGGCTGTGAGCCTCTCCGCAGTCACCTGCACATCACAGCCTCCTCTGTGGTGGCAGGGGAGAGGCCACGGAACACTCCACACAGTCACTCTGCTCTCCAATACCCAGCCTCAAACACCACTCACACTCACATCACAGGTCACACTGGGTGTCCACACACGGTCAGTGTCACTCATGTCACAGGTCACACTGGGTGTCCACACACATGACATCACTCCATCACAGGTCACACTGGGTGACCACACATACCTCCATGACAGGTCACAGGTTCATACTGGGTGTCCACACACACGGTCAGTGTCACTCACATCACAAGTTCACACTGGGTGCGCACACACAGCCTCAGTATCACATCACAGCTCACACTGGGTACGCACACACAGCCTAAGTGTCACGTCACAGGTCACACTGGGTGTCCCAATGCCCACACAGTGGCCTGTGCAACACCGTGTCTGGTTAAGTTAGAAGCAGCTGGAAACACTGCTGGAGGTTCTCGTCTTTATGACTGCAGTTCTTTGCTTGGATCCCCCGTGGGCACCCCTAGGAGTGAGCCAGGAGGCCGTGACACTGCTTGTAACACAGATCCCAGAAAGACAACAGGACCCTGACAGAACTCACCATGCCACTGGACAGGGAGACAGAGTGGGGACAAGGGTCCCCCAGATGCTGCTCCACGGGCACTGTAGAGCGATGCCTCTGGGGGTCCAGTCCTGGCAGGTGCACAGACGCCCCTCATCCAGGAAGCTGCTCTGCGTGCTCCCAGCCCTGAGAGGGAGCTGCTGCCCACCTGCTGACTCCCACCGGACATACGGAGCTGTCACCGCCTGGAGCCTCCCCCCCCGGCGGCCTCGGAGCCGAGAGCCAGCGCCACTGCTTCCTGCCTCAGGCCAGGCTCCCTCCGTGCTTGCTCCCTTTCTGCAGGGCACCCACCACGAGTGCCCATTTCATTTGCAGCAACTCTGGGCTGCATGTTGCCAGCCTTGCTATTCCGATAAAAGATGCTGAGGGAAACTAAACCATCTGGACTGGATAGCACTGACGTCTGATCCTCAGCCCGCTGCCCGAGTGCATGAGACACAGAACCACAGATAACGGGCGTCTCCCACCACCTCCTTGTTTATTTAAAAGGCAGAGGTGCAGAGAGGGAGACAGAGAACTTCCACACTCAGGTTCACTCTCCAGATGGTTCAACGGCCACGGTCAAGCCAGGCTGAAGCCAGGAGCCAGGAGCTCCCCCGAGTCTCCCACATGCGTGCAGGGGCCCGAGGACTTGGGCCATCACCTACTTCTTTCCCAGGCCATAGCAGGAAGCTGCTCAGAAAAGAGGCAGCCAGGACACGAACCAGTGCCCACGTGGGATGCTGGCGCCACAGGCGGTGGCTTCACCTGCCATGCCATAGTGCTGGCTCCAAGATACTCAACTGAACAGCATAAATTCACAGGAGTCCTGTGTGAACAGGAGCTGCTGCTCCAGCTCCTCTGAGGACGGCTCAGCCACAGGGCACGGCGGGAGTGGACACCCCACCCCCAACCAGGGCTGGGCCATGGCAGGGGGCAGGGGAGGAGCCTGGGAATGCTGAACAAAGGGCAGGGCCTCAGTGTGCCCCACTCTGCAGGGACTGCGCATGCAGGGCTCCCTCCCGGCCTGGTTTCCTCTGTTCTCTCAGGGTCATGTGTATGTGTGTAGTATGTATGTATGTATGTATGTATCTATCTATCTATCTATCTATCCATCTATCATCCATTCATCCATCCATCATCCATCTATCATCCATCCATCTATCATCCATTCATCCATCCATCTATCATCCTTCTATCATCCATCCATCCATCTATCATCCATCCATCTATCATCCATTCATCTATCTATCTATCATCCATTCATCCATCTATCTATCATCTATCTATCTATCTATCTTCCATCCATCCATCTGGAATCCACCTATCACCTGTCACTCTTCCTCTCACTCTCACCCTCCTGTCTGTCTTGCTGTCTGTGATGCGTCTGTATCGTATGCTGAGTCTACAGCACACCGAGTCCGGAGAACAAACCCCAGCCAGCCTTGCCAGGGCAGCAGGCGCCCCTCACCTGTGCTGCTGGCTCTTCCACACCCCTTCCACAGCAGACCACATGGGCTGGCAGGACGCTGTGAAGGGTGACTGATTTTGGACAAGTGGTTAGGGATCGCGGAAGTTCGCGGGGAACACCTGGAGCCCCACGCTTGTTTCCACATCAGCTCTGGTCTCTGGAGAGCCCAGGCCCCACGCCCGCCCCTTTGGGATTTCCTGAGGGCCAGGATCCTGGAACTGTGCAGCTGGAGTGGCCTCTTCCACCAGGGCCGGCCCCCAGGCAGCAGGGCAGGCCCTCTCACGACAGACCCTGGTGCCCACAGAGTCCCACCGCAGAGCCCTCACTGCAGAGCCCCGGGGGCCAGCCCTGCACATCCCTGGCCGGGCCACTGCTGCTCCCCGCACTGTGCCTCTCGGGTTCCCAGCCCCGGTTCCAGCTCAGCCCCATGTGCTGACACCACACCTGACGCCACCCTCAACAACCTGTCATCCCCATCCGCCTACGCCGTCCTGGGCACCACTCTCCCAACACACACTGTAGCACACTATCGGCTGTGCACCTGCTGCTTGCCTCTCCTCCCAAAGCACATCTCCAGGAGGCCCAGGGTCTCATCTGACGGCCTCCACGGGTCCTCGGGCAGAGCCGGCGCGGGCACATGCTGGTGATACGGCAAACACTGACGCAGCTGCGTCCCAAGGAGCGGACCTCTCGCTCTCATTCACCTGCCAGTTTCTAAACGATTCTCCATTTGTTAGGCCGGCAGCTGAGAGCACCTCCACCCAGTGAGCTCACCCCATCCAGATATGTGGACCGGAGCCACAGTCTGGCTCAGAGCCCTGACAGACAAGTGGGCACCTACAATAGAGCTTCAACGTGTCTTAGGACAGGGTGAGGTGGACATGCAGGACGCATGCAGGTTCATCAACGTGGTTTCTTTTCTTTTCTTTTCTTTCTTTCTTTTTTTTTTTGACAGGCAGAGTTAGAGAGAGAGAGACAGAGAGAGAAAGGTCTTCCTTTTTCCATTGGTTCACCCCCCAAATGGCTGCTATGGCTGGTGCTGCGCCAATCCAAAGCCAGGAGCCAGGTGCTTCTCCTGGTCTCCCATGGGGTGCAGGGCCCAAGCACTTGGGCCATCCTCCACTGCACTCCCGGGCCACAGCAGAGAGCTGGCCTGGAAGAGGAGCAACCGGGTCAGAATCTGGTGCCCCAACCAGGACTAGAACCCAGGTGCCGGTGCCGCGGGCGGAGGATTAGCCTAGTGAGCCGTGGTGCCAGCCTCAACATGGTTTCTACTAATAACTGGTTGATTATGAGTTGATCCATGGAACAGCAGAGTTGAATTTAAACTCAGATTTTCCCTGAGCTTTGGACCCAAGGATCCTTTCCCTCCCACTGACAGCTTCTTGGGGGAGGAATTTCTAAAGTGCTTCGTTTTCAGCCCCCGCATACGACTCCTATCCCAGCCATCCCTGCGTCTGTGCATTGAGCTTGCCGAAGTCCAGCCTCCCGTGGCCCACTGCTCCTTTTTTTTAAATAAAGTTTTGTCAGTGCACAGTCACACATCTTTGCTCACACCTTGTCCACGGCAGCTTCTCACCATGACAGTAAACCGTGGAGTGGACATGGAGGCCACGAGGCCTGCAGAACTCAGAGATCGACGTGAACAGGTCTCCGTTCCTCGGCAAGGCAAGAGTGGGTTTCAGGCTCACACATGCCACCGGCTTCCTTCACTTGGGACAAGACCAGGAGCCTCCACACGCCACAGAGGGAACCCACCATCCGTGCACACAGGGCTGGAAGCCCACCGGCCCTGGCGGGTGGCATTGTCTGGGATTCCCTGAACGCGGACTGGTCCTGACCCGGATACAGGAGCCAAGGTCCAGCCACTCAGGCCAGGAGACCCCACCTGGGCTTAGCCACAGCCAGAGAACAAAGCCCAGTGAGGGTGTTTGGTGATGTGTGTGCGTGAACCCACCCCTTCATCCCCACGTGCACACATGTGACAGCTTGCCATGTCCCACTATGGCCGTGTGATGACCCCTGCACCAGGGACCGGCCCCTCCCTCCTGAGGCCAGGCAGGAGAACGGTTTTGGCTTTGTATCCTGGGCCCTTCCTGAGGGCAGCCGAGCCCCAGGCAGCATTGCCCTCCCCTGCCCGCCCACTCCTGTCTGCTTCCTGTTTCAGCTGAGGACAGTGCTTTCCCTCACCTCCCGGCGCCATGCTCTCCCTGGGGCAGCAGCTGGACACGGCCGATGCCCCCTGCAGGGCCTGCCAGTGTGCAGTTGCCTTGCCCGCTCAAAGTCCTCCAACCTGAATGACAGTGAGTCCACTGCCAGGAGCTCTCTGCTGGGATTAGCGTGTGTGGATGGCCAGGTGGGGTTAATGCATGTGGATGGCCGGCTGGGGTTAGCGCACGTGGATGGCCAGGGTGGGGTTAGCACACGCGGATGGCCAGGTGGAGTTAGCGCACACGGATGGCCAGGGTGGGGTTAGCACAGGTGGATGGCCGGGGGGGGGCAGTTAGCACACGCGGATGGCCAGGGTAGGGTTAGTGCACACGGATGGCCAGGGTGGGGTTAGCACACGCGGATGGCCAGGTGGAGTTAGTGCACACAGATGGCCAGGTGGGGTTAGCGCACACGGATGGCCAGGGTGGGGTTAGCACACGCGGATGGCCAGGGTGGGGTTAGCGCACGTGGATGGCCAGGGTGGGGTTAGCACACACGGATGGCCAGGGTAGGGTTAGCACACATGGATGGCCAGGGTGGGGTTAGCACACGTGGATGGCTGGGGTGGGGTTAGCACACGTGGATGGCCAGGGTGGCGTTAGCACACGTGGATGGCCAGGGTGGGGCATGGCCAGGTCTGCTCCAGAGGGACTCCACTGGACACTAAGGCAGAAGCACCGGCCTGGGCCCAGGCCAGTAGACCCCAGGGCCCTCTGACCCTCTGACAGCCGTGAGTTGAGGACATGCTGTTGCTTGTGGATATAGGAAGTTACTGTTCCAGTCCTGTCGTCCATCTCACCTCCCCAGGTCCTTGTCTGAAGTCCCTCAGGGTGGCAGGAGGAGGGGGCCCTTCCTAACTCTGGGGACGGGCTGAGGGCAGGAGAGAGCCCTGGGTCCTGGCCTACACCCTGATCTTCAGCACCCGTGGGGGCTTCCCCTTACCAATGAGCATGGGCTTCCCTCCCCTCAGGGTCTGCAGGAACCACCCAGGCCTGGAAGCCTTAGGCAGCCCCCTCCTGCACCTGCACCCTCGCCCTGCTTTCTGGAATGTTCTCTCCCCCCCACTCCTAACCCTGCACCCTGGCCCTGCTTTCTGGAATGTTCTCACCCCCCCACTCCTAACCCTGCACCCTGGCCCTGCTTTCTGGAATGTTCTCCCCCCACCACTCCTAACCCTGCACCCTCGCCCTGCTTTCTGGAATGTTCTCTCCCCCACTCCTAACCCTGCACCCTGGCCCTGCTTTCTGGAATGTTCTCACCCCCCCACTCCTAACCCTGCACCCTGGCCCTGCTTTCTGGAATGTTCCCCCCCCCACTCCTAACCCTGCACCCTGGCCCTGCTTTCTGGAATGTTCTCCCCCCCACTCCTGTCCCTGCACCCTGGCCCTGCTTTCTGGAATGTTCTCCCCCCCCCACTCCTGTCCCTGCACCCTGGCCCTGCTTTCTGGAATGTTCTCCCCCCTCCACTCCTAACCCTGAACCCTGGCCCTGCTTTCTGGAATGTTCTCCCCACACACACACACTCCTAACCCTGCACCCTGGCCCTGCTTTCTGGAATGTTCTCCCCCCTCCACTCCTAACCCTGCACCCTGGCCCTGCTTTCTGGAATGTTCTCCCCCCTCCACTCCTAACCCTGCACCCTGGCCCTGCTTTCTGGAATGTTCTCCCCACACACACACACTCCTAACCCTGCACCCTGGCCCTGCTTTCTGGAATGTTCTCCCCACACACACACACTCCTAACCCTGCACCCTGGCCCTGCTTTCTGGAATGTTCTCACCCCCCACTCCTAACCCTGCACCCTGGCCCTGCTTTCTGGAATGTTCTCCCCACACACACACACTCCTAACCCTGCACCCTGGCCCTGCTTTCTGGAATGTTCTCTCCCCCACTCCTAACCCTGCACCCTGGCCCTGCTTTCTGGAATGTTCTCCCCCCACCATTCCTAACCCTGCACCCTGGCCCTGCTTTCTGGAATGTTCTCTCCCCTCTGCCCACGAGGTGGCTCAATCCTACTCTTCTCCTCTCATTGGCCACAGAGTCCCTTTCTAAGCCCACAACACCTGGTCACCTGGCTCAGTGTCCTTGTCACCTGACCACAAAGACCCTGGGCGTGTACTCAGACTGGGACACACAGTCCCATTGGGATCACCAGACGCAGCCCCTGGCTCCCAGTGCACTCAAGGGCATGGACTCTACCCAACACACTCTCCACAGATGTGCTAACAGATCACCAGGCATGTAACTGCTGAGGGTAGATGCTGTGTGCCAGACTGTGGGGCACTGAGTGACAGCACTGCAGATGTGCTAGTGTCTGTGGGGTACTGAGTGACAACACTGTGGCTGTGCTAGTGAATGCAGGGTACTGAGTGACAGCACTGTGGCTGTGCCTGTAGGGTACTAAGTGACAATACCATGGCTGTGCTAGTGTCTGTGGGGGTACTGAGTGACAGCACTGTGGCTGTGCTAGTACCTGTGAGGTACTGAGTGACAGCACTGTGGCTGTGCCTGTAGGGTACTAAGTGACAATACCATGGCTGTGCTAGTGTCTGTGGGGGTACTGAGTGACAGCACTGTGGCTGTGCTAGTACCTGTGAGGTATTGAGTGACAGCACTATGGCTGTTCCTGTAGAGTTCTGAGTGACAGCACTGTGGCTGTGCTAGTGTCTGTGGAATACTGAGTGACAGCACTGTGTCTGTGCTAGTGTCTGTGGAGTACTGAGTGACAGCACTGCAGCTGTGCTAGTGCCTGTGGGGGTACTGAGTGACAGCACTGTGGCTGTGCTAGTGTCTGGGGTACTGAGTGACAGCACTGTGGCTATGCTAGTGCCTGTGGGGGTACTGAGTGACAGCACTGTTGCTGTGCTAGTGCTTGTAGGGTACTGAGTGACAGCACTGTGGCTGTGCTAGTGCCTGTGGGGGTACTGAGTGACAGCACTGGGCTATGCTAGTGTCTGTGGGTACTGAGTGACAGCACTGTGTCTGTGCTAGTGTCTGTGGAGTACTGAGTGACAGCACTGCAGCTGTGCTAGTGCCTGTAGGGTACTGAGTGACAGCACTGCGGCTGTGCTAGTGTCTGGGGTACTGAGTGACAGCACTGAGGCTGTGCTAGTCCCTGCCCTGGTGTGCAGGAGCAGTGCTGGTGCTGGTAGCACTGTGGCAGCCACTGCAGCGCCAGCCCTGATTCCGCCCAGTGTCTGAGATGGCTCTGCAGAGGCATCACAGTGCCCTCGCCGTGTCTGCATTAGGGCCAGTATAGACATCACAGCGCCCTCGCCGTGTCTGCATTAGGGCCAGTATAGACATCACAGCGCCCTCACCGTTTCTGCATTAGGGCCAGTATAGACATCACAGCGCCCTCGCCGTGTCTGCATTAGGGCCAGTATAGACATCACAGCGCCCTCGCCGTGTCTGCATCAGTGTCTGTGTAGACATCACAGCGCCCTCGCCGTGTCTGCATCAGGGCCAGTATAGACATCACAGTGCCCTCGCCGTGTCTGCATCAGGGCCAGTATAGACATCACAGCGCCCTCGCCGTGTCTGCATCTGCCTGTGTAGACATCACAGTATCACAGCTGTATCTGCATCAGTGCCTGTGTAGACATCACAGTATCACAGCTGTGTCTGCGTCAGTGCCTGTGTAGACACCACAGCACCATGGCTGTATCTGCATCAGTGCCTGTGTAGACACCACAGCACCGTCACTGTGTCTGCGTCAGTGCCTGTGTAGACGCCACAGCACCATCACTATATCTGATCAGTGCCTGTGTAGACACCGCAGCACCACGGCTGTACCTGCATCAGTGCCTGTGTAGACACCACAGTATCATAGCTGTACCTGCATCAGTGCCTGTGTAGACACGGCAGCACCACGGCTGTGTCTGTGTCAGTGCCTGTGTAGAAGCCGCAGCACCATCACTATATCTGCTCAGTGCCTGTGTAGACACGGCAGCACCATCACTGTGTCTGCTCAGTGCCTGTGTAGACATCACAGCACCGTCACTGTGTCTGCTCAGTGCCTGTGTAGAAGCCGCAGCACCATCACTATATCTGATCAGTGCCTGTGTAGACACGGCAGCACCATCACTGTGTCTGCTCAGTGCCTGTGTAGATGCCGCAGCACCATCACTATATCTGATCAGTGCCTGTGTAGACACCACAGCACCATCACTGTGTCTGCTCAGTGCCTGTGTAAACATCACAGCACCGTCACTGTGTCTGCTCAGTGCCTGTGTAGATGCCGCAGCACCACGGCTGTGTCTGCATCAGAGCCTGTGTAGACACCACAGTATCACAGCTGTACCTGCATCAGTGCCTGTGTGGACACGGCAGCACCATGGCTGTGTCTGCGTCAGTGCCTGTGTAGACGCCACAGCACTGTCGCTGCGGTGGAGTTGGTGCCTGCCAGGCGCCGAGCACCAGCTCTGGGGCAGGGCTGCCCTAGCCGGCTTCTTGCTGCTGCTTTAGCACCACCAGTGGAGCCACGGCACGGGCCGCGGCACGGGGAGAGGCCGTCGGTAGTTAGTGGACACTTCTGCTGTGCGGTGCTGAGAGGTGTGGGGAGCTACACACACGTGTGCTGAAATGCCCACTGCCTGAAGCCGGGAACAGCACAAGGCAGACGAGCGAGGCCAGCGGAGCACTCGTGAGCAACGCCCCAGGTGCCGTGGGGAACAGAGAGCAGCCGCCACGGACCCATCTGGTCCAAACGGCTCCACCACACCCCTGAGCTGCGACCAGCACCACGCCCCGACGTATGTCAGAGTCCAGAACTGTGCCCTGAGACCCGGGCACCCCAAACCACCCCAGATGTCCAGCTCCACCACGCCTCTGAGCTGTGACCAGCACCACGCCCCGATGTATGTCAGAGTGCAGAACTGCGCCCTGAGACCCGGGCACCCCAAACCACCCCAGATGTCCTCACTTCTGGTCACTAAGGAGGAAAAGGCCTCGCGTGGCCTGGCCTCGGCCGGCTGCAGGGGAGGCTGGGCGGGTCCCAGGCCCCTTCCCGGCCCCACGATCCCTCACCTCCCTGCTCTCGCTGCCACAGACAGGCATCCTGCGGCTTCCAGGCAACGTCAGGGACCCCCAGTCCCATCACCCGGAACCCCACCCCACATGCCGCTCCTCCTGTGGTCTGCTGGGGGGCTGGCTGCTGTTGTCTGACAGCTCTGAGATGCCGGCGTGGGCGGGGCCTCAGCAGGTCCCCAGGGCCACCGTCCACGATGTGGACAGGGTCTAGCCCCTCACCAACACCCACCTGTAGATAGGTCACGCTCTGCCTTCCCAGAGCTGTTCCCCAGGGAAGGGAGAGTCACCCCTCAATCACACACCGGCAGCACGAGGGAGGGTCCCGGGATGTCTGAGAAGGGGGCGTCCAGGACATGTGTGCAGACACATGCACACACAGATATGCAGGCATGGCAGACACACAGGTACACACACAGCTATACACACCACACACACACTGACACCACCACCACCCCCTTTCTGTGCCAGGACACTGTGGCTGGGTGTGGAAAGGCAGCTGTGGGGCTGCTCTGAGACAGTGGACACCCTCACTCCAGCCTGCACCACAACTGGCCCACCAGCAAGGAAACCAGCACCTCCCACCCCGGCAGCCTTGGTGCTTCCAGACGTCAGCGGAGACGGCCATGACCTGCCCGAGGACCTGCGCTGGCAGCGGCTCGCGTGCCTACATGCTGGGCTGGCTGGCCAACCCCGTCTCAGCTTCCACGCCGATCAGAAACAAGGGAGAGTGGGGGAGGGGCCGGGGCAGGACAAGGAACAGCTCCAACGCCAAGGACCTCATCCTGGATTCGTCTCCACACGGCTGGGGTGCGCCTATCTCATTTGTCAGAATTGAGCAGCACAGAGGAAGGTTCCAGAAGACAGCGCCAGGCAGACTGCATTAGCCAGGACAACGGCGGCTTAGCAGCAAAGACAGGAAACTCATAAAGCACTCAGGGAAATGTGACCCAGGACGCATGACGTCACCAGAGGAAGCTTCACACCGGTGGGGCAGAGGGGCACAGCAAGGGTCCCACCGGGGCTTCCAGGAATGAGGGATGCAGTGGGGGAAGTGAGCCCTGAGTGGAGTCGGCCTGCAGGACCCTTGGGGACCCCCAGCCCAATTTCCACATGTGGACTTCTTCAGGAGCCTCCATGTCATGCTGAGTCACGTGTGTGTCTGGCTCCTGGACCCTGGGGCAGGGCTCACGTGTGTGTCTGGCTCCTGGACCCTGGGGCAGGGCTCACGTGTGTGTCTGGCTCCATGAGCCTGGGACAGGGCTGACGTGTGTGTCTGGCTCCTGGACCCTGGGACAGGGCTGACGTGTGTGTCTGGCTCCTGGACCCTGGGCCAGGCTCATATGTGTGTCTGGCTCCATGACCCTGGGACAGGGCTGACATGTGTGTCTGGCTCTTGGCTCCTGGCCCAGGCTCACGTATGTGTCTGGCTCTTGGCTCCTGGCCCAGGCTCACGTATGTTTCTGGCTCTTGGCTCCTGGACGAGGCTCACGTGTGTGTCTGGCTCCTGGACCCTAGGACAGGCTCACGTGTGTGTCTGGCTCCTGGGTCAGGCTCACACATGGTGTCTGAATCCCACCGTCAGCACCACAGCCAGCACCATGGGGCTCCCGCTGATCTTTATGGGAGTCTGCATCCTAACCCTTGCCCCAGGGGGCAAAGGTCTCACGTGAGCCTCGGCTGCACACAGCAGACTGCCACCTGCCTCTGGTACATTCAGGAGCTTCTGCCCTCCTGTGTGGGGACGTGTGGGCCACTCAGTTCCAGCCCTGCCAGACACCACATGGACTCAACCGCACACAGGGCACCCTGAGCAAGGAGACCTGTACAGGAGACACCTGTGAACTGCAGGCTTCCCACGACTCGGAAGAGAATGGCGGTGACCCACTCAACAGACGGGTGTCCTGAGGCAGCTGCTCCTTGGTCCCTACTATGCCCCAGGGTGCTGACCACACAGCAGTGAGTGACAGGGCATCTCCTGGGGAAGACAGGAGGTGAGATGCGAGTGTGCTTGTGCACAAGTGCACACGGCCGTGTGTGGTGTCTGCAAGATGGGACGGCTCCACACAGGCTAGTGCAGAGGGGAGGGGGCACTCAGGACACCTGAGGGGAGCGTTGGAGTAGAGCCTGCAGGAAGCTGCAGAGGGCATTCAGGGGCGCCGTGTGCATGGGGCATGGCGGGGGGCAGCGGGTGCAGCCCCACACGCATGACGAAAGCAAGTGGGTCTGTGGCCAGGAGGAGCTGCAGGAGGTAACGCTGGTGTCATTGTGCTCCACCCCACATGAGACACAACTCATTTCCATCACTCATACCCACGCTGGGTACACTTCCCGCCCGCCAGTCACTCCACAGCCGTCCTGGTCACCACATTGTCACCCTGCTATGGGCTGACAGTTCCTGCCCGCCAGTCACTCCACTGCCGTCCTGGTCACCACATTGTCACCCTGCTATGGGCTGACACTTCCCACCCACCAGTCACTCCACTGCCGTCCTGGTCACCACACTGTCACCCTGCTATGGGCTGACAGTTCCTGCTTAGCAGTCACTCCACAGCCATCCTGGTCATCCCACTGTCACCCTCCTATGGGCTAAACAGGTTTAGCTCCAAAACTCAAGCAGATGCTTAATCCCTTAAGTTGTACATCTATGGCAACAGGTTGGAAACTTAGTCTAACTACAGTGCGCAGGAAGCAGGCCTGGTGGGCGCCCTGGGTCTGCAGGCACTGCCCTCAGTGGAGGGTGGGGACAAGGTGACCACCCTGGGTCTGCAGGCACTGCCCTCAGTGTGGGTGGGGACGAGGTGGCAGGCCCAGCAGCTCGCTCTGCCTCCTGCTCTCCATGGGTAGTGGGGGGCTGAGATGAGAGTATGGGGGTCCTGATGTTGGGACGATGCTGGGCATCCTTGGAGAAGCTGAGTGCACTTTGGCCACGGACCTGAAGCCCGAAGTGACCAGCAGTGGAGACGCAGAGTCAGAGAATGGAAGCTGGAGGGGCAGACATGGTGGTGGAGAGAAACGCAGGGCCCAGGCCCCAAGTCTCCGTGGGAGGGAGCAGGGTCACAGGTCTGGTGGGTTGGTTTGCTTATTTGCTTGTGTTCTGCCCCTTAATTTATCACACCTCAGGAAGGGCACGGGAACTCCTAGGGGCCCTGGACTGCTCCAGGCGTGGCACACATGGGAGGGAGGCGGCCCAGCGGCACTGCGAGGCTCACAGCAGCACTGACGTGGGCTCAGAGGACACAGCAGCTGTCCTCAGTGCCCTGGCTGACCCCTGGGCCCAGGTCTGCTGTGGGGGCTCAGGGGGTGTAGTGGCTGTCCTCAGTGCCCTGGCTGACCCCTGGGCCCAGGTCTGCTGTGGGGGCTCAGGGGGTGTAGTGGCTGTCCTCAGTGCCCTGGCTGACCCCTGGGCCCAGGTCTGCTGTGGGGGCTCAGGGGATGTGGCGGCTGTCCTCAGCACCCTGGCTGACCCCTGGGCCCAGGTCTGCTGTGGGGGCTCAGGGGATGTGGCGGCTGTCCTCAGCACCCTGGCTGACCCCTGGGCCCAGGTCTGCTGTGGGGGCTCAGGGGATGTGGCAGCTGTCCTCAGCACCCTGGCTGACCCCTGGGCCCAGGTCTGCTGTGGGGGCTCAGGGGATGTGGCAGCTGTCCTCAGCACCCTGGCTGACCCCTGGGCCCAGGTCTTCTGTGGGGGCTCAGGGGTTGTGGCAGCTGCCCTCAGCGCCCTGGCTGACCCCTGGGCCCCAGGTCTGCTGTGGGGGCTCAGGGGATGTGGCGGCTGTCCTCAGCGCCCTGGCTGACCCCTGGGCCCCAAATCTTCTGTGGGAGCTCAGGGGATGTGGCGGCTGTCCTCAGCGCCCTGGCTGACCCCTGGGCCCCAAATCTTCTGTGGGAGCTCAGGGGATGTGGCAGCTGTCCTCAGCACCCTGGCTGACCCCTGGGCCCAGGTCTGCTGTGGGGGCTCAGGGGTTGTGGCAGCTGCCCTCAGTGCCCTGGCTGACCCCTGGGCCCCAGGTCTTCTGTGGGGGCTCAGGGGGTGTGGCAGCTGTCTTCAGCACTCTGGTCTGACCCCTGGGCCCAGGTCTGCTGTGGGGGCTCAGAGGACACAGTGGCTGTCCTCAGTGCCCTGGCTGACCCCTGGGCCCAGGTCTGCTGTGGGGGCTCAGAGGACACAGTGGCTGTCCTCAGCACCCTGGCTGACCCCTGGGCCCTGGGGCTCTGCTGTTGGGGGTGACTGTAAGCTTGGCTTCCAGGGACCCAGCACAGAGCCTGAGCAAGTGACACCAAGTACGCACTGAATTAGTGTCCCCAAGCTTTCAAACTAGAGTTCCCTCATGCTAAGCACGTGAACACACGCATGCAGGAGGAAAGGAGAGACATGTAAGAGTCATCATCACGTTTGGGTCTGAAACGACCTTCCCAGAGTGGACCCAGCCCCACATGGCCCACCCGCGATGCACTGAGGGCAGGAAGGACTCCGGGGTGTCGTGCCCGCCTGCCCCAGCTGACCAGAGGTTCTGCAGCTCAGTGCCCGGCTGCGGGTCACCTTTCTTCCCCCAGAGCTCTGCCCACACTGGGGGACCCTCTAGGGCCATGTTTATTAAAGCTCCCCTCTGCTGTGGGAAGGAGGACGCGGGACCCTGGTCAGACTCCCTGAGACGCCCCGAGGGTGACCGCAGAGCTTCGGGTTAAGTGGGGATCTCTCTGGGCACAGGGCGCTCCAATTGCACTGGTCCATTCTTGAGGGAGGCCGAGTGCCGGGGCCAGCCTTGGGGCGCAGCAGCCGGGGACCTCGAAGCGTGGACGGACCTGACTCCTCCCTTCAGGGACTCTGGTTCAGAACACGTAGCTGCGGCCCCTCGGCTGGGAGGGGAGCTTCTAGCTCCTCCACAGACTGACTGACAGGTGTCTTCTGCCGGGTCCCAGGCAGCAGGCACATGGCTCGCCAAGGAGACCCCAGCTGTCGCGGTGACCCTCTGCTGACGACCCCTTCCCAGCAGGAGGCCACACGTGCTTTCCCTCGAGCAAGAGCGTGTGGGCCCCGTGGCGTCCGGCGATACTGCTGTGTGCCGTGGGGGTGGGTCACACTGCAATGTCACACCTGCAACCAGAACACACGTCTGTCCACACTCACCGTGCTGTTTTAAATTCACGTACCACGCGTGTCACATGTACTCATTGGAAAGGCAGACAGGAGCTCCACAGGCCTCCCATCTGCTGGTTTACTCCCCAAATGCCTGCAACAGCTGGGCTGGGCTGGGGCCAGAGCCAGGAGCTGGGAACCCACCCAGGTCTCCCGTGTGGGTGGCAGGGACCCGGCTACTTGGGCCATAACCACTGCTGCCCAGGGAGCCGGAGTCGGCAGCAAAGCAGAGACCGAGGCCGGGCACTCTTACGTGGGATGTAGCTGTCCTAACCTGCACCTTACCCACGTGTTTCCTTGTGTACAGCTGTCACTCAGCAGTCGTCCACCTGTACTGGGCATTTGGCTCACTTCTTAGTTACCGGGATTTACCGAAATGGACAAGTCTTTAATTTCCCCGCACTTGGAGACCCGGTATGTGCTCTCCGTGGGAAGACGATGGAGGGAAGGCCATGTGGCACCTCTGTGGGGACACGAACTGCCCACACGGCCTCATGCCACACCACGGCAGCCTCCCCGGGGACCCAGGCGAGCCCCGGGCCACTCCCACCCCCTGCTCGGGCCAACACACCTGTGTGCTGACCATCACACCCCCCTACCTTCTCTCGCTCTTGGCCCCTTCCACCCCAGAGACTTGGGCCCTGGACAGGTCAAGTTCAGCATCTCTGAGACTTCCTCTCCCACAGTTATCAGTGATGACCAAATGACCAGGCAGTGAGTGAGTCATTAGGGAGACAGCAATGATGGGGGCACAAATTGTCCCCAGGAACCAGTGCTGTCCGTGAACTTGCAGAAGCATACTCCGCACACTGCGGGCTCGGGGCAGTGCCCGTGACGTACAGGAAGCACCCAGCGCAACCCAGGGGCTCTCCGCCTCTCTCCTGGTGGAGACTTCCGGAACTGCAATTCCGTTAAGCACCGTGCCGGGACGGCTGCACCAGCAGGCTCAGCTTGGGGACCGGCTCCCTGGGCAACCTGCCTTGGCTTTCAGCTGTGGGCACCGCCACTTGATGTTTGTTTACAGCTGTTACGTATGTAATTGAGAGCGACTGACTGATCGCGATTCTTCCTCTTGTTCACTCCCCAAACACTTCCCACGCTTGCTTTTATCTGTTTGTTCTAACTTTTTCCTGATACAACGGGCACTAACGTGCAAAAATGGGAGAGGCACACTGAGACTATAAAATGCTTCGGAGCCGATCTAAGAAATACAACGTGGACAGACCCCAGAGTGAGTTAAGGAGCAGGCCTGCATTTCGGGTTCCACCCGCTCAGCCCCGGCCATCGAGCACCTGTTGTGTGCCAAGTGCTAGGTGGCGCCGAGCGTGTGCCCTGGGCACGCAGCGGCCTTGGCCCTCCATTGCAGCTCCTCCCTGCCCGCTCCCCGCACACGGCAGTGCCAGGGTCTCCCCACCTCCTGGCTGCTCTATGTGCTGGTCACCTTCACGGCGTCCTCTGAATGGGGAATCCCAGGGCCACGACGAGCAGACGCAGGGCAGAGATGGCGTCCTGAGGACAGGGACAGCCTGGGAACCCCGGGTCCCTCTCGCCTTGCTATCCTGCATCGGCCAGGCTCTCACGCAGAAGGCCGGGTGCCCGTGTGGACTGGAGACTGGCAGGGGAGCCCCTGTTCTGGGAAGAGGCGATCCTGCCCCAGGACCAGAACACGCAAGGCCTGGGCGTGGGGACAGCGCTCACGCTACATGTCTCGTTTCCCCCTGAGAGCCGGCATCACACAGAACACAGGCCAACGGCGAAATTCACGCTGACGACGGACACGCTGGGGTTTTCTCTACTTAGACAGATGTTGAAGAGCATGTAACAAATGCCAGGATAAGTCAAGAGACCACAGAAGGCGGGAAAGCGTCAGACCTTAGCCTGTTAGGGGACGAGCGGCCCCCGTTCCCATGCTGCCTGGGCCCTGTGCATGGGGCAGCTGCTGTGTCCTCAGGAGTTTGCAGCTGACGGTGACTGCACCTGACACAAGGCAATGAGAACTGCAGACGGGCATGAGCCGCTTGGCACTGTTGCACACAGGGACCCCTGCGGAGACTCCACGGGGAGCTGAGGGGACCTGACCAGTGTCACCTCCATCCTCCTCAAGGAAACAGACCCGAGTCTGCACAGCTTCCTTGAGCAAGATGTGCCAGGGACGCTGCTGTCACTTCCCTGCCACATCTGCAGGAGGGGACAACGAATAACGTGTGCAGAGCCTCCCCTGGGCTCTCCGTCCAGGCCCCTCTACCTGTGTCTGCACCTGCAGCTGCGTATCTCAGCCCCACCCACATCTACCTTGATCCATCTTCCTAAAGCATTTGGAGAGAGGTCCCTTTGCATCCCAAGTACACAGAAAGACAATGTTAATGAGTCTTAATTTGGGCTGAACTTACGATTTATGCATAGGAAGGTTTTCAAAAATAAATTCATCTTGTGCCCCCCAAGTCTTGAAGTCACAGAAAGCACGGAGCACTCAGGCAAACCACAGGCCGCCTCCCATTCCCTGTGGTGGCACCGTGAGAGCAGGGCTGGGCCCGCGCTGCCCCTGGCTGCAGGAGAGAGGGAGACTCGTGCCAGCTGGGCCTGGGCTCGGCCAGGGAAGGCGCATTGTGGGACTGCCTCAGTGTGCTCACCCCGAGCTCCTGGAATGCCCGCCTCACTGCACACGGGCGTCCAGGATCTCAGAGAGAAAAGGCACCCGCCCCACATTGCCCTGGGAGGGACAGGGACGCTGCCACCCGAGTGGGCGTGTGCTGCTGAGCCGAGCTGGCGACCCCAGGGGACGTCAGCAAAGGCAGAGAGGCACGGCCAAGACGGCGAGCTGGCCCTCACACAGCATGCTGCGGACTGGCCCGCACAGGACCCCTGTGGCCCCCAACTCCTGCCTCAAGTCTGAGTCTGCGTCCAGCAGCTGAGCGGCTGGGCTGGACCTCGGGGGAGGGGCAGGGCGGGCCAGAGAGCGTTTGGTTTTACAGACTGCAGTTCCCGCTCTGCTGGCATCATAGAGAGAGAGCAGGGGCACAGGAATCCCTGTCTGAGCGCCTGGTACACGGAGCCCTCCGCACAGGACAAACGAGAGGTGACACAAACCCAGACTGAGGCTGCAGGACCCGACCCCGCCCCGCCCAGAACTCCGGTTGGGATCGGATTTTGTGTCACATGGAGAAATCCAGCAAAAACGTTTATGAAAAGCAGATATTACAGTGTACTCGAATTACTTTACATTTGAGCGACATGCTAATGATCATGTCTGAAGAATGTGCCTACTGTGTACACTGAAACACGATGGATGAACAGCATGGAGTGACTGGACACGTGTGCAGATGTAACACACCCAATGAATGCCAGAGTGTGCACATGCATGTAGATGTGACACACCCTATGAATGCCAGAGTGTGCACATGCGTGTAGCTGTGACAC
Organism: Oryctolagus cuniculus; assembly: GCF_964237555.1. Taxonomy (NCBI): domain Eukaryota; kingdom Metazoa; phylum Chordata; class Mammalia; order Lagomorpha; family Leporidae; genus Oryctolagus; species Oryctolagus cuniculus. The sequence continues at coordinate 118,328,417 of NC_091439.1, forward strand.
ACCCAATGAATGCCAGAGTAACTGTGCACATGCGTGTAGATGTGACACACCCAATGAATGCCAGAGTAACTGTGCACATGTGTGCAGATATAACACACCCAATGAAAGCAACAGAGTAACTGTGCACATGTGTGCAGATATAACACACCAAATGAAAGCCAGAGTAACTGTGCACATGTGTGTAGGTATAACATCCAAATGAACGCCTCGGAGTAATTCTGGACACATGTGTAAATGTAACATGTCAAATGAATGCCACAGAGTAAGGACATGCGTGTAGATGTTGCATGCCAAATGAATGCCATAGAGTGCACGTGCATGTAGGAATAACATGCTGAATGAACGCCACGGAGCAATTCCGGACACGCATGTAGACATGAGCCACCTGCAGCTTCAGAAGAGCAATGTGACACCCATCCCACTCTGCACAGTCCTCAGAGTCCACGCAGGGCCAGGCTGGTCCTCAGAAGACAGGGACACAGGACCTGGGGCGCCCTGGGAGGAGTGGCCGTGCCCACTACAAGCCGTGGCGCCATCGCAGGCCTCGTGCGTCACTGGGCACGGCCACCGCCTGTGCTCGCCAGGGAGGGCCGGATGGTGCTCAGGGTGTGCACACGGCACAGCCCTCTGCCTCTCTCCGTGCACGCATCTGTGTAACCGGGCTGAGCAGCTGACGAGAGGTGAGGACTGGTGACCGACACCACTGGGTGGCAGCCCGGCAGCGTCTCTGCACTCCACAGGGAGGCACCCGCCTGACCTCATCCCCCTGCTCAGCTCAGTGGCCTGCACAGCCCCGTCTTGGTCTTGTGGTCCATACCACGCTGCAGGGGGCAGATTGCTGACTCAGCACCTCCCACCATGGTGGAGGACGAGCCTGTGAAATCGGGGGTTCTGGTCAGCTTCACATAGTGAGTGAACATGGTCACCATGCTGGCCTTCATCACGGCCATTCCAGCCTCTCAAGCCAGAGGAGGAGGAAGGAGGAGAGGGGGGCAGAGGGAGGATAGCCAGGTGGGTGGACAGCCAGGGCAGAGGACAAGACGACAGATGACAGAAAGGCAGGTCGATCAGAGACGGGCGGGTCGATGGTAACTGTGTTCCCGGGTGCTCCGAGCGTGGCCTCTGCACCATGACAGCCCACTCCTGAGCCAGTCTGCATAGGTCACACTGGGGCTTCAGGGTATTGACTGGACACCCTGCGTGTGGCTCAGATGTGCCGTGGAGTGGACACAGTGCCCCCAGCAGTCCCTGCAGAGGTGGAGTGGACACAGGAGACATGCTGAGTGCACCCTGCAGCAATGGGGGGCTGACAGCCACACGACCTTTCTGCTGCACCCCCAAAGTCTCCATGGAGCTCGCAAGCAGGTGCCACATCCACAGCCGTCCATGCTGCGTTCTCATTCACCCTGCCTGGTGTCTATGGGCCGAGCCAGTGAGGAGAGATCATTGTTGGCTTTGTGCTTTGGAGAGGCGACTCTAGTGGCCGTTGGGGAGTGTGTGGGAGCCCCAGGCCAGCTGCTGGGATGGGAAATAGTCAGAAACACGGCCATCACTCACGAGCACCCTTTCACAAATGCTCAGTTCTGTTCCCCAGTAGGGAGTGATCTCACCAATGAGGGAAGTTGGACCTCAGCATCCACGCACTGTCCACACTCAGTCTGCAGCGTGAGGAGCAGTACTTGGCGTGAGCATCCGAGGGTGGGGGGACAATGCAGCTGTGATGGGTGTCACTCACGGAAGCTACGATGCAGAATGTGACAGGTGTCACTCACGGAAGCTATGGTGCACACTCTGACAGGTGTCACTCAAAGAAACTATGGTGCAGGCTTCAGTCATCTTTCAGTGGACACTGGGCACTTAACAGGACAGCACCTAGGAGGGGCACAAGAGGGCTTTCTCTCCAAAGGTTGAGAATTTATCAGGAGAAATCAGGTTCAACCGGAAGCTGGGTCAGGGACGTCCTGTGTCTCCTGCACAGGGAACAGGGCTCCTCCATGGGAAGTCAGGACAGTGCAGCCATGGCTGGGAGGGGTGTGTGTGTGTGTGTGAGGACAGCACAGCCATGGCTGGGAGGGGTGTGTGTGTGTGTGTGTGGGTGGGGACAGCACAGCCATGGCTGGGAGGGGTGTGTGTGTGTGTGTCTGTGTCTGTGTGTGTGTTTCAAAACCTCCACTGGAGGGACGGTGGGTGACAGGGGCAGGGGCGGCCGGGGGATGGAGACCCACCCCAACCGCAGCCTCAGGCCGACCGATCCTCCTCCCCGTGAGCCTCCAAGTGCGTCCCTGTCGTCTCCCCATGCGTGACACACGTGGGGGGGCTGGCATCGTGTGTGCAGTGACACGTGGGGGGGGCTGGCATCGTGTGTGCAGTGACACACGTGGGGGGGCTGGCATCGTGTGTGCAGTGACACACGTGGGAGGGGCTGGCATCGTGTGTGCAGTGACACACGTGGGAGGGGCTGGCATCGTGTGTGCAGTGACACACGTGGGGGGGCTGGCATCGTGTGTGCAGTGACACACGTGGGGGGGCTGGCGTCATGTGTGCAGTGACACACGTGGGAGGGGCTGGCATCGTGTGTGCAGTGACACACGTGGGGGGGCTGGCATCGTGTGTGCAGTGACACACGTGGGAGGGGCTGGCGCCATGTGTGCAGTGACACACGTGGGAGGGCTGGCATCGTGTGTGCAGTGACACACGTGGGGGGGCTGGCATCGTGTGTGCAGTGACACACGTGGGGGGCTGGCATCGTGTGTGCAGTGACACACGTGGGAGGGGCTGGCGTCATGTGTGCAGTGACACACATGGGAGGGGCTGGCATCGTGTGTGCAGTGACACACGTGGGGGGGCTGGCGTCATGTGCACAGTGACACACGTGGGAGGGCTGGCATCGTGTGTGCAGTGACACACGTGGGGGGGCTGGCGTCATGTGCACAGTGACACACGTGGGAGGGCTGGCATCGTGTGTGCAGTGACACACGAGGGAGGGGCTGGCATCGTGTGTACAGTAACACACGTGGGAGGGCTGGCATCATGTGTGCAGTGACACACGTGGGAGGGGCTGGCATCGTGTGTGCAGTGACACACGTGGGGGGGCTGGCATCGTGTGTGCAGTGACACACGTGGGAGGGCTGGCATCGTGTGCACAGTGACACACGTGGGAGGGCTGGCATCGTGTGTGCAGTGACACACGTGGGAGGGGCTGGCGTTTTGTGTGCAGTGACACACATGGGAGGGGCTGGCATCGTGTGTGCAGTGACACACGAGGGAGGGGCTGGCATCGTGTGTGCAGTGACACACGTGGGAGGGGCTGGCGTCATGTGTGCAGTGACACACGTGGGGGGGCTGGCATCGTGTGTGCAGTGACACACGTGGGAGGGCTGGCATCGTGTGTGCAGTGACACACGTGGGAGGGGCTGGCATCGTGTGTGCAGTGACACACGTGGGGGGGCTGGCATCATGTGTGCAGTGACACACGTGGGAGGGGCTGGCATCGTGTGTGCAGTGACACACGTGGGGGGGCTGGCATCGTGTGTGCAGTGACACACGTGGGAGGGCTGGCATCGTGTGTGCAGTGACACACGTGGGAGGGGCTGGCATCGTGTGTGCAGTGACACACGTGGGGGGGCTGGCATCGTGGGTGCAGGACAAGCCCCTTCCCCAGACACCCACACTCCCTAGCAGAGGCTGTCCAACTCCCAGCCCCTCCTCTTCCTCTCTAGCTCCCTGCTGGCACCGGGGAAGGCAGCAGAGGGTGGCTCAGGTGTTTGGGCCCTGCCACCCATGTAGGAACCCAGGGCGGAGCTCCCCACTCCTGGTGTTGGACTGGAACAGCCCAGCTGGGCCATTTGGGGAGTGAACCAGTGGACGGAAGTGCGCTCTCTTTCCCTCTCTCTTGCTCTCTCACCAATAAACAAATCTTTAGCAAAAGCAGAGTGAAGTCAGAACAGCGACAGCTGAGCCCTCGCTGGAGGTGGTCAAAGTGCTGTTTCTGGTGGGGACTCCCCACGGCCTGTGTGGCACAGCGCAGCCCGGCACTTCTCTCACACCACGTATGTGCAGCGGAATGGTCCTGAAGCAGTCAGGAAGCGTGCGCGCCCTTTAGCTGCCTCCCGCTGGGAGACGGGCCCATGCAGGCCTGCAGCGCGTGGGGTTGCACGGCCTTGAGAGAGAGCAGGACTCTGCCCTCCGGGTCACTTTCCAGATCCTTCCGCACGCTTCACCACCTTAAGAGTGTTCAAGTTAGGAGCAAGCACAGGAACGCTGGAGCTGCTGCAGAGCCTAACGCCGACACGCAGGCCTGGAGCTGTTACAGAGCCTAACGCCGACACGCAGGCCTGGAGCTGCAGAGTCTAACGCCGACACGCAGGCCTGGAGCTGTTACAGAGTCTAACACTGACATGCAGGCCTGGAGCTGTTACAGAGCCTAACGCCGACACGCAGGCCTGGAGCTGTTACAGAGTCTAACGCCGACACGCAGGCCTGGAGCTGTTACAGAGTCTAACACTGACATGCAGGCCTGGAGCTGTTACAGAGCCTAACGCCGACACGCAGGCCTGGAGCTGTTACAGAGTCTAACACTGACATGCAGGCCTGGAGCTGTTACAGAGTCTAACGCCGACACGCAGGCCTGGAGCTGCAGAGTCTAACGCCGACACGCAGGCCTGGAGCTGTTACAGAGCCTAACGCCGACACGCAGGCCTGCTTCACGGGTCACTGCCTGAGTCTTAGCGTAGCGGTGCAGCTGGATCATCCCCGTGGAAGCCACTGTGGCAGCCTCTGGTGGGAGTCGCGTCACTGCCGCTTTGGCTTGGAGGTCGGGGCGACTCTGTGTGGGGTGATGACCCTCCAGGCCCCCAACTCCGTGGACGTGCACTTTGCTCCGCAGCCACTGCCCCGCCCTGTGTGCGATTCCATCCTTTTAAATTCTCTACCAGAGGCTTTCCTTACTCTCTGGAAACACTGTGTGCGTGTCCCTGACTGGCCACATGGGTGGGTGGCGGGGGCCGTGGAACACGCGTGGGAGTGAGGGCCCCACACCCCCTGCACTGGCTCAGCCGAGGCCACACAGCTGCAGGAAGCCCCGAGCTTACGCAGAGAGAAGGGAAACCGCCAAGAACCTGCGCCAAGTGCTGCGTGTTCATCCAGACCCAGGAGAAATCAAGACTTCCCCAGAACTTTGGACGGGGAGGCACAGACACCGCGGAAGCCTGGGGTGACTCTGCACCCAGATGCACAGGCCCTGGAGCGGCCATGCGGTGAAGGAGGTGGGCTTTCTAAAGCGGCAGCCTCACATTTCACCCGTGAACCCAACGCTGGGTGTCTGAAGCACTCCCGTGGTAAACACGCACACACACACATGCGCACACACATGTGCACACATGCACAGTGCCGCAGCTGCCGCCCTCACCAGGGTAACCTCTGCTATCACAGCCGTGTCCTGCTTCCTTTCCCAGAGACTCCGCCTGCGCCCCATGTAAGCACACATTCCACCCTGCGGACCCCTGCTCAAACATTCGACCTCTTGGGCTGAGGCCCCTGCACCCCGCAATGGGGTGGGGCTCACACGTGTGCCTCTCGCTCCTTGTTGGGAGCGCAGCGTCCTGGCCTCTGCCCCACTCACCGTGCTGTGAGCCTCCACTGCCCAGGGTCCCCTGGTGCAGGAGTCCCTGTCCCCAGAGATGGCCCTCCCGCCCAGCCCCTACTCCTGCAGCTCCTGGATGTCCACGGAACGAGTCCCAGGTTCAGCGTCGGGTCAGAAGCTGAGTGAACTTTATCAGGGTGAACATGTCTGTGGGGGAGTGCAGAGCACAGAGTCTGCCACTTCACCCGTCCCCTGTGTGCACGCCGGGGCGTCAGACGTACCACGCTGCCAGGGACACCGGCACGGCTTCCACCTGGGAGCCCTGAGACCACGGAGCAGGCGCCCCAGCCCACCAACCTCCCGTCTGCTCTCTCCGCATCTAATTCAATGAAGGCCAGCTGATTAACCCTGCCCTCTCTGGATGGTCCTTGCTGCTGCATGCGCAAAGTCATCGCCAGACCCACGGTCACCTCGATTCCCTCCTGTGTTCACTGCTGGAAGTTTCAGAGCTTTGTACACTTAAAAGGATGACTTCTTTGGGAATTAGAGACAGAGAGAGAGGCACAGAGAGGCCAAGACAGACAGACAATGATATCCCCATCTGCTGGTTCACTCCCCAAATGCTCACAATAGCTCCTGGCTGGAGTCAGGAGCCAGGAACGCAGTCTGGGTCTCCCGTGGAGGTGGCAGGGACCCAACTACTTGAGCCGTCACCTGCTGCCTCCCAGCGTGCACATTAGCGGGAAGCTGGGCTCACTCGGGAGCAGAATTGGGTCTGAACACAGGCCCTTCCCACTGGCTCCTGTCCCTAGGACACGCCTTTCCCGTTCCTGTCCCAGCATGTTGGAGCCTCCTTCATGGGAGGGGAAGAAGGTCTGGGGTGTGGCCCAGATGTCTCCTGCAGGTGCACCCAGGCCCAGGTGAGGCTGCTGCAGGGGGCCGGGTTCCTGGCCCTGGGCCTGTCACTCACCGACAGGGCGTGCTGAGGTCTCCCCGTAGCTCTGCCGGTTTTACTGGACACTAAGGCCTGAATGGTGCTTGGAGAACTGAGTGCTGCATCCCCGTGGGATGGGATCAGAGCCTGCAGGTGTCGCGGTGAGCCTCTCGATGAAGAGTTCACCTCCTGTTCCTAATTTCCTTGGCGTTTTAGCACACAAGGTGTGAGACTTTGACAAAGGTCCTTTGTGAATCAACTGAGAGTACAGGTGTGGACGTGTCGTCTGGCCTGGTGGGTAAGACACCTCTTGGGCCTGTGTCCCATGTCAGGTGCCTGGGTTCAAGTCCAGCTCTGCTCCTGACGGCAGCTTCCCACCCACACAACCCTGGGAGGGGCAGATGGTGACTCACACAGTCGGGTCCCTGCCCATGTGCGAGACGCCAGTCGGGTTCTGGCTCTGTGTCAGTCTGGCCCAGCTCCAGCTGTCGCAGGCTCCGGGGGGAGGGTGAATCAACGGATGGGGGCGCTCTGTCAAATGCCATTTGTTTTAACCGAGACCTTCAGGTGCTTTGTCCTCCCTTCTGCGATTCTCCTTCATTTTCCTGGAGCGAGCCTTGCTTGTCTGAGGCTAACCCAAGGGGCTGGGTTGGCTCCTTCATGGACGGCTTTGCGCCTGCCGTTCCTGTTCTGATCTCTGATCAGACTTTGGCGCCAAGGGATACACTAGGGAAGAGCCCCTCCCCCTTCTGCTCCCTGGAAGTTTGGGAAGCGCTGGTGTTAACTCCTTTCCCTGTGTTTGCTGTATTTCACCAGCGCAGCCTTTCTTTCTTGGAATGCTGACACGGCATGCTCACACCTGCTGTGTGCCTGTGAGAGTCCCAGTTAGCCAGTATGGCTGACTTTCAGCCCAGCGATCGGTCCATGGCTCCTGGGTTGTCTAACTGGGTGTTTATTTGTCCACTGCACTGTCCACAGGCTGTTCTTTTTCTGTGGACAGTGGGACTGCCCCAACTTTTTTTTTTAAGATTTATTTATTCATTTGAGAGGCAGAGTTACAGAGAGGTCTTCCATCTGCTGATTCACTCCTCTAATGGCCAGAGCTGGGCCGATCTGAAGCCAGGAGCCAGAATCTTCTTGGGTCTTCCACACATGTGCAGGGTCCCAAGCATGTGGGCCATGTTCCACTGCTTTCCCAGGCCATAGCAGAGAGCTGGGTGGGAAATGGAGCAGCCGGGACTCGAATTGGCACCCATATGGGATGCTGGCCCTGCAGGCGGCAGCTTTACCCGCTACACCATAGCGCTGGCCCCTGTTCCATTTCTGGATCCTGGTTGTTTATGCCTTCCTCTCTTTGTCCATGCAAGCAAAGCTTTGTGAAGGCTTTGCTCTTCCCCTAGGCTCACTCTGGGGGTGTTCATGCTGCCTTGTTTTGTTTTCACTCTCTGCTCCATCTCTGTGCCGCCTTCCTTCCGCGCTGGCTGCTTCTGGTCAGTGGCGCCATCCGGTCAGCTGGTTTCCCTTGGCTTCCCTTTGCTTCAAGGTAGGTGAGCTCACCCGTGGCAGTCTGTGAATCCCGACCGCCCGCTGTGCGCTCTCTTCCCCAGCTGTGACGTCCCCTGTGGCTTCCTTGGACCTGGTGCCAGCTTCCATGTGTGGCCGTCTGACCTCCACACACCGTGGATTTCCCAGCATTCCTTGTTACTGATTCCTCGCTTCACTTCACTGTGGCACAAACACTGTGTGATAAAAATGTTTCAGGTATGGAGACTTGTGTTCTGGCCTAACACGTGCTCTGGAGAATGTTCCGTGTGCACTCAGAGGCACGGAGACCTGTTACGGGTGCACTGCCCCGTGCTCATCCGCTGGACTGGCCTGGTTCATGCTGGTGTTCAAACCTTCTGGTGGCTTTGGTTTTTCGCTTTGTTTTCTTTTGCATCGACCTTCAGGCATTGGAAGTGGTGAATTCAAGCCTTCAACTACTACTGTAGAACTTTCCTTTTCTTCCATTCTGTTTAATATTTATTTTTATTTTATTTGAAAAGCAGAGAAAAATAGAGAGGAAGACAGAGACAGAGAGACAGGAAAAAATCTTCCATGTCTGGTCCACTCGCCAAAGACCCACGAAAGCAGGGGCTGGGCAGGGACTGGCAGGAGCCAGGAGCCTGCGACTCGATCAGGGTCTCTGCTGTGGGTGGCAAGGACCTGAGTGCCTTGGCCGTCACCTGCTGCCCCCGGGGTGTGCATCAGCAGGCAGCTGGATGGGAGGAGCAGCTGGGACTCAGTCCCCAGCACTCTATGGGCGCCCCGGGTGGTGTCTGAGCTGTGGCACCGAGCACTGCGCCCTTTCTCCAACTCCGCTGATGTTTGTGCTGCACATCTGGGCTCTGTCTCGTGGTGCACATGCACACACAGGGCTCTGTCTGCCCCAGGAACTGACCCTGGCATCAACATGCCCACGTCCACCATCCCTCACTCCCCCACTATGGCCTTATGCATTCAGGTTTTGTTTTTGCTTACCGAACTCTTTCATCTTTCCTTTTGTGTGTATGTGTTTAAATATTTTATGGGCAAGGTCAGGGTGTTAAATATAATCCTAACATCCTACAGGTAGCCTAGTGTAAGCTAATACAGTGTTGAAAAATCTGCTCCCGCACGGTACTATCTCTCCCTGTTGCTATCACAAATTACGTTTATGCTTGTGTGCTCCACTATATAGACACACAGAACGATGGCTTATGCATTTGTCTTTGAATTTTTTAAGGTGATTTTCATCTACTTGAAAGGCAGTGAGACAGAGACAGAGAAAGCAGGCAATCTTCCACCCACAGGTTCACTGCCCAAATGCCCACAGGAGCCCGGGATGGGTAGCGTGGGGGTCAGGAGCCCAGAACCCCATCCGGGTCTCCCATGTGAGCAGCAGGGGCTGGCGCATTTGGGCTGTCACCTGCTGCCTCCCAGGTGCTGGAGCAGGGAGCTGATTAGAGGCAGTGCCACTGGAATGCACACTGGCCCTGCAGTGAGGGACCGGGCACGACATGGCAAGCAGGGGCTGGCCTTCTGCACAACGCCTGCCTCTGTGCCCCCATTTCTGTGGCAGATGCAACGTGGAGTTACAAACCCAACCGTAATGACACCGGCTTCCCTAGGGTCTTTCTCCTTACCCAGCCCTGAGTTACTGCCGACGGTCTTCTTCCAGCCTGAAGGACTGCCTCCGGCACTTCTCTTAGCCCAGGTCTCATCCTCCTCGTCTTCGCGACTCTTGCAATGTCTTAATTTCTCCCTTATTAGGCAGAGCTTTTTGACCCACTATAAACTTGGTTGACGTATTTTCCTTTAAGCAGTACACTTATAAAATTCAGTTTCCTTCTGGCCTGTTTGGTCGCAAGTTGGGGCTCCACATGCGAGCCCCCTTGTGTGTGCCAGCCCCCTTTCTCCTGCGGGGTCCGGATTTCCCTTTGCTTCCGCCGCTGGCATCGGGAGCCACTGGTGGGCCTCTCTGTGTTTGCTCTACTTGAGGGTCTTAGGTTGGTAATTCACGTTACTTCCCCAAATGTTCCGAGTTTCGGCTTTTGTTTCTGCAAATGTGCCTTCATCCCTTGCTCTCCTGGGACTCTCATCAGGCGTGTGCCGGGCGCTGCCGGGGCCCAGGCCTCAGGGCTCGGTGCTTCTCCGCAGACTCCCTGCCCGCTGTGGTCACACGGCCAAGTCCGTGGACTCTGCCACACTCAGGTCTGAGTCACTGCGCAGAACTCTTTTCTTATTTTACATTCCTTCTGCGGAATTATTATTTGTATATTTATAATTCCCACCCCTTTGGCTTTTTAAAAGAGATTTATTTGAATGTCAGAGTTAGAGGGAAAGAGACAGAGTGAGAGAGAGGGAGGGAGAGAGCAAGAAAGGGAGAGAGGTCTTCCATCCAGTGTCTCACTCCCCAAATGACCACAACAGCCCCAGGCTGGGCCAGGCTGAAGCCAGAGCCAGAGCTTCCTCCAGGTCTCCCACGGGGTGCAGGGGCCCCAGCACCTGGGCATCCTCCGCTGCTTTTTCCAGGCCATAAGAAGGGAGCGGGAGGAAGTGGAGCAGCCGGGACTTGAACCAGTGCTCACAAGGGGCGCCAGCTTTACCGGCTACACCATAGCGCTGGCCCTTATCCCTCTGTTTTCACTCACATCTGTCACTTCATTGGTTTCCCATTGCCTTTAGTTTCTGAGCATGTTTAAGGCAGCTGTTTAAGAAACACTTCCCCAGGAAGAGTGATGCCTGGCCCCCTCAGCAATGGTCTCTTTCGATTACTGTTCTTCCAAACGGGCAGCCCTTCCCTGCTTCTTCTTAAGCCTCTGGCCTCCGCTCTGGCAGGACACCTGTGTACTGTGAGTGGCCGCTCTGGTCTCCCCCTCGCCGTGGCTTCTCGCCGCTGAAGGCTGTGCAGTCTGCTCCGTGCCTTTCAAACCCAGCTTGGTAAAGGCCGTGTCCTCTGCCGCTTGTGGCCACGGAATTCTCTCAGCTTCTGGCAGCCAGTGCTTTCACAGAGATCTCACTGCGTGTCAGGAGCTTAAGGCAAACACGAACACCTCCCAGGCCTCATGGATCCCCCGGGGCCGGGGCTTCTTCAGGACCTGGCCGGCTGGTGGGGGCGCCGGGGATCTGGCTGAGGTGTGACTTACGAAGCAAGCAGCTAAGGGCACTGTTCAGAGGTCTGAGGACAGCCACACGTCCACCCTCTCTCAGTCCCTCTGTTCTCAGATAAATAAAGCAGCAACTTACTAAAAATAACAAAAAAGCACACACACACATACACACATACATAAACACACACAGACACATGCATACATACACATACACACATACACACACTCAGATATACACAGAGATACACACATGCAGATATACACACATATTACACACATACACACATGCATATACATACACATACACACGCATACACACACACACACGCACATACACACGCACACACACACGCACACAGTCGTGAAGGCGGTCTCCTGCCCTGCTGCCTGAGGCAGTGGCCCAGACCTTCTCTCTCCCAGGCTGCCGCTGAGCAGGTGGTGTGGACCCTGCTGCTTTGCCATCACACCTGCACTCCATTCACGGCACCTCTGCACCTCACGCGGCAAACCTGTGTAAGTCATGGTATAGCCATCACAACTGAAGCTTCACGTTGTACGGCTCTACACCTCCCATCACACCTGTGCAACCTGTGTCCCATTCACGCACCTGAAGCACACCTGTGCGCCTTATGTCACAGGGCACCTGTAACCTTGAGGCAGAGCTGCGCACATTACACTGCACGTGTGTGCACCTCTGTAGGCAGCCTTTGGACAAATCAAGGCCCGTCTTGGCTTGTGGAGTTCTTGGGATAAGAAAGTCACACACTCCCATCCGGAAGGAGGATGATAACCAAGAACGCTCTGTTGAAGTTATCTGTGCCACCAGAGGCCCCGATAAGTTGCTTACGTCTGTTGTTATCTTTTGTGCTTCTTTGTGCTGGTTATGTATAAATACCACCGAGACACTGGAATGAACGAGCCTTGATCAGCCTGGTTGTCCTGGCTCCATTCTCTGCGATCGCTCGTCTCTCTTTTAGGTCCCTCTCCCTCCCTCAGGTTCCGTTCGACTGGCGCGGCTGGCCCACACACACCTCGACCTGCCCTTCAGAGCCACAGTATCAGGCACGGTGGCGCTGACGGCTGCACCTGCGTGGGGCACGGAGACGCGTGTTGCTCCCCTCGGTGAGAATGAATAAAACACTGTATAAAGAACCCGCTGCAGGGAGAGGCTGTGCCTCTTCTTACGCGTTCAGGACTGATTGTGACGCATCTGTACAGGGTCTGGGTCCAGGCACACGTAGTGCACAGCAGCTGCGCGCTGTGGGCATTTGGTTCAGAAAGTGGCGAGGGTTAATCATTTGAGATCCTGCTGGCGTCCCCAGAGCAGATGGCCACGCGTGGTGCAGGGGTCAGAGGGGGGAGGCAGCGCGCGCCAGTGCAGGGAGGTGGCACTTCCCTGCAGGTTCCCCCGCTGTGCTTCCTCTCACAGCCCTGACCACGCTCGCTGGCACTTACAGATATGTCAAGGCCGACACAACACTCAGTGGCCGACCTGGGGAGCTGGGAGGAAGCTCAGCCCAGTAAGCACTGCGGACTTCACCAGCTGCAGCCAGGCAAGGGGAGGGCCTGTGTGTACAGCAGCCATGGCCTCTGACGAGGCAGGGGCAGCCTCACTCGGCCTGCAGCTGTGGGATCTTGGGGCACAGTGCGCCTTGCTCGGCATCAGCCACACGCGCCGGAGGCCCAAGGGCCAGGGAAAGCAGGCAGAGTGACACAGGTGTCCCAGGGATGGAAGCCGTGGGCCCTGGTCGGGAGAGCACCTGCAGGACGCAGACACACAATGCACGGGGCTGCTCCAGGCTGCGCAAACAAAACCCAGCTCTGACACTAGCTGTGCATGCCTGCTCCGTCGGGAGCTGGGGGATAATGACAGAACGGGATACGCCGTTCTATCAAGGCAGTGTCAGACAAGGCATGTCGGCGACGCTGTCTGACGCGGTTCCCCAGGTACCATGCAAGTCCTCGCAGAGACCCCTTCTCAGGGCAAAGCTGAGGCTTGCCTAAGAGCCAGGAACTCATCCAGTTCTGTTGGAGGTGGAAACAGTGAAAGATGAACCTAGGGATTACCTAAGCCACACAGGGCAACCCTGAGGGGCCTGGTGTCCCGCCCCATGAAACCACTAGAGCAGCTGAGCACCGTGAGCCACCGGGGAGTGGGCACGGCTCCCTGAGCAGACGCATTCCGGTTGTTACAGAGGGAGACTCACACGGTCCCCTGAGACACAGACCACACATCGTGGGTCAGAGCCATCAGGTGTCGGCTCTGTGCCAAGGTCCCGGCCCCTGGACAGGCACGGGAGTGACCACTGCCAGGCAGCGATGGGTCACACACCATGGGTCAGGGCCGGCACAGGTCAGCTCTGTGCCAGGGTCACAGCCCCTGCTCCCCACAGGAACCTGGAACAGCGACGTGGCCCATCCTGCTGCTCATGGCACCAGGATCTCCCCTGATGGCGCTGATCCTGGACGGGGCATTCGCAAGGGAATGGCTGCTTTCTCTGGGTTTGCCAGGCTGGGCAGACATAGCTACCTGCAGTCAGGAGGCTTCCGGAGCAGACGGCAGGGAGCCCGGGGGATCCATGGGAAGTGAGGGCTGCCTGAGAGACCAGTGCCCAGCCCCTGCCCTCCCCCTTCACGTCAGCGCCCATACATGGGAGAACAGCACTCAACGGGTTTTAGCGCAGATGACTAAATTAGGGGCTGATGAAAGTTCAGCACAGCCCCAGATCAGAGCAGAGTGTCACGGGGTGACAGTCATTCCCTGCCACTCTTCTGCCACCACACGCACTCACACGCACACTTGTACATGCACACACACATGCACACTTGCACATACACGCACACACTTGCACATGCACATATACACATGTACACACTCTTGCCCATGCACACACAGGCATGCACATATACATGTACACACACACAAGTCAAATATACAACCCACACCCACACATGCACACATGCACAATCCAGAAACACATACATCAGCGGGCAGCAGACATGCAGTGCCCACAGAGCCCTGGGGCTTGGCCAGCAGCGGAGAGGGTGCTGTTCCCATAGGTAACACCTGTCTTTTCCGCGGCCACAGGAAAGACTGGGAGGCCCCAGCTGGCGGCTCAGCCGCAGAAGCAGCCAGAGAGGGGAGTGAGGGCTACACTGGACACACACAGAGGAAACCACGCCGGGCTGGCGTGGAAGGCCAGCTCCATCCCCCAGCCTCAGGGCCAGAACCAGGAGCGTTCGGGGAGATGAGCACCAGGCTCTGCTCCGCTTGCAGCCCTCAGTGGTGGGAAGCCGGTTAAGGTCCCGGGACCCCTCTGGCAATGGCGGGGCCGCACCCTGGCTGCAGCAGAGGCATCAGAGAGCCTGGCGCTTCTGCTGGTGAGGGCTGCCAGACCCCCGCTGGCCTCTCGCTGGGAGGAATCATGCATGTCCCCTACACCCCATGGCCTGGGTGTTACAGGCGTCCCCGGAACCCAAGAAGAAGGAACCGCGGACGGTGACAGCCACGGCGGCTTTTTGGGTTTCTACAGTGCTTTCCTCTGAGACGCCCTCGGGGGAGCAGAGCTTGGAGACACCAGCACAGGAACAGCTTCCTGGCCTCCGACGGCAGCCTCACAAGGCGGGCGTTTGAAGTGAACCTCCCCACAGGGGCTCATCCATCAGCCATGTCACACATGACGTCCACGTCGCGACGGCACCGCTGCCATGAGATTTTACGTTAAATCTACACAGCGCAGCCCCAGAGTACCACAGGGCATCTATTATCAGACATCATTATCATTCTCGAGGAAAAGTCAGATGAAAACCACATGTGAACAACCACATCAAGACCTGATTTTCAGATTTCACACCTGCTCATCCATTAGGTGACGCAGCACAAAGTACCACCGGACCAGCCCAGTGGTCCCTGCAGCCCAAGCTGCCTCAGACAGCGGCAGGTGCGGGTGGCTCAGGAAGACACTGGGCGGCCCACAGTGGCCACTGCAAAAGCCAGGGTGCTGCTCTTCATTGCGGAAGCCACGGTGAGCCTGGACTGCAGCTGGCTTCACCTTCTGAACGTGGCTACGAGAGCCCTGTCACCTCCTTCCACGTTCTCACTGTCACCTCCTTCCACGTTCTCACTGTCACCTCCTTCCACGTTCTCACCCTGTCGATGCCCATGAAGCTTCTGTTCCCAGGACCCCAGGCACGGGGGCCCAGCCGTGTCCCTGCAGGGGCCTGATTCTGAGCTCAGCCCTCTGCAGGAGGTGCACATCCTCACTCTGGCTGCCCCTGCTCTGAGAGCCACGTCTCTGCCTGTGGGGCGGGAGCCACACCGACGCTGTCACTGTGTGCCGTGAGCGACCACAGTGGAACCACAGCTCCTTCCAGGGCTACCTCTGAGAGAGGAGCGACCTCGCTGTGGGAATCTCAACAGAGAGGCCCTCCTGACCTCTGACCTCTGTGACCCTCTCTGACACGAGGGGGCCTCGGGCCCCTCCTCGGGGCAGCCTGCAGCTCACCCTGCAGGACGCCCTGATGAACCACACTGCCCTCGCCCCTCCCTGTGTCCCTGTGATGCCCAGGCCCATGGGTGTTTCTACACCCATGTGGGTGTACGGAGGGTGTTGGTATGTCTGTGTGTGAGTAGGAATGTGTATGTGAGTGCGTATGGGGGGTCTGTGTGTATAGGGGTGTATATGTGTGTGTGAGGGTCTGTGTGTGTGTAGTTGTATGCATATGTATGTGTGTGAGGGTCTGTGTGTGTAGTTATATGCATGCGTGTGTGTGTGAAGGTCTGTGCGTATGGGTAGTTGTGTGCATGTGTGTGTGAGCGCCGCCCTCACTGGGTCCCCCAGTGCACTCATGGTTGTGAGCCCTGCAAAACGTCCCCCAGAAGTTCTCCCCCAGCACATCCCCACAAAAACCTCTCTTCCTTGAATCTGTGAAAACTGTGCTGCAGAGTCAGACACGGATCCTCTGCTGCAGCCCTGGTCTTGGTGTCACCTCCATCATCCACCCCCGGGTCAGGGTCGGACCACCCAGCCAGGACCTGGAGTCCACTGCAGAGCCAGGACTGCAGGAGGCACCCCCGAGAACGGCACCTGAGGACCCACGCGTGGCCCTGTCCTGCTGTGGCACAGGGACCTCTGGGCATCGCCGACAGTGCCGGCCATGCTTGTTGCAAGTCCTCTGAACCGTCCACAGAGCTGACATTCTCCAGGTTTTTCCTTTTTAAACCAGCAGGGGAAAGACCGTGCTGCTCGTTCACAGCGTTTAACAAAACGCAGAGTGCAGCGAGAGGCACTTGGGTCAGGAGCCGTGCCGTGCCGTGCCGTGCCAGCGCTCAGGTAGACGTTCATTCCTACAGAGCCTCAGACAACGGGCAGGGCCTGCGAGAGGGAAGTGGCACTCGCAGGGCTGAGGGCCAGCACACACTGCACGCCAGGAGTTCTGCTCCTAGAAGCTGCGCTGCACACCAGGGCCACGAGGGCCATGCGGGTCCCAGCACCAGACGCTGACCCCAAGCAGGATTCCCCCAGGCTTCTTCTCAACAAGGGTAGCTGGCTCCTATGAAAGCTCTGTAAGAACGGGTTAGGAGACACTCAGACACACACACAGACACACATGTACACAACTACACACAGAGACACACATGTACACAACTACACACATACATCACACGCACACAACTACACATGCACACATCACACGCACACGACTATACAGACACACATGTACACTACACATACACACAGACCCTCACACACACACACACATTCAACTACACATACACACAGACCCTCACACACAGACACACATGCACACAACTACACACACATACACACACATGCACACTACACACAGACCCTCACACACACACATGCACACAACTACTCATACATACAGACCTTCACACACATACAAATGGATATAACTACACATACACAAACCCTCAGACACATATGCATATAACTACACACAGACCCTCACACACACATGCACACAACTACTCATACACACAGACCCTCACACACACACATTCAACTACACATACACACAGACCCTCACACACAGACACACATGCACACAACTACACATACACACAGATCCTCACACACACATACACACACATGCACACAACTACACACACAGACCCTCACACACACATGCACACAACTACCCATACACACAGACTTTCACACACACATGCATATAACTACACACACAGACCCTCACACACACACATATTCAACTACACATACACACAGACCCTCACACACACATGCATATAACTACACACACAGACCCTCACAGACACATGCACACAACTACTCATACACACAGACCCTCACACACACACATATTCAACTATACATACACACAGACCCTCACACACAGACACACATGCACACAACTACACATACACACAGACCCTCACACACACACATATTCAACTACACATACACACAGACCCTCACACACAGACACACATGCACACAACTACACATACACACAGACCCTCACACACACACGCATGCATATAACTACACACACAGACCCTCACACACAGACACACATGCACACAACTACACATACACACAGATCCTCACACACATACACACACATGCACACAACTACACACACAGACCCTCACACACACATGCACACAACTACCCATACACACAGACCTTCACACACACATGCATATAACTACACACACAGACCCTCACACACACACACATATTCAACTACACATACACACAGACCCTCACACACATACACATTCAACTACACATACACACAGACCCTCACACACACATGCACACAACTACTCATACACACAGACCTTCACACACACACGCATGCATATAACTACACACACAGACCCTCACACACACATGCATATAACTACACACACAGACCCTCACACACACACATTCAACTACACATACACACAGACCCTCACACACAGACACACATGCACACAACTACACATACACACAGACCCTCACACACACACATATTCAACTACACATACACACAGACCCTCACACACAGACACACATGCACACAACTACACATACACACAGACCCTCACACACACACATATTCAACTACACATACACACAGACCCTCACACACAGACACACATGCACACAACTACACATACACACAGATCCTCACACACATACACACACATGCACACAACTACACACACAGACCCTCACACACACATGCACACAACTACCCATACACACAGACCTTCACACACACATGCATATAACTACACACACAGACCCTCACACACACACACATATTCAACTACACATACACACAGACCCTCACACACACATGCATATAACTACACACACAGACCCTCACAGACACATGCACACAACTACTCATACACACAGATCATCACACACACATACACATGGATATAACTACACACACACAGACCCTCAGACACATATGCATAGAACTACACACACAGACCCTCATACACACACACATACACCCCTATACACACAGATACCCCATACACACTCACATACACATTCCCACTCACACACAGACATACCAACATCCTCAACACACCCACATATATACACATACCTACTCACACACCTACACACACATCCATACCCACCTCACCCATATTTACCAATATATACTCACCCCCTCACACATCCATTTCCTCCCCCCCACATCCACACCTAAATCACTCACATACACACACCAACACACATACACATCCATGACACACACTCACACACATCCATACCCCCACACCCATACATACCCTGACACACACACATACCCACATATCCTCACACACAACCTACATCCACACACCCCCACACTCACCCACACACACTTCCTCACACACATTCACCCACAGAAACACAACCCACACATCCACACACACACATCCATACTCCCCACACCCATACTTACTCAGATACACACACACACACATCCATTCCCCCAGACACTCACACTACACATCCTCACACCCACACATACTCACAAACACACAGACACACAACCTTTGAAGATGCTAAAATAAATGAAGCAAAAACAGGTGTGATCCTTGAGACAGCACCATAGCACGGCTCTGGGTAGGAGCAGGGCTGATAAACCGTCTCCTGGGTATGTAATTACACACTTGGCCAACTCCTCCCAGCCCCAAACAGGAAGGAAAACGCATGTTCTAGAGCTGACCAACTCAAGAGCGAGCCTGCAGCCATTTCCACTAGTGTCAGCTGTGAGACCACCCCACTGGTCAGGGGCTGTGAGACCACCCCACTGGATGGGGGCTGTGAAACCATCCCCACTGGATGGGGGCCATGAGACCACCCCACCGGACGGGGGCTGTGAGACCACCCCTGCTGGAGGGGGATTGTGAGACCACCCCTGCTGGACAGGGATTGTGAGAAGCACCCTTGCTATGGGAGCTGTGAGACCATCCCTGCCAGAAGGGGCTGTGAGACCACCCCCACTGGACGGGGGCTGTGAGACCACCCCCGCTCGATGGGGCTGTGAGACCACCCCACCGGATGGGGGCTATGAGACCACCCCCGCTCGATGGGGCTATGAGACCACCCCACTGGATGGGGGCTGTGAGACCACCCCACCGGATGGGGGCTGTGAAACCACCCCCACTCGATGGGGCTGTGAGACCACCCCACTGGTCAGGGGCTGTGAGACCACCCCACTGGACAGGAGCTGTGAGACCACCCCACTGGATGGGGGCTGTGAAACCATCCCCACTGGATGGGGGCCATGAGACCATCCCTGCCGGAAGGGGCTGTGAGACCACCCCACTGGACGGGGGCTGTGAGAGACCACCCCACTGGACGGGGGCTGTGAGACCACCCCCACTGGACGGGGGCTATGAGACCACCCCTGCTCGATGGGGCTGTGAGACCACCCCACCGGATGGGGGCTGTGAGACCACCCCACCGGATGGGGCTATGAGACCACCCCCACTGGATGGGGGCTATGAGACCATCCCTGCTAGATGGGGCTCTGAGACGACCCCTGCTGGATGGGGCTGTGAGACCACCCCACTGGATGGGGCTGTGAGACCACTCCTGCTGGACAGGGATTGTGAGACACACCCCTGCCGGACGTTCCTGGAGTCCTTGGCCTCCAAGGTGCTGGAGCCACATCCCTGGTGTCTCTGTGTTGCTCCTGGCTTCCAGACCATGCTTTCTTATGGTAGAATTCACACACAGGAGGGAAGCACACATGACACCCAAGGGCAAGGGGCAGCCACCAGCCTCTCGTCTCTCCCAAGGCACTGCTTGTGCCGGCAGCCGTGGTCACCACTCACGGACTCAGTGGGAAGGGTTGGCCACCTCTGATGGGAGCTGACATGGGACTCACACGGGCTCCTCCTGGGCAAGCAGGGGTGAGGACCCGTGGCCCAGTGTGGGTGGACGCTTGTCCCAGTCCTGGGTGTAGGCTGCCTGGGGCCTGGGCATGGGGCACGTGCTGAATCCTCCTGGTCAGGCCTGGCGCCCTAGCTGCATCTTGCTGGCATCCAGCTCGTCTGCCCCAGGAAGAGCCGGAGTCTCCATCTGTCCCTGACACCTGTGCCAGGTAGAGACAGACCCCTAACGTGCAGCGTCACCAACAGGCTGTGACCAGGACCCCAGGGACTACTGGGTTTCATGTGGCTTTCCTCATCTCAGGAATCACAGCTTGTAAGAAACGCTGGCTTGAAAGGGACCACTTCAAAACCACCTCGAGCACCTTGGGCAAAACTTGACTTTCTGTGTGCGGATGAAGTCCAGTGCTGGGGGTCAGGGGCCGGGTCAGCAGCAGGGGT
Organism: Oryctolagus cuniculus; assembly: GCF_964237555.1. Taxonomy (NCBI): domain Eukaryota; kingdom Metazoa; phylum Chordata; class Mammalia; order Lagomorpha; family Leporidae; genus Oryctolagus; species Oryctolagus cuniculus. The sequence continues at coordinate 118,349,386 of NC_091439.1, forward strand.
AGGAGCCAGTCAGCAGCTGGGTAAGTAGCAGCGGTAGGAGCCGGTCAGCAGCTGGGTCAGCAGTGGGGCATGAGCGTGTTGTCCCATTGCTCTGTCAGCAGCAGAGCCAGCCGTGAAGGGCAGGGCAGTGTCCGAAGCTCACAAGAAGGCCAGGCCAGCTGGGGCAGCAGGACGGCCTGGGGTTTCAGCTCTGGTGGGTGTTTCCATGGGACTGACACTCAGTGGAGACGCTGACGTCCAGCTCTGGGGCACTCAGGGTGTGGGGAGTGCACGCACACAGATGTGGGGGAGCCCGGGGGTAGGTCCTCCCAGAGTGCATCAGGAGCTGACATGACCCAGGTCCACGAGGAGTAAAAGCGGCAAGGGGGGAATGATTGCACACAGAATCATGCATGTGCACACAGACTGACACATGTGCACACACAGGCACACACATGTACAAGGCACACATGGAATGCACACCACACGTAGACATACTCACAGATCTGCACTCAGCACACACATATGTACACATGCCCATGTGCCACACAATGCGCACACACACACACAGATGCATGTGTATACTCACACACACGTACCACGTGCACAGAAATCCACACACAGACTTGTCAGCAGAGTCCAGCCTGCACAGAGGCTCGTAGGCACAGGACCAGTGACCTTGCTGACCAACAGGGCCCCCGAGTCTCGCACCCTTAGCCGGCTGACACAGACTGAAAACGGCAACACTGAATGCGCTGAGCACGGCCCACGGCTGGTGGCAGAATCAGGGTCTCCTCCCCAGCACTGAGACGGCCGACGCTGTGGGGAGATTCCCGGGGCCTCAGGCAGGCGTGAAGCTTCCTGGAGAGCTCGTCACCCCTCTCTTTCGTGGGGAGAGGTCGGAACCGCAGCCCAGGCCTGCTCCAGAGCACAGCTCGGTGCTGAGCGCAGGGCGACAAGCTCGGCACACGCACAGATGGCTGGGACGCTGATTCCTCGGGGCCCGCCTTGGACTCAGCGACTCCGACGCACAGATGACCAGGATGTTCTACACCTGAGCGCTGTTAAAGTCCCACACGTGTTCTGGGGCCGGCGTTGTGGCTCAGCAGGCCAGCCAGTGCCCGTGCAGCTGGCCACAGACATCAGGCCAAATCGCGTTCAAACCACAGCCGAGTGTCCCTTCACTAAAAACATCTGTGTACAAGCGATTTCTCTTCGTTTGAAATGGTGATCATGGTGTGAGTCGGTGGACAGCAGGCCTGCACCGCCCACACAGCGAGACCCACCAGCGGCATGTCTCCACCCCCAGGACCAGGTCCGTTCGCAAGCTCGCTCTTTTCAAACGCCCTCTCGAAGTCTTCTAACCGCACGACGGCACTTTACCTGTTGGCATCTCCTTTGAGATGTGGCCGAGCTCGCTGGGAAATGGGTCACAGGTCACTCGTGACCCAGAGCTGTACCCACTGTGTCTCCCACAGCCAAGCACAGCTACACACTGACATGGAAGCCACGGGGTCGTGTCCTCAGCAGCTGTGTCATCTGCCGGTGTCCTGGTTCCTCGGGGACACCTCCGACCAGGCACATGGAGAGAACAGCCTCCAGGCGACGCGGGGAACAGACATCGGCAGTCAGTGTGGCTGACGCTGGACTGGACCCCGGGGGAGCAGGCACCAGGGGGCGCTGACAGCAAGCCGCAGGGCAGGAGGGTGATGAGTGTGGGGCCTGGGAGCCTTGGGCTTCGGTGCTGCTGGGCGGGAGCCGACGGGGAGCAGGAGACTGCAGGGTGCTTCCTGGGTGAACAGGAGGAGGAGGAGGAGGAGGAGCAGAGAGACGAGCCAGGACGGACAGCCGCTGTGTCCCGGGCAAATCCTGCATCCTCGCGTGGATGTCGGAACCTGCACGGTGCTCAGGGACCTGGTGCCCTCACTGTCCCCTGTTCACGAGAAGCCTCTGCTGTGCCAGGAGGACACGTGCACGGGGTCTTCTGAAGCGACTGGGAAACTCTACTGGACATGGGAGCCCGAGGCGGACCCCCGATGGCTCCAGCAGGCGGGCAGACACGCGGTGCCCCAGGCGAGCTCCCCGCTTCCCTGCTGGCCTAGGCCTGGCGATGGTAACCTGTAACCGAGTTTTCCCATAATGGGAACAATGCCACGTGCTTGTCATGGAACATCCAGACTATAAGAAGAAAGCAGAGAGGGCCGGCCCTGTGGCATAGTGGGCAAAGCCTCCACCTGCAGTGCCGGCGTCCCATCTAGGCACCGGTTCTAGTCCCGGCTGCTCCACTTCCCATCCAGCTTTCTGCTATGGCTTGGGAAAGCAGAACATGGCCCAAGTAGAAGTGGCACCTGTGTGGGAGACCTGGCAGAAGCTCCAGGCTCCTGGTTCTGTATTGGCCTAACTCCAGCCATTGCAACCATTTGGGGTGTGAACTAGCAGACGGAAGACCTCTCTGTCTCTCCCTCTCTCTCTCTCTGACTACACCTCTCAAATAAATAAATGTGAAAGAAAGAAAGAAAGGAGAAAGAAAAAGAAAAGATAGACATCCAGAGATCTATTTCTAAAGAGAAGCACTTTTTACATGACTACATTTTCCGGATAATTCTGGGGTGATTCTAATCTGGAGATGCCGGCTGCGGCAGTTCCCAGGTTTGGCAAATGTCATAAAACCTCGGAGGGACTGTGGGTGATGTCACCGATGGACTCCGGGCGTTTGCCGGCCACTTTCTTCCTGCGGGGCTGAAGGTGACCTCCTGCTGCGACAGTGCGAGCATAAGCGTGCTGATGCTCACTCATCCTCACCACGGCGCCCCAGAGTCCCAGTGCCGGGCACAAAGCCTGCTAACACTCCCGCAGCCTCCGGCGCAGAGAGAATCTGTACCGAGGGAAGGCTGAGCACTCAGCAAGTGTCGTCAGCCTCGCCACAACACTCCTGAGTTTAACAACACGCCAGGGAACTGGACGTCGTCACCGAGCAGAGCCGTGCGCTGGGGCTGCGGTGAGCTCGACTGACCCAGCTTTCCAGCAGAGGGAAGGAAGACGAATCTCTGTTGACTGAACTTGCATTCGCCATGTTAGGAAGGTACTTTCAACCCGAAGAAAAGTGCGTCTCGTTGAGGACGCGGAAGGTCTGGGCCCCGCTGGGGACAGTGTCCGTGTAGACACAGGACACGGCTACGGGCCTGGGGCCTCTCCCGGAGCAGACTGGAGACAAGCACCCTCAGAACCGAACCCCCGGCCACCCGGGAAGCCTCACAGGCGCGGTTCAGCCTGCCTGGTCGGCTCCTCCTCAGGGCATGCAGGCAGCCGGGGTCTTGTCTGTGTGTGGCCCTCGGAGCTCCCAGGTGAACACAGGGCCAAGTCAGAACCTTCTTTGATACTGGCTCAGCAGTGCTGCTGACCACAGGGACCCCAGGGTGCTGTCCGTGGGCTGACGTGTGGACAGCCAGCATTCAGGGCTGGGGACCCACAGGGGTCAGAACCTCGCCTGAGTGTTAGGCCAGAAGCTAGCAGGGTAGCCCCAAGGACAAGGGACTCTGCGGAGGTTGTGGACACAGCAGAAGCCGCCTGCAAAGCCTCAAGGGCCAAAGGCACGACAGTGCCGTCTTCCTCCCTCGCTGACCTGCACACGGGGCACTGGCTCCGCTGCTCTTTGAGGTCCGTGCTGCTGAGTCAGCGGGGCTCAGCCGCTTCTGGGACACAGACTAATCAACACGCCTGCCACACACGTGAATCCGCTGGGAATCAAGCAGCACCACTGTCAGGTGCTTACAACCTCACAGCAACCGGTGAGGGCCTCTGAGCCGAGACGGCCTCATCCGCCCCTCACAGGAAGGCTGAGTAGGGCTGGCCCCGCCTGTCACCACGGGGAGCCCCGCGGGCTCCAAACACCCTGCCCCTCAGCTTCTGATGTGACAGCCACGATGCCTCATCCCCCAGAAAACACCAAACGTGGACGGTGACTGCAGAGATGAGCTGTGGGACGCCCAGAGCGGGGGCAGGCGGTGCCCCCAGTCGCACCCAGGAGTCTTGGGGCCACAGGGACCCCCACGAGCGGGAGGTCTGCTCCCCCCGCAGCCTCACTGCACACCGGGTTTAGCCTCGTGTATGCTAACCGAGAGCTCTGCCTTCCTGGCCCAAGGGTGTGAGACACGGAGCCAGGGCAGCCACAGCGCCGCACCAGCACGAACTGTGGACGAGGGCAGTGGCAGCAACACTGGTGCCACCGAGGGAATGATCTGTGTGGAAACGCAAGTTTTATCAAACATGAATATTCATGATCCATCCAGTAACTGGCAGCGCCGATAAACAGAGCCACTCGAGGCTTGCTTTCAGGTTCCGACAAGGATTTATCTGAACTGGGCTTTGCTTATTCTTCCTGGCATCAACTCCTTCAGCCGGCTAGAAAGACGCTGGGCAGTGACCTGTTCAAGGTCACACAGACAGCAGGGGGCCAGGGCCAAGGTCATACAGACAGCAGGGGTCTCTGGGGAATTTGTCCCCACCCCATCCCTGGCATTCAGAAGGGAGGAGGCCTTGGAGGGGCACAGGTTCCCTCCCCACTCTTACCCATGACCACACCGAGAACCCAGGGAGCCAGGGGCAGCTCTCCCCCTCCAGGGATGGCTCTGCCTGCCGCGGTGTGAATCAACCAGAAAACGACGACGTCACCATCACCTCCCAGGTATGGGGAGGGAGGCCGCTGAGGGCCATCACTGCCCAAAGCCACCTGCCCTCCTGACACCCACCACAACACCAGCAAAGTGGTGAGACGCGGTGGGTTTTGCCATGCACCTGTCACTCACAGGACTCTGCGCTCCGAGGGGGCGTCGCTGTGCAGTGTGTGCCCAGGGCCCTGGGGAGGATGCAGGCCATGTGTGCGAGCAGCAGGCCCTGGCCACAGACCAGCGTGGGTCCTGGACTTGGATAAGAGTTCTCTGCCTGGACACTGCCACAGGATGCATCTCTCGGAAGACGCGTGGACACACCCAGCCACACCCTCACAGGAGGCCACAAGCGGCTCCCACAAACCACCTGTGCGGTCTTCTGGAGCCGTGATTCTGTTGCTGTTGGACTAAGGTGGGACTTCAGGAGCTGGGCTGTCGAATGGGCTTTGTCAGTGCAGCCCCGTGGCACCGCAACGTTAATGTACTGAGAATTCCCTCCCGGGACCCCGCAACACGCCGTCTGGGGCTTGTTCTCTCCGCCTTTCTCATGGCCATGGAGTCTCCATGGGAGACCGAGGCAAGGATGCTTCCTTTGGCCCCAAAGCACACGCAGAAAGTTCCAGAGCATGGAGCAGTGTCCCCGCAGCCTCAGCGTCCCACAGAACAGCGAGGCCCTCTCCTAGGGCTGCACAGAGCAGGGAGCAGTGTCCCCACGGCCTCAGTGTCCCACAGAACAGCGAGGCCCTCTCCTAGGGCTGCATAGAGCAGGGAGCAGGGAGCAGTGTCCCCACGGCCTCAGCGTCCCACAGAACAGCGAGGCCCTCTCCTAGGGCTGCACAGAGCAGGGAGCAGTGTCCCCACGGCCTCAGCGCCCCACAGAACAGCGAGGCCCTCTCCTAGGGCTGCACAGAGCAGGGAGCAGTGTCCCCGCAGCCTCAGTGTCCCACAGAACAGCGAGGCCCTCTCCTAGGGCTGCACAGAGCAGGGAGCAGTGTCCCCGCAGCCTCAGTGTCCCACAGATGACAGCGAGGCCCTCTCCTAGGGCTGCACAGAGCAGGGAGCAGTGTCCCCACGGCCTCAGTGTCCCACAGAACAGCGAGGCCCTCTCCTAGGGCTGCACAGAGCAGGGAGCAGTGTCCCCGCAGCCTCAGTGTCCCACAGAACAGCGAGGCCCTCTCCTAGGGCTGCACAGAGCAGGGAGCAGTGTCCCCACGGCCTCAGTGTCCCACAGAACAGCGAGGCCCTCTCCTAGGGCTGCACAGAGCAGGGAGCAGTGTCCCCACGGCCTCAGCATCCCACAGAACAGCGAGGCCCTCTCCTAGGGCTGCACAGAGCAGGGAGCAGTGTCCCCACGGCCTCAGTGTCCCACAGAACAGCGAGGCCCTCTCCTAGGGCTGCACAGAGCAGGGAGCAGTGTCCCCACGGCCTCAGTGTCCCACAGAACAGCGAGGCCCTCTCCTAGGGCTGCACGGAGCAGGGAACAGTGTCCCCACGGCCTCAGCGTCCCACAGAACAGCGAGGCCCTCTCCTAGGGCTGCACAGAGCAGGGAGCAGTGTCCCCACGGCCTCAGTGTCCCACAGAACAGCGAGGCCCTCTCCTAGGGCTGCACAGAGCAGGGAGCAGTGTCCCCACGGCCTCAGCATCCCACAGAACAGCGAGGCCCTCTCCTAGGGCTGCACAGAGCAGGGAGCAGTGTCCCCACGGCCTCAGCGTCCCACAGAACAGCGAGGCCCTCTCCTAGGGCTGCACAGAGCAGGGAGCAGTGTCCCCACGGCCTCAGTGTCCCACAGACGACAGCGAGGCCCTCTCCTAGGGCTGCACAGAGCAGGGAGCAGTGTCCCCACGGCCTCAGCATCCCACAGACGACAGCGAGGCCCTCTCCTAGGGCTGCACAGAGCAGGGAGCAGTGTCCCCGCGGCCTCAGTGTCCCACAGAACAGCGAGGCCCTCTCCTAGGGCTGCACAGAGCGGTCAGCAGGGTCTGGAGCACTGTCCAGGACCTGGCGGTGCCAAGAGGAAAGCAGGAATCCATGATCCTCTGACCCCTGAGTCATGGCCCACTGTGGGTCTGAACCGCGTGTCCAGTGCCGGGCCTGCTGTGGGCGTGCAGCTGACCCCTTCCCTCTGGGTACACACTGGGGGGACAGCTCGGGGAGGGAAGGTTGCACAGGGCACCGAGCACAGTGGGATGGGGGGATGGGGGCTCCTGGCCCACAGCACAGTGGGATGGGGGAGTGGGGGCCCCTGGCCCACAGCACAGTGGGATGGGGGGACGGGGGCCCCTGGCCCACAGCACAGTGGGATGGGGGGACGGGGGCCCCTGGCCCACAGCACAGTGGGATGGAGGGACGGGGGCCCTGGCCCACAGCACAGTGGGATGGAGGGACGGGGGCCCCTGGCCCACAGCACAGTGGGATGGGGGGATGGGGGCCCCTGGCCCACAGCACAGTGGGATGGGGGAGTGGGGGCCCCTGGCCCACAGCACAGTGGGATGGGGGGATGGGGGCCCCTGGCCCACAGCACAGTGGGATGGGGGAGTGGGGGCCCCTGGCCCACAGCACAGTGGGATGGGGGAGTGGGGCCCCTGGCCCACAGCACAGTGGGAGGGGGGGAGGGGGGCCCCTGGCCCACAGCACAGTGGGATGGGGGGACGGGGGCCCCTGGCCCACAGCACAGTGGGATGGGGGGACGGGGGCCCCTGGCCCACAGCACAGTGGGATGGAGGGACGGGGGCCCCTGGCCCACAGCACAGTGGGATGGGGGGACGGGGGCCCCTGGCCCACAGCACAGTGGGATGGGGGGATGGGGGCCCTGGCCCACAGCACAGTGGGATGGGGGGATGGGGGCCCCTGGCCCACAGCACAGTGGGATGGGGGGATGGGGGCCCCTGGCCCACAGCACAGTGGGATGGGGGGATGGGGGCCCTGGCCCACAGCACAGTGGGATGGGGGGATGGGGGCTCCTGGCCCACAGCACAGTGGGATGGAGGGACGGGGGCCCTGGCCCACAGCACAGTGGGATGGGGGGACGGGGGCCCCTGGCCCACAGCACAGTGGGATGGGGGGATGGGGGCCCTGGCCCACAGCACAGTGGGATGGAGGGATGGGGGCCCCTGGCCCACAGCACAGTGGGATGGGGGGATGGGGGCCCTGGCCCACAGCACAGTGGGATGGGGGAGTGGGGGCCCTGGCCCACAGCACAGTGGGATGGGGGGATGGGGGCCCCTGGCCCACAGCACAGTGGGATGGGGGGATGGGGGCCCTGGCCCACAGCACAGTGGGATGGGGGGATGGGGGCCCCTGGCCCACAGCACAGTGGGATGGGGGGAGTGGGGCCCCTGGCCCACAGCACAGTGGGATGGAGGGACGGGGGCCCCTGGCCCACAGCACAGTGGGATGGGGGGACGGGGGCCCCTGGCCCACAGCACAGTGGCGGCTGCAGCAGGCTGTGGTGCTCGTGTTAAATGCACAAGTATTACTCACTAATCCCCCGTGCTCACTGCACAGAAGTCAATCAAGCTGTCTCACACTTTACCTAAAGTGAGGACATTCCAGTTGCTTCTTAAGTTGGTTACATTAACACTCTTATTCTTGTTTCATGATGCCTAAGCCACCACCTTAGGATTTGGCAAAATGGAAAATAATGAGATCATTTTGATGCTGTTATTTTCCAAGTAACCCAGTCAGAATGCTCAATGGCAATTTCTAATTTTTATCGTGACTCATTCCCCGGCTCTGATTGCTTCTTCCTCGAAAGACTACTCAAGGTGTATTCTTGTTTTTACAAGATGTTTACTTACTTGAAAGGCAGAGAGAGAGGGAGGGAGGGAGGGAGGGAGGCACAGAGGGACAAAGAGAGAGATTTTCTATCCGTTGGTTCACTCCCCAAATGGCCACAATGGCCAGGGCTGGGCCAGACCAAAGCCAGGAGCCAGGAGCTTCTTCCAGGTCTCCCACATGAGTGCGGGGCCCAAGCCATCTTACGCTGCTTTCCCAGGCACATTAGCAGAGAGCTGAATTGGAAGGGAGCAGCCAGGATTTGAACCGGCGCCCAAACAGTATACCAGCACTGCAGGTGGTGGCTTTACTGCTACGCCAGAGTGCAGCCCCTCAAGTTGTATTCTAAGGGAATCTTCTGCACTCCTTCCCAAACAGAGGCACACATCCCCGTGAGTCAGGGAGCGCGCTGGAGGCTCACTCCACTCTCATCCTGCTGTCTCTGCCACCTGCCCCCAGCCCAGCTCAGATGCTCACAGCACGTCCCTCCAGGTTGTCAGCCGGTTCTGCTTTGGTCTCTCGCCTCGGGAACACCAGCCTCCCACAGTTCCCTGCTGATTCTGTCCACAGACGGCCGTCAGAATGAACTGAGGGGGCCAGCAGGCAGCCACTGCACAACTCCCACAGGCCAGGCACCAAAGGAGCCGCGGAGGTGCACGACGGGTCCCCTGGAGGTGGCTCCTTCCCATTCCCCAGACATGCTAAAGTGTAAGCGTCAGAACTGTGCATTCCAGGGGTACAGAGTGAGCTCTGACATCCCTGGGTGTACCTCGCACGCCCTCCGCGGCTCTTGCCACCACGTGTCTGCCCTGAGGACCCTACAGTGCTCTTGGCATTGCCAGCCTCGGCACCCTGGAGTGCGGTAGCTCACAGCTGTGCCTATGGAGCTCCTGACCACTCTGCTCGCCACCCCACACCAACCCGGGGCCTGGTAACCACCTCTCCCCCCCCACCCAGGATCATGCAGCGTCTGGCTTATCTCACTTAGCATAACATCCTGCAGGCTCACCCATGGTGTTGCAAGGCCTGCCTTCCTTCCTGAGGCCAACCTGGCCCCTGGCATCCCCGTGCAGGCAGAGTGAGGCAGCTCTGCCCCTTCAGAGAGCACTGGGGGCCAGGACCCTGTGTCTTCGGGTGCCTCTCACCTCACCGGCCAAGGGAACCCCACTGGGATCCTGTGATTTCCGTATTTGGGACGCAGTTTTTATAAAATAACAGATTAATAACAACTATTACTCTGCAACTACTGATTTCTTTACGACTGTTTATTCCAACTTTTTTTTTTAGAAGATTCATTTTATTTATTTGAAAGACAGTTACAGAGAGAGGTAGAGGCAGTGAGAGAGGTCTTCCATCCACTGGTTCACTCCCCAGATGGCCACAACAGTCGGAGCCGTGCCGATCTGAAGCCAGGAGCCAGGAGCCTCCTCTGGGTCTCTCACGTGGGTGCAGGGGCCCAAGGACAAGGGTCATCTTCTTCTGCTTTCCCAGGCCATAGCAGAGAGCTAGATCGGAAGAGGGGCAGCCGGGACTAGAACAGGCGCGATATGGGATGCTGGCACTTCAGGCCAGGGCTTTAACCCACTGTGCCACAGTGCCGGCCCCTATTCCAATACTTAAGCCTTAGATTTTCTTTAGAACCACAGCTGCCTGGTCCATCTCTGTATTTCTCCGACAGTGTGATAATTCCTCACAAACAAGGTGCGATGATGGACACAGAGACTGAACAGGCGAGAGTGGACAGGGAAGTGGACAAGAAGTGCACAACAGCACGGATGCCACGAGTGCCCGCCACATCATATTCCGGAATATGGCTGGACCTACGGCTTCCGAGGCCGCCTTGGAACGTGGGCACCTGTTACCCTCTCTATAGAGGGGGCAGCTGCATCCAGCCGAGTCACATATTTGCCCCAGGTCTGTAGCCACAATGTAGACTTGTATGAAAGCCTATCAATTCACAGTCTCATGTCACCAATTCATACATTCCTAATTTTGTATTCCCAATGTACATATCTCTGATATGTTGTTCCTAATTTATATTCCTTCTTAAATCACATATTTTCTATTTGGTGGATTTATGATTTATCTCACTGTGTAAATATTTATAATTTAATGTGAGAATGGTCCATCTGCCAAAAGCACCATGGGCTGCATGAAGATACGGGGGGAGACCGTGAGCTCCAGCAGGAGGAGTGTGCACCTCCCGTGACACCGGCACCGGCTGCCTTCACCACCTGCTCGCCAAGGAGGCCGAGGGCCCCGTGGCACAGAGCCCACCTCCGGGAGGCGTCTCCATCCTGTGCAGCTGAGGTTCTGAGCTGTTCAGGCTCCTGTCGCCTGCTCCACGGCCCTCTCCCGTGCACTCAGGGATGGTGATGACCTTGGACAGGCGGCAGGCATCAAAGCAGACGGTAAATTTGTGCTTTCAGAGTGACACCAGCACTTCTGTCTCTCGTAAGTCAATACAGTGAGGACGATCAATGAAGTGCCTCCCCTCACTCACACTGTACTTGCTGCCGTTCTTCCTGTTTCTAGAAAATTCTCATACATGTCCAGCCCCTCTCCACACGATGCCTCTCCCGAGTGGCGCCCTGTCCACACCTTTAGTGCAAGCTCCTGCATTTCCTGTGTCCATCACGGCCCGGGGCATCTCCCATCCCTGAGACAAACTCCACACAACTCTGGAAAGCGCCGGTGACCCCGGGGCAGCAGGGAAGGTGTTGGTGGTGGTCAGAAGCCAGCAGGCTCTCGGTGGAGCATGGGGTGTCCACAGCATGAACCGAAGATGCACTTCCCTCCGGGAGACTCCCAGGACACTGGAGACACGGGGAAGCCACTGTCAAGAACAAATGCCCAGCACACAGGAGGCATGGGCACGAACTCACAGCACACAGGAGGCACAGGCACGGAATCCCAGCACACAGGAGACATGGGCACGGACTCACAGCACACAGGAGACACAGGCACGAACTCACAGCACACAGGAGACACGGGCATGAACTCACAGCACACATAAGACAGGGGCACAGACCCTCAGCACACAGGAGACATGGGCACAGACCCCCAGCACACAGGAGACACGGGCACGAACTCCAGCACACAGGAGACACGGGCACGCACGGACCCCCAGCAGACAGGAGACACGGGCACAGACCCCCAGCACACAGGAGGCATGGGCACGGACCCCCAGCACACAGGAGACACGGGCACGAACTCCAGCACACAGGAGACACGGGCACGCACGGACCCCCAGCACACAGGAGACACGGGCACAGACCCCCAGCTCACAGGAGACACGGGCATGGACTCCCAGCACACAGGAGACACGGGCACGCACGGACCCCCAGCACACAGGAGACACGGGCATGGACTCCCAGCACACAGGAGACACGGGCACGCACGGACCCCCAGCACACAGGAGACACGGGCATGGACTCCCAGCACACAGGAGACACGGGCATGGACTCCCAGCACACAGGAGACACGGGCACAGACATTCAGCACACAGGAGACACGGGCATGCACGGACCCCCAGCACACAGGAGACACGGGCACGCACGGACCCCCAGCACACAGGAGACACGGGCACAGACCCCCAGCTCACAGGAGACACGGGCACGGACTCCCAGCACACAGGAGACATGGGCACGGACCCCCAGCACACAGGAGACACGGGCACAGACCCCCAGCACACAGGAGACATGGGCATGAACCCCCAGCACACAGGAGACACGGGCACAGACCCCCAGCTCACAGGAGACACGGGCATGGGCTCCCAGCACACAGGAGACACGGGCATGAACTCCCAGCAGACAGGAGGCACAGGGAAGCCACCACCGAGCACTGGGCACTTTCAGAAGCTCTCGGGAAATGCACGCACAGGGCAAATTTCTGTCTTGGTGCAAACCACTCTGTGCACAGTTCTACCGCGGGCATCCTTCGTGGACTTTTGGAAAAGCCCTCTAACATGCAGAAGTGTGAGCCCTTCCTGGAGGCACCACGCCCAGGAAATCCAGAGCCTGCTGCTGCACGCCCTCCCCAGGCCAGCATCAATGGGCGGGGAAGCAATGTGGGTGCGTGTAGTCTGCCTGGACTGCTCCTAACTCGCAGGGTCCCCGTCTCAGATGCACGGCCTCAGCATCTTGAAACTCCAGATCCGAAATCATGAACTCTGAATCACAAGGCGGGTTTTCCACGGGGGCAGGGTGGGGGGTGCACGGTCACGTGGGGTGTGAATATTTCCCTTCTGCGGTCATTCTACACAGACACGTGGGGGTGAGCAGAAGCAGCATTAGAACACACGGCAGGTCCACAAGGGCCTTCAGGAGGGCGGGTTTCTCATGGCTGCCAGTCACACAGACAGAAACACCTGGAACTCAGCCCAAATGTTTGAACCCGGGCACTGGAGCGAGGACTACACACGGCCCAGTGGTGTAACCGAGCCACAGTGCCCGCCTCTGGAGGCTGTGTTGTGGACACAGGCAGCTTTCTAGAATATTCTCTGTGCACTGAGGGCCCCGTCGAAGCCCAGGGTGCCCTGCATTTCTCCTCAGCAGCCACAGCAGTGCTTGGGGCTCTGCGAGGGCTCGTGCAGTGCAGGCAGCAGGGGGAGGGATGTCCAGGGGCGAGATGGGGGACTCATGAACACACAGGTGCGTGGACGCCCGGGGCGTTCGGTCCTGGTGGCACCACAACAAGAAGCCCTGCTGCACCAGGGTTTCTTCCCTGTCTCAGATGCATGGCCACGGCCACGGCCACACTGCTCTACAGCATGCAGCGGAGGCCACGGGGCTCACTGGGCCCCAGCACAAGTCCCGTCATGCCAAGACCCCACACGAGGCTCATCACGGCCAGTGGAGGGCGGGTTAGAGAGCCACAAGGACACGGGAGAGATCTGGGCTTGTGTCCCACTGCCGGGCACGGCCCTCGGCGGCTCAACACAGATGTTAACCGGGTCTCGTATCCAGATCAGGAGGTGCCGTGGTGATACGCAGCTTTAAATTACAATTTTTGGTTTCAGAGTAGTGGCTTCTAACACGAGGGTCAGCTCTTGGACAGTCCCGTGTTGAATTCCATGTTTAGCTGTGTTTCTGGGGATCAGGAGCCTGCCAGGGATTCCAGGGATAATTCTAGTGTGTGCCTTCCTCCACATCCACCCCCACACACCCTGTTTCCAACCCTCAAATACGCTTCCAGTCCAGCAGACAAGCACCATTCAGCCACAAGGAAGCAGACAGCACTGCATCTAGACACCCACAACCGAGGCCGCGACTGGAACACATTCACTCTCCCCGGGAGGAGCACGGAGTCTCACGCTGCGATGCCAGTCGAGTCCTGGCCCTCAGACACCGGACACCGTTTTCTCTAAGGCAGACGGCAGATCAGCGTTCACTCGCACATCCGACGGCATTCTGTGCAGATGCAGAACTGTGGCGGGGCCCCAGACGCCACACGGCACGCGTGCTCCGCCACATTGTGTGTAACAGCGTGGCACACGTGCCCTTCCCCCGTCATATGTAATAGCCATGGCAATGTACTCCTTCCTCCCTTCGAATGTAATGGCCACACAACACATGCACTCCTTCACCCCCCGCCACATCGTATGTAATAGCCACGGCTCCCCTCATTGTATGTAATAGCCATGGCTTCCCCCACTTCATATGTAATAGCCACAGCTTCCCCCACATCGTATGTAATAGCCACAGCTTCATCCCCCCCATCACATGTAATAGTCACACCCCCATCACACATAACAGCCACAGCTCCCCCCCATCATATGTAACAGGCATGGCTTCCCCCCCATCATATGTAATAGCCACAGCTCCCTCCTATCGAATGCAATAGCCACAGCTTCCCCCACATTGTACGTAATAGCCACAGCTCCCTCCATTGCATGTAATAGCCACAGCTTCATTCCCCCCCATCATATGTAATAGTCACACCCCCATCACATGTAATAGCCACAGCTCCCCCCAATGTGTGTAATAGCCATGGCTGCCCCCCATCGTACGTAACAGACATGGCTTCCCCCCATCACAGGTAATATCCATGGCTCCCCCCCACATTGTATGTAATAGCCACGGCTCCCCCCCATTGTATGTAACAGCCAAGGCTCCCCCCATTGTATGTAACAGCCAAGGCTCCCTCCCATCACATGTCACAGCCATGGCTTTCTCCCCCCTCATTGTATGTAACCGCCACGGCCACCTCTCTGACTCAGATGCAGCGTCTGAGAGCTGCCTGCGGGGACACGGCCAGCTCCTCTCACGTCAGAAACCTTGCTGTGAGGAGCAGGGACTGCTGGGCCCTGTGGCTCCCACAGAGGGAAACGGGCGCCGTCCTGCACCCACAGGGCTCACGGTCGCCCCTGCTGACACCGGTGCTGCAGCAGTGCTTGCAGAGTGAGGAATACAGGCTCACAGTCACACATGTGCATGTGTGCACACAGCGACACGGCTGGCACACACGTGCGTGCAGCACCCACACAGCTCGCACAGAGGCACCTCTTCCCTCCTGTGCTGAGTCGGGGCGTGGGGAACTCACCAAGGTGGGACAGGTGCAGGCCAATTAATCTACCTTTGGACACGAGACCCATGCCAGACGGCTAGCAGTGCTGGCAACCCCGGGGAGGAACTGGCAGGTCTGCCCTGCACCCTGCCACTGTCACCTCCAGCTGTCCATCAGCCCGATGCAATGGGAGCCCAGACTGGACACAGAGACTGCTTCCCAGCCCAGCAAGGCAGCGCCGTCCAGGGGCCTGCGTCCCCCTGGAAGCCATGCCCTTGGTCCCAGCACAAGCACAGAAGATCTGGGTGAGCGCTCGCTGAATCACACGGGGCCACACCAGAGGTCAAAGCTCTTGGACTTGCCAAGAACGGCCCTGTGCTCTGGGGGCAAGGGTGGGGCCCGGGGAGCCCCTGAGGGTGCCAGTCTGGTCACTGCCTGTCTGGTTGGCATCTCCAGCTCCCCCCAGCCCGGAGCCTCCTGTTGGAACTCAGGGGCTCCCACTTTGTCCTTGCACATTGTGAGTCTGTGCCGAAGCCCACGTTTGTTCCAGCTCCTTGGAGAAGCCGCCTTTGTCACCAAGCTCTGTCTTCATTCATCTACAAAACACGACCACCCCTCCCCGCTTTCCTTGACTTTGCCTCGGGTGCAGGGCGATGTCCTTGCTCCCTCTACGCTCAGCGAGTTTCAGACGTTGTTCTAGGGTGCTCGGGTGTGGACTTGGATGCTGAAGGCCCTGTGGAGGTGGCTGCAGGCCGAGCGCCGGCATCCAGGATCCTGCCGCATCTCACTACTCGCTTCCCGCTCTGCCGCTCGGCTTCGGAAGGTTGGGTGGGTGGCTGTTTTCATTTACTTGGTTTCTGTCTTGCAAATCTTTGGATCAGAGAGGCACAGGCATTTCTTCAGGTCTGGGAAATCTGACCTGCATTCCTGTATTCCTTAGACTTCGCCTCTCTTCCTCGTGTTCTAATTTCTGATTTCACTCCGTGCCCATGCGTCTCAATTCTGCTTCCATGTCACCCTTCACTTCAGGTTCAAAGGCCTGGGAATTATCCTCACGCCTGTTTCGTAGTTCACCAGTTCTCTTCTCAGCCGTGTCTGATCCACTTACAGCACTGTCTGCACAGCAACGTAAATGCCCCATCTCGTTTCTAGATTTTTTTTTTACGTTAGAGATTTCTTATCAAAGCGTCCCTCATCTTTTAAAAACCTCTGTAATTAGTTTTTTATTTCATTTAAAAAAAAGACATATTTATGGGAAAAAGAGGCAGAGTGAGAGAGTGAGGGGAGGGGACAGTGAGAGACAGATGTATCTTCCATCCGCTGGGTCATTCCCCAAAGAGCTGCGACAGCCAGGGCTGGGCCAGGCTGAGGCCAGGAGCCAGCAGGGTCCAAGCACTTGAGCCATCACCTGCTGCCTCCCAGAATGCATCAGCAGGGAGCCGGTTTGGAAGTGGAGCAACCAGGACTTGAACCTGCCACTGGACATGGGATGTGGCATCACAGGTGGCAGCTTGACCCGCTGGGCCACACGCTGACCTGATAATTCTGAGCGCACTCTGGCTGCTCACCCCCTCACGCTGCTTCTTCCTGCTGTGGAGTGCTCTGTGGTGGGGAGGGGACCCTGGGCCCCCACACAGGCAGATTCTGGAAGGAGGACCCGGGACTCTGCTCTCCAGACCCTCGGTGTCTGTCAGGATCGTCACAGGTTCTGGGGCAATTTCACCCACGGCCCTTGCTCAGCAGGTCGGGGTGGACACAGACTTGGCCTCGCCCAAGCATGCACCTCTTGCTGCAGACTTTCTTGTACGAAGTGCTTCCTCTGTAGTCTCAGGCCACGTTTGTGGCCCTTGGCCTAGATAGGGAAGCTCCCGACTGAGAGAGCTTGATGCCAGGGCACAGGGCACAGGGCACACGTGGATCCTCCACTGGAGCAGAGAGCCTGATGTGTTTCCTCCACTTGTGGTCCTTCCCTACCTCCTGGGGCTCACGACAGCCCAGCTGTGCACTGCAGAGGGCTACTGCAGGCCCCACGTGCCCCCACGTGTGCTCGGGGAGCAGTCACAGGCCCCACACGCTCCCACGTGTGCTCGGGGAGCAGTCACAGGCCCCACGTGCCCCCATGTGTGCTCGGGGAGCAGTCACAGGCCCCACGTGCTCCCACGTGTGCTCGGGGAGCAGTCACAGACCCCACGTGCTCCCACGTGTGCTCGGGGAGTACTGTCACAGGCCCCACATGCTCCCACGTGTGCTCGGGGAGCAGTCACAGGCCCCTCGTGCCCCCACGTGTGCTCGGGGAGTACTGTCAGAGGCACCACGCACTCCCACGTGTGCTCGGGGAGCAGTCGCAGGCCCCACGCGCTCCCACGTGTTCTTGGGGAGCAGTCACAGGCACCACGTGCTCCCACGTGTTTTTGGGGGGTGGGACTCAGTTTCTGCCCAGCTGCACCGGCCCTGTATGAGCACGGTGTCCTCTCCTACTGACGTGTCTGCTGGTCCCTCGAGCCACGGCCACGCTGAGGTCTGGAGGCCAGGCTGTGGCTCAGGCTCCGGCCCTCAGAGGCAGCCCGGCTTGTCCTAACATGCTGCTCTGCAGGTCTCCCACTCAGCACCCAGAACAAACCATTCTTGCCCTAAGCAGGCGGTTCTGAAGGCATAGCCACAGGGAACAAAAGGGCAACCGTGCCCCTTTAAATGCCAGCCCCAGGGGTCTGCAGAGAGGAGGGCTGCGTGGGGGGTGCTGGAGGATCAGCAGAGGTGGGAGGGGCCCTTCTCTCCCGACACCCCCGCAGGCAGTCACAGCCAGTCTGCAAAGGGCACCTTCCGTAGCCACTTCCCCGGAGGTGCTCAGAGGCCCTAAACTCTCAGGATGACTGGGAGCCAATTCAGGGTAGCAGCAGGGAGAAAATCCGCCCCCCAGCCCCGCTGTCACCTGTGGGGAAAATCCTGCGTATCTGGCGTTAAAAACCAAGGGCAAGGTGCTACGAAAACAGTTAAAAGACCCCACTGCTCCCAGTTCTGAGGCGCGGTGTGGTCTGTCTGCCCCCACCCCCACAGCAGGCAGCAGGTGGCCTGGGCTTCGAAGCCAGAAACGCAGAAACAACACAGAAACAACACAGAATCGGCGTCAGAGAGAACGCCTCTCCCACTTTCTGTGGCAGACCGGAAGCTTGCACTTGCGCTGGAGCTTCCCTGGGCCCATTCCCAGGTGCTGGCCGTGAGTGCCCGCCCCGCTGAGGTCCAGCCCTCACAGAAGGCCGGCGGGGCTGGGTGCGCCCCGAATTCCAGCACGCCGAGCGTGCACCATGGCGGCTTATCTCAGGCCTGGGTTTTCACCAGCTGCACAGCACAGACCCCACCCACGGTTATAGTGCACTGGATCTCACATGCGCTCTCCTGAGATGCCAGGAAGGAAGCAGGCAAGCCCTGGAGCTGACGTGCACAGCTGCCCACAGCGTCCCTCCACTGGTCTTGTTAAACAGCAGCTGGTCCCCCCGGGAAAGGGCTGCATGCCCGCCAGCCATTCCCCACGCAGTCGCGCTGTGGCGAGACTCAGTCCTCTGTCACTTCCAGAGCCACCGACAAAAAACACTGGGACTGAGCCTCTTCACAGTTAGACTGGAAGACAATGTCAACGACGGAGACGGCTCCCGGTGACCCCGCGGACACTGTGAGACGGCCCTCGGTGAGCCTGCCGATACTTGTCTGTCTTCCCAGGAGCCGCCGCAGGGCGAAGGGCGTCAGAACTCATCCCTGGGAGCTGCACACGTAGCAGCCACACTGCCCACTCCACCAGCACGCGGGGCGGGGTGGCGGGGGAGTCATAAGAATCATCTCCTCAGGTGAGAGGGGCCATTAACAACCGCCAGGCCCCTAACATCCTCATCTCAGAAAAGCCCAGTCGTCCACGCCACAGGAACCTTGCAACACGCATGTGCACCTAGAGGTGGCCGTCTCCCTTTGATGTACGATTACAATGTTGCATTCTCTGGAAAACGGGCCAGGCCACTGCAGGGACCCGGCAGCCGAGCTCCAGCGCCAGCCTGACATTGCCAGCTGGGATCTTGCTAATTATTCAGTATGAATCCAAACAACCAGCTCTCCAAAGACAATCATCCCGTGGCCAGCAGGTGCTTCCCCCTCGGCTGGCTTGGCCAGGGCAGAAAGGCTGTGAACGGCGTCCTGACACGGAAGAGCAGGCTGGCTGTAGGGTACGCCTCTTCCCCAAGCTAGCACAGGACCCCAGACCCCAGCAGCCGTGCCTCTCTGCGGCAGGCTGGTGAGTTACAGAACAGACAGCTGATTGCAGATTCCACTCCTGCACCAGCCAGCTCCCACTCAGGCTAATCACTTAAATGATTTACAGCTGCATGAATATTCATGCGCCCCTGCCTTTCAAAGGAGAAAGCACAGCTGAGACAGCAGCATCAGCTCTGGAGCCCCCCTCCCCCGCTGGAGCAACTTCGCATGGTGGGGGGTGGGGGGGTTAGCCGCGAGGTCTCCTCTCTGACCTGCGCTGTTCCTGCAGGAGTCCCTGTGTGCCTTGAGCCACTCACTCGTGACTGCCCCTTTTCCTCTCCTGTGACGCTTGTGACACGGCTTCCCGCATCAGGGTCACGGACGCTGAACAGGGGCAAATGACCGTGGGGAGGCAGAGAGGCCCTCCAGGGCAGTGGGGTCCACTTGGGAGGAGTGACCTGTTTCTCCCACACTGCAGACCCCACGGGCAGTTTCAGGTCAGCTGGGATGATGGCTGGGTCCACTGAGTCAGCCATCAACTAGGATGTTCACAGGGATGGACCGAAGTGCATGCCTGGGCCAGAACCCCAGAGACGGCAGAGCAGCCACGCGTCCCCTCCACGTGGGACCCACTGGAGCCACAGGACCCCCCACACACAGCAGCCCCTACTCAGCCACGCGTCCCCTCCACGTGGGACCCACTGGAGCCACAGGACCTCCCACAGCAGCCCCTACTCAGCCACGCGTCCCCTCCACGTGGGACCCACTGGAGCCACAGGACCCCCCCCACAGCAGCCCCTACTCAGCCACGTGTCCCCTCCACGTGGGACCCACTGGAGCCACAGGACTCCCCACAGCAGCCCCTACTCAGCCACGTGTCCCCTCCACATGGAACCCACTGGAGCCACAGGACCACACACACAGCAGCCCCTACTCAGCCACGTGTCCCCTCCATGTGGGACCCACTGGAGCCACAGGACCCCCCACAGCAGCCCCTACTCAGCCACGTGTCCCCTCCACGTGGGACCCACTGGAGCCACAGGACCCCCCACAGCAGCCCCTACTCAGCCATGCGTCCCCTCCACATGGAACCCACTGGAGCCACAGGACCCCCCCACAGCAGCCCCTACTCAGCTACGCGTCCCCTCCACGTGGGACCCACTGGAGCCACAGGACCACACACACAGCAGCCCCCACTCAGCCACACGTCCTCTCCACGTGGGACCCACTGGAGCCACAGGACCCCCCACACACAGCAGCCCCCACTCAGCCATGTGTCCCCTCCACGTGGGACCCACTAGAGCCACA
Organism: Oryctolagus cuniculus; assembly: GCF_964237555.1. Classification (NCBI taxonomy): domain Eukaryota; kingdom Metazoa; phylum Chordata; class Mammalia; order Lagomorpha; family Leporidae; genus Oryctolagus; species Oryctolagus cuniculus. Next base: position 118,369,859 of record NC_091439.1, read on the forward strand.
GGACCACACACACAGCAGCCTCTACTCAGCCATGTGTCCCCTCCACGTGGGACCCACTGGAGCCACAGGACCACACACTCAGCAGCCCCTACTCAGCCACGTGTCCCCTCCACGTGGGACCCACTGGAGCCACAGGACCCCCCACAGCAGCCCCTACTCAGCCATGTGTCCCCTCCACATGGAACCCACTGGAGCCAGAATCTGCTATCCACATCTGTTGCGGCAGCACACAGGAGCACACAGCCCGTGTGTGTTGCCTTTGTTGTTGGCTACTATGTGATGGAGCAGGTGTGTGGAGGTCTGTGTCTCCCGTTTCAGATTCTCGATTCTCAGTCACAGGACCTGACAGCCTTTAACAAAGAAGGGTGCAAAGCAGCCTACACATGAAGCCAAAGCTCAGCAGGCGCATCCCAGTGTGGGAAACAAGGAAAAGTCGGAAGCATCAGAAAAAAGATAATTTTCTAAAACCTTGGAGGGACCTCACGGCCTCACACTTCCGTGTCTCCAGGCAGCATACGGCAAAACCCACTCCTGTCCAGGACACCTCCCGAATCGCCTCCCCATCCTAGAACCGCCGTTTCTCTTGACCCAGGAAGTACCTGGGAGTCAGAACTCTGACCTTTCACACAAAAGTGAAGCCTGAGACTTTCGGACTTCCCACACTGCCTTCCGTGCCCTCTGCCTTTGCTAAACGACCCGGGAGAAAATCCTCCAACTTTGTCACAGCACCCGTCTGGAGCAAGTGTGCCCTGGGAGCCGCAGGCTGAGCCGGCACGGGGGCCTAGGCTTGGGATGGGGGCACAGCCAGGCCGAGCTGGCACTGGGACCCAGGCTTGGGACAGGGGCGCGGCCAGGCCGAGCTGGCACTGGGGCCTAGGCTTGGGACGGGGGCACGGCCAGGCCGAGCTGGCACTGGGACCTAGGCTTGGGACGGGGGCACAGCCAGGCCGAGCCGGCACTGGGACCCAGGCTTGGGACAGGGGCACGGCCAGGCCGAGCTGGCACTGGGACCCAGGCTTGGGACGGGGGCGCAGCCAGGCCGAGCTGGCACGGGGGCCTAGGCTTGGGACGGGGGCACGGCCAGGCCGAGCTGGCACTGGGACCCAGGCTTGGGACGGGGGCACGGCCAGGCCGAGCTGGCACTGGGGCCCAGGCTTGGGGCAGGGTGTGTGCTCAGCATCTGGCGTAGCACGGGGGCCCATGGCAGCCATTCTCGCTCACTCTCCTCCAGTCACTCATGCTGGGTTCTGCACCCAAAGAGGGGGTGGGCTGGCCTGTCCCCCCAGCTCTGGCCAATCTGCCTCTTGCTGCTCACAGCAGACAAGCAGGAACTCTGGTGACGTCACAGCCTCGCGTGCTCACATCTGCTCTAATACACCACGGAAAACCGTGTATCAGCTGGGCTTCCACTGTTCCAGGACAGTTAGCAAGCTACACACACTATAAATGCTTCCCAGTGGGAACCTTGGCTGGAATCTGAGTTTCTGTCCATGCCCCTGTCACCAGGGCTGGCCACAGACTGGTGGCAGCGGCATTGCTGGCCCTGCAGAATCTGAGGCTCCTCGGCACCTCTGACCCCTGTCCATGTCTGGAGCAGACTGGCTAGTGTGCATCAATCAACACAAGCCAGGAGCCATGGCCACGTGGCTGTCAACTCTCCGCTTGAGGCGACCTCCTGCCAGGCTCACCCTGGGCTCCCTCCCCAGTCCTGCAGACACAGACACCGCCCCGACGTTGTTCCACACTCATCTTCCCACGCCCCATGGCAGCCCGCACGTGCATGCCCGCGAGCTACTCACCTTCCGGCTCCCCGCACAGGGTACACTGCGACTCTGCAAACAAAGAGACAGAAAAGTCATTACTCATGAGCCCAGACTGCGGGGGACACAGACAACAGGGCAGGATGTGGGCTCGGCGGCCTCAGGGTGGACATCTCGGCACACAGGCTGGGCCCGCCTGCAGCCTCGGCCAGTGTCCCGCACGTGACGACAGTGACACCCTCTCTGTCCTGCACACAGCAAACACGATTTCACAACTCCTTCCACGCGCTCAGCATACTCGGCACTTAGGGAAGGTGGTACTGGCTACTTTAGAACTCTGTAGCGGCGACTCCAGGCACCGCAACTACGAGCACGAATGTGACACCCTGTGTCAGTGGAACAGCAGCCTGACAAGTGCTGCTTAGTCAGCAGGTCCACGGGCTCAGATTTGGCTCAGCAGGACGGACGGAGCTATCTGAGGACCGTGGTGTTCGCAGTCCCACAGCAAGTTCTGACAGACACACCATGAAGCTAACACTCCAGGGCCAGGCACACCTGTGCGCCACTCCAGCCTCCGTCCACCTGCCCGCAGTACCGGGGCAGGGCTCTGACTGGGACAGTGACAAACCCCATGGAGCACAGGGCCGCACACCAGTGCACTGAACGTGCAAGCCCCTCAGACAGCAGTGGCCTGCACCAGGCCCTCAAGGAGTCCCTGGCCCTCGGTTCTGTCCTGTGCTATCGGGGCCAGAGAACAGATGCCATCTAGGCTGGGATTTCTGAAGACAGGTGTTGGTCACCCTGCAGTGTCCACGCTAGGTCCAGGCAGGCCCAGTCAGAGCTGGCCCAGCCCCTATGGCAAGGAGCAGGCACAGGACTCTGAGGGAAGCAGAAGTAGGTGGACGGTTGGCCTTCTGGGAGCTGAACAGTCCATGGTGGCCTGGAGAGCTCTGGAGGCTCCAGTCCCTTGGTCAGCCTGGATGGACGAGGAGGGACAGAGAGGAGCAGGCTCTCTATGGTGCGGTCACGACTGGCCGCGGGAAGGTGGGGTGGGCCTCTGTGCACCTGTGATCCGCACCCTGAGTCCAGGACTCAGAACATGGGGAAGCCCCACATCTTCACCGTGAGCAGAAACAGCGAATTGCGCACCACCCCCCACGTCTGACCTGGCACATGTGTGACGCTCCCAGGAGAACACTGGGGTAGCTGGCGTGGGCCCTGACACAGGGTGCAAACTGCCCCCAAGCCAGGTAGTGCTGAGTCAGGCCCTCGGGTCCACAGCAGTCCTCCCAAAACTGCGCAGACAGAACCAAGCACCCCTCTCTGATGCCAAGGGGTGTTCACCTCTTTCCCTGTTTCCAAGGCCGGATCCCAGGGCGGCTTCTGGGCTGCACTAGCACACGCCCACGGCAGATAAGGGCTCAAGAGCTCCCGCGTGTGTGTGACTGGAGGGGACGTGTGGAGGACTGGGGCAGGGTGACGGCTCACCAGGGGGTGGCAGGGCTGGGGTGACAGTGACAGCTCACTGGGGAGGTGACACCCACAGCAGCAGCCCAGGTCCCCACGCCCCCACCCCAGGAATGCAAGGGGCTCTCTGCTAAGAAAAGCCTCCTGGAAACGCCATCCCCAAGCCAGAGACACGAGGGGGCTTCAAGAGTGCGGAGCCCGAATACCTCCTGTGGACTGAGAGGCCAGATGTCCGGGCTGCACAGTGGTCACTCCTGAACAAAAGGCTGGGTGCCTGGGACAGCCCCGCTCTGCAGGTCACCACAGCCTTCTCAGCTGAGGCTCCCGGGAGCCCACAGCCAGGGGCAGTTCAGCTCTGTCCCCAGGCCTGACCAAAACTCAGAACAGGAAGAGGAGCAAGCTCAGGGCTCAGGGGCCTGAGACCAGGCAGGGGACACAGCACTGACCACTGCACCCCACAGGGCACAGGGAGAGGCCGCTGGATGGCGCAGACACTGAGACCCCCCAAGCTGGCCCACAGGGGCAGCACCCGAAACAAGCAGGTGGCCCTGTCTCAAGGATCCAGGGCTGAGCTCCAGAGAGAATAAGCCCCAGGCCACCCCAGCCACAAATCTGTCCTCTGTGCTGCCCAGCCCACCTCACACAGGACTTTCCCCGTCTGCCCACGTGGCCTGACGGTCAGCACCTGGCTACTTCCAAAGGACGTGAGCAGGAGCTATGGTCTTGTGTCCACATTGGCTGTGGCTCCAGATCTTCTCAGTGGCCCTCTCTCTGCCAGGACACAGCCCTGTAAAACTGCCCGCCACGGCCGCTCAGCCGCAGCGACCTTGGGAACAAAGGCAGCAGCCCAGCAGCAGGTGTGGCGACGGGCGGCACTCGAGCCCTGAGCACGGCATTTCCTGAGGGACCGTTGGTTCCAGGAAGAGAGGCAGTAAGAACCTGTCCTCTTCGGACATGTTCCAGGGGCCAGCAGGGAGCCTCTGCCCTGGCTGTGGGGTCATCCAGGGGAACGAGGTTTCCTCCCACCGTTGAACGGGAATGCAAGTGGATGACCCCAGGGAGCACTTGAACCTCACCGTACCGCAGTCTCACGGCAGAAGTCAGCCCCCAGACACCAGGAATGGTGGCCAGAGTGTGGGAGGCTCCTGGACCCCGTCTCACTCCTGTTTATGCTGGACAGAGGCCTCCCTGGGAGCAGAGGTGCCTTCCACCATGACTACCTAGGCCCAGAGCAGTGGCCCACGTCAGCAGCGGCCTGCGGACCCCACTGTGCGATGCTCAGCCCTAAAGCCTCCCCGGTCACCTCTGCCAGCAACTCCAGCCACTTTGCAGAGACCGGCCGAATTGTAAGATGGGGGCTGTCCACTGGGGCTTCCTTCTCCCACTCCGCGGCCAAGGCGGGGTCTGCTCTCAGCCCCCTGGGGCTGTCAGACAAAGCTGGCCTCAGGGAGGTGAAACCAGGGCCCACACTGAGTCAGGGGTGAACGCCCCTTCTGGTCCCCCAGCTCCTTGCAACAGCAATCAGGGAAGCGTGTGTGCAAACAGGTGAAACGAAGCAGTCCCTGGTTTAGAGCTGTAACAGGTGGTAACAGCAGAACAGCCTGGGGGCCAGGAGGCTGGGGGAGGGGAAGGAGAACCCCGGCTGAACTGGGACCCTGCTCAGCAGGGGCAAGATGACACCAGCTTTCCTGCCGTTGGGGAGGGGCCCTCGGGCCCTCAGAGCCCAGGCAAGGTGTGAGAAGGGTGCAGCTCCCGCAGGGGCGGGAGGGGGTTGTGGGTGCAGTGAGGCAGGCTCTGGGCCCTCTCTCCTGGGAGGTGGGGCTGGCACTGCAGGCCATGGGGGAGGCAGTGGGAGGGAGCCTGAAGGCTGGCGCAGGGTCCCAGCAGAGGCAGGGACCTCCGTGAGGATAGCGGCAGCGTGGCTTATGGGTGGGTGGGTGGAGTCTCATCTCCTTTAGGTGACCTGAGACTCTGGGGGAGCTGGCAGCTGAGGGCACTGTCACTCATGATTTAAACCGGGCGCTAGGCCCTCTGCCCCACAGAGGGAGCAGTGGGATCCGGACCTTCCCAGGAAGGTTCAAACGCTGGCCAGAGGGTAGGCCCCAGCTTGGGTGTCCTGCAGGTGAGCGGAGCTGCTGCGGATGTGGGGGCAAAACACACCAGCACCCAGCGTCCAGCACCCAGAACCCAGCACCCAGAACCCAGTGCCCATTGCCCAGCACCCAGCGCCCAGCACCCAGAACCCAGCACCCAGCGCCCAGCACCCAGCGCCCAGCACCCAGAACCCAGCGCCCAGCACCCAGAACCCAGTGCCCAGTGCCCAGCACCCAGAACCCAGCGCCCAGCGCCCAGAACCCAGCACCCAGAACCCAGTGCCCAGCACCCAGCGCCCAGTGCCCAGCACCCAGCGCCCAGTGCCCAGAACCCAGCGCCCAGCGCCCAGAACCCAGCGCCCAGACCCAGCACCAGAACCCAGCGCCCAGCACCCATCGCCCAGTGCCCAGCACCCAGCGCCCAGTGCCCAGAACCCAGCACCCAGTGCCCAGCGCCCAGCGTGGGCTGGGAACTGCAGAGCAGCGCCTGCGTCTCCAAGTCCTGCCACACTCGTGTCCATGGCTTCCTCGTCCTTACCCAAGGAACACCCATTCAGAAAATACTCGCAGTGTAGACGGGATGGGGCCGGACCCGTGGCTGAGTCATCCTCGCAGCAGTCTGCCACGGTGAGGGCCGCCCCAGCCCTGTGCAGACCCACGCGGCCATCCTTCCTGGGCAGGGTCCACTTGGGCGCCAGCACGCAAGGGGCCTGGCCCCTCCCACCTCGATCTGCACCAGGGCTGCCTCTCATTTCACTCTCCCGCAGAGGGCCACCCCACATCAGCAGAGGTCCGACCTGGTGCACACTCTCAGGGACGAGCCCTCAACCACGCCTCGCACACTTGGGCCCTGAGTGGGGCGTCCTGCGCATGCACCCTCTGCTGCTGCAGTGCCGGCCCTCACAGCCCTGTCCCCCACAGCTCCGGGACCCCCAGGGTTGGGGTGCACTTGACCTCAGCTCAAGGAGAGAGGGCAGAAAGTGCGGCAGCTCTCCCACCGGAGGCCACTTGGCTGGAACCAGGCTGAGTCCCAGGCTTCCTCACATCAGCCACAGACGTGGAGAGCTGTCCCCTGCACCCTCAGGGGCAGAGCCGGCTGCTGCTGGGACAGGTGGGCCAGCGCAGGCCAGGAGGCCAGCAGGAGGCAACAGGAAGGGCTGGCACCGGCTCCCAGAAACCAGAACTGCACTCATTTCCCTTTGCTCCTCCAAAGGGAACACAGGACTCACTGATGTCCCCTCCCCTGGGGCTCACAGCGCTCAGCCGTCCTCAGCACCTGACGCCCCTGCCAGCAGCCCCTCAACCCCATAACAGGAGCTGGGACCAGCTTCAGACGCCCTACCCAAGCCCCTCGGCCAATGCTGGTGCTTCCCAGGGGGGCTCTGTGCCAGGTGGACGGTGAGAAACGGGGAAGGGTGCCTGGGCTGACCTTCAAACCCTGCCTGGGAAAGCGAGGGGCATGCAGGGAAAATCCAGAGATCCTCAATTACTGCGTTTCTCAAGTTAATGGGAGCAAACAGAAAGCCGGGGATTGATCATGAGAGAGAAGAAAAATAAAGAGAACGAGAATGACCGATGCTGCCTGACAACAGAAAATCCAGACAGAAAAGACTTAAGCCGCCGGCGAAAAGGCACACATGGCACCGCTGAGCTCAGCCCACCTTGCAAAGCAAAGGAGCCCCAGGTGCACGTGCTATGAGATCCAGGGCTGGACGCTACTCAGGGGGCCCCGCGGGCCCTGGTCCTGCCACCTGACTGCCCTCTGACTGTGCCCTGGGCATGAGCAGGCACTGTCACTCCTCCCTCCAACCCTGAGGCCAGCAGGCGCCCAGCCAGGCTGCCTTCCAGAAAGAGGGAAGATTGGCTTAGCACCGTCAGCCACACAGGGACCCCCAAGGGATGCAAGACTCCGAGAGAAATAACACTCCCCTGCCTAGCAGAGGACACACAGGCCAAGGCCTCGGGGAGGGGGGGCAGTGCCTGTGTCCCTCAGGCTGACCCATCCCCAGTGCCCCCTGTCTCCAAGCGTGTGCTGGCCTCTCAGGGTCCCTCAGTGCCCAGGGCTCTGCCAGCAAACTGTGTAAACTGCTTAGGGCTCCCGTGGCAATGAATTTCTGTTGTTTAAGTAAAGCCAAGAGATTTCTGTGCCTGTGAGGGTCACTTCAGGTAAGTTGATGTACAAACAAGTCAGACCCAGTTACAGCAAATCGAGCTGGAGGGAGTCTGGAGGCAGGTCTTCCACCAGCTGCCCTGGGGGAGATCGCACCCCACAGAGAAGCGTGCTCGGACCCGGCACTGCAAAGGGACTTACCGGAAGGACATTCTGACGTGTGACACCTATATTCCTCCCTGCATTTCCGCCCTGTGAAAATTCATGTGTGTGTGTCCCCTCTGAACTGTAAAAGTAAGGCCAGCGTGCACAGCTCCAGCCTGGATTTTTTCACCACTTTCGTGTTTGTCTGATTTAGATCTGCTTCAAACTCGCGCTGAGAAAACCACACAGTTGATTCAAGTCCTTCTCTGTCAAAACGGACGAAGCCCAGGGCAGAGCTTGAAGTGTTTCCTGCTGGGGACAGGCCACACCAGGGGCAGGAAAGGACCCACGCTCTACCTGCTCTCGTGGCCACACAGGCACCTGGGAGTGGCTGCAGCGACTCTGAGGGAGGAGCCCCGGGACTCCTGGCCACAGTGCGCAGCACTGGGGGCGTGGGTGCCAGGTTCGGCATGAATGCTGTACACAAAGCTCTCAAAAAGAAGGCAATGGAATTCTACCCATCTGCAGGTCCCACATGGACGCACCCTAGAACCAAGCCCTCTGGCCGTGAGATCAGGAACGCAGGCAAGGCCTTGCTTAACACGGTTCCCAGAAGCAAAGCCACCTGTCCCCGCTGAGCTGCGTCCTGCAAGATCCATGCGGCAGAGTCCCGACCCCAGCCCCTACAGGTTACGTTGGGGTCACACTCCTCGGAGCAGACCAGGCCCCTGTCCAACATGATGGGCGTGGACAGGAGAGACACACACAGGGACATCATGTGAAGATGGGCAGTGCTACCAGAAGCCACAGAGCTGCCCCACGCGAGGACAGGAGCCCTGCTTCCCCGTGGGGAGGTGCAGGACATGCAGAGCCCTGAGCTGGACGTGGGGCTCCCGGGCTGAGACCAGGCCTCGGTGCCCTGAATCCTCTGTTGTGCCAGTTTGTAAGCAGCAGCTCTGCCTGATGAAGCTCCCCGTGGAATGGTAACCACGCAGGTGTGAGCACGAGAGAAATACCCTGTAGTGAAAGGCTGCCCAGTGGAGAGCCTGTCTTTGCCGGTCTATCTTTGAAATATCTGCCTGCATCCGGGCTTTCGTGCTGCCTTTGCCCCGCACCCCAGCAGATACCTCTGCCTGCTGCTCCAATGCTCAGCACTACCAGTGCACCTAAGATGGTGCAAAAAAGGAATCCAAAGTATGGGCTTACTTTGCTGCAATTTTTTTCATAACATGCAGAAAATGTGTATTATGAAAAATCTATGCATGGGTTTCAAAAAACCAATATACAAACATATAATTTATTTTTGCACAAACTTTAAAAAGCTATTTTCATTTTGTGTGAAGGGGAGAGAGAGACAGAGACGCACAGAGAAATCTCTCGTTTGCTGCCTCACTCCTCAGATGTCTACAACAGCCAGTTTGTGGCCAAGGCACTTGGGAGCCCATGAGCTTGGGAGAAGCCCAAGTCCTTGACCTCACCTTCTGCTCCCAGGTGTGCACCTGCAGGAAGCTGGATGGGAAGTGGGGCTGGGGCTCCCAGGTGTGCACCTGCAGGAACTGGAGGGAGGCAGGGCTGGGGCTGCCCCCAGGGTGTGCACCTGCAGGAGGCTGGAGGGAGGCGGGGCTGGGGCTGCCCCCAGGGTGTGCACCTGCAGGAGGTTGGAGGGAGGCGGGGCTGGGGCTTCTCTCAGGTGTGCATCTGCAGGAAGCTGGAGGGAGGCAGGGCTGGGGCTTCTCTCAGGTGTGCATCTGCAGGAAGCTGGAGGGAGGCAGGGCTGGGGCTTCTCTCAGGTGTGCACCTGCAGGAAGCCAGGTCAGAGTGGCAGGCCTGGGGCTGCCCCCAGGGTGTGCACCTGCAGGAGGCTGGAGGGAGGCGGGGCTGGGGCTGCCCCCAGGGTGTGCACCTGCAGGAGGCTGGAGGGAGGCAGGGCTGGGGCTGCTCCCAGGTGTGCACCTGCAGGAGGCTGGAGGGAGGTAGGGCTGGGACTGCCCCCAGGGTGTGCACCTGTAGGAGGCTGGAAGGAGGCAGGGCTGGGGCTTCTCTCAGGTGTGCATCTGCAGGAGGCTGGAGGGAGGCGGGGCTGGGGCTGCTCCCAGGTGTGCACCTGTAGGAGGCTGGAGGGGGACAGGGCTGGGGCTGCCCTCAGGGTGTGCACCTGTAGGAGGCTGGAGGGAGGCAGGACTGGGGCTGCCCCCAGGGTGTGCACCTGCAGGAAGCTGGAGGGAGGCAGGGCTGGGGCTTGCTTCTCTCAGGTGTGCATCTGCAGGAGGCTGGAGGGAGGCGGGGCTGGGGCTGCCCCCAGGGTGTGCACCTGTAGGAACCTGGAAGGAGGCAGGGCTGGGGCTGCCCCCAGGGTGTGCACCTGTAGGAGGCTGGAGGGAGGCAGGGCTGGGGCTTCTCTCAGGTGTGCACCTGCAGGAGGTTGGAGGGAGGCGGGGCTGGGGCTGCCCCCAGGGTGTGCACCTGTAGGAGGCTGGAGGGAGGCGGGGCTGGGGCTTCTCTCAGGTGTGCACCTGCAGGAGGCTGGAGGGAGGCAAGACTGGGGCTGCCCCCAGGGTGTGCACCTGTAGGAGGCTGGAGGGAGGCGGGGCTGGGGCTTCTCTCAGGTGTGCACCTGCAGGAAGCCAGGTCAGAGTGGCAGGCCTGGGGCTGCCCCCAGGGTGTGCACCTGTAGGAGGCTGAGGGAGGCAGGACTGGGGCTGCCCCCAGGGTGTGCACCTGCAGGAAGCTGGAGGGAGGCAATACTGGGGCTGCTCCCAGGTGTGCACCTGCAGGAGGCTGGAGGGAGGCAGGACTGGGGCTGCTCCCAGGAGTGCACCTGCAGGAGGCTGGAGGGAGGCAGGGCTGGGGCTGCTCCCAGGTGTGCACCTGCAGGAGGTTGGAGGGAGGCGGGGCTGGGGCTGCCCCCAGGGTGTGCACCTGCAGGAGGTTGGAGGGAGGCAGGGCTAAGCTGCCCCCAGGGTGTGCACCTGCAGGAACTGGAGGGAGGCAGGGCTGGGCCTACAACCCAGGCTGAGAGCATCCTGAGCCATGTCTCATACATGTGCCCCTCTGTGAATCCTCTGAGGTGCCCTCATGAAGACCTTGTGTGTCACCAACACTGCTAACTGTCACCACATACACACATTTGTAAGCCACTGCTGTGTACAGAGGACGATGGTTTAGCTGTGGATTACAATGCTGCTTTTTAATGTGTATATTGAGGCACATGCAGAGTGAACCCCTCTGGGAAGCTAACAGTCAACATATCTGCATCCCCAGAGATTGCGTGATCAATACATTCTTTTTGACATAAGCATTTCCCAATAACTCTGAACTCGCACAGAAAACACGATGCCAGGGCTGCTGGATGTGGAGTTAGGCAGCTCTGAGTGGGAGCCCCCAGCCTCTTGCCAGCTGCAGGTTCTTTCAAATGGTCTCTGATTTCTGTGCGGCCACACCCCAGGGCGCCAGCTCCATGCCTTCCCCTGGGCTTACAACACAGGGACAAGACAGAGTCCCTGACCCGCTGGCGGGCACCACAGTCTTCCACTAAACTAAGGGCCCTGGGGGAACAAGCGAGACCAACTCATCTCTAAATACACTGCCTGGCACGCAGAGTCAGTGGATGCACTCAGTGGATGCACTCAGGGGACGCACAGGGACGGTCACAGCAGCAATGTCCCTCATGCCCACCAGTGGACAAACAACAAGGGGGCACCTTGAAAACAGCACGCAACGCGAAACGGAGCAGTCACAAGGGATGGTGACTGCACACACTGACCTGAACACTTGGAAAAGGTGCCATATACCGTGTGTTAACTTTAGCTGAGCTGGTGGAATAAGTGAACGTGTGGATGAGTTGGTGGCCTCAGACAAGCCCCTGCACGGGTACGGAAACGTTTGTTCAATGACAGTGACAATGACCGCAGGGTTTCTATGAGGCTGCACAGCAGCATCTGTGTGTCCGACGCTGGGCCAGCGCAAATGTCTGTGGTCAGCCAGGAAGGATCCCATGACCGTTCCCTGTGCAGGCCCAGCTCGTGGAGCTCATGCTGACCCGTCCAGCTCAGCCCTGACAGGTCACTTAGCAGAGAACAGAGCCGCTGCAAGGCCAAGGCAGGAGGCAGTGTTCTCCCATCACCACCACCTGCAGGCCACGTTGTGGTCACCACCATGATAGCATGGAAGGGAGAACTGTAAAGAAGAGGGCAGGGGATGCCCCCACGGACCCCAGCTGTGTGGCTGCTCCACACCTACAGAGCCAGCGGTCATCCCAGGCCCGTGTCCAAGCTGCAACACCTGCTCTGCAACCCTTGGTGAAAAAGGAATCGGAAGTGTGGATTCACACCTTACAGTTCTTTCAAATCCCAAACCAATGCTTTCCTAGGCAATAAGTCAGAGAGCAGAAGGAGAGTGCAGCCTGGCACCCAAGGCTGACCTTCGCACGGCCCCTCTGCTGCCCCAACAGCTGTGTGACAGTGACCGAGGGCTGGGAACACGTTGTGACCTTAACCCTCTCTTTAGGCTGCAGTGCAATTAAGCAAGCCCACCAGAGGTGAGGATGCAGAGCACTCGGGGTGCTCCCACTTCTGTGTGGCCCCAACCATCCCCCGCAGGAACCTGTGCCTCCACAGACTCCCCTCCCTGCCCTGGCTCCCCGATTCTGGATATTCCAGTGAGGCCACACAACAGGTGGCCTTTCCTACCGGCTTCCTTCATTCGGCGATGCCATCTAGCACATGACCTCGGCTCTGGCCTGCTTCTTCCTTGTACCCTGTGAACTGCCTGCTACAAACATGCGTGTGCTGTTTCCTCTTGGTTCGTGTTTCCAGTTCTGGGCACAGAGCACCGTGAAACTGCTGGTCTTTCAGGACTTCTATGTGTGAATCTTTGTGGACAGCCAGAACGGGAGCTGTGTTCCACAGCTTGCATCCCCACTGACAGTGCTGGAGGGTGGACGCCATGCCTTCATTTTTTTCCCACTAACCCCTGCCAATTACTGGGTTTTAAGCTGTGTTTCCTGCCGACTGCTGATCTGGGGAATCCTATGGTTGGTTCACTGGTCATCTGGGCACTTCCTTTGAAGAAAGGTCTATTCTAGCTCTGTTTCAATTAGGTTGTTTATTCTGAATTGCAAGAGCTATCCAAAGGCCGCGAATGCTACATTGTAGCTCTATCCTGTACCTCTTCTTTCACTCTGGTTTTAGTAATCTGATGTCTCTTTTCCGCATCAGTAAACCAAAGGCTTGACAATTTTACGGAACTTCTCCAAGAGTCTACTTTGGTATCACTGATCCTCTCTCACTTTGCACTGTGTATTTCATGATTTTCTGCTCCACTCAGCTAAGGTGACTGTGACCCTGGATGTGAAAGTGACTTCGCAATGAACCTGTGGGCAAATATCAATTCAGTGAGTAAACTGTCTGCCAGCAGGCCCCGCCCTCAGTGCTAGGCAGTGGCAGTGACCACAGGTCTGGACTGGGCACCACCCTCTCACATGGCCCACCACAGAAGGCACCACAAAGTCAGGTGAAAAGTGAAATCCGGTTTCCCACACCTTCACGACTTGGCAGTTCCTTCGGGAAAATGCACCCTCTGAGGGCAGAGAGCCAGTCAGTCACCCCCGTGGAGTAACTCTGCTTTCCACTGTGCCTTGCACAGACCACCCCACGAACACCACAGCCATTAACTGCTTGGTGCTGCATGCTGATGCCTGCCAATCAACATTAAGAACACAGAAAAAAAGAGAAGTCACTAAGAGAGTGAGAAAATTAAGGGTAACAAACTTCACCGGGTTTTTATTGATGATAACCTTGCCTCCTGTTTCTAGTCCATTCCCTATAGATGCTGGGGGAGTGCACACATGGGATGACAGGGCTCAGGGTCACTGGGTGAGAGCACACATGGCGTGACGGGGCTCAGGGTCACTGGGTGAGTGCACACATGGGGTGACGGGGCTCAGGGTCACTGGGTGAGTGCACACATGGGGTAACAGGGCTCAGGGTCACTGGGTGAGAGCACACACGGGGTGACGGGTTTCAGGGGTCACTAGGTGAGTGTACACATGGGTGACGGGGCTCAGGGTCACTGGGTGAGTGCACACACACACACACACACGGGGTGACAGGGCTCAGGGTCATTGGGTGAGTGCACACACGGGGTGACGGGTTTCAGGGGTCACTAGGTGAGTGTACACACGGGGTGACGGGACTCAGGGTCACTGGGTGAGTGCACACACACACACGGGGTGACGGGGCTCAGGGTCACTGGGTGAGTGCACACACACACACACGGGGTGAAAGGGCTCAGGGTCACTAGGTGAGTGCACACACGGGGTGACGGGTTTCAGGGATCACTAGGTGAGTGTACACACGGGTGATGGGGCTCAGGAGTCACTGGGTGAGTGCACACACGGGGTGACGGGGCTCAGGGTCACTGGGTGAGTGCACACACACACACATGGGGTGACAGGGCTCAGGGTCACTGGGTGAGTGCACACACACACACACAGGGTGACAGGGCTCAGGGGTCACTGGGTGAGAGTACACATGGGGTGACGGAGCTCAGGGTCACTGGGTGAGTGCACACACGGGTTGACAGGGCTCAGGGTCACTGGGTGAGTGCACACACGGGGTGACAGGGCTCATGGGTCACTGGGTAAGTGCACACACAGGGTGACAGGGCTCAGGGGTCACTGGGTGAGAGCACACACGGGGTGACAGGGCTCAGGGTCACTGGGTGAGTGCACACACGGGGTGATGGGTTTCAGGGGTCACTAGGTGAGTGTACACACGGGGTGACAGGGCTCATGGGTCACTGGGTAAGTGCACACACAGGGTGACAGGGCTCATGGGTCACTGGGTGAGTGCACACACACACACGGGGTGACGGGGTTCAGGGTCACTGGGTGAGAGCACACACATGGGGTGATGGGGCTCAGGGTCACTGGGTGAGTGCACACACGGGGTGACGGGTTTCAGGGGTCATTAGGTGAGTATACACACGGGGTGACGGGGCTCAGGGTCACTGGGTGAGTGCACACACACACGGGGTGACGGGGCTCAGGGTCACTGGGTGAGTGCACACACACACACACACACACACACATGGGGTGACAGGGCTCATGGGTCACTGGGTAAGTGCACACATGGGGTGACAGGGCTCAGGGTCATTGGGTGAGTGCACACACGGGGTGACGGGTTTCAGGGGTCACTAGGTGAGTGTACACACGGGGTGACAGGGCTCATGGGTCACTGGGTAAGTGCACACATGGAGTGACAGGGCTCAGGGGTCACTAGGTGAGTGCACACACGGGGTGACGGGTTTCAGGGGTCACTAGGTGAGTGTACACACGGGGTGACAGGGCTCAGGGGTCACTGGGTAAGTGCACACATGGGGTGACAGGGCTCAGGGTCACTGGGTGAGAGCACACACGGGGTGACAGGGCTCAGCGTCACTGGGTGAGTGCACACATGGGGTGATGGGGCTCAGGGTCACTAGGTGAGTGCACACACACACGGGGTGATGGGGCTCAGGGTCACTAGGTGAGTGCACACACACACGGGGTGATGGGGCTCAGGGGTCACTGGGTGTGTGCACACACGGGGTGATGGGGCTCTGGGGTCACTGGGTGAATTCACACACAGGTGACGGTTCTCAGGGGTCACTGGGTGAGTGCACACACAGGTGATGGGGCTCAGGGGTCACTGGGTGAGTGCACACATGGGGTGACAGGGCTCAGGGTCACTGGGTGAGTGCACACACACACGGGGTGACAGGGCTGAGGGTCACTGGGTGAGAGCACACACACGGGGTGATGGGGCTCAGGGATCACTGGGTGAGTGCACACACACATACACTCACGGGGTGACAGGGCTCAGGAGGTCACTGGGTGAGTGCACACACAGGGTGACAGGGCTCAGGGAATAATGTCTGTGTCGTCATAGCCTCCAGTGGCACTGTATGCAGCACGTGAGCCCCCAGGCTACTGCTGCCCCCAAGCTTGGGGAGATCTGCCTTGATGCTGGCAGAGAATGGAGTTACGGAGTGCGTGGTGGGACTGTGGTCTGGGGGACGACCCTGGGCACAGGACTCCCTGGGGGCCACGGGGACGCCACAGGAGCATGGGGCATCAGGGAGAGGGGCACAGCTGGAGCCACTGGGGGAGGTGGGGGTTGCCAGTTTCCCTCGTGTGGCCACAGGGACCCCAAAGCTCACTTCTCACTAATAAGCTGGATAACAGACACCCCTGTGAGACGGGCAGGCAGGAGACGCCGTCTGTCAAATCTGTGCCGGCTGCGGTCAGCAGAAAGACGGAGCGCTCCAGGATGAAGGTCATTTCCTGCTTTCACAGAGGTACTGTGACTGCTCAGCCCCTCCCCTAGTACTCCTCCTGTGGGCTTCCTCCCGGTGATGCCTTCCCTCACCTCCCCTGCACAGCCCCTGCAACTCCCCCCGTGCTGTGGGAAACCCCCAGCCCACTCTTGCTGCCCTCCGCACACTTCCTTCTCCCTTAACTGGAAACACCTCGGCTCCAGCAGCAAGCGCCCTGCGCCGCCTGGTTAGCGCTGCAGCTCCTGCTTCCTCAGGGAGCAGGCCTATCCCCCAGGGAGACCACCTGACCCCGGGAGCAGCACCTTGACCCCAGGGAGCAGCACCCTAACCCCTGGAAGCAGCACCCTGATTCCTGGGAAGACCACCCTGACCCCCGGGAGCAGCACTCTGATTCCTGGGAAGACCATTCTGACCCCAGGAGGCACCACCATGACCCCCAAGAGCAGCACTCTGACCCCAGGAGCAGCACCCTGACTCCATAGGGGAGCAGCACCCTAGGCCCAGGAGCAACCCCAGGGAGCACCACCATGACCCCGGGGAGCAGCACCCTGATCCCATGTGTGCACTCTCCCCACCCCCCTGTGGGACTTGGACTTGGCCCTGTCCTCCAGTAAGGAACAGAGTGACGAGTGGGCCGCGGTGGGCGCTGCGGGCCCTGGGCGATGGCCGGGGTGTGGGGAGTAGCGACCCCGTTCCCCTGCCAGTCCCACAGAGGCGTCCTGTCCCCTGACGTGCTGCCCTCTGAGGAGCAGGGAGAGGGGAGTTAGCGACGGCGCAGACTGCGGTGGACACTCCGAGAGCCGTGACCAACACAGGAGCCACACAGGGACAGAGAAGCACATGCACCCAGCCACGCGTGAGCTGAGAAATCGCCAATCCGCAAAGCGCAGCTCCCGCCACAGCAGAGCCATGGGGGCGCCCAGGCGAACCCCGCGGGAGGCGGCCGTCCTGGTGGCTGCTGGTTGCAGAACCGGTGCTGGCCGCACTGCTGATCTCGGCTGCCTGCCCGAGTCCTAAGCTGCCTTTGGTCAGCTCACATCAACACAAACGTGACTGCCGTGAGGGATGTCCCAGCAGCGTGGGAAGCTCCACCCGCCCGCGTGGTCACAGCCTCTCCTGAGTGCTCTGGAGCCCACCACCTGCCTGAGCTCAGGACAGGAGGGCCCCACGCAGCTGCCAGCCTCGCCCAGGCTCGCGGGGCTGACGGAGGAGAGGAGGAGTGATGAGGAACGGCAGTGTGTCCTTGGGGACCACTGCAGCCTTGGGGGCGGGAAGCCAGGTTCAGGATCCAGACTCACCCACGGGACAAGGAGAGGGTGAGGACTCCGCAACGCGACGTCCAGCACCAGCCCCGACTGCCGAGAGCCACAACACTCCCCCATGGCGCCACGGGCAAGAGCTCGGCCGCCGTGACCTGGGCCATCTGTCGGCTCCCATCTCTTTGAGTCACTGATGTCTGAGGTTATTATTCACCGTGGAAAATACACTGCCACGTTCCAGATGGTGCTTCCTTCCCCGGGCGGGCGGCTCAGAGCCGGGCTGCGGTCAGGGTGAGGCGAGGATGTGAGGCAGCTGTGGGCACCTGCACCATAGCCCCAGCCGCTCTCCTCTGAGACAGGGCGTTTACCTGCCACCCGGCCACGAAGAAGTGGACGCCGAAACCAAGCACCACGCTGTTCACTGACCTCTCTGCACTGGTCACTGCAGACCTGCTGCCCTCTTCCTGCTGCTTTCCATGGAGTGGAGCAGAGGGTGGCCGCAGGCTTAGGAAAGGACAGAGACGTGGCAGAAAACCCCAGGTTGTGGTGGGTGCTTCAGCCAGGGCGAGGCCGCGTCCTGCTGTATGGGTTGCCTGTGGTGCTGAGCCCAGGGACCCCAGGAGCTCAGCCCCTCTCCCCAGAAGCCGCAGCTCCACCCTCAGGGGGCTCTCAGTGCAGCCTCCCTAACTTATGAATATCCTAAGCCAAACATGTTTTTGACACAGAACCTGCTGCACATCACAGCTCAGGGACAGTGCACGGCTGTCTCCCCGGTGGCCATGGGGCTGACCCAGCACCACGTCCACTGCCACTACCTAGCACCATGGGGGATGATGGCAGCAGGCAGCCAGGGAGAACCCCAGGCGTCCACCTCCAAGTGCGGGTCCCATGGGACGCCTGCTGCTTCCACACCCACCTCCGGTCAGAAAAATCCTAAGCAGAACCCCTCATTCGGAGCTCCTGTCTCTAAAACCCCTGGACACAGATACGCGTTTCTGAGCCCAGCGGCACCAGACGGCTGTGAGCCAGTGTTGTATCTGCCTTCCCTCCTCAGGGACAGGGCAGGAGCTGGAGTTATTTCCACGGGGCACACACATCCCAATGGGGTGCACACATCCCCATGGGACACACACATCTGCACGGGGTGCATGCATCCCCATGGGGCGCACACATCTGCACGGGGCACACACATCCCCATGGGGCACACACATCCCCACGGGACACACGCATCCTCACGGGGCACACACATCCCCCCGGGACACACGCATCCTCACGGGGCACACGCATCCCCCCGGGGCACACACATCCCCATGGGACACACACATCTGCACGGGGTGCATGCATCCCCATGGGGCGCATGCATCTGCATGGGGCACACGCATCCCCACGGGACACATGCATCCCCACGGGGCACACACATCCCCACGGGGCACACGCATCCCCACGGGGCACACACATCCCCACGGGACACACACATCCCCACGGGGCACACGCATCCCCACAGGGCACACACATCCCCACGGGACACACGCATCCCCACGGGACACACGCATCCCCACGGGGCACACACATCCCCACGGGGCACACACATCCCCACAGGACACACGCATCCCCACGGGACACGCGCATCCCCACGGGACACGCGCATCCCCACGGGGCACACACATCCCCACGGGGCACACACATCCACATGGGGCACGCACATCCCCTCAGGGCACGCACATTCCCACAGGGCACACGCATCCCCACGGGGCACACGCATCCCCACGGGGCACACACATCCCCACGGGGCACACACATCCCCACGGGGCACGCACATCCCCACAGGACACACGCATCCCCACGGGGCACACACATCCCCACGGGACACACACATCCCCACGGGGCACACACATCCCCACGGGGCACACGCATCCCAATGGGGTGCACACATTCCCATGGGACACACACATCTGCACGGGATGCATGCATCCCCATGGGGCACACACATCCCCACGGGGCACACACATCCCCACGGGACACACGCATCCTCACGGGGCACACACATCCCCCCGGGACACACGCATCCCCATGGGACACACACATCTGCACGGGGTGCATGCATCCCCATGGGGCACACGCATCCCCACGGGGCACACGCATCCCCACGGGACACACGCATCCCCACGGGACACAGGCATCCCCACGGGGCACACACATCCCCATGGGGCACACACATCCCAATGGGGCACATGCATCTGCATGGGGCACACGCATCCCCACGGGACACACACATCCCCACGGGACACACGCATCCCCACGCGGCACACACATCCGCACGGGGCACACACATCCCAATGGGGCACATGCATCTGCATGGGGCACACGCATCCCCACGGGACACACACATCCCCACGGGGCACACACATCCCCACGGGACACACGCATCCCCACGGGACACACGCATCCCCATGGGGCACGCGCATCCCCACGGGGCACACGCATCCCCACGGGGCACACACATCCCCACGGGGCACACGCATCCCCACGGGGCACACACATCCCATGGCTTTAGACACATCCCCACAGGGCACACACATCCCCACGGGGCACACACATCCTCACAGGGCACACGCATCCCCACGGGGCACACACATCCCCACGGGGCACACACATCCCCACAGGGAACACACATCCCCACGGGGCATGCACATCCCCACGGGGCACACACATCCCCACAGGACACACGCATCCCCCCAGGACACACACATCCCCACGGGACACACGCATCCCCACGGGGCACACACATCCCCACGGGACACACGCATCCCCACGGGGCAAACGCATCCCCACGGGGCACACACATCCCCACGGGACACACGCATCCCCACAGGGCACACGCATCCCCACGGGGCACACACATCCCCACGGGACACACGCATCCCCACGGGGCACACACATCCCCACGGGGCACACACATCCCCACAGGACACACGCATCCCCCCAGGACACACACATCCCCACGGGACACACGCATCCCCACGGGGCACACGCATCCCCACGGGGCACACGCATCCCCACGGGCACACGCATCCCCACAGCTTGTCGTGAGTGAGGCACCTGAGCTTGCGGAGGTGCCTAGGGTCTGTCGGCCTCTATCCAAGCCTCAGGTCCAAGTCCGTGCTTGCTGCTGAGTCACGAGCCCTCCCCAGGACCCCGGCCCCCTCTGCAGTCCACCTTCCTCTACAGAAACCCCCCGGCCCAGCCCCTTCTCTGAGGAGTCTGTGGGGCTCCGAGAAGAGGTTTGGCCTGGTGACCACGCCCACTCCACACCCCATTCACGCTAGCGATCCTGCATCCCACATGTGGGCTCACACTAACAGTCGCTCGCTCCATGCCCAGCTCCATCCTGTACACGCCTAGACACGTGCCTCACCCAGCTCCACCCTGCACACCCATGCACACGTCCCCCACTCAGCTCCACCCTGCACAGGTGTGCCAGGCCCATCACCCAGCTCCACCCTGCACATGCGTGCATACACCCCACATCCAGCTCCCACTTGTAAGGACCATCTCCCCTGGTCCCTTGGGAAGCCTGGGAACCAAGCCACAGCTGCCCAACGTGCTCTGTGCCATGACCAGCTTCTCCTCCCCACCACTGTCAGCAGCCACTGCTTGATGGATGTGGGGTGGGCAGGCCTCACCTCAGCTCCCACCACCACCAGTACCACCGACCCCAGCTCTCGCCTCGCATGCCCGGCAGTGCCTTGTGGCCTTCCTGGCTGTGCCTGTGGCCAGTACCCACCACAGCTCACCCAGTCACCTCCCGCTGCTTCATCTCCAGTTGCCAGGAGCTCTGCTCAAAGCCACACAGCACGGTGCTGGGCTTGGGTTTGGCTGAGAACACAGGGCCTCCCCTGCTCCTCTCCTTTCTTCCTTAGAATCTCTGCCCTCAGGGTCAGGAGCTGTGTCTCGGTCGTTTGTGTTCAATCCCCCAGGCCTACCAGTGCCACGTGTGACACCAGGGTGTCTCCTGCATGTCTGTCACGTTAACGTCAGAGAGATGTCTACAAGCCGAGGGCACGGCACTTTCCCACTCCCCGGCTGCCAGCACTCGACTTAAACGGCTTATGGCAGAGCCCACGTGCAGGGCATGTGAGGACCTGGGGGGCCGCCCACATCAGCAGCCCAGCAAGGAGCTGGCCAGGTGCCCACCATGATGTAGACAAGAAGGCGGGGTGTACACACGAGGGAAGTTACTCAGTGAGGTCAGGGTGAAGTTCAACAGCAGGCTGGGCCTGGGGGACACAGTGTTCAGGGAACTCAGCCAGGCACAGCACTGTGGTGCCACTGACACTCAGAGTGGGGTGGGCTTGGGGCGGGGGGAGACTCGGGGAAAGGCAGAGTCTTGGCTCGACAGGAGGGTGCAGGTGCCCAGGCTGCGGGCAGGTTGCGAGTGTGCCTCTGTGGGAGCAGATTGCCAGGGTTCTCAGCACAAGAAAGCACTGGGCTGTGCATATGCTAATTAGCTTAATTTAGCTGTTCGCTCGCGTACATATTTCAAAGCATCATGTTACACACTCTAAATATATGATTTGTAGTTGTCAACTGAAAAATTAACACATTTAAATTAGTGCTGTGGGGGAGCTAAGCATAGAGTGCACTCCAATTAGTGCCGGTGGGGGGGGGGGCCTGGGTGGGCTGTGGTGGGGGTGCTGATGAGCAGCAGCAGCTGTGACCCCCACCGTGAGGGCAGCTTGGACCCCAGCCCATCACCGCAGCGAGCTTTCCTGGGCAGGAGAGAGCCATGCAGAACGCACAGGTGTTGGACAAATCTGAAACCACACCCAGGGGCCTGGAGCCCAGCACCAGCCACTGTCATGACCCTGCCTCCACAGCCGTGCCACAACCTTGGAACACCATAGGCAGGTGAGAAAAGCAGGACCACCACACGGGCCGGCCCTGAGCGTGAGGCTCTGGGACTGACGAGGCGAGGTCCCTGGGAGGAGGTCAGGATGACAGAGGTGGCCACTGTGAGCTGTGATGGGCTCCAGCCCCTTTGGGAGTCTGAGTGCCCTGCGTCTGAAACACAGCTGCACCACTCGTGACGACACGCAGGCTTGGCAGCCGCCGCCTTGTCCTCGGGGAGGAGATGTGGGGTGCATGTCCACTGTGAGGGCAACATGAGGCCTGGGGTGGCCACAAGGCCTGGCTCCCTCTGCCCCCAGCTCGAGGCAAATGGCCCCGGGCCTTGGCCTCCTCTCTTCCAGGGAGCCCCAGGGCAGGTGAACTTTGAGGTGTCTTCCAGGTCAAGGCACCCTGAACCCTACGGTGGACAGCGGCACACCTGTGTCTGCCCAGGTGCTGAGTGCAGGCAGACAGCACTTGAATGCGACCCGGCAGGAGCCGACCCTAGTGGCAGAGGTCAACGATGCCCTGGCCACTGACTGCTGCCCTTACTGTTCCCAGCATGCACCTGGCAATCTCCTCGTGATGCAGGGTTGATTTTATATTTCACCAGGCCACAGGCAGTGACACAGACAGGGACCGGAGGCTGTCTGGCGGCAGCTGGGAATTAAGAGACAGATGGACACATTTCTCTGGACAGAGGCATTTTTGGACAACTGTCATTGGGAGCACAGTCCCACAGCCCTGCCAGGCCCCTGTGTCCTCCTGGGCAGGTCCCACGCGCCCAGTCCCTGAGCTGTCCCAGTGCCCTCCTGCCTCTCCTCCCTGCGGCACCCCAAGGACGGACCCACGCCACAGCCCTGCTCCAGCACATCCGAGCGGGTGCCAAAGGTCAGCTCTCCAGGAAGGACCTGGCCCCGCCCCCGAGCGCCCCCAGACTCTGGCCGTGCGAGTGAAGCATGAAGGGCACTGTGCCTTCACGTTCAGGGCACGGCTTGCACTGGCCTTGTCCTGACAGCTGCAGATTCTGCCCTCGGGTGTGCATCTCCGCGTGGGGTGTGATAGTCGGGAACTGGCCCTGCTGCTGCGTCTGTAGGGAATTCGCTTCTCTCCCAGGGCAACTGGGTGTGGATGCGGGATCCCTGTTTGAACAGCTGAGTCTTCTGTCCCCTGCTCCCAGCCGCCCTGCTCCTGCCCTCCCTGCCCACAGGAGGGAGGCATCTGCGGTGCCGTGGGGTGGGAACATTCCAGCCACCCCTGGGTCTCAGGGACGCGTGTATCATCTGTATCCACGCTGTCTCCAACAGGCCCCCGTGAGTTACATCCTGTGGACACACAGAGAGGGGGACTGTCCTCTCAGATACCCATGAGGACGCCCCTGGGGCTGCCAGCAGTGAGTCGGGGGTGGGGGCACAGACGTGGCAACAGGAGAACGCCACGTGCATCCCAGGCGAGCTATTATTAGGCCAGGCTGCACTGGTGACAGGAGAGGCGGGTGCACTGCACACAGCGGTTCTCGGCAGCTGGGAGACCCATCCGCTCTGTCTCCCAGGTCCAGGCTGGCCATGCTGGGCCAGCAATGTGGGGAGGGATGATGTCCCCGTCCTCTTTTCTGACCCACACACGATTGCTCAAATGCCACCTGGTATCGGGGAGCACTCGGAAAGTGCCCATCTGTGCCTGACTATGGCATAGGTTCTGAGGGCAGGCGTGGGGGTGCTGAGATGAGTGGAAACCATGGTGATGAGAGAGTCAAAAGGCAAATGCCACCCAGACACTCTGCAGGGGGCTCTGGGAGCCCCAGATGGGACCACCCCTCTGAGGGTCACAGCCCTGGGTAAGACCAGCCCTCTGAGCATCAGGGACCCCAGGCAGCTGAGGGCAGGGACCGCGGGCAGGGGAGGGTCACAGCCCCAGGCAGGACCAGCCCCTATGGGAGTGCAACAGGGCGAGGTGCAGGCGGCACACAGCACACAGTGGGCTCTCAGGGTCCTGGCTGTTGCTGCTGGCACCAGTGTCTGCCTGGCCTCGCCTTGGGGGACATACACCTCCCAGTTCTCGGGCCCCTCCCCCAGCTCTGCTCCATGGAGACCTCAGGCACAGCAGCACAGCCACAGCTCGGGGATGGCGGGCATATGGCAGCTCCCTTGGAAGGGTCCGAGTGCCCAGTGCAGCTGAGAGTTCTGCAGCCAGGTTGGAATCCACATGCACCCCCTCTCTGTCTGGGCCAAGTGGGGTCACCTTTACAGCTCTGAGCTTTTCCCCGAAGTTCTGTGACTGTCACACAGCATTACCGCTGGAGAAACACCCGGAGAAACCTTTCTATGCGCCAGGCACCATCACTTACATGTATTTAACTTAAAGACCACAAAACCACACAAGTTAGTCATTTCCTTGTTTTGTAAATAAACGCGTGGCGTCCAGACCCGCGGATTCACCAGTCAACGGCAGAGGTGAGGGCAAAGCCTGTGTGCGAAGGTTGCGGCATTTGTCTGGGGGCACCCTGCTCTGGAGTTGTAACTCAGAAGGGCAAAGGTCAGGACAGACACCGTGGGGCAGGACCACGGAGACACGAGTGGGACTTGCTTCTGCACTTGGAAACCTGTCTGGTCAGGGGCCGCCGTGGCTCTCGAGGAGGTGGACACCTGCGGTCACTCTCGGCAGCACGTGTGGCACCCTGAGGATGGGCGATGCTGAGGGATCCAACCAGACGCCGCCAGTGGGAAACACACGTGTACACCCGCCATGCACCGCCAAATCTGCAACCGAAAACTGGGCGACTGCTGCCCAGCCGTGCCATCTGTGTCTCTGTGTGGTATTTGCTAGGTCTGTTCGGAGCCCCTCCTCCCCCGAGCTCCCCATCTGCCATTCTATGCCTTTCCGTGGGGCTCCACGGCCACTGCCCTCACAGTTCGGCTCGCGTGTCCCTGTCCTCCCCATAACAGGTCCCAAGGGAGCTGACATCACCTGCTAAGCTCGGACCCAGCTCCTGCAGAGACTGCTCTGGCAGCGCGTGCCCCGCACTCTGCTTGTGCTGTTCCCGGGGGGCTGCCATGGCCCTTCCTGGGTCCAGCACACAGCAGGGTAGCCTCAGCCAGGGTCTCTGCCTGTGCAACTCACTCCCGCCTCTCTGCATTCGCAGCAACACACAGTTTTCCTCGCCTGCTTATGAGCCCCTTGGGGATAGAACTTTGTGTCTCTGTTTCTTTATGTCCTGAGCTCCCTGCAGGTCTGGGGCCTTGGGCTGAGCTTCCACAATCACAAAGCAGTTCCTTCCAACTAATCCCCTCCAAAGGCAGACATCTGATTTCTGTGCCTGCGCTGAGACGCCGGAGTTCCCGGCCACCTCCCGATGTGTATGTGAGGGGCTTCAGGGGAGAGGAGCGGCCGCATCCCTGGACTGGGTGGAGACCCACCCTCACCAGCGGGGTGGGCATCTCAGAATAGATGCCCAGGAAGGGTGGGTTCTGCCTTGTGCTCTGGGACTCCGGGACCCCTCCCTGGCCAGCCCCACATTCAGTCACTGCCATCCTGTGTCCTGTGACCCTGCCCTGCAGGACCCATCAGCCTCCATGCATCCCGTAACACCCCCTCCCCTGGACATCACATCTGTCTGCTGGCTCTGGCCCTGGAGGCCCCGACTCACACCCCCAAGGACCCAGCTCACCCTCCAGCTGCCAGCTCTGAGCTGTTTGCATCTCTCCTGCCCCCACACAGCAGCTGTCGGTGCCGGGAGCAGTGGCTGTGGCTCCCAGGGCTGCGTCTGCTCGCAGAGCTGCTGGGCTGTACTCTCACTTCCTCTCGGTGGCATCTGGTGGATGCTTGCTGCCCTTGGGGACATCTTCTCCCCCCTCACCTATTCTCCTCCCCTCTGCTGATTGAGGGCAGAGGATGGACACACGTGTATATCTGTACGTGTTCTAATGTTCAGTCATGGCTGCCTCCTCCATGAGGACAGAGGATGGACACACGTGTGCATCTGTACAGGCTCTAATGTTCAGTCATGGCTGCCTCCTCCACAAGGACAGAGGAAGGACACACGTGTGCATCTGTACAGGCTCTAATGTTCAGTCATGGCTTCCTCCTCCACGAGGACAGAGGATGGACACACGTGTGCATCTGCACGTGTTCTAATGTTCCGTCATGGCTGCCTCCTCCACGAGGACAGAGGATGGACACACGTGTGCATCTGCACGTGTTCTAATGTTCTGTCATGGCTGCCTCCTCCATGAGGACAGAGGATGGACACACGTGTGCATCTGTACAGGCTCTAATGTTCAGTCATGGCTGCCTCCTCCACAAGGACAGAGGAAGGACACACGTGTGCATCTGTACAGGCTCTAATGTTCAGTCATGGCTGCCTCCTCCATGAGGACAGAGGAAGGACACACGTGTGCATCTGTACAGGCTCTAATGTTCAGTCATGGCTGCCTCCTCCATGAGGACAGAGGATGGACACACGTGTATATCTGTACATGCTCTAATGTTCAGTCATGGCTGCCTCCTCCACAAGGACAGAGGATGGACACACGTGTATATCTGTACAGGCTCTAATGTTCAGTCATGGCTGCCTCCTCCACAAGGACAGAGGATGGACACACGTGTATATCTGTACAGGCTCTAATGTTCAGTCATGACTGCCTCCTCCATGAGAGCAGAGGATGGACACACGTGTGCATCTGTACAGGCTCTAATGTTCAGTCATGGCTGCCTCCTCCATGAGGGCAGAGGAAGGACACACGTGTGCATCTGCACGTGTTCTAATATTCAGTCATGGCTGCCTCCTCCATGAGGACAGAAGATGTACACACGTGTGCATCTGCACGTGTTCTAATAGTCATGGCTGCCTCCTCCATGAGGACAGAGGATGGACACACGTGTGCATCTGTACAGGCTCTAATGTTCAGTCATGGCTGCCTCCTCCATGAGGACAGAGGAAGGACACACGTGTGCATCTGTACAAGCTCTAATGTTCAGTCATGGCTGCCTCCTCCACGAGGACAGAGGATGAACACACGTGTGCATCTGTACAGGCTCTAATGTTCAGTCATGGCTGCCTCCTCCATGAGGACAGAGGATGGACACACGTGTATATCTGTACAGGCTCTAATGTTCAGTCATGACTGCCTCCTCCATGAGAGCAGAGGATGGACACACGTGTGCATCTGTACAGGCTCTAATGTTCAGTCATGGCTGCCTCCTCCATGAGGGCAGAGGAAGGACACACGTGTGCATCTGCACGTGTTCTAATATTCAGTCATGGCTGCCTCCTCCATGAGGACAGAAGATGTACACACGTGTGCATCTGCACGTGTTCTAATAGTCATGGCTGCCTCCTCCATGAGGACAGAGGATGGACACACGTGTGCATCTGTACAGGCTCTAATGTTCAGTCATGGCTGCCTCCTCCATGAGGACAGAGGAAGGACACACGTGTGCATCTGTACAGGCTCTAATGTTCAGTCATGGCTGCCTCCTCCACGAGGACAGAGGATGAACACACGTGTGCATCTGTACAGGCTCTAATGTTCAGTCATGGCTGCCTCCTCCATGAGGACAGAGGATGGACACACGTGTGCCCCTCCATGGGCACAGAGTTCAGACGTGTGTGGGAGCCAGGGCTTCCTGGGAGGGTCTTTCCTGGGTGTGCAGAAGTCTGCCCCTTGTCGGGGAGGGGGCTGTGCTGGGTTCCCTGCTGGGTGTCTGCCCGCTGCACAGTCTGTGAAACCAGGACTAAGCTGGCTTGGGAGACAACACCGCGATCCAGGTCCTCACTGTTGGGGAGGAGGGTGGCGTCTGTCCCAATTGACGTGTTCAATTTCACAGAACGGATGTACACAGAACATGAGCACCCAACAACCTCCTGCCACTGCTTCTCCATTCAGATAAAAACAAATTGGATTATATTTCCACCGTAATTGGCCAGTATAAAACACCAAGCATTTTAATTGCATTTACTTAAACGAGAAGCCCATCTTTATCTCTGGGGGAAGGTTTTAATTTTCTGTCTACTAATCATTTAGTTTTCACATAATTATTTGTGCACTCCAGCAACTGTCACGCATTCAATATTTTTCAATCTATTCTCAACAATCACTGGGCATAAATTTAAGGGTATGCTGTGAACTCTAAGACGCTTTTCCTGTTTAGTCTAAAATCTACACTCCCATCAACAACTGCCAAGAGCATTAACCCTGACAGTGTATAATAACTTGTAGCAGTGTAAATTAACACTGGGCAGTCCAGTGTTGGTCAATGTGTCTCTTTAAACACAGGTGGCACCTGCAGGATACAACGGGAAGCCCCAGCCCCTGCCAGGCAGGGCTCCCTGCTGGCCCTGCTCCGACGTCTGGAATCCCAAACTGCAGCCGGGACCAGCAGTGGGATCGTCCTCTCTGTCAGTGGTAAGGAGTGAAGACAGGAAGCCCACAGAGCAGCCTCGGCTTCCCAGAATGGCACAGACTGGAAGTGTCACTTCCTTCTCCCCAAACAGGCGACGTGTGTGAGTGCTTAAAACTCAGCTCCAGAGAGAAGCCACAGGGCCGGAGCAGAGGCACATGGTCACCTCTCGGAGCACGCCAGGTGACGCGGTAACTGAGCCGGAGGCAGGCGCAGAGGAGCTCCCAAGGGCGGGGTCGGGGCTGAGGTGGAGGGAGGAGGTGGGCAGGCTGGGGGGCCTGCAATGGCAGGGCTGGGCCACTGAGGTGCCTGTTCCTTCCTCGGGCCCCCGGGGTGGTGGGGATGGCCAGGGTCTTCCCAGGTCAGCAGAGCAGCGTTGCACATAAGAGTCGTCACCACAGGGCAGGCGCTGCAGCCCCAGCGTGGCTGACACCTGTGTGTTCTGTGCGTTTCCCAAAGTGATTCAAGGTGGGTTTGAAAGTCAAGATCTCTCCACGTTTCAGAGTTTGGAATAAGAATTCCAAAGAATTCCAGAATAAGCAGCGCTGCAGTTTTCCTGACGAGCAGCGAGAACAGCGCCGAGCAGTCGACGTCTCTGTAAATCCCACATGAGCGGTTCCCAGGCCTCGGGCACACGGCTGCCCTCAGCTCAGATACAAACCCAAGGTGTCCTGCAGGGGAGGGGCGGTGCCTGCCCAGCTGCCCCCGCCGCCCCCTCCCCTGAGGCATGGACTCACTCATCCTAGGGCTCTGCTGTGGTCTGAATGTGGCCCCGCCCCCAGTTCTCCCGTGGACAGGGGTATTTGGGAGGTGATCACATAATGAGGGGGGAGCCCTCACAAATGAGATCCCACCCTTTTACAGAGACCCCAGTGAGCCCCTCACCCTCCAGCACGTGCGGAGGCAGGGCTCCGGAAGGGGCCGAGCCCCTCGCCACACTCGAAGTCCTCCGTACCTGGGTCTCGGCCTTCCCACCTCCAGAACTTGAAGCACGTTTCTGCCGCTCAGACACTGCCCAGGCTACGGTATTGCCCAGGGCCATCCACGTGCACCAGCAAGGCATCGCCACGCCCTCACTGGACACTGAAACGGACACCGTGAATGCTGGAGTAAATCAAGCCACGTAGTCTGGTACTGCAATGCACAGCCTGTGTCAGCACTGGTGACATAAGCATGGACTCCGATTTGCACAAGCGTATGGGAAGTGAGGAGGCCTGGGGCAGCAGATGGCAAACTCAGGAAAATGGACAGAACACACAGCCTATGACACAGGGCCTCCCCTGGGCAACATCACTCTGGGAACATGCGGTTGTGGGAAAAATCTGGAACCAAGTGCGATGGTGTAACACAAAACACACTGCAAGCTGAGGTCTGAGGAAGGAATGCGGGCAAGCGCTGAGGTCTGCACTTACAGGGCGTGGTTCCCCCCGCTGAGACTCACACAGCATTGTGTGAGGGCACTGTGTGAGGGAGAGTGTGGGTGTGAGTGTGTGTGAGTGTGGGTGTGAGTGTGAGTGTGGGTGTGTGTGTGCTCTCTGGGGGCACTGTGTGAGGACACTGTGTGTGTGTGTGAGTGTGGGTGCTCTCTGAGGGCTCTGTGTGAGTGTGGGTGTGAGTGTGTGAGTGTGGGTGTGAGTGTAAATGTGAGTTTGGGTGTGTGTGTGCTCTCTGGGGGCACTGTGTGAGGGCACTGTGTGTGAGTGTGGGTGCTCTTTGGGGGCATTGTGTGATGTGGGTGCTCTCTGAGGGCACTGTGTGATGTGGGTGTTCTCTGAGGGCACTGTTATTGTGGGTGCTCTCTGAGGGCACTGTGTGAGTGTCAGTGTGTGTGTGCGTGTGGGTGCTCTCTGACGGCACTGTATGAGTGTGGGTGCTCTCTGGGGGCACTGTGTGAGGGCACTGTGTGTGAGTGTGGGTGCTCTCTGAGGGCACTGTGTGAGTGTGGGTGCTCTCTGAAGGCACTGTGTGATGTGGGTGCTCTCTGGGGCACTGTGTGTGTGTGCTCTCTGTGGGCACTTTGTGAGAATGTGGTATTCTCTGAGATACTGTGTGTGAGAGTGAGTGTTCTCTGAGGACACTGTTGTGTGTTGGTGTTCTGAGGGCACTGTGTGTGAGTGTGAGTGTTCTCTTAGGACACTGTTGTGAGTGTGGGTGTGAGTGTGTGTGTGGGTGCTGAGGGCTCTGTGTGATGTGGGTGCTCTCTGAGGGTATTGTATGAGTGTGGATGCTCTCTGAGGCACTGTGTGATGTGGGTGCTCTCTGAGGGCACTGTGTGCGTGTGGGTGCTCTCGGGGGCACTGTGTGATGTGGGTGCTCTCTGAGGCACTGTGTGATGTGGGTGCTCTCTGAGGCACTGTGTGATGTGGGTGCTCTCTGGGGCACTGTGTGATGTGGGTGCTCTCTGAGGCACTGTGTGATGTGGGTGCTCTCTGAGGCACTGTGTGATGTGGGTGCTTTCTGGGGCACTGTGTGATGTGGGTGCTCTCTGAGGGTATTGTGTGATGTGGGTGCTCTCTGAAGGCACTGTGTGATGTGGGTGCTCTCTGGGGCACTGTGTGATGTGTGTGCTCTCTGAGGGCATTGTGTGATGTGGGTGCTCTCTGAGGCACTGTGTGATGTGGGTGCTCTCTGAGGCACTGTGTGATGTGTGTGCTCTCTGAGGCACTGTGTGATGTGGGTGCTCTCTGACGGCACTGTATGAGTGTGGGTGCTCTCTGGGGACACTGTGTGATGTGGGTGCTCTCTGGGGACACTGTGTGATGTGGGTGCTCTCTGAGGCACTGTGTGATGTGGGTGCTCTCTGAGGCACTGTGTGATGTGGGTGCTCTCTGGGGCACTGTGTGATGTGGGTGCTCTCTGGGGCACTGTGTGTGTGTGTGCTCTCTGAGGCACTGTGTGATGTGGGTGCTCTCTGGGGCACTGTGTGATGTGGGTGCTCTCTGGGGCACTGTGTGATGTGGGTGCTCTCTGGGGCACTGTGTGATGTGGGTGCTCTCTGACGGCACTGTATGAGTGTGGGTGCTCTCTGGGGGCACTGTGTGATGTGGGTGCTCCCTGGGGGCACTGTGTGATGTGGGTGCTCTCTGAGGGCATTGTGTGCGTGTGGGTGCTCTCTGGGGCACTGTGTGATGTGGGTGCTCTCTGGGGGCACTGTGTGATGTGGGTGCTCTCTGAGGGCATTGTGTGAGTGTGGGTGCTCTCTGGGGGCACTGTGTGATGTGGGTGCTCTCTGATGGCACTGTGTGATGTGGGTGCTCTCTGGGGCACTGTGTGATGTGGGTGCTCTCTGGGGCACTGTGTGTGTGTGTGCTCTCTGTGGGCACTTTGTGAGAATGTGGTATTCCCTGAGATACTGTGTGTGAGAGTGTTCTCTGAGGACACTA
Organism: Oryctolagus cuniculus; assembly: GCF_964237555.1. Lineage (NCBI taxonomy): Eukaryota > Metazoa > Chordata > Mammalia > Lagomorpha > Leporidae > Oryctolagus > Oryctolagus cuniculus. The sequence continues at coordinate 118,401,677 of NC_091439.1, forward strand.
TTGTGTGTTGGTGTTCTGAGGGCACTGTGTGTGTGAGTAGGAGTGTTCTCTTAGGACACTGTTGTGAGTGTGGGTGTTCTGAGGGCACTTTTTGCCACCATGCTGTGGTAGCACTCTGTTCCATGTGATTCCGGGACACATCTGTCTGTTTCTCATGAGACTTTTTAAAAGTCAGACTAGTGCTTGTGGAAAGGACAATGACTTCGGTCCATCGAGTCCTGGACAGCGCATTCTGGCAGGGCCAGGGCACTTGGTCTGCACTGCAGAGCCTCTCAGGACAGCAAGCTGCACTGCCACAGTGGCCATGCCCGCTCTGCTCTGGCTTCCCTGCCCCTCAGCCATCCTCTCTACTTCCCGTATTATTTCCCCATGGTAGACATCGGCAGACACCAGATGGAGGCCTGCGGGACCCAAGCTGCAGTCCTGTCCTTGAACTACTACACCCATAGGAAATAAGGCTGTGTCTCTGAGATTGGTCATTCCAAAAGTGACAAGGATGACTCTACCGTCATTCTGCATTGTGTTAAACAACCAGAATGAACTCTCAGAGTTCAGCTCTCGCTGGGCCCCATAGCCTCTGGGAAGATGGGCAAAGTCAGTCTATGCCAGAGATGGGTACACGGTAGACAGTGCACCAGCTGCTCCCACAAAATGAGCTCACTTTGCTCTGGTACTGCTGACGGCGGTCAGCACAGGGAGAGCCCAGGGCTCCCCAGGCTGCGTGGATTACAAGCTGATGGACACACTGCTTAAACTCAGCTCGATGTCCTCTCACCACCCTGTGTGGTCAAGCGCGGTGATGATTCACCACTTCCCTCTGAGCAATGCACTGAGTGCGGGGCAGCAGCCCAGCTCGTCCCTCACCCAAGCTGGGTCTGGGCTCACTGTCTCTGCAAGTGTGACAAATCAAGCCACAACAAAATGCAGGGGCTATATTGACTACAAGGCAGCCTGGCACTTAATCATGTCCACACTGTACTGCTGGACCAACACAGATAGCTGGGACACAGCATTCTCCCTCCCAATGACAGCCTCAATGACACATGATAAATAACTTGCATATTATGTGATCAAATCAAAGTTTTACAACAATATATCTTCCTTATCAATGCAGGGTACTTCAGCTCACCAATATATCCTTAAAACAATTTTTCTACCTGATGACATTCACCCGTAGTCTTGGGTAGAAATGCCACCCCACTCCTCTGGAAGCCAGCCTCCCCCCACAGGCTGGTGCCTCACTACTTCTTCAGCTTACAGGAAATCAAGCATATGCAGACATCACTGTGCTCACTGTGGGTTCCTAGTGAGTAATTTTACAGTCCAGGTGCAAGCATCAGTAGACACATTTTAACACTGAACAAAACAGATTCTCCCAGAACTAAAAACAGAAGGCAGCAAAGTGTGGGACGGAGAACCCTAGATTAGTTTTACTGAGAAACTGAATTCGTTTTGTGCTCCAGTCTGAACCTCCTCTTGTCTGCTGACTACTTTTAAAGATAAATAGCTAATTTTCATTCTTGGGGAAAAGAGGAAAGGGGTGTGTATTTCCTCTCAGTGTAACGACGAGGGCGGAAGAGCAGCAAGAACTCTCACAGAACTATCTCCAGCAGCCTTTGCCATCTCCACTGCTCTCACCCTTGGGAGTCTTCACACAGGATACACGGAACCCACCTGCCACGGTGTAGCCAATACAACAACAGTGATGACAACAGTGCTTGAGGGGATGTGATGGTGATGATGGTGATGGTGATATAGCGATGATTATGGTAGGGCTGACAGTGATGGTGGTGGTGGTGATACAATGATGGCAGTGATGAGGATGGTGGTGAAGATGATGTGATGATGGTGATGGTGGTAGTGACAGTGATGGTGGTGTTGATGATGATGTAATGACAACCACAATGGCGATGGTGTTGACAATGATGGTGATGACAATCACAATGGTGATGGTGGTAGTGATGACAGTAGTGATTATGATGGTGATGGTGGTGATGACAGTGATGGTGGTGATGACAATGATGGTAACAGCCACAATGGTGATGGTGGGGTTGACAATGATGGTGATGACAATCACAATGGTGATGGTGGTGTTGACAATGGTGGTGATGACAATCACAATGGTGATGGTGGTAGTGATGACAGTAGTGATTATGATGGTGATGGTGGTGATGACAGTGATGTTGGTGTTGACAATGACGGTAACAACAACCACAATGGTGATGGTGGTATTGACAATGATGGTGATGACAACCACAATGGTGATGGTGGTATTGACAATGATGGTGATGACAATCACAATGGTGATGGTGGTAGTGATGACAGTAGTGATTATGATGGTGATGGTGGTGATGACAGTGATGGTGGTGTTGACAATGATGGTAACAACAACCACAATGGTGATGGTGGTGTTGACAATGATGGTGATGACAATCACAATGGTGATGGTGGTAGTGATGATAGTAGTGGTTATGATGGTGATGGTGGTGATGATGGGTATTGACAACGATGGTAAGGACAACCACAGTGGTGATGGTGGTGTTGACAATGATGGTGATGAAAACCACAATGGTGATGGTGTTGACAATGATGGTGATGACAATCACAATGGTGATGGTGGTAGTGATGATGGTAGTGGTTATGATGGTGATGGTGGTGATGACAGTGATGTTGGTGTTGACAATGATGGTGATGAAAACCACAATGGTGATGGTGGTGTTGACAATGATGGTGATGACAATCACAATGGTGATGGTGGTAGTGATGATGGTAGTGGTTATGATGGTGATGGTGGTGATGACAGTGATGATGGGTATTGACAATGATGGTAACGACAACCACAGTGGTGATGGTGGTGTTGACAATGATGGTGATAACAATCACAATGGTAATGGTGGTAGTTATGACTGGTAAGGTTGATGGTGATGGTGGTGGTGACAATGATGATAATGGATTACGGTGGTGCTGATGGTGGCAGTGGTGATGGTAATGATGATGGTGAGATTGATGGTGATAGTGGTGATGGTGGTGTTGCAATGATGGTAATGAGGATGGTACTGGATTATGATGGTTGTACTGCTGGTGATGTTGGTAGCGGTGATGGTGATGGTGGTAGCGGTGATGGTAATGATGGTGACAGTGATGAAGGTGATGGTGGTGAAGGTGATGTGATGAAGGTGGTGGTGGTGATGATGGTAGGGAGTGATAATGATGGTGCTGTTGGTAATGGTGATGGTGGTTATGATGGTGAGGTTAATGGTGATGTTGGTAAAGTTGATGGTGATGGTGGTAGTGGTGATGGTAATAATGGTGACAGTGATGAAGGTGATGGTGGTGAAGGTGATGTGATGAAGGTGGTGGTGGTGATGATGGTAGGGGAGTGATAATGATGGTGCTGTTGGTAATGGTGGTGGTGGTTATGATGGTGAGGTTAATGGTGATGTTGGTAAAGTAGATGGTGATGGTGGTAGCGGTGATGGTAATAATGGTGACAGTGATGAAGGTGATGGTGGTGAAGGTGATGTGATGAAGGTGGTGGTGGTGATGATGGTAGGGAGTGATAATGATGGTGCTGTTGGTAATGGTGATGGTGGTTACGATGGTGAGGTTAATGGTGATGCTGGGAAGGTTGATGATGCCGCTGGTGGTAGTGATGGTGACGATCATGTATTTGTGTGTACACTTATCATACAACCTATAAAATGGCACTTTTTATTGCTGCTTTTCTCCTTTCCAGAATTCTGGAAAACCTACCTGATTCCAAATGCTCTCTTCAGTTCTCAGAGTCTCTGATGCCTATGGCCTCTGAAGTGGCAAGACAGCTGTCATGAATGGTCAGATCAGTCCAGCATTCACTCACTTGCCTGTCTCCATCTCACCACTGAGCACTTACTGGGGACCTGGAGCAGATGCTTAAACGTGACCTCAACTCTGGTGTCTGCCACCACATACATGCTGGCGCCACATGGTGTTCTGTGGATCAGTAGTTCCAGGTTTCCCTAGACCAAGAACAGCCAAGTGCATGTGGAGTGGCCACCCTCCATTTTCTACCACAGCTAATAAGCTAGGGTCACATTGCGTTCAACATAGGCTCAGGTGTTACCTCAAGTTCAGTGCTGTGACTGACTCATTCTCAGGACACTAGGCTGCGACTCGTGTTTAGGGTCCCCTGGGGCTGTGACATCCTAGAAGTCCACTCATTCCCATGGGCACAGCTGTCTGACAGCCACAGAAGCCTGCCCACCCCTGCCTGCGCCTGTTGCTCTGGTTTTGTGATGCTGGTGACAGCACTGCCAGCGGCCTCTCTCCTTCCTGGCTGAGGCTGGCGATGAGCCGTGGGGGCAAAGCCTGAGGGACTTATTCTCGTGGTTTGAAGCCTCCTCTTTTTATCCTAACTTATGTTTCTTATTTTTGGTCACATAAGTCAGGATGCTCTTGTAAATGTTTACGTTTTTTTCCTTGTGAAACTCACTGCTCCTTGGCAACATGACCGCTCCACACACAGAAAACCAGGAAGCGAGTCCTCCTTTCACCAGAGGCCACACTTTCAGAGTATGTGAAATCTGCGTTTAAAAATTGTATGTTAACCGTCAAATAATAACTGTCTATACTTTACCGGGTACCATGTGATGTGCTGGTATGTGTTTATAACGTGCAATGACTGCACTGGGCATTTTTTTAACCTAGGAGATTGAACTGTGACACCATGTTGAGCAGGGGCCTCACTGTTATCAGGAGGGATAAACGACAGAGAGCTAAGCCCCGCCCAAGTGCAGAGACACAGCTCACGAGCTCTGCCCTCAGAGGCCCACCCAGCACCGTGGGGCAGCTCCAGGGGGGGTAATGGGGGAAGCAGGATGCTACCACCCTCCTCCAGGGCCCCTTCCCCAGGCCCCTTCTCCAGGCCTCTCCTCCATGCCCCACCCTCCCCCAGACCCCCCACCAGAGTGCCCATTAACAGCGACTGGAAGGCAAATCGTGACCTTGAAGCCTCCAGGTCCTGGAGGCCCTGGTGAGGGTTTCACAGGGAGTGAGCCCTGGGGCCATCAGCAGGGACTTGGGAAGCAGCCTGTGGGGAAGGAGGAGGGGACTTGGGCGTTTGTTTAAAAAGGGAGAGGAGTTGTAAGACTGGAAGACCCAATGGGACCCAGGGAAGGCAGGGCCAGATCACAGAGGGTGCAGATGTGGGTGCTGGCGCTGCAAGTGCTAGGGCAGTGGGTGCTGGGGCTGTGGGTGTGGGGGCTGTGGGTGCTATGGCTGTGGGTGCTGGGGCTGTAGGTGCAGGGGCTGTGAGTGCAGGGGCTCTAAGTGTGGGGACTGTGGGTGCTGGGGCTGTGGGTGCAGGGGCTGCAGGGGCTGCAGGGGCTGTGGGTGCTGGGACCGTGGGTGCTGGGGCTGTGGGTGCAGGGGCAGTGGGTGCTGGGGCTGTATGTGCAGGGGCAGTGGGTGCAGGGACTGTGGGTGGGGGGCTGTGGGTTCTGGGGCTGTGTGTGCAGGGGCAGTGGGTGCAGGGACTGTGGGTGGGGGGCTGTGGGTTCTGGGGCTGTGTGTGCAGGGGCTGCAGGTGCAGGGGATGTGGGTGCTGGGACCATGGGTGCTGGGGCTGTGTGTGCAGGGGCTGCGGGTGCAGGGGATGTGGGTGCTGGGACCATGGGTGCTGGGGCTGTGGGTGCAGGGGCTGTATGTACAGGGGCAGTGGGTGCTGGGGCTGTGGGTGCGGGGGCAGTGGGTGCTGGGGCTGTATGTACAGGGGCTGTGGGTGCTGGGGCTGTGGGTGCTGTGGGTGTGGGGGCAGTGGGTGCTGGGGCTGTGTGTTCAGGGGCTGCAGGTGCAGGGGCTGTGGGTGCTGGGACTATGGGTGCTGGGGCTGTGGGTGCTGGGGCTGTGTGTACAGGGGCTATGGGTGCAGGGACTGTCGGTAGGGGGCTGTGTGTGCAGGGACTGTGGGATGCTGTGGCTGTGGGTGTGGGGGTGCAGGTGCAGGGGCTGTGAGTGCAGGGGCTCTAGGTGTAGGGACTGTGGGTGCAGGGGCTGTGGGTGCTGGGTGGCTGTGGGTGTTGGGGCTGTGGGTATGGGGCCATGGGTGCTGGGGCTGTGGGTGTGAGGGCTGTGGGTGCTGGGGGCTGTGGGTGCTGGGGCTATGGGTGCTGGAGCTGTGGGTCCCAGGGAACCAGGGTAGAAGCCCTCCCCACACCAGGCCCTGACAATGGAGGACCCCCCAGGACCTGTGGGAAATTATTCATGGTCTTCCTAAGGATTATTAAGTTGCTTCCAAATATTACTAGAATTAAAAAAAATACCTAGCAACTACAAAATTTTGAAAGCGGTTAAAATGACACCAAATAAAATATCTTACTATCTTAAAAAGTGGTGGGAAGAATTAATATTTCTAAAGTGATGCACAAGAAATTCAGGCTTTGGGTAACCACAAAGGAAATTTCAAAGTAATAGCTTCAAATTGTGACATTTTAGAGTGTGTTTAACAAACTGAAAAAGCAAATCTTTATAACATAAAACTCACACAGGAAATAACTGAGCTAAAAACATAATACCAACAAATAAAACTAAAAATAGAGAGAAAAAAAAAAACCAGAAATCATTTACCAGCCGCACACTGAGTGCCGGCCCGTGGGCGGGGCTGCTGTCTGTCTCCCGGCTGTGCCTCCAGGGCTGCAGCTCTGCCTGGTCCACAGAGGAACCCCCGGCAGCAACAGCATCACCCTCACCAGAGCCCTGTGGTCTGCACCGAACCAGCGAACACGGGTGTGCACCGTGGGAAAAGGGGCCTCCGGCCTCTGCCTGTTTCCTGAGCTGATTGGCGGCAGTGCTGGTACCCAGGGATGGACGGTCTGGAGTCCAGGAAGACACCCTGGCCTGCCCACAGGCAGAGGCCACGAGTGGCCTAGAGAGAGGAGGGGGTCGGCCGGCTTTGCTCAGTGGATGGGGACCAGGAAGGCACTCCAGGCCACACTGTGAAGCCACGTCCTGCCTCTGGTGTCTCTGCTCTGTCTACAGTGCCCTCATGGCATCGTCAGGATGCACTCACTTGCCACAGCACACAGCAGTGAGTGACAGGGCCCAGGTTGAGGACCCCAGCAAAAGTCACCTGGTCACCACCAGTGCCCCCATTGCTGCTGCCATGCCCAACACCATCACCACAGCCACCACCACCCCCATCACCATGGCTGCCAACCCCAACACCATCAACACGGCCACCACCACCCCCATCACCACTGCTGCCATGACCAACACCATCACCACGGCCACCACCACCCCCATCACCACTGCTGCCATGACCAACACCATCACCACAGCCACCACCACCCCCATCACCACTGTTGCCATGCCCAACACCATCACCACGGCCACCACCACCCCCATCACCACTGCTGCCATGCCCAACACCATCACCACGGCCACCACCACCCCCATCACCATGGCTGCCATGACCAACACCATCACCACGGCCACCACCACCCCCATCACCACTGCTGCCATGACCAACACCATCACCACAGCCACCATCACCCCCATCACCACTGCTGCCATGACCAACACCATCACCACGGCCACCACCACCCCCATCACCACTGCTGCCATGCCCAACACCATCACCACGGCCACCACCACCCCCATCACCACTGCTGCCATGCCCAACACCATCACCGCGGCCACCACCACCCCCATCACCATGGCTTCCAACCCCAACACCATCACCACGGCCACCACCACCCCCATCACCACTGCTGCCATGCCCAACACCATCACCACGGCCACCACCACCCCCATCACCATGGCTGCCATGACCAACACCATCACCACAGCCACCACCACCCCCATCACCACTGCTGCCATGACCAACACCATCACCACAGCCACCACCACCCCCATCACCACTGCTGCCAACCCCAACACCATCAACACGGCCACCACCACCCCCATCACCACTGCTGCCATGCCCAACACCATCACCACGGCCACCACCACCCCCATCACCACTGCTGCCATGACCAACACCATCACCACGGCCACCACCACCCCCATCACCACTGCTGCCATGACCAACACCATCACCACAGCCACCACCACCCCCATCACCATGGCTGCCAACCCCAACACCATCACCGCGGCCACCACCACCCCCATCACCATGGCTGCCATGACCAACACCATCACCACAGCCACCACCCTCCAATCACCACTGCTGCCATGACCAACACCATCACCACGGCCACCACCACCCCCATCACCACTGCTGCCATGCCCAACACCATCACCACGGCCACCACCACCCCCATCACCACTGCTGCCATGACCAACACCATCACCACAGCCACCACCACCCCCATCACCATGGCTGCCATGCCCAACACCATCACCATGGCCACCACCCCCCCATCACCACTGCTGCCATGACCAACACCATCACCACAGCCACCACCACCCCCATCACCACTGCTGCCAACCCCAACACCATCAACACGGCCACCACCACCCCCATCACCACTGCTGCCATGCCCAACACCATCACCACGGCCACCACCACCCCATCACCACTGTTGCCACCAGGGCTGTCACCATCACTGCCACCACTGCCAGCACCACTGGCACAAGGGAACACCCCAAATATCAACAAGCCATGGAGCACATCCGGTAAAGAGCAAAGCCATTGCCGCTGCCTCCACCAGGAGTTCCTCCTGGGGCTACCTGTCACTCACTAGAGGATGACTCTGCCTCTGAGGCAGCCGTGCCTCCACCCTGACCCTCACAGGCCTCCTGCCACTGGGTCAGCGCCAACACCTGCCCTGCTGGCCTCACTGGGCGGCCACCCTGTGGCCTCTCCTGTGCCCCTGCTTTTTGGCTCAGCCCTGAGACAGCGTCTGCTCATGGCTCTGCACCAGAAAACACCTGCTCACAGCCAGTCTCTGGGTCAGTCACCGTCACAGTGCTCTCTGCCCACAGCAGGAACGCTGGCTCCCACTGCCCACTGCTCCCGGGCCAATCACAGCCAGTGCCCCAGGCCTGCTCGGTGGTGGAGGTGACATCCACAAAGGCAGTGGCCGTTCCCTCCCCCCAGGTCTGAAAACTGAGAGATTCCAGGCAGCTGTGGCACCGCCATGATTTCAGGGCCCAGTTGTAAGAGCGAGGACAGAGGGAAACCTGTGTAACCTGTGTTATTTAGATGGGCGCTGTTCAAATTCAGATTACTTGTGTTGAGCATCCTGTGTGATCCAGATTACCACATAGTTTACTGGCGGGTATTTCAAAGCCATTCCCCTTCCTCCTGGATTTCTGGTCTCTGTTCCCAATGACACCAGGGAGAAACCGCGCCAGTGCAGCACCAGGGACGTGTGACACCATGAAGGCCCAGGGCTCGGTGTGGCTGGAGCCCTGTCACCCATGCCGCGCTGACTCTGAAGCTCACAGATGTCAGTGACAACCGCCAGTGACAGATGTGGAGCCGCCACTCACCAGGGCCTGCACAGAAACCAGGCAGCTGGCAGCCCTGAGGGTAGGGGTGCTACAGCCTTACAAAATGATCAACCACCCAGCTACAAGAAAACAGTGCACGGTGCACCCTCCTTCCCTCCACCGCGAGTCCTGAGGGCAACGCCAGCTCTCCTGGCCGCCCTGCCGAGGGCTGTGCAGAGGCTCTGCTCCAAACTAAAGAACTGACGCTGTGCTCACTGGGCCAGCTGTGTGCACTCAGGCCCCCGCGGGGCAGGCATCCAGGAATAACGACGCAGCTCAGACTCCCAAGACGCCTCGCCGTGGTCTGAGACTCTGGGTGACACTCACTTTTCACCCACTTTAATCCCATGAGGGAGGTGAGAGCGTGAGTCCAGCTTCCGTGTGGTGACCAGGTTGTGACGTAGCCACCTGCTCTGCAGTACAGCCGGCGGTCAACTCCAGCCTGGGACCCCACCCCCGAGGTGGAAGCCACACAACCACATGAGGAGCGAACGCCTATTCAAGCTCCAGGTGGAGGTGCTCTCTGTGAATGCAGGTGTCAGACACACAGGAGGGCACAGGTCCACAGTGCTTTCACTGTGCCATGTCTCAATAACCAAGGATGCAGTCTCACGGCCCCGTGCTGTGAGCATCACACACTCCTGCCCTCCCCGCTGACAGGTGCACTGACGGACAGGCGGCTTCAGATCCCACAAAACAAGCCTCCTCTGGCAGGCAACCGCTTCCTGAGGCCCAGGCAGTTCCTCGGGGTGCTGTGCCCACACGGATTCGTCACACAGAGATCTGAGCTGAAAACACGTACGCCGATCCTCAGCTCACACCAGCTGCACCTGAGTTCAGGGACCTCAGTGTGTCCATGGAGGGGGCAGCAGGTGGCGGCTGTTGTGGTCAGGGAGAAACAACTCCACCAAGTGTGGAGATCCCGGGGCTCCTCGGCGTCTGTCCCGGTGAGCATCCTCTGATTTCACTCAGCCTTGCCCCCCACCCCTGGCCGGCCCCGCCTTCTGCACGAGGCCTATGGGAAGTGGGAAGAGAGGGTCTCCCTAACGTGGTGCCATGGTGCCAGGCCTGCTAGGTCCCTGCTGTGTGGACAGAGCTCCGCCTCCACCCAGGACCTGTCACTCAGATAGATGCAGCCCCACATGAATGCATGCACACCATACAGATGCACTCATACATGCATGCATATGCACACACACCTACACACATGTATGTCCACACATGTATACCTGCACACCTACCTGCACGTGCATGTACAGACATGCACATTTCACAATGTAATATATGTCTAACTACATACACATTACATGTGTAAACATACGTCTTACCTACATACCCACACACATAAATGCATGTGAACAGACATGTACATACACATACATGTATATATACACATGCATACACATACACAGGTCTACACATGTATACACATACATACACACAACTACCTACACACAAATGCCTGTGAGCACACATACATACAAGTGTACACATATATACATACACATATATAATGCACACATATATTCATGTGTACACACACCTACCTACTTACACACAAATGCATGCAAACACGCATAGACATATACATACAAGCATACATGTGCATGCATACACACAAGTGTATGTGCAGAGACACATGCACACATACATGCAAGCGTATAGATATATACATACATGCATAATACACACTTGCATGCATGTGTACAAACACACACACACCTGTGTAGGATGACTGCTACCTTGCAGGGGTGCCCAGAGAGCCGAGTGACCCTGCCTGGGGCAGGGGGACTCACACAGGGCTCAGACACTGCAGGCCTCCCAACCTCTCTGCAGCCAACAGAGGGGCTTTGAAAGCCATGCCAGTCGCTCCTCGCCCTGCACACAGGTGCTGGCAGGTGCTGGCGGGTGCTGGCAGGTGCTGGCGGGTGCTGGCCCTCTTGCACGCTGCCTGGGCCACTGCCACTATGAACCTATCTGCCATCAGGAGGTGTCCCCTGCTCACATATGCCAACGGAGCAGCTCAACACCACCGGGCGAAGGCAGCCCCTGGGGTTGGGGGTGGGAAGGGACCCCTCAGACCTAAAAGGGATGGCAGAAAGTCGCAGTGTCTAGTCTCTGGTGGTGATGCCACCACGGCTGGACCATGCGGGCAGAACAGTGTCCATCCAAGGAGGGTACAGACGTCGCCTGGGCTCCACTGCCCAGCTGTGAAAGGAGGACACAGGCATCTGTGCTTGGCTAATGGTGTGCACACTGCACACAGTGCCCAAGCTCGGGGGCACCCAGCACCACAGCCTCAGCCTCTCACACCTAAACTGTCCCTGGCAGCCACCAGCAAAAACCAAAAGCCCATGGACGACCAAAGGACATGGCAGAGAACATCAGGGTATATGTATGTAGGTGCACCCACGGATCCCACAGAAGGCCCAGTGGAGACACGCAGGTGGGCAGGACGGAGGGAGCAGGTGACAGTCGAACTGCATCATGGCCGACCTGGGCCCCCGGGACACAGCTGAGTCTTCCCCAGGGGCAGCTCCCAGGGTCGCCGTGGAAGGAAGGAGTCCTGTGCCACAGCCAGCACGGGCTCCCAGGGGACATGGGAAATGGATGTCTGGGGCAGACCAAGGATGGGCCTGGGAGGCGAGGACCTGGAGCGTAGGAAGCTCCACCCTCAATCCGCAGTGCGCAATAATTTCATCTCAGATTTATAGCCAGCTGCCTCCTAATGTCGCAGTGGCAGGAAGCCACCACCTTGTGCCCCAGCCGGGAACTGAACCCAAGTGCACTGATGTACGACGCGGGCACCTTGATCGCTAGGCCACACACCCACCCTGGGTCCAGCTTCTCTGATGAGGGGCTTGCATCTGCGGATCTCTGAGTCAGTGCAGGGTTTTTCAGAACCTGGTGGACGGTGCTGACCACAAGCCAGGCAGTCCCCACGGCGGGTGTCGTTTCTCATCAGAGCTGCAGACAGGCCCCCACCGACGCAGTCTGGGGGGCAGAGTGAGGTCGTGAAGCCAACGAGCTCCTCCCTTGGTGACCGCCCCCGAACTTCAATGACCAGCTCTTGCTTGCGACACCCCAAAATCCTGACACTGCACTGTTTGTCCTTCTCCCCACGAGTCCTAAATGAGCACTCCGGGGGTGCCCAAAGCACAAGGCGCCCCAGCTGCCTCTGGGACGCCCCTCGGTGCCTTCTGCCGGGCCTGGCCCTCAGCGCTGCTCCGTGATCTCCCCTCTCACACGGTCGCCCATCAGTCATTCTTCAGCATTCCCTGAAGACTCAGTAAATCTGCACTCGGTGTCCACCAGGAGCCAGCCGTGCTCTCAGTGCCCAGGTGTTCTCGCCCTCAAGGAGCTTAGGGCAGAGGCGGGACTCAGACCCGAGAATCTGCACGAGCTCACGGCCCGGGCAGGACTCAGACCAGGGAGATGACTCCTGAGAAAGCTGGAGAGAGGTGAAACTTCGAGGAATTTCCCAAAATGAGAAGTTTCTGGCAGAAGTTTCTTCTGGAAAGGGTGCACGGCTGTGTGCTCACATGGCAGAGAAAAAGGGCACGCAGCTGTGCAGAGGCAGGGACACGACGCAGACCCACTCACTGTGTGGGGCAGCCTGTTATGCCCCACGCATCACGAGGAGAAGGTCCCAGCGTGTGAACACACCCGTGTGCCAGGAGGGGAAGGTGAGAGTACCCCAGCGCCTGCCCTGTTACAGGTTCGGCCTCGGACAGCTCCAGAGGCCAGCACGGTGACAGCTCCTCCTCCGAGGGCTGTGAGCCTCTGTCACCTCCATGCCCAACCTGCCCGACAGCAGCTACACATCCAGCTGGGCACCATGTCCAGGCAGCCACGGTGGCCACCACTTTCCCTGTCCTCCAACTACTCACACACGTGTCTACTGCTCGGCCGCCAGCAAGGACAGGGAAGAGGCGGCGAGGCGGCCAGGGCTAAGGCGTCAGGACTTAGTGGGAGTGGGAGGAGGAGGGAAAGCGTCTGGAATCAAAGCAGCTGTGGACAACATGGAGCAGAAGATGAAGTGGGGGGTGCTGAGAGGAGCCCCCACCAGGGGAAAGTGAGGCTGCAGCAAGAACCTCCCTTGCCTTTAAACCCAAGTCCTGGCTGCTGAGTTCCCAGCTATCTCGAGGCAGGAGGGCAATGCAGCTGTGTGCAGAGTGCAGGGTGCTCCCAGCTCACGGCTGTGAGGGGCAGGAGGGATGCCACAGCCCTCACTGGGAAACCAACTGGGAGAGCGCAGGGGCGTGCAAAGCCTGCACCACAGAGGAGCTGGGCCACTCGGAGATGGCGAAAATCCAGACTGGAGTGGGGAGACAGGGAGATGGGGATGTGGGAACCTGGGCCAGAGGCAGAGAATCCTCCAGACTGGAGTGGGAGAGGGAGCTGGGGACTGGAAACAGAGCCATGGCCCTGAAGCAGGCGGCCTGGAATCCCAAGTGCAGGCACCCAGCTCCCTGGGGCCGCCGGCCAGGCCTTTGAGTCAGAGATGGACCCAGAAGAGCCTCCATGGGGCCAGTGCTGAAACGTGATGGAGCGTTGACCTCACAAAGCTGGAAGCCGAGTAGGCAGCAGAGGGCGGGGGACAGCTCCTCGGTGGAGACTCCGAGGACACAGAGAAAGGCAGGAGAGAGACAAACATTGCGGTGCACCGCGAGCGGGGATGGTCAGCGGAGGCCGGGGCGGAGGCCGAGGGTATGCCAGGGAGACTCTGCGCTGGAACACCGGAGGACAAGAAAGGAGGCTGCCCCAGGGAGTGATTGCACTGGCTAGGCCAAGGGCTGCCTGGCACATAGGACCCTCCCGGCCACCACCATCCCCAGCCCCGTCTCTGCTGGGGGACCCTGAGTCTCCACACCCAGCAGCCTGTAGTCCCCGCCCCTCCTGGCCTGGCCAGGTGGCCCCCAGTGCTGCTGTACGGTGCGCACAGCACCTAGCCAGCTTGATGCTGGGATGCAGACAGGCCCTAGGTGCAAGGGGTGGATGCCCCAGTGCCCTGGGAACCCTTTCTGTTGTCCAATTTTTATTTTATTTTTCTGAAAGGGAGACAGAAAGATAGCATTCCCATCTAATAGTTCACTCCCTAAATGCCCACAGTAGCTGGTGCTGGCCCAGAATTCCATCCAGGTCTCCCACACAGGTAGCAGAGACACAGCCACTGGAGCCGTCACTGCTGCCTCCCAGGGTGTGCATCAGCAGGAAGCTGGAGTCAGCAGCAGAGCCAGGACTCGAGCCAGGCACTCTGATATGGGATGCAGGTGCCCCGAGCAGCGTCTGATCCATGCTCCAAGTCCCAAAACGCTCCAGAAGCCCCTTTCTCACGTGGAGATGTCCACTGTGACCAAGAGCCTTGTGTGGTGGCCAGAGCTGGCCCACGCCGCCTCCAGAGCTCATCGTCACAGTGCATGAACTGCACGAGCTGGGTGGTCCTTGCAAATCTTAGCAAAGTTCATGTTGAGCGCTAAATCGTGCCAAGAATAGTAACAGTATCAGTGAGATGTCACCACCAATGTGGTGGTGCTGTGACTTACACCCACGGGGTGACCCACCCAACCACGTCCCCGTCCTGGACGCACAGAACATGCGTGGAGGGAGCTTGCGCACCACGCGCATGGGCAAACATGAAACTCAGGCCCCTGGCTTCCAGAGACCACAGTTCAGACCTCCCACTGGCCTCAGCCCTGAGATGGCCCCACCTCCCAGCCAAGCGCTGGACTTGTCTGGAAAGGACCCCCACCCCCACCCCAAGAGTTCTAGAGGCAGCTGGGGCCCAGCTCCCCGCACCCGTCACACTGCCTAGCAACGCCGGGCCAGATTTGGGAGGATGGTGGTTGCCTAGCAACCTGCCTACACTGCATCACAAATCTGCCACCTTAAATATCCTCCTGCGACGGAAGCTGTTTGGGAAAGTTCCGGGGACCATTTTTAGAATGAATCTGCTAAGGTCGCTCAATGACAACGGGTGCTGCCAGCTGGGTGAGACCCAGGAGTCGGGGCCCCTCCTGGGGGGCTCACCAGTCCCCCCCAGCCAGAGGCCACCGAGGGACCACATTTTGGGAACAAAGTGGTGATGACTTCTTCACTACCCATTCACTCAACCATGGGAGGCTCACAGTGAGTGGGGTTTGTGCCCTGGTCACAGGGAGCCTGGCATGGCCAGCTCTAGTCCCATTTGGTAAACATGCTATGGTCAGCAGCTATCCCCACAGTGAACGTGGCAGGGCCACCCTGTCCCTCAGTGACCATGACGTAGACACAATGTTCCTCAGTGACCATGGTGTGGACACCATGTCCCTCATTGACTGTGGCATGGACAGCCCTGTCCCCACTGGTGAACACGCTGTGGTCAGTAGCTATCCCCACAGTGAACGTGGCAGGGCCACCCTGTCCCTTGGTGACCATGACATAGACACAATGTTCCTCAGTGACCGTGGTGTAGACACCATGTCCCTCAGTGACTGTGGCATGGACAGCCCTGTCCCCATTGGTAAACATGCTGTGATCAGCAGCTATCCCCACAGTGAACGTAGCAGGGCCACCCTGTCCCTCACTGACTATGGCATGGTCAGCCCTGTCCCCATTGGTGAACACGCTGTGGTCAGCAGCTATCCCCACAGTGAACGTGGCAGGGCCACCCTATCCCTCAGTGACCGTGGCGTGGACACCATGTCCCTCAGTGAGTGTGGCAGGGCCAGCCCCTCCTCAGGAAGCCACATTAAACCCACAAATGGCCACTGGGAGCTAAGGGCAGGATGTGTGAGGAGCGCACCAGGCCAGGAGAAGCAGGTGGAGGCAGGGTCGGGGCCGGTGAGGTGTGCAGATGGCCAAGGGCCCAGGAAGGGCAGATTCTTGAGAGGCCAACATATGGGGTCCCCGCAGGCCATGCCATGACCTGGATGTGAACAGGTGTCCACAGCTGGGCAGTGCTGTGCTCTGCAGGCCACCACAGCCCCTTTTCTTGTAGACCCCTCGCAGGAACCGTCATAACCCCCAAAGGGTCATTGGGGTCACTCTGGGTAGGCACGCACACAGAGGCTCCTCTCCCTTCCCCCGCCAACAGGCACATGGACTCAAAGTGAGAGCGGCTTTGGAAATATGAGCTTGGCTTTCAGTCCTGAGCATACTCTGATGCCCGCCCCCACCCCAGGGGGGGTCTCCCCTGGACCCAGCACTGATAGCAGAGGTGGGAAACCCCAGAGTGCACTGCGCTGGCCACAGGCCGCCCACTGTACCACAGGCAGAGCCAGTTTTATGGCACTCTCAGCTGCCACCTGGCCCTTCCCGAGGGCCATGGCCCAGGAGAGTCAAGTGACCCCTACAAGCACAGGTGCAACAGGTCAGAGTGATGGAGCCTGCAGGCTGCAGGAAGGCGCTGTGCCTTGCCTCGGCATTCCCCCGGCCCCATCACAGGGTCCTGAGCTCAGCTCAGCCACACGGGCAAGGACTGCACCCAGGGACAGCAGGGCTGTTGCTTGGGTCGGGGTAGACTCGGTGCTCAACAACCAGCCTGGAGCACACCGGGCTACACCTGCACCTGCAGGGCTGCCCCCGGTGCTGGGGCCAGGCTCACGGTGCACCAAGGAGACATGAGACAGGGATGGGACCACCGCAGCCCGGGGGAAAGAACTCATCACAGACAGGGGGACGGGACTGCCTTAGCCTTGGTGACAGGAAAGCCCCAGCACCTGCACACAGGGTCCCCAGCTGGGCAGTCCCAGGATCCCACTCAAGGTATCGGCCCTCAGGACACAGTGTGGTGAGCCCTGTGTGTGCCTGGATGCATGGGCGCACGTGTGTGTCTATACCTCTGTGCATTTGTGTGTGGGCTAAGCATGTGTGTTCAGGTCTGAGGGTGTGTATGCAATGCATGATTCTCTTGGAAGGTATGTCGGCGTGTGGGCTTTCATGTCTGTGGGCACACACATGTCTGTGTCTGTGGTGTCCATGTGTGTGGGAACGTGGATGTGCGTGTCTAATTGTATCCATACACATGGGTCTGTGTCTCCATGTCTGTGTGTCTGTGCATGTGTATCCATGTCCAGGGGTACATTCGTGTGCATGTGTCATTCTCATATCTGTGTGGGCATTCCACACCCCTGTGTGTATGTGTATGTGTGGGCACGCTCATGTCTGTGTGTGCACGTGTACTTCTTCATGTATGTGTACACAGTCCTGGGTGTAGGTTGTGTGTGTCCATGTCTGTGTGTGTCAATGTCTGCATGGGTGTGTCCACACTCCTGTATGTGTTTGCAGGCGTATCCATGTTTCTGTGTGGGCATGGCTATGTCTATGTGGGTGTGTCCATGTTTCTCTGTGGGTGTGTCTATGTTTCTGTGGATGTGTCCACATCTGTGTGGGCATGTCCATGTCTAGGTGTGTCCATGTCTGTGTGGGCATATCCATCTCTATGTGAGTGTATCTATGTCTGTGTGGGTGTGTCCATGTCTGTGGGCATGTCCATATCTGTGTGGGTATGGCCATGTCTGTGTGGGCGTGTCCATGTCTGTGTGGGTGTGTCCATGCCTATGCACTCATGTCCATATCTGTGTGGGCATGTCCATGTCTGGGTGTGTCCATGTCTGTGTGGGCATATCCATCTCTATGTGAGTGTATCTATGTCTGTGTGGGTGTGTCCATGTCTGTGGGCATGTCCATATCTGTGTGGGTATGGCCATGTCTGTGTGGGCGTGTCCATGTCTGTGTGGGTGTGTCCATGCCTATGCACTCATGTCCATATCTGTGTGGGCATGTCCATGTCTGGGTGTGTCCATGTCTGTGGGCATGTCCATGTCTGGGTGTGTCCATGTCTGTGGGCGTGTCCATGTCTGTGTGGGTGTGTCCATGCCTATGCACTCATGTCCATATCTGTGTGGGCATGTCCATGTCTGGGTGTGTCCATGTCTGTGGGCATGTCCATATCTGTGTGGGTGTGTCCATGTCTGTGTGGGCGTGTCCATGTCTGTGTGGGTGTGTCCATGCCTATGCACTCATGTCCATATCAGTGTGGGCATATCCATGTCTGGGTGTGTCCATGTCTGTGGGCATGTCCATGTCTGGGTGTGTCCATGTCTGTGGGCATGTCCATGTCTGGGTGTGTCCATGTCTGTGGGCGTGTCCATGTCTGTGTGGGTGTGTCCATGCCTATGCACTCATGTCCATATCTGTGTGGGCATGTCCATGTCTGGGTGTGTCCATGTCTGTGGGCATGTCCATATCTGTGTGGGTGTGTCCATGTCTGTGTGGGCATGTCCATGTCTGTGTGGGCGTGTCCATGTCTGTGTGGGCATGTCTCCACAGTGCCATAAGCCACTGTGACACTCAAGTCTGCAGGGCATGCTTGCAACACCACCAGTCTCACTCCTGTAAATGCAGGGTTCTCATGGAATTTTGATGGAGGCCAGAACCTTTGTGCACAGGATGGGGTCTTGTCCCCAGCTCACCCTGGGGAGGTCTGCTACTCCCAGGGCCTGGGCGAGGAGTCAGGGCCAAGAAGAAAACCACAGAGCTGCCACAGACATCATCATAAGATCTCCCCAGGAATCTCCAAAGCAGAAACCAAGCATGGTTGTGAAGCACTCATTCAAAGAGGGCAGCCCGTGTGCACAGACAAAGACAGACGCCCTGATGTCATCCACACACACGCCAGAGGCATCCAGGATTCAGCAGAACAGCAACCGTGGCCCTCAGGATGTGACCTCACAATGTCCCAAGTCCCCAGACGAGAGCAGGGAGCACGACTGTGCCAAGTCACCTGGACTTGGACAGGAAGCAGGTGCACACCCGACACAAGCAGGAGCCCCTGTGTTAGCCGCACTGTGCTGGCAGGCACACGGACACCGCCTGACCACTGTCTGGAGGACACACTAGCACCCGTGACCTATCCCTGAAGAACACGTGACCAGTCCCTGGAGGACATGCAAACACCACACACATGACCACTCCCTGGAGGACACATGGACAGCACATGCGTGACCAATCCCTGGAGGACACATGGACACTATGCATGTGACAAGTCCTTGGAGAACATGTGGACACCATACACACGACCAGTCCCTGGAGGACACATGGACAGCACACACATGACCAGACGCTGGAGGACATGTGGACATCATACACATGACCAGTCCCTGGAGGACACATGTACACCACACATGTGACCATTTCCTGGAGGACACATGGACACTATACACATGACCTCTCCCTGAAGGACACAAGGACAGCACACACCTGACCACTCCCTGGAGGACATGCAGACACCATGAGGGCAGACACGTGAGCTGTAACAGGGTTCACCCCTCCATGGAAGGTGGGGGACTGCCCCTCTGTGAGCCACACACTGAGGCTGGTCCAGAACCAGCACATCACAGCAGGCGTGCAGACATCGAGGTGACAAACCAGCGCATCACAGCAGGCATGCAGACAGGGAGGCGACAAACCAGTGCATCACAGCAGGCGTGCAGACAGGGAGGCGACAAACCACAGTGCCCCAGGCCAGCTGCAGGATGTCAATGGACACTGTGCTGGCCACACTCATCTACCACGGCCATGAGGCCATCTGCAGGACCCCCAGGGGACTGGGGCTGGTGTCACACAGGGCTGCCCTCTGACCCATCACCCTGGACCGTTCCCGTGTGTCCACCCTCCTCCACGGCCCTCACCCGGGCGCTGCATCCCTGCCAAGGGTCTGCACACTGTGGTGAAGGGTGCCGGGAAAGGCCCAGCCAGATGGAGGGGGAGCTGACTGTGCTCCTGGGAGCCCACTGGGGACACGGATGCAGTGAGGGCTCATGGCCCTGGCGGCGAGGACAAACGCAGACTCCATCTTCAGAGCAGCAGGAGGAAGATGGCGCCACCACCCATGGGGCCCTGGGGCCTAGGTCAAGCACAGAGATGTGACTCACACGACAGCAGCTCTGGGAGCAGACTCAGAGCTGGGACTCAGGCTCCCCCCATGGAGTGAGGCGGACGTGGGGCTGCGACCCTGCCCTCACCCAGGTGAGCCCAGCTGACACCCGCAGCAGATCTGGGCTTTGAACCTGGTACCAGGGCTGCTCTCCCTGCCGTGCAGACTTTGCAGCCGCTTCCCACACTGATGCACCCGGTCTTTGTGGTGAAGCTGTGTGGCGTGTTTCCACGCTATGCACACGTCTGTTTTCTCGTGTTGGGCCTTGGGCCTAGCACTGAAGCTGCTGATTACAACGCCCAGGTGCCCCCGGGTGCACTCCGGACTCCAGCTTCCTGCTCAAGTAGACCGGGGGAGCAGAAGTGATGGTGCAAGGGCTTGGGCCCCTGCCACCCACGTGAGAGACCTGGGGCTTTGGCCCAGCCCAGCCTGGGCATTTGGCCATGTTGGGAGGGAACCAGTGGGTGGAGGATCTCTTCATCTCTCCCTGCCTCTGGGACTCTATGTATCTGTCTCTCAAATAAATAATTTTTAGCTTTTAAAAATTTTTTTCTCAATTATCTTTGCCACTGTTTCTGTATTTGTTATTTTATGCCTTAATCCTTTAATATAATTATTTTGATAAGAAAACACAATAGAAGATTATTAGTGAACAGAACCATTGCAGAGTGGTTTGGCTAAGAAGAGGAAGAAGCAGACGAGGGTCTCTGGACTCCAATATCCCTGTTTCTGCCATGGGTGGTCCCAGATGCGTTCATTCAGAGCTCAGTGTGTGAGAACTTATCCCGACTTCTGCGACCATCTGCCCCCATGCAGAGTGAGCATCGGAGCGTCAGAGCAGCACACCTGGTCTGGCCAGGCAAGAAAAGCCGAGTGTCAATGGGCGACGTCCAGCCACGTTCACACCAGCGTGCCTGTGAGCGAAAACAGGCCCCTCGTCTGTGCTGCCATGACGTCCTCAGCATTGCTGACAGCGTCACTCAGAAACAAGCAGAACAAGGAGACACAGACAGGGTCTCCGGGCCCTCCTCAGAGTCCTGGACCCCATCACCATAGGGCTCCCGGTCGGGGTCCACGCGGCTGGGAGAGCACCGCCCAGGCGGCGTCCCCAGCTGGCAGACCCAGGCTGCCCCGAAGACCATGCTCAGTTGTTTAGATGCCTGAAAGCCACTTTCATAGCTCTGGAGGGAACCCATGGCAACAGATGAATTTCCCTTCTAAGGGCGTGAGCCTGGTCACCTGTGCATGCTGGGACAGGGGCTGCGGCTCCACTGCCTGGACCAGGGGGCAGTGACTGAGCCGACATCACCGCCTGGGCGCTGCCGGGGCTCGGGGTTACCGGCTCAGGAGAGCAGGCAGGTACCCTTTCTTCAAACATACAGAGCTTGGGTGAACAGTAACTGCACATGTGCGTGGTTGCACCGTGACAGGTCAGTGCGTGCACACAGCATGTGCTGAGCACATCAGGGTGCCCCAGGCTCCCCCCGACATCACGTGGCAGCGGGAGCCCTGCATCAGGGTGCCCCAGGCTCCCCCTGACATCACGTGGCAGCGGGAGCCCTGCAGCTCCTTTATTTGCTGGGTTACCATGCAGGGTGGTCTCCCTGTGCTGTCAGCAGGAGCTTGTTCTGCCTGACTCTGACCTGCTACCTACACCCCTCCCAGACTCTGGGAATCACATCCTGGGCTCTCCCACACATGAAGGGGACACACAGTGTTGTCTTTCTATGTCTGGCTCATCTCACGGAACACCTCATCCTCCAGGTCCTCCCACTGCACATACAGAATTCCATTGTTCTCCTGACTGCACAACACTCCCTTGGGTGTCCATGCCATCTTCTCTGCACTCACTGATGACAGGCACTTGCTTGATTCCGCATCCGGGCCGCCATGAACGCGGTGGAGCAGGTGTCTCTCTGAGGCAGCAAGCTCGGGGGACTCCCTGTGTTGCGGCGACCCTGGCCGGCCTTGAGCCCTGCCGTCCCCGCAGGGGCGATGTCATCTCACCCTGGCGTTGGGTCCCCTTTCCCTGAGCGCAGTGAAGCCGAGCGCCGTGAGCTCAGGGCAGTGGAGCAGGGAGGGCCCACAGCAACTTCTAGGGAGCGGCTTGAAATTCTGATGACTGCGAGCACCTTACAAGGAGCCATGGTCAGCGGGCAGGGCCTTCAAGGACACATCACTCTGCTTCAGTGCCCGTTGGCAAGGCCGAGGGAGGGCGTAGAAAGGACCCCGCTCTACCCGGCTTCCCTGTGGCCTTAGCAGGGGGCTGGCTGTGAAGGGGCCAATTTGGCAATGTTCCCAAGGGGCAGGCCTGACCCCTTCCCCAACCCGATTTAGCTGCTCTTGACCTCCCTGGCAGCCCCCAGGACTCCATCCCCAACCCAGCCTCCCATTCTGACCCCCAGAGACGCCACAGTACCCTGCGGCCTCACTCAGGGACTGTAGGAAACACCAGGCTTGGCAAAGAGCTCGGATGTTCGGCCTCCCGGTCCACCGGCCCAGAACCAGGGCGCAGCGAGGGCTGCGATGTCACTGCGTGTTCAGGGCAGGGAGTTCTGTGGGAAGCAAAGCACAGCCCTAGGCAAACATGCAGGAAAAATGATTTACATAATAAAAGACAAGAATATAAAGACACAGCTCCAAAGATAACTGGGAGTACCAGTATCAGCAATATACAAATAATTATTAGAAAAAATACAAAAATCACTAATACCCCCATAATGATAAATATGGATGTCTAAAAAGCTCCCAGCAAAAATATAAATAGGCAGTGAATGTCTGAGCACAGACTGTGTCTCTCCAGGAAAGAAAGGAATACAAACTAAAGCAAGACACAGTGTTGCTTTCTCAATTTTTAAAACATGAAAAATGAATGATAATTTAAAGCTAGTGAGATTGGAGTGACAGAACTGTTCATAAACTTTTCCGGGAATACAAACAAAATACAGATTCCGATGCAAGGCAGAACCGCTAGGATGATGCTGTACACAGAAAGCACGGCACCGAGTCTTCACATTGTTGCACACACACGTGTACGTGTACACGCCACACCCGTGCACACAAACACTGAAAAACAGGCGTCACTCAATCAGAAAAGGAATGAGTCTTTATATATCAGGACTCTCAAAAATGGTTATAATATTTGTCCCTATAATTTTAATTTCTTATTGTAAAGAAATTATCATTAAGGAATCCAGAGACTTGTATACAAAGAGTTTTACAGCAATAGCACAAATGGCAGTTCTCAGAAACGAGAAGTTCCCAAACATCAGGTCATAGGGACAGCACCCCAGAAGATACCGCGCCGGCCCGGGACTGTCAGAGCAGAGGGCAAGTGAGAAACGGCGACAGCCTGGTAAGGCAGCAGGCGGTGGCTCAAGTACTGGGGCCCCTGCTGCCCACATGGGGACCAGGATGCAGCTCCCAGCTCCTGGCTTTAGCGTGGCCCAGCCCGGGCTGTTGCAGGCATCTGGGCAGTGAGCCGGCAGATGGGAGGTCTCCATCTGTGTCTCTCCCTCCCTCTGCCATTCTGCCTTCAAATAAAAAAGAAACGATGGGCATAGAAAGAGCTCTGGGCCCATCTGCCCACCCTGTTTCTCCTAGGAGCAGGACGTAAATTCCCATCCGCGCCCACACAGGAGATCCATCCACATCTCTGGAGACAGGAAGTCAGCTCCCAGACGGCTGCAAACAAACTCCACTGACGCAGCTGTGACCCTCGTGGGTCCCCGTGGATCTCAGCCCGGGGACCAAGCCCTCTCCCGTGCCGAGTCCTTCTCCACCGTCTGTCACCTTGGTGACATGGTACACAGGCCTCCATGTCCAGCTGTGGCTTTGAGTTTTCAATTTGCTGCAAAGCCCCTTTATTTCAAATGCCAACATCAAACAAAAGGGGCTGTCTTACCCTGCTAATCTCCCTTGTCAGTGTAACTTGCAGGCTCAGTCACAAACCTAGAAGTGTGGAGGGAATGTGCTTCCCCCTTAGAAATAAAATTTGTCCGTGAGGGACATGGCGATCATTCCCAGGTGACCCCAGAGATTCCGATGCAAGGCAGAACTGTTAAGAGGATGCTTGGCCGGCACCGCGGCTCAACAGGCTAATCCTCCGCCTTGCGGCGCCGGCACCCCGGGTTCTAGTCCCGGTCGGGGCACCGGATTCTGTACTGGTTGCCCCTCTTCCAGGCCAGCTCTCTGCTGTGGCCCGGGAGTGCAGTAGAGGATGGCCCAAGTGCTTGGGCCCTGCACCCCATGGGAGACAGGAGAAGCACCTGGCTCCTGGCTTCGGATCAGCGCGGTGTGCCAGGCGCAGCGCACCGGCCATGGCAGCCATTGGAGGGTGAACCAACGGCAAAAGGAAGACCTTTCTCTCTCTCTCTGTCTCTTTCTCCCTGTCCACTCTGCCTGTCAAAAAAAAAAAAAAAAAAAAAAAAAGATGATGCTGTACACAGAAAGCACGGCACCGAGTCTTCACATTGTTGCACACACACGTGTACATGTACACGCCACACCCGTGCACGCAAACACTGAAAAACAGGAGTCACAGAATGATGCCGATTATCTTGGGAAGTGATACAATCTATGTCTTCATGCCTGTATTATGCTGTGTGTCGGAAAAAACATGTGACAAGAAGCAGCTTTACAATAAGACGTCTCAGGCGGCAGCACCTCACTTCTGTGGTTTCTGTCCCCCTTCCACCACGGGGTGACAGGGCAGGAAGTGAGCGTGGCCCCTCTGCCCTGCCCCCTTGTCTGTCCCCCTTCCACCACGGGGTGACAGGGCAGGAAGTGAGCGTGGCCCCTGTGCCCTGCCCCCTTGTCTGTCCCCCTTCCACCACGGGGTGACACGGCACCAGACATGGGCCTCCAGAACCGTGAGCCAACACGTCTCTTCAACAATGCTCTGTGGTATTCCTTTCTAACAGTGCAAGGAGCTCTGACGGTGAGACCACCAAGCCTTGTCTGCGGCATGGAGGGAGACTTGACCGTGGATGATGGCAGATACCACGGCGTCCCAGGCTCTCAGAGAGCAGACGGCAGCCAGCTCTGCTTGGGACGCTCAGATGCAGCTGGGGGGACCTGCAGGCAGAACTTCTCACAGGAAGAGACACAAAGCGTGAGGCAAGGGAGCTGAGACCCGGGACTGGGGTCAGTGAGATCCCTGTCCACCTGATGAGAAGGGAGACGGGGTGGGGGGGGGGGTGTGGAGGGACACCTACACAGGGCTGAAGCAGTGGCCACCTCTGGACTCCACAGCCCAAGACAGAGCTTCGAGAAGGAGAGGGAACATGAAGTTGGTTGTTCCTGCACAATTAAAGGAGAGAACTGTAGACAAAAAATCGGGGGTGAAGGGAAAGGATCGCCCCAGAAGCCAAGGGAATGAATGAATGAATGAGGAGCAAAGAAATGAATAAATGAATGTGGAGCAAAGAAAGGCAAACTCAGGAAGAGAAACCACACTCACATCCACAGCACCAAGCAGCCTGAGAAACGCCAGCTGAGCTCGGAGGGTGTGCAGGACTTCCGGCCCTGCGCAGAAGGGATGCGGCTCCACTTGTGCAGGGGCAGGGGCGCCCCCGGGGCCAGCCGAGAGAACAGCAGAGCCCATCAGAGAAGAGTTCTGGTCAATGGGACAGAAGGCAGAAGCGGAGAAGAGAGACCAGGCGACAAAGCAGGTGGGGCTGGAAGGCCAGCAGGTGGTGGGCTCAGAGCAGGCGTGTCAGGAGTTGCTGGAACCGCAGGGAGAACAGAGCTCCAGGACAGCACAGGTCAGGCCTGTGGGGAAGCGGGGGAAGCTGCAGCCCAGGCGTGAACCCAGCGCGGGCCAAGGTCACAGACGCGGGCTGCCCGACCAGGGGAAGGCTGAGTTTGCCCTGATGACTCGGAACCTACACTCCCCCAACGTGACCTCCAGGATTCGGATGACAAACGAGGACATCTGACAGAAAGACAGCAATCTATGCAGACGGATTAGTCAGCAAGTATGGGCAAGGCTTAAAGGGATCTTTAAGAAAGGGCTATTAACACCGAGCCATTGGTACATACAGACCACAGGAGCCAAGAATAAAATAATTTCCTCTTTGAGTGCACAAAGAACATTTGCAAAACCAACCACAGGCTGCAGCCTGAAGCTGGTCCCAGCCAATTTCAGTGATTGAAGTTGTTCAGAACATAACCCCTGACTACGCGGAACTGAAACAAGAGTGCTAACAGACAAATGGATAATTACATCAAAATTAAGTAATGTGCTTCAAAAATTCCTTCTGAGATGAGAAGTCCAACGGAAACCATAAAATATCCTGAGCTGCAGATCATGAACATACTACAAATCAGAACTCGAGATGCAGCTCAGGGAACGAGAAAAGTCTGCAGTGCTAAACGCATGCACTAGAACAGAAGAGGGGCCGGCGCTATGGCACAGCAGGTAAAGCCACTGCCTGCAGTCCCGGCATCCCTTAAGGGCGCCAGTTCGAGTCCCAGCTGCTCCACTTCCAATCCGGCTCTCTGCTATGGCCTGAGAAAGCAGTAGAAGGTGGTCAAAGTCCTTGGGCCCCTGCACCCACCTAGGAGACCTGGCTTTAGATCGGCTCAGCCTGGGCCATTGCAGCCATCTGGGGAGTGAACCAGTGGATGCAAGAACTTTCTCTCTCTCACTTTTTTTGTGTTTGCCTCCCTGTAACTCTTTCAAATAAAATAAATAAATCTTCAATGTAGAAAGTCAAAAAAGCCTGCAGAAAAACTCATCAGCAATAATTAACACATAAATAGCACAAGATCATAAGAAAAATTAATAAAATTTTTTTCTATAGAACAGCAATGAACCAGTAAATTAGTTAAAATGTAGTTTCATTTTTGTAAAAACATCAATGTTTTTGATTTACATGAAACTTATTAATAGTGTGAGGAAATATCAAATACCCAGGATAAATGTAATGAAAATGCACAAGCTACACAAACATCTACCAAACCCTGGAGCCACCTGGGCAGGCCCGAGACAGGAGAATCTGGAGGACCAGGATGGCCAAAGTGCCAAGCCTCCCACACTAACCCACGCACGCAACCAACTCCTGCGAGCTGCTCTTCGTAACACTGAGAACACACCTGCACAAGCAGGGCAGGAACCAGAGCTAACCCCTGAAGGGCACGGATTCCCCTTCAGGACCCAAAGCACCGTGAGGCGGCCACAGCCACAGGGGTCAAAGGGCACAAATGGGCGGTGCCGGAGCTGGCACAGCCACAGAGGATACCCAGACAGGTGGGGAAGCTGGGCTCCTACAGTCATTGGGCCTGGACCCACAGGAGGTGAATCAGACCCCACCACATACACGCATGGGGACACACATGCACACGCGTGCTGAGATCTACAGCTAACGGCAAACAGCAGAGCTCC
The DNA here is from genome assembly GCF_964237555.1 of Oryctolagus cuniculus. NCBI lineage: Eukaryota > Metazoa > Chordata > Mammalia > Lagomorpha > Leporidae > Oryctolagus > Oryctolagus cuniculus. The sequence goes on from NC_091439.1 coordinate 118,429,453, forward strand.
TAGGATGCGGCAGGGTCCCAAGTGCCAGAGAGATATCGGGGAACTGATCCCGACGGCATTTAATAGCCTCCAGCCACCAGGGATTTCGTGGGGGCAGATTTACTAACTGGACTTAGAAAGGGCTCTGTGCAGGCCAGATCAGGAGAACAGACCACAAGGACCACGGGCTGCAGACCTGCAGGCACCTCTCAGAAGAGATGGGAAAGAGGCCCACACCCTGCCCACGGGGTACAGTCAAACGCACACAGAGCCCGGCTCACGTGCCAGCGTGGCTCACGGGAGAAGCTTGCCGTCACCTAGCACTGGCAAGGGCGTGGCCAGGCCTGCCCAGCCCACAGCTGCACTCGCCCTGCACAGGTACCTGTCCACCTAGACACAGGCAGGACGCACCCATGATGCCCCAGAGATCATGCAGCTCATCACACCGTGTGGTGGAACGATCACCAAACCTGACCAAGGGAGGAGGAGGAGGAGGGGAGCCCAAGGCATCCCAGAGCTGTGGGCAGCCCCAGCACGGAACTCTTCTTTTCATGGGACAAACGTGGCTGCATTGGCCACGCCTGGTCAGAGGGACCCCCAGTCAGCGAGCGACACTCAGAACACAAGAATTCAGAAAGAACTCATGAAGGCTCCCGTGATCTGTGTCAATCTGCACAACCTGCTGACTCTGCTGAACCTCACCAGGTGCCTCCCAGCCCTGTGCACGGTGGCCTCCCCTGCAGACCCCTGCCCCAGCCTCCCCTGCAGGCCCCTGCCCCCAGCCTCAACCGCTCCCAGCCTCCCCTGCAGACCCCTGCACCAGCCTCCCCTGCAGGCCCCTGCCCCCAGCCTCCCCTGCCCCCAGCCTCCCCTGCAGGACCCTGTCCCCAGCCTCCCCTGCAGGCCCCTGTCCCCAGCCTCCCCTGCCCCCAGCCTCCCCTGCCCCCAGCCTCCCCTGTCCCCAGCCTCCCCTGCCCCCAGCCTCCCCTGCAGGCCCCTGCCCCCAGCCTCCCCTGCAGGCCCCTGCCCCCAGCCTCCCCTGCCCCCAGCCTCCCCTGCAGGCCCCTGCCCCCAGCCTCCCCTGACCCCAGCCTGCCCCTGCCCCCAGCCTCCCCTGCCCCCAGCCTCCCCTGCAGGCCCCTGCCCCCAGCCTCCCCTGCCCCCAGCTTCCCCTGCCCCCAGCCTCCCCTGCAGGACCCTGTCCCCAGCCTTCCCCTGCCCCCAGCCTCCCCTGCCCCCAGCCTTCCCCTGCCCCCAGCCTCCCCTGCAGGACCCTGTCCCCAGCCTTCCCCTGCCCCCAGCCTCCCCTGCCCCCAGCCTTCCCCTGCCCCCAGCCTCCCCTGCAGGACCCTGTCCCCAGCCTTCCCCTGCCCCCAGCCTCCCCTGCAGGCCCCTGCCCCCAGCCTCCCCTGACCCCAGCCTCCCCTGCAGGCCCCTGCCCCCAGCCTCCCCTGACCCCAGCCTCCCCTGCAGGACCCTGTCCCCAGCCTTCCCCTGCCCCCAACCTTCCCCTGCCCCCAGCCTTCCCCTGCCCCCAGCCTCCCCTGCAGGACCCTGTCCCCAGCCTCCCCTGCCCCCAGCCTCCCCTGCAGGACCCTGTCCCCAGCCTTCCCCTGCCCCCAGCCTCCCCTGCAGGCCCCTGCCCCCAGCCTCCCCTGACCCCAGCCTCCCCTGCAGGCCCCTGCCCCCAGCCTCCCCTGACCCCAGCCTCCCCTGCAGGACCCTGTCCCCAGCCTTCCCCTGCCCCCAACCTTCCCCTGCCCCCAGCCTTCCCCTGCCCCCAGCCTCCCCTGCAGGACCCTGTCCCCAGCCTCCCCTGCCCCCAGCCTCCCCTGCAGGACCCTGTCCCCAGCCTCCCCTGCCCCCAGCCTCCCCTGTCCCCAGCCTTCCCCTGCCCCCAGCCTCCCCTGCAGGACCCTGTCCCCAGCCTCCCCTGCCCCCAGCCTCCCCTGTCCCCAGCCTTCCCCTGCCCCCAGCCTCCCCTGCAGGCCCCTGCCCCCAGTCTTCCCCTGCCCCCAGCCTCCCCTGCCCCCAGCCTCCCCCTGCCCCCAGCCTCCCCTGCAGGCCCCTGCCCCCAGCCTCCCCCTGCCCCCAGCCTCCCCTGCCCCTGTGCCCTTCCTGGCCTGCCCCAGTGTCCACACAACAAACACGTCCAGTCCGTCGTGCCGGCTGCTGAATCCCACACACACCTGCACCCAGGTGTGCTCAGTGGTCATGGGGCTGTGCAGTCTGCAGGAGTGAACACGCCAACACCGCAGCACAGAGGGGCTGCTGATGGCTTGGGAGGTAGGTGCAGGGCACAGTACAAGAGGAAGACACAAAGCTCCCAGAGTGGCTGGCGTGCAGGACACGTGTGGCTCAGCGGCAGGAAGCACAGACACACCGGGCATCCCAGACGCCAGGCTGGGGGTCTGCCGTCCTTGGGGAGGGGCGCCCAGGACTCCAGGGTTCCCAGCAGTGAGTTCAGAGGACCCTGCTGGAGCCAACTGCAGATGCAGCTCCTTCTGCACGTCCTTAACCCAGTGCCTCCACTTCCCGTCAGCATCTCCCTGGCAGGAACCTGCCGACGCTGGACAGCCATGCACGGCTGAGGCGTGGCTGTAGATACAACGGGAAGGCAGAGATGGTGGAGAAGATGCCGGCACCGCTCCGCCGGGTGCCCTCCCAGTCGCAGAGGACTTCACTGAGCTCAGGGAAAGGGGAAGGTGTGCGTGTTTGGGGGCAGTAGTTTTAAAAGTCACGCGCCGGATTCTCAGTAAGTTTTAAAAGCCACGTGCCGGATTCTCAGTGCATTTTCCACAAACTTTTGAGGACTTCCTTGTATCCCTCAGTTTGCAAATGACAGAACACTGGCCCAGAGGGTGGGGATTTAACTCCAGCACCTGGGAAGGGTGAGTGCTAAGGGCAGGGGCCACCGGCCCCTCCCCCTGCCAGATGCCAGCATCAGCCTGCAGACAGCAGGGGGTCGGAGAGCTCCAGCTTACTCCTGTGGTGTCCACTTCCTCTGCTGCCTCCCCCATGACTCTCAGAGGACAGGGCGGGCCCCATGCTGTCCATGTGCCTCTTCCTGCTCCCGGTCACTGCTGACTCCGCCCTGCAGATGCACACCTGTGGGCCCCGTCCTGCTCCGTGGCTGCAGGCCAGCAGCAAGGCCACCGCCCACCTGCCCATCCCTTCCATCCAGGGTGCATAGGGGGCATGAAGCCGGCCGCACTTCACGTCCTGTGTGCACACTTCCTGCCCAGGCTCCAGCAACTCACAAACCCAGCCTGGTCCTCAGGAACCCATGGCTTCCCTGTCTCCCTTTGGGCGCAGTCCAGGCCCCTCCTCACCGACCTCCACACCCAGGGCTGCGCTGACCCAGCCTCGGCAGCCACTGTCCACTGGACCTAAAACCAGGAGGCCTCGGGGCTGGGGCTCAGGGAGGAGAGGAAGGAAACTGTGTGGAGCCCTTGAATTCCCCTCCTGACGCTGATTTCATTATTACCCAGGTGACGCACAGGAGGGGCCACCTGGGGACCCCTGAGCTTCGAGAGCCTCAGTGCCTGGAGTTGAGAGGGAGTGTGGGAGGGCTCCTGGTGAAAGGGGACCACACACGTGGGCAGAACACAGAGAGGCTGAGGTCTGCTGGGAGACAGCAAATATTTGAGTTGTTTCCAGGGAAGTGAAAATGAAGACACTGGCATTTACACATTTGCCACATATAACTCATGGTATGCTCACTAATCGTAAGCTTAGCCGCAGTGCCTTTAGGAATCTACACGAGATTTCAGAGACTCTGAAGGGAACACGAATGTCCTCTAAAAGTCAGACTGAAGCATCAGAGTTCTTGGTGTTTACTGGTGACAGTCAACCTCGAACCACGTGTGAGTCAAACACAGGGCTTTAGCTGCCACGTTCTGGTGCACGTTCATGCTGTAATTGCTCTACTTTGTTATTTTGTACGTTTATTTTCATCTACTTGAAAGGAAGAGTGACACAGAGACATCTTTCATCCCCTGGTTCCCTCTCCAAATGCCTGTGAACGGCCGGGGCCGGGCCAGGCTGAAGCCAGAAGCCCGAACTCCATCTGTGTCCCCCGCTGTGGGTGGCAGGGGCCCAAGTGCTTGAGCCACGACCTGCTGTGTCACAGGATGCATTAGCAAGAAGCTGGCTGGGAAGCAGAGCAGCCAGGATCACAGCAGGCACCCCGGTACAGGACGTGGGAGCCCCAGGGGCAGCTTAACCTCCTGCACCCCAACGTTTGCCCTGGGACTTGATTGCGGGGTTTTCAGATTTGTTTCCAAAACTTTGCTAATATAAATAAACAGCCAGCCACATCTTAGATTACATCAAGGAAAGATTCTCAGGAGTTCTAGTCCTTTAAAGCTATGCATGTTGCATTCATCACGTAAGAAAGATCACATTTGAGGGGCAAGTGTTTGCGGCACAGCTGGTAAAGCCGCTGCCTGCAGTGCCAGCATCCCATATGGGCGTCGGTCTGACTCCCAGCTGCTCCACTTCTGATTCAGCTCTCTGCTAACCGCCTGGGATAGCAGTACAAGATGGCCCAAGTGCTTGGGCCCCTGCACCCATGTAGGAGACCCAGAGGAAGCTCCTGGCTCCTGGTTCCGGCCTGGTTCCAGCCCTGGCTGTTGAGGCCACTTGGGGACTGAACCAGGGGATGGATGCTCCTTCCCTCTCTTGCTCTCTGTAACTCTTCCTTTCAAATAAATGAGCGAGTTAGAAAGCCAGCATCCGACAGCACCGCCAGCAGCGTCTGGCAGCGTGGCCTCATGAGCTCCTCGGCAAAGTGAAGGAATCCACTCTGATTGCATTTCTCTCCCCAAACTTCATTTTACTGGGAAATTAAGTTATGGGATTTAAGAATGATTTAATTTAAAAATATTCAACATTCAAGCTCAATTAAAACAAGCACCTTTTCCTAAGTCAATCACCTCATTGAGATGCCGTCTCCCCAGGCCCATCTACGTCCTCCCTGAAGGCACCGGCCGTGGCCACTCCACACTTCTGTGGCTGGCACAAGGCAGGGGCCCCGAGGCTTCTCCACGAGGGTCAGAGGAAACCAAGCAGCGCTTTTGCCCTTTCGTGAGGAAGACGAGGAGCCCACAGAAGTGAGGCTTCTGGCTACTGACAGGATGCCTGCCATGGGCATGCGGGACTGGCCACGAGGTAACCCCGGGGGTGACCTCAGCAGTAAGCTCCACCCTGTGCCTGGGGGGAGGGGGACCACCAGTCCCAGCCCTGGGGAGGGGCCTGGGGAGCAGGGAGAGGCCTCTGGAGGGGCCTGAGGGTCACCGTGGCTGGTCTGGAGCTGGAAACAGCCCCTGGTGGGGTACAAAGGTTCCAGGGCAACCGGGACAGGAAGGGCCATTAGGATGACGGGCAGGTGGTGGCATTCTGCTCTGCTGACGGCAGGGAGGCCACAGAGAGGGGCACAGCCTGGATGTGCTGACAGACTGTGGCCAGCGGGAGCAGGGGGGCTACTACCCACCAGGCAGATGTGGGCATGAACCCAGCTCCAGCAGCCCCTCTTCCTGAGGGGCCCTTGTGTGGTGAGGGCCAGGGGCGTCCCTGCCTGAGTCTCAGTTTCCTATGAAGAAAACTGGGATGATTCTTTGGCAAGGCTGCCAGGAGCCTCATAAACACAGGCCCCATTCCAGCCCTGCAGGGAGGCCTCGGGGCACCCTGGAGACCCAGGGCCAGGCTGCAGACCCCAGGCTGCTCTTGCTCCGAAGCCTGGGGGAGTTCTCCCCGCGCTCACCCTGTCTCCTTCATGGTGAAACAGAACAGATCCCGCACTGAGGCCACAACTGCTGAGAGGGTTAAGTAAGTCCGTGCCTTCCAGATTTCTAGAATGGTCCAGGCACAGATTAGACCCACAAGACACCGTCCTCATCCCTCACAGTGACAGCTCCCAGGGGTAGGTGGGACATCAAGTAGAACACGCAGTCCTTGTGTGTTGTGCAGACAGGTGGCTGAATCTCCCAGAATGCATCTGCTGAGATGCAAACCCCAAAGCAACGGTGTCTGGGGCATGTCTGGCACCTGGGCGGGAGCCTCAGTGGATGGGCCCGTGCCCTGGTGAGAACATTCATGAGACGGCTCCCCCCACTGCCCTCTCTGCCACCCCCACCAGGACACAGCACCCGCCAGGCACCAGCTGCATCCACTGGTCTCCGTGCCCACCTGGCCCCTCCAGGGGCTGGACACGCTTTCACATCTCCCTTGGCCAGGGCACCGTGTGCACATAGTGGGCTCAGGAAAGTGCTTGACCACTGAATGAGGAGACACAGTCATTTTAGACACTCATTCAAGGAGAAAGCGCACAGCTGACAAGGCGGCTAACGTCACTGAACTTTGCTCATCAGCAAATGGGGATGCACACTGAACAGATAAAGGGACCAGGGGTCGGCCCCGAGACCCACAGCTGGGGTCTCGCGAGGCAAAGATCTTCCCAGAGCAGAAGTGGACCTGAGCACGCCAATCAGACAGCACTCTTGGCGAGTCTCACTCCATTCAGGACCACACCTGAGCTTCCTGGTGCCGCCTCACGTTCAAGTTAGCACCACGGCTTCCTGTCTTTCACACCCTGGAGCCCCTGGGCCTGATGACCGGCTGTGTCTCCTTCAGCCCCAGGGACTCGGCATCCTCTAAGTGGCTGGTGGGCGGCAGTGCACATGGGAAGGCCACTCAGCCACCCCCACAACACAGGAGGGCACCCGTGGGGTCTCCAGAGCTGTGGCTCAGCCCCCAACCCCACACAGCAGGGTGCCCACAGGGTCCCCATGGCTGCAGGTCAGCCCTCATCCCACACACAGGAGGCTGCCTATGGGGTCTCCACAGCTGCAGCTCAGCTTCCTCCCCCGCCATACACAGGAGAGTGCCCACAGGGTCTCCATGGCTGTAGCTCAATTCCAAATTCCCCACACAGGAGGGCGCCCACAGGGTCTCCACGGCTGCAGGTCAGCCCCCACCCCACAAATAGGAGGGCACCCAAGGGATCTCCACGACTGCAGGTCAGCCCCCACCCCACAAATAGGAGGGCATCCAAGGGATCTCCACGGCTGCAGGTCAGCCCCCACCCCACACACAGGAGGGCGCCCACAGGGTCTCCACGGCTGCAGGTCAGCCCCCACCCCACACACAAGAAGGCTCCCACAGGGTCTCCACAGCTGTTCAGCCCCCACCCAACACACAGGAGGGTGTCCACAGGGTCTCCATGGCTACAGTTCAGCTCCTACCCCATACACAGGAGGGCACCCAGGGGATCTCCAGGGCTGCAGCTCAGCACCTACCCCCCACACAGGAGGGCGCCCACGGGGTCTCCATGGCTGCAGGTCAGCCCTTGTCCCACACACAGGAAGGCGCCCACGGGGTCTGCACAGCTGTTCAGCCCCAACCCCCCACACAGGAGGGTGCCCACGGGGTCTCCCAGCTATAGCTCAGCCTCTAACCCACACATAAGAGGGCACCCACGGGGTCTCCATGGCTGCAGCTCAGCCCCCACCCCACCAGTGGGGCAGCCTGGGTGGCCCACGCACGGCGGCAGATGCGGCTGCATCTCCCCCCAGGCTGCCTGGTCCTGCACCTGCCTCTCCTCAAGGCCCCCTCTCCTAGGCCCTGGGATCTGAGAGCATCCTGGCCTGCAGGCAGCTCTAAAGGAGGGAGCAGGGGCTGCAGGGGCACCTTGGAGGGAGGGGCCCATGGAGCTTGGCCAGGGTGGCTCCTTCCACACCCTGGTCCCCCCAAGTGGTAGCTGGGCAAGGGGGGACCCCTGGGAGAACCTGAGAGGGGCGACCAGGAGCTACGCTCCCCACTTAGCTGCTGGGGGCACATGCAGCTCGTCTCACCCCAGATCGATTTTTACAAATCCATCTTTCAGGTGCCCCACGTCAAAGGGACTCAAAGTGGCCGTCAGGGGGGTGTGCAGACATCAAGAAGGGAGCCAGGCCTGTGCCACTTTCTAAAATACACACTGCATTTCAGGAAAACGTTTCACCAGGGCCATCAGCAGGCATCACAGACAGGCGGGTGGGCCAGGGCCGTGAACAGAGACACTCACAGCACAATTCGCTACAGCATTCTGGAGTCAATCTTTCAGAACACTCATCGTCACAATCTGAGCGATTTCTGCAGTGCATGGGGTGAGGAGACGGAGCAGAAAGCCCTGGAGTGACCACTCAGAGACCCTGGGGGCCACCCAGGAAGCCCCTGCAGCCACAGCAGTGGCAGGGGTGCAGCTCTTGGCCAGTTCTGTGGCTTGGTGGGTGCTGTGGACTGACTGCTGCCCCAGCATGTGTGTGGACCTTCTCAACCTCAGTGAGCACAGGATCTTGGGGCAGGGCCTGGTCTAGGATGGCTGATGTCCTCCTACCAAGAGCAAGGGAGACCCAGGGGATGCACCTGCTACAAGCCAGAGAGAGGCCTCAGGAGAAACCGGCCCTGGGGGCTCCCCATCATCTAGCCGCAGACCTGAGGCCCAGTGTCTGCCACGTCAGCTGCTCTGGCTGGCAGGTGGTGACTGCCCCTCAAAGGGCAGCGTCACCGTTTCAGTCCACACAGACATCGCAGCTCAGCACAGCCAACACCTCCAGAACGAGGTGCGACGGTCGGACTCCTTGCTTGTCACCATAACGGCACTGTTCATTGCTTGAGCTGTGAACACACATCATGGAGCCAGAGGGACTGTGCCTTCTGGGCCGCTGGTGGCACCTGCACACAGCACAGCGTTATCCAGCCAGCACATTCACTCAGAACCAGTCTCCACCTTCCCCAGCGTCCCATCATCGTGTACATCATGTTGCTTGCATTTCCTGATGTCTCTCGGGTGAGAAAGAGCTCAGGTAGTCACAACTGGATTGCAGAATGCTAGGAGAGCTTGTTAGAGATCATAGGGTCTGTCTTCCCTATCTGTGACCTACTGTGTGTCAGGCACTGCACATGCTGCTATGACATCTGTACACCAGGCACCCTGCTCCGTGCTGTGTGCACTGTCTACACACCAGAGAGGGTGCTCAGTGCCATGTGCACTGTCTACACACCAGAGAGGACGCTCAGTGCCATGTGCACTGTCTACACAGAGACCCTGCTCCGTGCTGTGTGCACTGTCTACACAGAGACCCTGCTCCGTGCTGTGTGCACTGTCTACACAGAGACCCTGCTCCGTGCTGTGTGCACTGTCTACACACCAGAGAGGATGCTCAGTGCTGTGTGCACTGTCTACACAGAGACCCTGCTCCGTGCTGTGTGCACTGTCTACACAGAGACCCTGCTCCATGCTGTGTGCACTGTCTACACAGAGACCCTGCTCCGTGCTGTGTGCACTGTCTACACAGAGACCCTGCTCCGTGCTGTGTGCACTGTCTACACACCAGAGAGGATGCTCAGTGCTGTGTGCACTGTCTACACAGAGACCCTGCTCCGTGCTGTGTGCACTGTCTACACAGAGACCCTGCTCCGTGCTGTGTGCACTGTCTACACAGAGACCCTGCTCCGTGATGTCTGCACTGTCTACACACCAGAGAGGATGCTCAGTGCTGTGTGCACTGTCTACACAGAGACCCTGCTCCGTGATGTCTGCACTGTCTACACAGAGACCCTGCTCCGTGCCATGTGCACTGTCCACACACCAGAGAGGATGCTCAGTGCCATGTGCACTGTCTACACAGAGACCCTGCTCCGTGATGTCTGCACTGTCTACACAGAGACCCTGCTCCGTGCCATGTGCACTGTCCACACACCAGAGAGGACGCTCAGTGCTGTGTGTACTATTTATACAGCACACATTCTACTCTGTTATCTGTGCACTATCTACTACTATCTATCTACTATGTTATCTTCAGTGCTGAATATAATGTCTACACAGTGAGCAGAGTTCTTTGATTATGTATCCACCAGACTCCATACTCAGCACTGAATACAGTGGGGTGTCGGCTGTACCCCCCCACCTTCATTAGGACACTGCACTGGACACCGGGCCCTGGGTGTGGTCTGCTCAGCCTGACTCTGGAAACCTCACGTGGGAAGGTTCTGGTGGCAACTGCAATGTTACAGCCATGTTCACATCCAGGGTGGTCACTGCACTGTAGTGCCTCTGTCCTGAAGACACCAGGTGGGGCTGGGCTCAGAAAACAGGGGGGCCCGTGCCCAAAGGACACAGGCAGGTAACCCCTCCCCCGCCAGGGCTTCCCACGCTGCTGCAAAGTCCAGCCCTCCACAGCCAGCTGGTGCCCCTCCATCTTCCGCAGCTCAGTTTGTGGCTTCCCTTTGAATGGGTGCTGTCACTCTACAGGTGGCTTTAATCACTGTCGAATAAGGAATGACTCAAACACAAGCACATACAGCTATACATTAAAGTGAAATATGAGTTAACAAAACAGCTCTCTTTAAACAAGGGAGGCCGCAGCTGCCTGTGCTGGGTGTAACAACCACTAACCGAGGACCTGTTCTGCCCGCCTCCTCATGTCTGGTTTAACCCACGCACAGCAGACAGCGGCTCTGACGTCAACTTCTAATTAGCAGTCCTGTGCCCTGCCCACTGTTGCCACCTTTGTCTACAAGTGTGTGTCTGGAGGCTGCCATGATTTGGGTGTGCAGATATCGGGATCGGCGTGTTCACCTGTGAGTCCAACTGCGTGCATCTGTCAGCCACAACGGACGTCTCTTCCCAGACACACAAAGCAGAAGCGACACCAACATACTGAACATGAGGCCGTGAGAAACCCGACGCTCACAGGTCACGCTGCTTGGCTGGTTTCAGGAAATGCAAGCAACACGATGTACATCCACAAGCAGCCACCCTGCAAAGCCAGCTCAGAGGACCTGCCGAAGTCCAGGACGCCTGCGTGGGGAACAGGAGCTCTGTGCTAGGGTCAGGTCCCCAGCACAGGGACTAACCTCTGTGGAACCAGCAGATGCAGAAAATGTCGTGGAAGCAGCTGGAGAGAAGGTGCGGCAGCCCTCAAGAGTCGTGACTGTGCTGTCTGTGCTGCGCCTCCCTCTTGGCCACCTGCCTGAATGCTTTGGGCAGTTGAGGCACAGCACTTAGGACATCAGATTGGTGCACACACCCTCCTGGAATGTCAGTTAGGGAATCGGCTTTAAAGTGCAACCACGTGTCCCACCTGGGAAACAGTATTCTTTCCCTTTTAATGTAAAACACTTATTCATGTTTGCACACCAGTTTTTCTTATAAAACAATGCAGCTACACGTCTGTGAACACATGCTGTCCACTGGAGAAGCTGGGAGCTTATGAACCCAGCCAGATGACTGGATGTGCTACCCTCTTGTGGGCACCGGCCTGGGGGTATCTCATACACCTTAAGAATGTCAAAGATCCTGAGGTTTTATTGCAATCCCAGCTCACCCCACCGTGGACACCAACTCCTCTTTCACTCCTGATTTTACTTAGTCCTAATTCCCACTCATCCTCTCAGGCATGCACCCCAGATCTGACACCTGGCCACGCATGCACTCTGGATCTGACACCTGGTCACATGTGCACCCTGTTCTGACACCCGGTGACCCAGAACTCATGACATGTCCCCTACCAGGAGGTCAGGCATCTGGGTGAAGCTGCGGGACCAGAACTCCCAACTCCAGGCTGTGCACAGATGCTCAAGAGGGTTTTTTTTTTTTTTTCAGGATAAATGTCATCTGCCCCCTAAATATGAGCTTGCTGTGGGTGCCAGTGTCCTTCCCACGGGGACCCGGCATGGGGGATCCCCTTACACACACGTACCGGCACCCGGCATGGGGGAACCCCGTACACACACATACCGGCACCATATGTCACTCAAGGACACGGTGAGAAAACAGTGAAAGGGGACACTGAGTGTTTCCAGACTTTCCCCTTGATAACGCACAGTGCAGGGGTGAAATGACCCGAGTTTTGTTTGTTTGTTTGTTTTGTTTTGTTTTCAGGTTTTGCAGAGAAGCAGGAAGCCTGGGTCTACCTGAAGGCTGCACGTCAGGTTTGCTTCTCAGCTTCCTTTTGGCAAAAGAAATCCTGGGGTTTCCCCCTCGCATGCTGAGCCAGGAGCTGTTGGCTGCAGACGGGCGTCTGCTTTGGATTCCGTCTCCCATCGACTGTGCTCAGATCCATATGCAACTAATTTCCTTGCTGCTCCCACCACGTTCCAGGCACAGTGCTGAGTATTTTTAATGCATGACCTGACCCTGCTCACTCTGAGGTGGTTCCGTGGTGAGGCGTGTGTTACAAAAGGAAGTGAAGGCAGAAGGAAGTGTTTGGGGCGCTGAGGCCACACAGCCGCCTCAAAGCAGTGCTCAGGCCCAACCCAGGCCCCCTCCCACAGTGGGTCTTCCCAGGAGGAAAACCCCTGAGGGGAGCCAGCCCCTCCCTCGGCGACCTCTGTGCCTCTGACAGTGCCGACCTTTCCGGCACTCCCACCAGTTTGCAAGGAGATAGAGAAGACCCACACTGGCCCACACTGCCCAAGCCTCAGGACTCATGCTTGGAATAAGACAACCTAGCACTGAGGGAGCCCCACTCCCAGAACCCACGAGGCATCCTCCTCGGTCAGACCTGAGGGAGCCCCACTCCCAGAACCCACCAGGCGTCCTCCTCGGTCAGACCTGAGGGAGCCCCACTCCCAGAACCCACCGGGCGTCCTCCTCGGTCAGCCCTGAGCGAGCCCCACTCCAGAACCCACCGGGCGTCCTCCTCGGTCAGCTCTGAGGGAGCTCCACTCCCAGAATCCACCAGGCGTCCTCCTCAGTCAGCCCTGAGGGAGCTCCACTCCCAGAACCCACTGGGTGTCCTCCTCATCAGCCCTGAGGGAGCCCCACTCCCAGAACCCACCGGGTGTCCTCCTCATCAGCCCTGAGGGAGCCCCACTCCCAGAACCTACCGGGCGTCCTCCTCGGTCAGCCCTGAGCGAGCCCCACTCCCAGAACCCACCGGGCGTCCTCCTCATCAGCCCTGAGGGAGCCCCACTCCAGAACCCACCGGGCGTTCTTTTGGTCAGACCTGAGGGAGCCCCACTCCCAGAACCCACTGGGCGTCCTCCTCATCAGCACTGAGGGAGCCCCACTCCCAGAACCCACTGGGCGTCCTCCTATCAGCCCTGAGGGAGCTCCACTCCCAGAACCCACTGGGCGTCCTCCTCATCAGCACTGAGGGAGCCCCACTCCCAGAACCCACTGGGCGTCCTCCTATCAGCCCTGAGGGAGCTCCCCTCCCAGAACCCACCGGGCGTCCTCCTCATTCCTGGGTGCTGGGCTCGGCAGGACACCAGCCCTAGAGGCGCACATGCAGTCCAGAGCAGGCACAGTGCACACACACTGGCCCAGGATGCCGCGCCCTGGCTGAGAGTCCCCGCGCCACCCTCCCACGCGCAAGAGAAAATAAATAGACAGGTTTTGCCACCCACTGAGAACAAATCCTGTGTGTACCTTGGAAGAACCGAGTCCTGGACATGGGCTCCAGCAAGGTGGGCCCTGTGGGCCTTGGCATGGGTCCCCAGGGGCCACGCAAACATCCCGTGGGCAGCGCTGTGATTTGCCGTCATGCACGGAGAGCAGTGCCCTTGGCACAGTTAAGGTGAACACCAGCAGATAATGTGTGGTTTACACAAACGGTGACTGGGGAGACAGTGAGGGAGAAAAGAGGGACGCAACCTCAGAAGGAGCCTTAGAGCCGCCCTCGCGGTCAGCACCCCCAGATCAGCGGCCAGTGGCGGCCACCCCAGACGCCTATACCGACTCCTGTGAGGGGCTGCAGCCCCCGCTGGGCGCCAGTTCCAGCCTGACCTGCACAGGACTGGGACACTTGGGGAGTCTGCAGCCACGACGCCGGGTGGGCAGCATCTTAGCCAGAGCTCCTAACCCTCCCTTACGCAGACGCTCTCAGTCCTCCTGCCTCTAACATGGCTGCAAGCTGTCTCCACCTCCATTTCACAGACAAGGAAACCGAGTCTTGGCCCAAAGTCACAGAACTGACGAGCTGCAAAGCCTGTGTGCTGAGAGTCTCGCTAAGGGCCGCAGAGCTCAAGGAGAGGGGAGTCAGAGAAATCCACTCTGGCACGGAACAGCTGAAATCCATGCCTTCCGGGGTCTTCAGGTAAAAGGCGTGTCATGAAAACTGCAGGGGTTTCAAAGGAGTCTGCATCAAAGCAAGCATCATTTAATTGTCCTTAAAAAGATTTGCTTATTCGAAGGGCACAAGAGAGAGGAGAGACAGAGACCAAGAGAGAGATTTTACATCTACTGGGTTCACTCCCCACATGGCTGCAACAGCCAGCCCTGGGCCAGGCCAAAGCCAGCATCCAAGATTTCCATCCAGGACTCCCACGTGGGTGGAGGGGTCTAAGCATCTGGACCATCTCCACTGCCTTCCCAGGCACATTAGCAGGAAGCTGGATTGGAAGTGGAGTAGCTGGGCCTCACACCGGGATGCCAGGTGGCAGCTTCACCTGCTGTGCCACAGCGCCTGCCGTCATGGAATTCTGTGGCAAGAACTCCTGGAGGTGCCCTCTCTATCTTTCAGTTCTCAGTTTTTGATGGCGGTGTGGTGTCTCCCCAAGCTGCAAAACTCACACCAGTTCTACTTCTGAGAGTTTTGTCCATTTCATGCGTTTAACACTGCCTTCCAGATGCAGCTGGCAGGTTTGCTATCATCAACTCTCTGCCCTCATTCCACTCACACTCACGTGGTAAGACTCTCCCCAGGGGCTGGCGCTGTGGCACAGCGGGTTAACGCCCTGGCCTGAAGTGCCAGCATCCCATATGGGCGCCGGTTTGCGACCTGGCTGCTCCACTTCCCATCCAGCTCTCTGACATGGCCTGGGAAAGCAGTAGGAGATGGCCCAAGATCTTTAGGCCCCTGCATCTGCGTGGGAGACCCAGAGGAAGCTCCTGGCTCCTGGCTCCAGATCAGCACAGCTCTAGCACTTGCGGTCAATTGGGAAGTGAACCATCAGACAGAAGACCTCTCTCTCTCTCTCCCTTTCCTCTCTCTGTGTAACTCTTTCATATAAATAAATTCGAAAAATTATAAAAAAAATTCTCCCCGAAGAAGCCATGTCTGGGAAGTGTAAGCACACCTACCTTCTAGAAACCTTCAGTTTTACCACGGAGTCTACCTGGCTCTACCCTCATTGTCAAGATTCCCCTTGAACCAGCTTCTCATATGACATTGCTTACAAGTGGTAAGCGTCTACACCCAACTGGAAGGACCCGTGTACAGGCAGTAGATGTCTACACTGAGGCATGATTTCTGCAAGAGGAAATTGTACCTGCTGAAAATGTTTTTTTTTTTTTTTTGACAGGAAGAGTTAGAGAGAGAGAGAGAGAGAGAGAGAAAGGTCTTCCTTCCGTTGGCCCACCCCCGAAATGGCCACCACAGCCGGTGTGCTGAGCCGATCTGAAGCCAGGAGCCAGGTGCTTCTCCTGGTCTCCCATGCGGGTGCAGGGCCCAAGCACTTGGGCCATCCTCCACTGCCTTCCCAGGCCACAGCAGAGAGCTGGACCTGAAGAGGAGCAACCAGGACTAGAACCCAGGGTGCCGGCGCCACAGGTGGAGGATTAGCCAAGTGAGCCAAGGCGCCGGCCGAAAATGTTGTGTTCTATCCCCCAGACGTGCCTCTCGTCACTGGCTCCAGCTTAAAAATGCAAACTGTGTCTCTGCAACGTCTTCCTTGTCTGTCAGAAAACAAGGGTGCCCAGCATCACTGATCATCAGTGAAGCGCAGGTCAGCCACACTGGGATGGCAACTACCACAGAGACAAAGGCTCGGGAGTGTCAGGGAGGAGGTGTGCAGCCCAGAACTGTTGTGCCCTCGCTGGGAATGTGCAGTCGCTATGGATACATCCCAGGGGCTCCGCACAGAATTAAAGAGTGGCTTTGTGACCCAGCCATTCCGTGTCTGAGCATATCCCCAACTAATGCAAACAGGGACTGCATGCAACGCCTGCCCGCCCACAAGGATGCTTACGGAGGTGACGATCATGACATCATGAGTGTATACATAAGCCAGACTCATCCTAATGTATACATTACAGTGTTTGCCTGTCAAGTACACCTCAATAAAACTTTTTAAACAATGAATTTCCAAGGAGACCGTTTGGCCTGGTGATTAAGCTGCCAGCTATGCACCCACATTGCATATCAAAGTGCCTGGGTTCAAGTCCTGGCTCTGCTTCTGGTCCAGCTTCCAGCCAGTGTGCACCCTGGGATTCAGCAGCTGATGGCTTGAGCACTTGGGCTGGCACCCATATAGGAGACCCAGACTGAACTCTTGGTCCTGGTATCAGCCTGGCCCGGTCCAGGCTGTTGGAGGCAACTGGAGAGTGACTCAGAAGCTAGAAGACTTACCTTTTTCCGTCTTCTCTTCTCTCTGCCTCTCAATTTAAATCAGCATGCCAATGGAAAAATATAATTTTAAGAACACACACACACACACACACACGAAAACTGAAAGGGAAGAAACCACAGGTGTTTCTGTGCCGCTGCCCTGCCGCCACCTGTGGGGCAGTTGGCTGAGCTCATCTGGGCAACGCCTGTTCTCTGATAAATTAAAAATGCCAGGACATTATTGCATTAGCGACTTTGGCACTCAGGGGATGATTACATTTACAGGTCATTTTCAATTAGATCTTATTCTCTGTCTACAGAAAAGGAGTCTCCTAATCCTGTTGAGAGCCAAGGGAATTATTTTCTCAGAGAGCCAGCCTGGGAAGCAGCCTGTGTCCTCACTGCCGCCACGGCTGTCCGACAGCTCCTCCTGTGGGGGGCTCCCGCACAGCCTGACTCACAGCCTTGTGCTACACAACAGCCATGCCCTGGGACTGACTGCCTATGGTCATCACAACTCTACTGAGGCCACATACCTGGGTGGCACTGAGTGGGCACCAGGAATTCACAGCCACACCTCCCCACACACCAGACCTTGTCCACGTCCCTCGGCGAGGAGAGGATCAGGACAGCACAGCCCTGCATAGGGGCTTTTGCAACAGGACCCAGGGCCTGAACAGTGGAGGTGGGGCCGCGCACTCCCAGGGTCTGAACAGTGGGGCAGGGGCCATGCAGTTCCCAGGGCCTGATCAATGGGAGTGGGGGCTGTGTACTCCCCAGGGCCATCTGGGGAGTAAACCCCAGTGGATGGAAGATTTCTGTCTCTCCCTCTCTCTGAATAACTCTGACATTCGAATCAATAATAATCTTATCCCCCCACACAAAAAGCAAGCAACTCCACAGCATCCACACCGCTGCGGCCGCCTCTCCTCCCCTCCAGGTGCATGGTGCTGCGGCCGCCTCTCCTCCCCTCCAGGTGCATGGTGGCCGCCTCTCCTCCCCACCAGGAGCATGGTGCTGCGGCCGCCTCTCCTCCCCACCAGGAGCATGGTGGCCGCCTCTCCTCCCCACCAGGAGCATGGTGCTGCGGCCGCCTCTCCTCCCCTCCAGGTGCATGGTGCTGCGGCCGCCTCTCCTCCCCTCCAGGTGCATGGTGGCCGCCTAGGGCTGCTCTTTACCACTCAGGCGGCTGGGTGGCCATGTGAGGGCAGTGGCACAACCTCCTCTAGCGCCGAGGAGCTGCTGGTGCTCTTGGGAACTTTACAGTTGTAAGGAGTGCCCCTCGATCCCATAAGGGATGCAGCTAATTGAGGTAATTAACCCAGCAGCAGACATGAGTGCTCCCCAAGGCTCCTCGCTGATGAGGCCTGGGCCACACAGAAGCAGGACAGGAGAAGCAGCCTGGGGCTCTGAGACCAGTGTCACCTGGCTCTCAACCCACTCGGGGCCACCCAGCAGCCCTGGGACTTGGATGCACCTCTGATCTTTTATTTTTAAGATTCATGTATTTATTTGAAAAGCAGACATGCCGAAACAGGGAGACAGAGAGAGGCAGAAACATCTGCAACCCGCCGATTCATTCTCCAAATGGTCACAACAGCTGGGGCTGGGCCAGGGTGAAGCTCGGAGCCAGGAGCTTCATCCAGGTCTCCCACATGGGTGCAGGGTCCCAAGCTCTTGGGCCATCTTCTGCTGCTTTCCCAGGCCACAGAAGGGAGCTGGATGGTGGGAAGTGAACTGAAGCAGCCAGGATGGGACTGGCGCTCCTGTGGGAAGCTGGCATCGCCACTGTGCCACCCCACTTCTCTGAGCAGCGATATCTTCTCCCGGGAAGTGGGGCTGTGAAGCCTCCTAGGGCAGTCCCAAGGGTGAAACGAGACCAGCGTGCAAGTGGCCCAGCCAGGCCAGAGCATGTCGAGGTCTCTGTCACTGACCTTGCTCATGGTCCTGCATGTCACAAGCCGGTGTCACTCAGAAAACGCTCGCTGTCCCATGCCTCAACCCCTCAGGCCTCTGCTGCCACAACCTCCGTAGCTGTGTGGTCTCCTGTGACTTCTTGGGAATCTCCTGACACTGAGACCTGGCTGGCACCAACCCCTCCTCAGTGTTGAGCTCTGCCTGTTCTGCTTTTCCCTGGAGGTCCCAGGTGGAGCCTGAGCTGGAAGCGCCTCCTTAACCCCTCCCAGGTAAGCTCCGTGTTGACAGCGTCACTGTGAAGGTGACACACTCCGGGTGGTGGAGGCTCACACAGCCCCAGAACAGGACGGGGTCCCCATGAGTGTCCTCCCTCGGCCCGCACTGCTCTCTCTGCCCCATCAGCAGCCTTGGACATGTGGTGGGAATTCTGGGAAGGAACTGTCGGCAATGGCTTGGCTCCAGCTTGGCCGCAGGTCCAGCGTGCTGAGGACGCCACGGTGAGGAGCACCCCTCCACTCTTGAGGCCTCTGGTCTCCCCTTTTTGCCACAAAACGGGGTCTACATGTAAGAGCCCCAGTGGACAGAGGCTGGCTGCCAGCTTGGTTTACTGCAGCTCACCCAGCTCTGTCCCATGAAGTCACGGCCCTAGGGACCGTGTGAGTGTGATGAGGCGCAGGGGCAGGACACGTGGAGAAGGAGCCAGGGGCTACAGGGACTCCCACTGAGTGAGTTTAGACAGCAAGGCCTGGGAGTTAAAAGATTTCAAATACTCAACTAAAACCTCACTCCCAGCTTGAGAATCCACAGATGAATAAAAACAAAACACAACATGGAACAGAACATCTGCCACCGACTTCCTGATCATTTCATCAGTTTCATGAAAGACAACGTGTGTGTTCAGGAGGCCACAGCCTCAGTACAAACAGCAAGTGCTGCACCTGCCACGCAGGGGCCTGGCTTGTCTGTCTGCCGATCCTGTGGGTGACCCGCCATCTACACTGAAGATGCGGCACTGGCGTGTGTGAGTTCATTATACACACATATGTATGCACACAACTGCACATCCCCAGTAACGTATCAAGTCAGCTACTCAGTACTGTCAATTTGTTATATTAATTTATGTATTATAAAGTTATAATACTATCTAATAAACTTATAAATTTGTTATACATTATAAATTATATTAATTTATAAATGTAGTTATTAATTTATATTTCTGAATAAGCCATGCCTACATCACACGCACACACTGTTTTGATCGCTGTCTCCTAGTACGGACAATTCTCATGGCATTAAACATTACTTGCAGGTATGATGCAGCTGGGTGCTTTTCTGTGGTAGAATATACGTCAGGAAATGTGCCATTTCAGCCGTTTCTGGGTGAACTGTCCAGGATCAGTGAGCACATTCCCATCACTGCACGACCAGCACCGCCATCATCTCCACAGCTTTCTCATCTTCCTGGACTGAACCCTCCGGAGACAGCAGCGCCCTCCCCTCACAGCCCTGGGCCCCCTTTCCTGTGCTCAAGGCTCCGAGGACCAGAGGACCAGGGGCTCTCGGGTCGGGGGCGCAGTGTCTGCACCGCACCTCACTCACCTCACTCACGCGGTATCCCCAAGGTTCCGCAATCATGCCTGAGTCAGTCTCCTGCCCTCTAGGCAGAACTCACCGGAATAAACCCCCCCCCCGCCTCCGGAATGACAAAACTAGCTTCTGGGGGCTGGCGCTGTGTAGTGGGCTAAGCTTCTGCCTGCAGTGCCAGCATACTGTATGGGCGCCGGTTCTAGTCCCGGCTGCTGCTCTTCTGATCCAGCTCTCTGCTATGGTCTGGGAAAGCAGTGGAGGGTAGCCCAAGAACTTGGGCCTCTGCGCCTACATGGGAGACCCTGAAGAGGTTCCTGGCTCCTGGCTTCAGATCGGCCCAGCTCCGGCCATTGCAGCCATTTGGGGAGTGAACCAGAGGATGGAAGACCTTTCTCCCTGTCTCTCCCTCTTTCTGTAACCCTGCCTCTCAAGTAAACAAAACTTTAAAAAACAAAATATAAACAAAAAAATCTGGCTTCTGAGGCCCGCCTGAGACAGGGCTGTGTTGAACTCATTCCCAGTCATGGAGAGATGGCTTTGATCTCACACACTCGCGTGTTCAGGAAAATTCACGGCATTCTCATGTAGCAAACGTTCCGGTCCCTGCCCTGCACGTGCGATCCTACATTAGTCAGCCAGAGCAGCGCCACCCCGTCCCGAGGGCTCCAGGAGCTGCTGCTGCCACTCCCTTAAGGATGCTCAAGTAAGCCCCAATGTTAGGGTGTCCAGGTATGAATTTCACTTCACTGAACGTGTGCATTTGCAGCACCCTACAGGGAAGATTCAAATTGCTGAAGTCCAACAGAAAACACCACTCTGGCACTCCATCCCTCAAAGAGCAGGTGTGCTCGCAGACACAGGACAACCAACGGTCCACACCCGGAACCAGCACAGCAACTGCCACTGGACACGACTCAGACAAAACTAAAACACCGTAAAGAAAATTTCAGGGCCAGCACTGTGGTATGGGGAGGTAAGCTGCCACCTGTAACATACGGTCCAGCTCCCTGCTAATGCACCTGGGAAAGCAGCAGAAGATGGCCAGTGCCTGAGTCCCTGCACCCACGTGGGAGACTCAGATGGAGCTTCAGGCTCCCTGTCGGCACTCTTCCCCACCACATCCTCTGTGGGAGGGATCACACCCCTTGGCACTGCACCAGGGACCAGAGCCATCTCGAGGGCACCACCAGTTCTGGTGGGCCCACCGCCACAGCCCCAGACTGCCCGTCACGCTCGGCACTCAGCGACCCACTGCTGGATGAGGGAGCCTCTCAGGCCCACAGCGAGCATCTCCAGAAAACACCCACATGGCACCCTGACTGCCCCAGGTGCTCCTTCCCGCCGAGGAGTCTCCATCAGTAGCAGAAAAACCAACTCCTGGAAGCACTCTTGGCTCACACCACAGCTTGTACAAGCAGGGCCATCACCAGACGCTGGCGCACGTCGGAACGCCAGAAGCCGGAGCCTGGGACGCTGAGAGCCGGGGAACCCGCATGGGACGGCGTCATGACAGTGTCTTCTGAGGGTCACATCAGCCCAAGGGTGTGAGCTGTGAAGGGCTCCCCTCCCCACCTCTGAAGACTGCTCAGCCCGCGTCTTTATTACAGAAGAACTGACACTACGTGTTTTTTTTTCTACATGCTGCAAACGTTTTTAAAATCATCAGACTCTGTTGGTGTCAGATTCCACTGAAGCATTCATTCAACAAACATTTTTCTTACGTCTCACCAAGCACCAACATCACACACACCTCACGCTTAGGCCCCTGCTCAAAGATGAATCAGCACTTTTTAATGTGTGTAATTGCTTCATTGCTGTTACTTCATGTTCTAGAATTGTACAGCTTCTTAGACATCTAGGTGTAGTCTCACCAGAGCTTTCTCCTGGGCCCCAGGACCACCATGCCCTGAGACCAACAAGGGCAATGCTAACATTCTTCCCTGCACATGCACTGACCATGGTCCACCCTGGACACCACTGACCATGGGCACAGAGCTGCGAAAAAGGCTCATGCTGGACACCACTGACCTCAGGCACAGAGCTGCATGAATAGCCCACCCTGGACACCACTGATCACGGGCACAGAGCTGGAAGAATGGCCCACCCTGGACACTGTTGACCATGGGCACAAGGCTGGGAGAACGGTCCACCCAGGACATGACTGGCCAGGGGCACAGAGCTGGGAGAATGACTCACCATGGACATCACTGACTACAGGTACAGGGCTGTGTGAACAGCCCAACATGAATACCACTGACCACAGACACAGGGCTGGGAGAATGGCCCATCCTGGACACTGTTGACCATGGGCACAAGGCTGGGAGAATGGCCCACCTTGGACACCACTGACCATGGGCACAGGGTGGGAGAACGGCCCACTTTGAACACCACTGACCATGGGCACAGGGCTGTGTGAATAGCCCAACATAGATACCACTGACCATAGGCACAGGGCTGGGAGAACAGCCCTCATAGCTGTCCCAACAGGTGGGCGTAATTTCCCACTACTGAATGAAGCCAAGACTCAGACTTATCCAGAAGCAAATCCTAGGTTGCTTCATCCACAAGCCCTGTGCTTGGCACTAGGACAACCCTGGCCCACAGAGCAGCCACAGCGGAGGGCCTGCTGGGGGCCCACAGTGAGCAGTGAGCTCAGGCTGCTGTGGGGACTGAGTGAGCAGCCAGCCGCTCAGCCAAGGGTCCTGCATCCAGCCAGGAGCCAACTGTGTGTCTGCCCATCCTGGTGCTCTTGCAGCCAACCCAGCTTCTGTTTTCCTCCTGACAAAACAATGGCCGCCCCAGCCCTGTGCTCTTGTGTCCATTCTGCCTAAGAACCCCAGCAGACAGGCAACTGGGGCCCTATCTTCACCCCAGTGAGGATGCGGCCGCCCCGACAGCACTGAGGGAGGGTGGTCCAGGGGCACACGCAGCCCCGGATCCCTGCCTGTCGTCCCAAAGAGGGCCCTATTCCTTTGGATGCACTTGGACAACACCTCACAAAACAGCAAGACACCACCTGGGGCTGGGAAGCCCGGTGATAGGGATTCTGATCTCAGCCCCGTGTGACCTGCACCCACAGAGAATGACTGGACACACACAGCCTGAACCACGTCACACATGGCACACCAGAGCCCGCGTGCACACACAGCCTGAACCACGTCACACATGGCACACCAGAGCCAAAGTGCACACACAGCCTGAACCACATCACATATGCCGCACCAGAGCCAGCGTGCACACACAGCCTGAACCACGTCACACATGGTACACCAGAGCCCGTGTGCACACACAGGCTGAACCACGTCACATATGACACACTAGATCCCATGTGCACACACAGCCTGAAACACGTCACATATGACACACTAGATCCCGCATGCACACACAGCCTGAACCACGTCACACATGGCACACCAGAGCCAAAGTGCACACACAGCCTGAACCACGTCACACATGGCACACCAGAGCCCGCGTGCACACACAGCCTGAACCACGTCACACATGGCACACCAGAGCCCGCGTGCACACACAGCCTGAACCACGTCACACATGGCACACCACAGCCCGCGTGCACACACAGCCTGAACCACGTCACACATGCCGCACCAGAGCCCGCGTGCACACACAGCCTGAACCACGTCACATATGACACACTAGATCCCATGTGCACACACAGCCTGAACCATGTCACATATGCCGCACCAGAGCCAGCATGCACACACAGCCTGAACCATGTCACACATGCCGCACCAGAGCCAGCATGCACACACAGCCTGAACCACGTCACACATGGCACACCAGAGCCCGCGTGCACACACAGCCTGAACCACGTCACACATGGCACACCAGAGCCCGCGTGCACACACAGCCTGAACCACGTCACACATGGCACACCACAGCCCGCGTGCACACACAGCCTGAACCACGTCACACATGCCGCACCAGAGCCCGCGTGCACACACAGCCTGAACCACGTCACATATGACACACTAGATCCCATGTGCACACACAGCCTGAACCATGTCACATATGCCGCACCAGAGCCAGCATGCACACACAGCCTGAACCATGTCACACATGCCGCACCAGAGCCAGCATGCACACACAGCCTGAACCACGTCACACATGGCACACCAGAGCCCGCGTGCACACACAGCCTGAACCACGTCACACATGGCACACCAGAGCCAGCATGCACACACAGCCTGAACCACGTCACATATGCCGCACACAGAGCCAGCATGCACACACAGCCTGAACCACGTCACACATGGCACACCAGAGCCCGTGTGCACACACAGACTGAACCACATCACATATGCCACACACAGAGCCCACGTGCACACACAGCCTGTACCATGTTATGTGTGCCACATGCAAAGCCAGTGTGAACACACAACCTGCACATCATGCATGTCATAAGCAGAGCCAGCATGAATACACAGCCTGCACATCACGCATGTCACAGAGCCAGTGTACGCACACAGTTTGCACATCACGCATGCTACAAGCAGAGCCAGCATGCACACACAGCCTGCACTGTGTCAGTTATGCTACAGAGCTGGTGTGCACACACAGGCTGCACATCATGCTTACCACACACAGAACCAGCATGCAAACACAGCCTGCATATCACACACACCATATGGAGAGTGCACACACAGTGTGCACACATAGTCTGCACATCACGCATGCCACAGAGCCAGAATGCACACACAGCCTGCACTGCATCAGTCATGCTAAAGAGCCAGTGTGCACACACAGGCTGCACATCTTGCTTACCACACACAGAGCCAGAATGCACACACATACCATGCCATGTTGCCTGTGCCACACGTGGAATGAGTGTGCACATACATCACCTATGACACACGCAGAGCAAGCGTGGATTTGAGTTTTCTGGACAAGTCCCTAACAGAGCCTTGCACTGGGATGAGCTGCAGATTCGAGTGGCAGCTCATTGGCGTCTCCATGGAAACAAGACATGCTGCGAGGCGTGCTCGTCGTCAAAGGACTGAAAAATTTAAGCCTCAGCAGAAAACAGAGGAAGGCACTTGAAGGTGGTTCTTCTTTTTTTCTGATTTTTTAACCCAGAAAAACACAATCAATTATTCATTCTCTGCACCATGAGCCTCGTACTGCCCCGCTCACACCTGCCTCCACCCACCCCACCACTCTCAGGCTCTGCCCGTGGATGGGAAACCAATCATGTCCACAGCATGACTGTAGAAAAATGCCCAACAGTCTTCAACCTTTGGGGTTGGGAAACTCTAATCACACTGAGCACGCCCCTTCTCCCAGCTTCTGTGGAGGTTCCGTGCCTGGGAGTGGCCAGGCTCCCTGGGCCCTGACCCCCGACCCCCATGGCATGGAGATCTGCCTCCTCTGCAGATGGGAGGGTGTGGCCTCAGCTGACCTTCCAGTCCCAGACAAGCCCTCATGTGAACACTGGGTGACATGAGCACAGACCCCTGCCCCACCTGAGACCCCCAGGTACACCTCCCCCACCCCAGGCCCCTGGGCCCACGTCCCTCTGCCTCCTGCACCCAAGACCTCCAGGCACATGCTGCACGCCTCCCCCACCTGAGACCTCTGGGCACATGACAACCTGTCCCACCCAAGACCCCTGGGCACACGCCCCATACCTCTCCCATTTAAGACTTCTGGGCACATGATAACCTCTATCCTACCCAAGACTCCCGGGCCCATGTCCCCCTGCCTCCCCAACCTGAGACTGCAGGTCCACGACCCCCTGCCCTCCTCATCCGAGACCCCAGGCCTGCGTCCCACTACGAAAAGAGCACGCGAGAGCCAGGGTGCATGTATGTTGGAGTGGGGACATCAGGCGTCTTGATGGTGGCCTGTGGGAGATGGCCGAGGGCCAAGGACAGCACTGCCCCGAGTATGGGGCAGACACCACTAGCCCTCAGGCCTCATCTGTGGTAGCCCCAACAACACCCATGTCCAGCGGGCGAAGGCACAGGAGGACATAGTCAGGCCCTGTGTTCCTCCTGTGTTTTGTCCACTACCCCACTGGACAACTGGAAACTGCAGCTCAGGTGGAAGCTGACGGTGGAGGAAATGGAGCATCCAGCTGAGTGTCTGGCTGTGGCCCTGGACAGGGTGAGCAGAGGGCGGCAGGAAGGTGGGAAAGGGAGGGCAAGTGGGGGCTTGGGGGCCAGCAGGAGGGCAGAGGACGGGCACGGACATCACGTTCCTCCACCAGGCATTCAACCTCAGCATCCCGACATCTGTCTGCAGGCCCAGGGCCACAAGTCAGGGTTTCTCTGGGTCCCAAGCGACAGGGTGTGGCCCAGTTACCCCAAAACACAGAGCAAGACTAAGTGGGGGAGGGGTCCCTAGGACACGGTGCCATGTCATTTCATTTAGAACGAGCACACGCACGCACGCACACGGCACAGGCAGGCCACACCGCACACTGACTGGGTAGAGGATGACGAACAACGTCTCATTTTTCCTTTGCGACTTCGTCACTCAGCTTCTTTAATCACCTCGCACACTACCAAGAAAGCATCCGTCGTCATCCTGAAAACAAACCCTCGCGCTTGCACTCCCAACTCCAGGATCTCACGCTCTGACAGGCAGCATGGGCTGGAGAGAGCAGAGCTGCCCAGGTCAGCTCCCCACTTCCCCTAGACCCCATACCACCCCTTCTCTGGATGTGCAGAGGGAAGGCCTTGAACTAGAAGTCAGGATCTCAGAACAGCCTGGAATGCGCAGCAGCAAGTGCAGGCTGCTCGAGGGAGGGACCTCCTGGACACGGACGCCCATCTGAAGCCACGGAAATGACAGCAATGGCTCTACAGGAGTCCCACAGACGTCCACACAGATGAGAGCTCTGGGGACGGACAGGAGGAGTCTCCCTCACTTGGCTCCCATCTAAGAAAACAAGGGGCTGGTGTGGCAGGCAGCAGACACGTCACCTCCGGCCGCTGGGCTGACGGCCACTCACCACAGGCCCTCTGCTAGGTGCTCACTGCGGGTGCTCAGACCTGCGTCTCCAGCCCTAGATGTTCAAACTCCTGCGGGCGCCCTCACAGAGGTAAAAACGCAAGAGCCAGACCCTGCCTGGCCAAGCTCTGCACCTGCATTCACTCCCCTCACCTGCCACACCCTGTACCAGCACATCTTGCACCAGTCATCCCCTCACCTGCCACTCCCACACCTGCCACACCCTGTACTGCCACACAGCCCACCTGCCACACCCTGCACCAGCCACACCCTGTAGCTGCCACTCCCACACCTGCCACACTCTGTACTGCCACACAGCCCACCTGCCACACCCTGCACCTGCCACACCCTGTACTGCCACACACCCCACCTGCCACTCCCACACCTGCCACACCCTGTACTGCCACACACCCCACCTGCCACACCCTGCACCAGCCACACCCTGTAGCTGTCACTCCCACACCTGCCACACCCTGTACTGCCACACACCCCACCTGCCACACCCTGCACCAGCCACACCCTGTAGCTGTCACTCCCACACCTGCCATACTCTGTACTGCCACACAGCCCACCTGCCACACCCTGTAGCTGCCACATCCACACTTGCCACATCCTGTATGTGTCACACCCTGCACCTGCCACTCCCACACCCGCCATACCCTGTACTGCCACACAGCCCACCTGCCACACCCCTCACCTGCCACACCCTGTAGCTGCCACTCCCCTGACCTGCCATTCCCCTCACCTGCCACTCCCCTCACCTGCCACACCCTATACCTGCCACTCCCACACCTGGCACACCCCTCATATGTCACTCCCCTCACCTGCCACACCCCTCACCTGCCACTCCCACACCTGCCACACCCTAAACCTGCCACACCCTTCATGTCACTCCCCTCACCTGCCACTCCCACACCTGCCACACCCTATACCTGCCACTCCCACACCTGCCACACCCCTCTTATGTCACTCCCCTCACCTGCCACTCCCCTCACCTACCACTCCCACACCTGCCACACCCCTCATATGTCACTCCTACACCTGCCACACCCCTCACCTGCCACACCCTATACCTGCCACTCCCACACCTGCTACACCCCTCATATGTCACTCCCCTCACCTGCCACTCCCACACCTGCACAGCCTGCACACCCCTGTTGCTGCCTGCAGTCACAGCTCCACAGTGCGCCCCAGCACCTGGCAGGACAGCGAGGCGGCAGGAGCCTCCACGTCACAGGTCCTGCAGGATGTGGCAGAGCCATGTGTGGCAAAGGATCTCACAGGTGGGGATGTCCTCTCCTGTCCTTCAGAGGAAATTGGTCTTTGGTTTGCCGTGACAAACAACAGAACCCTAGATCAGCCCAGTACCTTCCTCACTGCCCCCTCCCCACTCAGCAGCTGTCAGTCAGGTGCACCCTGGGCCTAGACCTCCGCGTGTCTGCCATCGCCTCGGCCCCTCCTGGCACACGACCACAACTTCCTCAGAGGCCCAGGGTGAGCAGCAGACCAGGGAAGCAGGAGCAGCAGGCCCTGGACGCTGGTGGATGGGACGAGAGCATCAGGAGGGCGACGCTCCTTGGGGGGACGAGGGGCGCAGCCATGGGGAAGACACGCCTGGCCTCGTCACGAGACGTGTCCAGGCTGGCGGCACCTGTGCAGACCAACAGGAGCAGGATCTGACTCCTGGTTTGATGCTTACACAGCTGGGATGGCTGCAGGACTGCACAGCCCTTTGGGCGAGGGGCAGGGGAAGCAAGGGCCGTCACTGGCCTGTTTGCCCTCTGGAGACCCCCAGAGAGCTGGCTACTGAGCTGCTTACGATCTGTGACCGACCCTGTGACGATGCACGCATATCAGAGGTCTCACCACAGCCCCACTGCACAGGTGTGGAAGACAGAGGCTGAGGGCGACTGCTGACTTCCCCACAGCATCTCAGAGGCAGAGGTGAGCCAACGGAACACAGGAGGGAGGACAGCTCTCCACACAAGGACAATGGACAGACACAGGCAGCTGCTCACTGCCATGTGGTGGGAGCAGAGTGGTGGCTTTGTCGGCTGCGAGGCTGGCCACAGAAGTGACAGGGCCTGTCTGGAGCAACAAAGTGATTAGGGAGGGCAGGGTGACAACCTCCTGGCGCCCTGTCTCAGGACAGGCCCCGCAGGGCACAGTCACAGGAGGTTGAACGTGGCTAGGCAGAAGGCATAATTGGCATGGGATGGGCTGTGCACAAACCTTAAGCCGGCAGAAACACCATGGCTGTTACAGGACGAGACTAAGGGACACTCGCACAAATGGCCATGCATGGTGACACCAGAAATGGACACAGAGACAGCAAGAACCCAGGGCTGTAACCACACTGCAGGCTGCAGATGGCAGCAGGAAGACAAGACCGGGCTGAGGGTCCGAGGGCAGGGAGGTGGATGTGAAACATGGGTTTCTCAAGGCAAAGACACAGAGGCAGGAGGCCGGCCCTGTGATAAGAGGCCCGAGACCCCGAGACCACCCAGGCCTCTTTCAGCCTGAAGGTGGAGGAGATAGGGGAGGACGTGGTGCCCAGCACAGCAGTGCATCATGGTAAGAGACAGGCAGGCGGGGAGGGAGCTGCAATGCGGAATAATCCACAGAGACCCCAAAAGGCACAGGCAGGAACTGCCACATCGGGAGAACGGCCGGCCCCGCAGGTCAGGAAGAGAGGCTCAGCCTTTGGATGACTTCGTGTCCTTGACAGCATCAGGAAGAACTGGCTTTAACAGGGGTGCAGCTTCTCCGATGTTTTGTTTTACAACCAAGTGCGCTGAGGAATCATCGGCAAAGCCAACGGGACCTCAGGATGCTGCAGCTTCGTCCTGTCGGGACCACAGCATGCCACCTAGGGCTGCCAGTCACTTTCTGCATTGGGAAAAAACTCATGGCTCTGCAAAGTAAGACTTCTTCCTCCCTCACACGTGCCCAGGGCTCTTGCTCGCCACGCAAATGAACGCTCTTAAACTGTTTTCTGGGGTCCTCAGAACAGCGTATGCCATGACTGAAAGACGAACACACACCTCATAAACCGCCACAACTCGCTCGCCTGTGCACGGTTAACACTGTCAGGGTGGAAAACTACCGGGGAAGAGATAACCGCTAAATTCATGCTCAAAAGACTTGTGCACAAATATTCCACGAACAGATGATCTCAAAGTACAAACTCGGGTCACAAAATCAACACAAACCTGAACTTTGCAAAAGTCAAAATGACTTGAAAAGGCCCTAGAATACCCAAGACTTCCTGAAAGCAAGCAAGGAGCATCAGAACCCGAGAGGGTCGGCTGCCTCCCCAGCCACTCCAGGGAGTGGGAGGGAGCGGAGCAGGCGGCCCCCCGGCTGTCGCTGGCAGGGGCACAGCTGTCACCCAGGACACCCATCTGCAAAAGTCCCTTGCACAACTCAGCACTGCCCTCCCCAAAGGCGGATCCTCTGAAGAACAGGCACTTCCCTCACTCTGGCAGACTCGGGACCCAGTCCCCCGAGCTAGAACAGTGACCGAGGCAGACGTCTTCCTAGCGCGCTTCAGCGTGGATCCTACCATGGCAGCCGAATGCACAGAAGTGAGACTCCCCACTCTACCTCACTCCTAGTTCGGCGGGTTCTGCCCAGGCCCCGAGACCCCGGCTCTGCCCTGCTCCTTTAGGGGCTCTGGAACAGCTGGTCTTGAACTCTAGCCGCAGATCCATCGGCGGTCACCAAAAGGAAGCTTCTCGCGGCACCAAGTTTCTGAACCTGCACAAAACGGCCAGGAGGAGGAGGAGCCAGCGCACCATCTTCCTGAGCCGTGGGCATCTCTGGTCCTCAGGCACCTCCCAGCCACGCAGCACTGCCCAAGGGCAGCCCCATGAGAGTAGACACACGCCCTTGTGCACTACCCACAGCTGCCCAGCACGCATCCCGTCCTTGGGGCACCACTGTGCCCGCGCTCCGCGTGTGCACACTTTGCAGCCTGCCTGACCTCGAGGCCCGCTCCTGAGAAGCCCTTTGGAAGGTGAAGACGGTGCAGACATGTCAAAGCCAAGGCAGACACAGGCAGGAGGAGAGGGGAAAGTTCACTAGCTGCCATTTCGCACTTTGAAATGAATTGGGAACCGGCCTGCCAACGCTGTTTGACAGCAGGAGCCGGAGGCCAGGAGCCAAAGGCCCTGCACTCACCTGGCGGGCAGGAGGCGGCCCGGGCCATCTCTCCCCAGGCGGCTCTCCTCAGGGGCTCCCAGCCCATTCTGTCCAGAACTGAGTGGGCCACATACCATTCCTCAGAAGCCAGCCCCGGGTCTGCTGTGAAACGGCCCCTTCGAGATCCCAGAGAAAGGTCTGCAGGAGGGGGCAGCCTGCTCTCACGCTTGCCCCTCAGGCTTGCCCCGCGCTGCTCGGGCTCTCTAGCCTCCCCTCACAGTGCTCCTGCCCCTCAGCTCTCTCTGCGACCCTCACACACTGCTGCCTGCAAAGGCGCCTCCACAAGCCGGAAGGATCAGGCCTGTGAGGAGAGCTCTGGAGCCAGGTGCCCCGCCCTGAGGTCTGGGGAAAATGGAGGAGCAGGAGGGTCCCCTGTGGATGTCCACCCCTGCTGCGTTCTGGATCCAGCCCCGCAGTCAGCAGCTGCTGCTGGAGCCCTGGGCCACCTCCCTCCCCTCCATGCATCCCTGTAACCAGAGAGGTCCGCAAGCCTCCACGGCACAACCCGGGTCAGCGCCGA
Source organism: Oryctolagus cuniculus (assembly GCF_964237555.1). Taxonomy (NCBI): domain Eukaryota; kingdom Metazoa; phylum Chordata; class Mammalia; order Lagomorpha; family Leporidae; genus Oryctolagus; species Oryctolagus cuniculus. Next base: position 118,460,947 of record NC_091439.1, read on the forward strand.
CACCCCTGCCAGGCCACGGGGCTCTCAAGTCCATGGTCTCCACGGCCTTCCGGCTCTGACCATCTTTTGATTTGGGTGCAGAGGTTCAAGCTGTGCCCAAGCCCAGGGTAAAGCTCCTTCCTGTGTGAGGCAGAGGAGAGGGGTGGGAGGGGGAGGGGAGAGGGAAAGAGGGGGAGGGGCAGGAGGGAGGGAAGGGGCGGTGAGAGGTGGCACAGAAGGCCTGGAGCCATCTGACCAAGAGGAGGAGGAAGCTCCTCTGTCCCCAGGGGCCCTCTGAGCCCCAGCTGAGGCACCCTGGGTGTGAGGGGAGCACCTCTGGTCAAGGTCGACCCCTAGTCTGAAGGAAAGCCGGTGAGGAGAAGCTGGACATACTTCGCTGGACTCTGCCACACTCACTGGGGTGGAGAATGCAGATGGCAATGGGCGAGGCCCCTGGAGAACTAACAGAGGCACAGCGAGACCCAGCTGCCCCACACCCGGGTGTGCCTAGGGAAGCAAAGGGGCACCTGTGCTCCCAGGGTGACGGCCGTGCTCCTCACAAGAGCCAGGCTATGGAATCACCCAGGTGTCCGCCTGTGCATGCATGAATACATGTACACAGACACACGTGCAATGTTATCCTGCCACGGAAGAGTGGAATCCCAGCATTCACAGTAAAATAGATGGAAGCAAAGATCACTGTGTTAACTGAAATAACTCAGACCCAGAAAGGCAAATATCACATGTCCTCCCACATATGAAGTTTTTTTTTTTTTTTTAAAGATTTTATTTATTTGAAAAGAGTTATCGAGAGAGGTAGAAACAGAGAGAAAGGTCTTCCATCTGCTGGTTCACTCCCCAATGGCTGCAACGGCCGGAGCTGAGCTGACCTGAAGACAGGAGCCAGGAGCTGTTTCTGGGTCTCCCACGTGGGTACTGGGGCCCAAAGACTTGAGCCATCCTCTGCTGCATTCCCAGGCCACAGCAGGGAGCTGGATTGGAAGTGGAGTACCTGGGATTCATAGTGGCGCCCATTTGGGATGTTGGTATTGCAGATGGTGGCTTTAGGCAGCTTTACCCACTAGGCCATGGCACTGCCCTCATGAAGAACTTTAAAAGAAGTGCAGGGGCCGGCACTGTGATGTAGCAAGTAAAGCTGCTGCCTGCAGTGCCAGCATCCCATATGGGCGCTGATTTGAGTTCCGGCTGCTCCATTTCCAATCCAGCTCTCTTCTATGGCCTGGGAAAGCAGTAGAAGATGGCCCAAATCCTTGGGCCCCTGCACCCACATGGGAGACCTGGAAGAAGCTCCTGGCTCCTGGCTTCAGATCGGTGCAGCTCTGGACATTGCAGCCAGTTGGAGAATGAACCAGCAGATGGAAGATCTCTCTCTCACTCTCTCTCTCTCTCTCTGTAACTGACTTTCAAATAAATAAATAAATCTTTAAAAAATAAGTGGAACTGAGAATGGTGACTGGCAGAGGATGGGAAGAGCAGGGGCATGGAGGGCAGAGGGCCATGGGTGCCAATGGTGCCACGAAGCCATGGGTGCTGGCTCACAGTACCCACGCCAGTTCACAGCGCAAACAGGAAAGGAGAGCAGCAGGGCTCCAAGCACAGGGAACACCTAACCATGCTGACAGTCACACACCGTACCCCCAAAAGGTACACAAATGAAAACATTCACCATGTGAGGAGATGGAAATGCTACCTACCCTGATGTGATCTTCACCAATAAACATGTATTGAGTTACCACACCGTGCCCACACACATGTCCTACCCTGATGTGGGCTTCATACTATACATGTACTAAGTTATCACACCGTGCCCACACACATGTCCTACCCTGATGTGGTCTTCATGCTATACATGTACTAAGTTATCACACCGTGCCCACACACATGTCCTACCCTGATGTGGTCTTCATGCTATACATGTACTAAGTTATCACACCGTGCCCACACACATGTCCTACCCTGATGTGGTCTTCATGCTATACATGTACTAAGTTATCACACCGTGCCCACACACATGTCCTACCCTGATGTGGTCTTCATGCTATACATGTACTAAGTTATCACACCGTGCCCACACACATGTCCTACCCTGATGTGGTCTTCATGCTATACGTGTACTAAGTTATCACACTGTGCCCACACACATGTCCTACCCTGATGTGGTCTTCATGCTACACGTGTACTAAGTTATCACACCGTGCCCACACACATGTCCTACCCTGATGTGGTCTTCATGCTACACGTGTACTAAGTTATCACACCGTGCCCACACACATGTCCTACCCTGATGTGGTCTTCATGCTATACGTGTACTAAGTTATCACACCGTGCCCACACACATGTCCTACCTTGATGTGGTCTTCAGGGTATACATGTACTAAGTTATCACACCGTGCCCACACACATGTCCTACCCTGATGTGGTCTTCATGCTATACATGTACTAAGTTATCACACCGTGCCCACATACATGTCCTACCTTGATGTGGGCTTCATACTATACATGTACTAAGTTATCACACCGTGCCCACACACATGTCCTACCCTGATGTGGTCTTCATACTATACATATACTGTAAGTTATCACACCGTGCCCACACACATGTCCTACCCTGATGTGGGCTTCATACTATACATATACTGTAAGTTATCACACCATGCCCACACACATGCCCTACCCTGATGTGGTCTTCATGCTATACATGTACTAAGTTATCACACCGTGCCCACACACATGCCCTACCCTGATGTGGTCTTCATGCTATACATGTACTGTAAGTTATCACACCGTGCCCACACACATGTCCTACCTTGATGTGGGCTTCATGCTATACATGTACTAAGTTATCACACTGTGCCCACACACATGTCCTACCCTGATGTAGTCTTCATGGTATACATGTACTAAGTTATCATGCCATGGCCCATACATGTGTCCTACCCTGATACGATGTTCACACTGAACACATGTACTGAGTTATCACACCATCTCCCTACACATGTACAATGAAAATAAAAAGGCATTAAAACATACATTTCTGTGTAGAAAATACAGAGGGTAAAGTGTAGTAGTTCTCTGGATTACTACCTTTGTGGGAGTTCATGTGTGTGGAGCAATCACACAGACCAATCAAGGCTCAATGGTCTACAAAGCTGCGCCAGCCCTGAGCCACCCACGCCCCACATGGCTGTCTCACTCCCTGTCTTTTCTTTCAGGGAACAAAGACACTGGATCCATATTCTGGAGAAACAAAACCATGCTCTGAAAAGCAAGAACATGCCACTGCTTTGGGGTCAGGTGTCTCACTTTTAAGTTCTGAGCCTATCAGTCAGTATCAGTACTCGTGAGTCCCACACCGCGTGTCCATCTCAACCATGGAGATTTCTGTGGGCAAAGGCCTCAGCGGCTCCAGGACTATTTCAGAGAAAAACACAGGGACCGGTTCTTAATTGTGTTAGCTGCAAAACTTCACAGTTCCCATGTAATTTAATAAAGAAAATGCTTTGGCTATTTGTGTTAAATCCACTTTTAAAATTGCTTTTCTTTAGTGTAAATTTTAAAAAGGAAATACAAATTGGTTTCCTCTGAAGGCAGGAGAGAGATGAACTAGCTTCCTCCTAGGGTTGTTTCCATTGGAAAAACTGTTCTGAAAGATCAGAAACACACTTTGAAACTGGCTACTAATGGGGCCAGTGCTGTGGCATAGTGGGTAAAGCTGCTGTCTGCAGTGCCGGCATCCCATATGGGTGCCGGTTCGAGTCCCAGCTGCTCCACTTCCAATCCAGCTCTCTGCTATGGCCTGGGAAAGCAGTGGAAGATGGCCCAGGTCCTTGGACCCCTGCACCTGCGTGGGAGACCTGGAAGAAGCTCCTGGCTTCGGATCAGCTCAGCTCTGGTCATTGCGGCCAACTGGGGAGTGAACCAGCAGATGGAAGACCTCTCTCTACCTGCTTCTCCATCTCTCTGTGTGTAACTCTGGTTTTCAAATAAATAAATCTTTAAAAATAAAAGAAAAAGAAACTGGCCACCGCCTCAACTGGCTCCTGCCACTTCAGGATTGGCTCACTTACACACACTCTCCCCAGGTGAAATACCTGATGACCCAGAGGCACAGCCAGGCAGCAGTAGTCAGAGGGAGTAGTTAGAATCCTCACCAGGTTAGAACAGGAAGAGCACCTGCCCAAGTGTCTCAGGGCTGCCGGCTGGCAGGGAAGGTGCCAGACAGCGCCCACCTCACAGGGTGCCACCTCGGGAGCTTTCCTTTCCACTCAAGCATGAGCCTGGCAAGCGTCCGTTCCTCAAGCGCACAAAATGTCAGGAACCATAATCCTCGGTCCAAACAGAACCTGCTGGATTCTTGCTGTGCACACCAAGCAGGAATTGCAAGGGTATCGGGAAGGCCAGGGAGCAGAGTGCTGCACTTAACTTGGCAAGCACACCACCCAGCAAACACCAGGAACCCAGGGAAGGCACCCGCTGCTGCCCTGGGAAGTGCACAGTGAGACTGAGCAATGGGCACGGTCCCACATTGGTGAGCATTCTGCATTGCAAGTTTCTGAATGTCCCGTGAACTTGTTGAAGCTCCCTCACATGTACTAAAATATACACACATATATACAGTCACAGATCATCTACAGGCACACAGATACACAGTACTCCTGCATGCACAATATGTTCACTGATCACACAGATACACATGTGTACTCATATGCACATACACGTACACATTCACTGATCATCTACACGGACATACATAATGAGAACACATCTACACTCTGCCCGTGGCCAGCATCTCGCAGGCCACCCCACTGAGGGCCAGAGTAGTCACAACTGCCTCAAAGTGGAGTAAGTCAAGCACACAGGACAACGGAACTGTGAGACTGGGAGATGAGTGAGACGGGCAGGAGCTGGCACTGCGGAGCCTCTGTGCGGGGCACGTGCACTGCTCTGGTGCTAGGCGTCGGGGTCAGATGCAGCCAGTGCAGCCCGCAGTGCACCAGGACTCCTCACAGGGGTCTGGGGGAATCACCTGAGAGACAAGGTCCACACAGGGGGCCAGAGCCACCACTGCTGCTAAGGGTGGGCTTTTCTGTCACCCACAAAGAGAAAGTGGCAGGTGGATCCACGTTTGTCACCACCTTTCAGGCTCTGTCCTGGCTGGGTCCACTGGAGAGAGCACAGCAGGCAATCATGGCGGATGTTCTGTGTGTGAGGACGTGGCACCCGCCCCACTGGCTCCACTTCCCATTCTGGTTCTCAAAGGCACATGAGTCCTAGGGTTGAGTGTCCACTCAGGGCCTCAGTGTGTCTGCTCCCTGGTAAGTCCAAGGCCTTGGGAGTGACCACACGCAGGCCTGGTCACACCAGTGCCAGCCTCAGGGTGAACCCATTCCATGTGACCCCATTCATTCACTAGAACACCAGCTGAGGGAGAGAGCTGCATCGAGCCTCGCTGTGTCAGCTACAGACACAGGGAAGCCCGGTAATGGAAGCGCTGACTCTAAGCTGGCCTCCTCCTCCGAGCACAGGTTGGCGGTGGGCACTGCAAGTCCAGCCTCTTACTCGCGAGGCCTCATGGTACGCCCACCTGACTTTGGTTTCAGGTATTTTGACTAGAAGCTTCCAGGCTGTGTGCTGATAGGATGAACTGCAGGGGACAGGGAATTGCAAACCTCTCCTCTTTACTGCGGGGTCAACCACACCCCGGCCTGGCCAGCTCAGCGGCCAGCACCCTGTGAGCCCAGCAGTGGCGTCTGCCGCACTAACATTCTCACCCCCATGACCACAGAGCCTCCTTCATGAGAGAGGAAACCCCGCCAAGCGGCCAAGGCTGAGGCAGCCCCGGAACTCCTCCCAGGTTTGTCCACAGCTCCAGCAAACCACAGGGAGCAACCAGCTGGACAGCAAACCCTGGGGTCTCCATAGCACATCCTCAGAGGGTCCAGGAAGCAGCTTCCTGGGACGGCACAGAATAAGAGACACCATTTTGAGTGCGAGAACCAACATGGGTGCACTGCCCTTTTGCTAGAAGGCCCTACTCGCACCACTTACCAGGGAGCAGACCCACTGAGGCCCTGAGTGGACACTCAACCCGAGGGGCTGGCAGAAGAGAAAGGTGGGCAGCGAGGACCCCCAGGCTCCAGCTGACCTCTGGCCTGTACCTGGCCTGTCATGAAAACCAGACATGACACGGGGCATGAGCGCAAGCCAGCAACTGGCCCTCAACAACACTACTGACCACTGTCATGGAAATACAAGGCACAGTAGGGTCATGTGTGTCATACATTGCCCTAAACACAGGACTGGTCTCGGCAAAGGCCAGGTCATTGTGGGGGCAGCAACAATGATCCCAAAGTGAGGGCGTGGTATGGCCCAGTCTCCCCATGAAACACTCCAAAGTGAGGGCATGGTGTGGCCCTGTCTCCCCAAGAGTCACCCCACGGGGAGGGCGTGGTGTGTCTCAGTGTCCCATGGGTCACCCCATAGGGAAGGCGTGGTGTGACTCAGTGGTCCATGGGTCAACCCATAGGGAAGGCGTGGTGTGGCTCAGTGGTCCATGGGTCACCCCACTGGGAAGGCGTGGTGTGGCTCAGTGGCCCATGGGTCACCCCACTGGGAAGGCATGGTGTGGCTCAGTGGCCCATGGGTCACCCCACTGGGAAGGCGTGGTGTGGCTCAGTGGCCCATGGGTCACCCCACTGGGAAGGCATGGTGTGGCTCAGTGGCCCATGGGTCACCCCATGGGTAGGGTGTGGCGGGGCTCAGTGGCCCATGGATCACCCCATGGGGAGGGCGTGGTAGGGCCCAGTCTCCCCATGAGTTACCCCACGGGGAAGGCGTGTGTGGCTCAGTGACCATGGATTACCCCACGGGGAAGGTGTGGTGTGGCTCAGTGGCCCATGGGTCACCCCATGGGCAGGGCGTGGCAGGGCTCAGTGGCCCATGGGTCACCCCATGGGGAGGGCGTGGTAGGGCCCAGTCTCCCCATGAGTTACCCCACGGGGAAGGCGTGGTGTGGCTCAGTGGCCCATGGGTCACCCCGCAGGCAGGGTGTGGCGGGGCTCAGTGGTCCATGGGTCACCCCACAGGGAAGGCGTGGTGTGGCTCAGTGTCCATGGGTCACCCCACAGGGAAGGCGTGGTGTGGCTCAGTGGTCCATGGGTCACCCCACGGGCAGGGCGTGGTGAGGCTTGGCCGCTTTATATCTAATGCCGCAGTAAGGGGAAGTGTGGTCCAGTCTCTGAAATATTTACATTGGTCCCTCCTCCCCAGAATCTCCTAAATCAGCCAAGTAAAATCTCCAGTCCTGTGGGCTTTTGCTTTTCACTGTAAAACTTTCAGAGTCGGATTCAGAGGAGGGCGCTGAGCTCGGAGAAGTGGAGTTTTGCTCCAGGCAGGTGCACATGCCCCAGGTCACTGTCTGCCCTGTGCCCTGCCTGGCCTGCTCCCTGGCCCTCCTTCCCTCCGCCCCCAGCCCAGTCTGCCCACTGAAAGAAGTGTACCTTAGCAAATGTGACTGGGGCCCAGTCACTCCGCAGAGATTTTCTGGCCAGCATACTTCTTCCAGCAACTGGAAATGCTGTCCCCATGTCAGGGCCACAACAGCATGAGTCCTCGTGGGAGCCGCACCGTCCACCAGCCTTCACACATGTTTGATGTCACCCCAGCCACGTCTCCGTCAGGCACCACCATGGGAGTCCCTCACGCCCGATGCGGCAGCAGCCAGCAGCTGGGAGAGTTCCGGCTGAGCCTCAGCACTCTGCCCTGTGTCCCAGCTTCCCTATCACACAAGTCCTCACAAAACACACACTCAGCAGACGGAGCTGGCTGCGGAGCAGGGGAGACTCACGGGAATGGCGGTTTGGCAGGGACCTCCGGGGTCTGGGCCAGGCCAGGGTCCTGCGGTGATGGGTGCCCCTGGCTCGTCTTTCCTGCTCCCCCTTCTCCTGTCCTGCTCTGCACAGCCTGCCCCTGCCCACACCACCATCACCCCCGGGAGCAGTGGGGAAGCCAGCACAGGACCTGAGACAGAAACTGCTGACCCTCGGCCAGAACCGGGAGTCCCAGAGCAGCAGAGGCTGGGGGGTGGGGACGCAGGAGCTCTGGTTCATGGGCACACATAGGACACAGCTCCTCCACGTCTTAGAAAACACGAAACTACCACGCAAGCCCCTACCATGCAACCCAGCCGTCTCCCTGCCTGGCATTCACCCAGGCAAGCTGAGGGCTGTGTCCACAGGCAGCCGACACACGGACGCTTACGGTGACTCTACTTGTGATCACCAGAATGTTAGCAGCCAAAACACCCTGCAGGGCGTGAGTGGATTAATTTCCAGGGGCCTCTCAGACAACGGAGTGTCACTCACCACCAAAAGGACACGAAAGATGGAGCTTTGGAAGACATGGAGGAACCTCACCTGCCTTTTAGTAAGTAGAAGAAGCCAATTATTTCTCAGAAAAAGAAACATGCTTTCACATTTTTCATTTACTTATTTTCATTTTCTTTGAAAGGCAGAGAGAAGACGGAGCCAGCTCTTCCACCCACTGTTCCCCCCACACCCTGGCAGGGGGCACGTTAGCAGGACACAGAGACCGGACTAGACCCAGGCACTCCGGTGTGGGATCAGGCTCTCCAGTGCGGCACCACGGCACCCACCAGCAGTCCGTGTTACAGGCCTCATGGTGCAGAGTATCCAGAAATCGTCACAAGTTAGAGACAGGAAAAGAGCAGTGGTTGAGCGGGGGAGGATGAGCCATGGCCACTCTGTCTGTCCAAGCCCACAAGGATGGACAGCACTGAGGGTGCTGGGCAGTGACTCCGGGTCACTGCAGCGTCACCAGGTCCAACAGATGCAGCTGCTGGCGGGGATGTTGGTGAGGGGCTCCACAGGACATCTCTGTACCTGCTGTGCAGCTTTGCTGCGTTCTGAACACTCTGGAACACGGAGCACAGGGCCGGCGCTGTGGGCAGCAGGTTAAGCCAGTGCCTGTGAGTGGGCGTCCCATGTGGGTGCTGGTTTGAGTCCCAGCTGCTCCACCTCTGATCCAGCTCCCTACTAATGCACCTAGGAAAGCAGCAGCAGGTGGCCCATGTCGGGGACCTGGATGAAGCTCCTGGCCCCTGGCTTCAGCCTGCCCTAGCCTGGGCCATTGCAGCTATCTGGGGAGTAAACCAGTAGATCAAAGATTCCTCTCTCGCTCTCTGCAACTCTGCCTTTCAAATAAATACATCTTTAAAAAGAAACGCAAAGTGCAAGTCACTCAACCACATGAGTCTTGATTTTCTCATCTGCAAAATGGGCATGAACACAGCTGGTTAGCAGGTATGAGCAGGGACCACAGGACTGGAAAGACAGCCACACTGTGACCTGAACCGCTCCCACCTACAGAAGCCTATGCTGTGCCCTGTGCCCTGTCTGCTCAAGAGCACCCCTGGCCTTTGAGGCACTGGGCGATGCACCCCAGGTCTGGGCCGCAGCTCAGACAGGCACCTCCTCCTGAAAACACCACCCAAACAGGAACCCAAAGCCAGGACCAGACTTCCCACAGCACCCAGTCCAGTAGGGTACCCACTCCTCAGCCTTCTCCTCCATAAATGGTAGTGGGGTAAGCCCAGGGATGGTATGCATGGCCAAGAGGTGCAGGTAGGGTGTGCAGGGACAGGAGGTGTAGGGACAGGAAGTGTAGGGACAGGAGGTGCAGGGACAGGAAGTGCAGGGACAGGAGGTGCAGGGACAGGAGGTGCAGAGACAGGAAGTGCAGAGACAGGAGGTGCAGGGACAGGAAGTGCAGGGACAGGAGGTATAGGTTCAGGAGGTGCAGAGACAGGAGGTGTAGGGACAGGAGGTGCAGGGACAGGAAGTGCAGGGACAGGAGGTGCAGGGACAGGAGGTGCAGGGACAGGAGGTATAGGTTCAGGAGGTGCAGAGACAGGAGGTGTAGGGACAGGAGGTGCAGAGACAGGAAGTGCAGAGACAGGAGGTGCAGGGACAGGAAGTGCAGGGACAGGAGGTATAGGTTCAGGAGGTGCAGAGACAGGAAGTGCAGGGACAGGATGTGCAGAGACAGGAGGTGCAGGGGTTAGGAGGTGCAGAGACAGGAGGTGCAGAGACAGGAAGTGCAGGGACAGGAGGTGCAGGGACAGGAAGTGCAGGGACAGGAGGTGCAGGGACAGGAGGTGCAGAGACAGGAAGTGCAGAGACAGGAGGTGCAGGGACAGGAAGTGCAGGGGCAGGAAGTGCAGGGACAGGAAGTGCAGGGACAGGAGGTGTAGGTTCAGGAGGTGCAGAGACAGGAAGTGCAGGGACAGGAAGTGCAGAGACAGGAGGTGCAGGGGTCAGGAGGTGCAGGGACAGGAAGTGCAGGGACAGGAGGTGCAGGGACAGGAGGTGCAGAGACAGGAAGTACAGAGACAGGAGGTGCAGGGACAGGAAGTGCAGGGGCAGGAAGTGCAGGGACAGGAGGTATAGGTTCAGGAGGTGCAGAGACAGGAAGTGCAGGGACAGGAAGTGCAGAGACAGGAGGTGCAGGGGTCAGGAGGTGTAGGGACAGGAGGTGTAGGGACAGGAGGTGTAGGGACAGGAAGTGCAGGGACAGGAGGTGCAGGGACAGGAGGTGCAGGAACAGGAGGTGCAGAGATAGGAGGTGCAGGGACAGGAAGTGCAGAGACAGGAGGTGCAGGGACAGGAGGTGTAGTGACAGGAAGTGCAGGGACAGGAGGTGTAGGGACAGGAGGTGTAGGGACAGGAAGTGCAGGGACAGGCAGTGTAGGGACAGGAGGTGCAGGGACAGGAGGTGCAGGGACAGGAGGTGCAGAGACAGGAAGTGCAGAGACAGGAAGTGCAGAGACAGGGGGTGCAGAGACAGGAGGTGTAGGGACAGGAAGTGCAGAGACAGGAGGTGCAGGGACAGGAGGTGTAGGGACAGGAAGTGCAGAGACAGGAGGTGCAGGGACAGGAGGTACAGAGACAGGAGGTGCAGAGACAGGAGGTGCAGGGACAGGAGGTGCAGGGACAGGAAGTGCAGGGACAGGAGGTGCAGCGACAGGAGGTGTAGGGGCAGGAAGTACAGGGGCAGGAAGCGCAGGGAGGGTCTGCAGGAATGAGCATGGGTCCTGCCCATATGCAGGAGGTCTGGATGGGATATGAGGTAAGGTAAGACATCCTGATGGGCAGAACAACCGGGGAGTGTGGCCAGCACCATCCTCCTGGGAGTGGTTGGCAAGAACTTAGAAGGGACAGGAAATACCCCCAGCCAAACCCGAGGCGGGTGTCAGTGCTGGGCTGGGAGCAGCCTGGATATGGGGCCAAGTGTGAGAACCCATGGAGCCCCAGAGGTGGGAGACACTTGGCGGTGGTGTCCCCCAGGTGCTGGGCCAGCCGAGATGCCCCACATGACCCCTGTCAGGGACCCCTAATGTGGACATTTCCTCTTCAGAGACTGCTACCTTCCCTGAGGGTGTGGATAAGAAACCCGCACTTGCTGAGGACGTGGGGGGGGGGCTGACTCAGACCTGCACAAACACCGCCCACACAAGGCACCTGCACTGCACCTCATTCAAGGGTCTCAGGAACCAGGTCAGGCTGGGTGTGGCTTCCCCCACGGAGCGAGGAAGTGAAGAGCAACTGGCAAACCCAGGACCCCCTGGAGCTGGGAGCCCACTGGAGCTCCACAGGTGATTCCGGGGCTCTCACATGGAGACTGGGCCCTGACCGTCCCCAGTGAGAAGAGAACGCCTTGGACAAGCAGGACCCGAGTGCCGGCAGCCCTGAGCAGCGACACAGCCGTCTGAGGGGCAGAATGAGGACGGCAGCTGTGTCTGAGGATCCCGGGAGGAGGGCGCACATGGGCACGCCCCAGGACGCTGACCAAGGACAAGGCGTGTCCCGAGGTTGTCCTGTTTCCAGGGCCGGGGGTCTCACGCCTGTCCTGAATTCACCACAGATTAGCACAGCACTTTGCGCAGAGGCAGCAAGCAGCGGCTCCGTGCGGACGTGTAAGTTCCCATCCTACCAAGCACGGGACACACCAGACACGGGTGCTGGGATGCGATCTCACAAGGAGGATTCTCTGAACAGAAAATCCAGGGCTCTTTCCCTCCACGCCAGTCACGTGAGAGATGTTGATTCACCAGCACTGTTATCCTAAAGTAATCATGCAGAACATAAGGGCCCAAGAGTCAGATTTCTGGTTCCCGCTGCACCCTGGAAAGCAACTGACTGATCCAGAGCTTGGTTGGTGGCAATGGACGGCGGTGCCGGGCACAGAAGCCTGGGGCTGAACCCTGTGTGTTTCAGGCCGAGAGTTAATCGAGGCCGCAGTCGGCTCGTCGAAGTGGAACTTGCCCAGGTGTGTCCCTGCACATGCTGCACGCCAGCTCCAAACACCAAGTGGAGAGTCCGGCTGCTCTCAGGACTCAGGCACCAGCACTCAGCCAATGCCCAGGACCAAGGGCCACCCACCCCGTCTCTCTCTGGGGCTGCCCTGCTTGTCCATACCGCAGAAGGAAGCGAAGGCGGGGTGACAAGGCCCGCACTCTTGTCCTGAGAGGCACTCTTGCCGTCACGGCACACGGCAGCAGTGACCACACCACACGGAACGGCAAAGTGCAGCTCCCATGTGTCTGGAGCTCAGCCAGCCTGCCTGGGCAGAGCGTGGGCTTCCCTTGCTGGGGTCAAAGGTGACTCCCTGGAGAGAGAAGCTGCAGACTCAGCGGGGTTTATTCACGAGTGACAACCCTTGGAAAGCAGAGACTGTGGGTTTAAAGTGATGGATGTTGAGAGTGGGGCTGGTCTGCCCTCAGAGCCACAGGTCCTGGCATAGCGCCCGTGTGACCGTGAAGGTGTGTGAGTGCCACACTTGCAGATCCATGCGCAGGCTGCATGGTGCCCAGCGTGGACACCGCCACTGCCCCCAACCTGGCCTCTAGTTATGCGCTTTGCCTTTGATGACAACTGAATGGACAGATCTGATTGAAAAGTTACATTCATCCCATGCAAACACGTGTTACTGAGTGAGCCCCGCAGACCGGGCCGAGGTGCAGTGACGCCTGCCCCCGGGCAGGCACCTGTCAGACCCTGACGCCAGCATTCCGCAGGCACAGCGGCCCCAGGTGAGCTCCAAAGGCTGACCTCCAGGCTGTTCTGAGGACCTTGGCACCCTGTGCGTGGAGGCCTCTCAGCTGAGTGGCATTAGTGATGAATGATTCTGCGCGAGGCAGGACTTGTTGCTAAATAAGAAGCATGAATCACAAAGTGGGGGAAAGAACCCTGACTTGTTCTATTCTGCGAACAAGCGTAAGGTCACAGCATCTCCGCCCCACACCAGGCGTGCAGCTGCACCTGAGGGCTGCAGGAAAACTGTGAATGAAACCGTGTCCCCCCACCCCCCAGAGGTGGACACAGTGGTGACAGCTCCTGATTGGTGCAGTCTCCGTGCTAGGTATTCTGGCTGTTCTCAACAAGAACTTTCAGAGCGAGCAGTGACCTGGACGCCTGGGTGGGCAACGGCCCTCTTCACAGACACCCAGTCTCATCAGGAAGGGCTGGACGCGGCAGGGCCACTGAGAGAGACACAAGACAAAACAGCACAGCAAGGCGAGAAAGCCGGGGAAACGCTCGCAAAGCCCAACCGGAATCTTCCCCCAGAGGAGCAGGTGCAGGGCACTTGCTCAGGCTTCCCCGCTGTGACGCCCCAAGCCTGTGCTCGCAGAAGCACGCCTCGTCTGGAGCCGCACAGCCCCGAGGACACTCGCACACCGCCTGCTCCCACAAGGCAGCGGCCGCTGCTCGGTCAGCACTAAACGCTGGGATCGCGTGCTTCGGAAACGGCTTTCGCTTTCAAAGCCAAACACAGGGCAGCTCTTCCCTGCGTCTCCTCAAACACCCCCTTCCTTTGATCCTGCTTCCTGCAGCTGCTGTGAGGCCCGAGTACCCGACTGCACTGGGCTCACAGAGGCACCTTCCCCGCAGGCTTCTGCCCCCAGAGTCTGCAGATCAAGCACCCGTCTTAACAGCTGCAGGGCCCTGGGTTTACTCGCTCCCCAGGGAGCTGGGCAGCAGACCAGCAGCTGCACCCTGGCTACGACAGACAGAGGCCAGCCAGCCAGAGCAGGTCCTGCATTACAAAGTGCTCTGGCATTCCGTGGCCATCCGAATCACGGAGAACTGGAGACTGAACTTGTCTTCTGAGAATGACAGCGCTGCAGTCCTGGGCGGCCGCGCGAGACCGTCCCCCAAACCCTCCATGGCAACTGACAGGCTCCCAGCTGCAGTCACGCCAGCCCCTGGCTGCTGCCGCTGCCTGTCCAGAGAGGAGCGCTTCACTCCCAGGAGCAGCGTAGACCATGGCTGGCGGGAAGGCAGGGAGACATGCCGCCTGGAGCCTGGGGCTGCTGGGCGCCCATCCGCTCGCCACCCCTCCAGCCGAGGCCACCCTGCTGGGCAAGTGCCCACCCGAGATGGGAAAAGTGAGGAATGACTCATCCGGACTCACCGCCCGCAGCGTCCAGACGCAGAGCGGCAGGCTCCCGGCAGACAGGGCACCGGGCACCCCAGGGAAGCGCCAGCACCGCTGCCGCCGTGGAGCAGGCCAGGAGACTCAGCGTGTGTCCAGGGCTCCGGTCAGTCACAGCCTGGCCGAGGCCGCCACGGGGCTCTGCAAAGCAGGCACACTGCAGCGCGGCAGGCACAGGATGCGATGCATGTCCCATATATTCAAGCGTGATAGAAAACACGGATCTGGAGTTGGCTCCATGTGGATGTGGGGGCGGCCTGGCTCGCAGCACAACAGGCAGGCGCCTGGCTCCTGATGGAATTAGCCATGGACAGGGGCGTCTGAACGGTGGCGCAGTGCTGTCCCCCGGGACATCAATTACCCGGAGCAGGTGCCTCCGCCTCCTGCCTGCCAGATCAAGTCGCTAATCTCATTTCACAAATGATCCCTATTTAGACAGGAGCCACCTATTGTGATGATATCATTGGCTCTGGGAGCCAAACATGGGCAGCTTCCTGGGGAGCGTCACGGCACTGACGACACGGCCTTTAAAGAGCGAGAGGGCCGGGGCTCGCACAGGCCTGGCCACAGCACGCAGCACCACCAGGCTGGCTGACCCGGGATGAAGAGTGACAGAGGGAGCACACCTTTCCCAGCTGGGCTCACAGACGGGGCGGGGCTCAGCACACAGTGGGCACGCAGTGAGTCCCCCAGCTCCTGTCACATGGGGCACAGCACACAGTGGGCACTGCTGCCAGCTCCTCCAGGTCCTCTCACATGGGGCTCAGCACACAGTGGGCACGCAGTGAGCTCCCCCAGCTCCTCTCTCACATGGGGCTCAGCACACAGTGGGCACGCAGTGAGCTTCCCCAGCTCCTGTCACATGGGGCACAGCACACAGTGGGCACGCAGTGAGCTCTCCCAGCTCCTGTCACATGGGGCTCAGCACACAGTGGGCACGCAGTGAATTCCCCCAGCTCCTCTCTCACATAGGGACAGCACACAGTGGGCACGCAGTGAGCTCCCCCAGCTCCTGTCACATGGGGACAGCACACAGTGGGCACACAGTGAGCTCCCCCAGGTCCTGTCACATGGGGCTCAGCACACAGTGGGCACACAGTGAATTCCCCCAGCTCCTGTCACATGGGGACAGCACACAGTGGGCATGCAGTGAGCTCCCGCAGCTCCTGTCACATGGGGCTCAGCACACAGTAGGCACTGCTGCCAGCTCCTCCAGGTCCTCTCACATGGGGACAGCACACAGTGGGCACGCAGTGAGCTCCCCCAGCTCCTCTCTCACATGGGGCTCAGCACACAGTGGGCACGCAGTGAGCTTCCCCAGCTCCTCTCACATGGGGACAGCACACAGTGGGCACACAGTGAGCTCCCTCAGCTCCTGTCACATGGGGCTCAGCACACAGTGGGCACGCAGTGAGCTCCCCCAGCTCCTGTCACATAGGGACAGCACACAGTAGGCACTGCTGCCAGCTCCTCCAGGTCCTCTCACATGGGGCTCAGCACACAGTGGGCACGCAGTGAGCTCCCCCAGCTCCTGTCACATAGGGACAGCACACAGTAGGCACTGCTGCCAGCTCCTCCAGGTCCTCTCACATGGGGCTCAGCACACAGTGGGCACTGCTGTGAGCTCCCGCAGCTCCTGTCACATGGGGACAGCACACAGTAGGCACTGCTGCCAGCTCCTCCAGGTCCTCTCACATGGGGCTCAGCACACAGTGGGCACACAGTGAGCTCCCCCAGCTCCTGTCACATGGGGCTCAGCACACAGTGGGCACGCAGTGAGCTCCCCCAGCTCCTGTCATATAGGGACAGCACACAGTGGGCACACAGTGAATTCCCCCAGCTCCTGTCACATGGGGCACAGCACACAGTGGGCACTGCAGTGAGCTCTCCCAGCTCCTGTCACATGGGGCACAGCACACAGTGGGCACACAGTGAGCTCCCCCAGCTCCCGTCACATAGGTACAGCACACAGTGGGCACGCAGTGAGTCCCCCCAGGTCCTGTCACATGGGGCACAGCACACAGTGGGCACACAGTGAATTCCCCCAGCTCCTCTGTCACATTGGGCTTAGCACACAGTGGGCACACAGTGAGCTCCCCCAACTCCTCTGACACATGGGGCACAGCACACAGTGGGCACGCAGTGAGCTCCCCCAGCTCCCGTCACATAGGGACAGCACACAGTGGGCACACAGTGAGCTCCGCCAGCTCCTGTCACATGGGGCACAGCACACAGTGGGCACGCAGTGAGCTCCCCCAGCTCCCGTCACATGGGGACAGCACACAGTGGGCACGCAGTGAGTCCCCCAGCTCCCGTCACATAGGGACAGCACACAGTGGGCACACAGTGAGCTCCCCCAGCTCCTGTCACATAGGTACAGCACACAGTGGGCACGCAGTGAGTCCCCCCAGGTCCTGTCACATGGGGCACAGCACACAGTGGGGCAATGCAGCCAGGAGCATGCACCCTTCTCCAAATGCTCCCTGCACCTGAGCACAGCACCCACAGCCTGAGGCGCTGGCACAGGCACACAGGGACCCTGAGGAGTGTGGTCGCGGCACAGATTTTGTGCACAGAAGGCCAGGGTGCGCTGGCACTATCCACAGGTATGTGCTGCTTGGTCCTAACACGAGGATGGGCAAGAAGAGCCAGAGTCGCAGCTCCTGCTGCATTTCTCAGTCCTGAACCGCATCTTATGCATCACTGTGTGGTGCTGCTTGCTGCGTTAATGTAACCATTTCCCTCCCTCCGTGCAGTAACAGGCCTTGCTCTGGAGTCGGCGAGAGTGTGCACAGCCACACACTGAAGCATGCGAAGACACAGGCTGCTCACAGCTACAACTCCCTCAGACAGAACCACAGCGAGGCTGGCGTGCTAGCCGGTCCCTGCTCACATCCTCCCGAAAGATGTCCCTGACGCTCGGAATGGAGCTCTCTAATCATCTTTCACAGGCAGACAGGAGAAATGAGACAGCACAACTAGCAAATTACAGACAGTAAGTAACCTGCAGACTGCTTAGGGTAATGCTGTTTACATCCACTGAGGGAAGAATAATTAGTCATGAAAGATGTATGCCCTTGTTTGCAGCGATGCGGTGAATGACGACTTAGTACAACTGAAAACACCTGCAACATTTGCATCTTCAGATTAACACACACATGGAAACTCCAAGTCCCCCAGCGAGCACTGGAATGTGTTTCCTTGTGGACCAGGTGAGGGCAAAGGGGCGGCTGGGCTCATTGTCCATACTGGGACAGCAAGATGGGACTCTGCATGTGCGGAGCCCGTGAGCCTCTTGCTGACTACCTTCTGGGTCCCCAGGGTAACAGGGTTTCCCCACAGTGGGGTGTGCATCACAGGGCAGGCATCAGGGCTTGACTGACACCCGCTCTGGTTGCTTCTCCCAGGGGATCTGTCTGTATGAAATCTGCCCCTATGTTCAGGTTGAATTCACTGGCAAACGAGATCAAAAGGACTAAGTGAGGATTGGTGTTTGCTAACACTCAGAGATGCCACGAACCCAAATGCATGGACACAGCTGCATGGACTCTTGTGCCCAGTCTGGCTCAGGCACTGAGACGCCAGAGACACAGCTGCACAGACACAGCTGCATGGACCCCTGTGTCCAGTCTGGCTCAGGCTTTCAGAGACACCATGGACCCAGCTGCATGGACACAGCTGCATGGACCCCTGTGTCCAGTCCAGTTCAGGCACTCAGAGACGCCACGGACACAGCTGCACGGACACAGCTGCATGGACTCCCATGTCCAGTCTGGCTCAGGCTTTCAGAGACACCATGGACCCAGCTGCATGGACACAGCTGCATGGACCCCTGTGTCCAGTCCAGTTCAGGCACTCAGAGATGCCACGGACACAGCTGCACGGACACAGCTGCATGGACTCCCATGTCCAGTCTGGCTCAGGTGTTCAGATGCCACGGACACAGCTGCATGGACCTCTGTGTCCAGTCTGGCTCAGTGGGCACACAGAGACACCACAGACACAGACACATAGACACAGCTGCACGGACACAGATGCATGGACTCCCGTAGCCAGTCTGGCTCAGGCACTAAAGATGACGTGGACACGGCTACATGGACACAGCTGTGTGGACACTGCTGCATGGACCCCTGTGTCCAGCCTGGTTCAGTCACTCAGAGATGCCACAGACACAGCTGCATGGACACAGCTGCACGGACCCCTGTGTCCAGTCCGGCTCAGGTGCACAGATATCACGGATGCAGCTGCATGGCACTCAGAGATGCCACAGACACAGCCAGCTGCATGGACACAGCTGTGTGGCCCCCTGTGTCCAGTCTGGCTCAGATGCTCAGGGACGCCACAGACACAGCTGCATGGACACAGCCGTGTGGCCCCCTGTGTCCAGTCTGGCTCAGGTGCACAGAGATGCCACGGACACAGCCAGCTGCATGGACACAGCTGTGTGGCCCTCCATGTCCAGTCTGGCTCAGGTGCTCAGAGATGCCACAGACACAGCTGCATGGACACAGCTGTGTGGCCCGCCGTGTCCAGTCTGGCTCAGATGCTCAGAGATGCCACGGACACAGCTGCATGGACACAGCTGTGTGGCCCCCCGTGTCCAGTCTGGCTCAGGTGCTCAGAAATGCCATGGACAGAGCTGCATAGACACAGCTGTGTGGCCCCCCGTGTCCAGTCTGGCTCAGGTGCTCAGAGATGCCACGGACACAGCCAGCTGCATGGACACAGCTGTGTGGCCCGCCGTGTCCAGTCTGGCTCAGGCGCTCAGGGACACCATGGACAGAGCTGCCGGGACCCCCGCGGCCAGCCTGGCATCAGAGGTGATGCTCCTGTCCTGGAACCACAGGCCAAGGCTGTCGGAACAGCTGCCTCTGGAGCTGCTACCTGGCAGGGTCAGAATTCAGAGCAGTTCCATCTGCAGGCACACTGTCGGTGCTGGCAGGAGCCCTGGCAAATCCGCATCCTGGCCCACGTGCGTGGTGCTCCTGCCCACATTCCCCAGGTCATACTCGGGTCGGTTCAAAGTCTGGGCCCTGCCCCAGGGCTGACCCCTCCTGAGCTTGCCCCTGCCCAACCCTGAAACACTCACTCATGCCATGCCCTCCCCAGCGCTCACAGAGACCACATGTGCTCCTCGCAGCCGCCATTTCCTGAGGCTCATGGCCCAACACTAAGCAGCCGCTGGTCAGAGACCTTAAATATTGGCCCAAATGCAAGAAGCAAGACTCCGGCTTCCAATTCCGGACTCCCAGCCTCGTGGGGGGCCCTTCTCTGCCAGTGAACCCTCCTCCCGGCTCCGGGGCAGCCACTGTTCACTTCTGCACCACAGCCTGTGGCTGGCAGACTCCGGAGGCCGGGGCTCCGGCATCAGTGCCGGCTGTGTGCTGCCGCTGGTCATCACCACGCCACGCAGGAGTTATGCACAGGGTCCCCAGCACAGCCTGCAAATGTCCACATTGAGAAAGGAAGGCGTTTGGCTCCAGGCTCGAGAAGGAAAGTGCCCAACACAGGACAGCGAAACAAGCAGCCCATGTGCAAATGCTCTGACCCACACAGTAACACAGACGTGGCCCGGGGACGCCTCTGCCACCTCTCACAGGAACGCTCACAGCTGGAAGAGGGACCTGCGACATGTGGGTGTTTCCAAATCACTGTCCTGGTTCAGCCCAAGTCTTTGATGAGCTCATCGTCTCCGTCTCCCCTAAACCAGGTCTTGTCGCCTGCAAACACCAGCAGAACCGCTCAGGGGAGGGGCCTCACCTCACCTGCTGTCAGTACACCCGGGGCAGTACACGAGGCCCTGCGAGCACCTGCCACAGGCCTCAGGACAGGTGACCCCACATTCAGTTTTGGATGTAACATCGTTTAGTGCAGGAAAAACGATTTCTGTGTGCCACTGGCCACATTGGTCATGTTTGTTCTGGCGCTTTCAGAAGACAAACAAAGCATTAATGAAAACATTCGGTGCCGGCGCCACGGCTCACTAGCCTAATCCTCCACCTTGCGGGAGGAACTAGAACACTGGGTTCTAGTCCTGGTCGGGGCGCCGGATTCTGTCCCAGTTGCCCCTCTTCCAGTCCAGCTCTCTGCTGTGGCCCGGGAAGGCAGTGGAGGATGGCCCAAGTGCTTGGGCCTTGCACCCCATGGGAGACCAGGATAAGCACCTGGCTCCTGGCTTCGGATCAGCGTGCTGGCCCGGCAGCCATTGGAGGGTGAACCAACGGCAAAAAGGAAGACCTTTCTCTCTGTCTCTCACTGTCCACTCTGCCTGTCCAAAAAAAAAAAAAAAAAATTCGGTTATGAAGAGTCATTCTAGGAAAGTTGCGGATTTTCCTTACAATTTAATCACTCGGGAGTCTTTGCTATCAGTGCCCAAAAGAGTCTTTGTTTTCATCTTGACCGTGCAGCCGTAGCACAACCCTAACGCAATGCAAAAACCGGGAACGCACATATTTCACGTAACTGTAATTTGTTGTGAACCCTGCTTTGAGCCACTAAATGAAGCAGCCAGCCTTGCGGGGCACACAGAGCAGGACAGCGAGGCAAATGCCTGAGCACGTTGCAGCTGGCTTCCCATCAGTAAAGAATTCCTTGGGAAATGCAAACATTGTGGGAATCTAACTTTTATTTAATAAATATAAATTTCCAAAGAACAGCTTTTGGATTACAGTGGCTTTCCCCCCCACCATAACTTCCCTTCCACCCGCAACCCTCCCACCTCCCACTCCCTCTCCCATTCCATTCACATCAAGATTAATTTTCAATTATCTTTATATACAGAAGATCAATTAGTATATATTAAGTAAATATTTCAACAGTTTGTACTCACACAGAAACACAAAGTGTAAAGTACTGTTAGAGTAAAAATTAATAAATAAATTAAAAAGTACTGTTAGAGTACTAGTTATAGCATTAATTCACATTGGATAACCCATTAAGGACAGATCCCACATGAGAAGGAAGTGCACAGTGACTCCTGTTTTTGGCTTAACAATTTGACACTCTTGTTTATAACGTCAGTAATCTCCCTAGGCTCTTGTCATGAGTTGCCAAGGCTATGGAAGTCTTTTGAGTTTGCCAACTCTGATCTGATTTAGACAAGGTCATAGTCAAAGTGGAAGTTCTCTCCTCCCTTCAGAGAAAGGTGCCTCCTTCTTTGATGGTCCATTCTTTCCACTGGAATCTCACTCGCAGAGATCTTTCATTTAGGTTTTTATTTTTTTATTTTTTTTATTTTGTCAGAGTGTCTTGCTTTCCATGCCTAAAATACTCTCATGGGCTCTTCAGCCAGATCTGAATGCCTTAAGGGCTGATTCTGAGGCCAGAGTGCTGTTTAGGATATCTGCCATTCTATGAGTCTGCTGTGCATCCCACTTCCCATGTCGGATCGTTCTCTCCCTTTTTTATTCTATCAGTATTAGCAGACACTACTCTTGTTTGTGTGATCCCTTTGGCTCTTAGTCCTATCATTATGATCAATTGTGAACTGATTACTTTGGCTAGTGAGATGGCATTGGTACATGCAACCTTGATGGGATTGTATTGGAATTCCCCTGGCACATTTCTAACTCCACCATTTGGGGCAAGTCCTATTGAGCATGACCCAAATTGTACATCTGCTCCCTCTCTTATTTCCAGTCTTATATTTAACAGGGATCAATTTTCAGTTAAATTTATACACCTAAGAATAAATGTGTGTTAATTAAATAGCTCAACCAATAGTATTAAGTAGAACAAAAAAATACTAAAAGGGACAATGTATTAAGTTGATCATCGACAGTCAGGACAAGGGCTGATCAAGTCACTGTTTTTCATAGTGTCCATTTCACTTCAACAGGTTTCTGTTTTGGTGCTCAGTTGTCACCGATCAGGGAGAACATATGAGTCCCTTTGGGACTGGCTTAATTCACTCAGCATGATGTTTTCCAGATTCCTCCATTTTGTTGCAAATGACCGAATTTCATTGTTTTTGACTGCTATATAGTATTCTACAGAGTACATGTCCCATAATTTCTTTATCCAGTCTACTGTTGATGGGCATTTGGGTTGATTCCAGGTCTTAGCTATTGTAAATTGAGCTGCAATAAACATTAAGGTGCAGACCGCTTTTTTGTTTGCCAATTTAATTTCCTTTGGGTAAATTCCAAGGAGTGGGATGGCTGGGTTGAATGGCAGGGTTATATTCAGGTTTCTGAGGCATCTCCAGACTGACTTCCATAGTGGCTTGACCAGTTTGCATTCCCACCAACAGTGGGTTAGTGTCCCTTTTTCCCCACATCCTCACCAGCATCTGTTGTTGGTAGATTTCTGTATGGAATCTAAGACTTTCTAGCACACAGTGACCAGAGCTCCTCAATGGCCTTTCACCCCAATGCTGAGGTTTGCCTAGCGGCAAAGCTGACCCCTGGGCTACCTCCAGCTGTTTGGTGCAGACACGAACAGGGCCACACAATCTTACAGACTGGGTTGAATAAAGCGCGGCTCCCGAGGACTTCTAGGTACGGGTGAGTGTGTGTGTGGTGGAGGTGGCGGCATCTGTGTGCTCAGACCAGAAAAAGAACAAGCGAAAGAAACGGCCTTCCCGGAAAACACTCTGCAGCCTCCCTGAGCCGCCCGTCCCAGCACCCGAACAGCTCCCTTCCCAATGCGAGCCTGACCAGGAAGAGGAACCAAGGGGACACAGCAGCCGCAGTCCTCCTCACACGGAGACCCAGGCGAGAGTTCCTCTGGAAGACACCCACCCCCAGCACCGCCGAGGGCACACAGAGGGCCTGCTGTGGACAGAGCAGGACGTCGCTCCGCAAGGGAGGTGAGGGTGACGTTTTGGTGCTGGATAGCCTGGCTGTGATGGCAATGCCATGCTGGCCCCGGGCATGGACCAGGGGAAGGGGCTCGGTGCCCCACACCCCCACCCCCGCCGACCTCATGTCTCATTCCCCCCCCCCCCGCCAACCTCATGTCTCAGTGCCCACCCCCACCCCCACCCCTGAGACCTCATGTCTCAGTGCCCCACCGCCACCCCCACCCCCGCCAACCTCATGTTTTAGTGCTCCACCCCCACCCCCACCGACCTCATGTCTCGGTTCCCCACACCCCTGGACCTGACACACTCAGGCCGGGCCCTCCCCCCACACCCCCTGGACCTGACACACTCAGGCCGGGCCCTCCCCCCACTGGACCTGACACACTCAGGCCGGGGTCCTCCATGTACACCCCCTGGACCTGACACACTCAGGCCAGGGCCCTCCCCCCACACCCCCTGGACCTGACACAGGCCGGGGCCCTCCCCCCACACCCCCTGGACCTGACACACTCAGGCCGGGGCCCTCCCCACACACCCCCTGGACCTGACACACTCAGGCCGGGGCCCTCCCCCCACACCCCCTGGACCTGACACACTCAGGCCGGGGCCCTCCCCCCACACTCCCTGGATCTGACACACTCAGGCCGGGGTCCTCCCCCCACACCCCCTGGACCTGACACACTCAGGCCGGGGCCTTCCCCCCACACCCCCTGGACCTGACACACTCAGGCCGGGGCCCTCCCCACACACCCGCTGGACCTGACACACTCAGGCCGGGGCCCTCCCCCCACACCCCCTGGACCTGACACACTCAGGCCGGGGCCCTCCCCACACACCCCCTGGACCTGACACACTCAGGCTGGGCCCTCCCCCCACAACCCCTGTACCTGACACACTCAGGCCGGGGCCCTCCCCCCACTGGACCTGACACACAGGCTGGGCCCTCCCCAGCACACGTGCCTCGTCCTTGCAGCCTGTGTCTCCCATCTACCTCACCTGGTGCAGCCCACCTGGACTCAGGACACCCCTGCTGGCACCAGGATGGAGGGCTGTGGCCACACCTCACCCCGGCTCCTGTCCGTCAGTTTCCTCCCCGGGGTGTGTGCTCAGTGGCACAGAGCACCTGGGCCGAGACGTCGTGCACTGTGCGGCCCTGTGAGAAGGAAGGCATTCTATGGCCCGGGAAGCTGGGCTCAGGAAAGGCCGAGGGATTCGCTCAAGAGGACTGAGCACTACACAGGACAGAGGAGGTCACAGGTCTGCCCAGGATCCCATTTTGATTCTTGAATAAACTCAAATTAAAAAACAGAGCATCCCGTCACCCTTGTGGAAATGCACACAGTGCTGTGCATTGTGTCCATTTCTCTGTCTGTAGGCACACCAGGCACAGTCTGACTGCCATAGAGCAACTCTGCCACGAGAGGGAATGCCAGCAGACTTCCTGTGAAATCTTGTTTACTCATCTGAGGGGCAGGAAAATAGTGAGGGGGGAGGGGGAGGGAGGGAGAGAGGGAGGGGGAGAGAGGGAGGGAGGGAGGGAGGGAGGGAGGGAGAGTGGGGGAGAGAGAGAGGGAGGGAGGGAGGGAGGGAGAGTGGGGGAGAGTGAGAGGGAGGGAGGGAGGGAGAGAGGGGGAGAGAGAGAGGGAGGGAGGTAGGGAGAAAGGGGGAGAGAGAGAGGGAGGGAGGGAGGGAGAGAGGGAGGGAGACAGGGAGGGAAGGAGGGAGGGAGATGGGGGCAGTGATCTCCCATCACTGGTTCCACCGGTTCACTCCCCAAATGCTTGCAATGCCCAGGGCTGAGAACTCAATCTAGGGCTCCCAAGTGAGTGGTAGAGACATAGCCACTTGGCCGTGGCCTGCTGCCTCCCAAGGTGTGCATCAGCAGGGAGCTGGCAACCAGAGCTGGGGCGGGAACTCACACCCAGGCCCTCCAATGTGCGGACACCTTCACACGCCAAATGCCCACGCCCAGCAGTCAGTGATCAGGGTCACCTTCTGTATTTGCTTAGCTGGGTAATTGCTTGGTTTTCTGTATGGACAGACTCGTAGGCAGAGGTAATGAGTTTGTACACTGCGAGCAGGAGTGACTCCCGACTCCCGACAGAGTGTGCCACGGCTCAGAGCTTATTGGGGCTAGCTCTGTGAAAGGCTTACCAGCTCTCAGTATTGGTTAAAACTGACATTGCAAACGTGCCCCAGCCCACTGAGCTAGCCCGGAAGACCCCTCTCTGTAGTGATCCCCCGGGACCATTCGAATCATCACGTCAACTAGCATAACGAGGCGAGGGAAGGCCCAGGAGGTTTGGCCCCAGATGACACCTGCCTCTGACCCCCTCTCCCTGCGGCAGTCTAAGGGCACCAGCTCCCGCGCCCCCCAGTGAGTCCTGGCTGCCTGGGGTGCAGTCATTCTGTCTTCCCTGATGTCTCCTCACCACTGGGGTGAGCGTTTCCCGTTCACAGTGCACATCAGACTGCGCAGACACCATCTGAGGTTGGGGTGAGGGCATTTAACTGAAAACATCGCGCAGTGCTCAGTCCCTTGGTGAAATCCGTCCTTAGCATCTGTGCAGAGACGGAAGGAACAGCTGAGGGAGTGGCGGGCGCATGGGGAGCGCTGCCCGCTGCACACCTGGGCCCTGCTCAGCCCCACAGTCAGCCCAGCACCAGCAGCTTCCGGGGAGGCTTAGGGTCTGCTGCTGCCCTGGGGAGCGCTGCCCATTGCACACCTGGGCCCGACCACACTCAGGAGCTGGACGCAACCCTGGGAGACGGACCCTGATTGCCATTTGCAGAATGGCGGGGATGGGGAGGGGGGGGGGCTGGGCTGGCTCTCTCTGCCACCTGTTGGAAGAATGAAGGAGCTGGCTCTACCCAGGTGACATCCGGTGACAGACACACGGTCACACCCACTGTGGTCATGAGCCCACACAAGGTCAGAATTAGGGGAAGGTCAGGGCTCTCCCAGGAGGGTCTGCTGGGATAAAGAAGTACAGCACAGACACAGAGACCGCCCCTGCAGGGCACTCTAGCTGTGGGGGAGGGGGCGGCACAGAAGGCCCAGTCTGTGCACTCCCACGACTTGTGTGTGACACAAACAGGAACCCCAACACTCCAGGAGGTGTGCCACCTGGAGACTGCCCAGCTCCAGTCCCGGGAGTCCCAGGTCTCGGCCTGTCTCATGCGCCGCCATCACACGCCAGGGCGTGAGCACCGGCGTCCTCCCGCCTGCACTGGGAAGCTGTGCCAGCTCTTCCCCACGCCGCAGTGACCCAGGGTGAAAGACGCTGCACCTAGAAGATGCGGCCGCTCGCAGGGCCACCGAGCCTTGTGCCTCACTGTGTAGCCCAGGTCTGCCTGCCAGGAAGCAGCTCCCCTCGGAGCAACCACACCGCCATGTCTCCCCACAGCTGCAGTGCTAGAGCCCACAGGAAGCACAGGACACACACGGCACAGACTCCAGACCCCCGAGCCCTGGCTGTGTACAGCAGGCTGAGGAGACCGGCAGCGTGACACGGGCACAAGCGGGCCCTGGGACGCTGGGTGCATGAGGAGACAGAGTGACACGGGTACAAGAGGGCCCCGGGACGCTGGGTGCGTGAGGAGACAGAGTGACACGGGTACAAGAGGGCCCCGGGACGCTGGGTACATGAGGAGCCAGGCAGAGTGACACGGGTATAGAGGGCCCTGGGACTCTGGATACATGAGGAGACAGAATGACAAGGGTACAAGAGGGCCCCGGGACGCTGGGTGCATGAGGAGACAGAGTGACATGGGTACAAGAGGGCCCCGGGACACTGGGTGAGGAGACAGAGTGACACGGGTACAAGAGGGCCCCGGGATGCTGGGTACATGAGGAGACAGAGTGACACGGGTACAAGAGGGCCGGGACACTGGGTGCATGAGGAGACAGAGTGACACGGGTACAAGAGGGCCCCAGGACACTGGGTGCGTAGGGAGACAGAGTGACAAACGGAAACAAGAGGGCCCCGGGACACTGGGTACATGAGGAGACAGAGTGACACGGGTACAAGAGGGCCCCGCATGCTGGGTGCATGAGGAGACAGGCAGAGTGACACGGGAACAAGAGGGCCCCGGGACGCTGGGTGCATGAGGAGACAGAGTGTCAGGGGTAGAAGAGGGCCCCGGGACGCTGGGTGCGTGAGGAGACAGAGTGACACGGGTACAAGAGGGCCCCGGGACGCTGGGTGCGTGAGGAGACAGGCAGAGTGACACGGGTACAAGAGGGCCGGGACACTGGGTGCGTGAGGAGACAGAGTGACACGGGTACAAGAGGGCCCCGGGACACTGGGTACATGAGGAGACAGAGTGTCAGGGGTACAAGAGGGCCCCGGGACGCTCGGTGCATGAGGAGACAGGCAGAGTGACACAGTTACAAGAGGGCCCTGGGATGCTGGGTACATGAGGAGACAGGCAGAGTGACACGGGTACAAGAGGGCCCCGGGACACTGGGTGCATGAGGAGACAGAGTGACACGGGTACAAAAGGGTCCCGGGACGCTGGGTGCATGAGGTGTCAGGCAGAGTGACACGGGCACAAGTGGGCCCTGGGACACTGGGTGCATGAGGAGACAGAGTGACAGGGGTACAAGAGGCCCCGTATGCTGGGTGCATGAGGAAACAGAGTGACACGGGTACAAGAGGGCCCCGGGACACAGGGTACATGAGGAGACAGAGTGTCAGGGGTAGAAGAGGGCCCCGGGACACTGGGTGCATGAGGAGAGAGTGACACGGGTACAAGAGGGCCCCAGGACGCTGGGTGCATGAGGAGACAGGCAGAGTGACACGGGTACAAGAGGGCCCTGGGATGCTGGGTGCGTGAGGAGACAGGCAGAGTGACATGGGTACAAGAGGGCCCTGGTATGCTGGGTGCGTGGGGAGACAGGCAGAGTGACATGGGCAGAGAGGGCCCCGGGACGCTGGGTGCATGAGGAGACAGGCAGAGTGACACGGGCAGAGAGGGCCCCGGATGCTGGGTACATGAGGAGACAGAGTGACACGGGTACAAGAGGGCCCCGGGACGCTGGGTGCGTGAGGAGACAGAGTGACACGGGTACAAGAGGGCCCCGGGACGCTGGGTACATGAGGAGCCAGGCAGAGTGACACGGGTATAGAGGGCCCTGGGACTCTGGATACATGAGGAGACAGAATGACAAGGGTACAAGAGGGCCCCGGGACGCTGGGTGCATGAGGAGACAGAGTGACATGGGTACAAGAGGGCCCCGGGACACTGGGTGTGTGAGGAGACAGAGTGACACGGGTACAAGAGGGCCCCGGGATGCTGGGTACATGAGGAGACAGAGTGACACGGGTACAAGAGGGCCGGGACACTGGGTGCATGAGGAGACAGAGTGACACGGGTACAAGAGGGCCCCAGGACACTGGGTGCGTAGGGAGACAGAGTGACAAACGGAAACAAGAGGGCCCCGGGACACTGGGTACATGAGGAGACAGAGTGACACGGGTACAAGAGGGCCCCGCATGCTGGGTGCATGAGGAGACAGGCAGAGTGACACGGGAACAAGAGGGCCCCGGGACGCTGGGTGCATGAGGAGACAGAGTGTCAGGGGTAGAAGAGGGCCCCGGGACGCTGGGTGCGTGAGGAGACAGAGTGACACGGGTACAAGAGGGCCCCGGGACGCTGGGTGCGTGAGGAGACAGGCAGAGTGACACGGGTACAAGAGGGCCGGGACACTGGGTGCGTGAGGAGACAGAGTGACACGGGTACAAGAGGGCCCCGGGACACTGGGTACATGAGGAGACAGAGTGTCAGGGGTACAAGAGGGCCCCGGGACGCTCGGTGCATGAGGAGACAGGCAGAGTGACACAGTTACAAGAGGGCCCTGGGATGCTGGGTACATGAGGAGACAGGCAGAGTGACACGGGTACAAGAGGGCCCCGGGACACTGGGTGCATGAGGAGACAGAGTGACACGGGTACAAAAGGGTCCCGGGACGCTGGGTGCATGAGGTGTCAGGCAGAGTGACACGGGCACAAGTGGGCCCTGGGACACTGGGTGCATGAGGAGACAGAGTGACAGGGGTACAAGAGGCCCCGTATGCTGGGTGCATGAGGAAACAGAGTGACACGGGTACAAGAGGGCCCCGGGACACAGGGTACATGAGGAGACAGAGTGTCAGGGGTAGAAGAGGGCCCCGGGACACTGGGTGCATGAGGAGAGAGTGACACGGGTACAAGAGGGCCCCAGGACGCTGGGTGCATGAGGAGACAGGCAGAGTGACACGGGTACAAGAGGGCCCTGGGATGCTGGGTGCGTGAGGAGACAGGCAGAGTGACATGGGTACAAGAGGGCCCTGGTATGCTGGGTGCGTGGGGAGACAGGCAGAGTGACATGGGCAGAGAGGGCCCCGGGACGCTGGGTGCGTGGGGAGACAGGCAGAGTGACATGGGCAGAGAGGGCCCCGGATGCTGGGTGCGTGGGGAGACAGGCAGAGTGACATGGGCAGAGAGGGACCCGGATGCTGGGTACATGAGGAGACAGAGTGACACGGGTACAAGAGGGCCCCGGACGCTGGGTGCATGAGGAGACAGGCAGAGTGACACGGGCAGAGAGGGCCCCGGATGCTGGGTACATGAGGAGACAGAGTGACACGGGTACAAGAGGGCCCCGGACGCTGGGTGCATGAGGTGTCAGGCAGAGTGACGTGGGCAGAGAGGGCCCCGGATGCTGGGTGCGTGGGGAGACAGGCAGAGTGACATGGGCAGAGAGGGACCCGGATGCTGGGTGCATGAGGAGACAGAGTGACATGGGCAGAGAGGGCCCCGGCACGCTGGGTACATGAGGAGACAGAGTGACATGGGCAGAGAGGGCCCCGGGACACTGGGTGTGTGAGGAGACAGAGTGACATGGGCAGAGAGGGCCCCGGATGCTGGGTGCGTGGGGAGACAGGCAGAGTGACATGGGCAGAGAGGGCCCCGGATGCTGGGTGCATGAGGAGACAGAGTGACATGGGCAGAGAGGGCCCCGGATGCTGGGTGCATGAGGAGACAGAGTGACATGGGCAGAGAGGGCCCCGGACGCTGGGTGCATGAGGAGACAGAGTGACATGGGCAGAGAGGGCCCCGGATGCTGGGTGCATGAGGAGACTGAGTGACATGGGCAGAGAGGGCCCCAGGACACTGGGTGCATGAGGAGACAGGCAGAGTGACACGGGTACAAGAGGGCCCCGGACGCTGGGTGCATGAGGTGTCAGGCAGAGTGACATGGGCAGAGAGGGCCCCGGATGCTGGGTGCGTGGGGAGACAGGCAGAGTGACACGGGTATAGAGGGCCCCTGGACGCTGGGTGCAGAGCCATTAGTGGGGCAGGAAATGAGCTCCTGGACAAGGAACATGAGGCGCCTCCAGGTGTGCGTCGTGCCAGAACACAGCTCCGCCGCAGTTCATGGAGCACACTTAAAAGCCGACTGGGACCACAAGTACGCCACAGACACTCTGGGAGGGCACGCACACATGTACGTACGACTGCACTCACGCACACGTGTGCCTGTGTTTGCACGGGCATTGGAGTTCCTCCACAGATACGTGTGCCTGTGTCTGCATACATGTGCACACGTGCTCACACGTTCCTGTGTTTGCCTTTGTGTGTGGACCTGCCTGTGTTCCTGCATGTCTTGCTACATTCATATGTGTACGTGTCCGTGCCTTGTGCATGGGTGTGTTTGCATGTGCATTCTAAAGGTAAACCCAGCAAGCTGGCAGTAGTGGTTGTCTCAGATTGGTAAAACATGAAATAACTCAGTATCTTCTTCACAGTAACTCATATTTATTTAACCACAGAGGGAAACAGTGGATTTAGCTTCTACAAGCAAAGCAGAAAAGGGTCAGTTTCATCCTGTGTGGCACCACTGGGGTTCGGAACGACGCTGGTGAGGGCAGAGCGAGCCCACACCTCTGCAGACGCTAAGGCTTGGAGGAAAAGGGCCCTTCTGAATTCTCAACACCACTCTCAACGCTGCTACAAGTTTTGTTCCCAGGAACTTAAGAAATTCTTCTCAGGGATGACAGCCATGTGGCTTCATGCACTCCTGCCAGTGCCAGGCTGAACACTGCTGTGGCCACCGCTCCCGGAACCATGACTCAAGCTATAATCACCGCGTTTCCCCTCTTCTCTCTGCTCGTGTGGTTTTCAACATGGCTGTGAGAGGCACTTAGTCCCATTTGCAGCTGTCTGAATTTCCAGGTCACGGAGTTCCTGGGAGAATGTCTAATCCCGGACGCTCACTGCACCAGGCCGGGAAGGGGCACACAGGCAGAGGGCCCAGGCTGCAGTACCAGCTGCAGGGCCGGGTAGGGGATGAGTCTCCTGCCCAGGATCAGATTCCCACACAGCCTCCTTCCCCCAGGGCAGCAGCCTCTCAGTACCCAAGTTAGAGCACACCCAGGTGTCCGCATCCCGTTAGGGAGCAGGTGTTCCAGCACAGCTGGCTACGTCGCTGAGTACCACTTGGAGTCCTGGCTGCTCTGCTTCGGGTACAACTCCCTGCTAATGGCTTGGGAAAGCAGGGGAAGACGGCCCAAGTTCTGAGCCCCTGACTACATGGGAGACCCAGATGGAGTTCGTCTGCCCCAGCTGTTAAGGCCATTTCTGGAATGAACCAGTGGATGGAAAATTCTCTCGATGTTGCTCTTGCCTAAGTTAGCACAGGAAGTCTTCACATTTCTCTTCCTTTTCTTAAAGCCACTCTGAGCAGACAAGGCAGGATGCCCTTATGGACAGCAGGTGCCTCCTGGAGAGACACACGGTGCAGCCTTTGGAAGCTGCCTAAGCCGAGAAGCCTTCGTGTGCACTGCACTCAGGGAGTCCTGGGAACCCTCATGTGTCACAGATGCCCTCGCCCCACTGAGGGTCAAGGGAACACCAGGCACCACTCTGGACAAAGTGAAAACTCTTCACACGTGTCTCACTGAAACTTCGGGTGGGTTCTGCAGATCAGGAATCTGAGGCTTAGGATATGGCCGACCCATCCAAGGCTTGAATTCTCACCCAGGACAAATCAGAGTCTCCCAGCCTCAGGGGCCCACGAGCTCCGGGCACAGAGCAAGGCTGGGACTGTCTGGGCTGTCTGAACAGGCTGGATTTGCAGGCTGCTGGGCCAGAACTGAAAGCCGGAACAAGCCATTCAGACAGATCTGTACCAAGGAAGCTGCTGTAGGCAGACTATTTCCAGGCCCCAGACTCCTGCACGGGCACCTAACTCCCACCATGATGAGGGAGGTGATGAAGGCACACAGGGAGGGTGCCCTCATCACAGGGGCCCCTCTAGTGAGGGTGCAGGGAGAGGGCGCCCCTGGGAACCAGGACGCTGACCAGACACAGGACCCCCGGCACACAGGGTGGGGCCCCCAGCGGATGTGGGCTCCCTCAT
Organism: Oryctolagus cuniculus; assembly: GCF_964237555.1. NCBI lineage: Eukaryota > Metazoa > Chordata > Mammalia > Lagomorpha > Leporidae > Oryctolagus > Oryctolagus cuniculus. The sequence continues at coordinate 118,493,666 of NC_091439.1, forward strand.
GGTGGCTGAAGGACCAGGGCAGGTGCAGGACATGGCGTGGAAGACTCTACACAGGAAGCCCACGCGGGGAGAACAGAGCTGCTGGGAAGTCACGCTGTTAACCTGGTGCAAAAACGTCTGACATTCGTGAATGGCTTCTCCACAATATGAGTTTTCCACGCACTTTGTGAAGACCCGTTTGTACCATACACAAAAACTATTCCAAACAGAGCGCCGACCTGGGTGTAAGCACCGGGGAACCTTTGTGACCACGGACTAAGCAATGGCTCCCTGGATACAGCAGCAAGGACACGGAGAGCGAAAGCGACACAACCCAGATGAGGAGCCTGCGCTCCTCAAAAGGAGTTCTCCACCAAGAAAGCCAAGACAAAGCTCACAAATCCAAGAACATATTTGCAAACCTTACAACTGCTAAGAGGCTTACATCCAAAAGCCTCAGAGGATAACTGCTGCATACACCCAGTGTCAGAACACACAACTCTCTGACCAAGGGACACAGGCAACTGACAAGCACACAGAACGTCGGCAGTCACCCACCCCGGAAGACAAGCAAGATGGCCCAGCGTCCGCTGCACACCCAGGTCTGCAATGTGCCTGAAAATCCCAGATGCTAACAAGTGTCGGCAAGGACAGAGGGAAGCTGGAGCCACCACACGTAGACAGGGGATGGGGCAGGCAGTGTGGCCGAGTCTTCAGGTTCCTTGGAGAGTGAGTGACCACGGGACCGTCACCTGTGCCGGCACAGACAGGAGACAGGGCAGGCGGTGTGTGGCCAAGTCTGCAGGTTCCTCAGGGAATGAGTGACCATGGGACCATCACCTGTGCCGGCACAGACAGGAGACAGGACAGGCAGTGTGTCCAAGTCTGCAGGTTCCTCAGGGAATGAGTGACCACGGGACTGTCACCTGTGCCTGCACAGACAGGAGATGGGGCAGGCAGTGTGTCCAAGTCTGCAGGTTCCTCGGGGAGTGAGTGACCACGGGACCGTCACCTGTGCCGGCACAGACAGGAGACAGGGCAGGCGGTGTGGCCGAGTCTGCAGGTTCCTCGGGGAGTGAGTGACCACGGGACTGTCACCCATGTTGGCAGAGACAGGGATGGGACAGGCAGTGTGGCTGAGTCTGCAGGTTCCTCGGGGAGTGAGTGACCACGGGACTGTCACCCATGCTGGCACAGACAGGAGACGGGGCAGCTGGTATGGCTGACTCTGCTGGTTCCTCGGGGTGTGAGTGACCTCGGGACCTGGCAAACCCCCGCCCCTCTTATATGACCTGGGGCACTGGGTTGTACCTGGACGTTCACAACAGCATCAGGTAAAAACATCAAAATCAGCAACGATAAAACACTGCTACCCCACGAAAGAATAAACCACAGCATTTTCACAAAAGTTCATGGGAACTGTGAGTGATGGAAACTCGAGGCAGTGATCACAAGTGAGTGGATCCAGGGTGCGCGAGTGCTGTCAGTGAAGTTGCTCTCAGAAACCCACAAGAAGGGCCTGTGCTGGCCGCAGCCCCCACAGAGCTCACCAAGGCTGGCTGCTTGACCCCTGAGGGGCCGGTGGAAACCGGTGGGAGCTAGGAGTGAACTCCAGGTTGAGCCAAAAGCTGAGGGAGATGCACACTCCTCACCCTTCATGGGCTGAGTGGGGGTCGCAGGTGTCGGCACTTGGGGAGCAGCCTTGGGCCCTGATGTGAGGACGGTGCTCAACCCCCACAGCATCCTGGTGACAGCCACACGGGAAAGCTCCAGATGCTACAGCTGGGGCTCCCTCCCCACCTTCCCCAGCTCTTGTCCTGTAACGTGGCAGAGGAGGCAGGTGACCGCCCCTGCACTGGTCACCAGACAGGGAGGTTCGGGGCATGAGCTGGGATCCGCAGAAGAAACTACAGGCAGAGTGCCGTGTACACTCGGGTGCATGGGTGCCATGGTGACAGCAGAGCAGTTCAAGGCAGGGCACAACAGAGGCAGTGTGGAAGGAGGTGAGACACCCACGTGTCCTCCAGGGAAGAGTGGAGGAGGTGTGGAGGGAGGTGAGACTCCCACGTGTCCTCCAGGGAAGAGTGGAGGAGGTGTGGAGGGAGGTGAGACTCCCACGTGTCCTCCAGGGAAGATGGAGACAGTGGGGAGGGAGGTGAGACTCCCACGTGTCCTCCAGGGAAGAGTGGAGGAGGTGTGGAGGGAGGTGAGACTCCCACGTGTCCTCCAGGGAAGAGTAGAGGAGGTGTGGAGCGAGGTGAGACTCCCACGTGTCCTCCAGGGAAGAGTGGAGGAGGTGTGGAGGGAGGTGAGACTCCCACGTGTCCTCCAGGGAAGAGTGGAGGAGGTGTGGAGCGAGGTGAGACTCCCACGTGTCCTCCAGGGAAGAGTGGAGGAGGTGTGGAGGGAGGTGAGACTCCCATGTGTCCTCCAGGGAAGAGTGGAGGAGGTGTGGAGGGAGGTGAGACTCCCACGTGTCCTCCAGGGAAGAGTGGAGGAGGTGTCGAGGGAGGTGAGACTCCCACGTGTCCTCCAGGGAAGAGTGGAGGAGGTGAGGAGGGAGGTGAGACTCCCACGTGTCCTCTAGGGAAGAGTGGAGGAGGTGAGGAGGGAGGTGAGACTCCCACGTGTCCTCCAGGGAAGATGGAGACAGTGGGGAGGGAGGTGAGACTCCCATGTGTCCTCCAGGGAAGAGTGGAGGAGGTGTGGTGGGAGGTGAGACTCCCATGTGTCCTCCAGGGAAGAGTAGAGGAGATGTGGAGGGAGGTGAGACTCCCATGTGTCCTCCAGGGAAGAGTGAAGGAGGTGTGGAGGCAGGTGAGACTCCCACGTGTCCTCCAGGGAAGAGTGGAGGAGGTGTGGAGGGAGGTGAGACTCCCATGTGTCCTCCAGGGAAGAGTAGAGGAGGTGTGGAGGGAGGTGAGACTCCCATGTGTCCTCCAGGGAAGAGTGGAAGAGGTGTGGTGGGAGGTGAGACTCCCATGTGTCCTCCAGGGAAGAGTGGAGGAGGTGTGGAGGGAGGTGAGACTCCCGTGTAACCTCCAGGGTGAGGCTTCTGTTGCCAGCGGTCGTCACTAACCTCCTCATAACTGCAGGTTTTATGTCTCAATTCCTTTCCAGGATTCTTTTTTAATAGAAAAATCTTCAGCAAAAATTGAGTAGCACATCCCTAAAGTTCTCTCACCTACCACTTCTTCACCAGCAATTTGACCCTTGTATATCTTCACTTTAAAGAAATATTTATGTATGTATGTATTATTTGAAAGGTAGTGTGTTGAAAAGAGAGGCAGAGAGGAAGAATCTTCTGTCCATTGCTTCCCTCTCCAAATGGCCATTGTGCTCTGGGCTGGGCCAGGCTGAAGCCAGGAGCCTGGAACTCCACCCTGGTCTCCCACTTGGAGGCAGGGGCCCAAGCACTTGGGTCACACTCCACTGCTTTCCCAGGTGTACTAGCAGAGAGCCGGATTGGAAGCAGAGCAGCCGGGATGCCTGTGTCACAGGCAGTGCCTTAAGCCGCTGCGCCACAGCACTGGCCCTGAATCCCTTCACTTTGAAGTCCCTGTGGGGCCTGGACCCCAGATGCAGGTCTCCTCGGCGTAAACACTCAAACCGTCCCATACCTGTGGGTGGCCATCACTGCCCCTCCCCCCCAAGGCCCTCAGAGAACCCCTCCCTCCTTCTTAGGCAGATGTCCACTGAGCACTGGCTCTGCTCCAGGAGCTCCTCTGGGTGCTGACATTGAAAAGGGGACAAAAGGGACAGAGCAGGGGTCATGGTGTGGGGGGAGACGCGGGTCCCAGGGAGCACCATTTCCACGAGACAGGAGGGGCAACTCCAGGAGACCCACTGCCCAGCACAGGACCACAGCCAAGGATGACACATGCAGCCCCCAAGACAGTACAGGGCAGATGGCAGGTGTCCCCGGCACGCAAGTAGGCCAGCCCATGTCCCATTCCACAGTTGCACATGTTTCAGAACAGCACACGGCACCTCACAAATACCACGGACAATTTGTGTCAGTGAAATAAGAAAATAATTTTCATGGGCTGGGCACTGTGTTAAGTACTTTATGCAAATTAGCTACTTTACAGCTTACCACCGAGCTGCGCATTAGATACATTCCTCTTCCCTTTGCTAAAACAGGGACGCTGATGGTCAGGGAAAAGTCAAACAGCTCCCGAGCGGCAGGCGGAAGCGTGAAGCAGCGACAGCCCCGGCTCTGGCTTGTAAGGCTGCAGCTCAGGGGATGCACTGGCACTGGGCTGACCCCTCTCAGGAAGGTCGAAGGCTAGGCAGCAGGCCTCTGGCAACTCCATCTGAGTCTCCCATGTGGGTGGCAGGGCCATCCTCTGCTGCTTTCCCAGGTACACAAGCAGGGAGCAGGATCAGAAGTGGAGCTGCCGGGATTCGAGCTGACACTATGATGTGGGGTGCCTGTGTCGCAGGCGCTGGCTTAACCCACCCCCACCGCAGCACAGCACTGGCCCCTTGTGTGTTGATTGGGAAGTGACAGGGGCCTTGTGTGCCTGGGGCCAGAGGCAAGCAGGGTGCTCCAGCCTCTGCTCACTAGTAGCCGGGCCCAGCACCTTGCCAGACCTGTCGGGATCTGTCACCATACCCGTCGCTTACACACTAACTGCCACCAGGAACTGAGATCCGGGTACAGAGCCTTGCCAGACCTGTCGGGATCTGTCACCATACCCGTCGCTTACACACTAACCGCCACCTGTAGCTGAGATCAGAGTACAGAGCCTTGCCAGACTGGTCAGGATCTGTCACCATACTCATCACTTACACACTAACCGCCACCAGTAGCTGAGATCGGGGTACAGAGCCTTGCCAGACTGGTCAGGATCTGTCACCATACCCATCACTCACACACTAACTGCCACCAGTAGCTGAGATCCAGGTACAGAGCCTTGCCAGACCTGTCGGGATCTGTCACCATACCCGTCACTCACACACTAACTGCCACCAGTAGCTGAGATCCGGGTACAGAGCCTTGCCAGACCTGTCGGGATCTGTCACCATACCCATCACTCACACACTAACCACCACCAGTAGCTGAGATCAGGGTACAGAGCCTTGCCAGACCTGTCGGTATCTGTCACCATACCCGTCACTCACACACTAACCACCACCAGTAGCTGAGATCCAGGTACAGAGCCTTGCCAGACCTGTCGGTATCTGTCACCATACCCGTCACTCACACACTAACCACCACCAGTAGCTGAGATCAGGGTACAGAGCCTTGCCAGACCTGTCGGTATCTGTCACCATACCCGTCACTCACACACTAACCGCCACCAGTAGCTGAGATCAGGGTACAGAGCCTTGCCAGACCTGTCGGTATCTGTCACCATACCCGTCACTCACACACTAACCGCCACCAGTAGCTGAGATCAGGGTACAGAGCCTTGCCAGAACTGTCGGGATCTGTCACCATACCCGTCACTCACACACTAACCACCACCAGTAGCTGAGATCGGGGTACAGAGTCTTGCCAGACCTGTCGGGATCTGTCACCATACCCGTCACTCACACACTAACCGCCACCAGTAGCTGAGATCGGGGTACAGAGCCTTGCCAGACCTGTCGGGATCTGTCACCATGCCCGTCACTCACACACTAACCGCCACGTCTTCCAGCGCCCACACATTGGATTCTGAGAAGGAACATGCTCGAGTGAGATCCACTCGTAGCTGCCAAGCCACGGATTCAGCCCACAGAGGAGCCATAGCGAGGCTCAGCACCGCGCAGATTTGAAACGCACGCATACAACCATTGACCAAAACTCCTGCATCCGACAATCTCTGCCGACAGCATAAACTGCAAAATCCTTAGTAAATACCACATATCGTGTGCAGTTAATCTCACTGGTCGGTGTGAACGATGAAACGCTATCCCACGGAGCCGGCGCCCACATCCAGATGAACAACAGGCACAGGTGAGTGGTGTGATGTGCAGATGCTGATAAAAGCAAGGGGGAAAGAGCAGAAAGCGAACACACATCCACGGGCAGCCGGGAACACAGGTGGCACCAGGAGGTGCAGGGCTCAGACCTGGGCAGGGCAGCTGGCACCTGTGGGGCACCCGCAGGCAGAGGCACAGGGCCAGAGAGGCTGAGGTCAGGGCCAGGGCAGGCAGCGTCCTGCAGTGTGTGACCAGAAGCCACTGGCGACCCTGGAACCTGGAGCACACAGCCTGGGGCTTGGAGGGTCGGGCCGGGCAGCAGGCAGCAGGCAGTGGGCAGGGTGCACACAGCTAGGTGCTGCTGGCCCAGGAAAGTGGTCCCAGGTCCTGGGTCATGGATTCTGAAGTCAGCAGCAGCAGGAGTTGGTAGGTGACGCTCACAGAACCAGGCAGCGCCACAGGGGCCCTGGGAACCCGCCCCCAAGGAGCGAGGACATTGGGGACCAGGCACAAGGACGGAACCATGCAGCCTGAGGGAAGTCCTGTGTCCTCCGCAGGTGAGATGCTGACCCACAGGTCGGGGCAGGGCTGTCACAGGGAGGGCAGGGGCTCCTCTGATGGCTTCTGGCTTCCCCAGAGGAGCGGAATCAAAGGCGGGCACCAAGGGCAGGAGGAGGCTCACTGGGGCCGCACGGAGTCCAGGGAAGCACATCTCAGGAGCAAACCTGCCCCCTGCACCTCCATCACCTGTGCAGCTGTCACCTGTGCTGCTGTCACCTACGATGCTGTCACTAGTGCCCGTCACCTGTGCATGGCCAGTGTGCAGCTGTCACTGATGAAGCTGTCGCCTGTGCACGGCCAGTGTGCAGCTGTCACTGATGAAGCTGTCACCTGTGCACGGCCAGTGTGCAGCTGTCACTGATGAAGCTGTCACCTGTGTATGGCCAGTGTGCAGCTGTCACTGATGAAGCTGTCACTTGTGCACAGCCAGTGTGCAGCTGTCACTGATGAAGCTGTCACCTGTGCATGGCCAGTGTGCAGCTGTCACTGATGAAGCTGTCGCCTGTGTATGGCCAGTGTGCAGCTGTCACTGATGAAGCTGTCGCCTGTGCACGGCCAGTGTGCAGCTGTCACTGATGAAGCTGTCACCTGCGCACGGCCAGTGTGCAGCTGTCACTGATGAAGCTGTCACCTGTGCATGGCCAGTGTGCAACTGTCACTGATGAAGCTGTCACCTGTGCATGGCCAGTGTGCAGCTGTCACTGATGAAGCTGTCACCTGTGCATGGCCAGTGTGCAGCTGTCACTGATGAAGCTGTCACCTGTGCACAGCCAGTGTGCAGCTGTCACTGATGAAGCTGTCACATGTGTATGGCCAGTGTGCAGCTGTCACTGATGAAACTGTCACCTGTGCATCTCCAGTGTGCAGCTGTCACTGATGAAGCTGTCACCTGGCACGGCCAGTGTGCAGCTGTCACTGAAGCTGTCACCTGTGTATGGCCAGTGTGCAGCTGTCACTGATGAAGCTGTCACCTGTCCTATCACCTACGATGCTGTCACCTGTGCACGGCCAGTATGCAGCTGTCACTGATGAAGTTGTCACCTGTGCAGCTGCCACCTGTGCTGCCATCCTTGTACCCCTGTCGCGTGTGCAGCTGCCTGGCTGCAGGCAGGAGAGATGGCGCCCCACTGCACAGGACTGCTGTCGGGCAGAGCTGTGTCCCCGGGGAGGCAGCTGCAACTGAGGCCCCCTCCTCCCGTTTGCAGTCTTGCATGTTCTGCTCATCTGGACGGCACCAAGTCCTCAGGTTTTATGAGCCCCAGTTCACCTCAGCACTGAGGTCTGGGCAGGCGAAGGCAGAGGCCCAGCCTGGAGCTGACCTGCAGCAGAACTGGCAAGGGCAGCGGCCCTCTCAGGTGCCCACAGGTCACGGCTCTGTCTCCAGGGAGGGGCCTGGGCCTCACAGGCAAGAGGAACCCACATCCCAGAACCATCACCATGGCTACCACCACCCCTCCCTTCGCCACACTTGGTACTACAGTTGTGCACGCCTGGTTACCATGGCCTTGTTCTGACTGTTCCGTGGCAACCTCTCTGAAAGGAGCCACAGAGGCTCCGCCCATCCACGGGGCACTGTGACTGCAGGTGGTCTGCTTGTCCACACAGAGTGCTGGGCATATGACCAAGGGACAGCAGACTGCCCCAGCACTCGCTCCCTATCAGCTGGCAGGATCCAGCCCATCCCTGGGTAGGTAGCCGCAGCCTCATGCCCTTGTCCCCACCCTCACCTGCTCAGCCATCAGTCTGCTGGGGTCACCTCCGGGAGTCCTGAGTCCAGGAGTCCTTGACCACTGCTCCCCTTTGAGACCTCCACTTTTCAAGACAAGAAGTGATCTGACAGAGGCTCAGGGCAGAAACCAAACCCCACGCAGCCCCTGTATCATAAGTGTCTTCCCCAAGACCCCCAAACCCTAGGCAGATCTGCTTCCTGTGGCACAGCGGTGTTGAAATCAGTGCGAACCAGATGGGCTGCTCTGGAGCAGAGTGGCTCCCATCCACAAGGCCCCCCCAGGCACGGCCCACAGAGGCCTGGCTGTGCCCCAGGAGGACCCTGCTGTCTCTGCCCTCCCTGCAGATCTGCTCTGCAAGGTGGGTGGACAGCGCCACCTGGAGGACTCAGGTTACTCTGCCAGCTGACTCCCCAGGTGACCTAAACCAGCCCCGGAGAGGACCTGGGGACACTGAAGTTAACCCTCACCCCTCACAACACCGCAGCCAGGTCCTGGAGCTCACCGGCCCAGACCCAGACATGCCCAGCCCTGTAGTGACCAGAGAAGCTGTGCCTGTCGCCACCTATAGCCTAAAGCTGGAAAAGACACCTGTCTTCTATTCAGGCCACAGCTCCCTGCCCAAAAGAAGGCCAGAAGTATTGTGAGGGTCATTGCATAATATCCACAGTTCGTGATCTATCACCCAGTTAACACCACCTCCTGCATCACTCATCGGAGGGGTCGTGACCTCTCACTGTGCTAACACCATCTCCACCATCACCCATCAGTGGGGCTGTGACCTGTCACCCAGCTAACACCATCACTATCTGGTTTTCTTGGGCGTGGTGGGTACTATGTGCCAAATCCTCCAACAGGGAAACAGAGACACAGGGGGAAGACAGGAGGGGACCACACATGGAGCCAAGAGCACAGCGCCACAGGTCAGCAGACCCTGTCCCATGAGCCAGTGGCCAGCCCACATTGGCTGAGGGTGGGGGGACATGGACAGAGCCCCACTGGCTGACAGAGCAGACGGGGAGATGCTGGGCTGGGGCAGGGAGCTGCTGACTCCGCAGAGGGGTGTGGGGAGGCCTTGACAGTGAGGGTGTCCTCTGGGTTGGAGCAGAGCTTGCAGAGTCCCAGGGAACTGCAAGGAGCCAGGCATGCACAAGGTGCTGGGGTCTGGGGACAGTGAGGGGGCTGCTGAGGCCAGCACTGAGCATCCAGGGCCCCAGCAGGGCAGCGCACCCACCAGCCCCTCCTTAGTGACCAAGGAGATGCTCCCTTGGTTCATAGCCCCCAGGGCACGGCAGGGGACAGAGGGTCTCTCCATGGCTTCCTGGACCCAGGAACATGCAGGCCAGGGCTGCTTCCAGGACAGGACATCCGATGAGCAGCCCCAGCAGCCACATTAAGGAGAAAGAACCTTTGTGGCCTCCTCCTCGGAGGCTGGACCTCAGCCTTTTGCCTCGCCTGCATTCTCTCCAGAACAGTAGCCCCCGGCCCTCCCACCTCACAGGTGACCACCACCCAGCCCCGACCACACCTGGCTGTGCCCTCACGCCCCCTGCCCAGCCCAGCGGGGCCTGCCTCAAGCTCATGGCCCCTAGGGCACCTCACTCCCCAGCCTCACTGTCACCACCAGGTTCACTCCCAGCCCCTGGTTCTGGGCTCAAGACTCCCTCCCTTGCAGCCCTCATCACCACGCTCGAGTCCCCAGGGGAGGGGGGCCATCAGAGAATCCCCCAGCCCTGATTGGGCCATGGGAGGACCCTGCTAACTCCTGTATCTACATCCCCCTCCCTCTGTCCTCCTGAGACCCCGAGCAGCAGCCCCAAGTCACGCCTGGCAGGAGAAGCTCCTGGGGGAGGGGATCTGAGACCCAGGGTTCGTCCAGGCCAGGGCTGCTCCCTGCACGGGAGACTTGCAGCAGGCTCCCGGCCCTGGCACAGCAGGCCAGGCCCACCACTGAGCAGCCGGGGGAGGGGAGCTGTGCAGATCCCGAGGCGACGAGGGACTCCCATGCCCTCGCTCATCTGCCCACGAGAGGACAGAAGCCCGGCGTCACACACTAGGGCCCAAGGGGCGCCTGACTCCTGGGGCCATCAGGGAGCTCACCTCTCACCCCATGTTAAATGCATGCACACCATGCACTGGAAAGATCTGGAACCACAGCGACTTTCCCAAAAAATTACTCTAATGAGGAGCGTCCCCACCAACTGCAGAGGTGCTCCTTTGGAAAGTGTCGCAGGTTTTTATCTTTTTTTTTTTTTTTTTAAGATGGCGGCTTCTCTCCACTCTGCCACCTGCTCAGTCCACTCCCACTTCCTGGCCACATGGAGGCCTCCCATGACTCACCCTGATCTCACGCCCTGCGCCCAGGCTGCCACTCATCTCCACTCGAGCCTTAGGGGTGCCAGTGCAAGGGAACCCGGCTGGAACCTGAAAGGGAGTGCTGTCACTGCCTCTCCTTCTCCCCTTGACTTCAGAGGAACCTGATTGTTGAACTCAGTCTCACTGGTAACTGGCACACAGCTGTAGTGAGAACACCCAAGGTCCTCTTCTGTTAGGGACAGCCACCTGCTGCGCAAAAGACCCAGGTCAACACCTGCTGGTGAGATGCTGCGGGCTTTGTCTTGCTGTGCCTGGTTCAGTCCATGGAGCAAGAGGCTCTGTGGTTCTTCTGCGTTGTCACACCCACAGGGTCTCCTTCCAGGCGGAGATGGCCACGTTCCAGTCGCTCACTGCTGGACACCGGCTGTGTCCGCACCTTGGCCATGCACTGCATGGAGCAGGCACCTTGTTGGCAGGCGTCCCCACTTCCCTTGCACGTGTTCCCAGAGGCGCAGCAGTGGGGGCATGGGGCAGACCTGCCTCTGGGGTTCTGAGGAGCAATTAGGGCGCTCCCTCCTCTGCACGCCTGGCCAGTACCTGCTCTCCTCTGTCTTGTGTAAGCACTGGGGTGTTGGCCTGCGTCTCCCTGATGACTGGCAGTATCGAGAATTTTTTAATGCATCTGTTGGCCACTTGTGAGAAATGTTTGCTCGTGTGCCTGTTTTTTTTTTTTTAAAGATTTATTTTATTTATTTGAAAGACAGTTACAGAGAGAGGTAGAGACAGAGAGAGAGTGGTCTTCCATCTGCTGGTTCACTCCCTACATGGCTGCAATGGCTGGAGCTGTGCCGATCCACAGCCAGGAGCCAGGAGCTTCTTCCGTGTCTCCCATGTGGGTGCAGGGGCCCAAGGACTTAGGCCATCCTCTAATGCTTTCCCAGGCCATAGCAGAGAGCTGGATCGGAAGAGGAGCAGCCAGGACTAGAACTGGCACCCATATGGGATACTGGCACTTCAGGCCAGGGCTTACCCACTGCGCCACAGTGCCGGCCCTATGTGCCCATTTTAAACTGGAGTATCTTTTCCTATTCAGTTGTCTGAGTTCCGAAAATCCTTCTCAGATACACATTTTACAAACATTTCCCCATTGCTTTTTTTTTTTTTTTTTTTTTTTTTTGGACAGGCAGAATTAGACAGTGAGAGAGAGAGAGAAAGGTCTTCCTTCTGTTGGCCCACCCACCAAATGGCCGCCATGGTCGCTGCGCTGCACCGATCCGAAGCCAGGAGCCAGGTGCCTCCTCCTGGTCTCCCATGCGGGTGCAGGGCCCAAGCACCTGGGCCATCCTCCACTGCACTCCCAGGCCACAGCAGAGAGCTGGATTGGAAGAGGAGCAACCGGTACCCCAACGGGGTGCACCCCAACGGGGACTAGAACCCGGTGTGCTGGTGCCACAGGCGGAGGATTAGCCAAGTGAGCCGCGGCGCCGGCCTCCCCATTGCCTTTCAAAGTTGAAACTCTTCACTGTGGACAGATCTGACTCATCTTTTAAAAATGTTTATTTGTTATTTATCTGCTATACTTTGTTATTTATTATCACATATTATTTATAATTTATACTTCGATTATCACTACATTTTAAAGTATATTAGATATTCTATATTAAAATTACATATTTATTATTTATGGCTCATAATTACAGATTTACAAATAATATGTAAATTTATTTATTTGTTGCTTTATTGAAAGGCAGAGAGAGATAGACAGAGATCTTCCATCTGCTGGTTTATTCCCCCAAAGCCAACAACAGCTACAGCTGGACCAGGCTAAGGCCAGGGGCCAGGAATCTAATCTGGGTCCCTCATGTGGGTGGCAGGGGGTCAGGATCTTGAGCTATGCGCTGCTACCCTCCAGCTGTGTGTCAGCAGGGCACTGGATCAGACACAGACAGACCCTAGAGCCCACGTCCTCGGATGCAGGTGCAGGACGCAGGACGCAGGCAGTGACAGCTGCTGCACTGCTGGCCCCGCAGGGGTCTGACTCATCTCTACCTCCCCAGCCTCCGTTCTGCTCAAGCCCCAGCTCCCAGCTCCCAGATCACCCCCAGCCACATGGATGCCCCCATCTCCAAGCACATCCTGGCCTCCCAGGCTGTGTCCACTGCCCAAGCAGCTGCACCTGGCACCAAGCCTGGAGCCAACAGGCACCAGGGAACATCTGCTGGATTAACTGTGCAGGATTCACAAGTAGGCCAAGTCTTTGTCGGCCTCTTTTATAACAAGCTGTGTAACTGAAGCATGGGGAACCTCTTTCCATTCCATTCTTTGTTTATAGTTTTTCTGCAAAACTGTGCTTAAATCCATCCTGAACTAAGATCTGAGAACAAGGGTCTGGCCACCACAGACGCACACTGCACCTGCCAGACACCTGCACAACTGCTCCCCGCCACTCAACACCAGGAGAGGGGGTGGGGCCCTGGGTTCCGCAGCCATGGCCTGGGGGAGAGGTCGGTCAGTGCGGACATCAGCTTGCCCTGAACCTCCGAGGGCTGCTGCCACACTCTACCTAAAGCAAACAGAGGAGATTACGTTTGGTTAAATGCTGTAAAACAGCATCTGAGTCCATGAAATGTCTGATACGTGTTTGGTTTCTGTGTCTGCTGTGTGCTGGGACACAGGGGGAAGGGGCTCCCTCAGCCACGGCAGAGCTCCTGGTTCCCAGGTTTGTGAGTTCTGTCAGTCTCCAGTGACTGATCAGAGACAGAGAGAGAGAAAAGAAACAAAGCCCTGGAGCCCCGGGGCCAGGGCTTGCATAGCGGGAGGCAGCCCATCCATGACCTGTCCCTGCGGGCGTGCCAAGGGAACGAGCGGCATCATTAGTAAAGTCGGTGGACACCGCCAAGGCCTGCCTGCCAACTGTGATGCTGGCGGGTGGCAGGCGCACAGTTCTGGCTCCCAGGCCTGTGCTGAGTGGCTGGTGGGCGGCAGCAGCAGGTGGCTTCTTAACAAGAGGTAGCCTGGGGGTCTGGCCATGGTCAAGTCTGATCCCTGGCAATAGGAACTTGAGAGAACCCCCTGCCACGACCCCTCACCAAGGGTCCTCCTGAACAGCCAGCTCTGCTCCTGGGAACCACACAGTGACCTCCAATCCAGCACCTTCTTCAGTCACAAGAGGGTGGAGGCCAGCACCGGGCTCCCTGCATCAAGGCACTGGCTCAGTGCCGGGTCTGCCTGAGCCCCGCCCCTCCAGCAGGAGAAGCAAATGCTCAGAGGGGCTTCGAGTTCTAGGAGACCCCTGCACGCTGTGGGAAGAGGCCGCCCTGCTCAAGGCTGCGGCCACACGGCAGGAGCATGGCGAGGGCTACAGGCACAGAGGAGCTGGTCTGGGCACAGCTATCGCCACACCACAGGCAGCCTGGGCGAGGCAGGAAGGAGAGAGGGGGCCCAGAGAGAGACAGGATTGGGGGACAGGAGCAGGAGGCTTCAGCTGCCCCGTGTAGAGTAAACAGCAGGCGGCCAGACTGTGCCAATGCAGGACAGAGCACTCCCTGCAGATTTGCTAGGTGCTGCAGATGGACACACTGAGGCCCCTGAGAACAGAACGAGGCAGACGTGGACCTGGGGTGCCACACGCCCTGCGGAGTGGCGGTGGGGTGCAGGGACAGCAGAAGTGGCTCAGGTGGAGGGCAGCGGGTGATGGTGCAGCCACACTCCAGCCCCTGCCATGGTAAAACCGGCCACTGCCGCTGCCACACTGCACACGTGTGCTTACACTCTCACACGTGCTCACACGTGGAAGCGTGCTTGTTCAGAGGCTGGGCTCGCTCTGGTGCCTAGCGCGTCTCTCCACAAAGGACCAAGGGCAGAAGAGGGCTTGAGTGCACTTGGCGATGGCCCCGCTCCCTCCCGAGCAGCGCTCCCAGGGTCGCCCTGTCCCCGACTCCTTCACAGAGCAGATCTGCCTTTCCAGTTAGGGCAGGCTTCTCTTCCTGGAATGCAGGCAGTTTTCTCAAGAATCGGCCAGAAACAAACTGTGCAGCTGCTCGGTTGCTGTCGCCATGCAAAGCTCCAGTTCTGAGTGACCTCTGACATCGGCACCTGCCTCGTCACAGACAGGCCATGCTGCACCCTGTGAGCCAGTCCACCCTGGTGATCGCAGGCTCAGCACTGCCCCTTGCACGCCCTGGGACTTCTGCAGTGGCAACATCCCCTGGACGCGAGGCCCGTGCGCCCTCAGCTCCCTCCGTGCCTTCCTTGCCAGCACACTCATGAAGGCCCCCAAGGGTCTGACCAGGGCTGCTGAGATCTGCTCGACTCCGCAGCTTGGGGCAGTCAATACCTCCTGAACATGGCGAACACCCATGGGGAGGGGCTCTCCCCCCTGGACCCTCCTCTTCTGCAGGCCCCCTGTGTTCTGTGTGGCTGCTTCTCTGAATCTCCTGGAGGCAGCAGCCAACTCCCGCCACCTGGGGCTCTGTAGGGGTCACCCTGCACCTGCCTCTGGCTATGTCCAGGACACAGCAGCAGCGTGGTAGCCTTGGGCCTGCGCAGCACTGGCGCAGCTGTCGGGAAGCTGGGGGTAGACGGGTGAGTGTATGCAAGAGAGGGGTCTCTCAACAACTGGTCTAAGATGTCAGCCGGCCTCAGCATGGCCAGCCCACGCCTGCCAACAGTGGTGTTGGAAACCACCACAGATCGCCCTAACGGTTCCGTGTCTCAGAGTGTTTCTGCCTGTTGTACATCTCTGCACGTCTTCCTGAACACACTGCTCCATGGCAGGGAAAATCTCCCCTCCCACAGGACAACCCTCACCTCCTGTGGTGTGACCTGCTGCTGGGGACACGTGGACATTAGTAGCCGCACAGGGACACACCGGTCACAGGAGCACAGCTCCAGGCCAAGCCAGGCTGGGGTACCCATCCCACGCCCAAGGATGTCATCAGCTGCTGTGGGGGCCTCTGTGAGCAGCTGCGTGAAGGGGAGTGTGGTGGGGGCCTGCCCTGCCCTCACTGAGCCTGCAGACCCCACCCCCGGGACCCCAGAGCTGAGGACAGACAGCTCACGCCTGCCGCACAGCCCAGAGCCAGGATGCTTTGGGCTGCGCCTGGGGGCTCTAACCTTTCTCCCAACACCCACTCTGAATCCTCCAGCTGTGCAGGTGAGCTTTGGTACCTCAAGAGCCCCAGGATCTTGCAACCAGGGCTGCCATCTGGCCCCATGTGTTCAGCTTACCCTAGCCTCTTGTCCCCAGACACCATCAAGGGCAATCCCAGCATCCTCAATCATTCACCTCCAAGGCCTCAGCCCAGAGAAAGTGCATAATCTGCAGGCAAGGCTTCCTGGGGGAGTAGCCCGGTGGAGTAAGGAAGGGACCTGCACCTGCTGATGGAAGACATCTGTCCACAGCTGCCCCCCAACCTGACACAGCCTGAGGACGGGGTCACGGTCCCCTCCTGACCCAGCCCGAGGATGGGGTCACAGCCCCTCCTGACCCAGCCCGAGGACGGGGTCACAGCTCCTCCTGACCCAGCCCGAGGATGGGGTCACAGCCCCCTCCTGACCCAGCCCGAGGATGGGGTCACAGCCCCCTCCTGACCCAGCCCGAGGATGGGGTCACAGCCCCCTCCTGACCCAGCCCAAGGACGGGGTCACAGCCCCCTCCTGACCCAGCCCAAGGACGGGGTCACAGCCCCTCCTGACCCAGCCTGAGGACGGGGTCACAGCCCCTCCTGACCCAGCCCAAGGACAGGGTCACAGTCCCCTCCTGACCCAGCCCGAGGACGGGGTCAGAGGCCCCTCCTGACCCAGCCCGAGGATGGGGTCACAGTCCCCTCCTGACCCAGCCCAAGGACGGGGTCACAGCCCCTCCTGACCCAGCCCGAGGACAGGGTCACAGCCCCTCCTGACCCAGCCCAAGGATGGGGTCACAGCCCCTCCTGACCCAGCCCAAGGACGGGGTCACGGCCTCATCATTCAGGCCCAAACTGTTCACTTCGGAGCTCAGACAGATTTAATGGCAGGGTGCCCTCTTTGTATTTCAGAAACAAACAAGTGAACTTTGCTTTAAGACAAACAACAGAAACGGCCACATGGTACAAATACTTGAATAACTGCAGTTTCTCTCCTACTTAAAACACGTATTTGCCTTATAAAAGTTACTTTTTAGCCTTCAAATTCCAATACTTGTGTCTTAAATTAAATACCAAGCAGCTTGACAGCTGACATTTAAAGAATCTTTAATCAAAGTTCAGTCAGAGTTCACAGTAACCCTGGTGTCTGCCCTGCAAGGCAGGCCCGTGCCCTTGTCTGACTTCGCCTGCCACAAGGGGTCAGCAGCCAAGTGGACACCCCCGAGGTGGAGGCCACCCAGCCAGGTCTGCCTCTGTCCTTTCTGTGGAGCCAGGCAGGTCTGAAGGGAGAAGAGCCCAACAAAATCAAACACTACACTCACCACCACAGGTACCACACCAAAGCCAGCCAGACATCTACAGGAGCCCCGACACCAGCCACAGTGCCACAGCTCATCTTCACAGCCAGCACCGGCTGCACCAGTGGTGGGCAGCGTCCCTGACCTCTCTGTAGAGATGGGGTCCTCCTCCAAGGGCAGCCTGGGGGCTGTGGTCGGCAGTAGTCGTGTGGAACAGATGCCCCATCCCGGCTCTCCTTGGCTTGACGTAGAAGCCAAGACCTGCGAGACCTCCAAGGTCCCTCCAGCGAGACACCACTGCCTTGTGTGGGGAAGGCAGCTTCCCAGGCTGCAGGGGCTTCGTGCTCTCTGTGAGAGAAGCATGCTTGCAGGAGGCCAGGTGAGGGTGCACGGTACACTCAGCGACACCTGCCAGGTGAGACCACCTTGGAGAGCTGACCTCCAGGAGGTTTCCCCAGGGCTTGTAGGCCCCGAGTGGGTGGACAGTGACCATCACCCTGCTGGTGCGCACAGGCAGCCCCAGGAGTCACGTGGGTGCACTGGAGCTATGGTGAGCGAGCCCCACAGATCAGCCACCAGGAGGATGGGTGTCAGCCCAGAATGACATTTCCAATCAAGGTGAAAACTATAAACTTTGCTTCCTGTGTATCTACTTTATGCTTTTTACTGAAAGGCAGAGAGACCGAGACAGAGACAGATCTCCTGCCCAACTGGCTGACTCCCCAAATGCCCTCCCACAGCCAGGGCTGGGACAGGCTGAAGCCAGCAGTCGGTAGCCAGTGCAGGTCTCCCACGTGGGTAGTGAGGACCGAAGCACTCCAGCCATCACCTGCTGCCCGCCAGGGTGCGCAGCAGCAGGGAGCTGGAATACAGTGTCAAGCAGGGACTCAAACCCAGGCCCAGCAACAGGGACACAAGCAGTGGCCCCGCCGCTGCCCCAAGCTGTATTTGAATATGAGTTGCTTAATTCAAGAGTGTGACGTGATTATGAGGCTGAATCCACTTTACACCAAGAGGAACCGCTGCCGCCTGTCATGTTCACACAGAGCAGGGGACCGGGGTACTGGTCGACCCAGTGGGGCCAGGCTGGCTGGCCCTGACCCTGCCACAGCTGACAGAGCTCAGGCGGTAAAAGGGATAGTTTACAGGACAACTTCCAGCATCACAGCAGACACCATGGTCGGACGGAGGGCTCACGCATCCTCCTTCACAGGCGCCCGCCTGTGCCGGGAACAGCAGCCCCGGGCCCTGTGGGCAGAGCCGAGTCCGGCTCCTGGGAAGTTTGACATTGCATCCGGCGACCACAACAAGGGAGGTGGATCTGGTGGGGTGAGGGGATGGACCTGGGGTGGGGTGAGAGGGATGGACCTGGGGTGGGGGTGAGGGGGATGGACCTGGGGCGGGGGTGAGGGGGATGGACCTGGGGTGGGGGTGAGAGGGATGGACCTGGGGTGGGGGTGAGAGGGATGGACCTGGGGTGGGGTGAGAGGATGGACCTGGGGTGGGGTGAGGGGGATGGACCTGGGGGGGTGGGGTGAGGGGGATGGACCTGGGGTGGGGTGAGGGAGATGGACCTGGGGTGGGGGTGAGAGAGATGGACCTAGGGTGGTGGGGTGAGGGGGATGGACCTGGTGTGGGTGAGGGGGGGTGGACCTGGGGTGGGGGTGAGAGGGATGGACCTAGGGGGGTGGGGTGAGGGGGATGGACCTGGGGTGGGGTGAGGGGGATGGACCTGGGGTGGGGGTGAGAGGGATGGACCTAGGGGGGTGGGGTGAGGGGGATGGACCTGGGGTGGGGTGAGGGAGATGGACCTGGGGTGGGGGTGAGAGGGATGGACCTAGGGGGGTTGGGTGAGGGGGATGGACCTGGGATGGGGTGAGGGGGATGGACCTGGGGTGGGGTGAGGGGGATGGACCTGGGGTGAGGTGAGGGGAGTGCACCTGGTGGGGGTGAGGAGAATGATCTGTTAGGGGAGGTGAGGGGGATGGATTTGTAGGGGTGAGAGGGATGGATCTGGAGGGGTGAGAGGATGGACCTGGGATGGGGTGAGGGGGATGGACCTGGGGTGGGGGTGAGAGGGATGGACCTGGGGCGGGGGTGAGGGGGATGGACCTGGGGTGGGGTGAGGGGGATGGACCTAGGGGGGTGGGGTGAGGGGGATGGACCTGGGGTGGGGTGAGGGGGATGGACCTGGGGTGGGGGTGAGAGGGATGGACCTGGGGCGGGGGTGAGGGGGATGGACCTGGGGTGGGGTGAGGGGGATGGACCTGGGGTGGGGGTGAGAGGGATGGACCTGGGGCGGGGGTGAGAGGGATGGACCTGGGGTGGGGTGAGGGAGATGGACCTGGGGTGGGGTGAGGGGGATGGACATGGGTTGGGGTGAGAGGGATGGACCTGGGGTGGGGGTGAGGGGGATGGACCTGGGGTGGGGGTGAGAGGGATGGACCTGGGGTGGGGGTGAGGGGGATGGACCTGGGGTGGGGTGAGGGGGATGGACCTGGGGGGTGGGGTGAGGGCAATGGATTTGAGGTGAGGGGGATGGGTCTGGGGTGGAGTGAGGGAAATGGACCTGGGGTGAGGTGAGGGGGATGGACCTGGGGTGGGGTGAGGGGGATGGACCTGGTGGGGGTGAGGGGATGGATCTGGGAGTTAGGGTGAGGGGATGGAGCTGGTGGGGTGAGGGATATGGATCTGGGAGTTAGGGTGAGGGGATGGATCTGGGAGTTAGGGTGAGGGGATGGAGCTGGTGGGGTGAGGGGATGGACCTGGGGTGGAGTGAGGGGGATGGACCTGGGGGGTGGGGTGAGGGCAATGGATTTGAGGTGAGGGGGATGGGTCTGGGGTGGAGTGAGGGAAATGGACCTGGGGTGAGGTGAGGGGGATGGACCTGGTGGGGGTGAGGGGATGGATCTGGGAGTTAGGGTGAGGGGATGGAGCTGGTGGGGTGAGGGATATGGATCTGGGAGTTAGGGTGAGGGGATGGATCTGGGAGTTAGGGTGAGGGGATGGAGCTGGTGGGGTGAGGGGATGGACCTGGGGTGGAGTGAGGGAGATGGACCTGGTCGGGGGTGAGGTGAGGGGGAGGTAAGGGACATGGATCTGGGAGTGAGGGACCTGGGGGTGGGGTGAGGGGGATGGACCTAGGGGGGTGGGGTGTGGGCAATGGATTTGAGGTGAGGGAAATGGACCTGGGGTGAGGTGAGGGGGATGGACTTGGGGTGGTGAAGTTGATGGACCTGGGGTGGGGTGAGGGGGATGGGTCTGGGGTGGGGTGAGGGGGATGGACCTGGGGTGGGGTGAGGGGGATGGACCTGGGGGGGTGAAGGGGATGGACCTGGTGGGGTGAGGGGATGGATCTGGGAGTTAGGGTGAGGGGATGGATCTGGGGTGGAGTGAGGGAAATGGACCTGGGGTGGGGTGAGGGGGATGGACCTGGGGGGGTGAGGGGGATGGACATGGTGGGGGTGAGGGATATGGATCTGGGAGTTAGGGTGAGGGGATGGATCTGGGAGTTAGGGTGAGGGGATGGATCTGGGAGTTAGGGTGAGGGGATGGAGCTGGTGGGGTGAGGGATATGGATCTGGGAGTTAGGGTGAGGGGATGGATCAGGGAGTTAGGGTGAGGGGATGGATCTGGGGTGGAGTGAGCAGAATGATCTGCTGGTATGGAGCCCACAGGAGGACATGGTCCCAGCAAGCCAAAGGCCTCAGCACCTGTGTTTGGTGGCCACCCCCCCACAGGGCCAGGCACCTGGGCCCACAGCACCTGGTCACACACAGGGCGATAGCATCATCAGTCCCTTTCTGGACAAGGACATGTGGGCACTGCCTGGCACTCGAGCCCCCAACAAGCACAGCCTGTGGATGAGCCCGCTAGTGCCTCTGATGAGCCCCGTAAGGACCTCACTCACCCCAGCTCGGGCCACGCGGGTGCTGCAGGCTTTTGGGAAAGCCCCTCCCCCTCTGCATGTTTAACCCCAAGTGTCCTTGGAGACCGGACCCCCTGGAGCTCTGCTGACTCTCCACGGAGCTCTGCATGGTAAGGTCTGAGGTGAGGTTCCTCCACCCTGGGTCAGCGCTCCTGCTCGCACCCTCCACCCCCAGACACTCAGGCTCTTCCTGCGTGGGGGCCAGCACACGCCGGCACCCCCAAGATGCTTCTGACCTTCTCACACCCATGAATCAGATCCAAACTGCCGAGGACAACGTACCCTGCTTTCCTCAGGGGCACGCCCAGGATCGCAGTGGACGGCTAAAACCAGGGACAGTGCTGAGCCCTCCACGCCCTGCACGTCTTCCCATATGTCCACGCCTGTGATGAGGGGCACAGCAGGAGGCTAACAGGCAGCAATAAAAAAAGCACAGCACAGGCCGGCGCCATGGCTCAATAGGCTAAAACTCTGCCTGTGGCGCCAGAACCCCAGGTTCTAGTCCCGGTTGGAGTGCCGGATTCTATCCCGGTTGCTCCTCTTCCAGTCCAGCTCTCTGCTGTGGCCCAGGAGTGCAGTGGAGGATGGCCCAAGTCCTTGGGCCCTGCACCCGCATGGGAGACCAGGAGAAGCACCTGGCTCCTGGCTTCAGATCAGCGTGGTGCACCGGCCACATCATGCCAGCCGCAGCGGCCATTGTGGGGTGAACCAATGGCAAAGGAAGACCTTTCTCTCTGTCTCTCTCTCTCACTGTCCACTCTGCCTGTCAAAAAAAATTTTTAAAAAAAGCACAGCAGGTGACACCGCTCACGGCAGCCCAGGACCACCAAGTACCAGCGCTGCGCTCCCACTGGAGTGGACCTAAGTGACCAGGGGGTGGCGCAGTACACATCTGCACACACTGGACATGGGATGGAGCCAGATAGCAAGAGATTTCACCACACTACTCAGGACGCAGCACAGTTTAAACACAGACACCCTTATTTCTGGAATTTTCCATTTAATGTCGTTGGGGCTCAGCTGGCCTCCAGTAACTGAAGCAGCAGATAAATGGGGGTGACCATATGCAGAGACCACGCACACACGTAGGAGACAGCAGAAGTCACCCCGGGGTGGGAGCAGCCACAGGAGCCTCCCATCACTGAGGAGAGGTCCTGTAAGAACACCAGGCATGTGGCAAGCACCCGGTCTCCAGGGACCCTCCCGCGCCCACTGCTCCCAGTCCCTGAGCTATCCCAGCTGTGGTTCGCTCGCTGTCTGGTCGTCCTCCCCACCACTTTCTCTGGTCCACTTCAAAATCTCCAGCTGTTAGTGCATCCGGTTCAAGATGTAGGCAGAAGATGGCACAAGTGTTGGGCCCCTGCACCCATGTGGGAGACCCAAATGAAGCTCCTGGACCCTGGTTTCAGCCTGGCCCAGCCCTGGCCAATGCAGCCAATCGAGGAGTGAACCAGCAGATGGAAGATTCTCTCTCTCTCTCTCTCTCTCTCTCTCTGTGTGTATATTTCTCCTCCTCTTTCTAAAAGTCCGTCTTTCAAATAAATAAAATAACTCTTTGAAAAATGGCTAAAATTAAAAGACACACACAGACACACACACAGGAGCCCAGCCAGCTTCTGGGTGTAAACTTACTTCCAACAGTCTCCTACCAAGGTGTCTTAAGAAGGCAAAGGGGCCTGGAGTTGGATGACCTCCCTCCTTGAGACACTCGTCCGCACAGGCCCTGCCTCTACTTTGCAAGGAGACCGAGGCTGGACAAGGAGATGCTGCCCACTCTGCAAGCCAGCAGGAGCTGAAGAGAAAAGGTGAGGCCCCTGCTCCTCCAACGCAAACTCCTAGAGCAATGAGGACCTCAGGTGCTGCAAGGGGAGGTCCCAGCTCTGCTGCCCGCTGAGAAAGGCCTCGCTGACACCTGCCACTGCCCTGCAAAGCTGACACTCTAACTCAGAATGAGAACCCCACCTCCTGTGCACACTCACAAGGAGACAAACACCAGTGACATCCCTGAAGGGCTCTACAGGGGGGCATCAACCCCGAAATGCAACCAGACCCTCAGTAGTTGCAGCCCCTTCAAAATATCCACCATGACAGGAAGAGGCCAGCACTGCACATGAGGCTAGGAAACTCCTAGCAGCATGGGTGCTGGGCCCTGCCTGACCCAATTCTCCTATCTGAATGAAAAAAACCTGGTGGGGCAGGAAAAACAGCTGTGATCCACACAAAGAGGGAACGGAAGGAGAGCTGTGGTCTCACACAGGACGTACAGCTGTGGATGCAGACAGGGAGGAGACGGGGAGCAGAACTGTGGGTGCACACAGGAGGGGACAGGAAGCAGAGCTGTGGATGCAGACAGGAGGGGACAGGAAGTAGAACTGTGGATGCACACAGGAGGGGACAGGAAGCAGAGCTGTGGGTGCACACAGGAGGGGACAGGAAGTAGAGCTGTGGGTGCACACATGAGAGACAGGAAGTAGAGCTGTGTTTGCACACAGGAGGGGACAGGAAGTAGAGCTGTGTTTGCACACAGGAGGGAACATGAAGTAGAGCTGTGGGTGTACACAGGAGGGACAGGAAGTAGAGCTGGCTATGGGTGTACACAGGAGGGACAGGAAGTAGAGCTGTGGGTGCACACAGGAGGGGACAGGATATAGAGCCGTGGGTGCAGGTGGGGAGCAACCCGGACTAGACTGTTACTGGAATTAAGACTTATTCTATGCATCTGCTCTCCCACAATATGGCGCTGAGAAGGGAGAAACAGCTTCTACACAGCTGCCTCCAGTTCAACCAATAAACTGTAGGACCTACTCCTGATTGGAGGAGAGCAGCGTACTCGGCGTGTGGGCAGCAGAGTTGGGATTGGTGGAAGAGGACTATAAAGGAGGAGAGAGACAACATGCACCAGGAACATCTAAGGGGGACATCTAAAAGGAACACCTGTGCAGCCCCCGAGAGAGCCGGCCGGCGGTGTGCCGCTCCCCCGCGGAAGTGGGGAAAGTGGCTAGGGGGAACCGCCCTTCCATGGAGGTGGAAGGGACGGTAGCCAACCCAGGAAGAACCAGCAGCAAACCCAGGGAGGGCCGAGCAGACAAAAGAACAACTCAGGGTCCTGTGTCGTTCCTCCGCGAAGAGGGGGAGCGACATAATGGTGCCGTGACTCGGATAGGAAGCCTAGGCAGGGTTTAGTGTCGTTCCTCCACGAAGAGGGGGAGCGACATAATGGTGCCGTGACTCGGATATGAAGCCTAGGCAAGGTCCTGTGTCATTCCTCCACGAAGAGGGGGAGCGACATAATGGTGCCGTGACTCGGATAGGAAACTTAGGAGGGAAGAAACAGGAAGAAGTGGGAAAATACCGGAGAGAGAGACTAGCAAAGAGCCTAGGGAAAAGCCGGACGAAAAAGGTGCCAGAAGAAGCTATTGAAAGCCTAGGCATAGATTTGGATACGGACTACGGGGGGAAGCTGGGAGAAATCTCTAAGGTCGAAAGCGAAAGTGAAAGCTAGAACAAACAGACTTGGATACGGACTGTGGGGGAAGCCAGGAGAAATGAGAGGGGAATATTGTTGGAAGAAAACTTAGGGAAACATACCGGGTAGAGAAAAATGTTAGGGAAATTGAAGCCGCGGGGGCAGGCCGAGGCGGAGACGTAAGCCAGCTTGGAATTCTTCAAGTCAGCCCGGGGAGCAAAAGGCGAAAATCTGGAACCAGAGGCAGAGACGTGGGCCGCCAGGTTGGAATTCACCAGGTTAGTCCGGGGAACTTGGACTGAACACCGGTGGCGGAAACGTGAGCTACGCTGTGTGATTCGCGGAAGCCGCCGCGTGCAGAGAGAACACGGGGCGTGAATAGATAGGGAACGCGGGGCTGGCGCGAAGGCCGTGGTGCAGGCGCGAAGGGCGTGGAGACCGCGGAGCGCGTGAAGCCGAGCCACGCAGAGCCGGGAGCCCGCCGCAGGGCGGGCGCCAGGAAGCCGCGCAGATGAGAGAAACGCGGGCTGAAGCGGCGCAAAGCCGGGAAGCCATCGCAGGGCAGTGAGGCACCAAGAAGCAGCCTCGGGGCGGGCGCCGGGAAGCCGAGCAGATGAGAGAAGCCCGGGCTGAAGTGGCACAGAGCAGAGAAGCCGCCATGGGGCGAGGTGCCGAGAAGCAGCCTCGGGGCGGGCGCCCGGATGCCGCAGGGATAAGAGAAGCAGAAGTTTAGAAGTAAAATGAGAGAAATAGGAATGCTGGCAGATAGAAGTAAAATAGGAGAAATAGGAATGCCCGGAGGTAGAGAAATAGAGAAAAATAAGGCCTCCCCACAACACGGCAATGAGAGAGCTTGGATTCGGTCTGCCTAATTAGCAAGACGATAAGCACCTGCTGGCAGCTAGCAGCTTACCCGCTGCAGGTCACCGAAGACAGGCACGTTATCAACACCAATAAGTCTCCCCACAATACGGCAATGAGAAGGCTCGGATTCGGTTTGCCCGATTGATAGGGCTTGTAAGCACCTGCAGGCAGTTCTAGCAGAGCAGAGCATGTGCTGCAGGGCACCGAACACAGGCACGCATCAGCGCCTAAAAACCTTCTCACAACATGGCGAAGAGAGGACCCGGACTCGGTTTGCCTGATTGGTAGGGCTTGTGAGCACCTGTGGGCAACTCTAGCAAGCAGAGCAGAGTGTGTGCCGCGGGGCACCGAAGACAGGCGTGTATCAACGCCAAAAAATAAAAAGAAAGGGGGATCTGTGGGGAGCAACCCTGTCGCTCCCCCTCTTCGTGGAGGAACGACACAGGACCCTGCGCTGTTCTTTCGTCTGCTCGGCCCTCCCCGGGTTTGCTGCTGGTTCTTCCCGGGTTGGCTACTATCCCTTCCACCTCCGTGGAAGGGCAGTTCCCCCTGGCCGCATTCCCCACTTCCGCAGGGGAGCGGCACACCGCCGGCCGGTTCTCTCGGGGGCTGCACGGGTTCCCTTAGATGTTCCCCATAGATGTTCCTGATGCATGCCGTCTCTCTCCTCCTTTATAGTCCTCCTCCGCCAATCCCAACTTGGCTGCCCACACGCCGAGTACGCTGCTCTCCTCCAATCAGGAGCAAGTCCTACAGTTTATTAGTTGAACTGGAGGCAGCTGTGCGGAAGCTGTTTACTTCTCTCCCAGCGCCATATTGTGGGAGAGCAGATGCACAGAATAAGTCCCAATTCGAGTAACTTAGTCTAGTCCAGATTGCTCCCCACACAACCCGGACTAGACTAAGTTACTGGAATTAGGACTTATTCTATGCATCTGCTCTCCCACAATATGGCGCTGAGTAGGGAGAAACAGCTTCTACACAGCTGCCTCCAGTTCAACCAAAAAACTGTAGGACCTGCTCCTGATTGGAGGAGAGCAGCGTACTCGGCGTGTGGGTAGCAGAGTTGGGATTAGTGGAAGAGGACTATAAAGGAGGAGAGAGACAACATGCACCAGGAACATCTAAGGGGGACATCTAAAAGGAACACCTGTGCAGCCCCCGAGAGAGCCAGCTGGCGGTGGTGTGCCGCTCCCCCGCGGAAGTGGGGAAAGTGGCTAGGAGGAATCGCCCTTCCATGGAGGTGGAAGGGACGGTAGCCAACCCAGGAAGAACCAGCATCAAACCCGGGGAAGGCCGAGCAGACAAAAGAACAGCGCAGGGTCCTGTGTCGTTCCTCCGCAAAGAGGGGAAGCGACAGGTGCACACAGGAGGGGACAGGTTTTAGAGCTGTGGGTGGACACAGCAGGGGACAGGATGTAGAGCTGTGGGTGCACACAGGAGGGGACAGGAAGTAGAGCTGTGAGTGCACGCAGGAGGGGACAGGAAGTAGAAATGTGGGTACACACAGGAGGAGCAGGTACTAGAGCTGTGGGTACACACGAGAGGACAGGAAGCAGAGCTGTGGGTACACACGAGGGGACAGGAAGTAGAGCTATGAGTGCCCACAAGAGGGACAGGAAGTAGAGCTGTGAGTGCACAAGGAGTGGACAGGATGTAGACATGTGGTGCACACAGGAGGACCAGGAAGTAGAGCTGTGTTTGCACACAGGAGAGACAGGTTTTAGAGCTGTGGGTGGACACAGCAGGGGACAGGATGTAGAGCTGTGGGTGCACACAGGAGGGGACAGGAAGTAGAGCTGTGAGTGCACGCAGGAGGGGACAGGAAGTAGAAATGTGGGTACACACAGGAGGAGCAGGTACTAGAGCTGTGGGTACACACGAGAGGACAGGAAGCAGAGCTGTGGGTACACACGAGGGGACAGGAAGTAGAGCTATGAGTGCCCACAAGAGGGACAGGAAGTAGAGCTGTGAGTGCACAAGGAGTGGACAGGATGTAGACATGTGGTGCACACAGGAGGACCAGGAAGTAGAGCTGTGTTTGCACACAGGAGAGACAGGAAGTAGAGCTGTGGGTGCACACAGGAGGAGCAGGAATAGAGATGTGGGTGCACACAGGAGGGGACTGGAAGTAGAGCTGTGAGTGCACACAGGAGGAGCAGGTAGTAGAGCTGTGGGTACACACAGGAGGAGCAGGTAATAGAGCTGTGGGTGCACACACGAGGGACAGGAAGTAGAGGTGTGAGTGCCCACAAGAGGGACAAGAAGTAGAGCTCTGAGTGCACAAGGAAGGGACAGGATGTAGACCTGTGGGTGCACACAGGAGGAGCAGGAAGTAGACGTGTGTTTGCACACAGGAGACAAAGGAAGCAGAGCTGTGGGTACACAGAGGAGGAACAGGAAGTAGAGTTGTGGCTGCACACAGGAGAGACAGGAAGTAGAGCTGTGGGTGCACACAGAGGAGCAGGAAGTAGAGCTGTGGGTGCACATAGGAGGGACAGGAAGTAGAGACGTGGGTGCACACAGGAAGGGACAGGAAGCAGAGCTGTGGGTGCAAACGACGGGACAGGAAGTAGAGCTGTGAGTGCACACAGGATGGACAGGAAGTAGAGCCGTGGGTGCACACAGGAGGGGAGAGGAAGTAGAGTTGTGCATGCACACAGGAGGGGACAGGAAGTAGAGCTGTGTGTGCACACAGGAGGAGCAGCAGGTAGAGCTCTGGATGCACACAGGAGGGACAGGAAGTAGAGCTGTGGGTGCACCCAGGAGGGGAGAGGATGTAGAGCTGTGGGTGCATACAGGAGGGGACAGGAAGTAGAGCTGTGTTTGCACACAGGAGGGACAGGAAGTAGAGCTGTGGGTGCACACAGGAGGGAAAGGAAGTCGAGCTGTGGGTACACACAGGAGGGAACAGCAAGTAGAACTGTGGGTGCACACAGGAGGGGACAAGAAGAAGAGCCGTGGGTGCACACAGGAGGAGCAGGAAGAAGAAATGTGGGTACAACAGGAGAGGACAGGTTTTAGAGCTGTGGGTGGACACAGGAGGGGACAGGATGTAGAGCTGTGGGTGCACACAGGAGGGGACAGGAAGTAGAGCTGTGTTTGCACACAGGAGAGACAGGAAGTAGAGCTGTGGGTGCACACAGGAGAGACAGGAAGTGGAGCTGTGGGTGCACACAGGAGGAGACAGGAAGTAGAACTGTGGGTACACACAGGAGGAGTAGGTAGTAGAGCTGAGTGCACACAGGAGGGGACAGGAAGTAGAAATGTGAGTGCCCACAAGAGGGACAGGAAGTAGAGCTGTGAGAGCACAAGGAGTGCACAGGATGTAGACATGTGGTACACACAGGAGGACCAGGAAGTAGAGCTGTGTTTGCACACAGGAGAGACAGGAAGTAGAGCTGTGGGTGCACACAGGTGGAGCAGGAATAGAGATGTGGGTGCACACAGGAGGGGACTGGAAGTAGAGCTGTGAGTGCACACAGGAGGAGCAGGAAGCAGAACTGTGGGTACACACAGGAGGAGCAGGTAATAGAGCTGTGGGTGCACACACGAGGGACAGGAAGTAGAGGTGTGAGTGCCCACAAGAGGGACAAGAAGTAGAGCTCTGAGTGCACAAGGAAGGGACAGGATGTAGACCTGTGGGTGCACACAGGAGGAGCAGGAAGTAGACCTGTGTTTGCACACAGGAGACAAAGGAAGTAGAGCTGTGGGTGCACACAGGAGGAACAGGAAGTAGAGTTGTGGCTGCACACAGGAGAGACAGGAAGTAGAGCTGTGGGTGCACACAGGAGAAGCAGGAAGTAGAGTTGTGGCTGTACACAGGAGAGACAGGAAGTAGAGCTGTGGGTGCAAACAGGAGGGACAGGAAGTAGACCTGTGTGTGCACACACGAGGAGCAGGAAGTAGAGCTGTGGGTGCACACAGGAATGGATACGAAGTAGAGCTGTGGGTGCAAACGACGGGACAGGAAGTAGAGCTGTGAGTGCACACAGGAGGAGCAGGTAGTAGAGCTGTGGGTGCACAAAGGAGGGACAGGAAGTAGAGCTGTGGGTGCACACAGGAGGGGACATGAAGTAGAGCTGTGAGTGCCCACAGGAGGGAAAGGAAGTAGAGGTGTGGGTGCACACAGTAGGGGACAGGAAGTAGAGCTGTGAGTGCACAAAGGAGGGGACAGGAAGTAGAGCTGTGAGTGCACACAGGAGGGGACAGGAAGTAGACCTGTGTTTGCACACAGGAGACAAAGGAAGTAGAGCTGTGGGTGCACACAGGAGGAACAGGAAGTAGAGTTGTGGCTGCACACAGGAGAGACAGGAAGTAGAGCTGTGGGTGCACACAGGAGAAGCAGGAAGTAGAGTTGTGGCTGTACACAGGAGAGACAGGAAGTAGAGCTGTGGGTGCAAACAGGAGGGACAGGAAGTAGACCTGTGTGTGCACACACGAGGAGCAGGAAGTAGAGCTGTGGGTGCACACAGGAATGGATACGAAGTAGAGCTGTGGGTGCAAACGACGGGACAGGAAGTAGAGCTGTGAGTGCACACAGGATGGACAGGAAGTAGAGCTGTGAGTTTACACAAGAGGGTACAGGAAGTAGAGCTGTGGGTGAACTAGGAGGATTAGGAAGTAGAGTGTGGGTGCACAAGGAGGGGACAGGAAGTAGAGCTGTGAGTGCACAGAGGACAGGAAAGGAAGTAGAGTGCGGGTGCACAAGGATTGGACAGGAAGTAAAGCTGTGGGTGCACACAGGAGGGACAGGAAGTATAGCTGTGAGTGCACACAGGAGGAACAGCAGGTAGAGCTGTGAGTGCCCACAAGAGGGAAAGGTAGTATAACTGTGGGGGCACACAGGAGGGATAGGAGGTACAGCTGTGGGTGCACACAGGAGGAGCAGGAAGTAGAGCTGTGGGTGCACACAGGAGGGGACAGGAAGTAGAGCTGTGGGTGCACACAGGAGGGGACAGGAAGTAGAGCTGTGGGTGCACACAGGAGGGGACAGGAAGTAGAGCTGTGGGTGCACACAGGAGTGGACAAGAAGTAGAACTGTGGATAACACAGGAGGAGCAGGTAATGGAGTTGTGGGTGCACACACGAGGGGACAGGAAGTAGAGCTGTGAGTGCCCACAAGAGGGACAGGAAGTAAAGCTGTGAGTGCACAAGGAGTGGACAGGATGTAGTCATGTGGTACACACAGGAAGAGCAGGAAGTAGAGCTGTGTTTGCACACAGGAGAGACATGAAGTAGAGCTGTGGGTGCACACAGCAGGAGCAGAATAGAGATGTGGGTACACACAGGAGGGGACTGGAAGTAGAGCTGTGGGTACACACAGGAGGAGCAGGAAGTAGAGCTGTGGGTGCACACAGGACGACAGGAAATAGAGCTGTGGGTGCACACAGGAAGGGACAGTAAGTAGAGCTGTGGGTGCACTCAGGAGGTGCAGGAACTAGAACTGTGAGTGCACATAGGAGGGACAGGATGTAAAACTGTGGGTGCACACAGGAGGGGACAGGAATAGAGGTGTGGATGCATACAGCAGAGACAGGATTTAGAGCTGTGGGTGCTCACTGGAGGGGACAGAATGTAGAGCTGTGGGTGCACACAGGAGGGACAGGAAGTAGAGCTCTGGTGCACACTGGAGGGGACAGGAAGTAGAGCTGTGGGTGCACACAGGAGGGGACAGGAAGTAGAGCTGTGGGTGCAAACAGGAGGGACAGGAAATAGAGTTGTAGGGGCACACAGGAAGGGACAGGAGTAGAGCTGTGTGTGCACACAGGAGAAGCAGGAAGTAGAGCTGTGGGTGCGCACAGGAGGGACAGGAAGTAGAGCTGTGGTGCACACACGAGGAGCAGGAAGTAGAGCTGTGGGTGCACCGAGGAGGGAACAGCAAGTAGAACTGTGGGTGCACACAGGAATGGACAGGAACTAGAGCTGTGGATGCACACAGGATGGGACAGGAAGTAGATCTTTGGTGCACACAATGAGGGACAGAAAGTAGACCCCTGGGTGCACACAGGAGGGCCAAGTAGTAGAACTGTGGATGCACACAGGAGGGGACAGGAAGTAGAGCTGTGGGTGCACACTGGAGGGACAGGAAGTAGAGCTGTGGGTGCACACAGGAGGGAAAGGAAGTAGAGCTGTGGGTACACACAGGAGGGAACAGCAAGTAGAACTGTGGGTGCACACAGGAGGGGACAAGAAGTAGAGCTGTGGATGCACACAGGAGGAACAGGAATTTGAGCTGTGAATACACACAGGTGTAGCAGGAAGTAGAACTGTGGGTGCACACAGGAGGGACAGGAAATAGAGCTGTGGGTGCACACAGGAAGGGACAGTAAGTAGAGCTGTAGGTGCACACAGGAGGAGCAGGAAGTAGAGCTTTGAGTGCACATAGGAGGGACAGGAAGTAAAGCTGTGGGTGCACACAGGAGGGGACATGAAGGAGAGCTGTGGTGCATACTGTAGGGGACAGGATGTAGAGCTGTGAGTGCACACAGGAGGGGACAGGAATAGAGCTGTGGTACACACTGGAGGGGACTGGAAGTAGAGCTGTGGTACACACTGGAGGGGACAGGAAGTAGAGCTGCGGGTGCACACAGGAATGGACAGGAAGTAGAGCTGTGGGTGCACACAGGAGGGACAGGAAGTAGAGCTGTGGGTGCACACAGGAATGGACACGAAGTAGAGCTGTGGATGCACACAGGAGGGGACAGGAAGTAGAGCTGTGGATGCAAACAGGAGGGACAGGAAGTAGACCTGTGTGTGCACACACGAGGAGCAGGAAGTAGAGCTGTGGGTGCACACAGGAATGGATACGAAGTAGAGCTGTGGATGCACACAGGAGGGGACAGGAAGAAGAGCAGTGGGTGCGCACAGGAGGAGCAGGAAGTAGAGCTCTGAGTGCACACACGAGGAGCAGGAAGTAGAGCCGTGGGTGCACACAGGAATGGACAGGAAGAAGAGCTGTGGGTGCACACAGGAGGGAAAGGAAGTCGAGCTGTGGGTACACACAGGAGGGAACAGCAAGTAGAACTGTGGGTGCACACAGGAGGGGACAAGAAGAAGAGCCGTGGGTGCACACGGGAGGAGCAGGAAGAAGAAATGTGGGTACGAGAGGAGAGGTCAGGTTTTAGAGCTGTGGGTGCACACAGGAGGGGACAGGAAGTAGAGCTGTGGGTGCACAAAGGAGAGACAGGAAGTAGAGATGTGTTTGCACACAGGAGAGACAGGAAGTAGAGCTGTGGGTGCACACAGGAGAGACAGGAAGTAGAGCTGTGAGTGCACACAGGAGGGGACAGGAAGTAGAGCTGTGGGTGCACACAGGAGGGACAAGATGTTGAGCTGTGGGTGCACACACGAGGAGCAGGAAGTAGAGCCGTGGGTGCACACAGGAGGGGACAGGAAGTAGAGCTGTGGGTACACACAGGAGGGAACAGCAAGTAGAGCTGTGGTACACACTGGAGGGGACAGGAAGTAGAACTGTGGGTGCACACAGGAGGGACAGGTAGTAGAGCTGTGAATGCACACAGGAGAGACAGGAAGTAGAGCTGTGGGTGCACACAGGAGGGGACATGATGTAGAACTGTGGATGCACACAGGAGGGGACAGGAAGTAGTGATGTGAGTGCACACAGGAGAGACAGGAAGTAGAGCTGTGGGTGCACACAGGAGGGGACAGGAAGTATTACTCTGGGTGCACACAGGAGGGACAAGGAGCTGTACTTTGCGTCCACTCCAGGATGATCAGGTCCTTTTCCCGTAAGGCAGGCAGGTGACCCAGTGGAGCCGGAGCCCCTGAGGCTGAGCTCTGCTCTGCGCCCCCCACCTGCTGTCTCACCTGGGGAGATCAGGACATCCCAGGTTTGTGGTTGCTCTGGTCCCTGCGGAGGTCAGCACCTCTGGGCTGGTGGAATTTGGCCCTGGCTGTGAGGAAGTATGGTTGACCCAGTGCTGGCTTGGGAGGCATGAATGGGGCTGGGCCTCCCAGCTGCTCCTTGCCTCCCTCTGGTGGTGGGTCGGGTGGCAGGACCACATCTGGGGGACCAGCCAGAGACTGGGGGCTAGAGTGATGGAGACCTGGTGGCTGCTTGCTCAGGTTTCGCATCGCAGGAGAGCAGGTGGCACTCAAGTACTTGCTTTGCTGGAGAGCATTCACAGACACTTGAGCTGCTCTTCACTGGAATGTACTCATAATTACATAATTAGTGCAATTACATCGTTTTCACTATCCTGTGGCTTCGTGTACACTGGTCCATGCCAGCTGTAAAAGTAAATTAAAAGAAAACTGAAAATATTTTAACTTCTTGACGAAAACTAATGGCAATCCAATTTTCCAATGACCTTTTTATCTTAGCAATTGTTCTGAGTAATAACCGCTGACATTTATTTCTTATCAAAATCTTGACCTTTCATTTTTAAAATACTTCCTAATTTAAAAAGTAAATTACATCCAAATGGCAAGATAGATGAGGAACTTGCTTCATTAATCAATTTGGGTGAAAAATGGAAAATACTTAAAACCTTGTTCTAGCCTGAGGACTGCATGTCACTGTCAAGTGCTGGCTTGCAGGGAGCATGGGGCACTGCCGACGGCCCAGGGAGGGAGAACGGGCTTCCGCCTGCAGGTTCTCCAGGGGACAGGGCTTCCCCAGAGTCCCTGAAGGACGCTGGCGTGAAAGACCCCCCTGAGGCAGGCAGCCGCTCTGTGACAAGGAGGTGCAGGGTGTCGGCAGCTCTGCCTGCGCAGGCCAGGCTTTCAACCAGCAGCAGTTTCATGTGGCCAGCGCCGTCTCTGGCCCAGTTGTCTGGGGATGGAGCAGGAGCTGCCAAACGAAAAGGCAGCAGGAAAACCGCCCAAGGTCTCTTCTGCCCTCTCAACCTCCTGAGAGCAAAGGACAGGCACCACCAGGTCCTCCGCAAGGCAGCCCCGGGAACCCCCACAGCATCAGAGACCAGACCTGGCAGGATCTGGCAGGCCATGGGGCAGCCAACCCAACCCTGCCCGACCAGGGACATTCCAAACCAAGGAGGATGAGGAGCAGCTGTGGCTGGCAGCCACTGATGAGGATTTCTGCAAGTCCCGTCCCCCATCAGGGTCCACAGTGGCCAATTACAAAAGCCCCTCCCGCTGCTGTCCACATGGGCTGACTTCCTACTTCAGACCCCAACCAACACCTGGTGAAAATCAGGACCCGCTCTGCATAGGAGCCAGTGGGAGGGCTCCCTGAACTGTGCCCCCTTCCTCTGTCCTGACAACGCCCCTCACAGGAGCGTGGAGCACTCTAGGACTCCCAGCAGGTATGCGTGCGGCATGCATGCCAGAGAGGTCAGCTGGGAGGCCCACATCCCACAGCACGGAGCAGCTGGGCTTGGATCCCGGCCCTCTTCCAATCACGGCTTCCTGGGAGGCTGCGGTGACAGCTCTGGTCCTTGGATCCCTGCAATGCACGTGGGAGACCTGGATGGAGTTCCTGGCTCCTGGCTCTGGTGCCAGCCTAGCCCTGGCCGTTGCATGCCTTTGGGGAGAGGACCAGTGGACAGCAGAAGACAGGTCTTTCCCACGTGTCTGCCCGCCACATTCTCTTCCCCTCAAACACACACACACATTTTAAATAAGGAAAGGAATGAAAACAGGGAACACTGTGCTTTCCAGCCCTTGGTAGGCCCCTCACAAAGCAGGTGCCACGTTCTCCAGGACACGCTGGGTAGGACACCCACGGCTTTCTCCAGGACTGTGTAGGATGCCCACGGCTTTCCCAGGACTGAGTACACACGTGAGTGCAGGTCTGAGTCCCAGCTGCTCTACCTGTGATCCCCGCTCTCTGCTGATGCACCTGGGAAGGCATTGGAAGGTGCCCAAGACCTTGGGCTCCTGCCAACCACATGGGAGACTCAGATGGATTTCCGTGCTCCTGGCTTCAGCCTGGCCCAACCTCAGATGTCACAGCCACTTGGGGAGTGAACCATCAGGCGGGAGATCTTGCTCCCTCTGTGTCACTCTGCCTTTCAAATAAACCAGACGTCAAGGAAATTATCCCCAGGACTGTGTAGGATGCCCACAGCTTTCTCTAGGAAGCTCTGGGTAGGACACCCACGGATTTCCCCAGGACTGTGTAGGATGCCCACATCTTTCCCAGGACTGAGTACAATGCCCACATCTTTCCCAGGACTGGGTACAATGCCCACATCTTTCCCCAGGACTGTGTAGAATGTCCATAACTTTCCCCAGGACTGTGTAGGATGCCCACGGCTTTCTGCAGGAAGCTCTGTGCAGGACACCCACGGATTTCCCCAGGACTGTGTAGGATGCCCACGGCTTTCCCAGGACTGAGTAGGATGCCCACGGCTTTCTCCAGGAAGCTCTGTGCAGGATGCCTACGGAATTCCTCAGGACTGTGTAGGATGTCCACAGCTTTCTCCAGGAAGCTCTGGGTAGGATGCCCGCGGATTTCTGATGGGAGCTGCAGGAAGCAGGCTCTGCTTGGCAGAAGCAGCCAGCAGACACCCTATTGGGAAGATGCACCTGAAAGCCCACAGCAGCCCCAGCCAGCGGCCTGTGTTGCTCATGGCCAGTGAGCTTCAACCTTTCCTTTTGAAATAACCACAGACACAACGACGGAATGAGGTGCCTCGTCTGGTGTAGTGGTCATTATGCTGCGTGGGGCTCCCCCATCTCAGATCCCAGTGCCTGGGCGCCAGTCCCAGCTCTGCTCTGCATCCCAGCCCCCTGCTAATGAGCACCCTCGAGACAGCAATGTTGGCTCAACCAGTTGGGTCCTTGCCACACAAGGAGACCAGGATGGAGTTCCAGGCTCCAGGCTTCAGCCTGGGGAGTGAGCCAGGGATGGGAGACCTTTCTGTGTCTCTCTCCCTTTCAAATAAAATGCAAGAAAGAAAAACATTTAGCACAGAAAGGCCTGTGTGCCCTTCACCCCATTTCACCATCGACTCACCCACGGCACAGCTAACACATATCAGCTAAGTCGCCATGGCTGAGCGGCTCCACCCCGATCCACAGCCGCCCGCAACTCCACCACTGCAGACACCCCCTCAGCCCTCCCTGTACCCGCATGCTATGAAGATGGCATCGCACCTCAGTTCTGCTAAGGTTGATACAAGACATCATGATAATTTCCTTGACGTCTGGTTTATTTGAAAGGCAGAGTGACACAGAGGGAGCAAGATCTCCCGCCTGATGGTTCACTCCCCAAGTGGCTGTGACATCTGAGGTTGGGCCAGGCTGAAGCCAGGAGCACGGAAATCCATCTGAGTCTCCCATGTGGTTGGCAGGAGCCCAAGGTCTTGGGCACCTTCCAATGCCTTCCCAGGTGCATCAGCAGAGAGCGGGGATCACAGGTAGAGCAGCTGGGACTCAGACCTGCACTCACGTGTGGGATGCCAGTGTTGTAAG
Organism: Oryctolagus cuniculus; assembly: GCF_964237555.1. Classification (NCBI taxonomy): domain Eukaryota; kingdom Metazoa; phylum Chordata; class Mammalia; order Lagomorpha; family Leporidae; genus Oryctolagus; species Oryctolagus cuniculus. The sequence goes on from NC_091439.1 coordinate 118,530,247, forward strand.
CAGCTGAGCTGCAATCCCGCCCCAGCGGGGTTCCGTTTGCTGCTAGGCTGGCGAGGAGAGAGACTGCTCTCTGTCTGCTCAAATCCCAAAGGCAGAGGAATGAGTTTGGTGAGTTGCCCTACACGGGACCGACCCAGAGACTGAGAGCTCGGATGTGACCTGGCTCCTGCACAGGTGCTACTCAGGTCTGAGTCCCCAGGGTCACAGGGCTGACAGCTGATACTCGAACACTGCCCAAGTGTCTTCCAGTCCCAGGTTTATCAAGTCTACACTGGACACATAGACAATGCAGCCAGTCAGAACCAGAACTGCCCACAGATCTCACACAGCTCACCTGCTCTCTGCCACCAGGACAGTAATCTCAAAGGCACACTTGGGCAAAACTGAAATGTCTTTGCAGCTAATCGGGTTTATGAAGACAGACAAAATCAAAATGGCCAAATGCGGGTTAGGCTGCGAAGCAAGTTTCTCTCATGTTTTCCAGGGACAGTAGTGTGGGCACTGAAGACAGTTTGTAGAGAGGCATCCAGAGTCCAGTACATGTACACGCCTGGGGCCGGGACCTCTAGAATCCAGCACATGCACACTCTTGAGGCCGGGACCTCCAGGGTCCAGAACACGCACACGCCTGGGCCATGACCTCCAGAGTCCAGAACACGCACACGCCTGGGCCGCGACCTCCGGGGTCCAGAACATGCACACGCCTGGGCCGCGACCTCCGGGGTCCAGAACACGCACACGCCTGGGCCATGACCTCCAGGGTCCAGAACACGCACACACCTGGGCTAGGACCTCCAGAGTCCAGAACACGTACACGCCTGGGCCATGACCTCCAGAGTCCAGAACACGCACATGCCTGGGGCCGGGACCTCCAGAGTCCAGAACACGCATATACCTGGGCCATGACCTCCAGAGTCCAGAACACGCACACGCCTGGGCCGCAACCTCCGGGGTCCAGAACACATGCATGCTTAGGGCTGGGACCTCCAGAGTCCAGAACACGTACACATCTGGGGCCGGGACCTCCAGAGTCCAGAACACGTACACACCTGGGGCCGGGACTTCCAGGGTCCAGAACACGAATCTGCCTGGGGCCAGGACCTCCAGGGTCCAGAACACTCACACACATGGGGCCAGGACTTTTCATTTCTACCCTCGGGGTTTTGATTTACTCAGGGAAAGCTTCAGAAAATTAAACTTTAGTTTCAATATCACAAAAGCAAAAACAACATTCCCCTAAGCGTCAGCTCTGCTCTGTCACACCCTGAGCACCAGGGCTCATCATGGGAATAAGAAGTCGGCAGAAAGAGAAAACAAACTCCTGGTACTGGAAGTATTTGTGACCACTCCCAGCCTGGCGTCAGCCTCTATGTGACCTCGGCCCAGGGTCCGTCTTCACAAGGTGCTGAGTCACAAGATCTGCCCTCACCCCTCACCTTGAAACAGGGACGGAAACCCCGGGATGGAGACCTGTCCATCACTCTGGAGCGACACAGGAACTGCAGACTGCTGCTGCCAGTCCCAGGACCGCTGCGTCCTTCAGAGCTGGACAGTACACCAGACGCCACAGCTAAAACCCAAGGGCCTCGTGACCAAGAACCCCAGAGCCGCCTCTTGTCCTACCTGAGAACGGCTCCACATGGGAGACCCCTGACACTCACCCACGTCACCGCGTGAGAGAGCTCTGCAGCCAACAGTGCCGACATGCTCAGTGACGGCTTCACATCACCCACAGAGTTTTCTAGATGGAAACTGAAAAACCACAGATCTCACTTACGCTCTGACAAAGGACTGGCCCAGACAAGAATAAATGTTGGAAACAAGCAAAACATGGGACAGCGTGAAGCTGTTCCCAGCAATCACTCAGGCGGCTTCTGGGGGACACACTGTCAAACTGTCCGTCCAAGGCCAACAAGGAGGAGAGCTGTGCACATCTGTCCATCACAGCGTCTGAGGGGGTGGGACTGTGATGGGCAGATGCCCAGGCTCTGCCTACAATGGGGCAGTGACGGCCATCACAGGCATCGCCAGGGTCAGGTGCATCGTGCGTGGGGTGCACAGGTCACCCTCATCTAGAATTCAGACCCGTGTGTCCACGGATTATCAGACCACGTCTGCTTAAAGAGCGCTGATTTCACTCCCCACGGCTGTGGTTCTGCGTCCCCCTTTCTCTAGGAACTGGATTTTATACACTGTATTTTATGCACTGGTACAATCAGGGATGATGGGACAGTTTGACTTCAACAGCTGGCTCAGTAATTTGTCCGTATTTTGGCAATGCCTATGCAGTCTGGACCTTGCCACCATCAGCACACAAAAGCACCAGTTTTCTGTGCCCTAAACCAGATCACACCGTACAGTGACCCTTGGCCTCCTCCCACCCCCTCTCCTGCCCGGGTCTCCACCCCGGACGCCCGTGACAGAACAGCCTGTGCAGCGCCGGCTCACCTGGTCAGAGGTCCCCACCCCCAGGGCCCAGTCCTGAGCCGCACTCTGGTTCCCCACCCAGGGCACAGTCGCTTCCCGGTCTCTGAGGCCACACACACACACATCACCAAGCGGCTGCCAGGTCTTGCCGACGGAACTCACACCTGCCCTCAGTGTCTCTGCTGCTCATGTGTCTGTCACTCTCAGCTCCCCACACCTTTCTCTCCATGGCCGCGGCTCAGACACAGAGCCGCAGCCATTCTGAGCCAACTGAAACTTGCCCAGAGGACACGGTGTACCGTTGACTGTCCGTTTGCCACTCAGGGCACCTTGGGTCTACCGTGGTATCTGAACGCCTCACCATCTTTCATCAGCAAGGCAACCAGGAGCAGAGATGTGCGCCAGGTCCTGGACACAATGGGCCTAGTGCATGGACTCACGGTGGTGGCCCCGCTCCAGGCTGTTTCCACCATCCCCGTTCTTCCTGCAGCCGGGGCAGAGCTCACGGATGATGGCACCAAGGGCAGGCACTGAGCTAGCAGCCAGGTGCCATCACCATGGCGACAGCACATTTTTAGGAAAAACAAGAGAACCTTGGGCCACCCTGTTTGCTCCATTTCCGCTGAGAGGCCTCTGACTCATCTCAACAGTGAAGTCCCCGAGCTTTGACACCCACCAGCACCCAGATTCACTCCCCTCGTGGTCAGGGCCAGCTCTGGACTGTGTATTCATGGATTCTGGTGTGAGCGGTGAGCAAGGGTGGGAGACTCGAGCAGCTCAAACCCCGGCAGGCCCTCCTGCCAGCCCCACCGCCATGGCAGTCTCTGGCCTCTGGCACGGGCAGTCACAGCGTTCGTGGTGGAGGAAGGGCCGACAGCTCACCTTGCAGGAGACGTCTGGTGTGTTTGTGGCCCCCAGAATCAGGAGTTGGCACTAGTTTTACCGTGCAATGCTTTCAGAAATCTGCTTTTGTCAGTTCTGCTCAAAGTCAGATTGTGTGACAGGCCCGAGCACAGTGTCCACACTGGGTTGTGACCGAGACAAGAGGCCCAGCCCTCCTCCCCAAGGTTCAACGGACTCTCCCAGGAGACAGCCCTAAGGGACTGTGCTCCACCAGCCTTGCAGAGCCCCTGGGTGTGACATACACCACCCCGCTGCACCCCGCTGAGCAGCCACAAGGAGGCCTGAGCTCAGCATGGGCAGCCATGTGAGGAAGCAGCCCCAGGTGGACCCTGCTGCAGGACACTTTTGTTCTAGAATGCGGCACGCTGTGGGTCCAGAAACCCAGAGTCTGACCCAGCTCATGCTGGGCTTGCCCTCTATGGTGACCAGCAGACACCACCACATCCACTGTGCACGAGGCAGGAGCCAGCGGCCGGCCACAGGCGGAGCAAGCGTGGACCTCACACTGTTGGAGGAACACACAGAAGGACATGGAGTGGGGGGTGCTCTTCAGGAGAGAGGACTCTGCCCTCTCAGCCCCTCCAGGAGGAGGCAAGCAAGCCGGCCTCTCTGGGCAGCAGAAGGGACACAGAAGCCTTGCATGACCCTGAAGGTCAGGATTTTGTACAAAGTCACGCCCTCGGTCAGGAATTCTAACAGATTCATGAGACGTACGTCGCTGACTGTGCAGGTCACTCACTCAGCGCGCACCATGGTTTCTACCACAGTGAAAACAGCTCGACTGCTTCCCTACGCCCTCCTCACTGCACAGGAAGCCCCTCACCCACGGTGGTCCCACCCCCATGTCCCGCAGTTCTACACATGCCCTACAGAGGGAGCCACCTGCCACGTGGCCTCATCTGTCTCCATCCACTCAGAGGAGCTCTTTCCCTTTACAAGAGCAGCAGAGCTGCCACCAAATGTCACCCAGGCCTCCCAGCAGCCGGACACTCACCCAGATGCAGGGGAGCTGGAACCCCGACGTGGACTTAACGACCCCACCACACGCCCACCCCAGCCCCTCCAGTCAGTGGAACGTTTTCAAGGCACGTCAAGGTGTGGCAGGTGTCAGACCCATTTCCACAAGGGTTTCCAAAGGGCATTCCCTGATCCACGGACGCAGCCTCACTCACCCATTCTCTGGTGATGAGTACCAGGCTGTCCTCACTCCTGACCTACAAGCAAGGCTGTGGCCAGCACCTGTGGATGCTGCCGCTGCTCCCGGTGCACCCTGGCAGTGGGACCGTGGGGTGACGCAGTAGCCCTTTGGTGGACACATGGAGGACGTCCCTGGCCAGGCCCTACAGCAGCCAAGATGTGTCCCATTCCTGCCAGCACCTGGGCTTGCCGCCTCTCTGCACCCTCAAAGCACATGCTGTTTCCGGGGCTGCCTGGGGCTATGAGGTGGTATCCCCATGCTTCTGCCTCAAGGCTAATGAGGCTGAACGCCTTTTACGTGATTATCACCCACGTGTATGTGTGCCCTGGAGAAAAGTCCCCTCAGGTTCTTTCCCATTTTTCACAAGTCTTAGGTTCAGAGAAAAATTTAGCAGAAAGTACAGAAACTGTACACACAGCTCTGACACCGCCTTCTCCCTCCCCAGCCCTACCGCCTGCCTTGTTGACATCTGCATCTGTGAAACTCTTAGCTTAATGAATAAGCCAGTTGACAGAATCGAACACTGTCCATAATAAACATCAGGGCTCACTGCATCTTCTAGGGCTCTATGGGTTTGGACAAATGTATAGCAGCTGTGCCCACCAGTGCAGTGTCATTCAGAGCAGGTACACGGTCCCCCAAATTCCCTGTGCCCCAGCTGTTCAAACCCACCCCACAAATGGCTAGCCATCCCTGGACACTGATTTTCACTGTCTCCGTGGTGCTGTCCTGTCCAGAATGTCACACAGACAGCTGGGACAATACTGTGGGTGCCTTTCCACACTGGCTTCTTTCCCTGAGTAACATGCTCTGAGTTTCCTTGTGCATTATCTGGACGGGCCACAAGCTTCCACGCACCTACTGGGGGACACTGTGGGTGCTCTAGAGCTTTGTTGGTTACAAGCAAAGCTGCGACTTTTGCATCTACAGAGGTTAGCAGTGCACTTGGGCAGACACCTGGAAGGTCGAGTGTAGGATCCTCTAAGACTTGGCATCATGTCAGTACAAAAGGCCGTCCAGCTCCAAGGCCTGCATCCTGCATTTCTGCCAGCAGTGGGAGAGGGTTCCTGCTGCTCCGCACCCCAGTGGCACCTGGCAGTGTCCACGTCTGTCCTGTGCCTGAGCCAATGCTCACCTCTGTGCAGCAGTTCTCTGCTTTAACCTGTAGGGCATGGGAAGCCCTTCATACCCTCATTTGCCACCTGCATATTTTGGTCTCCTAAGCTCTTTGTCTATCTTTAATTTTTTCCTTTCGGTTGAGTTTTAAGAGTTCTTTGCATATTGTGGATAACAGGTTTGTATCAGATCAGCATCTTGCAAATATTTTCCCGACACCTGGTCTATAGCTTGTCCTTTCACTCTCTGAGCAATGTCTCTTACAGAGCAGAGATCTTAATTTTAACCAAGTGCAAGCCATCATTTTTCCTGTCATGGACGGCGCTTCTGGCGCTGTTTATGAAGCTACTGCCAAGCCCAAGGTCACCCAGATGCTCGCCTGCATCATCTCCCAGGAGTCTGACAGCTCTGCGTTTGCATTCAGGTCCAGGGTCCACTCTGAGCTCATCTGTGTGCAGGGCGTAAGGGCTGGGCCTCGGTCTGGGCTGTGCATGTGGCTGACGGGTCCAGCACTGCTTGTCAAAGACTGGCTGGCTTTATCCACGACGGCTCCATCTGGGGGTCCCATTCTGTCCACAGAGCGAGATGCCTGTCCCCTCACGAGTGCCATGCGGTACTGAGGGCAGCGCCTCCCCTCAGGGCTGTGTCCCAGCGTCCTCCAACTTCACACTTGGCTGTCGTGCTGGCCACTCCTAGTCGTCCTCGGCTCCTATGTCTTGACTCCCCATGCCAGTACTCAGAAGGTAATTTGTGGGTCACTTACGGTCAGACAGGAGGTGACATCTCAACAACATGGAATCTTCCTTTGCATGAGGAAGAACTACCAATCCACTTACTTAGATCTTTGATGTCTGTGACCAGCATTTTGTAGTTTTCCTTGTATAGTTCTTGTACACATTTTCTCAGATTTATACCTAAGTATTTTTTGTTGTCAATTTTATTTTAAAATTGAGATTCCTATTTCTCATTGCCAGGTATGGGAAGCACTGACCTTTGTACAGCAGCCTCCTATCTGCCAGCCTGGCTGAAACTGCTTGTTATTTGCAGAATTTCTGTTGTTCTTGGGGATTTCCACGGACACAGCCATACCATGTGTGGAGAAGACGGATTTGTTTCTTCCCTCTTGGTGCATGTATCACTGTTTCTGTTCTTGCTCCTTGTGCTAACTACAACTGCCAGTACTGACCAGGAGTGCCTGTACCTGATGTCAGCTGAAGTCACTCAGTTCTTCCCACGAAATATGCGGTTGGCTGCAGGGTGGTGAAGATATGAGTACGCGGTTGGCGGCAGGGTGGTGTAGATATGAGTACGCGGTTGGCGGCAGGGTGGTGTAGATATGAGTGCGTGGTTGGCTGCAGGGTGGTGTAGATATGAACACGCGGTTGGCTGCAGGGTGGTGAAGATATGAACACGCGGTTGGCTGCAGGGTGGTGTAGATATGAACACGCGGTTGGTGGCAGGGTGGTGAAGATATGAATACGCAGTTGGCTGCAGGGTGGTGAAGATATGAATACACAGTTGGCTGCAGGGTGGTGAAGATATGAACACGCGGTTGGCTGCAGGGTGGTGTAGATATGAACACGCGGTTGGCTGCAGGGTGGTGTAGATATGAGTACACGGTTGGCTGCAGGGTGGTGTAGATATGAACATGCGGTTGGCGGCAGGGTGGTGTAGATATGAGTATGCGGTTGGCTGCAGGGTGGTGTAGATATGAACACATGGTTGGTGGCAGGGTGGTGAAGATATGAATACACGGTTGGCTGCAGGGTGGTGTAGATATGAGTGCGTGGTTGGCTGCAGGGTGGTGTAGATATGAACACGCGGTTGGCTGCAGGGTGGTGTAGATATGAGTACGCGGTTGGCTGCAGGGTGGTGTAGATATGAGTATGCGGTTGGCTGCAGGGTGGTGTAGATATTAGTTATCGAGTTGAGGAAACGCCAACTATGAGTTGCAGCGTTTTCATTACAAGAAGATGCTGGATTTTGTTGAGTGTTTTTTCGGCATCCATTGATATCATCATAAAATCTTTTCTTCTATAGCCTACTGATGTGATATCACATTCACTGATTTTCAAGTGCTCAGCCAGCCTTGCACGCCTCAGGAGTACCCAATTCAGTGATAGTGTATGAATCTTTTCATGCACTGCTGGATTTGATGTGCTCATATTTTCCTGGGGATGTCTGCACCTGTGCTTGTGAGAGAGACTGAGATGTCTTTGGTTTGTTACTCAGGTGCTGCTGGGTTCACTGGTGACTGAGGAAGAACTCCCTCTGCTTCTGTCCACTGGAAGGGGTAACATCCTCACACTGGGTGGCCGTGCTGGCTCAGCCTCTAGACACGGTAAGCCCACCTGGATTGCCTACTTCTCCTCCAGTGAGCTCGGCACTTCAAGGAATTCATCCAGCTCACCTAGGTCATCAAATCTGTGGGCACACTGTTGTTCATAATTTTGTTATATTTTTAATGGTCATGGGATCAGGAGTGATGGTATCTCTTTAGTTTCTGATAGTAATAATCTTTTTTTTTTTTTTTGGTTGTTCTGGCTGAAGGTTTGTCTTTCAATCTTGCTTCTTTAATTTTCTCTATTGATTTCCTATTTTAGTATTCACTGGCTGCCAGTTCACATTATTTTTCTGTTGATAATTTTGAATGTAATTTGGTCTTCCACTAGTTTCCAAAACAGAAGCACCTATTATTGATTTTATACCTTCTCCCATTTCTAACATATGCAATCAATACCATATGAATTTAAATACTGACAATTTGTATTTACATTTTCAATTAAGTTCATAACATTTCTTAATTTACCTGGAGAAATTTTCTTGACTTATGTGTTGTTTCAAAGAATATTGTTTAATATCTGAAGATTTGGGTCTCCTGGGTAGCCCTCCGTTACTGACTTGTAGGCAGCTCCACTGTGGTGTGAGGGTGCATGATGCATGACTTCTGTGTGTCTGCACTTGGGAGGGTGTGTGCCACGGCCCAGATGTGGGCACCACGGCGAGTGTTCCACGTGGGCTTCGGAAGAGCAGATTCCGCTGCTGCTGGAGGAGACGGCCACAGACGGACTCCAGGGCTGCGGGCTGTGTCCTGCTGCTTCTCCCAGCCCTTCAGATATCTGAGGCCACTCCTTGCCTGCCTAGCGAATTTTGAGGAGATTTTTGCACTTCTCTTCTTTACTTTTCCATAGGTTACGTTTTAGTTCTGCGGTTTCTTACATGATTTTCTCTTTGCCTTTGCTTTTCTGAATTTTGAAGACGATTAAGGCGAAGTGTAGCTACAGCAAAGTGTAGCTATTTTTTGGCATATACCATGCTTGTTTCCTTGGTTTCTGGACCTGTGAATTGGTGTCTGCTGTTAGTTTTGGAGAATTCTCAGCCACTTTTACTGAAATATTGTTCTGCTCTTCTATGTTTTCTCTCCATGGTGTTCTCCTTACGTGTGTGTTACAGTGTCTGCAGCTCTCCTACATGCTTCAGTAGTCTCTTCCACAACCTTAACTCTGCCTTCTTCCCAGCTCGAGAGACACCCAGTGACGCAGTCACAGCCTCCCTGATTCTCTGTGAGAATGGTTCTCTCGGGATGAGGCCACCGAAGGCGGTTTTCATTTCTGTTACAGTGCTTTCAATTCCCTATATTTCTCTCTGGCTCTTTCTCAGAACAGAAGTCTCTACTTACATCACCCATCTGTTGTCCACTGTTTCCACTAGAGACCTGAGCACTCCTGGCCCAACGATTCCAAAACCACCTCTGCATCTCTCATTTGAATGCCTGCTTCCTGTTCTCGGACTCCAGCACAGCTGGACGTGCTGTAGCACACTGGGTACGACGCAGCAAGTCCTGGGCACAGCTGGATGTGCTGTAGCACACTGGGTACAATGCAGCAAGTCCTGGGCACAGCTGGATGTACTGTAGTATACTGGGTACGACACAGCAAGTCCTGGGCACAGCTGGATGTGCTGTAGCACACTGGGTACAATGCAGCAAGTCCTGGGCACAGCTGGACGTGCTGTAGCACACTGGGTACAATGCAGCAAGTCCTGGCCACAGCTGGATGTGCTATAGCACACTGGGTATGACGCAGCAAGTCCTGGGCACAGCTGGATGTGTTGTAGCACACTGGGTACAGCGCAGCAAGTCCTGGGCACAGCTGGGTGTGCTGTAGCACACTGGGTATGACGCAGCAAGTCCTGGGCACAGCTGGATGTGCTGTAGCACACTGGGTACAATGCAGCAAGTCCTGGGCACTGAGTTAAATGAGCTGTTACTGTGAGGTTTCATGTTTCTGCAGAGTGCGGCTGTGTTAGTGTTTCCTGTCGGGAGTGGTTTAAGATGCTAAAATTTCTTCCAGCATTCTTACAAAAAAAAAAAAAAAGGTTATCTATTTGAGAGTCAGAGTTATAGACAGAAGATAGGAAGAGAGCGAGAGAGAGAAAGAGAGAGAGAGATTTCCCATCTGCTGGTTTACTCCCCAAATAGCCTCAACGGCTGAAGTTTTGCCAATACAAAACCAGGAGCTTCTTCTGGGTCTCCCACGCAGGTACAGGGGCCCAAGGACTTGGGCCATCTTCTACTGCCTTCCTAGGTCATAGCAGAAAGCTGGATCGGAAGTGGAGCAGCCAGGACATGAACTGGTGCCCATATGGGATGCCAGCAGTGCAGCTCCCCTCCCCCCAAATATTGTTGCTTTGGTCTCCAGAGCTATCTTTGAGTTTCCCTAGAGACTCCTTATACAGGGTCTGCCCCAGCAGTAAGGACTTTCAGCTCTGCCTCGCTATTGTTAACAAGAGCCCTGCTGACAGCATGGTTAAGATGTGCATGGTGGAAAGGAGCCCATGGCCCTGGGCTGTGACCTAAACAGGGGTCCCCTAGCTTTGTTCCCACTGTACAAAAAAGGAAGACTGGGAGAGGCTGGTGTTGGGTGTTTCCCTTCACTCCTATTGCTTAGGGTCGGTGAGTCTTGGCAAAATGGAATGGATTTCTGCTGAGAGCAGGCCTTGTGGAGAGACTCTAGGGCACACTGTGAGATGGTGACTTCCTACTCCTGGCGATGGCATGAAGGGGCTTCCTCTGCTCTTCTCCCTGGGGCCGGCTTCTCCTCACACAGGGACGTGGGTCCCAGGGCTTCTCGCCCTCATGCTGGCCCTGCTCACAGTGGCACCGCCAGTCCCAGATGAAATGCCCTTCTGCTGGGGCTTCCTGGGATAAAACCGGGGATTCCTGCATCCACCTGTCGGTCTCCCCCATCTGGGGACAGTAATTCTCTCCCCCAGTGGGTCTAAGAGAAGTCGTGGGGGCTCCACTGGCTCAGCATGTCTCAGTATGGAAGAACAGGAATGGGGACATCCAAGCTCTTTCAAGTCAGACCAGAATCTCTTGGACTACCTATCCACCAGGTTCTTTGTCCTCATGTTGCTGAGCGTGGAGAATCCTTTTTAAACCCTGCACATGTGTCCCTGTTTGGATACTTGGTTTGAAAACAGCCTACTGTTCAAGCTGTCTATTCAGTCTCTGATGGTGTCCACTGCTGCACAGAAGTGTTTTATTTTGATGAAGTCCAACCGCCTAAACACAGCTTGGATCCTAATCCGTGCTCCCAGTCTTCCCATCATCATTCACAGCCAGACCCTGAAGGCAGAGAGAACGCCCTGACACACAGGGGACCCAGAGTCCATGGTAAAAGGTGATCAGTGAAGGCCGAATCTGTCTCACTTTCACCTGCACCTAGCTGGAAGGAACACTGTTCATTGTGGAAGTGCTGAGATGTGATTTTGCTTAGAAGGCGACAGCTGGTGCCACGGTCAGGATGCTCTGGGGCTGCACAAGGGAGTATCTTGAGTGTGTCAGGAGCCCGGGATGGAGGCCAGGGAACATGCCAGAAGCCTGCGCAGCTCAAGTCATACCAGCACCAGCTCAGTTCAACGGTTACGGCATCCCTCATACGCTAAAGCTAAAGCATAAGAGCATTTTATCAAGGCTGATTACACGTTTGTAAGGACTCAGAGCACAGCTAGTCCCATGGCTTAATCAGCTCCAAGGAGCAAGTGCTTTCTGGCTTGAAAACAAAGCAAAGCTTCTCCAATAATATCCTCCCAAAATCTCACCCTACCGGTGTCTGCTTCAATCCACACAGCAGGCAGGTTGCCTCCTCCCAGGAAAGGTTCATGCCGCATCACAGGACCGGCCTGTGTGCTGGCAGTGGTGGGGTGCTGTAGATTCAAGGCGCATTTTCTACCCGTGGACACAGGAAACAGTGTGAATTGTTAAGTATGGGTATCACTTGGTTTGAACTGGCACACAAGATTTCTGCAGTAAGCCTGGTTCATGCCAACCTGGAGGAGCCTGCAGAACCCGCCCCCCCCCCCCCCCCCCGCCAAATCCTGCACTGCCCAGTGCATTCGTGGGTCCCCCAGGGAAGCAGGAACCGAGCAGGAGCTGCATCCCAGACCCTGGTCACTCAGTTACGGAGGCCAGTGAGCCCATGACCTGCAGGCAGGTCAGTAAGCTCGGGAGCCGGGAGCCGTGGCAGTGTGAGGGCTGGCGCCAGTCCCAGCTCCCTGCCCAGGGCGGGAAGAACTCCTGCTTGGGGAGGATTGGCTGTCCTCTCCCTTCAGGCCCTGCTGAGTGCACGGGGCCACCCACACTGGGAGCTGTCTCCTTCACCCAGTCTACAGGTGTGACGCTGCCCTCATTGGGAAACACCAGAGACCACAGTGGATGGAAGGGCCAGGCACCTGCAGCCCAGATGTGCTGGCACCCGACACTGTCCCCATGGTGCACAACTCAACTCTGTCACCAGTCCCTGTGTTTCCCAGTTTACCCAGCTTGCTTTTCTTTCTTTGGGATAGGAGAAAGGTAGAAAATGTCCAGCTGGCCAAGCCTGTGCCCGGCTCTCCTGCCTGGTTATGTGCCCTAGCACAGCCAGCCCTCAGCCATGCATCGGGGAGTGCAGGCACAGAGCGAGCTCCACAGGGGACCCAAGTGTGCCGAGAGTGGCAGGTAAGCCCAGAGGGTGAGCAGAGGCAGGTCCTGGGGGCGATGGCTGAGTCGCTGCGTGTGACCGGGCTGAGCTACACCACTTCTGCCTGAGCAGCCACGGGGTCCCCTCAGCCTGCTGGGCAAGTGTCCTCTCCCATCAGGGTGGAGAACTGTACAGACGGTAGATTGTTCCTGTGGAACTAACTGGGCCAATGCATTAAAGCAATCAGTAAAGTGCCTGGCAGGTGGTAAACACGCAAGAGGTAGCTCCATCGATCTTTTTATTTTTACTGCTCACAGAGGAATTCAGTGAAAAGCCAGATTTTTCAAACTTACAAAGTAAATTGAAGTTACATTTCAGATTCTGCCTGAAGTCATCAAATTAAGAATAGAAACACAAGGTATGCCAAAAGGAAAAGCTGGTAAGACAGGGGACCGTGTGAGAGTGCAGTGTGCAAGCGTGTGCCTCTGTGTGTCAGAAAGCACAGTGAGAGTGCAGTGTGCAAGCATGTGCCTGTGTGTCAGAAAGCATAGTGAGAGTGCAGTGTGCAAGTATGTGCCTCTGTGTGTCAGAAAGCATAGTGAGAGTGCAGTGTGCAAGCGTGTGTCTCTGTGTGTCAGAGAGCATAGTGAGAGTGCAGTGTGCAAGCGTGTGCCTCTGTGTGTCAGAGAGCACAGTGAGAGTGCAGTGTGCAAGCGTGTGCCTCTGTGTGTCAGAAAGCACAGTGAGAGTGCAGTGTGCAAGCGTGTGTCTCTGTGTGTCAGAGAGCATAGTGAGAGTGCAGTGTGCAAGCGTGTGCCTCTGTGTGTCAGAAAGCACAGTGAGAGTGCAGTGTGCAAGCGTGTGCCTGTGTGTGTCAGAAAGCATAGTGAGAGTGCAGTGTGCAAGCGTGTGCCTGTGTGTGTCAGAAAGCACAGTGAGAGTGCAGTGTGCAAGCGTGTGCCTCTGTGTGTCAGAAAGCATAGACAAAACCAGTGAAGGAACCGGAAGAGTGGAAATGTGTGTCTATCACTGCAGTCATCAGGATGGAAACACCCCTGTTGAACCTGACTTTCCAAGAACCGAAATAGGCTTCACAGCCGTGAAACACCGGCAGCAGCCAGCACCCCTCCACAGCACGCAGTCCATGCAAGGACACCGCACCTCCAACAGTTGTGCATTTGGGGGCTGAGACAGAAGCCCGCGGCACAGTTCTCCACAGACCCTACTTCAGACTGAATTACTGGTTATCATCATTCTCTCTTCTCACAATGACTGACACACGCGAGCCTGCCATCACCAAGGTATCTGTGCTAGTGACAGCATCCTCAGGGCACCAACCAGAGAAGGCGGTGTTAGATTCAAGTATGAACAATCGACTCCCTCTCAAAGCACAGCACTCCACTCCCTCTCAAAACACAACAATCCACTCCCCTCTCAAAACACAACAACCGGCTGGCACCAATCGCTCAATAGGCTAATCCTCCGCCTGCAGCGCTAGAACACCGGGTTCTAGTCCCAGTTGGGGCGCCGGATTCTGTCCCAGTAGCTCCTCTTCCAGGCCAGCTCTCTGCTGTGGCCCAGGAGTGCAGTGGAGGATGGCCCAAGTGCTTGGGCCCTGCACCCACATGGGAGACCCAGAAGAAGCACCTGGCTCCTGGCTTCGGATCAGCGCAATGCGCCGGCCACAGCGCACCAGCCACGGTGGCCATTGGAGGGTGAACCAATGGCAAAAGAAAGACCTTTCTGTCTCTCTCTCTCTCACTGTCCACTCTGCCTGTCAAAAAACAAAACAAAACACAACAACCCACCCCTTCTCAAAACACAACAACCCACTCCCTCTCAAAACACAACAACCCACTGCTTCTCAAAACACAACCATCCACTCGCTCTCAAAACACAACAACCCACTCACTCTCAAAATACAAAACCACAACAATCCACTCTCTCTGAAAACCACAACACCACACTGGCTGTCTAAAACAACAATCCACTCATTCTCGAAACACAACAACCCACTCGCTCTCAAAACCAGAATGATCCACTCGCTCTCAAAACCAGAACAATCCACTCGCGCTCAAAACACAATCCACACGTTCTCAAAGCACAACACACTTCCTCTCAAAACCACAACAACCCACTTGCTCTCAAAACACAATGACTCACTCGCTCTCAAAACCACAAGCTCAAACAGAACAGGCACAGAATCCCCACATCCACACTTTGAAAATGGTTGGAACCTACGTGAGGTTCATCCCCTGCAGTGAATGTACACTGAGAGACACCAAGTTGGACAGGAACTAACCATCCGTGGGTGAGTTAGTGGTTAAACAAAGAGTGGCCCTGAGAGAGGAGTACCGGGGGCAGTGAACTCAGATGTGAGCACAGCACCTGTGGGTCTGAGTGACAGGCAGTGAACTCGTATGTGAACACAACACCTGTGGGTCTGAGCAACAGGCAGTGAAATCAGATGTGAGCACAGCACCTGTGGGTCTGAGTGACAGGCAGTGAACTCAGGTGTGAGCACAGCACCTGTGGGTCTGAGCGACAGGCAGTGAAATCAGATGTGAGCACAGCACCTGTGGGTCTGAGTGACAGGCAGTGAACTCAGGCTGTGAGCACAGCACCTGTGGGTCTGAGTGACAGGCAGTGAAATCAGGCTGTGAACACAGCACCTGTGGGTCTGAGTGACAGGCAGTGAACTCAGATGTGAGCACAGCACCTGTGGGTCTGAGTGACAGACAGTGAACTCAGATGTGAGCACAGCACCTGTGGGTCTGAGCGACAGGCAGTGAACTCAGATGTGAGCACAGCACCTGTGGGTCTGAGTGACAGGCAGTGAACTCAGGTGTGAGCACAGCACCTGTGGGTCTGAGTGACAGGCAGTGAACTCAGATGTGAGCACAGCACCTGTGGGTCTGAGTGACAGGCAGTGAACTTAGGCTGTGAGCACAGCACCTGTGGGTCTGAGCAACAGGCAGTGAACTCAGATGTGAGCACAGCACCTGTGAGTCTGAGTGACAGGCAGTGAACTCAGGCTGTGAGCACAGCACCTGCGGGTCTGAGTGACAAGCAGTGAACTCGGATGTGAACACAGCACCTGTGAGTCTGAGTGACAGGCAGTGAAATCAGGCTGTGAGCACAGCATTTGTGGGTCAGAGTGACAGGCAGTGAACTCAGGTGTGAGCACGGCACCTGTGGGTCTGAGTGACAGGCAGTGAACTCGTATGTGAACACAGCACCTGCGGGTCTGAGTGACAGGCAGTGAACTCAGGCTGTGAGCACAGCACCTGCGGGTCTGAGTGACAGATAGTGAACTCAGGCTGTGAGCACAGCACCTGCGGGTCTGAGTGACAGATAGTGAACTCAGGCTGTGAGCACAGCATTTGTGGGTCTGAGTGACAGGCAGTGAACTCAGATGTGAGCACAGCACCTGTGGGTCTGAGTGACAGGCAGTGAACTCGGATGTGAGCACAGCACCTGTGGGTCTGAGTGACAGGCAGTGAACTCAGATGTGAGCACAGCACCTGTGGGTCTGAGTGACAGGCAGTGAACTCAGGTGTGTGCACAGCACCTGTGGGTCTGAGCAACAGACGTTCATTTCTGCATTGTCCACACAAAACCACATGGTGCAGCTAGATCTGCCTCGGGGGAGGAGCAGTCCTGGCAATCCTGCCCACCCTGGGCATCTGCACAGGAGCAAGGCCAGGAGCAGCAGATAAGCAGAGCTGGGCCCTGGCGGAGAAAGGGCCACCCCCTTTCACAGGGAGACGTTCAATTCACAAGCAGGGGCGGAGTGTGGGCACCGCCTCCTCCTCGCCAAGGGCTATTTCCAGAGTGGGAAATGCAGAAGAGGTTACCATCACTCTCAATCCATTATCTCCTGTGCTGTTTAGACACAATCAGGCTACATGAACACACTGTTAGCAAACGTGGAGGAGGAGGAAGAGACGACAGCCCTCACACATGGCCCTGAGCACGGGCGGCAGGAACTCACTGTTACCAAGAGCACCTATTCTTCCAACCTCGCGTTCTGCAGTGTGGATCTTCTTAGCCATGGCTATCTCAGATATATTTTCATTTTTCCCTTAAAGATTTTAGCATCTTCTAGACTGTTTACAACGAGAATGCATTTGTGTATAATTAACATACACAATTAAAAAATCTAATTTTTTAAACTGATATGAAAGCATCATCAAAACCATCATGGAGCAAATGAATAGATTTAGATTTATTCATTTAACAACAAGAGACGTTGTTTGATCTACCCAAAGGTGTTTAAAATGTAGACTTCCTCAATATGTCGAAGATTTTGAAGATTATATTAGTCACGACTTCTGAGACACTCTACCTACCCAGATGCCCTGGACACGTGGCCTGCGCTGGCCGCCAGTCACAGGAAAAGCCAGATCCCTGCTGGATGCCACCTCCAGGGCAACATGGCAGGAAGAGGCTGCCATACTGCGGGCCAGGCTCGGCAGGGAAGGAAGACATACGGGGGTCGGGTGCTGAGCGCTTGGGGAACAGCAGCCTCAGGAGGGCTCTCGCCCAAGAGCCGCTCCCCAGTGCAAGAGCATCTAAGTAAAACAGGTGCCCTCATCCTGTGTCCCGGAGGGGAGGCCACACGGGACTTGTGGCCCCTTCTGCTGCCCAGCCCGAGCGTCGTCAAGATCAGAGGCCCTGCAGGGAAGGAAATGTCTCAACCCCTGGGAGAGCCACATGCCCACCTCCCCTTCAGAAGCCGGCTCCCGAGGAGGCAAGCTCAGCCTCCTGCACACAAAGAGGACGAGAGGTCAGGCTGGACCAAGGGGATGCAGCACCTGCCCTTTCCTCTGTCCATACGCAGGGCCAGTGCCACCCATTGCAGACACAGGCTCCACTCTGGCTTCCTGGGTCCAACCAGGCTGGGAGGTTCTCTGTCTTCCTGTCATCAGCCCAGGAGCTTGGGTTCCAGAAAGCTCTCGTGTGAAAGCCGCCAGCCTCTGTTTCTTCATAAACCATAACTGTTCCTCGCTCTGCAAGACTCGGTTTTCCCTCTACATATACCGGCCTCTGAAATGCTCTCAAATACTAAACCACAACACAGAACCACGAGGCAGCCAACCCCGGCACGGGGGCCCTGCCTCCACCACTGACCCCTCGGAAGACGACCTGCCACTCCTTTCTCCACGGCCTCTCTCCCTGTGCTCATACACAGGAGCTCCCGGGGCTGGGGCGCTGACTACTGTGCTGCAGCTGACACCAGGTGCTTCTCGCTGGCCACACTGCAGGCCTCTGAGGACACAGACAGGTGCATCGACAGAAACACCATCCATGCCTGGGTTCTGGGAGGGAATCTGGTTCGGGTTTCAAGGCTCTTGCAGACCACGGTCAAACACCCTGCATGATGACTCAGAGGGCCGAGGTGCCCGTCCCCTTGCTGCCACAGCAGCCCAGCCTCAGTGGACTCACAATGCGCCACGTTTCCTGGAGCACCTGCTCTGTCCACCTCAGGTCACTGTCGACCACCAGACACCAGCCCTCCCACTGTGCCTCAAACAGCTGGACTCCACCTGCTCCTCTCGGATGTCACTCTGCCAGGGAAGGAGGGACTTCCTGAAACTGTTGGGAGGGGCACAGGCTCAGGGCCCGAGTGCACCGGCAGCAGCACAACAGGCATGGAGACTGCAGACCGAGGCCTGACGGGCGGAGTCAGGAGGGCCAAGTCACTTTGGCCTCACGGTGCAAGACCAGGCAGACGTCCACCACGGAGACGGAACGGCGCTGACGGGCTCTGTCTCTCACTCTGCATCCCGCCTCCCCTGCTCTGATGAGCACGTCCTGTCCATTCTTCAATTCTTACTTAGCATTAGTTTTTCAGCCTGAGATGATTTCTTGTTTGATCTAATCGCCTAGAATTCAGTGAGAAGATCCTAGGAAAAGTCCCCCTTCCATGGGGACTAGAAGACAGGAACCGTCAGGGGGCATAGCTGTGAGGACGACTGTGGTCATCAGGATGCCAAGACAGCGTCCACAAGTACCAGGAGTTCCATCAGAGTCCACGTAAGCTGTGCTGTGCAAACTGCTGGACCCCTCTCCCCAATCCAATCCCTAGGCCAACAGCAGTGCTCTGCACAGCCTCAGAGAGACGAGTGGCATGTCACTGCCCCGTCAGCACCACTGCCCACCCACGGGAGGACATCATGACTGCTCACCCATTGGTGGACATCACGATGGCTCCCACAACGACCCAACCACAGGCGGACGGCCCCCGTGACAGCCCACCTGTCAGGCGTACATCACAACGGCCCTCACGACTGCCCACCCATGGGCAGAGGGCCTGTCGCTCCCCCTCTTCGCGGAGGAACGACACAGGACCCTGCGCTGTTCTTTCGTCTGCTCGGCCCTCCCCGGGTTTGCTGCTGGTTCTTCCCGGGTTGGCTACCGACCCTTCCACCTCCGTGGAAGGGCGGTTCCCCCTGCCACTTTCCCCACTTCCGCGGGGGAGCGGCACACCGCCGGCCGGCTCTCTTGGGGGCTGCACAGGTGTTCTTCTTAGATGTTCCTTCAGGTAGATGTTCCTGGTGCATGTTGTCTCTCTCCTCCTTTATAGTCCTCTTCCACCAATCCCAACTCTGCTACCCACACACCGAGTACGCTGCTCTCCTCCAATCAGGAGCAGGTCCTGCTGTTTATTGGTTGAACTGGAGGCAGCTGTGTAGAAGCTGTTTCCTCCTCTCCCAGCGCCATATTGTGGGAGAGCAGATGCATAGAATAAGTCTTAATTCCAGTAACAGTCTAGTCCGAGTTGCTCCCCACAAGGGCCCTCAGGACTGCTCACCTGACAGGCAGATGGCCCCCTCGACAGCCCACCTGTCAGGCTTACAGCCCCCACAACGGCCCATCTGTCAGGCATACATCATGACGGCCCTCACGACTGCCCACCCACGGGCAAAGGGAGCAAACGACTGCTCACCTGACAGGCGGACAGCCCTCAACACTGCCCACCTGACAGATGGACGGCCCTCAACACTGCCCACCTGACGGGCGGACGGCCCTCACGACTTCCCACCTGATGGGCGGATGGCCCTCAACACTGCTTACCTGACAGGCGGACGGCCCTCAACACTGCCCACCTGACGGCCGGACAGACCTCAACACTGCCCACCTGAGGGGCGGACAGACCTCAACACTACCCACCTGATGGGCGGATGGCCCTCACGACTTCCCACCTGACGGGCGGACGGACCTCAACACTGCTCACCTGATGGGCGGACGGCCCTCAACACTGCCCACCTGATGGGCGGATGGCCCTCACGACTTCCCACCTGACAGGTGGACAGCCCTCAACACTGCCCACCTGACGGGTGGACGGCCCTCAACACTGCCCACCTGACGGGCGGACAGACCTCATGACTTCCCACCTGACAGGTGGACGGACCTCAACACTGCTCACCTGATGGGCGGACGGCCCTCAACACTACCCACCTGACGGGCGGACGGCCCTCACGACTTCCCACCTGACAGGTGGACGGACCTCAACACTGCTCACCTGATGGGCGGATGGACCTCAACACTGCCCACCTGACGGGCGGACAGACCTCATGACTTCCCACCTGACAGGTGGACGGACCTCAACACTGCTCACCTGATGGGCGGACGGCCCTCAACACTGCCCACCTGACGGGCGGACGGCCCTCAACACTGCCCACCTGATGGGCGGACAGACCTCAACACTGCTCACCTGACGGGTGGACGGCCCTCAACACTACCCACCTGACGGGCGGACGGCCCTCACGACTTCCCACCTGACAGGTGGACAGCCCTCAACACTGCCCACCGGACGGGTGGACGGCCCTCAACACTGCCCACCGGATGGGCGGACGGCCCTCAACACTGCCCACCTGACGGGCGGACAGACCTCATGACTTCCCACCTGACAGGTGGACGACCCTCAACACTGCTCACCTGATGGGCAGACGGCCCTCACAGAGTCTGTGCAAGTCTCAGCTACTTCTGAGTACA
Organism: Oryctolagus cuniculus; assembly: GCF_964237555.1. Classification (NCBI taxonomy): domain Eukaryota; kingdom Metazoa; phylum Chordata; class Mammalia; order Lagomorpha; family Leporidae; genus Oryctolagus; species Oryctolagus cuniculus. The sequence continues at coordinate 118,550,854 of NC_091439.1, forward strand.
GTTTAACCATCTGTACTCTAAGAATCTCTTTCTCTACCAGAATAAAACATTTAGATAAACAAGAGTTGTAACCAGAACAAGGTCTGAAGGTCAAGATAAATGTCTTCTTTCAAGTCTGTTATACTGTTGATATAGTTTACAATTTTTAAAAAAATAAACACAAGGCTGGCGTTGCAGGTCAATAGGCTATTCCTCTGCCTGCGATGCCGGCACACAGGGTTCTAGTCCCGGTCAGGGTGCCGGATTCTGTCCCAGTTGCTCCTCTTCCAGTCCAGCTCTCTGCTGTGGCCCGGGAGTGCAGTGGAGGATGGCCCAAGTGCTTGGGCCCTGCACCTGCATGGGAGACCAGGAGAAGCACCTGGCTCCTGGCTTTGGATCAGCAGGGTGCGCTGGCCGCAGTGCGCCAGCTTCAGTGGCCACTGGGGGGTGAACCAACGGAAAAAGAAGACCTTTCTCTCTGTCTCCCTCTCACTGTCCACTCTGCCTGTCAAAAAAAATCAACAAACATAAGAGCACTATGATACTACCTTAGAGTGGGTGTGCCCGTGACCCTGACTCCAGCCACCATGGGCCAGTGTGGAGCGTGGCGCTCAAGCTCCCACTTGGGACACTGTGTTCCAACTCGAGTGCCTGGATCTGAGCTGTGCCTCTGCTTCCGCTCCAGCTTCCTGAGAATGTGCACCCCGTAGGGCCCTGGACACCAGGTAGGAGACCTGGATAGACTTCATGGCTCCTGACTTCCACCTGGCCCAGCCCTGGCTGTCACAGCCATTTGGGGAGAGAGCCGGCAAATGCAAGACACACGTTTCTCACTTTGCCATAGCAGTCAAATATCATCTTGTACCACATATGGAGGCATTATATTGTACCCTGTAATTGTTATGTGTCCATAAAAATACACTCTGCTGACTGCACACAGGTATGCTAACTCTAATGTCTGTTAAAATCAGAACTGCTTTATATAGAGTGATGGCAAGGCTCATTATAGAAGGACACCTCTGTGGGGAGCAACCCGGACTGGACTGAGTTACTGGAATTAAGACTTATTCTATGCATCTGCTCTCCCACAATATGGCGCTGGGAGAGAAGAAAACAGCTTCTACACAGCTGCCTCCAGTTCAACCAATAAACTGTAGGACCTGCTCCTGATTGGAGGAGAGCAGCGTACTTGGCGTGTGGGCAGCCGAGTTAGGATTGGCGGAGGAGGACTATAAAGGAGGAGAGAGACGGCATGCACCAGGAACATCTAAGAGGAACATCTAAGGGGAACACCTGTGCAGCCCCCGAGAGAGCCGGCCAGTGGTGTGCCGCTCCCCTGCGGAAGTGGGGAATGTGGCAGGGGGAACCACCCTTCCACGGAGGTGGAAGGGACAGTAGCCAACCCGGGAAGAACCAGCAGCAAACCCGGGGAGGGCCGAGCAGACAAAAGAACAGCGCAGGGTCCTGTGTCGTTCCTCCACGAAGAGGGGGAGTGACAACCTCCCCCGTTCAGAGTGGACATGAGGGCCCTGGCCCATCTGACACCAGGGGATATTTTCACACAGTGGACATGAGGGCCCTGGCCCACCTGACACCAGGGGACATTTTCCACAGTAGATGTGAGGGTCCTGGTTCACCTGACACCAGGGGACATTTTCCATAGTGGATGTGAGGGCCCTGGCCCACCTGACACCAGGGGACGTTTTCCCACAGTGGACGTGAGGACCCTGGCCCATATTTCGAAGCGTGAGTCATTAGGGCCCAGACACTCCCAACCCTTTGCAGTTGGTGCTAACTGGAACATGGTTAAGGGCTGGTGACCTGTTTCTCTCAGGAAGAGGACACAGCCTCCAGTGCAGTCTGCAGCTCTGCAGGCCTGCAGCCAGCTTCCTACCCCACACATATGTCTCATGGGGGCATTCACACCCCACATGTGTGTCTCAAGGGGGCATTTATACCCACACATGTCTCATGGGGGTGTTTATACCAACACACGCACATCAGTGGGGCATTCATACCAACTCACATTCATACCCAACATGTGTGTGCGTCATGGGGCATTCATACCAACACATGCGTGTCCCATGGGGGCATTCATACCTCACATGTGTGTCTCATGAGGGGCATTTCTTTCTCCATTAGCACCCTAAGCCTTGGTGAGCAACAGTTCTCCCGTCATTTGCCTTAGTGATGAGGTAAATTAAACCATTACTCATAAAAATGGAAACAACTTTTTTGTCAATGAGGATGTATTCGGGTAAACTTCCTGTTTAAGTATCAGAGGAATGCACAGGGACGAGAGACCTCCCCGAGGATGCAGGGGAGAGGTGACCTCCCCGAGGACACGCAGGGAGAGTGACCTCCCCGAGGACGCGCAGGGAGAGTGACCTCCCCGAGGACACGCAGGGAGAGTGACCTCCCCAAGGATGCACAGGGACGAGAGACCTCCCCAAGGATGCAGGGGAGAGGTGACCTCCCCGAGGACACACAGAGAGAGTGACCTCCCCGAGGACACACAGGGAGAGTGACCTCCCCGAGGACACACAGGGAGAGTGACCTCCCCAAGGACACACAGGGAGAGTGACCTCCCCAAGGACACACAGGGAGAGTGACCTCCCCGAGGATGCAGGGGAGAGGTGACCTCCCCGAGGACACAGGGAGAGTGACCTCCCCAAGGACGCACAGGGAGAGGTGACCTCCCCGAGGACATGCAGACACTCTTACTTAGGGTAACTTTTGCCACCACGTGACAGAAGGCCGAGGGAAGCCACACCCATGAGAACACACCCAGCCCTATTCCATTCCACTAGGCTGGCCATGCAGGAAGCACAAGGTAGGCTTGTAGGCTCCAAGTTCCTGGGTCTTCTCTCGTTGCCAACACAAGCTCCCCGGCACCACGGCTAAGGCTGCGGAGAAAGGGTGCCCTGGGTGGGGCAGTGCCACTTCTGCCAAGCCCCAGGCCCTGCATGCCTCGCCCCTGTCACACCCAGCATCACCTCCCCACACAAACCCGGAGTTCCACACGCACACGTGAAGGGCTCAACACTGGCCACTCAGGGAGCCCAGCAGCCCAGCTCTCCTTCCTCACAGACAGCTCCTTTCCTTTCCGCCACTGAGAGATACAGAACAAGTTCATAAAAAACGAGGAAACACCACTTTCTAGTCCAGCAACCCTGACCCCATAAATAGCACCGTTAGTGTGAGCCCAGTAGCATCTGGTCATACACAAGTCTCACCACCGTCTCTCGCGCCCACAGGCCTGCAGCTCTCACCGCCGTCCACCCTGGCCCAACACTCAGGCTCTCTCCACACCTGCTGGGGGCTCCATCCCCTCACCCCAGGCATAAGGACGTCATGAGGGAGCCCACTGCACTCCCGGAACCCAGGGCCTCCCTCCTCGCCCCTCTGCCTTGCCTGGCTCCTTGGGCTGCAAGAAGGCCCCTCCCTCCCCTCCAGGTGACTGACATGGGGCAGGCACTCCCACAGCCTTCAGAAACCACAGCCAGGAACATCCCAGGCCCGATGCTGCGTCTGCCCTGCCTGTGTCCCCTGAGCAACAGGGAAGGCAGGGACTGCTTGACAAAATGATTTGGGACTCACGCTGCACCCATTCTGCTCACAGAAAATAAGAAGACAGGACAAAGGAGTAGCAAAGCCATTCAAACAGTGTGACCAGCACCAGGGACAGGAGCGAGCCGCGCACCAGGGCGCCCTGACCATCTTGACTGACCTCGCCTGAGTCACCGCCACTCCTGTGATGTTTGCTGTCTGTGAACACATACATCAGATGTGCAAGTGTAATGTGTGTGTACATGTTTGTGCTTGTGTCTACTACATGTATATATGCATGCCTGGGGGGGCACTTGCATGTGTGCCCTGTGCATTTCTGTGTGCATGTGCAGGTGTGCACACACATGTGCCTTGTTTGTTCATGTGTCTGCATGTGCATACCTGAGTGTAGTGCATTCTCATGTGTGTGCCTGTGACGTATGCATGTGTGCATATATTGCACACATCTGTGTACATACGTGTGACTTGTATGCATATCTGTGTGTATGTCTGTATGCGTGGTGCAAGTGCATATGTGTGTCTGTAAAAGAAAGATTAAATACATGAATCTAAACAGCTTTCAGGAGGGAGTGCTTACTGCCAGTTCTGGCCGGGGCCCCTGCTTGCCTCAGGCCATCTGTGGACTGGGCCTGTGGGGGCCGTGGCCCTGCACTGACTTCAGAGGCAGGGGACAACCTGCTTCTCAGGACAGAGAGGACACCATGTAGCCCCCAGCCGCTCTCACAAGCAGTGGTCTCAGAGCCTCCTGCAGACAAGCAGCGCTTGCTGTCAGCACCGCGGGTGTGCCAATTAATCACGAGCTTCCTGGGACACCGCAGACGTGTCTCCTCGGACCGCAGCCAGGCCCTCAGGCAGTGCTGTTGCCACATGGGCAGGAGGTACCCACAGCACATTTCCTCTGCGCAGGAGGTGAGTAAGCCAGCAAGTACGCGGCCCCCAAGGCTCACGGCACACACAGGACAAAGGACATGAGCCCGGGCTGGTCACGGTCTCCCACACAGCTGCCACCCAACGTTTCACAGACAAGCACGTGACAGAAGGTGACGAGAATCTCCCAAGGTCACCAGTGCACAGCCAAGGCCAGGACTCAGTGCAAGCAGTGCCCGTGTGCTCACAGCACGTGTGGCTGCTGGAACCCCTGGGTGACTCGTAACAGTGATCAACTTTATGGTATCTCGAATCTTGGGTCCATGTCTTCTGAGCATTCTGGAAGGTCACATAGCGCGTGTGTGAGTGCCCTTCTCCACAGGCCGTGTGACTGCTGCACACTTCCTGTCAGGGACAGGGACCGCACGTAGAACATGGAGACTCAGACATGGCTGCAGGGGACACGCGCTGCTTTTTAAAAATAATGGGACGGCATATGGCTTTGGATAAAACAACTGATAGTATTTGCTGTCAGTGATGGGATTCAAGATTTCAAAGCCAAAAACAACTCACAGTTTGGAAGATGTGTGTGCATTACCATGAGCATGACAGCTTTGAAAGCTTGAAGGTTTTTCTGGTAGAACTGGGGTGATGTTTTACACACTGCAGAACGGGCTGTGCTCACATTTTGACAAAGTTTGTGCTTCCCAGTGAACCAGTAATTCCCAAGTGACCATTGAAAAATGCGACAAAATCAGACATGAGTAAAATAACTTTTCTAAGTACAAGATAAACCAATAATTTTTATAATTAATTGATTTATTAATTCGCACAGCAGAGTGAGAGAGAGAGAGAGAGAGAGAGAGAGAGAGAGAGAGGTATTCCATCTGCTGGTTCATTCTCCAAATGGCTGCGACAGCTGATGCTCATCTAGGCTGAAGCCAGGAGCCTGGAACTCCATCCAGGTCTCCCACAAGGGTGGCCAGGGCCCAGGTACTCAGGGCATCACCTGCTGATTCCCAGGTGCACTGGCAGGGAGCTGGATTGGAAGCTGAGTAGCCAAGAGTTGAACTTGTCTCAAACATGGGATGCCAGCAATGCAAGAGGCAGCTTAACTCAGTGCGTCACAATAGCTGCTCCAGACCAGCAGATTTCAATGCAAAAAAGGTCACAGTGCAGGGGAAGGTCAGGTCACAGGTCACAGGAAAGGTCAGGTCACAGTGCAGGGGAAGGTCAGGTCACAGGTCACAGTGCAGAGGAAGGTCAGACCACAAGTGAGAGTGCAGGGGAGAGGTCAGGTCACAGGTCACGGGAAAGGTCAGGCCATAGGTCACAGTGCAGGGGGAAGGTCAGGCCACAGGTCACAGTGTAGGGGAAGGTCAGGTCACAGGTCACAGTACAGGGGAAGGTCAGGTCACAGTACAGGGGAAGGTCAGACCACAACTGAGAGTGCAGGGGAGAGGTCAGGTCACAGGTCACAGGAAAGGTCAGGCCATAGGCCACAGTGCAGGGGAAAGGTCAGGCCACAGGTCACAGTGCAGGGGAAGGTCAGGTCACAGGTCACAGTGCAGGGGAAGGTCAGACCACATGTGAGTGCAGGGGAGAGGTCAGGTCACAAGTGGCATGTGGGGTCACCTCTCACAGCTGCCTCCTGCCCTGCAGGACACAGGTAGGGCCCCATCCCTAAATGCTGCTGTGAGTAGCAGGACATGCTCAGTACACTGCATCTGTTCATACAAGTTACCTAAATGATCTGCAGGTTAAGGAAAGTGTTCCTCTTCAGTTCTCTATGTCCCTGTCTAAGCTTATCGTGTTCAACAAATCAGATAGAACCAGTGAATCCCTTTCCCACTGAGAAGCTGCAGCACAGCCTGTGGCTGAGCCCAGCACCAAACCACAGCGTGAGGGATGCTGCAGCCCCCACAGCCTTCCTCACAGCCCCTGGACGCCACAGCCATGGCACACCAGGAATACTGGAGGCCCTGATCTGCCCGGCTATCTTCTCTTTGTGCCGTGCTTCGGCAATGTCACCAGAAGCAGCTGGCCCAGGTGAGCACCTCCCTGTAGCAGAAAACTGACACTGCTGCAACTCATGAGCCATGGGGTTCTGGCAGGCGGGAGGCTCACAGAGCCCTGTGTGCATTCAGACCAGCAGTGACCACCCCCAGGCCAGGACATCCTTCCCTCCGTGTAGCTCTGTGTGCTGTGACTGACAGGCAGCCATCTGTCCACGCTGCTGCAGGCACCTGAGAGTCACTTAGGACAACAGAGTCCTTTCTCTGGAAAGGAGGGTGGAGGACAGAGCCACTGTTGGGAAGAGAGAACTAGTTCTCTGACATAGAGAACTAAAGTAAGAAGATGAAACAATGACAAAACAGAACAGCTTCAGAAAACCCAGGCTGTGGGCATGTACCTGAGCGTGGAGGTACACCGTATGTGTGAGCAGGTGTGTACATCTGTGTGTCTGAATTTGGGTGGCTCTATACATGTGTATGAGCACAAAGCTGGTGTGTACTTGTATGTGTCTGAGTATGGGGGGCTCTGCACATGTGTGTGAGCACAGAGCAGGTGTGTACATGTGTGTGCCTAGGTGTGGGGTCTCTGCATGTGTGTGTGAGCACACAGCAGGTGTGTACATGTGTGTGCCTAGGTGTGGGGTCTCTGCATGTGTGTGTGAGCACACAGCAGGTGTGTACATGTGTGTGCCTAGGTGTGGGGTCTCTGCAGGTGTGTGAGCACTTAGCAGGTGTGTACATGTGTGTGCCTAGGTGTGGGGTCTCTGCAGGTGAGTGTGAGCACAGAGCAGGTGTGTACATGTGTGTGCCTAGGTGTGGGGTCTCTGCATGTGTGTGTGAGCACACAGCAGGTGTGTACATGTGTGTGCCTAGGCGTGGGGTCTCTGCAGGTGTGTGTGAGCACAGAGCAGGTGCGTACATGTGTGTGCCTAGGTGTGGGGTCTCTGCATGTGTGTGTGAGCACAGAGCAGGTGTGTACATGTGTGTGCCTAGGTGTGGGGTCTCTGCAGGTGTGTGTGTGCACACAGCAGGTGTGTACATGTGTGTGCCTAGGTGTGGGGTCTCTGCATGTGTGTGTGAGCACAGAGCAGGTGTGTACATGTGTGTGCCTAGGTGTGGGGTCTCTGCAGGTGAGTGTGAGCACTTAGCAGGTGTGTACATGTGTGTGCCTAGGAGTGGGGTCTCTGCATGTGTGTGTAAGCACAGAGCAGGTGCGTACATGTGTGTGCCTAGGTGTGGGGTCTCTGCAGGTGTGTGTGAGCACACAGCAGGTGCGTACATGTGTGTGCCTAGGTGTGGGGTCTCTGCATGTGTGTGTGAGCACAGAGCTGGTGTGTACATGTGTGCACCTGAATTTGGGGAGCTCTGAATATCTGTGAGCACCCAGCAGGTATATAAATGTATGTGCCTGAGTATGGGGGATCTCTGCATGTGTGGGTCCATGGATACTGTGGTGCACCGTACATGTCTGTGCACCAATCAGGTGCATATGTATGTGCATGAGTAAGAGGAGTACTGCACATGTGTGAGCACAGAGCAGTTGCCTATATGTGTGTGAGCACGGGGTGCAGACAGACAAGGGCAGGGGAAGAAACAGGGGAGGACATGGGAGGGCCTATAGAAAGCAGAGAAGGTTCTTGCTAGTCTGCCCAACAAGGAACTCCTAGCGACCTGCACTGCACCCCACAGGCTGACACACGGCAGGCTCTCGGCAGACAGGGTCCTCAGGCTCTGTACACATGGACACCTCGGCTGCCCCAGAGGCTGGGTGAGAAAGACAGGGATGGGGCAGGGTCTCAGCCCGCAGGATCAGGGAGATCCAAGGATCAGGGCACACAGAGCGCCACGTGGGCACACGAGGCAGCACCTGTCAGTCTCCCAGGGGGGTTGGAAACTCTCTCCCAGGGTCAAGCACATGAAACTGAGCAACTGAGCAACGTCAGCAGCCCGGGCACCTGAGAGGGAGGAGCTGATGGCCAGCAGCCTACGCCTCGACCTTGAGGCACTGCCTGTGCACACCATAAACTCAGCAGAGAATGGAAACAAAATCAGGAAGTCTTGCTCTCGGGGCTGAAGCTGAGATCCTCACTCAGCTCAGCACTGGCGGCCTCACTGTAGCTCCTGAGACTGGAGAGAAAGGGGAGGAGGTGCTGGGAGTCTGGCACATCAAGGCACAAGGAAGGTGCCAGGCAGGGTCCGGCAGGGACGGCTCTACCCCTTGGAGTGCGGGAAGGGTTGGCTCCCACCCAAAGGACCACCAGGAAGGGCAAGCAGCAGGCACACGTGTTTGCGTCCTGATGAGGCAAACTTCCCAGCACAGCCAGGCACCAGCCCAGAGCAGTCGCCGCTTTACAGGCACACAGCTGTGCCTCTGGCATGAGCTCCAGGGCATTTGCTCCCAGGGTCCCTGTGCCTCCAGGCCTGGCACTCAATACTCGCAGACCCAGAGCCTAACAGCGAGACTCAGGCCAGCTCCCAGGGCTCATGACCAGAACGTTTCCTCTAACACGAACGTTTTCAGCCTAATCAACACGTAATGTTCACAGATACCTTAATCCAAGTGTGCTATGGCCGACCCGATGAAACCCCCGGATTCCCAGGCTCTGGCGAGCATCGCCAGCAGATCCGCTGCCACCAGGTGTTGCTGTGGGAACTGAGCTGTCCTGTGTTACTCCGTGGGGAGAAGCCCCGGAAGCTGGCTCCTGGGTCCCCCATACCCACCCCATGTACCACCTTCCTCTACAGAGGGTCCCTCTAGCAAACCAGCAGCCTGTGGCCGGCCTCGGGGACCCCGACGCCCTCAGGGTCAGCAGTGAGATCTGACAGCACCCGCTGGCTCCCAGACTCAGAACTGCTTGTACAAGTCAAGGAGAAGCACTGGATGTACCTCCGACCTCCACCGGCCTGGCTGGGAGGACAGAGCGCGGAGCTGGCACCTGTGTGAGGGGGAAAATCATCATGAAATTCCAAGATGCGGGATCCCGGCCCAGGAAAGCTGGCTCGCAGATGTCCCAGCTGCTGTGAGCGGAAGAGGCAGAGCCGGAGATGCCTGCAGTTCCCGTCTGCCCGGGCGACCCTTACGCTGCTGGGAGCATAAGAGTTGTTCCTTTGTGCTCCCAGCGGGGTGGAGAGGATGGGCCTCACCACAGGGTGGAGCGAAGAGCCCCAACAACACTGTGTGGCCCACAGGCTCCTGCCGGACCTTCCACAGCCAGCCGTGGTGCTGCCTCACCAGCCTGAAGTCCACACCGGAAGCACAGGGGACCTGCACTGGGAGCGGTGCTGGAAGATGAGCTCTGTGGCCATGCAGTCAGAACTCGCTGACAGACATGGGTGAAGTGCTACAGGCCTGCAGTGCCACACTCCAGGGGGACAGCTCCAGTGCACAGAAGCCACTCCAGGAAGCCAGCCCGTGGGGACGGTGCCCTGCCGGCCGCCTCTGGTGGCAGGTGGGGGTTTCCCATCAGTGCTTTGTCACCAAAGAGCTACAAGAACTAGGACCCCACTTGACGTGCACATCTCTGAGTGGGTAGCACGGTGCCCAAGACAGCAAAGCCGTGCACACTGCTCAGCCGTAGCTGTCCAGCCCCCAACACGTCACCTTCTCCAAAGTCCCTGACCTCGCTGCCTGATGAACCCATGGCCCCCAGTCCCAACACCAGCTGCCACCCCACTCAACGCACACGATCTTCACCCAGGACCGTGCTGAGCTACATGCCACAGATGCTGGCCACACATCTGGGTCACACATGATGTCCCCAGGGCCCAGGCCATCCACGCTGTGCTGTGAACCGCTGTGCATCTCCCATACGGACTGAGTGCTGCTGTGGTTCCTGCAAAACCTGCAGCTGGGGACTGTGGGGCTCTGCGCCTCCTGACACAGCAGCCACCCAGCTGCTTCAATGCACCCCACTTGGGCTGACCTGCGGGCTCTGCTGTCCGCTAACATGGCTTAACACAGACACCACCCCCACAGCTGACACACTAAATACACAGACACCACCCCCACAGCTGACACGGCTGCACAGAGACAATACCCCCCCCCAAGCTGACACGGCTGCACACAAGACACCCCCACAGCTGACATGGCTGTACACAGTCACCACCACCAGAGCACTAAATACACACAGACACCACCACCACAGCTGACACACTAAATACACACAGATACCACCACCCCCACAGCTGACACACTAAATACACAGATACCACCCCCACAGCTGACACACTAAATACACACAGACACCACCCCCACAGCTGACACACTAAATACACAGATACCACCACCCCCACAGCTGACACACTAAATACACACAGACACCACCCCCACAGCTGACACACTAAATACACACAGACACCACCCCCACAGCTGACACACTAAATACACACAGACACCACCCCCACAGCTGACACACTAAATACACAGATACCACCCCCACAGCTGACACACTAAATACACAGATACCACCCCCACAGCTGACACACTAAATACACACAGACACCACCCCCACAGCTGACACACTAAATACACACAGACACCACCCCCACAGCTGACACACTAAATACACACAGACACCACCCCCACAGCTGACACACTAAATACACAGATACCACCACCCCCACAGCTGACACACTAAATACACAGACACCACCCCCACAGCTGACACACTAAATACACAGATACCACCCCCACAGCTGACACACTAAATACACAGATACCACCACCACAGCTGACACACTAAATACACAGACACCACCCCCACAGCTGACACACTAAATACACAGATACCACCACCCCCACAGCTGACACACTAAATACACAGATACCACCACCACAGCTGACACACTAAATACACACAGACACCACCCCCACAGCTGACACACTAAATACACACAGACACCACCACCACAGCTGACACACTAAATACACACAGACACCACCCCCACAGCTACACACTAAATACACACAGACACCACACCCACAGCTGACACACTAAATACACAGATACCACCCCCACAGCTGACACACTAAATACACACAGACACCACCACCACAGCTGACATACTAAATACACAGATACCACCCCCACAGCTGACACACTAAATACACACAGACACCACCCCCACAGCTGACACACTAAATACACAGATACCACCCCCACAGCTGACACACTAAATACACACAGACACCACCACCACAGCTGACACACTAAATACACACAGACACCACCCCCACAGCTGACACACTAAATACACACAGACACCACCCCCACAGCTGACACACTAAATACACAGATACCACCACCCCCACAGCTGACACACTAAATACACACAGACACCACCCCCACAGCTACACACTAAATACACACAGACACCACCCCCACAGCTGACACACTAAATACACACAGACACCACCCCCACAGCTGACACACTAAATACACAGATACCACCACCCCCACAGCTGACACACTAAATACACACAGACACCACCCCCACAGCTGACACAAAAATACACACAGACACCACCCCCACAGCTGACACACTAAATACACAGATACCACCACCCCCACAGCTGACACACTAAATACACAGATACCACCACCCCCACAGCTGACACACTAAATACACAGATACCACCCCCACAGCTGACACACTAAATACACACAGATACCACCACCCCCACAGCTGACACACTAAATACACAGATACCACCCCCACAGCTGACACACTAAATACACAGATACCACCCCCACAGCTGACACACTAAATACACACAGACACCACCACCACAGCTGACACACTAAATACACAGACACCACCCCCACAGCTGACACACTAAATACACACAGACACCACCACCACAGCTGACACACTAAATACACACAGACACCACCACCACAGCTGACACACTAAATACACAGATACCACCCCCACAGCTGACACACTAAATACACACAGACACCACCCCCACAGCTGACACACTAAATACACACAGACACCACCCCCACAGCTGACACACTAAATACACAGATACCACCCCCACAGCTGACACACTAAATACACACAGACACCACCACCCCCACAGCTGACACACTAAATACACAGATACCACCCCCGCAGCTGACACACTAAATACACACAGACACCACCCCCACAGCTTTCACACTAAATACACACAGACACCACCCCCACAGCTGACACACTAAATACACAGATACCACCACCCCCACAGCTGACACACTAAATACACAGATACCACCACCCCCACAGCTGACACAATAAATACACAGATACCACCCCCACAGCTGACACACTAAATACACACAGACACCACCCCCACAGCTGACACACTAAATACACAGATACCACCCCCACAGCTGACACACTAAATACACACAGACACCACCCCCACAGCTGACACACTAAATACACAGACACCACCCCCACCGCTGACACACTAAATACACACAGACACCACCACCACAGCTGACACACTAAATACACACAGACACCACCCCCACAGCTGACACACTAAATACACAGATACCACCACCACAGCTGACACACTAAATACACAGATACCACCCCCACAGCTGACACACTAAATACACAGATACCACCCCCACAGCTGACACACTAAATACACACAGACACCACCCCCACAGCTGACACACACTAAATACACCACCCCCACAGCTGACACACTAAATACACACAGACACCACCCCCACAGCTGACACACTAAATACACACAGACACCACCCCCACAGCTGACACACTAAATACATACAGACACCACCCCCACAGCTGACACACTAAATACACACAGACACCACCCCCACAGCTGACACACTAAATACACACAGACACCACCACCACAGCTGACATGGCTGCACACACAGACACCACCCCCACAGCTGACACACTAAATACACACAGACACCACCACCACAGCTGACACACTAAATACACAGATACCACCCCCACAGCTGACACACTAAATACACAGACACCACCACCACAGCTGACACACTAAATACACACAGACACCACCCCCACAGCTGACACAATAAATACACACAGACACCACCCCCACAGCTGACACACTAAATACACACAGACACCACCCCCACAGCTGACACACTAAATACACAGATACCACCACCCCCACAGCTGACACACTAAATACACAGATACCACCACCCCCACAGCTGACACACTAAGTACACAGATACCACCAGCCCCACAGCTGACACACTAAATACACAGATACCACCACCCCCACAGCTGACACACTAAATACACAGATACCACCACCCCCACAGCTGACACACTAAATACACAGACACCACCCCCACAGCTGACACACTAAATACACACAGACACCACCCCCACAGCTGACACACTAAAAACACAGATACCACCACCACAGCTGACACACTAAATACACACAGACACCACCCCCACAGCTGACACACTAAATACACACAGACACCACCCCCACAGCTGACACACTAAATACACACAGACACCACCCCCACAGCTGACACACTAAATACACAGATACCACCCCCACAGCTGACACACTAAATACACACAGACACCACCCCCACAGCTGACACACTAAATACACAGATACCACCCCCACAGCTGACACACTAAATACACACAGACACCACCCCCACAGCTGACACACTAAATACACAGATACCACCACCACAGCTGACACACTAAATACACACAGACACCACCCCCACAGCTGACACACTAAATACACAGACACCACCCCCACAGCTGACACACTAAATACACAGATACCACCACCCCCACAGCTGACACACTAAATACACAGACACCACCCCCACAGCTGACACACTAAATACACACAGACACCACCCCCACAGCTGACACACTAAATACACACAGACACCACCACCACAGCTGACACACTAAATACACAGACACCACCCCCACAGCTGACACACTAAATACACACAGACACCACCCCCACAGCTGACACACTAAATACACACAGACACCACCCCCACAGCTGACACACTAAATACACAGATACCACCCCCACAGCTGACACACTAAATACACACAGACACCACCCCCACAGCTGACACACTAAATACACAGATACCACCACCACAGCTGACACACTAAATACACACAGACACCACCCCCACAGCTGACACACTAAATACACAGACACCACCCCCACAGCTGACACACTAAATACACAGATACCACCCCCACAGCTGACACACTAAATACACAGATACCACCACCCCCACAGCTGACACACTAAATACACAGATACCACCCCCACAGCTGACACACTAAATACACAGATACCACCCCCACAGCTGACACACTAAATACACACAGACACCACCACCACAGCTGACACACTAAATACACAGACACCACCCCCACAGCTGACACACTAAATACACACAGACACCACCACCACAGCTGACACACTAAATACACAGACACCACCCCCACAGCTGACACACTAAATACACACAGACACCACCCCCACAGCTGACACACTAAATACACACAGACACCACCACCACAGCTGACACACTAAATACACAGATACCACCCCCACAGCTGACACACTAAATACACACAGACACCACCACCCCCACAGCTGACACACTAAATACACAGATACCACCCCCGCAGCTGACACACTAAATACACACAGACACCACCCCCACAGCTTTCACACTAAATACACACAGACACCACCCCCACAGCTGACACACTAAATACACAGATACCACCACCCCCACAGCTGACACACTAAATACACAGATACCACCACCCCCACAGCTGACACAATAAATACACAGATACCACCCCCACAGCTGACACACTAAATACACACAGACACCACCCCCACAGCTGACACACTAAATACACAGATACCACCCCCACAGCTGACACACTAAATACACACAGACACCACCCCCACAGCTGACACACTAAATACACAGACACCACCCCCACAGCTGACACACTAAATACACAGACACCACCACCACAGCTGACACACTAAATACACACAGACACCACCCCCACAGCTGACACACTAAATACAGAGATACCAGCCCCACAGCTGACACACTAAATACACACAGACACCACCCCCACAGCTGACACACTAAATACACAGACACCACCCCCACAGCTGACACACTAAATACACAGACACCACCCCCACCGCTGACACACTAAATACACACAGACACCACCCCCACAGCTGACACACTAAATACACACAGACACCACCCCCACAGCTGACACACTAAATACACAGATACCACCACCACAGCTGACACACTAAATACACAGATACCACCCCCACAGCTGACACACTAAATACACAGATACCACCCCCACAGCTGACACACTAAATACACACAGACACCACCCCCACAGCTGACACACACTAAATACACCACCCCCACAGCTGACACACTAAATACACACAGACACCACCCCCACAGCTGACACACTAAATACACACAGACACCACCACCACAGCTGACACACTAAATACATACAGACACCACCCCCACAGCTGACACACTAAATACACACAGACACCACCCCCACAGCTGACACACTAAATACACACAGACACCACCACCACAGCTGACATGGCTGCACACACAGACACCACCCCCACAGCTGACACACTAAATACACACAGACACCACCACCACAGCTGACACACTAAATACACAGATACCACCCCCACAGCTGACACACTAAATACACAGACACCACCACCACAGCTGACACACTAAATACACACAGACACCACCCCCACAGCTGACACAATAAATACACACAGACACCACCCCCACAGCTGACACACTAAATACACACAGACACCACCCCCACAGCTGACACACTAAATACACAGATACCACCACCCCCACAGCTGACACACTAAATACACAGATACCACCACCCCCACAGCTGACACACTAAATACACAGATACCACCAGCCCCACAGCTGACACACTAAATACACAGATACCACCACCCCCACAGCTGACACACTAAATACACAGATACCACCACCCCCACAGCTGACACACTAAATACACAGACACCACCCCCACAGCTGACACACTAAATACACACAGACACCACCCCCACAGCTGACACACTAAAAACACAGATACCACCACCACAGCTGACACACTAAATACACACAGACACCACCCCCACAGCTGACACACTAAATACACACAGACACCACCACCACAGCTGACACACTAAATACACACAGACACCACCCCCACAGCTGACACACTAAATACACACAGACACCACCCCCACAGCTGACACACTAAATACACACAGACACCACCCCCACAGCTGACACACTAAATACACAGATACCACCCCCACAGCTGACACACTAAATACACACAGACACCACCCCCACAGCTGACACACTAAATACACAGATACCACCACCACAGCTGACACACTAAATACACACAGACACCACCCCCACAGCTGACACACTAAATACACAGACACCACCCCCACAGCTGACACACTAAATACACAGATACCACCCCCACAGCTGACACACTAAATACACAGATACCACCACCCCCACAGCTGACACACTAAATACACAGACACCACCCCCACAGCTGACACACTAAATACACAGATACCACCCCCACAGCTGACACACTAAATACACACAGACACCACCCCCACAGCTGACACACTAAATACACAGATACCACCCCCACAGCTGACACACTAAATACACAGATACCACCCCCACAGCTGACACACTAAATACACACAGACACCACCACCACAGCTGACACACTAAATACACAGACACCACCCCCACAGCTGACACACTAAATACACACAGACACCACCACCACAGCTGACACACTAAATACACACAGACACCACCACCACAGCTGACACACTAAATACACAGATACCACCCCCACAGCTGACACACTAAATACACACAGACACCACCCCCACAGCTGACACACTAAATACACACAGACACCACCACCACAGCTGACACACTAAATACACAGATACCACCCCCACAGCTGACACACTAAATACACACAGACACCACCACCCCCACAGCTGACACACTAAATACACAGATACCACCCCCGCAGCTGACACACTAAATACACACAGACACCACCCCCACAGCTTTCACAATAAATACACACAGACACCACCCCCACAGCTGACACACTAAATACACAGATACCACCACCCCCACAGCTGACACACTAAATACACAGATACCACCACCCCCACAGCTGACACAATAAATACACAGATACCACCCCCACAGCTGACACACTAAATACACACAGACACCACCCCCATAGCTGACACACTAAATACACAGATACCACCCCCACAGCTGACACACTAAATACACACAGACACCACCACCACAGCTGACACACTAAATACACAGACACCACCCCCACAGCTGACACACTAAATACACAGACACCACCACCACAGCTGACACACTAAATACACACAGACACCACCCCCACAGCTGACACACTAAATACACAGATACCAGCCCCACAGCTGACACACTAAATACACACAGACACCACCCCCAAAGCTGACACACTAAATACACAGACACCACCCCCACAGCTGACACACTAAATACACAGATACCACCCCCACCGCTGACACACTAAATACACAGAGACACCACCACCACAGCTGACACACTAAATACACACAGACACCACCCCCACAGCTGACACACTAAATACACAGATACCACCACCACAGCTGACACACTAAATACACAGATACCACCCCCACAGCTGACACACTAAATACACACAGACACCACCACCACAGCTGACACACTAAATACACAGACACCACCCCCACAGCTGACACACTAAATACACAGACACCACCACCACAGCTGACACACTAAATACACACAGACACCACCCCCACAGCTGACACACTAAATACACACAGACACCACCCCCACAGCTGACACACTAAATACACACAGACACCACCCCCACAGCTGACACACTAAATACACAGATACCACCACCACAGCTGACACACTAAATACACAGATACCACCCCCACAGCTGACACAGTAAATACACAGATACCACCCCCACAGCTGACACACTAAATACACACAGACACCACCCCCACAGCTGACACACACTAAATACACCACCCCCACAGCTGACACACTAAATACACACAGACACCACCCCCACAGCTGACACACTAAATACACAGATACCACCACCCCCACAGCTGACACACTAAATACACAGATACCACCACCCCCACAGCTGACACAATAAATACACAGATACCACCCCCACAGCTGACACACTAAATACACACAGACACCACCACCACAGCTGACATGGCTGCACACACAGACACCACCCCCACAGCTGACACACTAAATACACACAGACACCACCACCACAGCTGACACACTAAATACACAGATACCACCCCCACAGCTGACACACTAAATACACAGACACCACCACCACAGCTGACACACTAAATACACACAGACACCACCCCCACAGCTGACACACTAAATACACAGATACCACCACCCCCACAGCTGACACACTAAATACACAGATACCACCACCCCCACAGCTGACACACTAAATACACAGATACCACCACCCCCACAGCTGACACACTAAGTACACAGATACCACCAGCCCCACAGCTGACACACTAAATACACAGATACCACCACCCCCACAGCTGACACACTAAATACACAGATACCACCACCCCCACAGCTGACACACTAAATACACAGACACCACCCCCACAGCTGACACACTAAATACACACAGACACCACCCCCACAGCTGACACACTAAAAACACAGATACCACCACCACAGCTGACACACTAAATACACACAGACACCACCCCCACAGCTGACACACTAAATACACACAGACACCACCACCACAGCTGACACACTAAATACACACAGACACCACCCCCACAGCTGACACACTAAATACACACAGACACCACCCCCACAGCTGACACACTAAATACACACAGACACCACCCCCACAGCTGACACACTAAATACACAGATACCACCCCCACAGCTGACACACTAAATACACACAGACACCACCCCCACAGCTGACACACTAAATACACAGATACCACCACCACAGCTGACACACTAAATACACACAGACACCACCCCCACAGCTGACACACTAAATACACAGACACCACCCCCACAGCTGACACACTAAATACACAGATACCACCCCCACAGCTGACACACTAAATACACAGATACCACCACCCCCACAGCTGACACACTAAATACACAGATACCACCCCCACAGCTGACACACTAAATACACAGATACCACCCCCACAGCTGACACACTAAATACACACAGACACCACCACCACAGCTGACACACTAAATACACAGACACCACCCCCACAGCTGACACACTAAATACACACAGACACCACCACCACAGCTGACACACTAAATACACAGACACCACCCCCACAGCTGACACACTAAATACACACAGACACCACCACCACAGCTGACACACTAAATACACACAGACACCACCACCACAGCTGACACACTAAATACACAGATACCACCCCCACAGCTGACACACTAAATACACACAGACACCACCACCACAGCTGACACACTAAATACACACAGATACCACCACCCCCACAGCTGACACACTAAATACACAGATACCACCCCCACAGCTGACACACTAAATACACACAGACACCACCACCCCCACAGCTGACACACTAAATACACAGATACCACCCCCGCAGCTGACACACTAAATACACACAGACACCACCCCCACAGCTTTCACACTAAATACACACAGACACCACCCCCACAGCTGACACACTAAATACACAGATACCACCACCCCCACAGCTGACACACTAAATACACAGATACCACCACCCCCACAGCTGACACAATAAATACACAGATACCACCCCCACAGCTGACACACTAAATACACACAGACACCACCCCCACAGCTGACACACTAAATACACAGATACCACCCCCACAGCTGACACACTAAATACACACAGACACCACCCCCACAGCTGACACACTAAATACACAGACACCACCCCCACAGCTGACACACTAAATACACAGACACCACCACCACAGCTGACACACTAAATACACACAGACACCACCCCCACAGCTGACACACTAAATACACAGATACCAGCCCCACAGCTGACACACTAAATACACACAGACACCACCCCCACAGCTGACACACTAAATACACAGACACCACCCCCACAGCTGACACACTAAATACACAGACACCACCCCCACAGCTTTCACAATAAATACACACAGACACCACCCCCACAGCTGACACACTAAATACACAGACACCACCCCCACAGCTGACACACTAAATACACAGACACCACCACCACAGCTGACACACTAAATACACACAGACACCACCCCCACAGCTGACACACTAAATACACAGATACCAGCCCCACAGCTGACACACTAAATACACACAGACACCACCCCCAAAGCTGACACACTAAATACACAGACACCACCCCCACAGCTGACACACTAAATACACAGACACCACCACCACAGCTGACACACTAAATACACACAGACACCACCCCCACAGCTGACACACTAAATACACAGATACCAGCCCCACAGCTGACACACTAAATACACACAGACACCACCCCCAAAGCTGACACACTAAATACACAGACACCACCCCCACAGCTGACACACTAAATACACAGATACCACCCCCACCGCTGACACACTAAATACACAGAGACACCACCACCACAGCTGACACACTAAATACACACAGACACCACCCCCACAGCTGACACACTAAATACACAGATACCACCACCACAGCTGACACACTAAATACACAGATACCACCCCCACAGCTGACACACTAAATACACAGATACCACCCCCACAGCTGACACACTAAATACACACAGACACCACCCCCACAGCTGACACACACTAAATACACCACCCCCACAGCTGACACACTAAATACATACAGACACCACCCCCACAGCTGACACACTAAATACACACAGACACCACCCCCACAGCTGACACACTAAATACACACAGACACCACCACCACAGCTGACATGGCTGCACACACAGACACCACCCCCACAGCTGACACACTAAATACACACAGACACCACCACCACAGCTGACACACTAAATACACAGATACCACCCCCACAGCTGACACACTAAATACACAGACACCACCACCACAGCTGACACACTAAATACACACAGACACCACCCCCACAGCTGACACACTAAATACACACAGACACCACCCCCACAGCTGACACACTAAATACACACAGACACCACCCCCACAGCTGACACACTAAATACACAGATACCACCACCCCCACAGCTGACACACTAAATACACAGATACCACCACCCCCACAGCTGACACACTAAATACACAGATACCACCACCCCCACAGCTGACACACTAAATACACAGATACCACCACCCCCACAGCTGACACACTAAATACACAGATACCACCACCCCCACAGCTGACACACTAAATACACAGACACCACCCCCACAGCTGACACACTAAATACACACAGACACCACCCCCACAGCTGACACACTAAAAACACAGATACCACCACCACAGCTGACACACTAAATACACACAGACACCACCCCCACAGCTGACACACTAAATACACACAGACACCACCACCACAGCTGACACACTAAATACACACAGACACCACCACCACAGCTGACACACTAAATACACACAGACACCACCCCCACAGCTGACACACTAAATACACACAGACACCACCCCCACAGCTGACACACTAAATACACAGATACCACCCCCACAGCTGACACACTAAATACACACAGACACCACCCCCACAGCTGACACACTAAATACACAGATACCACCACCACAGCTGACACACTAAATACACACAGACACCACCCCCACAGCTGACACACTAAATACACAGACACCACCCCCACAGCTGACACACTAAATACACAGATACCACCCCCACAGCTGACACACTAAATACACAGATACCACCACCCCCACAGCTGACACACTAAATACACAGACACCACCCCCACAGCTGACACACTAAATACACAGATACCACCCCCACAGCTGACACACTAAATACACACAGACACCACCCCCACAGCTGACACACTAAATACACAGATACCACCCCCACAGCTGACACACTAAATACACAGATACCACCCCCACAGCTGACACACTAAATACACACAGACACCACCACCACAGCTGACACACTAAATACACAGACACCACCCCCACAGCTGACACACTAAATACACACAGACACCACCACCACAGCTGACACACTAAATACACACAGACACCACCACCACAGCTGACACACTAAATACACAGATACCACCCCCACAGCTGACACACTAAATACACACAGACACCACCCCCACAGCTGACACACTAAATACACAGACACCACCCCCATAGCTGACACACTAAATACACAGATACCACCCCCACAGCTGACACACTAAATACACACAGACACCACCCCCACAGCTGACACACTAAATACACACAGACACCACCACCACAGCTGACATACTAAATACACAGATACCACCCCCACAGCTGACACACTAAATACACACAGACACCACCACCACAGCTGACATGGCTGCACACAGACAGCCCCCCCACAGCTAACACACTACACACACAGATACCACCCCCACAGCTGACACGGCTGCACACAGACACCACCCCCATAGCTGACACATCTGCACACACAGACACCACCCCCACAGCTCACAGGGCTGCACATAGACACCACCCCCACATCTGACACGGCTGCACATAGACACCACCCCACAGCTGATAGGGCTGCACACACAGACACCACCCCCACAGCTAACATGGCTGCACACACAGCGGGCATGAGCCCCCCACAGCTGACACAGACACCACTCCCACAGCTGACATGGCTGCACACAGCCACCTCCCCCACAGCTGACACAGCTGTACACACAGCGGGCATGAGTCCCCCACAGCTGACATGGCTGCACACAGACACCATGTTGTGCCAGGCCATTTGCTGCATATGCTGTGAATGTCTGATGTAGAAATGCACATAGCACACACACACACACACACACACGCTGTGCCAGGCCATATACTACACATGCTGTGTATGCATGATGCAGAGATACACACAACACACACACACACACACAATGTTGTGTCAGGCCATAAGCTATACAGGCTGTGTATGTGTGATGTAGAAATGCACACAACACACACATAGGACATACTGCATAGCATGTAGATGGGCATGGTCATGTACACAGCACAGGAGCACAGTATACTTATGTATGCCATGTGTTACGTAGGTCACAGTCTGTGTAGTATGTTGATGTGAAGTATTCTGTGTGTGTGCAGTGTAGACCAGGGTGTGTGTGTGTGTTGTATTGATCTGACCTATTCTGTATGTATTCAGTGTAGACCACATCATATATGTGTTGTGTTGATTTGACCTATGCTGTATGTATTCAGTGTAGACACAATGTGTGTGTGTGTTGATCTGAAGTACTCTGTGTGTATGCAGTGTAGACACAATGTGTGTGTTGTATTGATCTGAAATACTCTCTGTGTATTCAGTGTAGACCATAGCACCATGTCTTATGTTGATGTGAAGTACTCTGTGTGTATGCAGTGTAGACCACAGCATGCATATCTTGTGTTGGTCTGAAGTATGTGTGT
This sequence comes from Oryctolagus cuniculus, assembly GCF_964237555.1. Classification (NCBI taxonomy): domain Eukaryota; kingdom Metazoa; phylum Chordata; class Mammalia; order Lagomorpha; family Leporidae; genus Oryctolagus; species Oryctolagus cuniculus. Next base: position 118,575,271 of record NC_091439.1, read on the forward strand.
ATGCAGTATAGACCACAGCACACATGTGTTGTGTTGATGTGAAGTACTCTGTGTGCATGCAGTGTAGACCACAGCATGCATGTCTTGTGTTGATGTGAAGTACTCTGTGTATGCAGTGTAGACATCAGCACCATGTGTTGTGTTGATGTGAAGTACTCTGTGTGTATGCAGTGTAGACCACAGCATGCATATCTTGCGTTGATGTGAAGTACTCTGTGTGTATTTAGTGTAGACCACAGCACGCATGTGTTCTGTTGATGTGAAATACTCTGTGTGCATGCAGTATAGACCACAGCACCATGTCTTGTGTTGATGTGAAGTACTCTGTATATGCAGTGTAGACCACAGCATGCATGTCTTGTGTTGGTCTGAAGTACTCTGTGTGTATGCAGTGTAGACCACAGCACCATGTGTTGTGTTGATGTGAAGTACTCTTTGTGTATTCAGTGTAGACCACAGCACCATGTCTTGTGTTGGTCTGAAGTACTCTGTGTGTATTCAGTGTAGACCACAGCACTATGTGTTGTGTTGGTCTGAAGTACTCTGTGTATTCAGTGTAGACCACAGCACCATGTCTTGTGTTGGTCTGAAGTACTCTTTGTATTCAGTGTAGACCACAGCGTGCATGTCTTGTGTTGATGTGAAATACTCTGTGCATATTCAGTATAGACCACAGCACCATGTGTTGCATTGGTCTGAAGTACTCTGTATGTATGCAGTGTAGACCATGGCATGTGTATCTTGTGTTGATGGTGCCATTTGCTGCACATGTTCCCTGCTGACACAGCATGTGGCTGTTGTGCTCATGTGTCATATGCTACGTGCAGACACCACACAGACCATAGCCTTAGGGTGAGGGATGGCCCTGAGACCCAAGAGCCATCTCCACTGGTTTGCAAGGGGAACCAGAGCCCAGCATGGGTCTTCCCCAGGTAACTGCACAGCACGCCTGGGCTGGCCTGTTTTCCATCACAAGGCCGTCTCCTGTCCCCGCAGGCACAGGCACCATTTGCTGTTCACATCCCCAGTCTGTCCCAGCCGTCTCCTGTAGCTGCACTAGGATTATCCTAACTTAAGGAGAGTTAGGTGAATGCCGTAACAGTCATAAAACATGCATCAAACTCCACTCATCAAGTGGCATCTCCCAGCTCCCCATCCCGTGGCCCTGCCCACTCTGTGCCCAGCGTCTCCCAGCTCCCCATCCCGTGGCCCTGCCCACTCTGTGCCCAGCATCTCCAAGCTCCCCATCCCGTGGCCCTGCCCGCTCTGTGCCCAGCGTCTCCAAGCTCCCCATCCCGTGGCCCTGCCCACTCTGTGCCCAGCGTCTCCCAGCTCCCCATCCCGTGGCCCTGCCCGCTCTGTGCCCAGCATCTCCCAGCTCCCCATCCCGTGGCCCTGCCGCTCTGTGCCCAGCGTCTCCCAGCTCCCCATCCCGTGGCCCTGCCCGCTCTGCGGCCAGCGTCTCCAAGCTCCCCATCCCGTGGCCCTGCCCACTCTGTGCCCAGCGTCTCCCAGCTCCCCATCCCGTGGCCCTGCCCGCTCTGTGCCCAGCGTCTCCAAGCTCCCCATCCCGTGGCCCTGCCCACTCTGTGCCCAGCGTCTCCAAGCTCCCCATCCCGTGGCCCTGCCCGCTCTGTGCCCAGCGTCTCCCAGCTCCCCATCCCGTGGCCCTGCCCGCTCTGCGGCCAACGTCTCCCAGCTCCCCATCCCATGGCCCTGCCCACTCTGTGCCCAGCGTCTCCCAGTTCCCCATCCCGTGGCCCTGCCCGCTCTGCGGCCAGTGTCTCCCAGCTCCCCATCCCGTGGCCCTGCCCACTCTGTGCCCAGCGTCTCCCAGCTCCCCATCCCGTGGCCCTGCCCGCTCTGTGCCCAGCGTCTCCCAGCTCCCCATCCCGTGGCCCTGCCCACTCTGCCCAGTGTCTCCCAGCTCCCCATCCCGTGGCCCTTCCCACTCTGTGCCCAGTGTCTCCCAGCTCCCCATCCCGTGGCCCTGCCCGCTCTGCGGCCAACGTCTCCCAGCTCCCCATCCCGTGGCCCTGCCCGCTCTGTGCCCAGCATCTCCAAGCCTCCCATCCCGTGGCCCTGCCCACTCTGCGGCCAGTGTCTCCCAGCTCCCCATCCCGTGGCCCTGCCTGCTCTGTGCCCAGCGTCTCCCAGCTCCCCATCCCGTGGCCCTGCCCGCTCTGCGGCCAACGTCTCCCAGCTCCCCATCCCGTGGCCCTGCCCGCTCTGTGCCCAGCGTCTCCAAGCTCCCCATCCCGTGGCCCTGCCCACTCTGTGCCCAGCGTCTCCCAGCTCCCCATCCCGTGGCCCTGCCCACTCTGTGCCCAGTGTCTCCAAGCTCCCCATCCCGTGGCCCTGCCCGCTCTGTGCTCAGCGTCTCCCAGCTCCCCATCCCGTGGCCCTGCCCGCTCTGTGCCCAGCGTCTCCAAGCTCCCCATCCCGTGGCCCTGCCCACTCTGCGGCCAGTGTCTCCCAGCTCCCCATCCCGTGGCCCTTCCCACTCTGTGCCCAGCGTCTCCCAGCTCCCCATCCCGTGACCCTGCCCGCTCTGTGCCCAGCGTCTCAAAGCCGGTCACCTTTGCTGCTTTAAAATCACCAACGCAAGGTCCTGGGAGTCTTCTTCTAGTGGGAGGGGCCTGAGGCATCTGTGGATCCCCACATGGGTCACACACACGCCAGCACCCGTGACAGCCTCAGACAGTCCTGTCGCATGGGGACGGAGTCCCAGGACGCCAGGTAGAAGCACCAAGTCTGGTGCATTCCGTCACCAGCAGACCTGGGACCAACACGGCGATTTTGCTGCATGCCTTGAGGTTTTCGGGGAGGTCTCCGGGTGCGTCCCCCACACGGCTCTGAGGCCACCACAGGACTTTCCTCCCATGTCCCCCAAGGCAGGCCAAGGCTGCTTCATGCCCTGTGCAGCGACCCTGAGCTAGACAGGCTCCACAGTGGGTCCAGCCCCGCAAGCCATCCTGCAGGCTCCCCACAACCCAGGCTGAGGGTTCCTGCATTTCCCTTGCTTCAGACTCAGCTTCGAGATTCCTCCACCCACACCGGCCAAACCCCTAGCATCAGCCCATAGCTCACACCCAACACATCCAGATTCCACACCAGCCCCTGACAGTCCCAGAGTCCACCAAGGGCAGCTGGGCTGCAACTGCCCCACACTCCTGACTGACACAGGGCACTCAGCTGGACTCACCGTGACTAAGACATGAGGAATTCCCAGAGGGAGCTGCCTCCCATCATCGGTGTGTGGGGCCTCCAGCCTCACCTCTGACCACTGCCCTCATTGGCTGTCAACTTGTTGCCTCACTGTCCAAATGCCACTGAGCACAGGCCCAGGCCACCTAAGGTCACTGTGTGTTCTCACAGCAAGAGTCTAATGAGTTCCAGGAGGCAGACTCGATCACTGCCCTCACCTCCTCAGCATGCCCCTGGGCTGGGCCCAGTCAGTGCCTTCACCTCCCCACCAGGCTCCTCTATAAGGCTGGGCTGGACCTAATCAGTGCCTTCACCTCCCCACTAGGCCCCTCTGCAAGGCTGGGCTGGGCCCAGTCAGTGCCCTCACCTCCTACCAGGCCCCTCTGCAAGGCTGGGCTGGGCCCAGTCAGTACCCTCACCTCCTACCAGGACCCTCTGCATTGCTGGGCTGGACCTAATCAGTGCCTTCACCTCCCCACTAGGCCCCTCTGCAAGGCTGGGCTGGGCCCAGTCAGTGCCCTCACCTCCTACCAGGCCCCTCTGCAAGGCTGGGCTGGGCCCAGTCAGTACCCTCACCTCCTACCAGGACCCTCTGCATTGCTGGGCTGGACCTAATCAGTGCCTTCACCTCCCCACTAGGCCCCTCTGCAAGGCTGGGCTGGGCCCAGTCAGTGCCCTCACCTCCTACCAGGTCCCTCTGCAAGGCTGGGCTGGGCCCAGTCAGTACCCTCACCTCCTACCAGGACCCTCTGCAAGGCTGGGCTGGACCTAACCAGTGCCCTCACCTCCCTACCAGGCCCCTCTGCATGGCTGGACCCAGTCAGTGCCCTCAACTCCCCACCAGGCCCCTCTGCATGGCTGGGCCCAGTCAGTGCCCTCAACTCCTCACCAGGCCCCTCTGCATGGCTGGACCCAGTCAGTACCCTCAACTCCCCACCAGGCCCCTCTGCATGGCTGGACCCAGTCAGTGCCCTCAACTCCCCACCAGGCCCCTCTGCATGGCTGGGCCCAGTCAGTGCCCTCAACTCCCCACCAGTCCCCTCTGCAAGGCTGGGCTGGACCTAATCAGTGCCCTCACCTCCCCACCAGGCCCTTCTGCATGGCCGGGCTAGACCCAGTCAGTGCCCTCACCTCCTACCAGGCCCCTCGGCATAGCTGGGCCCAGTCAGTGCCCTCAACTCCTCACCAGGCCCCTCTGCATTGCTGGGCTGGACCTAATCAGTGCCTTCACCTCCCCACTAGGCCCCTCTGCAAGGCTGGGCTGGGCCTAGTCAGTGCCCTCACCTCCTACCAGGCCCCTCTGCAAGGCTGGGCTGGACCTAATCAGTGCCCTCACCTCCCTACCAGGCCCCTCTGCATGGCTGGACCCAGTCAGTGCCCTCAACTCCCCACCAGGCCCCTTTGCAAGGCTGGGCCCAGTCAGTGCCCTCAACTCCTCACCAGGCCCCTCTGCATGGCTGGGCCCAGTCAGTACCCTCAACTCCCCACCAGGCCCCTCTGCATGGCTGGACCCAGTCAATGCCCTCAACTCCTCACCAGTCCCCTCTGCATGGCTGGGCTGCACCTAATCAGTGCCCTCACCTCCTACCAGGCCCCTCCGCATGGCTGGACTAGACCCAGTCAGTGCCCTCACCTCCTACCAGGCCCCTCGGCATAGCTGGGCCCAGTCAGTGCCCTCACCTCCTACCAGGCCCCTCTGCAAGGCTGGGCTGCACCTAATCAGTGCCCTCACCTCCCCACCAGGCCCCTCTGCAAGGCTGGGCCCAGTCAGTGCCCTCACCTCCTACCAGGCCCCTCTGCAAGGCTGGGCTGGACCTAATCAGTGCCTTACCTCCCTACCAGGCCCCTCTGCATGGCTGGACCCAGTCAGTGCCCTCAACTCCCCACCAGGCCCCTCTGCATGGCTGGGCCCAGTCAGTGCCCTCAACTCCTCACCAGGCCCCTCTGCATGGCTGGACCCAGTCAGTACCCTCAACTCCCCACCAGGCCCCTCTGCATGGCTGGACCCAGTCAGTACCCTCAACTCCTCACCAGTCCCCTCTGCATGGCTGGGCCCAGTCAGTGCCCTCAACTCCTCACCAGTCCCCTCTGCATTGCTGGGCTGGACCTAATCAGTGCCCTCACCTCCTACCAGGCCCCTCCGCATGGCTGGACTAGACCCAGTCAGTGCCCTCACCTCCTACCAGGCCCCTCGGCATAGCTGGGCCCAGTCAGTGCCCTCACCTCCTACCAGGCCCCTCTGCAAGGCTGGGCTGCACCTAATCAGTGCCCTCACCTCCCCACCAGGCCCCTCTGCAAGGCTGGGCCCAGTCAGTGCCCTCACCTCCTACCAGGCCCCTCTGCATGACTGGACTAGACCCAGTCAGTGCCCTCACCTCCTACCAGGCCCCTCTGCATGACTGGACTAGACCCAGTCAGTGCCCTCACCTCCTACCAGGCCCCTCTGCAAGGCTGGGCTGCACCTAATCAGTGCCCTCACCTCCTAGCAGGCCCCTCTGCAAGGCTGGGCCCAGTCAGTGCCCTCACCTCCTAGCAGGCCCCTCTGCATGACTGGACTAGACCCAGTCAGTGCCCTCACCTCCTACCAGGCCCCTCTGCAAGGCTGGGCTGGACCTAATCAGTGCCCTCACCTCCTACCAGGCCCCTCTGCATGACTGGACTAGACCCAGTCAGTGCCCTCACCTCCTAGCAGGCCCTTCTGCACATGCGTCCACTGCGGGCCTCCACCAGGAAATCTTCCCCGTGCTGGATTTCTCCGAGTGACGTGCCTCCAGTCCTGAGCCCACCTTGCCCTCGGTGACCTTGCCCAGGGAACTTCCCAGCTGGACCTCGGGACCCCAGCCTCTCCCCAGTCCCTTGCCCCCTCTCCTTGGCCAGTGGTCCCCTGGCCTTAGCCCTTACTCAGCTCACACAGAAGAGTGTCACACACACACCCCATGGAGTTCAGCTCCGACAGGGAGCGCCTGGAGCTGCTTGGGAAGTTGTGCACTCGCCTTGTCCTGGGCTCCTGCGGGAGGAGAGCGGTCCCTGCGGTATCCTGCTGGGCACGGGCAGCTGTTCTCTTTGAGGTCCTGCATCGGTGCCGGCCCAGTCCCCGGCCAGCCCCTCAGCCTTGCGCCTTGAATTCACAATTGTGCATAGCCCTGGCCAGCCCCTCAGCCACCTCCCCCAGGAGCTGTGCAGCCCCCACTCGACGCAGAGCTGCCGCCCCCTGTGCAGGACCTCACTCCACACCCTGTCCTCTGCCATGCCTTGCTGAGGTCCACTCAAACTTCAGTCTCCCCTATACTGTGTGGAAGCAAAGAGCAGTCTATGCTGTACATCTGTAAGTAAGGCCAGCTTTCGAGAGCAAAGCCAGGCCAAGCAAGGCCAACATGGTCCACTGCCCCGCCCCTGCCTGGGCTCTGCCTGACCCCCAAGCGCCAACCTCAGCCCCGAGCTCAGACCCCACAAATTCCCACTCCCTTTCAGTGGGAGGGACACAGAGCACCCAAGCCTGACTTTGATCCTTCACTCCGTGTGCATTACGGCCTCCAATGTACACACCTGGGACCTTGGGTTCCACCCGTCTCAGAGACCATGCTAGCGTCACACACGGGGTGTCGGCCTGGCCACTGCCATCCTGAACACAGGTCAGAAGCCACGCCCCCTCCACCCCAAGGCTCTCAGATACCTCATGGTGATGCTGGTAGTGTCCACCTGGGCCCAAGGCCGGGAAGAACTCATCGCCTGCCCTCACAACACGGGAAGTACAGGCGCCTCCTGGAGGGAGTTACACTGCCAGCAGAACCACCCCCAGCCAGCACAGGCGGCCAGCACAGGGCCCCAGGGCACAGGATGTGGCTGGAAGTCCCTTCTAGATGTGCACACATGCCCTCAGGACTGCGTCCCCACATCCACAGGCAGGCAGCAGGTGAGGCGTGGCCCCACGCAACACAATGCCTGCAGGGGGCTGCAGAGCTCACTGAGTCCCACAGGTAGAGGACCGGAGCACCCGCTGCACGGCTTGGCACGCATTCAGTAACAGCAGCTCTGGCGTCTTTGGGCGCTTGCTTATTTACAAGCCAGCCTCAGACATTTCCCTCAACCAGTGGTGCTCGGCCCTGTGGTGTGTCCCCGGGGATGGGGTCCCTGACATCTGACACAAACACAGGATGAACCCAGCTTGGCCTCAGAGGCTCCTGAGCTGCTCCCCGGGCACCCAGCGCAAGGTTCAGGCAAAGCAGCAAGGTGCACCCTGACTCCTGGCATCTTCCTCGGCAGCTTTGAAGAGGTGCATTTAAACATCACCAACTGTCTCCTTCCTGGCAAACACCCCAACGGTGAGTAGACCTCAGGAAATGCGAGTTCCAGGGGCAGCATGAGAACGGGCTCAGCTCTCTTCCTGCTGCAGCTCCTGGGTGGAAATTCAAGCGTGAAACAGGACACACAGGGTGGAACCACCACAGCCGACTCCCCGTGGGCATCACAGATCCCCACAGCAATCTGTCCGTCAGGACCTTCTTCACACACTACCACAGAAGGATAGCGGCACTGGAGCCAACTCCACCCCAGATCAGCATCGCCTTTACAACGATGCCCAGACACACAGTGGGCACCTGGTCACCCAGCTTGCTCTGCAGAAGCCTCTCACAAAGCAGGGAACACCCACCAGGCTGTGGTGTAGCTGGTTACACAGCACCCTGGCTGAGACATAGCCTGACATGTGGTAGCTTGTGCCATAGTCAACACAACACACAGTAGCCTGGCTGAGACACGGCCTGACATGTGGTAGCTTGTGCCATAGTCAACACAACACACAGCACCCTGGCTGAGACATAGCCTGACATGTGGTAGCTTGTGCCATAGTCAACACAACACACAGTAGCCTGACTGTGACATGGCCTAACATGTGGTAGCTTGTGCCATGGCTAACGGAGCACGCAGAAGCCTGACTGAGACACAGTCTGACATGTGGTAGCTTGTGCCATAGTCAACACAACACACAGAAGCCCGACTGAGACACAGTCTGACATGTGGTAGCTTGTGCCATAGTCAACACAACACGCAGAAGCCTGACTGAGACACAGTCTGACATGTGGTAGCTTGTGCCATGGCTAACGGAGCACGCAGAAGCCTGGCTGTGACAGGCTACAGTCAAAGAACAGCCTCAGGACCCAGAAATACTTCAAAATCCATGGCTGCTTTTCCCCACAAGAAACATTTTTTCTTGCCTTCATGGTCTGTGCACCAGTCCTTGATGTCCCTACGTAGCAGCCCCAGCTCGCACCCGAGAGCACGCTGGCCATAAATCAAGACTTTCCCTTGTGACTCACGCGCCTCCCAAACACCCGGCTAGCAACTAAACTGCTCGGCCACATCGGCCAGCATCTGCAGGAAGAACCCATCACTGTCCACGTGAGCCCACGTCTGCACACCAGCACAGGAAGCACCCCATGGCCCTGGGCGCATGCAGGGTGCTGCGACACGCCCAGGAGTTTCCACCCCAAACAGCTGTCTTCATCTCAGAGGGACAGGCACGCCCGCTCCAGTCTCCACCTTCACGCACGCGTCTCCACATCAGATGCCTCCGTGGCACTGCTTGCTGTTTAGTTGGCAGCTGTTAAAACTGTCTCTGATCTTCAAACAGGAACTTAAGCAGCAGTTAATCACTCTCCCTCCCTTCCTCTCCCTTCCCACCTCTCCCTCCCTCCCCATCTCTCTATCCCCCTGCCTTCTCTCTCTCCCTCCTCATCTCTCTCCCTTTCCATCTCCCTCTCCATCTTTCTCTCCCCGTCTCTCTCACTCTCTCTCTCCCCATTTCTCTCTCTCCATCTCACTCCCTTCCCATCTCTCACTGTCTCCCCTTCGCCCTCCTTCCCCATCTCTCTCCCTCCTTCTCCCTCTCCATCTCCCCCTCCTTCTCCCTCCTCATCTCCCCCTCTCTCAACCTCCCCATCTCTTCTTCTCCCTCTCTCTCCCTCCCCATCTCTCCTTCGTCCTCCATCCCCTTCTCTTCCTCTCCCTCTATATCTCTCCCTCTCCCTCTCCCTCTCTCTCCCTCCCCATCTCTCCCTCTCCCTCCCTCCCCATCTCCCCCTCTCTCCCTTTCCCTCTCTCCCTCCCCATCTCTCACTCCCTCTGTCTCCATCTCTCCCTCTCCTTCCCTCTCCATCTTTCCCTCTCCCTCTTTCTCCCTCTCCCCCTCCCCCTCCATCTCCCTCCCTCTCCCTCCCTCTCTGTCCTTCTCTTTCCCTCCCCATCTCTCTCTCCCTCTCCCTCCCTCTCTGATGCTGGTGGACAGCATGTGCCATGGGGGTTGGTTGGGAATGCCTCCTGCAGCTGCTTTGCAGTCCCTGCCACTCCATCAAAGAGCTTTTGAGAACAGAAGCAGGAGCAGCCAAGGCCACACTAAACTGTGGTGTCATCTCCAGGGGTCTGACACCAACAACTCACATGGCATCAGTGCAGAGTGACCTGTTGTCCCCTAGCCCACACTGCAGCCCCCCACTCACTTCCACCCAGGACTGGGGACAGTGTCGTCTCAGAGAGAAGCTGTCCCGATCTGCTCCCCAGATGTCTCAGTGACCCTGGAGAGCAGAAGTCCCCCCACCAGGCTGCCTCTGTGGGGCTGACACGGCACACGCCACACACTCAGCACAGACAGGCAGGAAGAGGGGCCCACAGGGGCCAGCAGCCACTCCACACACTCAGCATGGACTGGCAGGAGGCGAGGGGGACAGTCACAGAAAATGAGGCTGAGGCTGCTACTCTGCTGGCAGAAGAGGGACCCCATAGGCCAGGGCCACCCCACACCCCATCTCTGGGGCAATACCAGAAGCCACACCCCTTCTCTCCAGCACGCGTGACCAGATACACAAACTGTCCAAGTCCCAGGAACACATGGAGTGCGGCCACAAAAACGCAAAAGGAACACCAAGAGTGGCTGCTTCTGGCAACACGAGAAAGACCGCTAGGAGCACAGGAGGAAGAGCAGAGAGGCTGCGAAGAGATGCACAGAACGGGATTTATCGGCGAGTGTGATGACACACAGAAAAGGCAGCGCAAGCTGCACCACGTCCCGAAGGTGACAAGGAAGACAAAGTGAGCACAGGCCCCAAGCACGAGGAAAATGATGGATGGGCCACGTGGTAGCAACAGGGAAGACTGGAGTGTGTGGTGGGGGAGGGGAAGGAGGAGGGAGAGGGGGAGGGGGAGGGAAGGGAGGTAGGGAGAGGGGAGGTAAAAGGGGGGAGAGGGGAGTTAGAGTGAGAGAGAGGGGAGGGACGGAGAGGGAGGGGGAGGAGAGGTAAGAGGGGAGGGGAGTTAGAGGGAGAGAGAGGAGAGGGTGGGAGAGAGAGGGGGCGGGAGGGAGAGGGAGGGAGAGGGGAGGGAGAAAGGAGGGAGAGAGGGAGAGGGAGGGAGGGGGAGGGAGGGAGATGGAGAGAAAAGGAGAGGGGACAGGGAAGGTGAGAGTGGGGTGGGGGAGGGGAGGCATGACCCCCCCCTCCTCACGGCAGGACGCAGACCCACAAGGAGCCAGGTCCTCTCACCATCCTCTCAAGCACTTTCCACAAACATGCTCCCTGGAAATCCTGGCTCCCCTACAACAGGCAGCTGCCCGTCACCCACATAACCCCATTTCTTATGTTCCCAATGCCAACACCAGGCCCTGTTCCTGAGCCACACCATGGCAAGACCTGCATGGCAAGGAACAGCCGGGACAAGCACCCCGTGGCACTCAGTGCTGCCCTGCCCCAGCAGTGGCCAGCCTGTGCCCAACGCTTTGGGCAGAGAAAGGAGAGTGAGCTTCAGAGCCTGCGCCTGGCGGGGTCCAACCTGGGCCATGCCTGCTGACCCCTCACTGGCACAGCTCCTGCTAGCACATTCAGCCAGTGTCAATCACAGCGCCAAGTCCTGTCAACTTCATATCCAATAATGACGGACATTTACACACCAAGACTTTCTCTCTCACAATACGCTTTTGCGGTTTAGTCGGCCTGGATTCGAATGTGTGTTAAAATGTGTTTTGATAATTTTGATTACTTATCAAAGCAATCTAATCCAGTTAGAGCCAGAGAGGAAGACAGCATCAAAGGGCTGGGCACCTTTAGTTCAGAACTGAAGCTGAGTCACCGTGGGCTCCCACAATCACCACTGTGGCCAGAGGACAGCCACAGCTCTGTGTACAGAAGACAGACACAGGCGTCAGCATGAATACCAGAGACACGGAGTGACCACGAGGCCACACCATGACCCTCACTCTCCTCCACAGGAGCCGCAGGTCAGCCATCCACACGCCCAGATGACAACCATGAGAGCCCACACAGTAGCCTGGGCTGTCACAATTGGCCAACCCTAAGCTGGACCCAGTCCAGGTTGAAGCCACCAGCAAAGCCGCATGAGGGAAGCATAAGGGGCTGTAAGCAAACAGCAGAGGACCTCATGAAACAAGGGCCCCCCAGCACAGCCCCTTGGGAAACGCCCACCATTTCAACTGATGTCCTTCCGCATAGACTCCCGAATGGCAGTCACCCTTGTCCAGCCACACAGCCCATCTGCAGCTGCAGACATGAAATCCACCCACGAATGCAGAGGCAGGTCCCCGCAGGGGAGGGCATGGCCACGCTGTCCCACAGCCCCTCCTCTTCAAGGGGACCCAGCGTACCTCCTGGCGGAACAGGCAGGGTCACCAAGACAGGCAGGGAAGGGGTGCACCACAAAACACCATGCCCAGATCTCCAAACACGCATGCACCCAACAGTTCTCCGTTAATTCCAGTTTCTCCTCAGACTCTTTTTTTAAAGATTTTTTGAAAGAGTTATAGAGAGAGCCAGAGCCAGAGCCAGAGCCAGAGCCAGAGCCAGAGAGAGAGAGAGAGGTCTTGCATCTGCTGGTTCACTCCCCAAATGGCTGCAGTGGCCTAGAGCTGAGCTGATCTGAAGCCAGGAGCCAGAAATTTCTTCCAGGTCTCCCACAAGGGTACAGGGGACCAAGGACTTGGGTAATCTTCTACTGCCTTCCCAAGCCACAGCAGAGCTAGATCGGAACTGGAGCAGCCAGAACTCAAACTGGCACCCACATGGGATGCCGGCACTACAGGCCAGGGCATTAACCCACTATGCCACAGCACCAGCCCCTCTCCTCAGACCCGGGCAGTGCTGACCACGCATCAGCCACGTCTAACCATGGTGTGTTCCTCACCCCTCAGAGTGTGAACCCAGGCAGTGCTGACCACACCTCAGCCACATCTCCACAACAGTCCCCTTAGCCACGAAGCGAGCCCTTACTTTTTGCTTTTCATTTTCACTGGCGCTCTCGAGAAAATGGCTGCATCACGGAATAGAGGAGGTGGGCTGGGGCCGACCACTGTTTGTTGGGCACTGAGAAGTGTGGACTGGGTTCTGGGTCAGTCCCTGGTGACACTGTGGACACTTTCACCTTCCCACATGTATGTACACGTGTCTCCTGTCACGCTGGGAGAACTACTGGAAGCTCACACACTAACACATGAGGAGCTGGGACTACCAGGAGCAGGAGGGACACAGGAAGCAGGGTCAATGTGGACACAGGGAGCAGGGGACAGGAGCAGAGGTCCTGCGGATGCCGCCCAGGGCCAGGAGCCAAGAGCCACGTGTCTCAGGGGGCTGTGAAACGCAGGCTGAGGGCCTCAGAGAGTCCTCGCTCCTGCAGTGGATTTCCTGAAACCTTCCTGCTCCCAGGGGATGGAGTGGCTGAGCCCGTGGTAAGGCGGCTGAGCCCAGAGGGCACCACACTGTCCATTCAGGCACACAGCAGACTCTGTCCCCACACAGAGGCCTCACCTCTGCCCCACAGTCCTCCCCTCACAGTCCACACTCCACCGGACACGCTCTCACAGGCTGCACACGCAGAGTCAGCACCAGGCATGCTGGGTAGCAGACAGAGCAGGTGCCATGGAGTCAGGAACTGCCTCTCCCACCCTGGGCCCCCAGAGCCAGCCGCTGGGGGTGCCCCCAACAATCTGTGCCTGTCTGAGGGCAGCAGATGTCCTCAGAGCTCAGGTGCAGCCCAGAGCTCAGCCTCGAGCCTCAGCTCCCTCCATCCCCATATCAGCCTGGTACAAACCACAGACCTCAGTGCGTGCTGTGGGGTTGGAGGGCAATGACGGCGGCCATGCCTGTCTGCTCTGCCAGCCGCATGGACAACGGGGCCAAGACCGAGCGAGCACTTCCCCAAAGCCATGCCCGTGTTTCCACTTGGCACAAAGAGGCCGTCTGGGCTGGTGCTAAGTTGGTAAAAAGGGGCCGCAGCAGTGAGCAGGGTCGGCCCCCGCCCGCTGACCCAGCCCTCCACTGTTCCAGTAGAGCCATTTCCAGTTCTGAGATGAAGCCCGTCCACGCGTGCCAGGGGTTCTGTCCGTAGTCGGTGGATGGGAGAGAGGGAGCGGGAAGTCGGGCCGCAGGCTGCCGGCCGTGAGCGGGAGGAGGCAGGCCCTGCTGCCTGCATTCACTCAGCTCGGGTTCTGCCTCCGCCACTCTCCGTCTGTGAATCACAGGTGTCTGTCTGCACAGCCTCCAGACTCTTGGAGAGACAGAAGCCACTGTAAGTGTTCCCCAGCTCTGAGTAGAACAGACTGACCACGAGCAGTTGGTCTTTCAAGGTCAGGTCTGACCTTTAACCCACCTGGAGAGCCACCACCTGACGTTTTCAGGAGAGAAGCTTCTTTGTGGGCCTGGTGCCCTTCCAGCAGCAGGCCCGGCCACCTCATCCACAGGGGGGACTCGTGGGGGCCATTGTGCCACCACCGTGGACCCGGGGTGAGAGGCCTGCATGTGAGCCACAGCCGACACAGAGAGGACGTGGGACGTCCCAGGTCCTCTGAGTCACTTCCCATCTGCAAAATGGGCATGGCACTTCCTGCCCCACAGGGAAGTGGCCCTGGCCTGCAGAGGGAAAGCAGCGCAGACACTTGGCATCACACTCAGGCCAGAACCAAAGGTGGCACAGGGGACGGCGCCACAGCCCCCGCAGGTGTGAGTCGGGTGTGGGATGAGTGAAGCGCACTCTGGCTGTGTCACACGTCCACAGCGCCAATTCTCAGCACCTGCCTTAGAGACGGGCCTGCAGAAAGCACAGCGCCTCTTCACGGTTCTCCTGGTCTGTGCATCTGTCTGTCGCTGAGGCCAAAGCTCTTCACCACCTGTGGCTCACAGGAAACCTGGACGCCAGCACTTCAGCCGCCATGGCCTGGCTGGCTGGGGCAGCTGCTCATCCCTCAGCAGCCCTACTGCCCCTGAAGAGCTGAACAGCGGCTCGCTGTGCCTCTTCCCTGCAGGCAACACCCAAACAAGCAGCAAAATGCTCTGCCCACCCTCTGCAACTTTTTTTTTAATTTTTTGACAGGCAGAGTGGACAGTGAGAGAGAGAGAGAGAGAGAGAGAGAGAGAGAGAGAGAAAGGTCTTCCTTTGCTGTTGGTTCACCCTCCAATGGCCGCCGCAGCTGGCACGCTGCAGCCAGCACACCACGCTATCTGATGGCAGGAGTCAGGTGCTTCTCCTGGTCTCCCATGGGGTGCAGGGCCCAAGCACTTGGGCCATCCTCCACTGCACTCCCTGGCCACAGCAGAGAGCTGGCCTGGAAGAGGGGCAACCGGGACAGAATCTGGCACCCCGACCAGGACTAGAACCTGGTGTGCCAGCGCCGGCCCTCTGCAGACTTTTTAAAATGGAAACTTGCGGGCCCAGTGTTCTTGCGAGAGAGTTGCTATGGAGGAGAGGAAACTCTCCTGCAAACAGAAGCGAGAGCAGTCTGCATGCTCACCCTCTGGCGAGATGATCAGATGCTGGCTGGAATCGAACTCGAGTGGGATCTGGGTCGTGGCACCAAAATGTAATGGGTAAAATGGAAGCAGAGAAAAGATTATCTCAGTTCTTTGTCTCACATGGAAGAATTTCCCAGTGGACAGGCAGAGAGAAAAGCAAGATTTATTTAAGTCAGAGACATCCTGGCAGAGTGGCCTGAAGGTGGGTTCCAAGAGAGGGAAAATGCTGTATGTTCCTTTTTAACCAGAAACTCTGCAGGTGTTATAGAAAAGAAAAAGTACACATGACAACTCTCACTCCTTTACTTTAGCATTTTAATCTCCCTGGGATCATCCTCCACTGTTGTTTTTCATTTCATATTGATCAAAATAATTCAGAAGATCATCAAATCTTCTCCAATTCCACAATCCTAACTTCATGTGCTTCCCAGTATATGACCTGAAGTCCCTGCTGTGGACCCCCTGGCTTCATTCCAGCAGTCTTAAAGCCAAACCCCAAACTGAGTGAGGTTTCTGAGTGATGCTGCAGAATCAACTTTTTTATACCTCTTCACTCTTCTATGTTATGAATAATTATCCTTTGGAATGGTGATGGGATATAAATTAAAAAATAAAAAAATTAAAAAATAAAATTAAATGGAAACTTGCCACAAAGGTTAGATTTCACTCCAAGGCTTCATTTGGCCAATACACGACTGAAGGTTCTGCCATTGTGCAGGGCAGGCTCTGATCACAGCCACCAGTAGGGCGTCAGGACGGGTTCTGGACACCAAAGGAGCCGAGGGAACTCCAGTCTGCATCTGCGAACTTCAGGGTAGCCCTACCAATGACCATGGTGGCAGAATCCACACCACAGACCTCAACAGTGCCACAGACCAGTCACTCAGTGTTCAACAGTGACCGGCAGCTCGCCAGCGCCACCCGACCCCAGAGGCGGCAAGGCCTGTGTCTTTTGGAAGCATTCCATTACCTACCTGCCAATAAACAGCAGCCAGCCCCCTAGAACAAGGAGAACATGTAAACTCTCCCCGCCAACACCTGCACACAAACCGCTTCACCCATTCATGCCCACTGGAGGCGCAGCACTGTCACTCCTCTGTAGCTGTCGGAGTTTGCACGGGTGAGTGCCACCGATGTGCTGCAAAGCCGGCTCACTCTGGAAGCAGGCGACACTCTTGGCAGAAGAAGGGCCATCTTCTGAGACAGACAGGTGCCATGAGCAGTGCCCAGCCAGCGAACAGCCGAAAAAGTAGAATGTACTCTGCTCACTCCTGCCTCGGCACCAGTCCCCAGGTGGTGTGAACCTTCTAAGCCAGCCCCGCTGATCACCAAGACAAGAACTGGGCAGCTGCTTACCCTTCTTTGTCTACACCTCTTCCCAGCTCTCTGGGTGCAGCACACACAGATATTACTGCAGTCCACCAAGTTGCCTTCAGTATCCACACCCAGTGACTGCAGCCCAGCCCCAACCAGCCCAGGGACACAGGGTGTAACAGCCTTGACAGCTCTCTGCTGTGCCGAGGAGATGCTTAAAGACCAGTCCAGTCCAGAACTGGCCACCACAGGCAAATGCTGTTTATGAAAAGTCACTGCTCAAAAAGTCCCTAAGTCCAGGTGCACACGGGCTGGTGTTCTGCATTCTTAACTGTGCCTAGTCCTTGGATCCCACCCAAGACCTGGCAGCCTAAATCCAGATGCAAAGGAGCCGGCCCTGAATTGAAACAAGGTCAACTCCAGGACCCTGGGCCTCAGTGACCACTGCACTGGGTGATTCCCTCACAGGCACCCTGACAAGGGGAGGGAGGCCAGAGGCAGGGACCAACATGGCGCGCATTCCTGCAAGCCGCCCACGCACCCAGTGTCCGCAGTCTGATCTCTGCATCCTGTTCTTTCCTGCCAGTGGCCCAGAAGACCGGGTGCAAACCCAGGGCACACCCAGGGCCGGACAGTCGGGAGTCAGGGAGATGGGAACTGGGCAGACCGGTCAGGGTCAGGCTGATGCAAATGCGTCACGGAAGCAGCGTCTGCACCAGCTTCATGCTCTCACGAAAGCACGGTGCCTTTGCCAGGTCTGCCCTCAGCATGGAGAAGCAAGGAAACTCCATGGTTTCTCATTGCCGACCAGCTGGGCCACAGCAGTGACAACGGCAAGAGAACTTGGTGACCGGTGATGCTCTTGTCTTCCAAACAGCCGTGTTCAACCCAGAAGCACTTCACTGACCAAGTTATGGTGATTCTACAGGAAGTGAAACTCCAACAAGGAAACAGGGGTGGGATGGGTGACTCAGCTCAGCAAGACGCTCGCTGTAAAGCCACACAACTCAGGATTCACGATCATCGCCCTGTGGAGGAGCTCTGCTCGGAGTCACGAGGGGGGTTCAAGACACCACCATCCAGCTTCTAAATCAGGAACTCTGCCCCCTCCCAAAGCCAGTCTCCTTAATCAGGAATTATGGGAATTGTCCCACACAACCAGCAGGCAGACAGAAACCAGAGCCGCTCCAGGACCCCTGTGCGCCATGGGAATGAAGTCTGCGTACCTCTCCAGATGCAACCCCTCAATAACTCAGCAGCTTTGGGCAAAGCAGACCAAATCACCCAGCAAAAGCTAACGTTCTCAACATCTTTAATTCCAAACAAATGTACACTTTTGGGAGTTACAGTTCCAACCACCTCCCTCCCTTCCCACACCCAGTGCTGCAGCTGCAAGTCTGCTCGGACTTCAGAGAGAAGAGCGTGTGAGGTAAAAATGTTTTCAAGGAAACTGCCGAGCAAATGCGCTCAACATCCGGTCTCGAATGAAGGCAGCTTCTCAGTCCTAGAGCAGGACCCCAGGATTTCTACAAAGAGCCACGTTCCCACTGAGCACGAAGCATCTTATAGAACTGTCTAAGAGCACAGAAACTCACTTCAATATTTAAAGCCCACTTAGATTCCCACAGAACAGTACTTTATCCAATGGCTATGTTTTCACCCTCTCAGCATCACAGCAGTGATCCAGCTGGGAAATGTGGCCCAATCCAGATGTGAGCCCCTCTCAGGTGCCCCACACGCCCTGTGGAGCACGGACAGTACAGTATGCAGAAGTCTCTGCTTCCTCCCTCCCACCTGACCGTTCACCTTTCCATCAGAGCCCAAGACTTTCAGAAAATAAACAGAGGCTCAAAAACTACCCAACCACATTCCAAACCCACTGCTCCACAGGCAGCCAATGCACTGGACTCCCACTGAACTGTAATAAAATCAACAGCAAGAGATTAAATTCTGCAGGCCATCACAAAGTGTCCATTCTGACTCATTTTGTTACAGGTAGAAAGCAATCAAGGAAATATCAGCAACTCTGTTTCACACCCAGCAAAACTCCTCTGCACGTGAACACTCGTGACCAGCGTGGCTGTTCCAGGGATGAATAAACCCCTCTAGAGTTTAGTGGAATCAGAGGCGGCGTTCTCTCTCCCTCAGGACTCAGGATGCCTGTGACAGAATCAATCGGAAGCCCCCACAGCAGAAGGAAACACAGGTCCCCAGGGTAATAGCTCCTGGCGGTTGCACTTTCATTCTTAGCTTGAAAGCAACAAAGTTCCAAAGGTTCCTGTTAGATCTTAGTTTTCTGCATTGTGTCTCCTTGAAAGCAGCACCACACGCCCACAGGTGCCCACAGGCCCTTGGCCACAGCGGCACCACTTCCCAGGCTGGACCCCCGCACTCGTCTCCCTCACTGAGACCCCCTGGTCTCAAGGGTGGAACACACTGCAGCCCCTCCCCTGACGAGGAGCAAGGCCTCCACTGCAGCCAGCGGTGGTGCTTCCTTGTGAGCAGCTTTGAAAGACGTCTACTCAACGTCGTAAGACAACCAGTTTCTCTTAAAAATCCAAGACAACAATCATCTGAAACTTTATCAAATAAAATCAGATCTGTATGTGCAGCTCACAGCTCATCATACAGCAGGAAGGTTTTTTTTTTTTTTTTTTTTAGGAATTTTTGCTTCTTTCAGTTACCATTAATCTTTCACCAAAAACAACAAAGAACAAGCACAAAAACCCACCAAATGCGAACTGCTAAGTCGAGCGCTCACAGACTCCGGCCAGACGAAGAGACGGTGCTTACCTGTGTTCCTGTCTGGGAGGATACAGCAGTGCTTCTGCAGGATGCCGGGCAGCACCTGTTCCAAAACACACAGGTAGAGAAAGCTCTCATTAGCCTCGGCAGGGCTTCCCTAAGGAGGGCGTTCAGTGCCAGGCGGTCACGGGGCCCAGAGCAGCCTGACCATCGTCCGACATTGCCGACACTTCAAGAGGGTGATCTGGACAGGGCTCAGGTTAGTGCAGGGCCCGGGACAGCCGAGCAGCTCGTGGGCCCTGCACTCAGATAAACGGCCCCGTCCACATTCCCACAGCCTCTGACATATCAGCCCACTGGCAAGAGAGAGCTGCTGGGGCCTGACCCTTCTGTGGGCTCTAAAGGGAGACACGGCCACAGAGGGTGAGTCACCAAGGAGAACAGGGAAGACAGGGACGTGTTTAGTTCCCAGGGCCTCATCAGATGAATGAAGAAAAGCTGAAACTAACAGAAAAAGGCTTTCCCAGGGAAACTCAGCAACACAAAGCAACTGCAAAGCACAGAGGGAAAGGATGTGCAGCGGAGCAGCGCTCTGCAGGAGACTGACCACAGCAGAAGCTGCGGCACTCCGGAACACTGCGATCACAGGATGCCCCTGCCGCTCATTCCAGAACAATCTGCACCACGGAGCGCGAGGGCAGAGGTTCGGAGTGCAAGCACAGCAGGCACGGGGCCTGCCGCACTGCCCAGCAGGCACCGGTGTGATGGATGAAGACACGAGATCTCCCTTCTCTGCCACCCTCCAGCCACACTTCTGCCCTAAGAAAAGAACAATTCTCTCCCAAACGTAACCAGTCACCAACAAGACTGAGCCGCCAACTTCAGACTGGGCAAGTCTGACAGACAGAAGATGAAACAGAGCAGAGCTGTCATCCACTGAGCACCCAGCTAATGCCGTACACGTGTGGGACGGCAGGCTCAGAGCCTTGGCTGTTGGGCAGAAAAGACTGCGTACCATGGAAGAACCACACATGGATTTAAACAAAACGTTTGTGGGGCTGGTGCTGTGGCACATGGGTTAAGCTGCTGCCTGTGAGGCCAGCATCCCACATGAGTGCCACTGAACTCCGCCCCACCTCCAATCCAGCTTCCTGCCAGTGGCCTGGAAAGCAGCAGAAGACGGCCGGAGTGCTTGGGCCCTGCACCCATGTGAGAGACCCTGATGGAGTTCCAGGCTCCTGGCTTCAGCCTGGCCCAGCTGCAGCCATTGCAGCCATTTAGGGAGTGAACCAGCAGATGGAAAACCTCTCTCTCTCTCTCTCTCTCTCTCTCTCTGTGTGTGTGTGTGTGTGTATGTGCCTCTTCCTCTCTCTGTAACGCTTTCAAATAAATACATGGATATTTCAAAGTAGGTAAATAAGTAAATGTACCAAAGCAAACTTATCTTCAGTTCCATTCTCCGTGACTTTCTGAGGCAGTCCCACATAATTCTGATTGAAAACGCCCATCTTTCCATTTTCACACACAGTCTCCATTCTCTTTTCCAGGAGTGTCTGTTACTCAGCGCTGGACATTTGGACCTGGCGTTTATTTAAATCCTCACTTCTGTCTGCCCTTCCCCTCCTGTTCCATTCCTGGGAGCTTCTCTCAGGCCGATGCTCCAGCCCGCAACGGCTTAACTCCTGCCTGCCTCCTGTGGGCACTGCGAGCCTCCCTCCCCTGGTGGCCTGGTCTCTCGGAGGCCGGCGTAGCTCAGGTCCTCTCCTGTGCTTGCTCTGTCAGCCAGACTTTCATCACCAGAACAAAATCCCGGAGAGGCTATGCATGAAGGAAGGCAGATTCACGGCCAAGTCGGCCTCCACTGCTCCCTCTGCTGAGGCTGGAGGATGTGATGGGGGAGAGTGGAGAGGGAGCATAGGCCCCAGGGGGCTGCCCCCCTGGTGTGAGGACAGCCCCAGGCAGCGTCCTGACCACCACAGTGCACGTGCATTTCCACCCTCTCAGAGAGCTGACCACACAGACTGGGCCGTTTGCCCATCTGAGTGGGTTTAGGAGCCAAACCCCACCTAAGACAGAGCACCCGGTTGTCTTCACTCCCTTAGTCCTCATGGAGGTCGCTGTCTGTGAAAACGAGATTCCCCAGCTGCCTGCCCACATTCAGCACCACCCTACCCCCAGCACCACAGCACGAGGGCCTAGAAAGGCAGCAGCACCCACAGGAGCTGCCCGGTGCAGGGGAGGGTCTGGGAGAAGAGCCACACCCTCGGGGGATGACCCTGACTCTCCCTCTCACCCTTGATGTCTGGGATGAGTACTTCCTGTAGCTCTCCCCTCCTCACCTCTGTCTGGGACAAGGACTTCCTGTAGCTCTGTCTCCCTCACCTCTGTCTGGGACGAGGACTTCCTGTAGCTCTGTCTCCCTCACCTCTGTCTGGGACGAGGACTTCCTGTAGCTCTGTCCCCCTCACCTCTGTCTGGAATAAGGACATCCTGCAGCTCTCCCCCGCCCTCACCTCTGTCTGGAATGAGGATGTCCTACAGCTCTCCCCCCTCATCTCTGTCTGGAGCTCTCTGGAGCTCTCTCCTCCTCATCTCTGCCTGTCTAGGACAAGTATTTCCTGTAGCTTTCTCCCCATCACCTCTGCCTGTCTGGGACAAGGACTTCCTGCACTGTCTCCTCCTCACCTCTGCCTGGGATGAGGATTTCTTGTAGCTCTATCCTCCTCACCTCTGCCTGTCTGGGATAAGGACTTCCAGCAGCTCTCTACCCCCTCACCTCTGTCTCAGATGAAGACTTCCTGCAGCCCTCTCCCCCTCACCCCTGCCATCTGGAATGAGGACTTCCTGTAGTTCTCTGCCCCTCACCTCTGTCTGGGATGAAGACTTCCTGTAGCTTTCTAGCCCTCACCCCTGCCTATCTGGAATGAGGACCTCCTGCAGCCCTCTCCCCCTCACCTCTGCCTGTCTGGGACAAGGACTTCCTGTAGCTCTCTCCCTGTACCTGCTCTGTGATGGACCCTTTCTCACTGGACTGAATTCTGTGTAATCTCAATCAAAATTCCTAACGGTTTTTTCCCCAGAAATCTTCTATTTAAGGTATACAAACTTCATGCATTTCATAAATACAACTTTAGGAGCACAATGATCCTCTGCACAGTACCTGCACTCCCACCTTTCTTCCTCTTCCCTCTCTTAATTCCACTCCCACCTTTTACCAAGATCCATTTCAATCAACTTTATACAGAAGATCAACTCTATACTAAGCTTTCAACGGTGAGGGGTGCTGTTGGCAGAGGAAAGCACAAGGATGAGTGGAAACCCGGGTCTGACCCTGTGTCCACCTCAGTCCTGTTCACCAAGGGGGATGACAGACACATCAGTGCATTAGCCTGGGAGAGGGACAACCGGGCAGATGTCCACAGACAAGCATGTGGGCCCTGGATGCGGCTGTGACTTGGGGAGGCTCAGAGGCCTGTGTCAGTGGCCTGACTTGTATGCCTGGGAATCACGGCACAGAGGCCCAACAGGGCTTCTATCACCTCGGCAGTCTCACCACCCTGCGCCGGGGATGGCGAGGCTTCGGCAGACCAAGCATTCGCTGCCAGAGAGAGAACGTGGTAGGAAACAGTGATGGGACCAGTGGTCACCGGCACTCATTCTGAAGAACCGGCTTGGCTGCCCTCCAGGTCCACAGCACACACACTCAGAACCAGGAAATCACTGCCGGGCACACCGAGAGCTGGCTCCTGGATTCCTCAGAGCTCAGCTCAGCTCGGCTGTGTGGGCAGAGAGCTCCCAGCCCCAGGTCTGCCTCACAGCCCGACTTCCCTCACCACCCGGCTCCCCACTAACACCTGATGGTGCCAGGGCCAGGACAGAGGGGGGACCTGCGTCACAGGCTAGGGGCTCAGGAAGGCGAGGATGCGGCAGATGTTTCTGGAAGCCTTTCTCCAAGAAGCAGGAGATGAGAGAGTCAGGTAAAGGCCTGGTGAGGACAGCACAGGGAGCAGAAGGCAAAGGAGGGGTGCCTGGCGTGGTGGGCAGGCAGAGCTCAGGGGAAGGAAGCTGAGGACACCAACAGCCCCATGTGTAAGCACTGGTGTGAATGGGGCCCACCAACTCCGACAGGCCCATGTGAGAGGAGCTTTGTTTTATTTTAATATTTATTTTATTTATCTGAAAGACAAAGAGGGAGAGACAGAGATTCCATCTGCTGGTACATTCCCCAAATGGCCACAACAGCCAGGGCTGGGCCAGGCGAAAGCCAGGAGCCAAGAGCTTCATCCATGCCTCTCACATGGGTGCAGGGGCCCAAACACTTGAGCCACCTTCTGCTGCTTTCCCAGGTGTGTTAGTAGGGAGCTGGCTCGGAAGTGGAGAAGCTGGGACTTGAACCAGTGCCCATGTGGAATGCTGGCATTGCAGGTGGCAGCTTTACCCACTATGCTGAACACCAGCTCCTGAGGAGCTCTGCTTTTAAGGCACGTGGAATCCGGGGCGCAGCCCTGGGAGAGAGGCCACAGCTGAGCACACAAGTTCACCAGCATCACCATAGAGACCTAATCACTGACTGGGAGACCATGGCTCAGGGAGAGATGCAGACCACTGACTGCAGACACCCACACTGTGCAGAAAGAGACCAAGACACAGCCACAGAGAAGGAAGAGCAGGCAGTGTGGCATTGCAGAGGAAGAGGGGAGGTAAGGGCGAGGGCCCTGCAGGTACCACGTGGTCAGAGAACATGCCCGAGAAGCACCTGGAAGTGGACTCTGAGCCCACAGTCGTCTGTGGCTGCCCTGATGTCTCTCTGCTGCTGACCATATTCACTCTTTCTGAGGAACCCCCAGCTGGCTCTGCAGGAGCACCCGGCTGCTCAGACCAGCCCAGCCCAGCCGCTGGACCCCCTGAGGCCAGTCCCACCAACGGCAGCTGCAGGCCAGGCCCTCACCCACAGCCCAGACGGCCTCACCTCACCACAGGTCCCCTGACCAGTCCCTGGTCCCCATTGCCCCCCACAGCACCAGCCCGCCACACGCACTCCCTCGAGGACGGGGCATCTCACTGCTCTCTTTCTGCCCACTGAGCTCAGCTCTGAGCAGAGGTCGGGGATCCAGACGCCTGCTCCTGAGGTGCCTTTTCTTTGTGATTCGCCTCCTCTGAGAACATTAGGAAACATCTGAGTTGCACAATTCTCTCAGCCACAGAGAAATCTGGGGGACAGAGGCCCCAGGTGGGACTCGGCTCCCTCCAGGGGAAGGCATTGGATCCGTGGGTGGAGCAACTGCCTAGGGCCAGTGAGTAACAAGTGACACCAGAGGACGTGGCGGCTGAGGACATCAAAATGCACCCTGGGCAGCTCCAAGCGGCACCGAGTGTTCACTCCAACTCACCACCGCCGGCCTGTGAACTGGTTGGTTATAAGACGTGTGTCTGAGCCCCCTCCACAGGGAAGAACAGGAGAAATCCAGGCCCACACACCTCCCAGCTGCACCTGCAGATGCAGATGCACACAAACATCGCCCAAGCAGCAAAGGCAGCAGGATCTGAGCCCCTGCAGTCAGCGGCCACATCCACGGCCCTGGAGGGACTCACTTGCTGCCTCCTGTGTGCACAGAACCCAAGCTCACGTGGCCATGGGAAGCCCCTTGGCTAATTCTCTGATTCTATGGATCCACTATGCACACTAGTAAGTCAAACAAAACACAGCGGCAACGGTGGAGTCTAGGGAAGTCGAGAAGTCAGCATTTCAAAAGCGAGGCTTCAAATTAAATCACTTCTGTATTTGACTGGAGAGACATGGAATCCCAAGCCACCTGTGATGTGGTCATTCCACAACAGAAACCGAGGCCCAGGCAGAGTCCACTGGATTCCACAGAACCACCGGTTCTTTCCAGGAATAAAACCAGAGTCCTTAGTTGACCACCACCCTCTCCCAGATGCCCGGATGGTGGTGACTCAGCCTTCAGCACCATCCTCTTCCCAGGAGCCTGGGGCTCTCCCACATGGGCTGTGGTGGAGCAGCAGGCTGATTTCCGAGCAGCACCCACATTCAGTGTATTGCAACAGCCTGTGCACTACCCAAAAGCCAGGTTTAAATTATTTCAAATTCAATTACTTTGGATCAACCAAAAGACCCACACTCATGTACATTAGTGAAACTGAAATGATCGTTCATACGTAAATTTCAGAGGAATCATAGAAAACTATGTCCAAATATCCATGCAGGAGGTGGGGATTTGTTTCCAAAGAAGGTAAGGGAAGGAGTTGGGGTGTGAGGATTCGATGTGTCCGCCTCTGCCATGGGTTCCTAACAGCCACACAGAGGAGGGCATTTATCCACGTGGAGCTGCCAAGCACCATCTGTAGAGTAGCGCACGGTGAGTCCTCGGCAGCAATGGACTCTCGGCCAGGTGAGCAGGAACCTGCCAGCACACGCGTCCCCACCTGGACGCAGGCAGGTGCCACCCACGAGTAGGTTACAGCTGCTGCTCTTACCTGTGCAGTCAGTGTGAAAAGGCTTCCGAGCAGGCCCCCTGCTTCGATAAACAGGCTCCATAGCCAAAGCTGCCAAACGCAGTTCTGGCAGTTTCCTGAATGCGTCCCCAGCAGGTTTGGAATTCCCTATTTGATTTCATACTAAAAGGCACCAAGCTTGCAAAAACACTACTTAAAGTAAAAGATATCTCTGAATGCATTTAACTGACTATTGTGTATCTTGACTTTTATCTCTATATTTTATTTACCTTGAATGCTTCCCTCCTGTTGAGTTGGTTAATTTATCCTTCCATTCAACAGCACTTACAGCAGCACTGACAATGCCAACGGCAAGAGCCATGCTAAGAAGTATGAATCCAAGAAACACACATCCTTGTCATTAAAGCACAGCCACAGCGGAATCACTGTTAGGAGCTGAGAAACCCCAGCACACGTGCGAGAGCGGACTATGCACAAGGAAAGCAGTGGGAACGTGACGCAGAGAGGTGAATTCAATACCTGCGCTCACTCTTGTTCGATCCTTTCAGTTCCCTTGGTAATTCACTTGGAGACTAAAGCCGACTTAGCTGTGAATGCCACCTCCACGGGGTGAGTCAGCACCACAGGAACCCTGCTTTGTGGTCCCAGTGGGGTTCAACGCTCACAAAGGACAGCCAGGCCAGTTCCACTGGCATAGTAAGAATGAGACAGAAAACCTACAGGGAGCAAAAGTTCAACAACAGGCTGTAAAGTTCACAGACCAAAGGACCACAGACAGAGAGCCCCCGGGGCTGCTGCCTCCAGCTGTGAGGCCCAGCCCTGAGGCACCCTGGCCACACAGGACAGCAGGAGACTTAAAGTCCCATTCACAACTGGAACTAAAACTGCAAGACGTTTTCCAAGTTTAAATTTAACAAAACCTAAGTAGAACTTCAGTAAAACCCCAGTGGAGACAATGAACACCAGGACTCAGGGCTTAAGGGAAACCCTGACATGCGGACACACACAGCTGGCTCACGTCACAGATGAGTAAGCCCTATGACGCCATCACTCTCCACTGCCAATGCAGAAACCCACACGGACCAACAGCGCTCTGGGACCCTGGGCCAGAACACCAGGTGCAGTGAAATCAGATTTCTGGGTCTCAATGCCAATATGTGTCCCCCTGCAGGTTGGGCAGAGCCCAAGAACGTGTTTCTCACAAGCTCCCAGGTGAGAGCACAGCTGTTGGGCCCGAGATACTGATCCCTGACCCAGATGCAGGAGTCGTCACTGGCTCCCTGCTGCACAGCTGGCCACAGACAGCCTCTGCAAACAGCACCCCCCAACTGCTGCCCAAGAAAGTCACCCCAAGCAGCTTCCCACAGGGCAATGCCATATAGCCGTCAACCACGAGCAGGCAATGTGCCACTCAGAGAAACTCCCAACCACAGCCCCACAGCGGCACACACTTGTGGCCACGCAAGTCAGAACTGTGCACAGAAACTGGCGTGAGGCCAGCAGAGCCAGCACAGGCTAGAGGTGACCTCCGGCGTGAGAGCAGGGGAGAGGACATTCAGTCGCATTCTCCATGCTCTGTGTCTTGGAAGGAGCAGAGCACGAAGCAGTGACGGCTTGAGACTGAGGTTTAGGGAGATGAGGCATGGGTCCAGGGGTGTCATGTTTTCTGTTCTCAGTGAGTGCCTGGAACGGTTTGCAGTAGCAAAACCCTACAAGAATGAACCACACACAAGCAGACCGGGGCTATGTCACATCACTCCATTCATATAAAACTCCTCGCAAACTAACACCTCTCTGGGCAGGTGACAAAACCTCCTCAACTCTCAGTTTCTGATTCAGTCAAGTTGTTATAGGCTAGGTCAAACCAAAATTGATTTCCAGACTCTTGTCTTTTAGTTAGAGAAGAATTCTAAGTACAGACCCAAACACAGCATGCAGTGTGATCAACTTTACGTATAAAGTGAGAAAACTACACAGGCTCATTAGGGCTGAATCAAGGCAGAGCGAGGGAATTATAATTTACTGCTCCGCTCGTCCTGAGTCCACGAGGAGAGAGAGCTTCGTTCTACCTGGTTTTTTTATGAGCTTAGAAAAATGGAAGTATTTGCATGGCACCACCTCCATGTCCCGGGTAAGAATAGGTACTCCCTGGGGAGGGGTCCCTGATTGACAGGTAGGTGAACATGGCAACACAGAGCAAAGGAGGTGCGGCTTCCAGCTCATGAACTTAAAATCATCTAAGCTTCCCGCATCGAAGTCAGGTCCCTGTTGTCCTGGCAGGGTCCAGCAGGCCAGCCTCAAGGAACCTGGATGTATGGAGCGGGAGGGACTTGAGGAAGAGCACCTGTCCAGAAGATCCGTCAGGGAGCACACAGGTGAGAACCAGGGCCCATCACAGAGATGGTGTCACAGACAGGTCTTTCAACAAGCAGATTCACTGGGTAGGGGTGGGACCCGGCCACTGATGGCAGGAGAGGCCACTGCAGAGTGTGGTGTGCGCCTGCATGAGAGTCTGCTCTGCTGTGGCACCAGAGAGGAAGAGGAGGTGGCACACAGAAATTGTGTTTATGTTACATCACTGACAAAATGCTCAGGCCCAGACCAAACTCAGGCCTGATCACGAATTCTCTCATGTCCACATCCAACAGCTACCACCACTGATACAGGCAGGCAGACGGGATTAAATCGATCAGATTTGTGCGCTAGAAGACCACGCCCCCCGTCTGATCTCAACTGTACGCCCACCTGCCAATCAGACTATGTAACCACTCACTTTGGAAGTGAATAAAGGCCTGGAGCATGGTGGGCCCTCCCTTGCTGTCCAGCTCTCAGCCTCTGCTGTCCTGCCTGCATGCTTGCTCCACACGCCTCCATGCCTGCTCTCTGCCTGGTACACACCCGGCTTAGCTTCTAGACTTCTTTCTCCCCTAAATAAAGCCCTCACTCTCCTGTGCTGTGGGGAGCAAACCGGACTAGACTGTTACTGGAATTAAGACTTATTCTATGCATCTGCTCTCCCACAATATGGCGCTGGGAGAGAAGTAAACAGCTTCCGCACAGCTGCCTCCAGTTCAACCAATTAACTGTAGGACTTGCTCCTGATTGGAGAGCAGCGTACTCAGCCGAGTTGGGATTGGCGGAGGAGGACTATAAAGGAGGAGAGAGACGGCATGCACCAGGAACATCTATGGGGAACATCTAGCTGAAGGAACACCTGTGCAGCCCCCCAGAGAACCGGCCGGCGGTGTGCCGCTCCCCTGCGGAAGTGGGGAATGTGGCCAGGGGGAACTGCCCTTCCACGGAGGTGGAAGGGATAGTAGCCAACCCGGGAGGAACCAGCAGCAAACCCGGGGAGGGCCGAGCAGATGAAAGAACAGCGCAGGGTCCTGTGTCGTTCCTCCACGAAGAGGGGGAGCGACATAATGGTGCCGTGACTCGGATATGAAGCCTAGGCAGCGTTTAGTGTCGTTCCTCCACGAAGAGGGGGAGCGACATAATGGTGCCGTGACTCGGATAGGAAACCTAGGACGGATAGGAAACTTAGGAGGGAAGAAACGGGAAGAAGCAGGAAAATACCGGAGAGAGAGACTAGCGAAGAGCCTAGGGGAAAGCCGGACGAGAAAGGTGCCGGAAGAAGCTATTGAAAGCCTAGGCATAGACTTGGATATGGACTGTGGGAAAGAAGTTAGGATTGAAAGCGAAAGTGAAAGCTTTCATAGACTCGGATGCGGACTATGGCGGGGAAGCTAGGAGATTGAAAGCGAAAGTGAAACCTGGAGGAGGCTTGGACTCGGATACGGACTGTGGGAAAGAAGTTAGGATTTAAAGTGAAAGCAAGAAGAAACTTAGACTCAGATACGGACTGCAGGTTGAAAGTGAAAGTGAAACCTATAAGAAACTTAGACTTGGATACGGACTGTGGGGAGAGGCCAGGAGAAATGAGGGAGGAATATTGTTGGAAGAAAACTTAGGGAAACACACCGGGTAGAGAAAAATGTTAGGGAGGATGAAGCCGCGAGTGCAGGCCAAGCCATCTTGGAATTCTTCAAGTCACCCTGGGGAGCAAGAGGCGAAGATCTGGAACCAGAGGCAGAGACGTGGGCCGCCAGGATTCGCCAGGTTAGTCCGGGGAACTTGGACTGAATGCCGGTGGTGGCGGAAACATTCGCGGAAGCCGCCGCGTGCAGAGAGAGCACGGGGCGTGAATAGATAGGGAACGCTGGCGTAGGCCGTGGTTCAGACGCGAAAGGGTTAAGCGTGGAGACCGCGGAGCGCGCAAAGCCGAGCCGCGCAAAGCCGGGAAGCTGCGCAGATGAGAGAGGCGCGCGGGCTGAAGCGGTGCAGAGCCGGGAACCCGCCGGCGGGGCGAGGTGCCGGAAAGCTGCGGGGATAAGAGAAACAGAAGTTTAGAAGTAAAAGAGAAATAGGAATGTTGGCAGACAGAAGTAAAATAGGAGAAATAGAAATGCCCGGAGATAGAGAAATAGAGAAAAATAAGGCCTCCCCTCAACATGCCAATTAGAAGGCTTGGATTCGGTCTGCCTGATTTAAGGCGGTAAGCGCCAGCAAAGCTCGACCAGAGTATGAGCTGCAGGTCACCGAAGATAGGCACGAACCAACACTAATAAGTCTCCCCCACAATAAGGCAATGAGAAGGCTTGGATTCGGTTTGCCTGATAGGTTTTGTAAGCCCCTGCGGGCAGAGCAGAGCATGCGCTGCAGGGCACCGAACACAGGCACGCATCAGCGCCTAAAAACCTCCTCACAATGGCGAAGAGAGGACCCGGATTCGGTTTTCCTGATTGATAGGACTTGTAAGAGCCTGTGGCAGCTCTAGCAAGTAGAGCAGAGTGTGTGCCGCGGGACACCGAAGACAGGCGCGTATCAACGCCAAAAATAAAAAGAAAGGGGGATCTGTGGGGAGCAAACCGGACTAGACTGTTACTGGAATTAAGACTTATTCTATGCATCTGCTCTCCCACAATATGGCGCTGGGAGAGAAGTAAACAGCTTCCGCACAGCTGCCTCCAGTTCAACCAATTAACTGTAGGACTTGCTCCTGATTGGAGAGCAGCGTACTCAGCCGAGTTGGGATTGGCGGAGGAGGACTATAAAGGAGGAGAGAGACGGCATGCACCAGGAACATCTATGGGGAACATCTAGCTGAAGGAACACCTGTGCAGCCCCCCAGAGAACCGGCCGGCGGTGTGCCGCTCCCCTGCGGAAGTGGGGAATGTGGCCAGGGGGAACTGCCCTTCCACGGAGGTGGAAGGGATAGTAGCCAACCCGGGAGGAACCAGCAGCAAACCCGGGGAGGGCCGAGCAGATGAAAGAACAGCGCAGGGTCCTGTGTCGTTCCTCCACGAAGAGGGGGAGCGACATAATGGTGCCGTGACTCGGATATGAAGCCTAGGCAGCGTTTAGTGTCGTTCCTCCACGAAGAGGGGGAGCGACACTGTGCATTTCTCTCACTGAATAAATGTTACAACTTACCACATCGCCTGGTTTATCTTGAGCCAATATTCAGAATTCTTGTCTGAACAGATGGCAAGAACCCATAGAATTATGAATATTAAAATTATTAATAAGTCTGGCCAATATCACCATTACACCCTTACCCATCAGCCACCACCCTCACACCTACATCCAATCAATAAGCCACCTCTGAATCCCCTTGCTGCACCCTTCAGCTGCATCAGAATCCAGGAGCCCCACCTCCTCGGCCAAGGATGAGTCCAGGATTCCGCCTGGGCCCTCTGGGCCCTCTGCTGTGGTCACTGCATCCATGGCTCTGAAGGGATGCACCCCCACTCAGTGCCATCTCAGGAGAGCAAAGTCTCCCTGCGGTGTGGACAGCGCTGAGCTGCCTGCCCCAGACATCCACCACCTCCTCAGCCAAGGATGAGTCCAGGATTCCGCCTGGGCCCTCTGGGCCCTTTGCTGTGGTCACTGTGTCCATGAAGGGATGCACCCCCGCTCAGTGCCACCTCAGGAGAGCAAAGTCTCCCCGCGGTGTGGACAGCGCTGAGCTGCCTGCCCCAGGCGTCCACCACCTCCTCGGCCAAGGATGAGTCCAGGATTCCGCCTGGGCCCTCTGGGCCCTCTGCTGTGGTCACTGTGTTCATGAAGGGATGCACCCCCACTCAGTGCCATCTCAGGAGAGCAAAGTCTCCCCGCAGTGTGGACAGTGCTGAGCTGCCTGCCCCAGACGTCCACCACCTCCTCGGCCAAGGATGAGTCCAGGATTCCGCCTGGGCCCTCTGGGCCCTCTGCTGAGGTCACTGTGTCCATGAAGGGATGCACCCCGCTCAGTGCCATCTCAGGAGAGCAGTCTCCCCGCGGTGTGGACAGTGCTGAGCTACCTGCCCCAGATGTCCCCCACCTCCCTTCTGCACATTCCCTCCTATTTTTAAGGTTTTTTTTTTTTATTTGAAAGTGGGGGAGGGGAAGAGATCAATCTTCCATTTACTGGTTCACTCTCCAAAGGGCCACAAAGGCTGACACTGGGCTATGCCCAAGCCCAGAGTCCAAACCCAAGACATTGTGTGACAGATGGGCTAACAGGCAGCTAGGTCAGGTCCCTGTTGGATGAGAGAAGGGGGAGTCCCTTAACAATCAGGGGAGACGCTGGCTTCTCCCCAAAAGCTGTTGATCCCTCCCTTCTGAGTTTCTACTTTATTGTGAGAATAGAAAGATTACCCCCCATTTCTGGTGGCCTTTTGTTTTATCCTGAGCAGGCCAGACAGGAAGACAATGGGCTGATTGCTCCATGAATTGTGCTTTAAAGATTCCACTCTGATCAGTTTCTACGGAGGTTCTGACTTAAACTAAGCTTGCTTTGCTCACTGCCTTGTCTGCGTGGAGACAAGAACAGAAGCCTTCCTCATTGCCACTTTTCCCTGTAACACTTCGGGCCATCTTCCACTGCTTTCCCAGGCCCGTCAGCACAGAGCTGGGTTGAAAGTGGGGTAGCTGGGACTCTGTATGGGGGTGGGGGGCGCCTGCACTGCAGGGAGCAGTTGGCCTCCTCACATACAACTGACCTCAGGCCTTCTGCACATGGTGTTCCTGTTAGGTAGGAAGTTAGCAATCAGCCTGCGTGTGAGCAGGGCCTGAGACATGCAAAGCACCTGCAGAGGCTCACCTGGGAAGCAGCCATGGATTTTATACTTCCTAGGTCTGCCCAGACCCTGATAACTTTTCCTGTGGTCCCAGCCCTCCCCCCAAGGAGAGCTCCCCAGGAGAATCCTCTCTGCTCAGCACCACCCGGGTTACCTGGAGCAATAAATCCTTCACAGCCTTCCTCCAAGGCAGGCGCCCAGGGGAGGCTCCTCTGCCCTGCGCCAGGTGGGCTCCCCAGTCTGACAGCACTGAGCGGTGAAGCCTTGGGAGGAATTCCACCTAACTCACACTCAGCAAGCCCTTCGTCCTGGGGCGGGGGGAGGAGGAGAAGGAGGAGGAGGAGAAAGACTGAGAGAACCGGACCTTAGAAGCCCCAGTCTAAATACGGACTGCACACTCAGCACTGAGCTCTCTGCTGAGCCGCCCGCCTGGCCTGCATGGTGCACGCTCTCCATTTAACCATGCGCCCTTGCTCTCCCCAGTCTGAGTGACCAGGCACACTCCTGGATTCTGTCCCATCTGTTCTGATGGACGCCCTACCTCAATAAACCCTGCTGCCTTGCTTCCCACTGCTCTCTGTCTCAAGTCTGAACTCTTTGTTGCACGAGGACAAGAAGCCACTGCACCCACCTCTGCTGACATTCATGCTAGGTGGAGAGAGTCACCGAATTCTGTCCTCAGGCCATTCAGGTCTCTGCTCAAATGCCACCTTCCTAAGAACCCCCCCCCCTTTCCCTCACCTCGTCCCACTCGTGTGATCCAGACACTCGCTGCGGCCTAAAACATCACCACTGGCCTGCTGA
Organism: Oryctolagus cuniculus; assembly: GCF_964237555.1. Lineage (NCBI taxonomy): Eukaryota > Metazoa > Chordata > Mammalia > Lagomorpha > Leporidae > Oryctolagus > Oryctolagus cuniculus. The sequence continues at coordinate 118,608,719 of NC_091439.1, forward strand.
CTCATGGTCTGTCTCACCACTCAGACTGCACAGGGTGCCCGGGCCACTGCGTCTCCACCTCCAGCAAGCCTGCCTGGCACACACATGCACCAAGGAAATGCATGTGCAACACACAGATGAAGGTGTGAATCAAAGACGTTCATCATCTATGTGTTCTTGCGAAGAAACAGAAGGAAACGGGCAGATGCATGGTGAGGGGTTCAGGACGGAAAAGCAAGAAGGAATGTGACGGTCTCCGCAGTGAATCACCCGGTCACCCTGCGGGGAGTGGCTGAGGGCACCAGTCCCAGCCGGTCCACCACAGCCTCGGGCGCATCCAGTCCGCCACAGAGTGCAGAGCAGGGTGATGAATGAAAAGCGAGTCCTGGGAAGATGTCTGAAGTGGGGGCGGGCTTTATTTTCAGCCACCCAGTGGCATCAGTGGAGTTGGCAGCAGTCAGCCACTGGTAATTAAAGTGATTTTTCTGCAAAAACCTGGGAAGCCTTCCAGCTTCCAGCTTCTGACCAGTGATGTGAAAATTTCCCTCACAAAGGCCCTGAGAGTGCAGCTAGTGCCACCACAAGGGACGCCAGCTTCCCAGAGGCCACTGGACGGCCACAGCAGTAGGTCAAGGCGACCACAGACCCAGGGGTCACACGCCAGGAGAACACACGGACCCAGGGTCAGAGGTCAGACACCAGGTGAACACACAGAGATCCAGGGTCAGAGGCCACACATCAGGGAGAACACACAGATCCTGGGTCAGAAGTCACATACCAGGGAGAACACACAGAGATCCAGGGTCAGAAGTCACATACCAGGGAGAATACAAAAAGATCCAGGGTCAGAGGCCACACATCTGAACACACAGAGATCCAGGGTCAGAGGCCACACATCAGGTAGAAAACACACAGATCTGGGGTCAGAGGTCACACACCAAGGAGAACACAGATATCCAGGGTCAGAGGTCACACATCAGGGAGAACACACAGAGATCCAGGGTCAGAGGCCACACATCAGGTAGAAAACACACAGATCTGGGGTCAGAGGTCACACACCAAGGAGAACACAGATATCCAGGGTCAGAGGTCACACATCAGGGAGAACACACAGAGATCCAGGGTCAGAGGCATATGCCAGGGCGAACACACAGAGATCCAGGGTCAGAAGTCACACATCTGAACACACAGAGATCCTGGGTCAGAGGTCACACACCAGGGAGAACACACAGATCCTGGGTCAGAGGTCACTTGCCAAGGTGAACACACAAAGACCCAGGGTCAGAGGTCACACATCTGAACACACAGAGATCCAGGGTCAGAGGTCACATGCAAGGGTGAACACACAGAGATCCAGGGTCAGAGGCCACACATCAGGGAGAACACACACAGTTCTGGGGTCAGAGGTCACACACCAAGGAGAACACAGATATCCAGAGTCAGAAGTCACACATCAGGGAGAACACACGGATCCAGGGTCAGAGGTCACACACCAGGTGAACACACAGAGATCCAGGGTCAGAGGTCACACGCCAGGGAGAACACACAGATCCTGGGTCAGGGAGACCACATCAGGGAGAACACACAGAGATCCTGGAATCCTGAGGCCACTTCCTCTGTCGGTGGACTCAGCTCTTCACAAAGGCAGCCAGTGTTCTCATGTCCAGCCATGGGCAGCATCCCGAGGCTCACACATCCAAGGAACAGCAGCACATGGACACTGGGCAGAGGAGGTAGATGCCTCCTATGAACTAAGACTGAGTTGGAGAAACTGAGTTCAAATCCAGGTGTGACATTAGCTACCTCTCGAGGCAAGAGTATAAGTAAGAGTAACTGGTCTTTTTCACCTCTCAGTTTTTTGGTGACAACAGAATAAGTATATTAACTACATTTTTAAATTAGTAAGTTTCATTAGTTTATGGACGTACAGAACACCTGATCAGAAAGCACAGATGTCCAACTGTCTCAGCACCTTTGATGAACAGACTGCCTTTTCTCCTTCACACTGGTTATGCTCTGGGCCCCTCGCTGTAACTGATTTTAGCCATGGGCACACTTCCACCAAGTCCTGGAGTCCTCCAGGATATCCCCTGTGCAGGGTGGTCCTGGGAGCCCGGCGCAGAGCTGAGGCGCTGCACTAAAACTGCAGCAGTAACTACCCCTTTGTAATAGTCACAGCACCTGCAAATACTCAAGTGAGGACTGAAGAATTTCCCCAAAGATTGTGAGGTACTAGGTCTGATCTCACTGTGAAGATTCAGTGTCCAGCACAAGCAACAAGTTTACAAAAAACAGTTGCGGATGTAAGCAAATCACTCCGCAGTTCCATCAACAAATGCGGCCTGAAGTTGAATGCAATCTTGTTGAAAAGCCACAGAAGTTGCACCACTCAGAAAAGATAGTGGCATCTGACTTCCCGGAGTGGACAGAAGTCCATGTTGCTTTCTGGTGGGTATTTTACCCTTCGCAAAGATGTGGGTGCTGTCAAGACATTGGCAGGGCGCGGGGTAGAACCAGTATAAACTGTGTTTCAGAGGATACGGCACTCTGTCTGCAACGTGTATGAAAGCCAGAGATGCTGATCTGCTTACTCACGCAATCAGGCGATCGACGAAGCTGACAGGAGAAAAGCAGAGATGACCACCAACTGCCAAGCAGAATCACGTCGGTAATTCACTAGAATTTACAGCTGATAACAGATGACAGGATCAGGCTGCCTGACTGGATTTTTCATCCATTCTTCCTTCCAAAGAGAAGGCCAAGGAACATATGTGAGGAGTGAACCTCAGACTCCTGGGAGGAGCTAGCGAGGCAGGACAAGGGAGGCCCAGGGCCTGGCAACCGGTCCTTCTGCAGAAACCATGACCCAGGGGAGGACGAGCTGAGATCCATCCCATGGGACAGAGTAAGGGGGAGCAAAAGGCGAAACTGTCATCCCACTAGGTGGAATGCTTCCACTGTTATGTGCCTGTTCTAGCTTCAAATGTGCAGATTCTCGTCACGGAAGCACACACAGGGGAGGGGCATATGTCCTCAACTCCAAAGCAAACCTCTGAGCAGTCACAGGGCCAGCTGGAGCACAGCTCCTCTCTCCTGTCTGGGCCACTGTGACAGAGACTGGACCCTGCTGCTTGGCCCCTCGGGTGAGGTCGTGGACGCCTCTGAGCTCTGTTTCTGAGCACAGGACACAACACAGAGGCAGAGCGTACAGCGGTCTCCATGGCAGCAGCCAGCGCTGACGCTGACACCTCACAGCTCAGACAACTGGGCTGTTCTGGAAGTCCCTGCGCTTCTGAGGCGTGGGGTCTGCTGCCTGACCTGAGAACAAAGACCCTGGCTTCCCACCGAGTTCCTGAAAACGTGGCAACTGCCACCTGTTGACCTTTGAGGAAAAGCTTCCCTGCTCTAATAACACATGATGCCTCCACGTCCTGGGAACTATGTAGGGTGTCCACACTCGGGATCATGATGTCAGCTTCCGCCTGTCAGGGCCCAGCCACAGCTGCCTGCAGACACGGCCAAGCCACCCGAGTCCAGCCTGAGGATCTGCCAGGGGGTCTCCACAGTGACAAAAACCCACGGCGTGCAGCACTGAGGGCTGGGCCACCACTTAGGACGCCTGCGTCCTATACCAGGCCACGCCGCTTCTGATCCAGCTTCTGGCAAATGTGCCCTGGGAGGCTGGCAGCAGAGATGACCCAAGTACCTGTCCCCGTCATTCCTCGTGGGCACCCAGATGAAGCTCCTGGCTTCAGCCTGACCGGGCCATGGCTGTTGTAAGCATTTGGGAGCAAATCAGCAGGTGGAAGGTCTCCCTTCGTCCCTTCCTCATTCCTCCCTCTCCCTCCCCTGAGGCTGGTCTCACTTTGCCTTTCATACAGATAAAAATAAATAAACAAGTAAACATTTTTTCAAACCTACAGCTGTGGTGTGGTGCTGGGCCGGCTGCTGGGGCACAGAGCTGAGGGAGAGCAGTGCTGAACCAGAGCCAGAGGCAGCCTGAGGAGCTGCCTCCACCAGGCAGGCGGGGGCAGAGCCAGGAAGGTCTGAGAGCATCCTACAACTCCACACCGGCTGATATGAAAGCCATAAGCACAGGGGCCCTGAGCTGAGCCTGGGAGAGCAGGAGAGACTGACAGAGAGGGGACAGAGGGCACAGGGACATCTGGCCGACCTGCCATCCTTGTGCACACACTAGAAAGCAAATGCAGCACCACTGCCAGTAAAGCAGCCCAGGCCCCTGCTCAGGGTCGGGGTCTGACGTGGGATCCACAGGGTCATCTGTTTACCTGAGGAGAAGGGATGACGCGAGGAGACAGACACACTGAGTGCCACTGCAATGAGGCCACAGCTGTGCAGTGAGCGCCTGCAGCCCAGGGGCACTGGGGCTCTGGGGTCAGCACTGCTGCACTCCATGTCTGAAAACTGAGCTCAGTAAGTGCACTGGGCGCGGGGTGAGGCCCCTGTCGCACAGCTCCACTTGTGTCTGCCACCAGGGAGAGAGAAGGCAATGAGTTCCGATTGCTGGAAGGGTTTCCTACATCAAAGCTAACAGAAATCGCCTTCGCCAGGCTCACAAAACAAACGGCTCTCACTCAGTGAAATGGCATCCCATAAAATCCATCAGCGTGAATGCCCGGGACGTAAGACAGGCACCAGGTGGCCACAGCTCCTTTGAAACACATTCCCCATCTTGCCAATGTCTTGGCATCGTTCACTGATGGACCACATTCAGCAAATCAGCTGTCGCCTGAATGTCACAGGAGACAAAACAGCACAGTGATCAGTGTGCTAGAATCAAATCCCCACTACCCATGTGGCAAAGAATTTTTCAAGCTGTTTCAGATTTGTTCATGGATCTGATAAAATAAACCCAGACCCACGTGGGAGACCTGGAGGAGGCTCCGGCAGCTGCCTTTGGATCAGCCCAGCTCCAGATGTTGCTGCCATTTGGGGAGTGAACCAGCACATGGAGGGCCTTGCTCTCTATCTCTCCCACTCTCTGTGGCTCTGCTTTACAAATAAATAAATATTTAAGAAACAAGCAATGTTATAAAGAATAAATAAATAAACACAGATCAGGTAGGTCACTGTCTGCAGACTGATGGTTCGCACCACAGCAGGGCTGCTGATCCAGCTCCTGTGAGCAGTGAGGATTCTCTGCACAGTGAAGTCCCACAGTGCCGCCAATACATCCTAAAGTGAGTCAGGGCAACTGGTCACTTTCAGGAGAGGGGAAGGGGCCACTGCCAGGCTGTCACAGACTGGCTTCCCAGCTTTGAAACTAATGCCTTGCTTGGTCGCCAGCGCGTTCAGTGTGCTGGTGTTGCGTATTTTCTTGATCCAGGTCAAAAGATCAGGATTGGTGAAAAACAGCAAGCCAGGTTCTGACAGCCTCAAAGCACTGGGGAGAGAGGGGCAAGGGCGGCTGGGCTGAACTCGGACGGGGGCCTCCACTGGGCCTGCCTGCCGGACAAAGGCCTCCACCGGGCCTGCCTGCCGGACAAAGGGGCGTCGGCCGACGCTGCTCTGAGAGGAGCCTCCTGGGGGTCTGCCCCACCTGCTACTTAACACGGCACAGGGCAAGGCCTCGTCACTAAATGAGTGAAAAGCGAACCACGCGAGAGAAAAGCGTGACCGATTCCCTCAGCAGGCGTCCGGGCTCTCCGGGGTGGAAGGTCCCACGTTCGCGTGGCTGGGAACGCAGCGCCCGCCACAGCACCGTGCCCCCGGTTCTGAGGAGCAGCACAAGCTCAAAGCAGAACTCCGGCTCCTGGGCACTACGGCTTCCACGCGCGCAAAGCGGCCCTTGCCGGCAGTTCCCTCTACTCCCAGCAAGAGGCGTCCGTGTGGGGCCCACTGCCCGCCGCCTCTGCCCCGACACCCCTCTCCACACACGGCCATGGCTTCATGCAGGGTCCTCAAGTGATCCACGGCAGTCGCTCCAGAAGACACCGCCACGGCCGCGCGCCTAGCCCTAGCCTCACACTCCAGCTAAATGGAGCCTCAGGCCTCAGCTCCGCCCCAGCGTCCAGGCCACGCCCCTCCTCAGCGTCCAGAGCACGCCCCTCCTCAGAGTCCAGACCACGCCCCTCCTCAGCGTCCAGAGCACGCCTCTCCTCAAGGCTCAGACCACGCCTCTCCTCAGCATCCAGACCACCCCCTCCTCACAGTCCAGACCACCCCCTCCTCAGAGTCCAGACCACGCCTCTCCTCAGCATCCAGACCACGCCTCTCCTCAAGGCTCAGACCACGCCTCTCCTCAGCGTCCAGACCACGCCTCTCCTCAGAGTCCAGACCACGCCCCTCCTCAGAGTCCAGACCACCCCCTCCTCAGAGTCCAGACCACGCCTCTCCTCAGCGTCCAGACCACGCCCCTCCTCAGAGTCCAGACCACCCCCTCCTCAGCGTCCAGACCACGCCTCTCCTCAGCGTCCAGACCACGCCTCTCCTCAGAGTCCAGACCACCCCCTCCTCAGCGTCCAGACCACGTCTCTCCTCAAGGCTCAGACCACGACTCTCCTCAGCGTCCAGACCACCCCCTCCTCAGCGTCCAGACCACGTCTCTCCTCAAGGCTCAGGCCACGCCTCTCCTCAAGGCTAAGACCACGCCTCTCCTCAGCATCCAGGCTCCCTGCCAGCTCCTGAGTCCAGCCGCCCAGGTGAGGCAGCAGCACCCACAGGTCAGTGCCAGAGCTCCCTGCCCAGCTCCTGAGTTCAGCCGCCCAGGTGAGGCAGCAGCACCCACAGCTCAGCACCCAGCTCCCTGCCCAGCTCCTGAGTCCAGCCAACCAGGTGAGGCAGCAGCACCCACAGCTCAGCACCCAGCTCCTGAGTCCAGCCGCCCAGGTGAGGCAGCAGCACCCACAGCTCAGCACCCAGCTCCCTGCCCGGCTCCTGAGTCCAGCCGACCAGGTGAGGCAGCAGCACCCACAGCTCAGCACCCAGCTCCCTGCCAGCTCCTGAGTCCAGCCGCCCAGGTGAGGCAGCAGCACCCACAGCTCAGCACCCAGCTCCCTGCCCAGCTCCTGAGTCCAGCCAACCAGGTGAGGCAGCAGCACCCACAGGTCAGTGCCAGAGCTCCCTGCCAGCTCCCGAGTGACAGTCCTGCTAATGCAGACCCTGGGAGGTGACGAAGCTGTGGCTGAGTCCCTGCTTCTACCCTCAGTGGCCAGACCAGCAGTGCCCAGGCGACTCCCCCTGTACACACATCACCACCACCCTCCCAGACTCCTAAAGACCCCGAGATCTCTCCATGGGTGCACACCTGTTCTCTGGCAGCTCTTTCGCCCTCCCTTCCCCTGCGAGGTCAGAGATATTAGCCCCAAACCTGACCACGCTAGGGAACCAGTGACACTGCAGACATGAGCAGCCTTCACTCCCATGGCACTGACTCTTGCCAGGTTACACACAGGCCCCAGGTGGTGTGAGGAAACTTAGATGGATAATTCCAAGTTCATGAGCAGAAAGCAGCACCTCCTTTGCTCTGTGTTACCATGTCCAGCTGCCTGTCAATCAGGTGACACTTCCCCAGGAAGGACCTCTTCTTACCCGGGATGTGGGGGTGGAACCATGTAAACACTTCTGTTCTTCTAAGCTCATAAAAAGCTAGGAAGAACGGATGCTCTCTCTTCCTCGTGGACTCAGGACGAGCAGAGCATGGTATGATAACTCCCTTCTTGGGCCCACTTTCCCGAAATAAAACCCTAATGAGCCTATGTATTTTATCGTGTTTGGGCCTGCACTTAGAATTCTCCTCTAGGCAGAAGGCAAGAGTCTGGAAAATTAATTGAGGCCCAACCTGGCCCACAACACAGGGGCAGAGGCTAAGAGGGTAGAGGAAGTGTTTCCCCCTCTGGAAAGTTAGCATCTTTAAAATCACTGTGGTGTTGTGGCCTGTACTTGTGACTAAGTTCAAGATACAAGAACTATGAATAAAACATTTATAAATGGCCACAAACTTTAATTACATTTAAATATTTGGGGAACTTTTCTTTGTGAAATTCATGATTAGGGCAGGCATTGTGGCACGATGGCTAAAGCCACTGCCTGTGACACCAGCATCTCATACGGGCACCGGTTCGAGTCCTGGCTGCTCCACCTCCGATCCAGCTCTCTACTATGGCCTGGGAAAACGGTAGAAGATGGCCCAAGTCCTTGGGCCCCTGCACCCATGTGGGAGACCTGGAAGGAACTTCTGGTTCCTGGTTTTAGATCAGATCAGCACAGCTCTGTCCATTGCAGCCATTTGGGGAGTGAACCAGCAGATGGAAGCCCCCCGCCCCCCGCCGCCGTGCTTCTCTTCCTCTGCCCTCTGTAACTCTGCCTTTCAAATAAATAAATCTTTAAAAAATGAAATCCCTAGTGATTTAATTAATTTTGTATGTAATATGAAGATGTGTGTGCGCAGAGTGACTGACAAATATAAAAATTCAATTATTTAATAGATGCTTAAACTAGGAGTACCACATTAAATACAAATTCAGTAGTCCTCTCCTAAACAAAACCACTTGCAAAAAAAAAAAAAAAAGCTATGAGTAATAATCAACTCTTTCTAAGAGTAGGACAGGTTAGATACTATAATTAAAATTTTCACAGCAAAGAAATATTCAAAATAAAATCTTTCTAAGCTCTGTGTATACAGATATGCTGAAAAATGCAGTTTTGATTCAAAGGTTTAAAAAAATAAATGAAACATTTGAGGTTTTTAAAATGTCAAGAAGATAAAGGAGCTGAAAGCCCTGGAGCAAGGACAGTGGTACTAGGATCTGGGTCTCAACATGCACAAAACAGAGCAGGACCCCTACCTCACACCTTACACAGACATCACCCCTGAGGCAGGGGCAGTCTGTCCACACATAGTGCTGGGGAACTGGACCTCTGTGTGTGCACAAGTACAGAGCAGGACCCCTACCTCACACCTTATACAGACATCACCCCTGAGGCAGGGGCAGTCTGTCCACACATAGTGTTGGGGACCTTGACCTCTGTGTGTACACAACTACAGAGCAGGACCCCTACCTCACACCTTACACAGACATCACCCCTGGATCAGGGGCAGTCTGTCCACACATAGTGCTGGGGAACTGGACCTCTGTGTGTGCACAAGTATGGATAAAGACCCCTACCTCACACCTTACACAGACATCACCCCCCCCCCCAGAGCCTGGGTAGTCTGTCCAACACATAGTGCTGGACAAACAACAAATGCTAGCAAGGATTTGCTGAAAAAGGTACCGTAATCCACTCTTGGTGGGAATATAAACTGGTGCAGCCACTGTAGCAGACAGCATGGAGATATCTCAGACGTCTGAATGTACACCTACCATATGACCCAGACATCTCACTCCTGGGAATCTACCCAAACCAAAATAAATCTGCATATAAAAGGGTGACAGGTACCCCATGTTTACTACAGCTCAATTTATAATACCTAAGATACAGAATCAACCCAGATGTCCATCAGCTGTTGACTGGATAAAGAAAATGTGGTGTATATACACTATGGAGCACTTCTCAGCCCTAGAAAAAGTGAAATCCTGTCTTTGGTAACAAAATGGATGCAACTGGAAACCATTATGTTTAGTAAAACAAAGCCAGGACCCCAAAGGAACACCGTGTGTCTTCCTTGATCTGTGGCAACTAATATAGAACACAAAATTGTACAGGAATGGCAGGGATGTCTTTGGTGTAATTGTTGCTTTAGCCCTTGTTTATGCTCCTGTGGGACTGTGGTCTTTCTATTTTTACTTGTTGACTATTATGGTAAGTGGTAGATTATGCCTGTGATTTTAGAGGGGATTAAAATTATGTCTTTGCAAAAATTAAGAAAAAAAGGAAAGGAAAGAAATGGGGGGATTTAGGGAGGGAGAGAGGGAAGTATGCTTATCATATTAGAACTGCACCTATGAAATACATGAAATCCATTTTTATATTCATAAGTGTGGGGAGCAAACCGGACTAGACTGAGTTACTGGAATTAAGACTTATTCTATGCATCTGCTCTCCCACAATATGGCGCTGGGAGAGGAGTAAACAGCTTCCGCACAGCTGCCTCCAGTTCAACCAATAAACTGTAGGACTTGCTCCTGATTGGAGAGCAGCGTACTCGGCGTGTGGGCAGCCGAGTTGGGATTGGCGGAGGAGGACTATAAAGGAGGAGAGAGACGGCATGCACCAGGAACATCTATGGGGAACATCTAAGGGAACCCGTGCAGCCCCCGAGAGAGCCGGCCGGCGGTGTGCCGCTCCCCTGCGGAAGTGGGGAATGTGGCCAGGGGGAACTGCCCTTCCACGGAGGTGGAAGGGATAGTAGCCAACCCGGGAAGAACCAGCAGCAAACCCGGGGAGGGCCGAGCAGACGAAAGAACAGCGCAGGGTCCTGTGTTGCTCCTCCACGAAGAGGGGGAGCGACAATAAGCATTTTTAAAAAGAGAAAAAAAACTCTCAAGAAAATGAGAACAAAGTGAGAGGCTGGGAGACGATGGTGATGGTGTCTCAGGTGGCCCCACCCACTGGGACAGTGCACCCACAGGTGGGATGTTATGGTGACATCATCTCAGGGTGGCTGCACCCACTGGGACAGTGCACCCTCAGGTAGAGTGTTATGGGTGACAGTGTCTCTGACCCACCCACTGGGTAGTGTACCCTCGGGTGGAGTGTTATGGGTGATGGCAACTCAGGGTAGGAGAGGCTGTGACAAGCACGGTACACAGGAAATCCTACCTGCCTATCAACTTTACTATTAACTTGAAAGCACCCTAAAAAAGGTAACTCTTTTAAGAAAAATAAAAATGAACAAAATGCAATAAATAATCAAATCTCAACTTATTCCTGAAGCTGAAAAATCATTTTAAAACTGCATCATGGGGCAGGCACTGTGGCACAGTGAGTGAAGCCTCTGCCTGCGACACACAGAGACCTCACATGAGTACCGGTTCGAGTCCCACCTGCTCCACTTCAGATCCAGCTCCCTACTAATGTGCCTGGGAAAGCAGCGGAAAATGGCCCAATGCATGGGCCCCTGTACCCACGTGGGAGACCTGGAAGAAGCTCCTGGCCCCTGGCTGCTGCCTGGCTCAGTCCCATACATTGCAGCCATTTGTGGAGTGAACCAACAAATGAAAAATCTCTTTCTCCCTCTCTCTCTCTCTCTCTCCCTCCCTCCCTCCCCCTCTGCCTCTCCCTCTATCCCTCTCAAGTAAATAATTTTTGGAAATGCATTACAGACTTAAATATAGAACCCAAATTGCAAACTTTTTAAGAAATCACAATCTTTGCAGTCTTAAGTTAGGCTGAGTTCTTAAATACAACGCCAAAAGCACAATTCATTAAAAACCTGACGAAGTGTACACTATGAAAGTTAAGATATCTGTTGTTTGAAAGACGTCAGCGGAGGAAAAGACAAGACTAGCATTCAGATACACAAGGAACCTCAGAAACAACCATGAACATAGCCACCCCAACATCTTCCAACAGGTAAAGACCACAACTGACACTCCCCTTGGCGGTGCACAGTGACAGGGAGGGGCAGCAAAACCTCCTGAAGACACGTCCACCCCACGGAAGAGCGAGGGGACAGTGACATCCCCAGGAGGAGGTGCCCCATACCTGCCCATGACACGGGAACCCGGGAGCAGGAGAGCCTGGCAGCACTCAGCTGACATGGCTGCCCCGTCCTTGGCACTGCAGGAGCTGCCCACTGGAATAAAAACTACATTTACATGAACGCACATGGACGGTCAGGGCAGCTTTGTGGGAATGGCTGAGTCTCTGGTGGCTGAGTTCCTAAGAGCTCACAGCCCTTGGAACACTGTGGCGCACGGCAGCACAGATGGGTCTCCAGTGGGTTTGCCAATGGAAAGCAGCTGTGTCACAGGCTTCTGGGACGTGCAACTCCATTCATATGCATTCTGGGAAAAGCAGGGGTACAGGACAGAACACAGGCTGCTGTCTGCCGGAGGCTGGGGTGGGAGGTACAGTTTGAGCACAGCAGAGTGCCACACACCCCAGCTAACAGGAAGCAGCCCACGAGTATCCCAGAGGCAGCCATCGCCCTGTAGCTATTCACAGCTTTTTTCATTTACTTTTATTTGAAAGGCAGGTGTGTGCGCACACACGCACACACACACAGATGTGCAACCTGCTGGTTCACCCCATAAATGCCCACAACAGTCAGGGTTGGGCCAGGCTGTAGCCAGGAGCCTGGAACTCAATCTGGGTCTCCCCAGTGTGTGGTAGGGACTCAAGTAGTTGAGCCATGACCTGCTGCCTTCCAGGTCACACCAGCAGGAGCTGGACCAGACACACAGCAGCCAGGGTGTGAACTCAGGCACTCCAGATGTGGGATGTGACCGTCCCAAGCACCATGTTAACCACTGTAACAAATGCCCTCCACAAGTGTTCACATTAAGTTGAAATAACAGCATAAACAACAAACGAACCAGCGAGCTAAGCACCCCACCGACAAAGCCAGCCACCGAGTATCACCAGGGGAGTGCAGACAGAGATGTGCAAATAGTGACAGGAACAGAAAAGAGAAACCAGACAGGAATGTGCGCAGGGAGCTGAGCCAGCAAAACATTCATCGAGGAGTTGCAGCCAGAGTTACAGGGGAGAAAGACATGTAAAGAAAACTGAAGCTCTCATTAAAACCAATTTCCATTTAATTAAAAATTTAGAACAGCAGGTGTTCGGCACAGCAGCTAAGACACCTCCTGGGACAGCTGCACCCCATCTGGGAGTCGCCTCCATTCAGGTCCTGGCTCTGCCCCCAATTCCAGTGTCCTGCCAGTGTGACCCTGGGAGGCAGCAGGTAATGGCACAAGAGCTTGGGTTCCTGCCACACACTAGGCTTCCAGCCTCAACTGCGCCAGCCCCAGCCGTTGTGAGCACTTGGGGAGTAAAGACCGCACAGGAACTCCCTGCCTGCCTGCCTTTCTGCCTTTCAAGTCGTATAAATAACCACTGAAAAACAAAGAAAAACCCTAGAAAGCAATTACAGATACAACACTGACAATCATCACCATGAAAAGAGGACGGAACTACATGGGATGCAAAGACCACGAGAAATACAGAAATCAGCCAATACATTTGGAAACTAAAGACGGCAGGAAAAAATTCTAAGTACGTTTTCCTGAATTGTGTCAAAAGGAACCAGAAACCTTGAACATTTCTGTAAGTCTGACACTCTAAATCTTCCCAAGAGGAAAGCAACAGGCCCATGTGGGTTCCATGACAGCCGACCGAGTATGTGAGGTAAAGCACTCCTGCCACACGCAGGTTTTCCAGTGTCGGAGCCGCACATCCCGCAGCTCGTCCCGAGGGCTACATGCACCTAACAGCGAATCCTCACGAGGGAACAACAGAAGGAACACTACAGGCCTGCAGAGTGCATGGGAAAAGAATCCAAAACAAAGTAAAGGCAAGCCAAACAGGTAAACATAAGAGAAAGGAAAGTCCAACTGAGCCGCATTTTAAAGACACAAAGAAGATCAGACAGTACAGCAGGCACCAGAGTAACAGGCAAGAGGCAAACGTCACACACGGTTATATCAACAGGAAGCGGCAGCACCCGAGAGAATGTACATTCAGAATGCCTCGCAGTACTCAGTGAATCAGGGACAGAAGGCTGTTCTCCAAGCCTGGTAACCACAAATCAACAGTACTCTGCAGTGATGAAAAATACAGACGTGTGCACCAGAACTGCCCCTCCTCCTGACAGTAAACACACATGTGTGCACCAGTACTGCCTCTCCTGACAGGAAACATGAGAAACACACACATGGGCACCAGCACTGCCTATCCTCCTGACAGGAAACATGGGAAACACACATGTGTGCCAGAACTGCCTCCCCTCCTGACAAGAAACATGAGAAACACACATATGTGCACCAGCACTGCCCCTCCTCCTGACAGGAAACATGGGAAACACACACATGGGCACTAGTACTGCCTCCCCGCCTGACAAGAAACATGGGAAACACACATGTGCACCAGAACTGCCTCCCGTTCTGACAGGAAACATGGGAAACACACACGTGTACACTGGTGCTACCTCCCCACAACAGGAAACATGAGAAACACACACGTGTACACTGGTGCTACCTCCCCACAACAGGAAACATGAGAAACACACACGTGTACACTGGTGCTACCTCCCCACGACAGGAAACATGAGAAACACACATGTGTGCACCAACACTGCCTCTCCTGACAGAGAACATGAGAAACACACACGTGTGCACCAGCACCACCTCTCCTCCTGACAGGAAACATGAGGAACACACATGTGTGCACCAACACTGCCTCTCCTGACAGAGAACATGAGAAACACACACATGTGCACCAGCACCACCTCTCCTCCTGACAGGAAACATGAGGAACACACATGTGTGCACCAACACTGCCTCCCCTCCTGACAGGAAACATGAGAAACACACACATGGGCACCAGTACTGCCTCCCCGCCTGACAGGAAACATGGGAAACACACATGTGCACCAGAACTGCCTCCCGTTCTGACAGGAAACATGAGAAACACACACGTGTGCACTTGTCACCAAAAAGGCCGAAAATGCACACCAAGTGCCCCATTCCCCTGTAACCAAGAAACACGCCAAGTGCTCCATCCTCCTGCAACCAAAAAACACGCCAAGTGCTCCATCCTCCTGTAACCAAGAAACACACCAAGCGCCCGTCTCAGTCTCCTGTAGCCAAGAAACCCGCCAAGTGCCCGTCTCAGTCTCCTGTAACCAAGCAACACACCAAGTGCTCCATCCTCCTGTAACCAAGAAACACGCCAAGTGCTCCATCCTCCTGTAACCAAGAAACACGCCAAGTGCCCGTCTCAGTCTCCTATAACCAAGCAACACACCAAGTGCTCCATCCTCCTGTAACCAAGAAACACACCAAGTGCTCCATCCTCCTGTAACCAAGAAACACGCCAAGCGCCCGTCTCTGTCTCTTGTAGCCAAGAAACACGCCAAGTGCCCGTCTCAGTCTCCTGTAGCCGAGAAATACAAGTGCCCGTCTCAGTCTCCTGTAGCCGAGAAATACAAGTGCCCGTCTCAGTCTTCGTAGCTGAGAAATACAAGTGCCCGTCTCAGTCTCCTGTAGCCAAGAAACACGCCAAGTGCCCGTCTCAGTCTCCTGTAGCCGAGAAATACAAGTGCCCGTCTCAGTCTCCTGTAGCCAAGAAACACGCCAAGTGCCCATCTCAGTCTCCTGTAGCCGAGAAATACAAGTGCCCATCTCAGTCTCCGTAGCCGAGAAATACAAGTGCCTGTCTCAGTCTCCTGTAACCAAGCAACATGCCAAGTGCTCCATCCTCCTGTAGCCAAGAAACACGCCAAGGGCCCCATCTCAGACTCCTGTAGCCAGCATATACAAATTCAGTGGGATGCCACTTCGTATCCACAGATCCGATCGTGCCACGTGCCAGCAGGACAGAGAGCCGTGGATGCTGATGAAGTGTGGAATGACACAGCAACTCTAGAAGGCAGCTCGTCTTCTAACAGAGGTGGAACAGGGCACACAGGAGTCTGAGCCACCAAGAGGAATATTCACAGAGCCCGAGGCAACAGCGGGACTGGGAACAATTCGCCTGTTCTCGCGCGGAGCATGTAGGAAGAAGTCATGAGCATTCATGCAGTTGAAATCCCAAAAACCGAGCTCCGCTGTGAGCACAGTGCAGTTGTGTCTAAGTCGTGAGACAGAGATAGGCAGAGGGAGCCCTCAGCACACAAAGTCAGAACACAGGGCATCCCCAACCCCCCAGTCCTCCAACATCTCAAATTCCTGAGAGCTGACTCAATGGCACAGGTAGAAAATCCCATCTGCCAGGGCAAGCGACAGGCAGCAGTCAGGACACAGGTGCATGGACGGTACTGTAGCAAACTGCCCCAGGCCCTGTGCATAGGCTGCAAGTACAAAGTGAAGGACTTCGTGCTCAGGCCCGGGTGCCCTCCCCAAGCTGCCTCATTGTGTGCAGGGGAACTGCAAACCATCGCGAGAAAATGGAACTTAAACCGACTGCACACTCACACAGATTTTTTTCAAGTGTCTTCATTTTGTGCAAATATTCCAAAGTCTGGAAAAAAAAAAAAAAAAAACCAAGGAGAGACAGAGAGAATCTTTCATCTGCTGGTTCACTCTCCAAATGGCTTCAATGGCCAGGGCCTGGCCAGGCCAAAGCCAAGAGCCAGGAGCTTCCTCCACGTCTCCCACACGGATGCAGGGACCCAAGCACTTGGGCCACCTTCCATTGCTTTCCCACATTCATCACGGGATCCAAAGTGGAGCTGCTGAGACGTGAACTGGTGCCCATCACCACAGCACAGGCCCTGGAATTCTTGTCCAAGCACTGGGGATAAGAGACCCTCAACCTGTACTTGTAAAACTAAGTAATATTTTGTTTAGGGGATAGAAATATCTTAATAAATCTAATTATTAAAAAGACAGAGACTCAAAGGGGGCACAGGCAGACTCAAATGAAACAGCAAAATTTCTATTCTGTTCTGTCATCATTTGTCAGATATTTTACATCTGCATGATATTTAAGAAAATAACTTTAAACAAAAACAAATGCTATAGCCACTAGGAAAATTATCTAACAAAATTTACAAGAGCCCCAAAATCACGGCCTCAGCAGCAGAGGAACAACCAAGTTTCCAGCATGGGACTTCCCTGATCACGTGCCAGAGAGCCTGGCTGTCACCAGAGCTGGTCTGAGCTGGTCTGAGCTGGTTTGAGCTGGTGGGGTCCAGGAGCAGCTGCCCACACTCTGTCTACTTCCGGCCTGCAGGAACGCCTTGAGAGAAGCCACTGTGGCAGGCTGGGTCTGGGAAGAGCCAAGCCTGTGTCACACAGAGCAGCTGGATGCACAAGCAGGTCTGCCACAGCCACGGCTCACAGGCTGCTTCTGAGAACACGCGTGTCCTTGCCCCTCATGATGTGGGCGGGTGGTCCTCACGCAGGGAACATCCACAGCCCGGCGCCCCTGGGGGCTGACAGGGAGGCTGTGGCCGAGCTGGGGGAGACACGTGGGTCTGATGAGACTTGGCAGTGTGCACTTGGGGTGCCGGCCTTCCTGCAGCCCCTGCCGCTGGCACACAAACCACCAGCTGCCACCCATGGCTTGCGCCTCTCACGGCCTGATGGGCGCTGCCCAGAGCCGACAGCTTACAATTGGTGTTAAAAAGGAAAATAAAAACATGGTTACCGCGTCCTGCTGTCAGGCCAGACATGCACACAAGGTGGACAGGCCCCGCTGGGGGTGGTCCTGGGACGGCCCAGCTTTCAGTCTAGCCGGGACAGGACGGTAACACGGTGTTGGAGCTGCTGAGTGCACTCACATTGGAGTGATTCTCCACGCACGGAGAGAGGCACCACACAGGCCTTCTCTTCACTGTGAATAAAACATCGCAAACAACACAGTGACACGCACATCCCCAGGATATGCAGGCTTCTGGCTCTCCACCAGGTCACCGACCGCCGTCACGCCCACACACGCTTGTGTAAAAATGCACTATTTTATTACAAAGCATTTCCCTGTCTTCTACTTTCACATCCAAAGTAAGGACACTGTCAATATTCAATCACACAAACCTCAAAAAGTTCATGAAAAAGCTAAATTAAAACCCAAGTTATTCTGATGCAGAAAACTTCTGCAATCTGTGCACGGTTTTCCATGCCACATGGTCCATGGAGGAAGGCTGCACCAGCTATGACTTTCCTTCCAGGACCCTGAGAGGACACAACATGCATTCATGTGGAGAATGGGAACCCTGCGGGGAAGCCCCCCACCTCGTCCTCGCCGGCTCTGATTCCTGCTCCCACCAGCCTGGCCACGAACAGAGCCTGGAAACTCCCTCAAGGGCAGGCTGCACACAGGATGCCATGATTCAGCCAGGGTAGTGGGAAGACTGAGAACGGCAGCATCAGGGAGACCGGAGTAAGAGCCCTGGCTGGGCCTCGCATGGCCTGGGAGCCACCGCTGGGGACAGAAACCACAGGGCACTCACTGGTCACCTCCTGGGCCATTTCCACTGGCGACCTGCTCCAACCAGCCCTCCCAGATTTCCTCAATGCTCAGGATAAGAGCAGGGGTTCCAGGATCAGCACACTGCAGGAGAGACCCACCCCCCACACAGCACCCTCAGGAGAGACCCACCCTCCACACACAGCACCCTCAGGAGAGACCCAACCCCCCCCCACACAGCACCCTCAGGAATACCCACCCCACACATCCAGCACCCTCAGGAGAGAACCACACCTCACACACAAAACCCTCAGGAGGGACCCACCCCATACACAGCACCCTCAGGAGAGACCCACCCCACACAGCACCCTCAGGAATACACCCTCAGGAATACCCCACACATACAGCACTCTTAGGAGAGACCCACACCATACACACAGCATCCCTCAGGAGAGACCCACCCCACATACATCAACCTCAGGTAAGACCTATACCACACACACAGCACCCTCAGGAGAGACCCACCTCCCCAACAGCACCCTCAGGAGAGACCCACCCCACATACATCAACCTCAGGTAAGACCTATACCACACACACAGCACCCTTAGGAGAGACCCACCTCCCCAACAGCACCCTCAGGTGAGACCTACACCACACACACAGCACCCTCAGGAGAGACCCACCTCCCCAACAGCACCCTCAGGAGAGACCCACCCTCTACACACAGCACCCTCAGGAGAGACCCACCCTCCACACACAGCACCCTCAGGAGAGACCCACCCTCCACACACAGCACCCTCAGGAGAGACCCACCCTCCACACACAGCACCCTCAGGAGAGACCCACCCTCTGCACACAGCACCCTCAGGAGAGACCCACCCTCCACACACAGCACCCTCAGGAGAGACCCACCCCCCTCACAGCACCCTCAGGAGAGACCCAACCCCCCCACACACAGCACCCTCAGAAGAGACCCATACTACACACAAAGCACCCTCAGGAGAGACCCACCCCACACACAGCACCCTCAGGAGAGACCCACCCTCCACACACAGCACCCTCAGGAGAGACCCACACTACACACAAAGCACCCTCAGGAGAGACCCACCCCACACACAGCACCCTCAGGAAGGACCCACCCCACACAAACAGCACCCTCAGGAGAGACACGCCACATACAGCACCCTCAGGTGAGACCCACCCCACACATAGAGCACTCTTAGGAGAGACCCACACCATACACACAGCACCCCTCAGGAGGGACCTACCCCACACACACATAGCACCCTCAGGAGAGACCCACCCCACACAAAGCACCTTCAGGAGAGAACCAACCACCCCCACACAGCACCCTCAGGAGAGACCCACCACACACATAGCACCCTCAGGAGAGTCCTATCCCACACATAGCACCCCTCAGGAGAGACCCACCCCACACATAGCACCCCTCAGGAGAGACCCGCCCCACATACAGCACCCTCAGGAGAGACCCACCCCACACATAGCACCCCTCAGGAGAGTCCTATCCCACACACAGCACCCCTCAGGAGAGACCCGCCCCACACACAGCACCATCAGGAAGTACCTCCACGACAAAGGCTGTGCAGGACGAGGGAACCAGTAACACATTCTCAGCCATGGTGCTTCCTGTGCTGTGAGTGGTGAAATCCTGTCTCTGATCCAGGGGTCTCCCTTCTTCTGCCAGCACCCCCACTCATAAGAGACCCCTTCATCAGCTTGTCGGAAAGCAGCAGCCCACCCAGCCCACCCCCAGGTTCAAGGCCGTCTTCTCAACCTCCTCCCCGCTGACTTCCCTAGTCTGTCCCTTGGGGAATAGCTGCACACTTGTGAGCATGCCATGGACAGAGCTGTGGCACCAGGGCCACCGCGCACTGCTGCTGGGTGACTGGCGCCTCCAGCTTTCCAGAGCTATCAGACTCACTGAACACAAAGCCTACTTCACATTAAAAGCAAAACCACAGTTAAAGAAGAGAACTTAGGAAACCATCTCAGGATCCTAAAGTAGAAGATTTATTAAATAACATAAAAAAGAGTGCCAGCACACAGGACAAAATGATGAATTACTCTAAAATTGAGAATACCTGTTAATCAAAGCACACCATTAAGAAAATGAAATTCAGTCATGGAGTGGGACTAAATCATGCAATCAAAGATGGATGCCCATAATCTACAAACCAACCCCGCATAAATTTAATAGGAGCCAAGAAGGAATGCAATTCATTAGAAATTGGGCAGAACATTTTAATAAGCACCTTGAAAATGAGTCAACCATCAAATATATAAAATATTTAACTGCATTCGTCATCGGAGAATAAAAATCGACAGTATAACTGAATACCAACACACACTCCCCAGAAAAACTGAACTAAGAGAAAATGCTGAGAATCACTAAAAAGTGGAGAAACAGGGTCACACATGGCTGGCAGAGCGTGTGTCAGCAGCACCACGTGGGAAATTCCAAACCCAGCCAGATACCCCGCAGAGATGCGCACACAGCAAAGTCCGAGGAAGGACTGCCTCACAACAGCCAAACCACTAACTGACCAAATATCCACCAGAAAGAGACTGGATAAATGCACTGTGGCAAAATCAGAGACTGGATAAATGCACTGTGGCAAAATCACCCTGTGGAAGCCCACACGGTGGTGATGCTGATCGTCTGAAGTCAGAGCAGTGGGGTGGGCGTCAGGCACGGCAGTTAGGATGCCACTGGGACACCCGCATGGCGACTGAGTCCCAGATCCACTCTCCACTCTGGCTTCCTGCTAAGGCTACCCCGGGGGGCAGCAGATGACGGCTGAAGTAGCTCGCTCCCTGACACCCATGAGGGAAGCCTCAGCTGAGTTCTGGGCTCCTGGTTTCCGCCTGGCTCAGTCCTAGCTGTTGTGAGCATTTGAGGAGTGAATCAGAGGATGGAAGATCTCTGTCTCTCTCATTCTGTTTTTCAAATAAATGAAAATAAATAAAACTCGAAAATAAATAAAATGAATACAACAAAAAATCCACAGACAAGTGCTGAAGTGGAAAAACCAACATGGGAGAATGTTCCTGGACACCAGCCTCAGCCCAGGAAGGCAAGTCTGCGCAACATCCAAAGTCAAATGAATGTAACGCACGACAGCAGAGCAGAGGCCAGCACAACACATGCCCAGCTCGGCAGTCGCAAAGAGCGTTCGACAGACGTCAAACCCTCCTGTTCAACACACTCAGCAGACCCGAATGTCAACCCAAGGGGCAGTTCTAGAAATCCAGAGCTAACACCACAGCCCACGGCGAGAGACGAAACCCTTCTGCCAAAAGTGGGGAAGCAGGCAAGGACACCCACTATCTCCATTGCTGTTCCACGTTGTGCTGGAGGTTCTAGCCAGGAATACAGGCAAGAAAAGGGGAGGTGATGTGATCTTTAAAGATCATCCCAAGAAACTGATTTTCTAAAATTCCAGAATAAATTCAGTAAGGTTGTAGAATACAGGATAAACACACAAAAATAATTGTATTCTATACAGTTGCAACAGTCTGAAATTAAGAAAATAACTCCATTTATAATATTGTCTAAAAGAGTACTTAGCAACAAACTTAACTAAAGGATAAGTACCTGGCTCCTGCCATCGGATCAGCGTGGTGTGCCGGCTGCAGCGCGCCGGCCGCGCCGGCCATTGGAGGGTGAACCAATGGCAAAGGAAGACCTTTCTCTCTGTCTCTCTCTCTCTCACTGTCCACTCTGCCTGTCGAAAGGAAGAAAGGAAGAAAGGAAGAAAGGAAGAAAGGAAGAAAGGAAGGAAGGAAGGAAGGAAGGAAGAGAAGAGAAGAGAAGAGAAGAGAAGAGAAGAGAAGAGAAGAGAAGAGAAGAGAAGAGAAGAGAAGAGAAGAGAAGAGAAGAGAAGAGAAGAGAAGAGAAGAGAAGAGAAGAGAAGAGAAACAAAACGAAACCAGGGCCAATGTCATGGTGCAGTGGGGAAGGCTACCGCCTGAGATGCTGGCGTCCCATACAGGCACAAGTTTGTGTCCCGGCTGCTCCACTTCCAATCCAGCTCCTTGCTAAGGCCTGGGAAAGGCAATGGAAGATGGCCCAAGTACCTGGGCCCCTGCCACCCATGTGGGAGACCCAGATGAAGCTCTTGGCTCCTGGCTTTGGCCTGGCTTAGCCCTGGCCATTATGGCCATCTGGGCAATGAACCAGTGGACGGAAGATCTCCCTCTCCCTATAACTCTGACTTTCCAATAAATAAAAAAGACACTAAAAAAAAAAGGCAGCAAGAAGCTAATAGCATGAAAACTACATACACATCATTGGAAACAGCTGCAAACCCAACTAGCAGGAAACACAGCTCATACGCCTTGAGTCAAAGACCTGATAAAGACAGGAATGGACCCACAGTGTAAACGCTGTCTGTCACTCTGACCTTGCCTCTTTCCAGAAGCTGTTCAGTTTTCAAAGAGAGCAAAACTGAAATTCTCAACAAGTTTCAAGGCTTCTTATGATTCTCTTCAAAGTACCCCAAATCACAGTGAGCTACACCTCACACAAGTAAGGATGGGCAGAATCAAAAAGTCAGGTAATAAAGAGTTGGGGAGTGGGAGTGGAGAAGAGCCCCGCACCCTCTGGCAGGAAGGCAGCCTGCAAACCCCTCCTGGTAAACAGTGGCCCAGAGCGCGGGACTCCACCCCTGCATCTACAAGGCCAATGACAGGGCCTGTGCACAGAACCCTACACAGTCCACAGCAGAATGCTTCGAAATGGCAACGCTGCACAGCCACAAACCCCATCAAGTGACGATCGGGAAGTTACTGGTCTGTTCCTACAACTAACTTACTACACTGGAAGACACCCCACGGAGTGCAGTAAGCCCGGCACAAAGGCACACACGCCGAGCAACTGTGTCCCCAGGAAATCCCCGCTTCCAGGAGAACATGCGGACAAGGAGCTCTCCTCCACGCACGACAAACCTCCCCACTTCAAGGCCCTCCTCAGAAGCCCCCCAGACACACGCCAGCCCTGCTCCCAGACACGGCCCAGGTCTGCCTCCCGGCTGCCCACCCAGAACAAGCCCACACATGGAGCTGAGTGCAAATTTTCAGGAAAAGCGAAAGTGAGCCGCACTGTCACTTCCTTCCCTTTCATCCCCGATACCCAGTGCCACGGCCGATGCGGTGCTGCACCACCCATGTGTCCCCGCCCTCCTCAGGGGGTCTGTGTCTCCATCCTTGCCCATGTGTCCTGTGGCTGGCCTCCACCTGAGCTCACGGCCATCCAGTGAGGGGAGCCTGCCCCTCTGCCCCACCCCCTGCTCCGAGCAGGCCTGGGCTTCCTGCTGCAGCATCTGCGGCCTCCTCCACCCTCTGGCTCATTCACACTCGGGACAGAAGACAGCGTCCAAGCCCGCCAGCCACTCCCGAAGCTGCCCATTAAAATCACGCAGGTCCAGCAGGAATTTATTAAAATGCAAGAAAGGCTTCAGGGAGTTAACATAGCCTTTCCCTGTGCTGACCACCCCTTCACACAGAGCCAAAGGCACGGAGGCAGAGGCAGCTCTGAGCGACCACTGCCCCCCCAGCTGTTCAACACACATGTGGTCACATGGGGGAGAAACAACTGGCACCATCCATACACGCATGGCCAGCAGTTCAGCGCCTGCTTCAGTGGGTAAAGACTGCTCCCTCCAGCTGCCCCCTGAGGGGGAAGGGGGCTTTGTGTGAGGTTCATTCACTCGAGGACATCTGCTGATTACTCAGCAGCAGCCATGTCCAGGCCTCAGGCTGGGATCAGGGCCCAGGTCTGCAATCCTGCAGGGCAGCAGGCGGCACAAGGAGAGCTCAGAAGGACCGGCGCTCACTCGATGGCACTGAGTGCTGGCGGTGAAGCCAGTAGCAAAACGAAGGCCAGCCCCTGCATGTGGCTGCTGCTGGGCCAGGCGGCTAAGACTGGCTGGAGAGAACCTTCTGAGTCAGGCCTGGATGTGCTGGGGGACCAGCCTTGAGAGTATTGGGAGAGCATTCCTGGAGCGGAGTTCCCAGATAGCTCTCCCATGGCAGCAGGCACAGAGGCTGGAGAGGAAGTGTCGCCAGCGCATTAAAACAACTGTGGAGAAGAGCAGGGTGCTGGCTTGGGTGGAGGGGGCAGTGCGGCTGGTGAGTGCCAGCACCAGAACCGTGAGGAATCAGTGTGCACTGCCCATGCCCCTGGTGCATCCCTGAGGGCAAGCCCCATAGACCTGCACAGACAGCAAGCAGGTACGCCGCTGCTTGGAGCACCTGTGTTCACCCTCAGATTAGCTGAGCTGGGGCACTCCCACTTCCCAGTGGATCTGAGGGACCCCCACAGGTACCAGGCCACAGTTTGTAGGCGGTGTGCTCCAGGCGTTCATGCATGCCGAGGCTGACCCACTGCACTGGCAGCAACAGCACAGGCCTGGGTTCTATGGACCATTGCCAACCTTGGTTTTACTCTTTTTCACTATGTTGAAAATGGCAATCCTATCTGTCATGTTCTAGAATTCAGCTGAAAGACGAAATTGTATCCAAGTCCATGGTAAAAATGAAATGTCTAAGATGAAAACTACAGGTGGACAGGGCCTGCGCACCTTCAACCTCGGCCACCGGGGCTCCAAGGTGTGCTGGCCCTGCATGCCCTTTCCGGCCCTGTCTGCAGCAGGAATCTGGACTCACGTAGGGAAGGGAGGCAGGGCCTGGAGACCTGGGAAAGCACAGAACAGATCCTTCCCGGAGTCTCAGGGGACCCAGCCCAGCAGCCGCCAGGGCATCCCCCTGGGAGACCCACTTGGAATTCCAGCCACTCAACTCAGACTCAGTGGCCAGCCTGATCCCTCTCGGGAATGGGGCCTGGAAGTGCTGAGTCCACCACAAACCAGACTGCGGAAGAACCAGGGGAAGCGGTGACATGAATGATGATGAAGGAGCAGGGAGGGTGGGGAGCGGGGATGGGGACCTGCACCTTGAGGCCATGAGAACCCCCAGGACCCAGTGCCAGCACCACCCTGTCTCAGTGAATGACAGGAACCCCCTGCGGCAGAAGGAAGCATGGCCTTTCCCTACACCTCCAAGAAGATCAGCAGTGACTGAGGGCAGGGGTGGGGAAAATTAAATCAGAATGAGAGCAGCAAACTGATTGGTTTGTGTTGATGTTCTGTTGTTGGCAAAGAAGGGTTTTTAACAAGCTTCTAATGTATTAAAAAGATAGAGTTGAAACTCAAATGGCATCTGAGGAACAAAAAGCATTTGGATCATAAATCTATGCAATGATTCTGATTTCAAAATCGAACAGGGACCGTCACTGTGGCGTAGCTGCTGCCTCCAACACAAGCATCTCATGTGGGCGCCGGTTCGAGTCCCGGCTGCTCCACCTCCGATCCAGCTCCCTGCTAAGGGGCCTGGGAAAGCAGCTGAAGATGGCCCAAGTGCTTGGGGTAGCTCCAGGCTCCTGGTTCAGCCTGGCCCAGCCCCCGCCATTGCAGCCATCTGGGGAGTGAATCAGAGGCTGGAAGATCTCTCTGTCTCTCCTCTCTCTTTAACTCTGACTTTCAAATAAACAAATACATATATCTTTTAAAAAATATTAAAATAAACATCCTAATGTAGTTACATGGAAATGAGTAAAGACCCAACCATGCAACTCAAACACAAAAGGATGGAAAGGAGAAGGAACGAACTGAGCTCGGCGAGTTCCCTCAACGAGTGACGGTGCCTACCTCCCACCAGCTGCCAACCCTGGAATCAGAGATCCAAAGGAGCAAAAGTGAAGCACACAGGGCAGGGGGAGTGAGCCCTGTTTCCCTGGAAACCACAGCTGCACACACACAGGACCTCTGCGACGGTTCACGGCCAGATATATATTCTGAGTAAGTCATTAAGTCCACGAAAAGAGGGAAGTTGTCCATGTACTCTTTCTTAAACATGTATTTATTTATTTTGAAAGGCAGAGTTACAGAGAGAGGGAGGGAGAAACAGAGAGAGCAAGAAAGAAAAGTCTTCCATCCGATGGTTCACTCCCCAAATGGCTGCAACAGCTGGAGCTGTGCCAATCCGAAGCCAGGAGCCAGGAGCTTCTTCTGGGTCTCCCACGAGGGTGCAGGGGCCCAAGCACTTGGGCCATCTTCTACTGCTTTCCCAGGTCATAGCAGAGAGCTGGATCGGAAGTGAAGCAGCCGGGACTAGAACCAGCACCTACATGGGATGCTGGTGTTGCAGGATGCAGCTTTACCCTGTCCACACACTCTGTATTACCCGAAGATCGGACGTCACTGCCGGCAGTGAGAGACGAGAGTACGTGCTGAGGTGTGCCCACATGGCAGTGGGCTGCAAAGCTGCCCAGAACACCCTAAGAACCTCACCAGGAAGGGGGCTGCCTTAATGCATGGCTTAAATTGGCTGCACAGCTGTCACTGGGACATCAGGCACAGAAGCTCACGTCCTCAGAGCACACCGGCGGCAAACACACAGGCACTGCAAACGTGTGTGGAAGTGGAAAACAGACTTACTTTGGTGCGAAGAACTCTGAAATCCATGCATATGGGGAGGGGGTGTCCACAGCTCATGCAGAAGATGTGTTGGGAAAAACTGGACTTCAAAAGTTTGTGCACCAAAATAAACCTAGCCTTTCACCCCACTTTCCACAAACTTCTTTTCTTGTCTTTTTATTTTAATTTTAATTAATTTGTAACAGATTCAATATGATTTGTAGATACAAATCTAAGAACACAATGATATTCCCTTCCTCCCTCCCTCATCCTTCCTTCTACCCATCATTTTTATTGAGATAATGTATTTTAAATTTACATTGCAGTAAAAAAGCCTTAATAATTCACTGAATAAGAAGTTTAATAAGTAAAAAGCAAAAAGTGTCTAGTTTAGTGTTTGTATAGACAATGGTTATAAACTATAATTGAATGGAAAAATGACCACTTCACCCATGTTTTTTCTTAATATAATGTATAATTATTTGCATATGAAATCTCCATAAAATGATTTGTGTGCACAAAGTGTTGAGAAGAAATGGCTTAAAGTCTAAAGGAACTTAATTATTATCTTGTAACCACACACGAAATATTTAATTTTATGTTGTTAGTGATTCTATTTCACTGAGATAAGACAGAAATCATGAATGTCTAATGCATACTTCTTAAAGTACTTTCATCTAAATCAGGACGTAGAAAACTGTGGGGTGTGAACCCAAGTGTCAGTCATGGCCATCCACACACTTGTCCTCTGTGGTTAAAAAGCTAATTTTCTCCCCTTAGGACACACTGCCTGTAGAATTTCTTAGATGAGACTATTACAACTTGCAATTCAATTTTCACAATTTTTACAAGCTCTGAATTAGTTAAATACATGGTACTTTCACAAATAATTTTTTTAAATAAAAATTTACTTCCTAACTTTCAGAACCAAAAAACTACAAGCCTTTACTTCCAAAAGCTGTAAGAATTCTCACCCCACACTCAGAAGTCCTCCTGACACAAGCACCGTTACCATAAGAGCTGAATGCTGTCACTTCTGGCACAATGAAATGAGACGGCCTGGAACACACTCTCCCACCTCCAGTAAACAGACTGACAGCCCCAAACCACAACAGAGGTCTCCAACCACCAAGCAAAGACTGGCTCTGCACACACAGTCGGCACCCCCTCCTGTCACCCAGAAAGGGGACGCCCTCCGGTACAGCAGGTGACACCGCTGCTTCCTGCAAGAACAAGGAAACAGTCGACCTCTCCTGGGGAGGACAGGACACGGAAAACAAACTGGATTCGCAGGTTTAATAAAGAAAGTTGGGTAACACATTCTGAGAAGTCAGTGGGCATTCCCAAACCCTGCCCAGAAGAAAATGACTCAACACCCAACCAACGGAGCAACAGAACCCACACATTCTAGAGTCTTCTTGGAAGGTGACTGGATGACACACAGGCACTTGGGAGCTGTGGCATTTCTCTCCCTGCACCACCCTTCTTCTCCAAGCAACTCTGATCTACTCACACCTACCTTGAGGGAAGCAAATCTGTCACAAAATAAATTAGGTTCCTACAGACAGAATTTCTGTCTTCTGACCTGGAACAAACACTAAAAATGGTTTGTAAACTTCCTTTTACTTCGAGTGAGATGAAATACCCAAGGGCAACCTATTCTCATGCTTGTCCAAGCACACAAGGAACACCAATAACATTGTTCCATGTTCTGCATAAGGACTGCAGTGACCACCAAAGCAGGTCTACACATCCAATCATGCACACTAACTGTGCTGCCCATGAAACAGAAACAGCCGGAACCAAAGGGAGGCCACACTGGGCACCCACACTGAACCCTGCTGCCCATCAAACAGTAACAGCCGGAACCAAAGTAAGGCCACACTAGGCACCCACATTGATCTGTGCTGTTCATGAAACAGCCGGAACCAAAGCAAGGCCACACTGGTCACCCACACGGAACCCTGCTGTCCATGAAACAGTAACAGCCGGAACCAAAGTGAAGCCACACTGGTCACCCACACTGAACCCTGTCCATGAAATGGAAACAGCTGGAACCAAATCGAGGCCACACTGGTCACCTGCCATGACTGCGCTGTCCCTACAACCCTCCACCTCACCTCTCCTGATTGTGCGAGGCCTCCTGGGTGTGGGGGCTACACACAGTACCCTGACCTCCCTCCCCAGGTGCCTCGTGGGTACATTCCATCCAGGCAAGACAACCAGCAAATGCCTCTGAGGCAGCCAAACGTCCCCTGAGGACCGGCCCCTCCTAGGGCAGCAATGCTGACAGAATGGGCAAGGGGAAGGTCAGCCCTCCAGGTCCTGACACACGCGCCCTTGCTGGGTGGCAGCAACGTGAATGAGGAGACTGTAGAGGCAGGCAGCGGGGACCTCTACCAGCTCTCTCCTCCCCTGAACCCACACAAACGAGGGTGATTTACAGTAATAGTAATGAATTTACAGTAACAGTAATAAACTCCAACACTCCAGGAGTGTACCACATGGTTGGTAAGAACAGAGCTGTCACCCAGACCCAGAGCCCAGAACCCCAGTGGGGATGGGTCTGGGCATACAGGGACCAGGCCACAGGCCCTGGAGGAAGAAGGGCTTCTGGCAAATTCCACCAAGCAAAACTCAGAAGACAATACTGTTCCCTGCATCTTAACCCCTTCCCAAGAACCTCCACAGAAACACAGAGACATACAGGGAGAAATGTAGGGACACGGGCAGCACGGGGACTGCGTCAGAGAACACGGGGGTCTTCATCACCGACCACATCCCTGACCTTGAAAACAAAGAAAGCAAGTGGAAACCAAGGCAAGCAGACAAAAAGGAAACACATAGAACTGCACGACAGACGTCAGGAGAATCCAGCCAGAACAAAACCCAGCTCATGGACAGCAGCACACCTGACACATGTCAGATGGAGGAGGGCAGAGGAAGACCCACAGACCACGCGGGACGAGACCATGGCACAGCCACAGGCGTGGTGGCGTGACTTGGGAGGATGAAGAGTTGTGCTGTCCCACAGGGCGTCTGCTCATCACAGCTGGCGCCATCAGGGTGGAAGCCAGGCAGGGTGCAGAGCACCTGTCCCACTGGGAGAAGCCTATGGCAAAGAACAATCTGGTCCAGATGTCGACCATGGCAACTGTTCACTCTGCATCTTCACCGGTCCACAGAAACTCCCCCTTCCCAACAAAGCCACCCTGTGCAGCAGGTGCAAGGGCACCCTACAGGCACGGGAGGGGCTCAGGCACCCAGGGGACCCTGCAGCAGTGGGCAGTGCTGTGGGGCCTCGGGACAGGGACAGAGGGCAGCCCCACCTCAGGTCAGGTTTGCAGCAGACTCTGGGTGCTGCTCCTAGAAACCTGTTCTGTTCTTTTGAATCTTGCAGGATTCACACTGTCCCAAGATACAACACACAGCACGGCTCCTGCTATAGCCAGAACTCGAGCTCCAGGAAGCAGTGCAGGAACTGGGGCAGCAGAGGCTGGGGTGGGGTCTCTCATGTCTCTGTCTCCTGCCCCTGACTGATGGGGGTGGCCCAAATGATAAATGGTCTGGGGATAAGGGGTGGGGGGCGAGTCATGAGGTGTCGCTCCCCCTCTTCGTGGAGGAACGACACTAAACCCTGCCTAGGCTTCCTATCCGAGTCACGGCACCATTATCTCGCTCCCCGTCTTCGTGGAGGAACGACACAGGACCCTGCGCTGTTCTTTTGTCTGCTCGGCCCTTCCCGGGTTTGCTGCTGGTTCTTCCCGGGTTGGCTACCGCCCTTCCACCTCCGTGGAAGGGCGGTTCCCCCTGCCACATTCCCCACTTCCGCGGGGGAGCGGCACACCGCCGGCCGGCTCTCTCGGGGGCTGCACAGGTGTTCCTTCAGATAGATGTTCCTCGTGCATGTTGTCTCTCTCCTCCTTTATAGCCCTCTTCCACCAATCCCAACTCTGCTACCCACACGCCGAGTACGCTGCTCTCCTCCAATCAGGAGTAGGTCCTACAGTTTATTGGTTGAACTGGAGGCAGCTGTGTAGAAGCTGTTTCCCTTCTCAGCGCCATATTGTGGGAGAGCAGATGCATAGAATAAGTCTTAATTCCAGTAACTTAGTCTAGTCCGAGTTGCTCCCAGTTGCTCCCCACAGATCCCCCTTTCTTTTTATTTTTTGGCGTTGATACACGCCTGTCTTCGGTGCCCCGCGGCACACACTCTGCTCTGCTTGCTGGAGTTGCCCACAGGTGCTTACAAGCCCTACCAATCAGGCAAACCGAATCCGGGTCCTCTCTTCGCCATGTTGTGAGGAGGTTTTTAGGCGCTGATGCGTGCCTGTGTTCGGTGCCCTGCAGCGCATGCTCTGCTCTGCTAGAACTGCCTGCAGGTGCTTACAAGCCCTATCAATCAGGCAAACCGAATCCAAGCCTTCTCATTGCTGTATTGTGGGGAGACTTATTGGTGTTGATAACGTGCCTGTCTTCAGTGACCTGCAGCCGCCCACAGGTGCTTATCGTCTTCCTAATCAGGCAGACTGAATCCAAGCTCTCTCATTGCTGTGTTGTGGGGAGGCCTTATTTTTCTCTATTTCTCTATCTCCGGGCATTCCTATTTCTCCTATTTTACTTCTATCTACCAGCATTCCTATTTCTCTCATTTTACTTCTAAACTTCTGTTTCTCTTATCCCAGCGGCTTCCCGGTGCCCGCCCCGAGGCTGCTTCTCGGCACCTCGCCCCACAGCGGCTTTTCGGCTCTGCGCGGCTTCCCGGCGCCTGCCCTGTGGTGGCTTCCCACACACTCCGCGGTCTCTGCGCCCTTCACGCCCGCACCACGGCTTTCGCGCTAGCCCCGCGTTCCCTATGTATTCACGCCCCGTGCTCTCTCTGCACACGGCGGCTTCCGCGAATCACACAGCCTAGCTCACGTTTCCGCCACCGGTATTCAGTCTAAGTTCCCCGGGCTAACCTGGCGAATTCAACCTAGCTCACGTCTGTGCCTTTCGGTTTGGCTTCCCGTCTTTTGCTCACCGGGCTAATCTGATGGATTCCAACCTGGCCCACATCTCCGCCTCTGGTTCCAGATTTTCGCCCCTTGTTCCCCGGGCTGACTTGAAGAATCCCAAGATAGCTTACGTCTCCGCTTCAGCCTGCACCCGCAGCTTCATTTTCCCTAACATTTTTCTCTACCCGGTATGTTTCCTAACTTTTCTTCCAACAATATTCCCCTCTCATTTCTCCTGGCTTCTCCCCACAGTCCGTATCCAAGTCTAAGTTTCTTCTAGGTTTCACTTTCACTTTCAACCCTAACGTCCAATCCTAACTTCTTTCCTACAGTCCGTATCCGAGTCTATGCCTAGGCTTTTGATAGCTTCTTCCGGCCCCTTTTCCATCCGGCTTTTCCCTAGGCTCTTTGCTAGTCTCTCTCTCCGGTATTTTCCCACTTCTTCCTGCTTCTTCCCTCCTGGGTTTCCTATCCGAGTCACGGCACCATTATGTCGCTCCCCCTCTTCGTGGAGGAACAACACAAGACCCTGCCTAGGCTTCCTATCCGAGTCACGGCACCATTATGTCGCTCCCCCTCTTCGTGGAGGAACGACACTAAACCCTGCCTAAGCTTCCTATCCGAGTCACAGCACCATTATGTCGCTCCCCGTCTTCGTGGAGGAACGACACAGGACCCTGCACTGTTCTTTCGTCTGCTCGGCCCTTCCCAGGTTTGCTGCTGGTTCTTCCCGGGGTGGCTACCATCCTTCCACCTCCGTGGAAGGGCGGTTCCCCCTGCCACATTCCCCACTTCCACGGGGGAGCGGCACACCGCCGGCCGGTTCTCTCGGGGGCTGCACAGGTGTTCCTTCAGATAGATGTTCCTGGTGCATGTTGTCTCTCTCCTCCTTTATAGTCCTCTTCCACCAATCCCAACTCTGCTACCCACACGCCAAGTACGCTGCTCTCCTCCAATCAGGAGCAGGTCCTGCCGTTTATTGGTTGAACTGGAGGCAGCTGTGTAGAAGCTGTTTCCTCCTCTCCCAGCGCCATATTGTGGGAGAGCAGATGCATAGAATAAGTCTTAATTCCAGTAACTTAGTCTAGTCCGAGTTGCTCCCAGTTGCTCCCCACAATGGGGAAGTCAGGGCCCCCAGTGCATGGCAGCGGAAGCCGAGTGGGAAGTCAAGCTGCCTAGCCACGAAGAGCTCCCCAGTCTCCTTCACCAAACGGTACAGGTCTTGACCCTTGGGACTGCTGGCCAAGGGTAGAAGGCATGTGAAGCAGGCATGGGGAACCCAGCCCAAGGGCTCCAGCGTGGCATGTGCTGCTCATGCACCAGCCATGGGCTTAGATGCAATGATGATGGCAGCACGCACCTGGCTCCCTGCAGGTGCTGGCCGCACTGGTGCCCACAGGCAGTGCGCAGGACACGGGCGCAGGCCCTGGAGCACGACTGCCGAGGCTGGGAAAGATGCATGCTGTGAGGAGTCCTGGGAGCACCTCTGGGCTCAAGGGCGCTTAACTGCACAAGGAGCAGCTGCACCTTACAGAGGAGCTACCACTGTAATCTGACAATCTGGGAAGGTGGGCGGCAGCTGTGGACTTCGGGGCTGTGTCCACTGGCAGCTGACCAGCACTTCTAATGCCTTTGGGGCTGCAAATGACCCCTTCCCCAAGTGGAAAGCAAAAGCAACACTCTGTGGCAATGACAACACTTTTCCCAAGCTCCATGGCAGCCAGCGGCCAGCAAGCCCCCCCCCCCAGCTGCTTCCCGGCAGCACCCCCAGGAGGGGGCTCTGTGCAGGGGCCTCTGGGGTCTGCTGTCCAGAGGGGCTGAACCCTTCGTCCAGCTCTCTCAGAAGTCTGGAAGAGGCATGATCTCCTGGTTCTCAAGTCCCTTTCTGCTTAAATAAGGCAGAAAGACAAACACGTTGTGGGGAGCAATCCGGATTGGACTAAGTTACTGGAATTAAGACTTATTCTATGCATCTGCTCTCCCACAATATGGCGCTGGGAGAGAAGTAAACAGCTTCCGCACAGCTGCCTCCAGTTCAACCAATAAACTGTAGGACTTGCTCCTGATTGGAGGAGAGCAGCGTACTCGGCGTGTGGGCAGCCGAGTTGGGATTGGCGGAGGAGGACTATAAAGGAGGAGAGAGACGGCATGCACCGGGAACATCTAAGGGGAACATCTGAGGGAACACCTGTGCAGCCCCCGAGAGAACCGGCCGGCGGTGTGCCGCTCCCCTGCGGAAGTGGGGAATGTGGCCAGGGGGAACTGCCCTTCCACGGAGGTGGAAGGGATAGTAGCCAACCCGGGAAGAACCAGCAGCAAACCCGGGGAGGGCCGAGCAGACGAAAGAACAGCGCAGGGTCCTGTGTTGCTCCTCCATGAAGAGGGGGAGCGACATAATGGTGCCGTGACTCGGATATGAAGCCTAGGCAGGGCTTAGTGTCGTTCCTCCACGAAGAGGGGGAGCGACATAATGGTGCCATGACTCGGATTAGGAAACCTGACTCGGATAGGAAACTTAGGACGGATATGAAACTTAGGAGGGAAGAAACGGGAAGAACTGGGAAAATATCGGAGAGAGAGACTAGCAAACAGCCTAGGGAAAATATCGGAGAGAGAGACTAGCAAACAGCCTAGGGAAAAGCCGGACGAAAAAGGTGCCGGAAGAAGCTATTGAAAGCCTAGGCATAGACTCAGATACGGACTACGGGGGGAAGCTGGGAGAAATCTCTAAGGTCGAAAGCGAAAGTGAAAGCTAGAACAAACAGACTCGGACGCGGACTGTGGGGAGAGGCCAGGAGAAATGAGGGAGGAATATTGTTGGAAGAAAACTTAGGGAAACATACCGGGTAGAGAAAAGTGTTAGGGAAATTGAAGCCGCCGGGGGCAGGCCGAGGCTGAAACGAAAGCCACTTTGGGATTCTCAAGTTAGCCCGGGAATAGGGGGCGAAAAGTTGAAACCAGAAGCTGAAACGTAAGCCAGATTGGGATCCGTCTGATTAGCCCGGGGAGCAAAGGACGGGAAGCCAAACCGTGGGGCGGAGACGTAAGCTGGGTTGAATTCGCCAGGCTAGCCCGGGGAACTTAGATTGAATGCTAGTGGCGGACATGTAAGCTACGCTGTGTGACTCGCGGAAGCCGCCGCGTGCAGAGAGAGCACGGGGCGTGAATAGATAGGGAACGGGGCTGGCGCAAGGCCGTGGTTCAGACGCGAAAGGGTTAAGTGAGAGACTGCGGAGTGTGCGCGCAAAGCGGGCTGAAGCGGCTCAGCCGGAAAGCCGCGGAGAAATAGCCTCGGGGCGGAGCCTGCCAGCAGGGCGAGGCACCGGGAAGCTGCGGGGATAAGAGAAACAGAAGTTTAGAAGTAAAGTGAGAGAAATAGGAATGCTGGAAGATAGAAGTAAAATGGGAGAAATAGGAATGCCCGGAGATAGAGAAATAGAGAAATAGAAAGGCCTCCCCTCAACATGGCAATGAGAGAGCTTGGATTCGGTCTGCCTGATTAAGTGAGGCGATGAGCACCTGCGGGCAGCTAGCAGCTTATGCGCCGCAGGTCACCGAAGACAGGCACGAATTAACATCAGTAAAGTCTCCCCCACAATACGGCAATGAGAAGGCTTGGATTCGGTTTGCCTGATTGTTAGGGCTTGTAAGCACCTGCAGGCAGAGCAGAGCATGCGCTGCGGGGCACCGAACACAGGCACGCATCAGCGCCTAAAAACCTCCTCACAACATGGCGAAGAGAGGACCCGGATTCGGTTTGCCTGATAGGACTTGTAAGAACCTGTGGCAACTTTAGCAAGTAGAGCAGAGTGTGTGCCGCGGGACACCGAAGACAGGCGCGTATCAACGCCAAAAAATAAAAAGAAAGGGGGATCTGTGGGGAGCAATCCGGATTGGACCAAGTTACTGGAATTAAGACTTATTCTATGCATCTGCTCTCCCACAATATGGCGCTGGGAGAGAAGTAAACAGCTTCCGCACAGCTGCCTCCAGTTCAACCAATAAACTGTAGGACTTGCTCCTGATTGGAGGAGAGCAGCGTACTCGGCGTGTGGGCAGCCGAGTTGGGATTGGCGGAGGAGGACTATAAAGGAGGAGAGAGACGGCATGCACCGGGAACATCTAAGGGGAACATCTAAGGGGAACATCTGAGGGAACACCTGTGCAGCCCCCGAGAGAACCGGCCGGCGGTGTGCCGCTCCCCTGCGGAAGTGGGGAATGTGGCCAGGGGGAACTGCCCTTCCACGGAGGTGGAAGGGATAGTAGCCAACCCGGGAAGAACCAGCAGCAAACCCGGGGAGGGCCGAGCAGACGAAAGAACAGCGCAGGGTCCTGTGTTGCCCCTCCACGAAGAGGGGGAGCGACACACGTGACTGCTCGGGCCAGCTCCAGGACGGGCAGGAGCAAGGGAGGTGGTGATGGCTGGGGGGGGGGGGGTGGCAAGCTTGCCCTTTGCCTCTCGAGGTCTCCACAAACCTCCTCAAGTCTCACAAAGCAGCACCACTTTCTGGGATTCCTGAGAGCAGAACGTCCAAGGCAGCCACCGCGTGACACAAGGGAGGCAGGAGACTGGAGCCACGGCCAGAGGCCACGGGAGCCACATGGGTGGGGCCCCCTGACATCTGCACAGTTTTCATGGACTTGGATCTCTTGTAGAGTAAGGCTTAAGGTCACATTAAACTCTGTCCCAGCTGTCCTTGCACAAATCCAGTGAGACGCACTTGCCTGATTTGCTGACTGGCAGTGGGGTAAGTGGTCACCACATGCCCCTAAACACACAGAGAGAGTGTGGGGGCTGTGAGTGCTGGGGAGCCCTGGGCTTCAGCCATGGCAGTGCGAGGGACACCACCGTCAGCATGACCTCTGGCCCACGAAGCCAGGAGTTAACAGCACGGAGAGGGCGGAAACTCAATCCTGTCCCTAAGAGAGAGTTGTTACAAAAGAATCAGCTCCACCCTTGCCATCCGCTGTCCAGCACAGAGCTGAGCAGTGGAGCTGCCCATCCTGGACTCGAACCCCCATAGCAGCAGCTAAGCAAACCGTGGCTGTTTGCAAAGTCAGTCACCTTGGGTGCTGGGTAGCAGTGATGAAATGCTGACTCATACAGATGCTGTCCTGTGAAGCCCTGTCCCTGCTGACCCTGAGTCAGCCCCATGGGCGGGGACCTGCACCCCTCAGTGTGGCAGCACACCAGGCCAGGGCTCCGTGGACGTCACTCTCTCGCCACAGCAAACACCCCTCAGGGACGCAGGCCAAACTGAACACTCCATGCCGCGTTGCCTCCTTGGAGCCCTGGCCAACAGCAGGGCACCTGCAGCTGCTGGCCACCACCAGGCCTCCCTGAGTTTCCTGATGATCCCCGCAGGTTCTCGCCCACCACACTCTGCTTCTGGGTGGTTCATGCACACAGCTCTGAGTAGCAATATCCCAGGGAGCCCCAGGACCCTTCCCCAGTGCAAGCCCATGTCCCTCGGGAAACCCACCCCCAACCCTCTCGCGTCAGCCCCTGCAGCGGGGGGGACTAGAGGGAGGAACCGTGCAGGACAGAGGAGATAGCAGGAGCACACAGTACCTGAGCCGTCCCCATTATGGCAGCCGGGCGCAGGCCGAGGGCAGTCACCAGAGGCTGGGGTGACACCGCGCAGAGCTATGGCTGTGCCTCAGATGGTGGGAAGGCCTAAGACAAGGAGCAGACAGAAATGGGGAGAACATGATCAGGAGCCAAGCACCATGCACCAGGGAAAGACACAGCATCAACTGAGTCAGCTGAGAACCACATCGTGGCAAGTGCCAGGGAGGCCCAAGGGAGAAGCCCAGACAGACAGCATTGGGTGTTGTTAAGGAAGTCCCCCGGGCCAGTGACTGGTGACTGTGAACCAGGAGGCCTACACCAACAGCATTGGGTGTTGCTAAGGAAGTTCCTGGCATGTGGTACACCTGCATTCAGTGTGACTGTGAACCAAGAGGCCTACACCAACAGCATCAGGTGTTGTTAAGGTAGTCATGGCCGGCGCCATGGCTCAATAGGCTAATCCTCTACCTTGCAGCACCGGCACACTGGGTTCTAGTCCTGGTTGGGGCTCCGGATTCTGTCCTGGTTGCCCCTCTTCCAGGCCAGCTCTCTGCTGTGGCCCTAGAGTGCAGTGTAGGATGGCCCAAGTGCTTGGGCCCTTCACCCCATGGGAGATCAGGAGAAGCACCTGGCTCCTGCCTTCGGATCAGTGTGGTGCACTGGCCATGGTGGCCATTGGAGGGTGAACCAACAGCAAAAGGAAGACCTTTCTCTCTCTCTCTCTCTCTCTCACTGTCCACTCTGCCTGTCAAAAAAAAAAAAAAAAGGTAGTCTCTGGGCCAGCACAACTGTGCACCAGGAAGCCTACACCAGCAGCATTGGGTGTTGTGAAGGAAGTCCCCAGGTC
Source organism: Oryctolagus cuniculus (assembly GCF_964237555.1). NCBI lineage: Eukaryota > Metazoa > Chordata > Mammalia > Lagomorpha > Leporidae > Oryctolagus > Oryctolagus cuniculus. The sequence goes on from NC_091439.1 coordinate 118,646,589, forward strand.
AGTGTAACTGTGAACCAGGGAGGCCTACACTGACAGCATCAGGTGTTGTTAAGGAAGTTCCTGGCATGTGGTACACCTGCATTCAGCTCAATTGTGAATCAAGGAAGCCTACACCGACAGCATTGGGTGTTGTGAAAGAAGTCCCCAGGCCAGCATGACTGTGAACCAGAAGGCCTACACCAACAGCATTAGGTGTTGTTAAGGAAGTTCCTGGCATGTGATACACCTGCATTCAGCTCAATTGTGAATCAAGGGGGCCTACACCAATAGCATCAGGTGTTGTTGAGGAAGTCCTCAGCATGTGGTACACCTGCATTCAGTATGATTGTGAACCAGGGAGGCCTATACCGAAAGCATCAGGTGTTGTTAAGGAAGTTACCGGCAAGTGGTACACCTGCATTCAGCTTGATTGTGAACCAGGAGGCCTGCACCAACAGCATTGGGTGCTGTTAAGGAAGTTCCTGGCATGTGGTACACCTGCATTCAGTATAATTGTGAACCAGGGAGGTCTACTCCAACAGCATTGGGTGTTGTTAAAGAAGTCCCTGGGCCAGCACAACTGTGAACCAGGAGGCCTACACTGACAGCATTGGGTGTTGTGAAGGAAGTCCCCGGGTCAGTGTGACTGTGAACCAGAGAGGCCTACACTGACAGCATTGGGTGTTGTGAAGGAAATTCTCAGGTTAATGCGACTGTGAACCAGGGAGGCCTACACCGACAGCATCGTATTTTATTAAGGAAGTTCCCGGGTTAGCATGATTGTGAACCAGGAGGCCTACACCAACAGCATTGGGTGTTGTTAAGGAAGTCCCTGGGTCAGTGCGACTGTGAACCAGAGAGGCCTACAGTGACAGCATCAGGTGTTGTTAAGGAAGTCCCTGGAATATGGTACACCTGCATTCAGCTCAACCTGTGAACCAGGGAGGCCTACACTGACAGTACTGGGTGTTGTGAAGGAAATTCCCAGGTTAATGTGACTGTGAACCAGGAGGCCTACACCAACAGCATTGGGTGTTGGTACACTTGTGTACAGTGGGTATAGTTGTGGAAACACCTCCAAACCTCTAAAACAGGACTTGAAATGGTAATGGTATAAAAAACTCCAGGAAATTAAACCAAAGAGAACAGTAAAACCACACTGTGATTTAGAAGTTGGTATCCTTCTGCCACTTGATGACAGAATCAGCATCTGTAAATTCAGACTGTCTCTGCAGAGAACCAGGCAGACCCCATGAAGGACACAAAGGAGCAGTTCCTACAAGTATTAATAACCGATGCTTTCCTTCCCAGGGAAAACCTGCTATCCACTCAGGTAACAAGGAGTATGGGTATACTATGAAATTCTGTCTTCTCACTGCATACTAACACAGGAAATCACTCTCCCCACAACGACCCAGACGAAGCTGAGTCGGAGGAAACTTGCTGGTCACGTGGCACTGAGCTGGCCCCATCAGCATTACCCTCCACATGCTCTGTGTGGCCCTCAGGAACTGGGATCACATCCGTGGGTCTCATGACACTCAGGGGCACTGCTTTGCGTCCATCTTCTGAAAACAGCCACCAACACCTCCAACCACATGTGCCTTTGATGAAGGTCACCAAATGCCAAGCAACAAGGAGGGAAAGCAGCTGTTGCTTCCTCTGACAAGCACCTCTGGTAAGTGATACACAACAGTGAATGAAGTGGAAAGTCAACCCCTGGCTCGCTCCCAGGAGACACAGGTCTGTGGTGGGAGTCATGCGGGCACGCTCGCTCCCAGGCACACACCCTGGGAGCTCTGCCTTCAGAACAGACAGCTGCCTGCTGACCAAACCCCTCACATTCTGGACGACGCTTCTCCTCGCCAGTACATGGACCACTGGATGCACTGACGAGTCGTAACTGGCCCTATGAGACCCTCATGCTTGGGCTTTGGGGCAGCTCCCGGTTTTCCTGGTTGTTAAGAGTTCTGCATGTTTCTGTAGGATCCTTGTGAGTTTCTGGAAGACAGAAGCCCATAAGTAGAGCACGCTCGCCCCACATGCTGCCAAAGGTCCTGTTCCAATGCACAGGTGCAAGTTACCAACCTTTTTGGTTTGGCTTCTGGGGGAAAATAAGTTTCTGGCCATTTCCACGGAGTTTAGATCTTCTAATAAGGCTTTTGAGCAACTGCATTCCTGTGTAATTTGCCTCTTCCTCACTTTTCCTTTGGGGGTAGATTTTTCAGTCACCACCTAAAATCCTGTTGAGTGTACCAGACCACTCTTTTCTCCACTGCAAACATCTTCGCTCTATTTCTCATTCACCTGTTAACCACATTACAGGATTTCAACTATGGAGAAGGGCTTTAATGTGTGTCCAAATATCAATCTTTCTTAATAGTTTCTGTAATTAAAAAGACCTTCAAAATGTACAGTATGAAAAGCACATTACATTATATTTCCTTTTAGAACTTTTGTAATGTTTTGATGATTAGATATTTAAAGTCTTCAATCCTTTGTGATATGAGGTGGAAATTAATTTTATTTTGTCTCTGATATATAACAAATTATCCCAGCAAATTTACCAAATAGACCATGTTTTCTTCACTGACTTGAACTGTGCCAGCCATACATATTTGTTCTTGCCGCTCCCCCTCTTCGCGGAGGAACGACACAGGACCCTGCGCTGTTCTTTTGTCTGCTCGGCCCTTCCCGGGTTTGCTGCTGGTCCTTCCCGGGTTGGCTACCGACCCCTCCACCTCTGTGGAGGGGCGGCTCCCCCTGCCACTTTCCCCACTTCCACGGGGGAGCGGCACACCGCCGGCCGGCTCTCTTGGGGGCTGCTCAGATGTTATCCGGATGTTCCTGGTGCATGTTGTCTCTCTCCTCTTTTATAGTCCTCTTCCACCAATCCCAACTCTGCTACCCACACGCGGAGCATGCTGCTCTCCTCCAATCAGGAGCAGGATCAGCTCCTGCAGCTTATCAGTCAAACTGGTGAGAGGCAGCTGTGTAGAGGTTGTTTGGTGTCTCTCTCAGCTCCATATTGTGGGAGAGCAGATGCATAGAATAAGTCTTAATTCCAGTAACTTAGTCTAGTCTCAGTTGCTCCCCACAGTTCTGTAGAACGACCTATCTCCCAGCACACCAGGACCCCCTCCCAGGTTTCCTTTAGAAGTCTGTGTCATTCCCCCCAGCAAATGTATTCTGCAAAGTTAATGCTCCCATCCCCTAACCAGATCCCCCATGCCTACATTCACTGCTGCCACAAACAGGAAGAGGTCCTGATGCAAGCTGTGCCATGGGTGTGCTCATATATGCATGTGCATGTGCACACAGACACACCCCTTAGGGCTCACACGCACTCTCACACATACATATCTAATGGCACACAGGCATGCAGGCGTGTACACACAGACACACACACACACCCCTTAGGGCTCACACACACTCTCACACACACATATCTAATGGCACACAGGCATACAGGTATGTTTGCAGACACACACACACACCCCTTAGGGCTCACACATACATATCTAATGGCACACAGGTATGCAGGCATGTACACACAGACACGCACACACACACACACCCCTTAGGGCTCACACACACTCTCACCACATACATATCTTATGACACAAAGGTGTGCATATGTGTGTGCATGCGCACACACACACACCCCTTAGGGCTCACACTCACTCTCATACATACATATCTTATGGTACACAGGCATACAGGTGTGTACACACAGACACAGGAAAAAGTCCTGATGCAAGACACACACACACACCCCTTAGGGCTCACACACACTCTCAAACATACATATCTTCACACAAGTATGCACATATGCACACATGCGCACACACACACCCCGTAGGGTACATGCATTCCCACATACACACACCCTTTCTGGCATACAGGCACACAGGCAGGCATACATGTACACACACATATGCACACACACTCACACATGTCATATGGCACACAGGTGTGCGTGTGTGTTCATGTACACACAGACACACATACCCCCTTAGGGCACACACACACTCACACACACATAGCCCTAACTGCATGCATGCACATATACACCCCTCAGAGTATTGCACACTCACACACACACACACGCACACCCCTTAGGGCACACACACACACACTCACACACATATCCATTACAGTATGCATGCACATATACACCCCTTAGGGTATGTGCAAACTCACACACACACACCTGTAGGGAGTGACAAGACTGCACACTGAATTTCCATTCAGCACCTGGTACTGTTTCATGTCCTTCCAACTCTTCTGTCATGGCTTCTTCCCCAGTTAATCTCCAGCACTCCTGTGCCATTTGTGGTTCTGGAGAGGTCTCTGAGAGCAGGACCCAGTCCCCCACGACTTCCCTACATGCTGTACAGTCACAACAGGACTCATCCTGAGACTGCGAAACCTATCAGAAAGAAGTCTTGGTTTCTCATAGCTCATGTGCTCTCCCAACATATTAAATGGAGACTGCAGACTCATAAACAGTAAAAGGAACTGTAGCATCTCTGTTTGTTCCATATTTTGGCTTTTCCCAATTACTTCCATGTTTGTGGTTGAGATGCCAAGTATACGAGGGGTACTTCAAGAAATTCATGGAAACATGGAAATAAAAGTTTATTTTGAAGCAAAAATTACTGAAGCCCATGCCTGGTTTCTCCATAATATTCATTTCCATGGACTTTAAAAAACCCTCAGGTTCTTATCCATGTTGAAGAAGTCTCCTGCCACTACACCTAGAATATCACCAGAGGGGCTGGCATTATGGTTAAGTTGCCGCCTGCGACACCAGCATCCCATATGGGTGCCGGTTCATGTCCTGGCTGCTCTTCTTTCAATCCAGCTCCTTGGTAATGGCCTGGGAAAGCAGAGGAAGATGGCCCACCTGCTGCCGCATTTCCCCACAAAACCCAGCTCTCAGCTTCCCTACAGAGCCAAGACCTCCCCCTGCACCCCTGCCCACTCTGCGCACTCCTTCCTGGCTCCTGGAGCCTCGACCACTCACGTGGAAGGCAGGACGAAAACTTGGTGAGCCAGCAGCCCAAGTGGAAATTCTGAATGCAGGTCCCCTGCCAATGTGAGACTGAGTGCTGGCTGTGCTCTCAGTCTGGATCCTGTCCAAACAAGAGAAACAAAAGTACATGCAGGACGTCAGCAGCCTCCAGAACCTCAGGTGACAAGCAACCCCAGGGGCCCCTGCACGGGGCCCTGCTGTGAGTGGGGAACTGCCTGGCTGTGGGCACAAGCTGGATTTCAGGGGGACCCTGAGTGAGGGGAGGAGTGAGACATGAGCAAGGACACAGCAGCAGTGCAGAGGGAACCCAGCCCCAAGACACTGGCAGAGCAGAGACCAGAGAACAGCTTCCTGGAACCGAGGGGTAATTCCAGGGACTATGGGGTGTGGCAGGGAAGACGGGGTCACCCTTTCTGAGATCCCCACTGAGACAGCTTCATCGAAATCATTACTATTCCGTCACTATCGCGAGAGAAGCCATTTCCTTTAGACAACAAGAGCGTGCAAACAGCCCGGGGAAGATCTGAAGCCTCCAAAGCGGAAGTCAGCGTGGGGCACTCGGCCCCCACGCTGCACGGCTTCAGCCGAGTTAGAGTGAGAGAAGCATGGTGGGGAAAAGAAGAGATAACTTTCCTTCTTCTGTTAGAATCTTCCTGGAAAAGTGCAGGCAGCTCAGAGTGTCCACTGCACACTGCAGGACACAGAGCAAGCAATACCAGGTCAGCGCTTCCTGTGGTCCCTGATGACGTGGCAGTCAGGCAGTGCTGCTGGAAGCCGCTCACTGCAGCCACGGCTCACGCAGGGGCCAGCCGGGGGCTGAGTGCCTGGGGATGCTAAGTGCATGGAGCCCATTATCGCCAACCCTTCTCGGAACTGACAGCCTGGGAACTGGAGCACGAACATCTAAGAGGGTGAAGAGGGAAGCGGTCACCTCAGACGCCCCAGAGTCACCAAGCTAAGTCGGGCTTCAAGGAGCCATCAGAAGAGCTGGGACTCCAGGGAGCGTAGAATTCTCCACTGACTGGACGGGCAGTGCATCCCCTGCTTCTAAAGATCTCTGTGGCAGGAACTCTCTGAGGCCAAGGGCAGTGAGTACCAGCATGCGGCCATCGAGAAACAGGCTCTGTGAGCCCACAGCATGCACCCTCCCACCTGGAGAGAAGGGAGGCAGCTGGACACCCGCGCTGAGTCAAGCTGGACCATGCCTGCAGACACATTGCTGTGTCGAGGACTGCGTCTCCTGTAGAGCTAGAGAAATGCTGATTCCTGACCAGCGGCACAGTACAAAGACAACGTGCTCATCCACTGTGCTCTTAAGCATGACTCAACCATGATGAGGTGGGGCAGAAAAGCTAAGGCAACAGGCCTGTGCTGTGCTATAGCAGGTGAAGTCCAGGCCTGCAGAGCTGGCATCCCATATGGGCTCCGGTTCTAGTCCCATCTGCTCCACTTCTGATCAAGCTCCCTGATGATGGCCTAGGAAAGCAGTAGATGATGTACAAGTGTGTGGGCCCATGCACACACGTGGCAGAGCTGGAAGGAGCTCCTGGCTCCTGGCTTAGGCCTGGCCCAGCCCCAGTCATCGTAGTTGTTTGGGGAGTGAACCAGTGGATGGAAGATCTCTCTCTGTCTCTGACTCACTCTCTCTCTCTGTAACTCCACCTTTCAAATAAATAAAGTAAATCTTGGAAGGAAGGAAGGATGAAAAGCCGAGGCACGGTGCACTTTGCCTGCCACAGCAGGAGAAATCGCATTCCCCACCATGAATCTGCTCTCAAGCTGGTTGGGAGCTGTCAAAACCCACACTGATGTGGAGAACAAGGCTCTGGAGTGATCAGAGGTCATGGAGAACAAGTGACATGACACTGGAACCAGTTATGACCACAGCAGCCACAGAGCCTTGGCCCCTGCTCCCATTCAACCTCACACAGAACAGCCATGGCCACAAAGATGCATCTCACTGTCAGTCACTCAAATGGTGTTGTAACAGACTTCAGCTACACAGGAGATTCTGCCTATCTTCAGTCATATGCAAAGCATGTGAGATGATGGATGCCCTCAGCACCCTGACCACCTGACTATGGATGCTCTCACCCTGTGAGAGCATGGATGCCTTACCTTGTGAGACCATGGAAGTCCTCACCCTGTGGCCCCCTGACCATGGATGCCCTCACCACACTGACCCCCCTGACCATGGATGTCCTCACTCTGTGAGATCATGGACACCCTCACCCTGTGACCACCTGACCGTGGACATCCTCACCACACTGACCCCTTCATCATGGACACTCTCACCCTGTGACCCTTTGACCATGGATGCCCTCACCACACTGACCCCTTGAACATGGACACCCTCACCCTGTAAGACCATGAACACCCTCACCCTGTGACCCCGACCATAGACGTCCTCACCCTGTGAGACCATCTGTATCTGCAGTGTATCAACGATGTCAAATGATGGACATCTTCACCCTGTTTAACCATTTCACTTTTTTATCCTATAAAATCACATTATAAACCTCAAAATACACAACAAAATTTTTCAGAAATGCAATAATTAATGAATAAAAGGTGATAATTTAGGTTACAAAAAGTTTGTGAAACTGTGCAACATGAAAATCCGTGTGTTTCAAAAATTTTGACAATGAACTTATGTTTTTCAATTTCCCATGACTTTTGGAGCACACTCCCACAGGGGAGCTGTAAAATGCAGTGGCATGGAGGTGCTGCCTCACAGGGCTGTGGCTACACACAAGGGCTGCACCACGGTGGATGTGGCCCTCACGCGACTCCCCTAACACTGGAGGAGCTGAAGTGTGAGGCCAGCTCTGTCCTGGCTGAGGCCGCCACACTCAGGGGAACCCAGGAGGTCCCCTCAGAGGTGGCCTCTGAGCAGACCCCAGGGTGAAGCCAGGATCCTTCCCAGCTATGGGGACCACCCCAGGCCCTGTGCACTGCCGAGCTCAGCCGCGGTGGCACTGGTGTGAGCTGTTTCACGACCCATTCTCTGGCCTCAATCAAACCCCATACAGAGCTCACGGACCCTCTCCTGGCCCACACAGTCCTCCTGTTCTCAGCTGTGTCTGCCGTCACTGCCCCACCTGCACGCCTGTCTCTGCATCTGGAGAGGGGCCTCCCTGTCCACTTGTCTCAGAGGCCCATGCTGGCCCCTGAAAACAGGTACCTGATGGCTGGAAAGGCCTCAGATGTGACCTGCACATGGCCCCAGAACATACAGCATGAGCAAAGCACCTCTGGTCTTCAAATGAGTTAGGGAAAACCCAGCCTGACAAGCTTCCTTGTGGGGGGACCCTGGGAGGTGCTCAGAGGCGCCACTCATGGCTGTAAGCACCAACCGTGGCGTCACCCACTGTGGTCCCCAGTGTTTTAGCACAGAGCAAGACACAACGTTAGGGTTGAGAAAATGCAGATGGGTCAGCTGTGGTTCCTCCACCACCCACACACAATCAGGCAGGGCAGAAGCCAACAGAAAAACGGCCCAGGGCAGGAGTCCCTCCCTGTGCGGCTATCAGATCTCTGACTTTAACCCAGGACAGACAGGGTCAGGAATGAAGGTGTGGCCTGGACAGAGCGCAGTGGATGGCCCGGGCTCCCAGGACACCACCCACTGCCTGACCTGCATGCCTACAAACGAGCTGGAGCACAGGGAATGCCCGCAGCCCAGGACTGCACAGGGGTGACCCCAATAGCACATGCAGCACAACCAGCGTGCTAGGTAGCGAACAGCACACAGGGAGGGCTGCTCGCGTTTGAACTCGGGAAGATAAAACGAGCTCCTGTGAACACATTGTCAGAATGAGAGTCATGCTGTTGGATGGCAGGAAGACGCAGCCATGGACCCAGAGAGGCAGGTGTTCCAAATGCCCATTCAGCTGAGCCCACCTCACAGCCAGCCCCACTGCCACAGCAGCCTTCTGAGGAGGCCGTGCTAAGGGGAGATCCACAGCGACACCTCCCACAGCACTCCTGGGGCTCCCGCACTCTTCCCTTCCCTGAGCGAGGCTTGGTCTTGGAAAGCATCGAGATTCCACTTTAATGAAGGCCGGCACTGCGAGCTGCAGGTTTTTGCATAAAACCAGGATCCACTGGGCCTTTGACAGCCCTGATCTTTCTCACTGGGTCTCTCCTCAAGGAGATGAGGCGCATTCATCAGCAGACACGTGACCACATCTTCACATTGCTTCTTCATGCACGAGCCCTTTCCTGTTCTCTCGTTTTAAAGAACTGACAGGCAGAGACCGGACAACAGTGAGATCTTGCACCCTGCAGTTCACTCCCTAGAAGACTGCAATAGCCAGGGCTGGGCCAGGCCAGAGCCAGAACCAGGGACTTCTCCAGGTATACTATGGGTGGTGGGAGGGGCCCAAGCACATTCACCCTCTTTTGGTGCCTTCGAGATGCACTAGGAGGAGGCTGGATGGGGATCAGAGCAGCCAAGATGTGAGCCAGCTCCCCGACACGGGTGCTGGTGTCACAAGCAGTGGCTTCACAACTGGGCCACAACACCATCCAGGCTTCCCTCACTAACCTGCACATTTTTTAATTCATGAAGTTCTATCAATAAAAATGACTGCTTCAGAGCTGCTTATTATGGTCTAATATCACGCATATTAACAACCAAAAGGTGCACAGAACACTGTGAAAAGGAAGAAATGGTCCACAAGAACAGTAGATGGTACTACACTGTGTGGTGTAAGGTGTACACACAGGGACAGGCACAGTGCTACACTCTGTGTGTGTGAGGTGTACACACAGGAACAGGAACAGTGCTACACTGTATGTGTGAGGTGTGCACACAGGGACAGGCACAGTGCTACACTCTGTGTGTGTGAGGTGTACACACAGGAACAGGAACAGTGCTACACTGTGTGTGTGTGAGGTGTACACACAGGAACAGGAACAGTGCTACACTGTATGTGTGAGGTGTGCACACAGGGACAGGCACAGTGCTACACTCTGTGTGGTATGAGGTGGACACACGGGGACACACAGTGCTACACTGTGTGTTGTGAGGTATACACATGGGGACAGGCACAGTGCTATACTCTCTGTGTAGTGTGAGGTATACACATGGGGACAGGCACAGTGCTATACCATGTGATATGAGGTGTGAACATGGGACAGGCACAGTGCTACACCCTCTGTGTGTGTGAGGTGTACACTTGGGGACAGGCACAGTGCTATACCGTGTGGTGTGAGGTGTGCACACAGAGAAAGGCACAGTGCTACACCCTCTGTGTGTGTAAGGTGTGCACACGGGGACAGACACAGTGCTACACCCTCTGTGTGTGTGAGTGTGCACACAGAGAAAGGCACAGTGCTACACCTTCTGTGTGTGTAAGGTGTGCACACGGGGACAGGCACAGTGCTACACTCTGTGTGTGTGAGGAGTGCACACAGGGAAAGGCACAGTGCTACACCCTCTGTGTGTGTGAGGTGTGCACACAGGGAAAGGCACAGTGCTACACTCTGTGTGTGTGAGGAGTGCACACAGGGACAGGCACAGTGCTACACCCTCTGTGTGTGTGAGGTGTGCACATGGGGACAGGCACATACACTATGTGTAGTATGAGGTGTACACACAGTGCTACTGTGTGTTGTGAGGTGTGCACACAGGGACAGGCACAGTGCTACACTGTGTGTGTGAGGTGTACACATGGGGACAGGCACAGTGCTACACCCTCTGTGTGTGTGAGGTGTACACATGGGGACAGGCACAGTGGTACACTATGTGTGGTATGAGGTGTACACACGGGGACAGGCACAGTGCTACACTGTGTGTTGTGAGGTGTGCACACAGGGACAGGCACAGTGCTACACTGTGTGTGTGAGGTGTGCACACTGGAACAGAAAAGCAGGACCTTTGGAGGAAATGCATTGATCTGCAGATGGCTCCTGAACCCCTCACCTGGATCATCCTCTAACAGGTCCTCAGCCTCCAAGGGTTTTGGTGAGTACTCAGAGGATGCCTCCTGTTCACACCTAAAGCATGGCCAGGACAGAGCTGGGCTGGACAGAAGCTGCCCCTGGGAGGGGGTGGTGGGGAAGCAAGGACTTTCCTTAGACTCGGATGGACCATGGGTCTCAGTCTCCTCAACAAATGTCACCAACTCCCCTGCACTCAGAAAACACAGGTGCACCCACAGATACACACACATGTGCATACACATGGTCACAGACATGTACCAGGCACATGAACATGCACACATGCATGTAGGTAGCAGAAACACACTCGCATGCCCACGTACACACACACAGAAGTTCCCTACTGTGGACATCAAACCATGCATCTTGTCTCGTGACTCAGCTTCCAGTGAGCTGGACCCCAGGCCCTGCCCCGCCGGGGCGCCACAGCATCACAGCAGGGTCTGGGCTCAAAGCACAAGCTGCCTCCGTCTGCCTTCTGTTACTTCAGCCGAAACACCTCAGATGGCAGTGCTCCTCCTAGCTTGGTCTACAGGCTCACAGTCCAGGGCAGGCAGCCTCATTACCCTGGCCTCTGCTGGACACTGTCAAGGACAGAGTGTGCAAGGCACAACCACGGGTCCAGGCGGGGCTCAGACAACAGCGCCATTTCAACAGCTATCCTCCCAGTGACCCAAGGACCTCCCGCTGGGGCCATACTGGATCCACTGATATTAATGCATTGCATTCACGAAGACTGCGGGAACAAAACTGTAACGCAAGGTTCTTTGGAGGACAAATTATTTTCCTAACCATTATATGTTCCATTATCTAGACCCACGCTGCAGGCAAAGCTGACCCTACCACAGGAGATCCTACAGAAATCACGGAGGTTCCTAAGCCACCTCGGCAACCTGCTTTTTTGTCTTCAGAGAAGCAGCACCTCTGGAGCTTCTTTTAAAGTAAGAGAGATCTTGGCCGGTGCCGCGGCTCAATAGGCTAATCCTCTGCCTTGTGGCGCCGGCACACCGGGTTCTAGTCCCGGTCGGGGTGCCGGATTCTGTCCCGGTTGCCCCTCTTCCAGGCCAGCTCTCTGCTGTGGCCAGGGAGTGCAGTGAAGGATGGTCCAGGTGCTTGGGCCCTGCACCCCATGGGAGACCAGGATAAGTACCTGGCTCCTGTCATCGGATCAGCGCGGTGCGCCGGCTGCAGCGCGCCGGCCTCAGCGGCCATTGGAGGGTGAACCAATGACAAAAGGAAGACCTTTCTCACCTGTCTCTCTCTCACACTTTCCACTCTGCCTGTCAAAAAAAAAAAAAAGGAAGAGAGATCTGACTTCTTTATTTTTTTTAAGAATTTATGTATTTATTTGAAAGGCAGAGGAAGAGAGAGAGAGAGAGAGGGAGGGAAGGAGGGAGGGAGGGAGGTCTTCCATCCACTGGTTCACTCCCCAAATGGCCACAACAGCCAAGGCTAGGCTGATCCAAAGCCAGGAGCTTCATCCAGGTCTCCCACGTGCATACAGGGACCCAAGGACTTGGGCCATCTTCCTCTGCTTTCTCAGGCCATAAGCAGGGAGCTTGATCAGAAGTGAAGCAGCCAGGACTTGAACCAGTGCCTACTATGAGATTCTAGTACTTCAGGCAGTGGCTTTACAGGCTATGCCACAGCACCAGCCCCTGAACAGCTTTAAAACATAGCAGAACCACGCAGGAGTGCTCTCAGATCCCCCCAAACCCTCAGTCAGACCACACTGGATCTTCAGAAAAGTCACTGGATGCTGTGGCTACTCCTCTTCCGATCCAGCTCTTGCTATGGCCTGGGAAAGCAGTAGAAGGTGCCCCAGTGCATGGGCTCCTGCACCCAGATGAAGCTCCTGGCTTTAGACAGGTTCAGCTCCTGCCATTGTGGCCATTTGGGGAGTGAACCAAGTGGATGGAAGATCTCTCTCTTTCTCTCTCTCCAACTCTGCCTTTCATATAAATTAAATAAATCTTTTAAAAAATTGATAAAAAAGGAATCAACCAAACTAGCCATCAAAAAGAAAAAGACTTACTGAACCAAACATTCAATACTTGTCATTATTTTGTTGCATGAAAATCATTCCTCAGCATTAATTCATAAAGGAAGGCGGAAATCCTGGGTGTTCCAAAGGAAATAAATTTTATGCATAGGAGAGAATCCACAAATTGTTAAAGAATGGGATCCAAGGCAGGCTTCAAATTTAAAGGATACCTGACCTGAATCCCGAAAGGTAAACTGGTACTTGCCAAACAGAGTTGGGGCCAAGGGGACAGCAATTAATACCCTGAAGCTTCCAGGGAAACAAAGGTGGCCCCAGAAGCAACCTGTCACAGAGCAGGTGATGGGGGTGACTGGGAGTGGTGACCATCAGAAATGGCTGGACAGAGGGCAGTCCATGGAAAACCCCCCACATCTCACCAATGAGGCAGGACTACCTGGGGGCACATGGAGCTGACGGAAACAACATAACCAGGCTGAGATTGTTGAAAGAGCATTGTCAGGGGCCAGCGCTGTGGCGCAGTGGATTAAAGCCCCGGCCTGAAGTGCCAGCATCCCATATGGGCGCCGGTTTGAGACCTGGATGCTCCACTTCCTGTCCAGCTCTCTGCTGTGGCCTGTGAAAGCAGCAGAAGAGGGCCCAAGTCCTTGGGCCCATTCACCCACATAGGAGACCCGGAGGAAGCTCCTGACTCCAGCCTTCGGATCAGTGCAGCTCTGGCTGTTGTGGCCATCTGGAGAGTGAACCAGCAGATGGAAGACCTCTCTCTTTCTCTCTCTTTCCCTCTCCCTATCCTCTCCTCTCTCTGTGTAACTCTGAGTTTTAAGTAAAATAAATAAATCTTTAAAAAAAGAGAGAGAGACAGCATTGTCAGCGAAAGGCAGGATGCACAGAGGGCGCTGGTGCCAATACCACAGTCAGAGAAAGAGAGCGCACAGGCAGCAGCTATGGGGAGAAGCAGCCATGAAAGAGGAATAGTCCCTCCCACTTCATATCTGTCCCCCACCCCCAAAATATAAAATACGTTTCAACATCAGGACCAAAAATCAAGAAAGATTCCAATCAGTTATGCAGAAATGCTGAGGATTCCCTGAGAAGCACAGGCTGGCTTCAACAAGGGGGCAGCCGGTGACCAGCTCTCCCTGGATACGGCGGCGCGGGGCAGTGAGTACAGGGTGTGGGGAGGATCCCCGGCATGCAGCCACTCCTCACTGCTGGCAACTTCATGTTTGTGGGTTCACCCATTGGCTGAAAGCATTCGTGACACCAATACTCACATTAGCTATGTGAAGGTCCTTCAGAAAGTTCATGGAAGGTGGAATCGACAGGTAAGTTTATTTTTTTGCAAAAACAATGTAAAATTCATGACTTTTTTCTTAAATATTTACTTTTTTATTTATTTGAAAGGCAGAGTTAGAGAGAGAGGTAGAGAGAGAAAGGTCTTCCATCCAATGATTCACTCCCAATTGGCCACAACAGCCGGAGCTGTGCCGATCAGAAGCCAGGAGCCAGGAGCTTCTTCTGGGTCTCCCACTCAGGTGCAGGGACCCAAGGACTTGGGCCATCTTCTACTGCTTTCCCAGGCCACAGCAGAGAGCTGGATCAGAAGAAGAGCAGCTGGGACTAGAATCGGTGCCCATATGTGATGCCGGTGATTCAGACCAGGGCTTTAACCCACTGCGCCACAGCGCCAGCCCCTTTGACACAGCATGCATTTCCCCCAAGAACTTTTGGAAGACCCCTCATGCTTGTGGAGTTACCACATGTTTGAGTTACCTCTGCACTTGTTCCCACATAAGGCAGGAAAAGCAATCCCTTCCCTTGTCTCAACACATACCTTAAACAGACCTCCCTGTCACGCCCTACTGCTGCATTTTCATGCTTACTGCTGGTGACGTCACTGTTTAAAACTCCCCTGGGCAGTGCGTAAGTACTGCCTGATGTTCCCAGACACTCGGCTGTGAAGCGCCCTACAGGAAACAAGAGCCACGTAAACTTGAATCACAGTTTTGCTGGACACAAGCTCAACACTAGTGAATCAAAGGCATAGGGCACATCAGCGTCTTCTGCCAGAAGCTCACATAGAGCAAGGCTGCGTGCTGATGGGCTGATGACCAAATGTGGCCGGAAGCTCGGCGGGAACAAAACCCTGACTTTCCCCCGGGAGCAGTGCTTCTGTGCTCACCAAGTCAGCAGGCACTGATTCAGTGCCTGTGGGAACAACTGAGAACAAGGAGAGCCGACTGCAGCCAGACGGCTCAGTGAGAAAACGTGACTGGCGTCTGCATGGTGGCTGTCACCCTTCTTTGGTGCAGGTGTTGAGCCAGGGGCAGAGGGTCCCATTAGGAAAGGTCACCCCTTGGCTGGCGCTGTGGCTCACTTGGCTAATCCTCTGCCTGCGGCGTTGGCACACGGGGTTCTAGTCCCGGTGGGGCGCCGGATTCTGTCCCGGTTGCTCCTCTTCCAGTCCAGCTCACTGTTGTGGCCCGGGAAGGCAGTGGAGGATGGCCCAGGTTCTTGGGCCCTGCACCCGCATGGGAGACCAGGAAGAGGCACCTGGCTCCTGGCTATAGATCGGCACAGCACCGGCCGTGGCGGCCATTTTGGGGGTGAATAAATGGAAGGAAGACCTTTCTCTCTGTCTCTCTCTGCCTATAATTCTGCCTGTCAAATAAAAAAAAAAAGAAAAAAAGAAAAGGTCACCCCAAGGAGCAGATGCCAGGCCCAGAGAGGTGCTGAAGAACACCCACGCCAACAAGCAGGAAACCAAGTAACACCAACAACGCCAACCAGTGGGTCAGCCAGCTGTGAGACGGGACTAGGGGGTCCTACCAGAAATTGCACAAATGCAGAGACTTAGTGAATACAAAAGGAAGAAGCATTAGTAATGGAGGACGTTCCAAGGTCTATGTAACAGGAGTTTCATGGAGAAAATCACCAAGAGGAGAGAGAGGAGAGCAGCAAAAGAAGGGGTGGCACACAGGAGCTAAGAAGCTGTCGGGATGCCCACAGCCCACACCAGAGTGCTGGCGTTCAAGTTCTGTCTCTGCTTCCAACTCCTTTCCTGCTCCTGCACAGCCTTAGAGACAACAACGTTGACACAGCACTTGGGTACCTACCACCCACACAGGGAACGCAGAGTAAATTCTGAACTCCTAGCTTCAACCCCATACCAGCCCAGGCCCAGGCCTAGCTGCTGTGGGATTTCCCATCCACGGGGAGTGACCCAGTGGACGAGAAATCTGTGCGTGTGTGTGTCTGCCTCTCTGCCTTTCAAGCGGATAAAATACATAAACTGTTTAAACTAAAAGCATAAAGAAGTAACAGAAGGAGATTTCTCAGAACCAAAGGAGAAACAGCTTGAATGTAGAAGACCTCACAGAGCACCCAACAGCACAAAGCCTCGCATGTGCCAGGCACATCTTTGTGGAACGTCAATGCAACGCAGATAAAACCGGGACAAGGAAAGGAGGAAAGAGATGATCTTCTGAGAAAGCCCATGAGACTGGAATCTGTCATTCCAGTATCCACACTGTCTGGCAGATGGCAGTGGCTTTGCAGGAAAATAGTTGTGAATTGAGATTCCAATGCTCAGTAAAATTAGATTTTATGTGGGAATAACATTTTTAGACATCCAAGGATTCTAAAAGCTTTCCCACCTACAGATGTCTCTCTGGAAGACAGACATCAGAAAATGAAAACTGAACAAGAAACCAGAACATGGAGAACACTGAGTAGTGAGAAGAGGGGCAGTAACCATGGTCAACTATGGTATACCGTGGTAGATTGTACCTTGCTGTGGCAGACTGTAGCTGGCTGTGGTAGACTGTATCTGGCTATGATTGACTACAGTTGTCTGTGGCAGGCTGTAGTAGAATGTGGTAGGCTGTAGCTGACTGCAGCAGACTGTAGCTGGCTGTGGCAGACTGCAGTGGATTGTGATAGGTTGTAGCTGGCTGTGGCAGACTATAGCTGGCTGTGGCGGGCTATAGCCGACTGTGGTGGGCTATAGCTAGCTGTAGTCAACTGCAGCTGGCTGTGAAAGGCTGTAGTGGATTGTGGTGGGCTGTAGCTGACTGTGGTAGGCTGTACCTGGATGTGGTAGGCTGTAGTGGATTATGGTAGACTGTGATATAATTGAATATGTTGACTGTACAGGAGACTGTGGTAGAACACAGCTGACACTGGTAGATTGCAGTGGAGTACAATGAAGTCAAAGTCACATGGGGTGGCATGGAGTCCATTCAAGTTAAGCTCACACTACCCCAACTACAGAAGGGGTAAGGAGAAAGTGACATGAAGAACTGAAGGTAGGATATTGGGAGAAAACTACAGATCAAAATTGGTTACACTTAAAAAGATACTCCAACACATCAACAAAATGCAAATGTTTTCCAACAGAATATTAGCCAACAAAGTCCAGCAGTATATTAAGAGAACATATCCTAGGAGTTCAATATTAGAATAGCTTTTAATTCATTCAAACTCATAAAAGGAGGGGGATCTATTCAGACAGGCACTGAGTAGACAACTGATAAAACTCAACACTGTTGCTGGTTTTTAGAATGATTTTTAAACCAATTTTCAAAGGCAATGTCTTTAATTTGTTGAAGGATTATTTACCTTAACCCCATGCCAAACAATTATGCTGTGATGAGATAATTGAGCTGTTTTCATCACTCAGATATTATAGCTGTTTTCATTACTCACAAGGGAAAGGATGCCCATGGTTGCTTTCAATATTCAGTGCTGTGCTTTCTACCTTAAACTGTGAAATAAGACCAAAACAATAGGATCACAAATATTAAAAAGAGAAATAAAATTAGCACTTCTCATGACTCATCTCCTTAGAAAATCCAAGGATGTCAGTTGACAACCATTCAAGAATCCTCTTGTAAGAAACAGAATATGACAGCACCAAAACCTAAGCAGAGAATATGAAAATGTGATTGATGTAACAAAGTCTAGTGATTCTGGAAATTCTAACATCTGATAAGAATTTGCAAGTGTGTGAAATCACTGTAGTAATCTTGAAATGTAAACTGAACCACAGTACAACAATTCTTCAAGTTGTGAGACACAAAAGGTGATAAAATTCTGACTGGAGAACACAGCATCTCAGCCTCACGCAGGCCTATCCACCAAATCAGCAATCCCAGCATGACAGGCCTGCCACTGACTCAGCAATCCTGGCAATCCCAGCACTACAGGCTTGCTTGGAAAGCTCACACCCCAGAGGAGGGCTATCCTGGCACTGCTCACTCTACAGGGCAGAGACAGGAACAACTTGGATGTCCATACATACCCAGGGGGTGGCCAAACAGGTGATTACAGACTCAGTCTAAAAGACACTGCAGAAGTTAAACACAGCAAAGTCAGGGACCTGGAGGCCCTGGACAGCCAACAGCAATCCCCTGTCTGGAACTGGATCAGCACAGGAGCAAAAGTTTCCACACACAGCACTGGGTCAGCTGACAGTTAGATGGCGGGTAGAGATGAGACAGACACTGTATCCGTGTTCAGTTCACAGCTGGTAACCGCGCTGGCATCATGTCCTTCACCAACATCCCATTCTTAGGAAATGCATGCAGATTCACCTGGCGGCAAGGTGCAGAACTTCGTCTTCCAGGGAAAAGCAGAGCCCAGCACCGGCAAGAGAGAGCTAAAGGCACAGCGCCCACTCGGGATGAACGAGGGACACAACTGTGCCTGCTCATCGTCCTATTCTCTTCCTGTAATGCTGGTATTTAAAATCATTTCCAGATAAAAAAGTTTCTTCAAATGAAGTCTTTCACTTCAGAAAGATTTATTCGGCGTACTAACTGAAAACACATGCGCATCATCTTACATGTTAGAAGTTTCTACCTGGCATGTGAATATATGGTTCTATCTGTTCATGTTACAGGTAGGGCAGATTTCTAGGGTTAAAAATATATAGCATTCAATCATGAATTGTCTGGAATACTTAAAAATATTTTAAAAATGTATTCCTTGTTCAAATTATTTTCATTTCATAACTCTGTGAAAGGGGGAGGGGAGAGAGGAAACACTAGAATGACAACGCTGAGGAGACCAGGAGGCGACCCTAGGGTTCACAGGAAAACGCCCCCATTAAAATCCTTTTATCTGGAAATGATTTTAAACACCAGCATTACAGGGCTGATCGCTCCTGTTTTCCTTTTACTTTCTAACAGTTGAGATTTTGTACCGCGTGTCTATATTGCTTTAAAAACTGGAAAAATACAAAGTGAATGATACAACAACTAGAGATCCAATGTTAAGTACAAAGAACATTCAAAAATTTGTGTCAGTCGAAGGTGAAGATGCAAGGATGCCTCAGGAATGGGCACCGGGTTCCTGTCCACAAAGGCCAGGCACTACCTTGCCGCAGGGCAGGTCCCATGGGTTGACCGCAGCCTCGGGACGATCCGCACCGCACGCGGGCCGAGGGCCAGCTCCGCACCGCACTGGGGCCTACAGCCGGCTCCGCGCCACACGCTGGCTTCCCGGTCGCGCGCTCAGCGCACTCGGGTCTCCACCTCAGAGCTCTGGAAATGCGCGCTTGAGGGGAGGGCCCGGAAGGAAGAAGGAGGTGCACTGCGGGCACAGGAATCAGCAACAAACGCACGACAGGATGCCAATTTCTCAGGCACAGGATCCCTTCCCTCTCCAGACTCAGCGCAGGCCACGACGTCCGCCCGCGCCATGTCCCAGCCTCCCGGAGAATCCACCTGTCTGGAACCCGTCCAACATCTCTCCGCCCATTCCCTTCCTGTCAGAACCCCACCCATTCCCCGGGTCCACCATCACACAGCCAAGTCTCCCTGCCCGTCTTCAACAGGGCCGTTCCAGCCTTCAGTCTTCCCCTCACTAAAACTTGGGGCAGACAAAGAGAGAGGAGCTGAGGTCTCCTCACACACAGGCCAGCCGTCGCCTGCGGCCTCAGTCTTCCCAGGTCTCCCTCACAGGGTGAGCTAACTCACCACCCATCTTTTTTTTTTTTTTTTTAAGATTTTATTTATTTATTTAAGAGTTAGAGTTACAGACAGTGAGAAGGAGAAACAGAGAGAACGGTCTTCCGTCCTCTGGTTCACTCCCCAAATGGCTGCTATGGCCGGAGCTGCGCCGATCCGAAGCCAGGAGCCAGGAGTTTCCTCCAGTCTCCTACACAGGGGCAGGGGCCCAAGACTTGGGCCATCCTCTACTGCTTTCCCAGGTCATAGCAGAGAGCTGGATTGGAAGTGGAGCAGCTGGGACTAGAACCGGCGCCCATATGGGATGCTGGTGCTTCAGGCCAGGGCATTAACCCACTGTGCCACAGGGTTGGCCCCTCCCACCACCCATCTTACTGCACCCTCCGGGGTCTCCCTCACACGCAGGGCTAACCCACCACCCATCTTATGCACCCTCCGGGGTCTCCCTCACACGCAGGGCTAACCCACCACCCATCTTACTGCACCCTCCAGGGTCTCCCTCACATGCAGGGCTAACCCACCACCCATCTTACTGAATCCTCCGGGGTTTGCTTTGCAGGCTAAGCAAATCCCACCTTCTAACCCCCGACACACTTAATTGCTCTTCCAAGTTTTACCTCACATGGTTGGGCTTATGAAAACTTCAATTTACCTCACTTCCCAGAATTAACTCACAACCCTGGGCTAACTTTACCCTCCCCACTCCTTGAACATCCAGGATTAATTCACACTCTGGTCTAAGCTCACCCTCCCCAGGGGGCTAACCCCAGCCTCTCGACCACTTGAGCATGCGGCAAGAAGCCCAAGTAAGGAGTCCGAGCCCAGCATCAAATGCACAAACTCTGAAACACGACCTGGCATCTTGGATGGTGGCTTAACTACCATGCTAAAGGCCTACCCCATCAGAAGTGTGTTTGATTAGAGGAATTCACCTTGAAAGGAATATCTCTTTCCTCAAAGGAATAGGTTATTTGTAAACAGCTCTCATACGAAGGTCAAAAGTAGAATTATAAGCTATGTGACAGCCATTCCGGGATCTCGGTGAACTACCCAGGAAGCCCTCAGGCCAAGGCTACAGCCAGCCAGACCAGGAGCCCCGACACCAGTGCCTCTGAAACCACTGACCGCAGTCGTGTGTTGCGCAACAGCAGGGGAACACTCAGGTGGTTTTGTTGTGCTGATTGACAGCCCTCACACACTCTGGCAGCCACAGCCTGTCTCACACCCAGCCTACTGCATAGGGCCACAGTGAACAAGATGATGCCAAGTTAAACCAAACACAAAATATTGTGGTACAACGAAGAGACACACAGAACAGGAGACCTGTGAGGCCGCTGCCAGGTCTCAAGGCACACTGTGCCCATCAGCTCTCTTGTAAGTGGCAGCAGGGCACTGGCAAGTAAGGATGCAAGGTAGACACCACTACTACAGCTTCAGTACATCAAAGCGCCCACCCTGTGGACAGTACACATGGGGATTTGATCCAGCCGCAGCACAGAGGCCGTGCAGACCCCAGGTCGCCGCACACACTGGCAATATACCAAGCACGACGCACCAACTACCACCACCTGCGGGAGGACTCGCTCCACCACCAGCACGATCTCGGTGGAGCCACCGTCACATGGGGTTCTGTTGTGGACTGAAGCGTCGCAATGAAGCACATGACTTTGGCCACACAGCAACAAAAGGCATTGTGGGAAAGTAGAGGCCTGGATGTAAGATCCAGGGGACATGCACCAGTACTCCTCTCACACACTATTGCATTGCATTACCAACAAGCACACTTCTGCTTGTCCCACAGATAAGAAAGGCAGGCATGGATTTAGAAGCATGTGGGTGGACTGTGGAAGCAGTCTGCACCAGAGGGCGAGCAGAGCGCAGAGCCAGCCCCAGGTGAACATGGCACCTTTGGACGGTATCAAATTCTGAGCCATGACATTTGTGGCTCCATGCTGACAGGGTTCCCAAAGCTGTCACACTGTCACCCACATTCAGGCTGAGTCTGATGGGAAAACCTGAAATCCAATGGAGCCCCAGCCTCTTCAGATCCCACCCACCCCCGTCTTCCCAGGGCATTTCCTGTGGAAATGAGACTGTACCAACAAGGGTGGGGCACATGACTACAAGAGCAATTACTGTGGTGATAACCCTTAAGTCCCGGAACCCCTGAGGAATCCCTGAGCAGCTGCCATCAAGAACGGTTTTAATGAAGAGCTGATAGCTCTATGATTCCTCCTTTAACTGACATTGAAGGCAGAAGGTAGAAACCCCAAATCAGCCTGCCCTGCTCATTAGGGCATAGTGTCCTGCTTACTACCAGGCAAAGCCCCACAGTAGGTATGTGGTGGGATGCAGGTGGACACCTTCCTCTTGTGGAAGGGATGTGACTTTGAGAACAGACAAGGTGACCATGCCCCAGCACAGCCTGAAAACTTCCTCCCATCCTGCATTTCAGAGGGGCAGTCCAAGACCTTAAAATTCTCTCATTGCACAGACTCCTCAAGAAACCCTGAAGTCCACCACAAATCTAAGCACCTTTATGTGAAACTGCTGTATAGACTGAGCATCCTTAATCCAAACATCGAAAACCCAAAATGCTCCAAACATGGAATCTTGTTGCTCTCAGAAAGTTTCCAATTCTAGAACAACCTGAATTTCAGAGTTTCAGATTAGGGAGCCCCAATCAGCAAAGCCTGTGCAAATACTCCAAAATCTAGAAAACTCCAACCTCTCTTAAAACACTTCTGGTCCCAAGCATTTCAGATAAGGGCTATTCAACCTGTATCAAAAGTACTGGCTGACGTCGTGGTCCAGCAGGTTAAGCCGCCTGTGGCACCGGCATCCCATATCCGCGTGTTGGTTCCAGTCCTGGCTGTTCCACTTCTGATCCACCTCCCTGCTTATGCACCTGGGAAAGCAGCAGAAGGTGGCCCAATTGCTTGGGCCCCTGCCACCCACATGAGACCCAGATGGAGTTTAGTCTCCTGGATGTTACCTGGCCCAGCCCCAACTGTTGCAGCCATTTGCGGACTGAATCAGTGGATGGAAGCTTGCTCTCTCTCCTTCTCTCTGTCACTCTTCTTTCAAAGAAATATAATAAATCTTAAAAACAAAAAGTACTTAAATTCCTTTTCATATTCAGATTGTCAAGAAAACAGTGTCCTTTGCACTTTTCTCTTAAACTCAATCATCAGTGATATTTTTCATGTCCACAATGTCATAAGATTTCAAACATATGAAAGCAAAAAGTCTAAACCAAGTCAAATGACAGAAATATTAGCACACATTTTAATTCCCTACCCTGTTCTCTCTGGAAAGCAAGTTTCCAAGGGAACGCAGTGGGGGCAGACATGTCTCAGAGCATTTGTGAGCAGTGACGGCACTGGCCAGCAGCAGCACAAAGGGCCACCTCTATTAACTCCTGGGGACGTTGCTGGGACACCTGCTGACTCCTGGGATGCCACAGGAGAAGGACGTGGTGGCAAAGGTTTGTGTCCAGACTTAAAATCTGTCAGTCACGTCCTGCTTTCACTGTGAAATCATCCCCAAGAGGCCAGGCTCTTTTGCAGCTGCGGTGCTTCTCATGCAGTAACTAACTCCCTGAGCACCACACTCCGCGCCAGCTCAACTTGCCTTGCTCAGACCAGAGTCTGACCCTAAGTGCTGAGCCGCGTGGGGCGGGCACCCACTTCCTGCCATCCGACAGCCCGCTGCACAGTGCTGTCGCCCTGGGCGACCTGGGAGGAGGAAGTTCTGAGTAACTCCGGGGTGCTTCAACGCCTTCATGGAAAACTGAGGTAAAAGTCTGTTCTCGTGCAAAACTTCCTTGAGCTCCACGCATAGTTTATTCCCAGTATGGATTTCCCATGAACTTTTTGAAGCCACTCGTGTTTCTATACCTTTCTGCTTTATGACAGAAATGAAATGGTCAGACGATAAATTTCTGTGATTTAGCACACTGCATATAACATAAATATGGCAAAAGCCATCAAGAGAAACAGTTGATAAAACGAGTGAAGTGGTAACAGCTTCAATTACCTTGATTTGTTGACCAATTTTCCACACTAGCGTAACTCCCGACTCGCCCTCAGTTCTGACTGCTCGATGAGAACTACAATTTTCGTCAGGTGTTGCAGTTAACTCGCACGTGACTGACCAACAATTGAGGACGCTCCACGTGGACGAGCAGGGCGTCGGCAACCACACAGAGCGGTCAGCGCGAGTCCGCCGCCCCTCCAGGAGCCGCGTGGTCCCTGGCACAGCAGAGGCACCGCCTCCGGAATGCCTTCCCTTTCTCTCCCTGACAAAGCGGGAGCCGCAGGGAGACACTGACTGCGGCACAAAACTCGGACACGTTCGAGTCAGCATTTCAGGCTGCGGCCCAGGGCAGCGATTCCACCACAGCCCTCAGCCAGACGCCGGCCAGCCCAGCTCCGTGGGGAACAGGGCTCTCACCGCCCCCGGGACACCCGCCGCGGCGCCGCGCCACGCGCGCACTGCCCCACGCCACCACGTCGGTCTCACTGTCACGTCATGTCCACAGTCTACCACCAAACGCCAGGAGCACAATGCCCCATGTCATCACATCGCGCCACGTCACGTCACGTCACGTCATGTCCGCGCTCCACCACGCCAGGTGCGCACTGCGTCAAGACACGTCACGTCACGTATGCACTCCACCACGTTATGTACGCAGTCCACCACCAAATGACAAGCCCACACTGGCTCCCGTCATGTCACGTCGCTCACGTCATGTCACGTCCACGCTCCACCACACCAGGCACGCACTGCACCACGTCATGTCACCTCACGCATGTCATATCCGCGCTCCACCACACCGGGCACGCACTGCACCACGTCGTGTCACCTCACGCATGTCACGTCCGCGCTCCACCACACCGGGCACGCACTGCACCACATCATGTCACCTCACGCATGTCACTTCTGCGCTCCACCACACCAGGCACGCACTGGACCACGTCGTGTCACCTCACGCATGTCACGTCCGCGCTCCACCACACCGGGCACGCACTGCACCACGTCGTGTCACCTCACGCATGTCACTTCTGCGCTCCACCACACCAGGCACGCACTGCACCACGTCGTGTCACCTCACGCATGTCACGTCCGCGCTCCACCACACCAGGCACGCACTGCACCACGTCATGTCACCTCACGCATGTCACGTCCGCGCTCCACCACACCAGGCACGCACTGCACCATGTCGTGTCATCTCACGCGTGTCACGTCCGCGCTCCACCACGTCCAGCACGCACTGCACCACGTCGTGTCACCTCACGCATGTCACGTCCGCGCTCCACCACACCAGGCACGCACTGCACCACGTCGTGTCACCTCACGCATGTCATATCCGCGCTCCACCACACCGGGCATGCACTGCACCACGTCGTGTCACCTCACGCATGTCACGTCCGCGCTCCACCACACCGGGCACGCACTGCACCACATCGTGTCACCTCACGCGTGTCACGTCCGCGCTCCACCACACCACTCACTGCACCACGTCGTGTCACCTCACGCATGTCACGTCCGCGCTCCACCACACCGGGCATGCACTGGACCACGTCGTGTCACCTCACGCATGTCATATCCGCGCTCCACCACGTCCAGCACGCACTGCACCACGTCGTGTCACCTCACGCATGTCACGTCTGCGCTCCACCACACCACTCACTGCACCACGTCGTGTCACCTCACGCATGTCACGTCTGCGCTCCACCACACCAGGCACGCACTGCACCACGTCGTGTCACCTCACGCATGTCACATCCGCGCTCCACCACACCGGGCACGCACTGCCCGCTCACAGTGCCTCTCTTTCCGGGCCCCACTCCAGCCCCCGGATCTTCACGCCCCGCGGATCCCACTGCTCGCCCTGCACTTCCTCTTTCCAGGGATCAGAGTTCCCAGTCACCAGCCATCAGAGCTCCCAGTCCCGGGGTCAGAGCCCCCAGTCCCGGGGTCAGAGCTCCCAGTCCCGGGGTCAGAGCTCCCAGTCCCGGGGTCGGAGCTCCCAGTCACCAGCCATCAGAGCTCCCAGTCCCGGGGTCAGAGTCCCCAGTCACCAGCCATCAGAGCTCCCAGTCCTGGAGTCGGAGTTCCCAGTCACCAGCCATCAGAGCTCCCAGTCCCGGGGTCAGAGCTCCCAGTCCCGGGGTCAGAGTTCCTTATCCTGGCCGCAGCTATTCTCAGCCGCTTTCCTGCTGTCACTCATCCTGTGCATTGTCAAGGGACTGAACGCAAAAAAAAAAAAAAAAAAAAAAAAAAAACAACAACAAAGCCCTGAGCTGAGCTGCACTATTTTCTCTGGTTCCTCACCCGTCTGTGAGCCCCGTTAGGAATCTAGCTCCATTGTGACAAGGCCCAAGAAATAACAAGGAAAAGATGGTGACGGCACATGAATCATGAGAACTGTAGGCGTAACTTCTGGACACAAACGTTTAACATCTGATTACTTCAGTGCATTTACAAATCTGTCAGGTGTAGCATGGCAAGCAATATAGCACTAACTCTTTAATAGCAAAAACAGTGCTAATGTAAAAGTACTAGAACAACAGACATATGATATATCCGTACATAAAGACAACTTGATAATGCAAGAAAAAGTAGTTATCTACAGATATTTTCATACCTGAAATAAAGCTACAAAATTGCTTTAAAAACCACAGAGGTGGCTGACGTGCAGAGGGGGTTAAACTGCCTGCAGTGTCAGCGTCCCACATCAGTGCTGGTTCAAGTCCCAGGTACTCCACTTCTGATCCAGCTCCTGCTAATGTACCCAGGAAAGCAGCTGACGGAGGCTGAGTGCTTGGGCCCCTGCACCCACATGGGAGACCCGGGTGAGGCTCCTGGCTCCTGGCTTTGGTATGGCCCAGCCCTAGGTGCTGCAGACATTTGGGGATGAAAGAACTCTTTCTGTAATTCTGCCTTTCAAATAAATAAATAAATCTTTGAAAAAAATCACAGTGTTACAACCTATTGGGGAGTAATATATTGTATGTCCAAACACCAGCCTCCTTACACAGCCTAACAGAAGTGAGTATACCTCGGTATGTGCTTTTGGTGTCTTCAATAACTTCCATTCTGGTATGGGGGAAATTTCCTGGGATCTTCAGAAAAAGGAATGAATAAGGACAAGGGTCAGGGAGAGGGTGGGGAAGGGTCTTGAGTGTCCAGCAAACAGGAGGAATGAGTGAGTGGGTGGCCCCTGCACAGTGTGGGCACCGGAGCAGCTGGAGCCCACTGTTAGGTACCAAGTTTCAGATGGGCACGAGTGTCACTTCACACTGAGCTGGTCGGGCACGTGCTTAGAATGGCTATTTCCAAAAACATGGACCATAGCAAGTGTTGGGAGGACCTGGAGAGAGACAACCCTTGGGTGCAGCCATTGTGGGGAGCCAGACAACCTCTGAAGTACTGGAAAGGGAACTGCTCTATGATCCCACCACCCCCACATACGCTATCCCCACCCCCACATACGCTATCCCCACCTCCACATACAATAACCCCACCCCCACATATGCTATCCCACCCCCACATATGCTATCCCACCCCCACATACAATAACCCCACCCCCACATATGCTATCCCACCCCCACATACGCTATCCCCACCCCCACATACAATAACCCCACCCCCACATATGCTATCCCACCCCCACATACGCTATCCCAACCCCCACATACAATAACCCCACCCCCACATATGCTATCCCACCCCCACATACGCTATCCCCACCCCCACATACAATAACCCCACCCCCACATATGCTATCCCACCCCCACATACGCTATCCCAACCCCCACATACAATCCTCTCACCTCCACATACGCTATCCCACCCCCACATACGCTATCCCCACCCCCACATACAATAACCCCACCCCCACATACGCTATCCCCACCCCCACATACAATCCTCTCACCCCCACATATGATTCCCCCACCCCCCCACATAGGATCCCACCCATCCCCCAGCTGGATGTACACAAAAAGGAATTGAAAGCCCTGTCAAAATGGCATTCACACACCCAAATTCACTGCTGCACTGTGCACAACAGTCACGAAATGGAGGAAACCCAGTGTCCATCAACAAGTCAATGATCAAGGGCAAGGTGGTGCACATACATAGTGGAGTCTATCCCATCACGTTCCCGTCATCACAACGTGAACAGAACCAGAGGTTGATGAGTGAAAAAGCCAGGCAAAAAGGCAACAGCAGTCTCACTCTTACGTGGAACTAATTAAAGATGATCTCGCAGATACCAGGAACAGCATGGTGACTGCTAGAGGCTGTGGGGATGTTGCCAAAGGGGAAAACGTCTCAGAAAGGAGGAACAAGTGGAGGTTATGGGACCACAGTCAGTATGACACGAGCTGAGGTCATCCACTGCCTGTGGGACCACGGTCAGTATGACACGAGCTGAGGTCATCCACTGCACTGTGGGACCACAGTCAGTATGACACGAGCTGAGGTCATCCACTGCCTGTGGGACCACGGTCAGTATGACACTAGCTGAGGTCATCCACTGCCTGTGGGACCACGGTCAGTATGACACGAGCTGAGGTCATCCACTGCCTGTGGGACCACGGTCAGTATTATGGCATGAGCTGAGGTCATCTACTGACTGTAGGACCATGGTCAGTATGATGACATGAGCTGAGGTCGTGCACTGCACTGTGGGACCACAGTCAGTATGATGACACGAGCTGAAGTCATCCACTGCACTGTGGGACCACGGTCACTATGATGACACGAGCTGAGGTTTTCCACTGCCCTGTGGGACCACGGTCACTATGACATGAGCTGAAGTCATCCACTGCACTGTGGGAGGAACACAGTCAGCCATGACAGAATACACATTTCAGCATTGCTAAAAGAGTAGCCCTGACTGTTAATGAACAACTTAATACATTATCCCTCTTAGTAGTTTTTTTGTCTGTTCTACTTAATATGACTGGTTTAATTCTGTAATTAATACACAGTTATTCTTAAGTGTTGAAATTTAAATGAAATGTGATCCCTGTTAAACATAAGAGTAGAAATAAGAGAGGGAAGAGATGTACAATTTGGGACATGCTCAAGCTGACTTGCCCCAAATGGTAGAGTTAGAAACATACCAGGGGACTCCAATTTAATCCCATCAAGGTGGCATGTACCAATGCCATCTCACTAGTCCAAGTGATCAATTTCAGTTCACAATTGATCATAATGAAAGGACTAAGAGTCAAAGGAAGCACATAAACAAGTCTAGTACCAGCTAATACTAACTGATAGAATAAATAAAGGGGAGAGTGATCCAACATGGGAAGCGAGATACTCAGCAGACTCATAGAATGGTGGATGTCCTAAACAGCACTCTGGCCTCAGAATCAGCCCTAAAGGCATTCTGATCTGGCTGAAAAGCCCATGAGAGTATTTCAGGCATGGAAAGCCAAGACACTCTGGCAAAAAAAAAAAAAAAAAAAAAAAAAAAAAAAAAACACCTAAATGAAAGATCTCTGTGAGTGAGATCCCAGTGGAAAGAACAGGTCTTCAAAGAAGGAGGTACCTTTCTCTGAAGGGAGGAGAGAACCTCCACTTTGACTATGACCTTGTCTAAACAAGATAAAAGTCGGTGAACTCAAAAGGCTTCCATAGCCTTGGAAACTCATGACTGGAGCATAGGGAGATTACTGATGCCATAAACAGGAGTGTCAATTTGTAAAGTCAACAACAGGAGTCACTGTGCACTTACTCCTCATGTAGGATCTCTGTCCTTAATGTGCTGTACATTGAGACTTAATGCTATAACGAGTACTCAAACAGTATATTTCACTTTGTGTTTCTGTGTGGGTGCAAACTGTTGAAATCTTTACTTAATGTATACTAAACTGATCTTCTGTAAAAAAAAAAAAAAAAAAGAGAGAGAGAGAAGAAATTATCAATTCCCAACTTGACTCTCACTGGGATTAAACATGACAATAGGTCTGATCTGATTTCATCATCATTTAAAAAAATCATCTATTATTTTTCACTTTATGTTTGTGTGGGAGCAAACTGTTGAAATCTTTACTTAATGTATGCTAAACTGATCTTCTGTATATAAAGAGAATCGAAAATGAATCCTCATGTGAATGGAAGGGGAGAGGGAGTGGGAAAGGGGAGGGATGCGGGTGGGAGAGACGATATGGGGGGGAAGCCATTGTAATCCATAAGCCGTACTTTGGAAATTTATATTCATTAAATAAAAGCTAAAAATAAAAAAAAATAAAAGAGTAGATTTCTAATGGTCTTACCACAAAACAAGTGGGTGTTAGGTGAGATTGATTTGACCTTTCCAGAACACTGTACTGCATCCCACACATGTACAGCATTATTGTTTTCCATTCAAAATAGAACAAATCAATAAAAACACAATAAATGACAGCAAAGGAACCAAAGACTGTGAACGGACCCTGGCACAAATGCCTTCTGCTGATGTCTGAGCAACACAAGTGGTGAGAGGAAGCAGATGGTTGGGTGGCATGTGAGTACGGGAAGAAGGTTCTAGAAGCCAGAACAGGCAGACTCAGTCACTCCCATCTCCTAGAACATGATGAATAGTAACTGTGCCCCCCCAGAGTGCACAGGGTGTGAGTATCTGAAAGCGTGGACAGGGCAGTGTGTGTCACAGCGTCCACATCCGGTAACAGTGCCTGGCTCAAGGCCAAGACCCTTCACTTCCTATCCAGCTTCCTGGTAATGCAAACTGGGAGGCAGCAGCGATGGCTCGAGGACTTGGGTCCCGGCCATCCACATGCGAGACCTGATGCAGCTCCTGGCTCCTGGTTTGCCCAGACCGGCTCTTGCAGGCATTTGGGGAGTGACAAGCAGATGGAAGATCTCTCTCTCCCTGTCTCTTAAGTGCAAATAAATTTTAAAATGTTTTAAAATGAATTTGGAGTACGGAAGTAAAATTTGGAGTAAGGAAGAATTCAGGCTGAATAATGTGATCAGGGCAGGCCTGAGCTGTGGACAAATGCCCTCAGCACAGCCAGGGAAGCTGGTACCTCCAGCATGTGAGTACACCCTGAGAAGACACTACATGTAAGCCAGGAAGTGGCCCTCGACAGCCACCAGCCCTGCCTGGGGCCTTGATCGCGGGCTTCCATCCCTGGAACTGTAAGATGGGTGTGCACTTTGTTAGGGCAGCCTGAGCTAACGATCTACCCAGGGACACCTTTCTACTTCCTCCATTTCACCCAGTGCGCAAGGTATTCATGGCTATGCTACTGCTGCTGGGAGCCACCTGCTTGGGTACCTGTGTGCTGATGGGCAGGTGCACCCTGGCTATGCTGTCACTGAAGGGAGCCACCTGCTTGGGTACCTGTGTGCTGATGGGCAGGAAGACACAGCAGCTGTACTGTCACTGCTGGGAGCCACCTGCCTGGGTACCTGTGTGCTGATGGGCAGGAAGACACAGCAGCTGTACTGTCACTGCTGGGAGCCACCTGCCTGGGTACCTGTGCTGATGAGCAGGTGAACCATGATTGTGCAATGTGCACCCCACCTCCAAATAGCCACCGAATGGAACAGAGAGCACCACACATGCCACAGAAACCCACAATGTGTGCAGTTCACAGAACCAAATGTCATTTGTGTACAAAGGAGCAGGAGGGTGTGGAACACACAGCCCAGCATGAGGTGCACTAACTCCCAGATCAAAGCTGGTCCACGTGAGGTGAGCTCCATGAGAGAAACACTCAGGATTTTGAAGCTTAGTCACAAAAAGTAAAATACTTTATCAACATTCTTGTAATGACTACAAGATTTGATGATATTTTAAATATAATGGCTTAAATAATTTATATTTTTGAACCTGACTTGCTTTGTTATTTACTTTTTCTAATGTGGCTCTGAGCAAACCTGAAATTACCCATGTGTTTGAGCTGCATTTCTGTTGGACCTGCTGGTCTAGGATCCTCACCAAACTGTGGACAATTTCTTTGCAGTGTGTGTGTTAGGGGAGGTGTCATGTATTTATGAGATATTCTAACTTCCACTATGTTAAGTATGGATAACCCCATAATTTTAGCTGGTTTTTAAAAGAGGGGTTTCAGAGGTTAAGTCTTTCTCCCCCACCCCAGGACAGGGAGGGCCACAGAGAGGCACAGCTGTGCCCAGTGGGTCAGGTATAATGCTATTGCCGTGGCCACGACATATCTAATCCATCCAGGTCAGAAAAGTGCATCTTTCAACTAGGGATTGAGAGTTACACCCCAAATCCACACATTAACACCTAGTTTTAAACCAACTACCCCAAGCTCAGGGGTTTGGGGTGATTAATGAAGATAAACCAATTTCAGGAAAACTGAACGTTCCTGCAGGTGTCCTCCTCCACTCATCAAGGAGACCTCCCTAAACACCCTCAGAGACTCGCACTAATCTCAGGGTTGGCACAGGTCCCCCAGAGTCTCTCACAGAGAGCATTTGCATAGTGTGCCTGCACTGAACGTAGACCTGTGAGTGCTGAGCGTCTGCAAACAGACCAGGAGAAGAGAAGAAACAGACACAACCTAGAGAAACAAGGAATTTTGTAGTTACCACTCAATTCTGACACAGTCACAGATGCAACTGCACAAGATGTAGACCCAGAGCCAGACCCAGGCACTCCAGACGTGCAGTCTAAAACAGCAGCATGATGACACGTGAAATGTCGGTGTGGCAGGGTGGACCACGGTGCTGCCACACGTACCACTGTGTGGTCTCTGCTGCAAGTTCCAAAATTAACAGATCACCTGAGGGCTAGATTTTGCAATTTCCTTGCTTGTACTAAGTGGGCCAGGTCAGCACACCTCACAGGAAACAGGAACTGACCAGGAGACTAGGTCAGCACACCTCACAGGAAACAGAAACTGACCAGGAGACTAGGTCAGCACACCTCACAGGAAACAGGAACTGACCAGGAGACTAGGTCAACACACCTCACAGGAAACAGGAACTGACCAGGACACCAGGTCAGCACACCTCACAGGAAACAGGAACTGACCCAGGATACCAGGTCAACACACCTCACAGAAAACAGGAACTGACCAGGACACCAGGTCAGCACACCTCACAGGAAACAGGAACTGACCAGGAGACCAGGTCAACACACCTCACAGGAAACAGGAACTGACCAGGACACCAGGTCAGCACACCTCACAGGAAACAGGAACTGACCAGGACACCAGGTCAGCACACCTCACAGCAAACAGGAACTGACCCAGGACACCAGGTCAGCACACCTGACAGCAAACAGGAACTGACCAGGACACCAGGTCAGCACACCTCACAGGGAACAGGAACTGACCCAGGACACCAGGTCAGCACACCTCACAGGAAACAGGAACTGACCAGGAGACTAGGTCACCATGCTTCACATGAAACAGGAACTGACCCAGGACACCAGGTCACCATACCTCACAGAAAACAGGAACTGCCCCAGGACACCAGGTCAGCACACCTCACAGGAAACAGGAACTGACCAGGAGACCAGGTCAGCACACCTCACAGGAAACAGGAACTGACCAGGAGACCAGGTCAACACACCTCACAGGAAACAGGAACTGACCAGGAGACTAGGTCAGCATACCTCACAGGAAACAGGAACTGACCAGGACACCAGGTCAGCACACCTCACAGGAAACAGGAACTGACCAGGACACCAGGTCAGCACACCTCACAGGAAACAGGAACTGCCCCAGGATACCAGGTCAGCACACCTCACAGGAAACAGGAACTGACCAGGACACCAGGTCAGCACACCTCACAGGAAACAGGAACTGACCCAGGATACCAGGTCAACACACCTCACAGGAAACAGGAACTGACCCAGGATACCAGGTCAACACAGCTCACAGGAAACAGGAACTGACGCAGGACACCAGATCAACACACCTCACAGGAAACAGGGACTGACCAGGAGACCAGGTCAGCACACCTCACAGGGAACAGGAACTGACCAGGACACCAGGTCAGCACACCTCACAGGAAACAGGAACTGACCCAGGATACCAGGTCAACACACCTCACAGGAAACAGGAACTGACCCAGGATACCAGGTCAACACAGCTCACAGGAAACAGGAACTGACGCAGGACACCAGATCAACACACCTCACAGGAAACAGGGACTGACCAGGACACCAGGTCAGCACACCTCACAGGAAACAGGAACTGACCAGGAGACCAGGTCAGCACACCTCACAGGAAACAGGAACTGACCCAGAACACCAGGTCAACACACCTCACAGAAAACAGGAACTGACCAGGACACCAGGTCAGCACACCTCACAGGAAACAGGAACTGACCAGGACACCAGGTCAGCACACCTCACAGGAAACAGGAACTGCCCCAGGACACCAGGTCAGCACACCTCACAGGAAACAGGAACTGACCAGGAGACCAGGTCAGCACACCTCACAGGAAACAGGAACTGACCAGGAGACCAGGTCAACACACCTCACAGGAAACAGGAACTGACCAGGACACCAGGTCAGCACACCTCACAGGAAACAGGAACTGACCAGGACACCAGGTCAGTACACCTCACAGAAAACAGGAACTGACCAGGAGACTAGGTCACCATGCTTCACATGAAACAGGAACTGACCCAGGACACAAGGTCAGCACACCTCACAGCAAACAGGAACTGACCCAGGACACCAGGTCAGCACACCTCACAGGAAACAGGAACTGACCAGGACACCAGGTCAGCACACCTCACAGGAAACAGGAACTGACCAGGACACCAGGTCAGCACACCTCACAGGAAACAGGAACTGACCAGGAGACCAGGTCAACACACCTCACAGGAAACAGGAACTGACCAGGAGACTATGTCACCATGCCTCACAGGAAACAGGAACTGACCAGGAGACTAGGTCACCATGCCTCACAGGAAACAGGAACTGACCCAGGACACCAGGTCAACACACCTCACAGAAAACAGGAACTGACCAGGACACCAGGTCAGCACACCTCACAGGAAACAGGAACTGACCAGGACACCAGGTCAGCACACCTCACAGGAAACAGGAACTGACCAGGACACCAGGTCAGCACACCTCACAGGAAACAGGAACTGACCAGGACACCAGGTCAGCACACCTCACAGGAAACAGGAACTGACCAGGACACCAGGTCAGCACACCTCACAGGAAACAGGAACTGACCAGGACACCAGGTAAACATGCTTCACAGGATACAGGAAGTGACTGGGAGACCAGGTCAACCAGTGTCACAGGAAACAGGAAAGATTCCACAGCCCTGTACCTTTTTTAAATATTTATTTTATTTATTTGAAAGGCAGAGTTATAAAGAAATAGGACGAGACAGAGAGAGATCTTCCATCTGCTGGTTTACTTCCCAAATGGCTGCAATGGCTGGGGTGGGCCAGGCTGAAGCTAGGAGTTTCTTCCAGGTCTTCCACATGGGTGCAGGGACCCAAGCGCTTGAGCCATCCTCTGCTGCTTTCCCGGGTGCACTAAAAAGGGTGACTTCTAAACCCTAGTCAAATTCATGAGCCCACATGGAGATCATTAGACAAGCAACCAGTGCCCAAGCCCAGTGGCCACCGGTCCCTACCCCTAACGGCTTTCACAGAGCAACTGCTCACCAAGCAAACATCCTGAGGCTTCGGAAGCAGTTACCACGGAGCCCCCACGTGGGAACGTGTGTGTCGCTGTCGTCACAGCTGGCATGGGGCAGAGGGGCAGCTCCAGGAATTTCAGAGACTGCTGTAGGCGACAGCAAGCAGACTACAGTAATTCACGAGGATGAGGGGCTGCTTTGGTGGTCCCAGGACACTGGAGACACGTGGCCTTTGTCAGTGGGCACCATCTTCTGAGTCAAACTGTTTCCATAAGGAAGAAAAGCCCTTTGGCCACCGTGAAGGCTGCATGGGCAGAACCTGAGACCCTAATTAAACACATCACCACAGGGAGACCACTCCCAGGGCAGGCTCAGAACAGGGAAAGGAGGAGCTACTGCCCCTTCACAGCCCACAGTCGCTGGCAAACAATGCCCCCAGCACTGAGCCAGACAGACGGCCATCAATGCTCCCACGCCTCAAGACAGCTTGTTAGTAACTGTGTAACACGGGAATCAGGGTGAATAAATGGGAATTGTGTCTGTTTTTTCTACATAAGATCATACAAAATATGTAGTAAATCAAGCAGAAAAGATATTGAAGGTTCTGGTAGGAAAATGACACATACATGTAAGACCTCCAGTGGGTACCAGTGGGCACATCCACCATGTTTCCCAGAACACGGCCCCTGGGACCTGCTGAGACCTCCAGAATAGCACCTGCTGCTCCTGGCTCGTCATTGTTGAGGAAGGACTGCCAGAGAGCATGGCGGCCCCTGTCCCCGGCATCCCCAGTGTCCCCGGCATCCCCAGTGTCCCCAGCATCCCCAGTGTCCCCGGCATCCCCAATGTCCCCGGCATCCCCAGTGTCCCCGGCATCCCCAGTGTCCCCAGCATCCCCAGTGTCCCCGGCATCCCCAGCCTGCACAGGGGGACTGCACAAACACAGCTCACGGTGCTGAGAGGCTTCCTCTCACCACCCCACCCCAGAGGCCCCCAGGCGTCTCGGACTCAACAACAGTTGGCATCCATGTCTTGAAGTGTTTTCCTGGTATTTCTTTCAGTAGTTTTATAGTTGCTGGTCTTAAATTTCGAGGTCTGACCCATTTTGAGCTGATCTTTGCATACGGTGAAAGGTGTGGAAACCTGCTCTTCCCAGCACCACCTATTGCAGAGGCTGCCTTCCTTAGGCAGTGCTGCACCGCCTGCTTCCCTAAGCCACTCTGCTGACTGGATAAAGATGCGGGTATCACACAGCGGGCTAGCACTCAGCCACAAAGAACCAAATCCTGACATCTGCCACAAAATGGGCGGGCTTGAGATCATGCAGTTAAGTGAAACAATCCAGACATAGAAAGATAAACTCCACACTTTCTCTCATACGTGGAAGTTAAGAAAAGTTAGACACACACATACATATGCATGTATACACACATATATACACACACATACACATATCTACAAACACACCCACACATGTATACATATACACATATACAGGTATAGATACATATATGCAAACATGCCCACACATATATACAGTCCACATACACACATGCATGTATGCACATATATACACAAATATACACATACATCTACACATATTTACAAACACACCCACACATGTGTGCATATGTATGCACGCATACATGTATACACGTGCACGCACATGTGCACGCATACATATATGCAAACACACCCATACATTTATATACACCATATACACACATACATGTGTATACACAGATAGACATATATACACATATACACAAACACACACATACATCTACACATATTCACAAGCACACCCACACATGTATACAGACATACATGTATACATATACACATGCACACGTATACACACATACATATATGCAAACACACCCACAGATGAATATGCACCATATATACATATGCATGTATATACACATATAGACATAAACACAAACACACCATACATCTACACATATTTACAAGCACACCCACACATGTATACACATACATATACACACATACATATATGCAAACACACCCACAGATGTGTACACATGTATACACACATACATGTATACACAAACATGTATACATACATATATGCATACATACCCACACGTGTAAATACACTGCATACACACATACATGTATATACAGATAGGCGGATACACACATATACACAAACACACACATGCATCTACACATATTTACAAGCACACCCACACATGTATACACACATACATGTATACATATACACATGCACACATATACATGCATACATATATTCAAGCACACCCACAGATGTATGTGCCATATACACACATGCATGTATATATGCATATAGACATAAACACAAACACACACATGCATCTACACATATTTACAAGCACACCCACACATGTATACACACATGCATGTATACATATACACATGCACACATATACACACATACATACATATATGCAAGCACACCCACAGATGTATGTGCCATATACACACATGCATGTATATATGCATATAGACATAAACACAAACACACACATGCATCTACACATATTTACAAGCACACCCACACATGTATACACACATACATGTACACATATGCACACATACTACATGTGTGCAAACACACCACACATGCATACACACACATATAAGCAATGTAAGTCTAAGTTGTCACTGGAGCACGGGAGCGGTGTGGGTGAGGCCCGGGTAGCTGTGAGCATGCTTCTGGAGTTTCCAGAGCAGCAGGTGACTCAGTCTGTGCTCCCCTGGTATGACTGGCAAACTCTGTGTATTTCTGCTGAGATAGCACACTGTGGCCCACAAAATGTACAGGAACTTCATGTTAATACAGAATTCTTTAAATCAATAAAATACTTTGAATCAATATTAGCCCAAATTTACTCTCAATTCCTTCCCAGATTTCATGAAAGATTTCTCATAAATTAAAAAAGGGGCTCGGCGTGAGCATCTGTGACGCTGCAGGGTAAGCCGCTCCCTGGACGCTGGGATCCCATATCAGAGTGCCCAGGACCAAGCCCCGCCTCAGCCTCTCCACCCAGCCCTCTGCTAGTGTCCCCACGAGGTAGCAGGGGCAGCCCCCAGCGTGTGGGTCCCTGCCTCCCTGGGGGACACCTGGGTGGAGTTCTTGATTCCTGGCATTGGCCTGGCCCAGCACAGCTATTGCGGACCTCTGGGGAGTGAACCAGCAGGTGGGAGAGACAGCTCTCTCCACCCCTCCTTCCTCCTCCCTCTCTCTCTCTCTCTCCCCCCGCCTTTCAAATAAATGATAATGAATGAACAGTACTCAAAGGAGGGCCAGTACTGAAACACAGAGGGACAGGAGTGCCTGTTATTCCACTCCTCTGCACCAACCATGTCAGTTCTGTGCTTCGAGGCTGCCGCCGGCATGCCCAAGGCTGGCCACAGGGTGCCCTCCTCTGCTGGCCAGGCTGCCAGTCCCAGTGGACAAGCCCCGGGAGACGCTGCCCTGGGGGGGTTTTGGTGGACATGGGACATGCAGGCATCGCCTGCTGCTGAATCAGGCACCAGAAGCACTCCCTGCATCTCCTCTTTTTGGTCTCTCACATTCAACAACCCTGCAGACTGCGATTTTTCTGCTTCAAAGGGGTCCTGAGCTGAGTTTCCTACTGACCGCCTGCTTGTGCTAGGAGCCGCGCCCCACCTCGGTGGACAACCATACAGCCCCGGGGCGTCACCCGCCCTGTGCAGCAGCTAAGGGGAGGCCACCGCTGGGATCCAGCAACCGATGCCAACGTCCAGCCCCCAGGCCACAGCTTCTGCTCCACACAGCCTCCCTTTCGTTCTGCCCCAAACTCACGGCCCGGCAAACAGTTGTGCCCGAGGACACATTTTGTGTGCATCCCAGCGCCCTGAGGACACCGCCTGTTTCGCAGGAGTGGAGCTCACCGGGATGTGTTGGCTCAGAAGAGGAAATCCCAGTACCGCCAGTGCACCTCACCTCTGAGCCACAACCGAGGCCCCCTGAACTCACTGCCTGCTCACGTGGCTGCCGAAGGCGGAGGGCGGGGAAGGCCACATGTGACTGGACACGGGAGCCGCCCTGCCGCCTGGCACCATCCCACCCCCTCCACAGCCCTGTTGGCGCCCCAGGCCCTCTCTGAGAAATGGGATTTCACTCGGTCTTTGGACTGCAAACCAGAGAGGGACAGGCTCATGTCTGCAGCCCACCGTTCCCGAAGCAGAGGGAGACGGGCAGGAGGAAGAGCTGGGACACCGCCCTATCTGCCTCCTCTTCTATCACGTCCATGGGGCTGTTCCTTTTTGTTTGTTTGTTTGTTTGTTTGTTTAAGATTTATTTGTTTGTTTGAAAGGCAGAGTTACAGACAGAGAGAGACAGAGAGATCTTCCATCCACTAATTTACTCCCCTAATGGCGGCAAGAGCCAAAGCCGGGCCAGATGGAAGCCAGTAGCCAGAAGCTTCTTCCAGGTCTCCCACATGGATGCAGGGTCCCAAGCACTTGTGCCATCTTCTACTTCTTTCCCAGGTGCACTAGCAGGGAGCCGGATCAGAAGTGGAGCAGCCAGGGCTTGAACCGGCGTCCACACGGGATGCTGGTGCTGTAGATGGCAGCTTTACCCGCTATGCCACAGTGCCGGCCCCCATAGGTCTATTTTAATTATAAATTACACAGGTGTTGTTTTTTTCAAGTTAATGCCGGGTTCTAGTCCCGGTCAGGGCGCCAGATTCTGTCCCGGTTGCCCCTCTTCCAGGCCAGCCCTCTGCTATGGCCCAGGAGTGCAGTGGAGGATGGCCCACATATAGACAGACCACAGAGCCCAGAACACAGAACACACAGACCAACAGACCACAGACCATATATAGACCACAGACCACAGACCGCAGACCCCATACCCTATATAAACTACAGACCACACAGACCAATAGACCACAGAGCACTGACCATATATAGACCAGAGACCGGATGGGTATGAGTCACGTCTCAGTGCAGATAAGGGAGGGAGCAGCAGGAGTCTGCACGGTGCTGGCACAGTGCTGAGTGCCAGGTTCTCGAGCCTAGGTGGAAAAGCCAGGGTCCTACAAGGACCAACACTGGGGCGATGGCAAGATGGGCAGCCACCTTGCTCCTTGTGAAACTGGTTTTCTATATCCCCATTTTCTCATGATATTAAAATATAATCATGAAAACAACGGTGCCTCCTCAACGCTTGGCCTGTTGGTTGTCAGCAAATAGAAGCCTTCTGCGTTTGGAAAGAGACTTTCCGTGGTCCAACAGCTGCTAGAATTTCAGGCACGGCAGCAGAGGGGACAGTTTACACATCTGTGTCCAAACCATTTCGCCAAAAGCAACGGCCAAGATAATGGCTACTGGCGCGGCATTTAGCGTCGCCATTAGCAGTGTCTGGGTTCAAGACCAGCTCTCGCGGCTGACTCCAGCTTCCTGCTAATGCACTCTGGGAGGCAACTTTGCGGGCTCAGGTATCTGCATCCCTGCCACTCACGTGGGGAACCTGGCTTGACTTCCTGGTTCCCGGCCCCGGCCCCAGCCCCAGCCATTGCACCATCTGGGGAGTGAACCAGCAAAAAGGAGTTCTCTGTGTTGGTCTCCTCTCTCCACCTTTCAAATAAATTAACATTTAAATAAAGGAAGTACCATATTTTTATTTTTAAAAAGATTTTATTTTATTTGAAAGTCAGAGTTGAGGGAGAGGGAGAGAGATCTTCCATCTGCTGGTTCACTCCCCAGATGGTTGCAACAGCCAGGGCTGGGCCAGGCCTAAACCAGGAGCCAAGAGCTTCCCCCAGGTCTCCCATGAGGGTACAGGTGCCCAAGCACTTGGGACATCTTCTTCCACTTTCCTCAGGCAATGGGCATGGAGCCGATGGCAAGTGCAGCAGCTGAGACAACAGCCCTGAACCTGCAAAGCCACAATGCCAGCCCAGGGAAGTGGAGGAGACCTCATAACCACAAAGGATGACCTGATGTGTCGCACTTAACCAGCTGCCCACTGTCGCTCCCCGTCTTCATGGAGGAACGACACAGGACCCTGCGCTGTTCTTTTGTCTGCTCGGCCCTCCCCGGGTTTGCTGCTGGTTCTTCCCGGGTTGGCTACCGTCCCTCCACCTCCATGGAGGGGCGGTTCCCCCTGCCACTTTCCCCACTTCCGCGGGGGAGCGGCA
Source organism: Oryctolagus cuniculus (assembly GCF_964237555.1). Classification (NCBI taxonomy): domain Eukaryota; kingdom Metazoa; phylum Chordata; class Mammalia; order Lagomorpha; family Leporidae; genus Oryctolagus; species Oryctolagus cuniculus. Next base: position 118,688,322 of record NC_091439.1, read on the forward strand.
CACCGCCGGCCGGCTCTCTCGGGGGCTGCACAGGTGTTCCTTCAGATAGATGTTCCCTGATGCATGTTGTCTCTCTCCTCCTTTATAGTCCTCTTTTTTTTTTTTTTTTTTTTTTTGACAGGCAGAGTGGACAGTGAGAGAGAGAGACAGAGAGAAAGGTCTTCCTTTGCCGTTGGTTCACCCTCCAATGGCCGCCGCGGCCAGCGCGCTACGGCCGGCGCACCGCACTGATCCGATGGCAGGAGCCAGGAGCCAGGTGCTTTTCCTGGTCTCCCATGGGGTGCAGGGTCCAAGCACCTGGGCCATCCTCCACTGCACTCCCTGGCCACAGCAGAGAGCTGGCCTGGAAGAGGGGCAACCGGGACAGAATCCGGTGCCCCGACCGGGACTAGAACCCGGTGTGCCGGCGCCGCTAGGCGGAGGATTAGCCTAGTGAGCCGCAGCGCCGGCTATAGTCCTCTTCACCAATCCCAACTCTGCTACCCACACGCCGAGTACGCTGCTCTCCTCCAATCAGGAGCAGGTCCTACAGTTTATTGGTTGAACTGGAGGCAGCTGCGTAGAAGCTGTTACTCCCTTCTCAGCGCCATAATGTGGGAGAGCAGATGCATAGAATAAGTCTTAATTCCAGTAACTTAGTCTAGTCCGAGTTGCTCCCAGTTGCTCCCCACAGCCCACGAGTCTCCTTGCTTCAGGGGTGAGTGGGCACAGAAGGTGACTCAGCTGTGGGCAGCCTCTGAGACCCGCCCCTCACGTCATCACCAGCTCAGGCTCCCTCCTGTAGCCCACTGCACCCCCGAGCAGCCCTCACTCCCAGGCACCAACCTGTGCTCAGCCTGCCGCGGCCAGAGGGGCTTCAGTTCTACCGCACTTGTCTGGCCTAGAGCGGACAGGGAAATGGGAGCTCTGCTGAGGACACCAGGACCCCACGAGGGCCCTGCACCGGGTTCTGAGATCCAGGACAAACCCAGGCTGGCGTTCAGCTCGGCCTCCTCCACGCAGCTGAGCCCTGTGCTCCTCCTGAACCAGCCCACCCTCTCCCACAGCCACCCAGCACTGAGAGCCCAAGCACCCTGAGAGAGCCCACAGCACGGAGAGAGAGCACCTAGCACTGTGTGAGAGCACCCAGCACTGAGAAAGAGCACCCAGCACTGTGAGAGAGCTCCTAGCTCTGACACAGCCTGCAGCACTGTGTGAGAGCACCCAGCACTGTGAGAGAGCACCCAGCACTGAGAGAACACACAGCACTGTGAGAGAGCACCCAGCACTGAGAGAACACACAGCACTGTGAGAGACCACCCAGCACTGAGAAAGCATACAGCACTTAGAGAGCCCCAGTACCCTGAGAGCCCCCAGCACTGAGAGAGAGCACCTAGCACTGATGAGAGCACACAGCACTGTGAGAGGGCACCCAGCACTGATGAGAGCACACAGCACCCTGAGAGAGCACCCAGCACTGAGAGAGAGCACCCAGCACCATGAGAGCACCTAGCACTGAGAGAGCACCCAGCACTGAGAGAGACCACCCAGCACTGAGAGAGCACCCAGCACCACGAACTTACAGACGGAACTGTGCTGCACTTGACTGTAGCCACCTTTCAAAGATATCAGCTTTATCTTCTCATGGCTTTTTTAAAGATTTTTTTATATACTTGGAATTCAGAGTAACAGAGAGAGTGAGAGTGACTGAGAGAGAAAGAGAGACAGAGAGAGAGGTCTTCCATCCACTGGTTCACTCCCCAAATGGCCTCAATGGCCAGGGCTGGACCAGCTGGAAGCCAGGAGCCAGGAGCTCCAGTCGGTTCTCCCACACAGGTGCAGAGCCCCAAGCACTTGGACCATCTTCCACTGCTTTCCCAGGTGCCTTAGCAGGGAGCCAGATTGGAAGTGGAGCAGCTGGAACATGGACTATGTCCATATGGGATGCCCGTGTCTCAGGTGGCAGCTCTACCTGCTACACAACACCACCCCCACCTTTTCCTGTTCAACACACTGTTCATTTATTTGCAAACCGCCTCCCTCTCTGATTTATTCCAGGCCTGGAGGGACGTGCAGACTCCTGCACTCCTGTGGCTGGGCCGCACTTGCACAAAGCATTGCTGCTGAGAATTCGGAAGGAAAAGTGCTAGGGGAGTACAGGCCCGGCAGGGAGACAGGCGCCCTCTGCTGTCTGGAAGTTGATCTTCCACACAGGCCAGAGCCGGGGCCTCTCCCATCTCCCATTAGAACCTGAAAAATCCGTTCTTGATTCTTTAATGAAAGCTGCCTTTGCTTTGGTAGAAGGGACCCGGGTTTCTTTGCAAATGATTTTCCATTTGTTCAGCACCTGGAGCACGATATTTGATGAAAACCCAGTGAGTTGGAAAATGAGGACAAAATTTATCATTCTTTAAACTTTTAGTTCATTCCTCCTGAATTTTATTTGAACTCACAGCTCTCCTGACAGAGCGGTGTCACCCAGGGGTGTCCATCTGCGTCTCTCCTCTGGCTGTGGCCGTCAGCTCAGGCTGCTGTCGCAAGCACAGCAGGCCAGGGTCAGACAACAGGCGTCTACTCTCACAGGCCTGGAGGCTGGAACACCAGGGCTAAGGTGTTTGCCAGTGGTGTCTTCTAGGGCCGGCTCGCAGCTTGCAGTCAGCGCTCTCTCCCTGAGCTCTCCCGTCGGCGTCTTTCTGTGGGGTCTGCGTCCTCCTTGTCTGCTGCTGCACGGACCCCAGCAGGTTGGATCAGGGCCACCCACCCCCCGGCGACCTCGTCACACCTTGGTCATCTCCTCAGAGACCCAGTCTCCCAACAGGGTCACATCAGAGGCTGGGGCGCCCATGTGTGAACTTTGGGGGACAGAATGCTGTCCACAGCCCTGGTCAGAAGCCTTGAGTCCATCGTCACATGGACTGAACAGGTGCACTCATCACTGTCATCATGAGAACATCTGTGTTTCGGTGGACATTTGGAAACAGGTAGTGACTTCCTTCACCAACATTTATTTCTGTGTATTTGAAAGACAATTACACAGAGAGGAGGAGAGAGAAGGGAGGAAGAGAGGGAGAGAAGGAGAGGAGGGAGATGTCTTCCATCTGCTGGTTCACTCCCAAATGGCCACAACACCCAGGCTGGGCCAGGCTGAAGTGAGGAGCCAGGAGCTCCATCTGGGTCTCCCACGTGGGTGCAGGGGCCCAAGCACTTGGTCATCTTCCACTGCTTTCCACTGCACTTTTCCACTGGTACTCCCAGGCCATCAGCAGGGAACTGGATTGGAAGTGGAGCAGCTAGGATTCATGGGATACCGATGTCACAGGCGGCGTTTTTATCAACTATGCCACAGCATAGTTTAAAAATCTGTGTTTTGACAGGGACTCTTAGAATTGTTTTGAATATCATTCAGTGGCCAGAAAGTCTAGTTGCCCTCAATGAGGAAGTACTATGAGCCCACAGGCCATATCTCACGCTGACACGCCCGTCACAGCTGCCAGCCAGTGCAAGCAGGGGCGTCCACAGCATCTCACCTCTTCAAGGGGGTCTGCGTGATGCAGTCTGTTTGCCTTTCACATGGAGGAGAGCCCCAGCACTTGGAGGGGTCTCCTCCTGTCAAAATCACAAAACAGAGGTCTCAGTATTGATTCTGGGCTGTCTGAAGACTTGTGGGCCCGAGACCCAATTGGGAACCCTGCAGTGAGCAGTAAGAGACTGACTCATGGAGCTTCCTCGTGGGGGTGCACCTGTCTCATGCTGTGCAGCCCCGGCTTTCCCACTGCACTCTCGGTCTGCACCCAGTACTGGTAACAGACAGAGGTGTGCTGCAGAATTTATGCGGGAAGGTTGTGAGTCGCTGGTTTCCAAGGAGACCAGGAAAGATTGTGTGGAAGGCACTGGACTCTTCTCAGTGTTCCTGGAAAACAGCTCAAGGGCACAGACCACTGGGAGGCCAAACATGGCTCTACACAGAGATAGCACATTGTTCCTGTGAGACATTAATCAGGGAGGGTTTATTCTTCAAAGCTTGGTAAAAATAGATCCATGAACTCAAGGTATATCTCAACACCATTAATACTCAGTGTTACACTCAAAATTATAGGGGCCAGCATTGTGGGGTAGGGGATAAAAGCCACAGCCAGCATCCCATATGGGCACCAGTTCAAGTCTTGGATGCTCTGCTTCTGATCCAGCTCCCTGCCAATGCTCCTGGAAAAGCAGCAGAAGATGGCCCAAGTGTTTGTTCACCACACCCACGTGGGAGACCTGGATGAAGCTCCTGGCTCCTGCCTCCTGCCTCCTGGCTTCTGCCTGGCCTAGCCCCAGGTATTATGGCCATTTGAAGTAGTAAACCAGCTGATGTAAATCTCTCTCCTTCTCTGTCTCTGTCTCCTCTGCCTATCTCTAACTCTGATTTTTAAATAAAAAATGAATGAAGAAATTGATTGTAAAAGCAATCTGATATTTCTCTGGATTGACTACAGAGTGTGATTCAGACAATGACGGGTGTGAGTCAGCAGGTGCATGTGCACTGTGCAGTGTGACTCAGAGAGTGACAGGTGTGAGTCAGCAGGTGCATGTGCACTGCACAGTGTGACTCAGACAGTGACAGGTGTGAGTCAGCAGGTGCATGTGCACTGAGCAGTGTGACTCAGTGACAGGTGTGAGTCAGCAGGTGCTTGTGCACTGTGCAGTGTGACTCAGTGACAGGTGTGAGTCAGCAGGTGCATGTGCACTGCACAGTGTGACTCAGACAGTGACAGGTGTGAGTCAGCAGGTGCATGTGCACTGTGCAGTGACTCAGACAGTGACGGGTGTGAATCAGCAGGTGCATGTTCACTGTGCAGTGTGGCTCAGACAGTGACAGGTGTGAGTCAGCAGGTGCATGTACACTGTGCAGTGTGACTCAGTGACAGGTGTGAGTCCGCAGGTGCATGTGTACTGTGCAGTGACTCAGAGAGTGACAGGTGTGAGTCAGCAGGTGCTTGTGCACTGTGCAGTGTGACTCAGACAGTGACAGGTGTGAGTCAGCAGGTGCATGTACACTGTGCAGTGACTCAGAGAGTGACAGGTGTGAGTCAGCAGGTGCTTGTGCACTGTGCAGTGACTCAGAGAGTGACAGGTGTGAGTCAGCAGGTGCATGTACACTGTGCAGTGACTCAGAGAGTGACAGGTGTGAGTCAGCAGGTGCAAGTGCACTGCGCAGTGACTCAGAGAGTGACAGGTGTGAGTCAGCAGATGCATGTGCACTGTGCAGTGTGACTCAGTGACAGGTGTGAGTCAGCAGGTGCTTGTGCACTGTGCAGTGTGACTCAGTGACAGGTGTGAGTCAGCAGGTGCATGTGCACTGTGCAGTGTGACTCAGTGACAGGTGTGAGTCAGCAGGTGCATGTACACTGTGCAGTGACTCAGAGAGTGACAGGTGTGAGTCAGCAGGTGCAAGTGCACTGCACAGTGTGACTCAGTGACAGGTGTGAGTCCGCAGGTGCATGTGCACTGTGCAGTGTGACTCAGTGACAGGTGTGAGTCAGCAGGTGCATGTGTACTGTGCAGTGACTCAGACAGTGACAGGTGTGAGTCCGCAGGTGCATGTACACTGTGCAGTGACTCAGAGAGTGACAGGTGTGAGTCAGCAGGTGCAAGTGCACTGCACAGTGTGACTCAGTGACAGGTGTGAGTCCGCAGGTGCATGTGCACTGTGCAGTGTGACTCAGTGACAGGTGTGAGTCAGCAGGTGCAAGTGCACTGTGCAGTGTGACTCAGTGACAGGTGTGAGTCCGCAGATGCATGTGCACTGTGCAGTGTGACTCAGTGACAGGTGTGAGTCAGCAGGTGCTTGTGCACTGTGCAGTGTGACTCAGTGACAGGTGTGAGTCAGCAGGTGCATGTGCACTGTGCAGTGTGACTCAGTGACAGGTGTGAGTCAGCAGGTGCATGTACACTGTGCAGTGACTCAGAGAGTGACAGGTGTGAGTCAGCAGGTGCAAGTGCACTGCACAGTGTGACTCAGTGACAGGTGTGAGTCCGCAGGTGCATGTGCACTGTGCAGTGTGACTCAGTGACAGGTGTGAGTCAGCAGGTGCATGTGCACTGTGCAGTGTGACTAGAGAGTGGCAGGTGTGAGTCAGCAGGTGCATGTACACTGTGCAGTGTGACTCAGTGACAGGTGTGAGTCAGCAGCTGCATGTGCACTGCGCAGTGTGACTCAGTGACAGGTATGAGTCAGCAGGTGCATGTGCACTGTGCAGTGACTCAGACAGTGACAGGTGTGAGTCAGCAGGTGCATGTGCACTGTGCAGTGTGACTCAGTGACAGGTGTGAGTCAGCAGGTGCATGTGCACTGTGCAGTGTGACTCAGTGACAGGTGTGAGTCAGCAAGTGCATGTGCACTGAGCAGTGACTCAGAGAGTGACAGGTGTGAATCAGCAGGTGCAAGTGCACTGTGCAGTGACTCAGAGAGTGACAGGTGTGAGTCAGCAGGTGCAAGTGCACTGTGCAGTGACTCAGAGATTGACAGGTGTGAGTCAGCAGGTGCATGTACACTGTGCAGTGTGACTCAGTGACAGGTGTGAGTCAGCAGGTGCATGTGCACTGTGCAGTGTGACTCAGTGACAGGTGTGAGTCAGCAGGTGCATGTACACTGTGCAGTGTGACTCAGAGAGTGACAGGTGTGAGTCAGCAGGTGCAAGTGCACTGCGCAGTGACTCAGACAGTGACAGGTGTGAGTCAGCAGGTGCAAGTGCACTGTGCAGTGACTCAGAGATTGACAGGTGTGAGTCAGCAGGTGCATGTACACTGTGCAGTGTGACTCAGTGACAGGTGTGAGTCAGCAGCTGCATGTGCACTGCGCAGTGACTCAGAGAGTGACAGGTGTGAGTCAGCAGGTGCATGTGCACTGTGCAGTGTGACTCAGTGACGGGTGTGAGTCAGCAGGTACATGTGCACTACTGGGTGTGACCCAGACAGTGGGATATGTGTTGAATCAATAGCTGTAGCCTTTCTGGGAATCTTGCCCTTTGCTAGTTCTCTAGCTGGTGCTCTGTCCTCCATTTGCCGAGGGGCAGCCCCTGCCACCCACAGCTGGTATCTGAGTTGATCAGCTGGTTGTTTTTAGATGTTGAACAGCTGACCGTGATCAAAGGCACAAGCTTATTTTGGGGGCACTTGTGTCTAATTCTGGGCTATTTCATCTCTCTGTCTAGGTGTCTGGACTTTCCAGGGCGAGGTTGTGGTCTCTCAGAGTGTCACTCAGGAGGCCAGAGGAGGGCTGGTCGCTGTGCCAATTTCTGTGCAGGTGCAGAGGTGGGTGGTGTTCACAGAGCCTGATGTGAGGTCACAGCCACCTGGGGATGCCATATAGCTGGACTGGCTGGGTGGCCTGGGGTCATGGAAGGATGAAGGGCAGGGCAGGAGCTCCACCAAGCCCAGGCTCCAGATGACCCAGGGGAAGTGAGGGAGGCTGTGTGCCTGCCTAAGCAAGGTCCCCGGGGGAGAGCCTGGGCGGCTGAGGCTCACTGGAACCATCAGCAGGGGCCTTGGACAGGGGAAGTGAAAGCAGCTGGCATTGCCAGCTGATCCTCAGACCAGGGAGCAACGTGCACAAGGACTCCGAGTCTGGAGAAGCAGCATCCGAGCCCCCGCGGAGCCTTCCGGCTGCCAGGGCTGTGGGAGGTTCTGGGACACGAAGTTCCCCAGGGAAATCAGGAGCGAGCGAGTTTCGAGATCCAGGCTGAGACTTCCTCTGTACCCCCTCAGGAGAGCAGTGTTCCCTGGGCAGTGTGGTTCTCGGGGGACCCAGCAGTCACCCTGCTCCCAGGGTGGGGGCAGGTGTTGGCAGCTGAAGAACTGAGAAACAGAGACCCCTGTCCACAGGCGCAAGTTAGAGGAAGCCATGGCCATTGTGTGGAACCCGGCGTGCAGGACCCAGGAGAGCCGTGTCTTTTCCAGGGCCCTTTCCCACACCATTCCTGCCACTCTCCTTGTCTGTCCCAGGGAACTGAGCACTGCCACAGCTATTTTACTCAATGGTGCACTAAACATTTGTAAACACCACAATCACGTATATATTAGTAAACAGTAGTAGTGTACTTCTAATTCATTAGGTCCCAACACAAAGGGAATATACTGCCTGGCTGGCCCCCATCTGTAGTCAAAGAAACCCAAGGAGACCAGGGTAGCTGTAGGAGATGATCTAAGATAAAGAAGAGAGAGAGAGAGAGGGACAGAGAGAGGGAGGGAGAGGGGAGGGAGAGAGGGAGGAGATAGATAAGACAACATGAGACAGGATGGATGTGCAAACAGATACATAGGAGACAGACACAGAAAGATGACAGAAACCGAAACTGACAGAGCACAGGTAGAATGGATGGACAGATGGATGGATGGCAGATAGGTAGACACAGAGATGACAGACAGATCTATAAGGCAGATGACTGTATTACTCATCATCTCATTGCCGTAACAAAATATCCAAGGGAGCCTGCTTCAGTGAGAAGAGGTTTACTCTGGAGTCCATGCAGCACGACACTGGTTTTGCAAGGGCTCCTTGGGCTGCACACTTCGTGGCAGGAGTTTGTGTGTCTCCGTGGTCCTCCTCTGCCTCTCCTTATAAAGGCACCGAGACTCGATTACAAGCACATGGCTCTGAGGACCGACTAACTCAATCAATCACTTCAGCCTCTGACAGCATCGTAAGTGACTTTTCACCCCATGCCTCTGGGGTTTAAACCCCTGCATGAGCTTGGATAGCAAGTCATATTCACACCACACCGATGATGGACAGTTAGGAAGACAGAATGCACTCTTTGTTTATTAAAAAAAAAAGTACATTAATGCCAAAATAAGAGATTTTCAAAAAGTTCAGGGAAAATGCACATTACAGCAAAAGCTTTGCATGGATTTCAAATTTTTTGTGCCAAAATTAACTTAACTTTAATTTTGTTTTTCCACAAAGTGTTTGAAGTATCCCTGCATATAGCTAGCTAGCTAGCTAGCTAGCTAGCAAGCAAGCAAGGAAGAAGGAAGGAAGGAAGGAAGGAAGGAAGGAAGGAAGGAAGGAAGGAAGGAAGCCACACTTTAAAGCATAACAGCTTAACTGGGTATTCAGGTTTTCTACTTAATGAAGGCTAAAAGCACAGCTTCTGTGGTCTGGGGACACGACAGGGTCCACACACACTTATCTCAGGACAAATGAACGGCTGTAGGCGTGGAGGTTGGCAACAGACTGGTGAGTTTGGGGGGGGGGGGCACAAAGCACGAAACTCACCCCCAAACACCCCTTCCCTTTTTATTCTTGAAGTAGCCACACTCTGGGTTTTGACTTCTCTGTTGCAGTGGAAAACATAAAATTTTAGTCTTTCTCAAGTGCATGACTCATGGCACTAAGTTCACAACCGCTGCACAACCACTGGTGTTATCTATTTCAAAAGTGTTTCAACACTCACAAGTCACTGTATTTCCATTCTACAATGACCCCCTTGCCTGCTCCCCAGCCAGACAGCCTCCATTATACTCCTCTGCTTCAGTGTACCTGGTCCACATAGCTTGTGTAACTTGAATCGGCATCCATTTGTAATTCTGTGTCAGGCTTAGCAGGTGACGTCACCTGGGAGCTCAGATCAGATACTTTGTATCATTGCTTGTGGGTTTTTTTTTTTTTTTGTCATATTTAAGAAACCACTGCCAAATCCAAGGCTATAAGATTCACCCTGTTTTCTTTGGATGGCTTTATGGTTTAGCTCTTACAATTAGGTATTCAACTTCCTTTGATTTTTGTGCAAGGATGAGGTTGGAGTGCAACTTCATTTTCCCGCATGTGAACACCCAGTGATCCCAGAACTGTGTGTGGAAGAGGGCGCCCTTTTCTCATGGGATGGACCTACACCCCTTGCAGAAATACACTGACCACTGCAATGGCAGATGACCACTGCAATGGCGGATTTATGTGCTTATACCTTTGCCCAAACCCACAGAATGCTCAATACTAAGTGTAAGCCCTGGAATGCAGGACCCTCAGTGGAGACAATGCACCACTCAGATGGGGGACGCTGACAGCTGGGGGCTGCATGGGAGGAGTGGAGGTACATGGATACTACTGGACCTTCCTCTCAGTTTTGCTGTGAACCTAAAACTGCTCTAAAAATTGAAGATGTGTGACAAATAAATAAAATAAACTGGCTACAGGTGTGGGTTTTATTTCTGAACTCAAAATTCCTTCCCATTGGTTGTGAAGTCTGCCATATGCCAGTTCCACACTGTTTTCAACACAGTGTCTGCACTGCATTTCAGAATCAGTGTGCAGGGCTCCAACGCTTCCTTTTCAAGCTTGTTTTGGCTACTTGGGCTCTGCTGAAATCCCATGCGAATTTGAGGACGGAGTGTTCTATTTCTGCCCGAGCGGCAGTTGGGGTTGTGATCACAGGTGCAGCAAGCCTGTAAAACACTCTGGGTAGTGCTGCATTGTCTTCCCAACAACATCGAGTTTTCCAATCCATGAACACAGGATGTCTCGCCATGTGTTCGTCTCTTTAATTTCCTGCACCAGCGTTTTGTAGTTTTCCATGTACAAGTCTTTCTCCTCTTCAGTTTAAATGCATTCCTAAGTATTCTATTATTTTTGGTGCCATTATGAATTGAAGTATTTTATTGATTTCCTGTTTGGGTTATTCATTGCTGCAATACGGAAATACTCTATAGGTTGATCTCTATAGGTTGATTTTTGTATTCTGCAACATTGCAAGTGTATTTACTGGGTTTAATAGCTCGTGTGTGTGTATGTGTGTGTGTGTGGTGTGTATTCTTTAAAGCTTTTTTTTAAAATATAACAATGATTTGATCTGTGAATAGATACAGTTTTATTTATTTCCAATTTGGATTCATTGTATTGATTTTTCTTGCCTAACTGTGCTCCCTAGTCTCATTCTTGTGTTGAATAGAAGCAGGGGAGCAGGCATCCTTTTCTTGCTCCTGGTCTTAAGGAAAGGTTTCAGTCTCTCCCCACTGGGTTTCATGCTACCCATGGCTGTTTCCTATTTGGCCTCTGCCATGATAGAAAGCCCATTCTTCTCCAAGGCTAACAAGCACTCGTATCACTCAAAGAGGTTGGGTTTTGCCCAGTGCTGCTCCTGGATCAATTGAGATGATCATGTGAGTTTTTAACTTCATTAGACTAGTGTGGCCCATTATGTTGACTGCTTTAATATTGAGTTTTCAATTTCCTTATTCATCTATGATGGAAGTGGGATACTAAAATCTCCAACCACCACTGTAGAACTATTTATTTCTCCTCCATTCTGTCAGTTCAGTTGCATATATTTTGGGGCTCTGTTACTATATGTTCATTATTATATTTTCTTGATTTATTGAACCTTTGATCAACATAAAGCCCTTTCCTATTTCTAGAACACTTGAGCTTTGACTGGACTTTTGGTATTCCAGAATGGGATTGGGGCACACCAAGCCAGACAGCACTGCCAGTTTTCATATGGTCACAACTTTAAAATGGCTTTGACATTGTTAAATGATTGAAAAAAAAATCAAAACAATGATATTTCATGAAGTGTGAAAATTACATGGAATTCAAATTTCAGTGTCCATAAAGTCTGACTGGGATGTGCCAACACTTGGTCATTTATGTGTCGTCTAGGTTTGTGTTCAAACTGCATGGCAGAGACATAGCTGGAGCAGAAGCCAAATGGCCTAACGGATGTGGGACTCTTTACAGCACAAGTCTGCATAGTCCTGTTCTCAGAGACTACCTCCTGGCTTACCGCAATGTACGAATGGCCATCTGACAAACACCTGGATGGCAAGATGCTAACATGTGGTGTGTGAGCGGGAAATGCACCCTGCTTTGTCCTTTCCTTCCTACTGCTAGGTATAATGCAGATGAGATGACAGGAGCCCAGCAGCTCTCTTGGTCCATGAACTAGTAGAAATGAGTTAAGGATAACAAAGCAACAAGATAAAGACATCTGCAATCTTCTGACATGAGGATTTCTCCAGGGCCCTGGAGTTTCTGAATGTGGCCCTTGTTCATATGAAAGAAAGATCAACTCCCCTCTTTAAGTCACTGCTATTTCAGGACTTTTGAGGGAAGCGTAGAATATAATCTAGATCAGTGTTCACCTGCCCCTGAGAGCTGCTGTACTTCATTGTCATTTCAGTCAGAAACATCAAATCCAGGCATTTGGCAAATAATCATTTTGTTCCTAGCACAAGAAATCAACAGACTCTGCCCCTACCAATCTGTGGCACCAACGCTGTTAGACTCACTTGGCAAAGAATCCACCACATGATTGGTTTAAGGATATTCTCTACAAGCTACATGCAGACGGAATGCAGAGATCATTTACCAAACAGAGCTTAAACTATGCAGACCATCAAGTCCTCTGAGGCCCCTGAAAATCTTGTAGTGCATGTGATTATTTTTTATAATGGAACTACATTTCACGTAAAACTGTATACTAATGTCATATTAAATGGGTAGAAGCTGAAGGCTTTTTCCCTAAGATCTGGAACAAGACAGGGAGACTCACTCTCACCACTTTCATTCAACATGGTACCAGAAGTCCTTGCAAGAGCAATTAGGTAAGAGAAAGAAACAAAGCACAACCAAATTGGAAAACAGGAAGTCAAACTGTCTCTGTTTGCAATCATGTGACCTCAAATATAGACAACTCAATGACACCACACACAAAACTATCAGAAATAATAAACAGCCGGCGCCGTGGCTCACTAGGCTAATCCTCCGCCTAGCGGCACCGGCACACCGGGTTCTAGTCCCGGTTGGGGCGCTGGATTCTGTCCCGGTTGCCCCTCTTCCAGGCCAGCTCTCTGCTGTGACCAGGGAGTGCAGTGGAGGATGGCCCAGGTGCTTGGGCCCTGCACCCCATGGGAGACCAGGAAAAGCACCTGGCTCCTGGCTCCTGCCACCGGATCAGCGCGGTGCGCCGGCTGCAGCGCGCCGGCCGCGGCGGCCATTGGAGGGTGAACCAACGGCAAAGGAAGACCTTTCTCTCTGTCTCTCTCTCTCACTGTCCACTCTGCCTGTCAAAAAATAAAAAAAAAAAAATAAAAAAAAATAAAAAAAATTAAAAAAAGAAATAATAAACAAATTCAGCAGTATTCAAAGATGCAGTATTCAAAGTCAGCACCTAAAACTCAGCAGTGCTATTACAGTGAGTTGTCATCTGGAAAACATCAGGAAGCAACCCTGTTTCTAAAAGGAACACACAGAACTCACCCAGGAACAGGTGTGATGAAAGAGGCAAGAGGTCTCTACGACGAAAACATAGCATTGCTGAAGGACACTGGAGAAGACACGAAGAAACGTAAGGGCATACCATGTTCATGGACTGCGAGCATCCACACTGCTAAAACACCCAGGTTGCCCAAAGCTACTTACAGATTCAATGTAATCCCCATAAAATGCCAATAACAGTTTCACAGAACAGAAAAAAACACTGTATTTAAGTGAAATTGGTTTATGAAGTGATTATCTGTGTGCACCTCTACGATCCTCAGCAAGTAATTTACTTCTTTGAGCCGATTTCCTTCACTTGCACCTGAGTCTATATCAGGATATTTGTCTACAAGGCCAAGTCCAGGGCAAGGGCAGTGGGGCAGGCAGCCCCTCCCTCGGCCTCAGTAATCTGCACCCTCTGGTACTGACACCTTAATTCACTCCCCCAGGGTGTGACACAGGCTGACACACTCACTCCATTCATTCCCACTGGTTGTGACACAGGCTGAGGGACTCACTCCATTCACTGCCCTGTGTGTGACATGGGCTGACACACTCACTCCACTCACTCCCAGTGGGTGTGAAAAGGCTGACACACTCACTTCATCACTCCCCTGGGTGTGACACGGGCTGAGGGACTCACTCCATCACTGCCCTGTGTGACATGGGCTGACACACTTCATCACTCCCCTGGGTGTGACACGGGCTGAGGGACTCACTCCATTCATTGCCCTGGGTGTGATACAGGCAGACACACTCACTCCATCACTGCCCTGTGTGTGACACAGGCTGACACACTCACTCCATTCACTCCCAGTGGGTGTGAAAAGGCTGACATACTCACTCCATTCACTCCCCTGGGTGTGACACAGGCTGACACACCCACTTCTCTCACTCCCCTGGGTGTGACACAGGCTGACACACTCACTTCATCACTCCCCTGGGTGTGACATGGGCTGACACACTCACTCCACTCACTCCCCTGGGTGTGACACAGGCTGACACACTCACTCTATTCACTCCCCTGGGTGTGACACAGGCTGAGGGACTCACTCCATTCACTCCCCTGGGTGTGACACAGGCTGACACACTCACTTCATCACTCCCCTGGGTTGACATGGGCTGACACACTCACTCCACTCACTCCCCTGGGTGTGACACAGGCTGACACACTCACTCCATTCACTCCCCTGGGTGTGACACAGGCTCAAGGACTCACTTCTAAGGAACCCAAGTCATGTGATGCCACCTCTCCTCTTAGTTTATAAAGAGACTCTGGCTTCCCTCTTGGAGAAAGATAAATAAAGAAAATAAACTTTATATGAAACCACAAAAGGTTCTGAATATGCAAAGCAATTGTGAGCAAAGAGAATGGAGCAAGAAGCATTGCTCTACCTGACTTTAAATACATTACAAAGCTACAGTTATTAGACCAGCAGGGCATTCGTATCAGAATGGACATACAGACCAATGAAGCAGCACAGAGACCACAGCCAGATCACTGGACAAGGGACATCCTTCACACCCACATGCAGAAGAATGAAACTACAGCCCTTTCTGTCGCCATGTACAAAATCAACTCCAAAGGGTGTCAAAAGTGCTAGAAGAAAGCATGGGGGAGACGCTTCATGATGTTGAAATGGGAAAGCATTTTTTTAATCAGACCCTCAAGCATAGGAAACAATGCCGAAATAGACAAATGGGATTTCATCAAACTAAACAGCTTCTGCACAGCAAAGGAAACTTTCAACAGAGTGAGACAACATACAGAGTGGGAGAAAATATGTGCAAGCTACGCATCCAACACGTGGTTAATATCCAGAATATACAAGGAGCCCAAGCAACTCAATAAAAAAATTTCAATCAAAACATGCAGAATATCCAAAGATTTTCCAAAGGAAGGCAGAAAAACGGCCAACATTAGATGAACGAAAGCACAACATCGTTAATCATCAGAGAAATGCAAATCAAAACGACAATGAAGACTCACCTTGCTCCAGCCAGAATGACTACTATCACAAACACAGGAGATAGACGCCAGCAAGGCTGAGGGGAAAGGGAGGCTTGCACACTGTTGGTGGGAATATGTAAATTAGCACACGCAGAATGCAGCATGGGGCTGCTTCAAAAACCTAAGCCCAGGAGCAGGTGCTTGGTGCGGTGGCTAGTACAGTACTTGGGGTGCACCCCATACCAGAGTGCCTGGGTTCAAGTCCAGCTCCCTGCCAATGTGTCCTAGGGTGGGGGCAGCGGTGGCTCAAGTGGCTCCCAGGGAGAAGGCAGCAGTGGCTCAAGTACTTGGGCCCCTGCCACCCACAAGGGAGACTTGAACTAAATTCCAGGCTCCTGGCTTCAGACTGTCCCAGTCTTACCATGTGAGTTTTTGGGGAGTGAACCAACAAATTAGAAATCAATCTGTCTCTCTTTCCCCCATCTCTCCCTTTTCCTCCCCCCTTTTTCTGTGTATGTAAGTAAATGCCTTTCAAATAACTAAATGTAGAAGCAGGGAACCAGGCACTGCAGCAAGGCAAGGTTAAGCAATGCTTGGGATGCCTGCATCCCACATCCCAGTGCTGGTTCAAGGCCTGGATACTCCACTTCCGACCCATCTCCCTGCTTAATGTGCCTGGGAAACAATGGATAATGGCCCAACTACTTGAGTTCCTGCCACCCAAATAGGAGGCCCACAGGAAGCTCCTGGCTTCAGCCTGGCCCAGGCATGGCTGTTGTGGCCATTTGGGGAGTGGCTCTCTCTCTCCATCACTATGCCTTTCAAATAAAAAATTACATATTTTTAAAAGTCAATAAATAAAAATAATTTTAAAGCCCTAAAAGCAGAACTACCATCTAGACTCCAGCAATCCCACTACGAGGTTTATACCCGTGAGAAATGCAATCAGCCCACGAAAGAGATACCAGCACACTCCTGTTCACTGTAGCTCTGTTCACAGCAGCCAGGAGACGAAGACACCCAAGTGTCCATGTATGATGGACAGAGATGCTGGAGCAGTCCTCAGCCACAAACAGTTAACTTTCCATGTAGCAACAGAGATGGCACTGCAGGCCACTCTGTGACGTGACCTGAGCCACAAGCCCCACACAACCCCACGTGCACGCTCATCTCGGAGAACAATGCTGGCTACCAGGGCGGGAGAACGAATGACGGGCATCCAGGTATAACTGGTGAGCAGTAAGACATTCCAGTGCTGTACCGTGGTAGGGTGAATATAGAAATGGTGTTACACTCCACATTTCTCTAAAAATGTACAGGTTCTTAATGTCTTCACCACACAAAAATGTTACTGTTTACCCAACTGGGCGCCACACTATCTGCAGCCACGGACACACTACACAGCACCCCAGAAATAGGTACAACTGTCACCTCTCATTTAAAAATAAGCATAATGGAATACTATGAATAAATTAACATTTGGCACTCATGGAAAAACTTGGATGCTTTTTAACAAACAGGAAATATCGTGCAGTAAAATAAATAAATAAATAAATGTATACACAAAACCCCAATGAGAAAGGCAGACAAGTGTGCTAAAACCTGGAGGTAGACATTGGTGCCCCACCTACCCTGGTTCCCCCTAATTCTCTAGGCTCCTTCCTGCAATTTTCCGAGTATTAAATCCAGACTTTCTAAACATTGACTCAGGGGCCGGCCTCTGTCCATGTCCCACATTGAGTCCTGGCTCTGCTCTGGATTCCAGCTTCCTGTTAAGGTGCACTGGGGGAGGCGGCAGGTGACGGCTTACATGGTTGGGTCCCTGCCTACTTGCAGGGAAGACCTGGGCCGAGTTGCTGGCTCATGGCTTTGACCTGGTCTACTCCTAGCCATTGCATGCATTTTAGGAGTGACCGAGAGGATGGGAGGACTGTGTGTCTCTCTCTGTCTCTCAAATAAGTAAAATAAATGCCAGTGCACACTTTCTAATAAAATGTACTCATTGCCACCAGCCACCATCAAAGCAGATCAGTAAGACCCGCATGCTGTACTGAATCTCTTCTGGGACTGAGAAGTATTCTTTTCTCCTGGAATCTTCTTTGCTCTAAGTTAAATTAGCCAGCATCTGGATTTACGGGTGACTTCCAGCACGGCGTTTTAAGCATGTGGCTGTGGTCCGGGATCCACGTGCTGCTTGCTGTCCGTGTCACACATGGATCTGCTAGGAGATCAGGCAGGTGGAGCCCTGAGCTCCCCAGCGTCGACGACGGCCAGGCTTCGGGTCCCCAGTGAGCAGGGTGAAGGACAGAGCCCTGTTTCACATCCCTGTGCAGGCTGCCCACGTGTCCAGTCAGTAATGTGTGGGTGACTAGGACTCAGGCAACGGAGACAGGCCACAGAGCTGCGGCCAAGTCCGAGGGCTCCACAAACACTGATTGTTCAGCTGTCATTTGGTCAGAAGATGCATCGGGAACCCGCTAACTCCTCTTTAAACCCCAAAATGACGAAAGCATAGGAGAGGCATCTGCGTGTGACTCCATCTGCTCTCCCCCGGCATGGACAAGGAGCTGAGAGCGGCAGGAAATTACTAAGGTCTGAACAGACTGTGAGAGCAGTGCCTTCCTGAACAGGAACTGAAATGCAACATGGCCCACACTTACTCACCTCTGCAGAGAAGCCTCTGGCTCTGTAGCCGACACCCAACCTGTGACTGCTCCGTGTCACCACGCAGCAGCAGGAGAGGCAGTGCTGGGCTCTGTTTAGACAGACGTCATGCCTTCTGGGCAAGGAGTCATGACTCAGAATCTCACCAACATATTTAAGCCGTACAGCCTAAATTTGGCAGTAGATTGGGAAGCTGCAGGACATAAATATCCTGTTGGAACCAATGGGGCTCCTAAAAACGAAGCCTCCAGTGAAAAGCCACACATGCAGCCAAGCATGGGAGCACCCCAGCACCCCAAACACCATGTGAGTTATTGCTGGGTGCCACCATATTTGTTTAATTCTAAATACTGCTTCACATAGGAGATCATCAGCTGAACTTCACGGCTGCTAGAACAACTCTGCTCCACCATCTATTCCGGGATTTTTCTTTAATTCAAATCATACATGTGGAGTTCTTCACACATTCACATACCCAAGGCATGGTGCTCGGGAAACCATGTCCACATGTGAGTAGAGCACGTAAAGGAGCATGAGAGTGCACACACACGAGTACACAGAGACGAGAGCGTACAGAGGAGAGCATGTGAATGTACACAGTGAGTGTAACTTGTGTGGGTACACAGTGAGCAGAGCACATGAATGTGAACAGTGAGTGGAGCATGTGAGTGTGCACAGTGAGTGTAACATGTGTGGGTACACAGTGAACACAGCACTGTGTGTGCACAGTGAGTGGAGCTTGTGAGTGTGCACAGTGAGTGGAGCATGTGAGTGTGCACAGTGAGTGTAACATGTGTGGGTACACAGTGAACAGAGCACTGTGTGTGCACAGTGAGTGGAGCATGTGAGTGTGCACAATGCGTAGACATGTGTGGGTACACAGTGAACACAGCACTGTGTGTGCACAGTGAGTGGAGCATGTGAGTGTGCACAGTGAGTGTAACATGTGTGGGTACACAGTGAACAGAGCACTGTGTGTGCACAGTGAGTGGAGCATGTGAGTGTGCACAATGCGTAGACATGTGTGGGTACACAGTGAACACAGCACTGTGTGTGCACAGTGAGTGGAGCATGTGAGTGTGCACAATGCCTAGACATGTGTGGGTACACAGTGAACACAGCACTGTGTGTGCACAGTGAGTGGAGCTTGTGAGTGTACACAATGCGTAGACATGTGTGGGTACACAGTGAACACAGCACTGTGTGTGCACAGTGAGTGGAGCTTGTGAGTGTGCACAATGCCTAGACATGTGTGGGTACACAGTGAACACAGCACTGTGTGTGCACAGTGAGTGGAGCATGTGAGTGTGCACAGTGAGAAGAGCATGTGTGTGTGCACAGTGAGTGGAACACGTGTGTATACACTGAGTAGAACATGTGAGTGTGCACAGTGAGTGGAGCTTGTGAGTGTGCACAGTGAGTGTAACATGTGTGGGTACACAGTGAGCAGAGCATGTGAGTGTACACAGTGAGCAGAACACGTGAGTGTGAATAGTGAACAGAGCATTGTGTGTGCACAGTGAGTGGAGCACGTGAGTGTGCATAGTGAGTGGAACACGTGTGGGTACACAGTGAGCAGAGCACATGAGTGTGCAGTGAGAAGAGCACTGTGTGTGCACAGTGAGTGGAACACGTGAGTGTGAATAGTGAACAGAGCATTGTGGGTACACAGTGAGTGGAGCACTGTGTGTGCACAGTGAGTGGAGCATGTGAGTGTGCAGTGAGAAGAGCATATAAGTGTGCACAGTGAGTGTAACATGTGAGTGTGCACAGTGAGCGGAGCACTGTGTGTGCACAGTGAGTGGAGCATGTGAGTGTGCACAGTGAGTGTAACATGTGTGGGTACACAGTGAGTGGAGCACATGTGTGTGCACAGTGAGAACATGTGAGTGTGCACAGTGAGCGGAGCATGTGAGTGTGCACAGTGAGTGGAGCACATGTGTATGCACAGTGAGTAGAACATGTGAGTGTGCACAGTGAGTGGCGCACATGAGTGTGCAGTGAGTGGAACATGTGTGGGTACACAGTGAGTGGAGCATGTGAGTGTGCACAGTGAGTGGAACACGTGAGTGTACAGTGAGTGGAGCACATGTGTGTGCACAGTGAGCTGAGCAGTGTGTGTGCACAGTGAGAACACATGTGTGTACACAGTGAGTGGAGCACGTGAGTGTACAGTGAGTGGAGCACATGTGTGTGCACAGTGAGCTGAGCACTGTGTGCACAGTGAGAACACATGTGTGCACACAGTGAGTGGAGCACGTGAGTGTACAGTGAGTGGAGCACATGTGTGTGCACAGTGAGCTGAGCACTGTGTGCACAGTGAGAACACATGTGTGTACACAGTGAGTGGAGCACGTGAGTGTACAGTGAGTGGAGCACATGTGTGTGCACAGTGAGCTGAGCAGTGTGTGTGCACAGTGAGAACACATGTGTGCACACAGTGAGTGGAGCACGTGAGTGTACAGTGAGTGGAGCACATGTGTGTGCACAGTGAGCTGAGCACTGTGTGCACAGTGAGAACACATGTGTGTACACAGTGAGTGGAGCACGTGAGTGTACAGTGAGTGGAGCACATGTGTGTGCACAGTGAGCTGAGCAGTGTGTGTGCACAGTGAGAACACATGTGTGCACACAGTGAGTGGAGCACGTGAGTGTACAGTGAATGGAGCACATGTGTGTGCACAGTGAGCTGAGCACTGTGTGCACAGTGAGAACACATGTGTGTACACAGTGAGTGGAGCACGTGAGTGTACAGTGAGTGGAGCACATGTGTGTGCACAGTGAGCTGAGCAGTGTGTATGCACAGTGAGAACACATGTGTGTGCACACTGAGCACAGCACTCCGTGTGCACAATGAGCAGAGCAGGTGCGGGCCCCATGACCCTCACTGTGAACAGTGCTGTCCTAAGCCATACCCTCGAGCTACCTGCCTCAGTCTTTGTTGATCACTGCTTTATTCTTCTTTGCTGAAAAGACCGGAAATGAGCATTTGAAAAACCAGTTTCACACAGACTGTCCACATTCTCATTAACAATTTCCATACAAAGGCTTGCTGGACACCGCAGGGACAAGGAAGGGCCTCTTTCCCCCACTCCTCGTTGCTGCCACCATGCTGACCTCGGCTCTCTGAGACAGAAGCAAGAGAAACCTCTTCACATAAATGGAGACAAATGGGGTTTGGAAAAAGCTGTCAGGCTCTGGCTTCCTCAGGGTTTATTCCAAAACTCACAGTGATCAATTGTCATAATATTTATGACAACAGCTTCATCGGTTTCTCCTTGGGTTTTGTTGTAAATGGAAGAATCAGCTGACTTGTGGCCATGGGACAGCTCTTGGTCCGGGCACCAATGCTGCAGCCCCAGGTGGGTGCAGAGCCGAAGGCGGGTGCCCCACTGGCCCCAGGTGCTCTGGCCAGCACTCACGTGGGAGGCGCAGACTGAGCCCAGCCTGCCCTCTGCAGAGGTTCCCTGGACACACCAGGGACCACTCCCTCCCCTCTGTGCTGCAGGCTGTCTGCTCTCAGCAACACAGAGGGAGACATGGAGGACCACCAGCCCAGCTCCGGGCACATGGGCTTCTCAGCATTTCCCTGTCCGCTCATGAAACCTGAAAAACCCACATTTAATAAAAATGCTGTGTGGAAATAAAAAATGCCATAATGCTACAGAAAGCCTGGCCTTATCACGGGAAGTATGTCAGGGGATTACAGGATCGCACAGGGCACTTGCTTCCCACTGCAGGGGAGCCCCAGGAACTGGCAGAGAGGAACTGAAAAGGCAGATCCTGTGACAACCAACGACCACCCAATCCCTGGAAACATCAGGTGGACAGAGAGGAACAAACTGGGGTGGAGGAAAGGCAGGAGGGCCACAGCCACCCTGCTGCACCCAGGACACCTGCCCTGGTCACCCTACACACAGATGGACATGGACAGGCACAGGGCACTGCATGGAGATGGACACTGGCCCTGGTACTCCACAGAGATGTGGACAGGCACAGGGCACTGCATGGAGATGGACACCTGCCCTGGTCACCCTACACACAGACGGACGTGGACAGGCACAGGGCACTGTGTGGAGAGCCTGGACACCTGCCCTGGTCACCCTACACACAGACGGACGTGGACGGGCACAGGGCACTGTGTGGAGAGCCTGGACACCTGCCCTGGTCACCTACACACAGATGGACATGGACAGGCACAGGGCACTGCATGGAGATGGACACCTGCCCTGGTCACCCTACACACAGACGGACGTGGACAGGCACAGGGCACTGCGTGGAGAGCCTGGATACCTGCCCTGGTCACCCTACACACAGATGGACATGGACAGGCACAGGGCACTGCATGGAGATGGACACTGGCCCTGGTACTCCACACAGAGAGGTGTGGACAGGCACAGGGCACTGCATGGAGATGGACACCTGCCCTGGTCACCCTACACACAGACGGACGTGGACAGGCACAGGGCACTGCATGGAGATGGACACCTGCCCTGGTCACCCTACACACAGACGGACGTGGACAGGCACAGGGCACTGTGTGGAGAGCCTGGACACCTGCCCTGGTCACCCTACACACAGACGGACGTGGACGGGCACAGGGCACTGTGTGGAGAGCCTGGACACCTGCCCTGGTCACCCTACACACAGACGGACGTGGACGGGCACAGGGCACTGTGTGGAGAGCCTGGACACCTGCCCTGGTCACCCTACACACAGACGGACGTGGACAGGCACAGGGCACTGTGTGGAGAGCCTGGACACCTGCCCTGGTCACCCTACACACAGATGGACATGGACAGGCACAGGGCACTGCATGGAGATGGACACCTGCCCTGGTCACCCTACACACAGATGGACATGGACAGGCACAGGCACTGCGTGGAGATGGACACCTGCCCTGGTCACCTACACACAGATGGACATGGACAGGCACGGGGCTCTGTGTGCAGAGCCTGCACCCATGGTCAGACAGTGCCTGGGTCACTCAAGAATGTCACCAGGTCAGGGTGGGCCTCGCCCCCTTCATGAGAGCACTGCTCAGCCTGGGAGCCCACCCCCATCGGGACACCCTTCCTTCAGAAAGCAGCACTGCTTGGCTCTAAGAGTGACCTGAATCCTGGGGTTCAGGGCTCTCTGGCCACGCGGCCTGCCCTGTTCCACCACAGAGCTGGTGTCAAAACACAGAGTGCACACCCTCAGCACACAGGCACTGCAGGGAGTGGAATTGGCTTGGGCAAACAAACAGTTTATCTGTACAGGTGCAGCTGAGAAAATACGGTATCATCTTAAAGAATATATTATTTTATAAAATGAAAGGGACTAAAAAATGAGGTCTTGAAAATTAAAAATAAAACTGCAACTAGAATTTCCATGGAAGTGTTAGAAGGTGACAGTGAGGAAACCTGCCAGAAAGTAGAACTAAGCAGATCAACAGACAGCAGGAAGCAGTCAGAGCAGTCGGAGCTAAACAGTAACAGGTCAAGAAATAAAACCAGCACAGAAAACAATCAGAAAAATTAGCAAAAAAAAAAAAAAAAAAAAAAGGCAGAAAGAAAACCAGCACGTGGGAGTTTCGCAGGTGGAAGGCACGGTGTGTAAGTGCAGACTAGGAGAGGCACACAGCCCAGGGTCTCAACGGCCGTGCCTGCAGCAAGGCCCAGAGAGGAGAAATCATATGGAGGAACAAAAGAAGACTCCCCAGGGTTCTTTTCCTCCCTTGGAGCCCCCTCCAGCTGCTCTGCCTGGAGGTCTCTGACACTAACAAATCTTTGTAAATCTCTCTGCTTGTCCACTTGGAAATTCTTCTTCCATGTGAGACAAAGAACCGAGGTAACAATAATTTCTCCGCTGCCATTTTGGTGCCGTGACTCGGATTGCAACTCCAACGTGATGCGGATGCGACATTGGATCATCGTGCCAGGCCAGACCAGTGAGCATACGAGAGCCTTGCTCTCCCTCATAGTAATTCGCATGTTCCCTAAAACACCAGGTCCCTGTCAGCCAGTTAAGAGTCATCAGCGCAGCTGCTTTTGTCTTAAGACTCACAGGCGAGGCTTGCTGACTAAGGCCAGATCAATGCCTGGAGCTGGGACTCTATCCTAACACCTCCCCTCCCTCTTGCGTGGATTGGTCCTTCATGTGGGACTAGACAAGGCCTAGAGACAACTGATGGATTCTGGCTGGGGCTGCACCCGAGAGTTTTCAGAAGATCTCCTGGCTGGGCACCAGGCTCTGACTGCTGGGATGGTGTTGGGCTGAGAAATGCAGTTTCCAGCAGGGAGCCAGTCCCCTGCCTCTTTGGAGTCCTCACAGGCTGGAAAGCCAGAGGCTCCACTCCTCACGCTTCTCATCTCAGCTCTGGGAATGTTGGTCTGGCCCTTCCTTTCACGGGGATCAGCCCGACACACGGGACTGGGAGAAAGGTTTGGAGTAACCTTGAAATTCAGGCCAGGGCCACTCTCTGGCGTTTTTCAACGCCAGATCCCAATGGCCCTTTAGGGTGTTGGCTGAAAACTGCATTCTGTTCTTCCTTCCCAGAGATTAATCTGTTGGTGAGACTGGGCACAGCCTGGAGTGAGGCCATGGGCTCCCAGCTCCATGCCTCTGCGAGTTTTTCCTTTACCCCAGATCTTGACAGGTCTCCATCTCTCTCTGCTTCTCTAAATGTTTTCTGTAACTCGTCAAGTCTCCACAATTTCTACAAACTTGATTTCCTGGTCTCGTTAGTGGGTATTTCCTAGATAATCCATTCTTTAGTTCTGGGTTAAAGTCTAACTATCTCGTTTGCAGACAGGCAGTCTCTGGATCTGGACTCTCATTAGACACGGCTCCCCACGTGACCTGAACTTGTGCAGGCAAGTCTCAGCGTGTCTCTGGTACCCCCGCCTTCCTTCTCAAGCCTGCTCTTGTGGGTCTCCTCTGTCACATCTTTCCTACATACTAGCAAACTCAGAGTTTTACTAGGGAGAATTATATTCCCCCACTCTGCTGCTTTGTGACTTCACCTGTGCAGTCACCAATGAAAGTAGCCAGGGCTGGCACTCGAGCTTACAAACACCTCTGCTAAGGCTCTCGCTGTGAAAGCTCATTGTCTAAATCAGGCCTATTAGACTAGACTCAGGAGGGGCATAGAACAGCTAGTTTTCCTTATGTATAAGAACAAAACGACAGTATATATTTGACCAAGCAGACGCCCAGTCTAGCACACTGCCAAGTAAGGGAACTGAGCACTCTCTGCGTGTGCTATTCTGACAACTATATACCCTAGGCTACAGGTGTGGAAGGCTGAGTGAGAGTGGGTGTCACGTGCTAACCCCACCCTCACCTTCCTCCCTCCCTGTGGGCTTCAGTGCACGTCTGGATGCCACAGTCAGCGAGACAGTTTTGAGAGACGTCTCAGACTCAGGAGACATGAGACCTGAAGTACCCTCTGTATTTATGCTCTCACTCCAGCCAGGAGGCAAACCATCGACTTTCTCTCTGTGATCCCTGAGCTTACAGAAAAGTGTCTCGTCATCTTCTGCACCACCACCTGGCCTGC
Organism: Oryctolagus cuniculus; assembly: GCF_964237555.1. Classification (NCBI taxonomy): domain Eukaryota; kingdom Metazoa; phylum Chordata; class Mammalia; order Lagomorpha; family Leporidae; genus Oryctolagus; species Oryctolagus cuniculus. The sequence goes on from NC_091439.1 coordinate 118,713,696, forward strand.
TTACAAGCAGAGGGTGGAGAAGTTAGCTTAAGTGAGCTGTGAAAAGTGCCAGCCCCTCCACTCTGAGTCCCTTCTCAGAACTCTGTCTCCTAACAGGTCTCTTGCCTCTATCACCCTGCATGTGCTCCCATATGCATTAAATTCTTCTCCAGGGGGTCACAGAGTCCGTGGGTCTATTCAGGGAGCCCCAGGGTTCTTCTGTTACTGCCTGTGACTGTGGAGATTTTAATTCCAGTGGAGGATTTTTTTTATCAGATGCCCATTGCCCCATTGTTTTCATTTTGCCTGAGGGTTTCTAGGCAAGAATCTGGGCCCACTCACTTCAGATGCTACTGAATGCATGTGGATTAATCCACATGATGACTTCTTGAGACACCTTTGGACCTGATTCCTCATCCCTGAGACTGGTTTGAGTGACAGCCTCGCAATTAGACGTGTCCAGTAGTGGCTTTTGCTTTTGGAGTATAAGGTTATTACCTCTTTGCAGGGCCTCCAGTTCTTCCCTCCAGACTGCCCCTTTGAGGTGGCTGGAGCCTCCTTGTACTAATTACCCTCTATTCCATCACCTGTCAGGTTCTCCTTAGGAATCTCTGGAGGGGCGGCACTGTGGTGTAGCAGGTAAGCATCTGCCTGCAGTGCTGGCATCCCATATGGGCACTGGTTCAAGTCCCGGTTGCTCCACTTCTGGTCCAGCTCCCTGCTGATGGCCTGGGAAAGCATAAAAGATGGCCCAAGTCCTTGGCCCCTGCACCTCCATGGAAGACCCGGAAGAAGCTCTTGGCTCCTGGCTTTGGATCATCCCTGTCTTGCCATTGTGGCCGTCTGGGGAGTGAATCAGAGGATGGAATACCTCTTTTTCTGTCTCTCCCCATCTGTAATTCTGCCTCTCAAGTAAATAAATAAATCTTAAAAAAAAAAAAAAAAGGAATCTCTGGAGGGGTGTCCATCTGCTCTGTTGAAGGGCTGCAGGTCAGAGCCACAGGCCTTGCTGGCCCTAAGCTGAAAAGCCCTTCACTCGGCCCAGCTTCTAAAGTAACCACTGCTGTTGAGGGGATGGCCAAGTAGGGTCAGCAACATCGCAAGCAGGACTGGAAATTAACTAAAAATGTTTTCCTTTTAGAGATGTCACCTACCTTCTAGCTCTCTTACCATGGCAGCTAGCTAATGGAAGTCAATAGGCTGCATCCCTCAGATGTACCCATGTGAAGAGAGCTGGGTCTAGGCCTCATAACTGGCAAGGCCTAAAAGACCACCTGATTATTATCGGGCCCCTTCTGTCAGTTTCTATTTGCCTCTCAACGGGAAAACTTGCTCATGGTTTAGACAGCACCTTTCTTTGGGCCTTTAATAATGACACTGTCCTCAGTTTTAGATCCTGTGAGTTTAAATTGCTTGTTAGATTCATTTTCTCCAGATCTGAAAAAGTAAAATTCTAGGTGGCCGTGCACATGAAACCTTGGATGGAAGCAGTTCCTGCAAACTGGCACTGCGTCCGCATCTCTACTAGGAATCCACCTCCTGCGGGAACCCCACCTTGACTTCCCTTCCCAAAGACGCCCCTTTTCAGCACAGAACAGAGTGATCATCGTCCAGTCCCCCTAACAGATGTTAGGGTCCATTCGTGTTCAGGGGGAGGGGAGTTATGTGAGGAGTCATGGGTTCATACATAGTCTGGGTGGTCCCAGTGGAATTTGGGGTGTAAAATATTTGCTTCTTTCCTAAAACATTATCTTTAGCAAGAACAAACAGGCTGCCCCCCTTCCCTGGAATCTCCAAATTTACCATGAGAACAGCAAGGGAGTGGTGATCACAGTTCACTGGAAAAACAAGTTGCCTATCCCACCCTACCCAGGGTTTTTGTTTCATCATGAGAAAGCCAGACAGGATGGAGAATTGTAAATCAGGACTTTTGATGGGTTTTGTTCCTGCCAGGTAACTGAATGCCAATCTGATTGTCAAATTTTCTTTCCTTCAGAATTGTACTTAAGCACCCTACTACCACCAGCCCCTTTGGGTTTTTTTCCTCTCTTGGAGCCCTCCTCCATGCCACTGTGACTGGAGGTCTTTGACTCTAAGAAATCCTTTTTAAATCTAAAAACCAAGGGGCCAGCGCTGTGGTGCAGTGGGTTAACACCCTAGCCTGAGGCGTCGGCATCCCATGTGGGCGCTGGTTCTAGTCCCAGCGGCACCTCTTTTAATGCAGGTCTCTGCTGTGGCCTGGGATGGCAGCGGGGGATGGCCCGAGTCCTTGGGGCCCTGCACCCGCATCAGAGACCCAGAAGAAGCTCCTGGCTCCTGGCTTCGGGTCAGCGCAGCTCCGGCCTTTGCGGCCAACTGGGGAGTGAACCATCAGTTGGAGGACCTCTCTCTCTCTCTCTCTCTTGCCTCTCCTTCTCTCTCTGTGTAACTCTGACTTTCAAATAAATAAATAAATAAATAAATCTTAAAAAAAAAAAAAACTAAAAGCCAAAAAAAAAAGCAAGCAGGCTTCCCAGCAGCAGCACTGAGTGAAACAAAGGCCCGTCCTCCAGAAGTGCTTCCGTCTTAGAATTCTAGACCCGGCCAAACCCGCAAACACGTGAGCATAGAACTTCAGACAGGCAAGATCAGCAACTCAGCCTTGCACTCATATGTTCTTAGGAAATTGTTCGAAGAGGTGCATCCAGGGAACGAGGGTGCAAATCAAGACGGGAGAAAGTAAGCAACTTAAGAAACAGCAAGTCTCGCAGGATAGACACAGAGAGGACCCGGCCACCGTCCAGGGCTCTGGGGCGGCCAGTTCTGAACGTCAGAGCAGGGTTCTGAGAAAAGCAGCCCAGACTGGCAGCCTGGGAGGTAGGACGGGTGGTCACAGCAGGGCCGCGGGACAACCTCACCTGGCAGGAAGGACACACAAGGGGAGGAAAAGCCACTGGGAACTCCAGGGAGCAGAGTCTGCTCAGCCGTGCCCTGGGCGTCAGCATCTGCAGGCTAGCCAGGCTCAGTCAGCAGGAGGACAAGGGCTCAGGGGCCTTGAAGTGCCCTTGCCTCTGTACTGCAGAGCGGGCTGTTGGGGGCACAAGAAGCCAGGGTGGATTCGTCACTTATAGTGAAGGAGCCAGCGAAGGAAGCAGCCAGCAATGGTTCTGTTCCGGGGAGAGAAGGGGTACTCAGTCCAGAGCGCACAGAGTAGACTGACCGGGAGACAGGGGCGGGGGCTCGCAGCAGGATGGAGGCCCATGGGAGGTGTGCCTGGGGCAGCCAGGACACACCAGCAGGGATCCCGGCTGGTGACACACGTGCGGCCTGGAGGGGCGCCAACGGGGGAGGCTGTGCGTGTGCCTGGGTGGGAGCAGCACTTTCTGTGCACCCAAGGTTCTGTGAACCTGAACTGCTCCAGAGGAGTAGGTCTTTGACAGAGTGACTTGCAATTGCTCTCCTGGGGGCCCACCACCTAGCGGTGCTGAAGGCAGAACAAGACACTGCACTTTTAATTCTTTCTGCACTATTTGTTTTAACTCTATGCAAATGCTGCTTCCATTTAAGGTGTCTGTGTATATAATGGTCTTTCATTTTTCACATAAAACAAACCTGCAAAGCAGAAAAGGGAAGCTGTCATTAAGCTTTGCCTTTCCTGGGAAAAAAAGGAGTCTGACATTGTCTCAAAGTTTATGCGCAAAGTACAAGTCTATCACCTTTGAGTATCCATGGAAGGAAACAAGAAAGCGGCTCACAATGCAGGGGACCCCCAGTGACAGTCCCTGACCAGCTGCGAGCCCTGGCTGTCCCTGCGTCCTCACCTGTGAACCACACTGGCAGTGCTGCTGCTGACCAGGCTGTCGGAGACGGAGAGGCCATCCACGTGGCATTGTCCGAGCTCACTATAGGGTATGGCATTTGCAGTGAACTTTGAAAATAACTCGTCACACGAAAAGTAAACAAGCAATGACAATTCTGCTCAACAGCTGAGCTCAGAGAAACACGGAAGATGGGAAATGTGTGTTTAAAACTGAAAACGCCTGCAGAAGTCGTCTAATAGCTGCATCCACTTAGACCTGGGAAGGCAGAGCCCAGCAGGAGGCTGGCGTGGGCCCCTTAGGGGAAGAGGCCTTGGGAAAAGGGGGCAGGAAGAAGAGGACACACACCAAAGTCGGCCATCAGCAATGTGACGGCTGTGAAACAGCCTCCACCTGGAAAGCAGCAGCCAGTGAAACCATCAGCTAGAGCAGCCGAGCGACTCTCAGCTCTGAGACGGGGCCGGGGCACCTGCTGAGGCTCTAATCCAGAGGCTGTCAGAGAAGGGTGCACACCTCACACCTGACCAAACAGGTGGCCGCGAGACAGACCTGGTGGTCAGGGCTCATCAAGGATGCACCTGGGAAAGGGAGGCAACCACAATGGACACACGGACAGCAAATCGACAGGCAAGTGAGAGGACGGAAAGCTGTCTCTGACCTGGTCACCGTCGCCCTGCGTGTGGATGGGGTGGTCATCCTGCACACACCTGCGGGCACCTGGGCACACCTGGAAGGTCTGCCTCAAGGCAAAGCCACCGGGGTCAAACAGCTGAGAGCACTAAGAAACCACATGCTTCCGGAAATGTCCATGAGCACCCGTGAGAGGGGGCGCCCAGGAGAGCCCGTGGGAGGGAGTGCCCAGTGCCTGTGAGAGGGGGCGCCCAGGAGAGCCCATGGGAGGGGGCGCCCAGGAGAGCCCGTGGGAGGGGGTGCCCAGTGCCCATGGGAGGGGGCACCCAGTGCCCGTGGGAGAGAGCGCCCAGGAGAGCCCGTGGGAGGGGACACCCAGGAGAGCCCGTGGGAGGGGGTGCCCAGTGCCCATGGGAGGGGGTTCCCAGTGCCTGTGAGAGGGGGCACCCAGGAGAGCCTGTGGGAGGGGGGGCCCAGTGCCCATGGGAGGGGGCACCCAGTGCCCATGGGAGAGAGCGCCCAGGAGAGCCCGTGGGAGGGGACACCCAGGAGAGCCCGTGGGAGGGGGTGCCCAGTGCCCATGGGAGGGGGTTCCCAGTGCCTGTGAGAGGGGGTGCCCAGGAGAGCCTGTGGGAGGGGGGGCCCAGTGCCCATGGGAGGGGGTTCCCAGTGCCCGTGAGAAGGGGCGCCCAGGAGAGCCCATGGGAGGGGGCACCCAGTGCCCATGGGAGGGGATGCTCAGGAGAGCCTGTGGGAGGGGGTGCCCAGGAGAGCACGTGGGAGGGGGTGCCCAGGAGAGCCCATGGGAGGGAGTGCCCAGTGCCCATGGGAGGGGGTGCCCATGGGAGGGGTGCCCAGGAGAACCCATAGGAAGGGTGCCCAGTGCCTGTGGAAGGGGGTGTCCAGGAGAGCCCATGCAGTGACACTTGACATGCATCTGAGGACAGATCAGCCGTCGCTGTAGGAATCAGCCACAGAAGTATCCCAGGTCCAATGCACGCGGAAGGACCTCTAGCAGCAATTGCTGGTGCCGACAAGAACCAGTGGGAAGTGAGTGAAACCCTCTTCACTGAAACCTAGATGTGCACACACCTCCCAGCAAGTTCACTAGAGCATGCACACAAGGCCACAGACACTGTGTACTGAGGAACAACACAGGTGCTGGTCGAGAAACGCCCATCCTGTCCTCCCCGTCCCGTGGCCTCAGCTCAGCTGACACAACCTCCCTTGGCTGCAGTAGCTTCAACATTGTGTTGGCTGTCACAGCAGCCATGAGGGTGAGGTGCTGCAGTGATCACCATTTCCACTCCACAGATGGAAGGACTGAGGCTCAGAGACGCCAAGCAGCACAGCGAAGCCCACAGCACTAGGAAGCAGAGCACCAGGGCTGGGCCCCACACCCTGCCGCTGCCCCACACGCTGATGTCTGAGAAGTGAAGGGAGGGTGGAGCCGGGAGCAGCAGGCACACATGCACTGACACCCCTCCAGACACACCACCAGCGGATCCAGTCTCTCATTACTCAGAGGCTGATGGCGAGCGATGAACTGGATACTGCTTCTGAACAACTCCAACATGTCTAATCCCTGCCAGGAACACGGATCCAAAATAGGAAGATCAAAGACACACGGTGTCTAAATCAGAGACGTGTGAGGCTGGAGACAGTGCTGCACGCTTCTGACCCGCTCAGCCCTGGCACCGCTGAGTAGCGGGTCGGCACCATTTCTGGACGGCCACGACCAGCAACGGCACCGGTGGGGAACTGGTGGAACCCAAGGAAAGCGGGGGGGGGGGGGGCCTCCCAGGGATCTGCTGGCATCCTGTCGTCAATGAGGTGTAGGTGTGACTGAGGGACACAGCAGCAGCCCCTAAGACGCAGGCAAGATAAAGCGAATCCACGCCACTGCACCACTGCCAACACACGAGGGCAACGACTTCTCACGTCGTCTCACGGCAGTGTGCTTGCCAGCATGCTTCATGAACGCAGGTCAGCTCCACACGAGGACATGCCTGCTGCATGAGGCTGACAGATATTTATATAAGCTGAATAATTAGATGCCAAAAGGGTCACTGCTGAGGAAGGGAACGGTTTCTAACAGCAACTTCAGGAAGGAGTCTCCATGCTGCAGAGGAGTGGGGAGAGCAGCAACACAGGATGCAGGCTGATAAAGAATATTCCAGGTGGCAATGGCATGTGCAAAGGCCCAGTGGCAGGACAGAGTAAAGTATGGTCAGGGCTACACCAAGCAGCTCTCTGGGGCAAACGTCCCATAAAGGCTCATAATGGGATCCCAGAAAACAGGGTATTTTATAGAAAGTCTTGAGAGCCAGAAAGGAGAAATCTGGATTTGACAAAAGGCAACGGAAAACAGCAAGCAGAGAAGACATGATAAAAACGGCTTCAGAAAGATTATCCCAGCAGCTGTGTGTAGGATGGTTTCAAGCCGAGAGAGACTGGAGGCGGGAGATCTGCTAAAAGAATGTTCTCCTAATTCCAGTGCAGTGTGGGGAGGGCGTGGCCAGGGCACAGCATCCAGGGGAGGACAAGTGGGCTCTTGGCAAGCAGGACTCTTGGTTTCCCCATCTGCAAAGCGTGAGATTGGGCTGGCCGGTACTTCAGCCTGAGTCCCTTTTGACTCGACTGGCCTCTGCTCTGGGATCCTGGATCAGAAGTCCGGCTAAACTGGATATAGAAACAAAACCAAGGAGAAGGAAAGCAAACCCAGTACTCACGCCAATCAGCAAGACCTGCTTTGGCATGTTGAAGTTCATCAGTTTCTTGTTGTGCCTTCAATCTTCTCAGATACGTTAAGACTCCATCCACACTTACTAAACACCGATTTGAGAACATTCCCAAGGAGCAGAGGATGACCCGCACCTGCACCCTCTACCCACGGCTCAACCCTGAGGCCTCAGTGCCCCTTTCCTGCCCTGCTCCTCCCTGATGTGTGCGACCACGCCTGGCCATGTCCAAAGGGCCTCAAGTCCATCTCCGTCATCCCACCTCTCACCCCCGCATCACCGCGTGGACCTGTGGTGTCCCTGGGCATGCATTCTTTACACAGTCGCCTTCATGATGTTCCAGCCACAAGTCAATGGCTTCTTATGAGATCAGCCTGCGAGGTGAAGTCATCAGCATGAGTGAAAGGCCTTCCCCAGCCTGGCCCCAGATGACGAGTGCAGCACTAGGAAGCTCCCTAGTGTCCAGGAAGCAGGGGTTGAGCACCTGTGGGTCACCCTGCAGTAGACACCATCACCACTCCTCACCCTCCACCCTGGCTCCCACTGTGGTTTGCGATGTGGGCTCGGCAGAGCCCTGGGGTGTCACTGCCATCATGGAACCGTGGAACCACAATTTTCCAGCATTTGTGCTCCTGAAGAATCAGCACTGTGAGTCGTTGTGCTTTCCCAGGGTTCCAGGCCACACAGAGGCATTGCAGACGGCTCCGCCACACCAGCTGTCTTGTGACTTCCACCAAGAGGCAATGCCTGGGGCCTCGGCTCATCTGCTTCCCTCCTTCCTCCTGGGCCTGGTGGATGTTTGCTCTCCCCTCCACCTGCCCTTGGTTCCCGCCTTCTCCAAGTCTCTCCTCTCTGCTCCCCTCCTGCTCCCTGGCCCCACAATCCATCCTGTAACCAGAACTCTTCCTTCACAGCTCAGGAGAAAAACATCTGACCAGTTTAACGGTAAACTCATCTCCCTTCACAGACTTTCATCAATCTTTAGTCTTTCTTACTAAAGTATACCCCGTGCTGAGCAAACTGGGAAGTCATAAACAAACGCATCCGGTGAACGAATAATGTGTCTGCAGTAAACATTAAGCTAAGGTCCTCTCTTGTGTCCCCCAGACATGCACCAAAGAGCACCATTCACAGGGCCATGCTACCAGCAGACTCCCAGAATTCCAGCAGAGGTCATCCAGACCACAAACCAGGACGAGGGCTGAGCGACTGGACTGAACACACACCGCGGCCACCCTCTCTTTCCCTCCTCTGGGGCTCTGGACACTTGTGGTAACTGCTCCTTCTGAGGGGCAGAGGGTACAACTCTGCAAACAACCACACCACCTGTTGGTGCAGACAACAGCATGGGGATGGGACAGACAGAACACACAGAAGTCCACACCGAATGTTTCCTTATTCCAGGACCCTCACCCACTCACAACATGGACATGGCACACCAGCACCCCCACTGTGGCCACAAACACCCATCTCAAGGCACACAGGCCACACAATCCAGCAGGTGCCACCCCTCCCCTGCAGGAGAATGGAGTGTGTGCTCCGCTTTGTTTGCACATTTGTGAAATACCCTGTAGGGGTTCCTCACGCTGTAGGGGTTTCTCACACTGTAGGGGTTCCTCAGGCTGCAGGGATTCCTCATGCTGTATGGATTCCTCACACTGTAGGAGTTCCTCACACTGTAGGGATTCCCCATGCTGTAGGGATTCCCCATGCTGTAGGGATTGCTCACGCTGTAGGGATTCCCCATGCTGTAGGGGTTCCTCACGCTGTAGGGATTCCCCATGCTGTAGGGGTTCCTCACGCTGTAGGGATTGCTCACGCTGTAGGGATTGCTCACGCTGTAGGGATTGCTCACACTGTAGGGATTCCTCACAAACACTGTAGGGATTCCTAACACTGCAGTGTTTCCTCACACTGTAGGGGTTCCTCACGCTGTAGGGATTGCTCACGCTGTAGGGATTCCCCATGCTGTAGGGGTTCCTCATGCTGTAGGAATTTGTCATTTTGTAGGAATCCTTGTGCTGCAAGAGCTCCTCATGCTGTAAGGGTTCCTCACACTATAGGGATTCCTCATTCTGTAGTGGTTCCACACGCTGTAGGGATTCCTCACAAACACTGTAGGGATTCCTCATGCTGTAGGGGTTCCTCACAAACACTGTAGGGATTCCTCATGCTGTAGGGGTTCCTCATGCTGTAGGGGTTCCTCATGCTGTAGGGGTTCTTCACACTGTAGGCGTTCCTCACAAACACTGTAGGGATTCCTCAGTCTATAGGATTCCTCATGCTGTAGGTCTTCTCACACTGTAGGGATTCCTCAGTCTGTAGGATTCCTCATGTTGTAGGGATTCCTCATGCTGTAGGTCTTCTCACACTGTAGGGATTCCTCACAAACACTGTAGTGACTCCTTAAAGTACTGTAGTTATTCCTCTTAAATCCTATGTTCTTTCCCCTGATAAGGATCAGGGTCCTCAGCCACACTGTTACACCCTGAGGTCCTTCCCTTGCCTCTGTTTTTATGTTTGCAAAGGAGAGACTGTAATTCTAGACTGAAACATGCCAAGTTAAAGGACAGTCTCTTGGGACCAATGCTGGGACATGGTAACCTAAGCCTCCACCTGCGGTACTCGCATCCCATATGGCACCAGTTCCTGTCCTGGCTGCTCCTCTTCCAATCCAGCTCTGTGTTATGGCCTGGGAAAGCAGTGGAAGATGGCCCAAGTGCTTGGGTCCCCACACCCATGTGGCAGACCCAGAAGAGGTTCCTGGCTCCTGGCTTTAGATCAGTGCAGCTCCGGTCATTGCCACCCTTTAGGGAGTAATCCAGCAGATGGAAGACCTCTCTCTTTGACTCTTCCTCTCTCTGTAACTGTGCCTCTCAAATAAATAAATAAAATCTTTAAAAAAAACTCAAAAGCTTGTATTGGAATAGAAGTTCCCACTGTTGTATGCTTTGGTACTTCATGCCCACCACAGCAGAGCAGGGCAGTGGACACACACACTGCTAGGCCTCAAAACCATTTCTGGTATAGAAAACAAAAGACAGTCTCTTTGCTGATAATCTATACTATTAAGGAGTGGGGGGGACAATGGTATGGTCACCACAGTTTTGCCATCATAATTCTGAAGACAGTAAGTGGGAGATAGAGTAAGTGTGAGAGTACTCAAACGCACTGATGAACAGAAGATGTGCAAGGAGGCTGCCCCGAGAAACCAGAGGTGCAGGTTCTTTAAGAAATCCAGACAGCTCTGGGCCTCCCCGGCTTAGCCTCAAGCAACCAGCAGTGAGGCCCACTTGTGCGTGCCTGGCCAGCTGCAGGTGGAGCACCTCCCAAGGGCTCAGCTGGGGCTTCAAGAGTGTGCACTTCCCCATTTGTAAATTTCAAAGCTGAATCCAAACCGCCCTGGCCATGGTTTCAGGGAAAGTCCAGTGACACAGTGAAGTGACTGATAAAGTCACCAGTGTGTGGCAATGACTTCCCGCCTTGCCTTATAACATCCTTGTAATATCACCATTGCACAAACACACAAAGTCATTCAAGATTTTATTAAATTACACAGGTATTACATACCACAGGCAATTGATAAGTCCAGAATTGCAGTAATACATGCGGGTGACCAAACAGCCATTTCCCCTCCCAAGTTCCAAGAAAAATCAGCTTTTTCCTGGTTCTCGCTCTGTACAGCCTTGGGGAGCCTTAAGCAAGCGAGTCCGGAGCAGAAAGCCAGAACAGGACCCCTGTGAGCTCCTACACCACCTGCAGTGCACTTTGTGCAGGTGACACAAAGATGACCCCAGGTCCTGCCCCCAAGGAAGCACCAGGGCCCAGCTCTCGTGCCCACCTCATTACTGGGTATGGGCCACTGAGACGAACACTTGTGCATCTCACCTGATTTAGCCCACAGGGCAGGGCCCACATCTGATCTGCCCTCTTAGCCCTGGCACAGGGCCTAGCCTTAACCCGTACACTCTGAAGCAACACAAGGGATGAATGTGGAGCCAAGGGGCACACAGCTCCCAGCTCCCACTGAGGCTAGACAAGCGGGGTCTCTGCTCTGCCTCTCTGCCTTATAGCAAGGCAACCAGAGGATGGGTCTCAGAGTAGAGGTTCAGGGGAGGAGACAAAGTGTGCCCACATAGCACCACCTCCAAGCAACAGGCAAGATGAAAACCATGAGCAAGTGCCTGGGATCGTCCTCAGCAACGTGCACAGACACCTAGAGGCCAACTCTACTCTAAGGCAACAGAAAATGATGATTCCTGTAAGAGAAGGTAATAAGCTTGAAAAGAATATCCGATGAGACAGGAATTCAAACCCACTATAAAGACGAGGAAAAGCACTGGGAACTTGGAAAGGCTCCCCTGTTTCAACCTTACCACTCAGCTTCTCACGGGACGGAAGAGTTGGAGGGCAGAGGGGCCCTTGTGGACTGTCATCAGAGAAGTCCCCAGGGCAACAGGAAAACAAGAAGTCCCAGCGGGAGAGGGGAACCAGCGCTGCTACTGACACCTGTATGCTGATGAAGAGACTTCCAGCCTCTGGTCACTCGGCCACTTCACCTTCCCAAATGAAAACGGCTGGGCCCAGGGACAGATATTTCAGAATAGATCTATTTTCAGACTGGACATTTTTCAGAAACTAAATTTAGCAAGCTTAAATTCTTTCTTAAAAATGCTATCCCATTAAGGCTTTAAAAGTAGGAAGTCTCCGTTGCATCACAGAGACAGAACACAGTGTTCTCTGATGGTGAGAAACCCAGGCCCCAGCAGGCACTGGCACCTGGCAGGTGCACACGTGGGGGCAGTGCTGCCAGGAAGACACGGATGTGTAAACAAAGGACTCGCACTCCAGACACCTGGACATCCACCTTCAGCGGCTGTGTCATCGTTTATTGTTAAAGAACCCATTTGGTAGTTTAATAGCAACGTTTTAATTTGCATTTTTGTTATCATTCATTAGTGATTCTAGCCATACCCCAAATGCTCACTGACCAAAATACTGACTCTTTCATAGATTTTCTATGAAATATACATCATCTGTTTTACGCTGTCATGAAAAAGTTACACATGAGAGGCACGGATCCCCCTAAAGCTGAGAACACGTATGCCCGAGCCCAGCTGCCCTGGGGCAGCTCTGCTTGCCAAGGCCCCGAGACCTTTCTGAGACTTTCCTTAGCTCTGTCAACCCACTCCCTTGTGGATTCTTGGTTGGTTTTTATTGTTCTTGTTGTTACTTTGACACTTCCAAAGTCCCTTCCTGTGCCACGATCAGCCCATACTTGTTTTAGCTTTTTCCTGGCATTGGCAAGAGTGCAACAGTTGGGGCTCTCACATCTGCAGCAGGTCTGCCAGGCAGTGCAGATGCACTGTCCAGCTTCCCAAGGACATCCACACCCTCTGTGGAACCCCAAGAAGGCCCCACAAAGGACACTTGCAACCCCTGGAGCCTGTGACTGTGTCCTATGTGGACAAGGGTCTCCAGACAAGGCAGTCACTGATACCGGAGAGTCTGACCTCACAGAGGCCCAACAGAGATTTCAGACAGACAGACAGACAGACAAGGAAAATACACACACGGCAGAGACAGCTGCTCAAAGACTGACACAGAGGTAGGAGGGATACAGCCTTAAGCCATGGAGTACCAGAGGCAGCAGAGGCCAGAGGCTCCTCCCGCAGGGCTCAGACCCTGACTCCAGACCTGCAGCCTCCAGAACGGGGTGAGACTGTGCTTCCATCTTGTCTCACCTCCTGGTGTAGAGCAATTTACTGGGGCCCCAGAAAGATAATCTTAACGTTCAAAAACATCAAAAAAGATACTGACCATAGAAAAACAGCCCCAAGACTTTGCAAGTAACTTTAATATTGAGTAAAAGAGGAATGATTGAATCCTATTGCATGTTGGATTATTATGTAACTACAACCAAATTATCAGATAATCTCATATTTTGAACACACGGACAAATCCTTAGAAAAGAATACAATGTGGAAAACACAGAGCAGCACATTTTGATTTTAAATCTAAGAAAAGGTACCTACAGTTACTTAGCGGTCACAGTATTATTGGTGAATATCAACATATTAATTCATGATTCTCTGTAATTTCAAAAGATTTAGCAGATTATATATTTATGACCAGAAAAAGAAAAGAAAATGTACAAAGTAGCCCAAAGAGTTTACAATTTCACAGGACATGGGGTAGAACAAAGCTCACCTTAAGAGGGAACTCCAGCCTCAAAAGACCTAACAAATGTAACAGAAGTTAATAGGGAGGAGACATCTGGTAGCGAAGGAAATACGTTGCCAGAGTTTACAATAAAATACTGACCTCTGAGTTCTGCCTATTCTTATTCACTGGGATAATGCTGAGCACTTTTCAAGAATATCTCACACCTAGAATGGAGGAAGAATGTTAAAGAAACCAAAAAAATGCTGGCAGGCAGAACCAAAAGAATGAGCTGCAAGCACTGTGGATAATTAATACTTTGAGAAGTATTTACAACACCATGCATTTAGATGTTACCCAATACGTGTAAGTATTCTCTTTAAAAAACATTCTAAAATGTGCTATGAGAAGGTATGCACATCTTGGCCTCTAGAGCTTTGCTGGGAGAAGACTGGGAGGGTGAGGTTCTTTGCAGGGCTCAGGAGCGAGTGGGAGTGGCTGCCCGGCCGACATCCCACGTGGCCCACTCCCTTCCCTCCAGCAGGGGCCCTGCTCTCCTCCAGCCCACGGGACCATGGGACCATGTGGCTGAGCCACACAGCTCCGGGAAGCTCACTCTTGGAAGCTGCGAGGCAGAGGGAGCCGTGGTTAGAGCCAAGGCAGATCCACCCTGCTGTGGAGTGCTGCAGCTCACACCTGCTGACACCTGTTTCTTCAGCTTCCCCTCCACTCCAGGCACTGGTAACGTGTCCCACCTCGCCCACACTAGCTCGTGTTTGGTCTTGGGACTTGGGGACAGAGAAGCACAGTGCCACAGCCAGTGACAGCAGTCTCATAAGAAGTGTGGAAGGAGCTGATAAGCCACGAGTGTGTGGCGTGTGACAATATCTGGTAATCTTAATACTGGATGAACACCCAAGAAGTCCTTCATGAGTTTATTAAATTATACCAGTGTCATGTGCCACACATAACTGACATTCAGAACAGCAGTAATCAATGCTGGTTCCCAAGCAGCTGTTCCCCTCCCAAGCTCAAGAGAGCCCCAGTTCTCATCTCCTCTGCACGGCCTCTGAGGTACCTGGGGCCACTCAGCTTGGAGGGCAGGTCAGGGTCGTCCAGACCCAGGATGACAGGCCCCGGACTCCTGCCGGGAGCTGGTCTACCCTGAGGAGCTGTGAGATGGAGTGGACTGGACAATGCCTGACAAGTCCATTCCCTGCGAATACAAAACGGGAACCCAGAGAGAGCCTGTCAGCTGAGACCACACCTGGCTTCTCCTCTCCCTGGGCCACCCCCTTGCTGGTGATGGCGGCAGGTGGCAGAGACTAAGTGATTGCCAGCAAACCCCCAACACCCTCCTCCAAGCTCTCCCCTCTCACGTTAGCTGACCATGAGGTCTCACTAATGGCCACGGCGGAGCCACAGTGTGCTGAGGGCTAGAACCGCCACATTAGGGGAGGCCCCTGCTGTGAATGTTAGGGCCATCCATGTGCCTCACGAAAAGAGGAACAGGGGTCTCTCCTGCTGAAGCCTGCCGCCCTGTCCCTGGCTGACATCACAGCCAGGAGCAGGGTATATCAAGAGAGGTCCCAAGGGGTGGGAAGCCAGCCCCCGGGGACTTTCTTATGGCACCCTTACTGCAGGATAGACCAGGACTGGAGTTGTTTTGTGTAGGACTTTACGTTAGGCAAGATCAAAGGCTTTCTGATACAAACCACTCAGGAAGTCAGCATTCACAGATGCGTGTTCACTCTCCAGGCAAGGGCTGATGGGTGCCAGGGCCAGCAGTGCTCCAGGTACTTGGGATACAGCAGTGACCGACCCCAGGGGACATAACCCCAGTCCTCACGGAGGACTTCCACCCTGCAGGGTTGACTTCCAGCCACACAGCCCACCCACTGGCCATGGCTCCACCAGACCTCAGACAAGCAACGTGGCCTCATCCACAATGTGCCGCTCACAGCAGCACGACCTCCCAGGCTGTGCAGAAATTAATTAAGTAACTCCGGCAACACACTGAGCAGAGTGCATGAGGACTCAGACAATGCTCCTCATTATCAGGCAAACACAACGAATTATATGGTGCATGAGAAGGCCACAAGGAAGCGAGGGGTCACAGGGCACTCCAGGGAAGGTCAGATGAGAGGGGAAGAGAGTTGCAAGGAAGCCACAGGGAGCAACTGCCACCAAGGCCCTCAGCCCAGGGCACAGCTGGCTGATGGGGCCACAGCCAGAGGCTGCAGGACGACAATGCAGCACGGTGCAGACCACCACTCACCACTGCCTGGCTCTGAGCGAGATGCCGATGTGGCTGGGCCTAAAGGACCCCTCACTCTGCCTGCAGAGTGCCCTCGCAGGCCCTTCTCTGCTCAGACACAGGAGTCACGAGGGAATGGGACAACACTGCACACACTGCCTTGCCATCCACTGTCTTCAGTCCAGAGAGCAAGACTTTCTTTGTGTGACTTCCATCATTTAGTGGAGGTGGTTTTTTTTTTTTTTTATAACATGGCCACATGGCTACATCATAACAAATGTATCCTCCTGTTGCTACTACTGTCCAATATTTTCCATGAAACAAAGCTGTGTGGACATCTATTTTGCTAACTTCTTGTAATTTCATGATTATTTCCTTAGGATAACTTTCCAGAAGTAAAATTTCTTGGACTGCAAAGAAGGGTTGCTTAACTAAGTTCTGTCACTCAAAAGAGGAAAGCACCAGAGAACTAAGTAAGGCTAAACTGAAGAGCTGTGTGGCTTATCTTTGTGATAACCTAGAACATCCTGTTTCATACCCAGAAACTTGGTGTGGTAAACTGCCCATGACAGGTATTTGAAACTACAACTTTAAACTGTTAATGAAGATTTCTGAATTATCTATAGATTCTTTTTTTTTTACTTTTTTTATTTTTTGACAGACAGAGTGGACAGTGAGAGAGAGAGACAGAGAGAGAAAGGTCTTCCTTTTCTGTTGATTCACCCCCCAATGGCCACTGGGCCATCCTCCACTGTACTCCCAGGCCACAGCAGAGAGCTGGACAGGAAGAGGAGCAACTCGGACAGAATCCGGCGCCCCCACAGGGACTAGAACCTGGGGTGCTGGCACCGCAGGTGGAGGGTTAGCCTAGTGAGCTGCGGCGCTGGCCATCTATAGAATTCTATATGAAGTTTTGAACAGAGCTAGAAAAACAGATGTTCAGAAATTTGTTCAGAATCTGTCAAAATATTACAAAGAATGTCATAAGAATGGAAATTATCTTTAAAAATGCCAAGGTTTTATATTAAACACAAGCAGAAAATGTATACAGCCCAGTGACATGTGCATAAGGCTGCCTGTCTCAATCACACATGCCACAAAGGAGCAATGGGTGAAGGCACATGACATGGTAAGGAGCTATGGGCTGTGGATCTGCTCATTCATGCTGTTGTCTGTGGACTGGGGCAGTCTGAAGCCCTGGCAGACCTTGGAGGACCAACTGCCAATTGCCTGCATCGCACCTTCTGCCAGCACCAAGGACAGAGCCTGGCACCTGGGCAAGAGGTGGCTGAGGAGCAAGTGCAGGGTTCGTGCCCGGGCAGCATGGTGAAGGGAGAGGAGGGTGACTTCCTTCCAGCACCAAGGGCCTGGGAAACATGCCATGGGGAAGCAGCACCCCAGCTAGATCTGAAAGAATGATTATGAGGGGAAAACAGAAAAGAGAAATCACTAAGCGTGGCAAAACCATGGAGTCCTGAGGGTGTGCAGCCAAGTCTGGGGACAGGGAGCAACGCAGAGCAGCAGGACCGGTGGGAGAAGGGAGGTGATGATGAGCACACAGCGAAGCAAGCTCAGGCCTGGAGAGCCCAACCTGACATGCTGGGCAGTCTGATGCCCCTCCCCATTCACTATCGGGATGGGTGCAGTCCCGTGAGCCAGCAGTCAGGATGACTGGGGCAAGGCCCCTTCCTCACAGGCTGCTGTTCTAAAGGGGCAGGCTGGGGGACATGGAGGGCATTGAGGGTGAGGGGCTGTCTTCCCATCAGTGCACAGAGAACCCACCGAGCCGCTCTGTGGGTCTGGGGAGACTCACTGACAGAGTCTGTGAGCTTCTGCAGGGTGAGCAAGTACCTCTTCCAGTAGAGTGAGATGTGAGAAAGAAGAGAGGACTGGGGCTGTGGGCTGAGACATCACAGACAGCCTCATGTCCTGGCTCTGCGCTGGTGTGAGAGGCCACCCATAAAACCACTCTGGGTTTCACTTCCAGCCCAGTACTGGATGAATTACATGCACTATTCAACACTCTGCTGCCCTGCAGGCTCATGCTAGGAGAGTCTGTCCAGCTGACAGCTTGTGGGAGTGTTCTGGGCATGTTTCAGGTGGGCTGTGCAAAGCTGTGGTGCTCAGTAGGTGAGGGGCATTAAGTGCCATCAACTCTGGACGTTTTCAACCTGTGATGGTCGCAGAGTGGTCAGCCTGAATTGGTTCAAGGTGCTTCTGTACCTGCAGGGCATTCACATGCTGCAACACACACCGTGGGAAGTCACAGCCCTCACACTAGCACAGGTTTGCTGGGCATTCGCACACCAAGACCAGCAGGTCAGACACTCAGCCATCTTGGCCTGTGCACAGGGTGCACTCACAAATCCACACGTGCCTGTGGTACAGACATGGAGACGCGGCTCCAGCACACACACAGCCCACCAGCTCGTGGTGGAGCTGGACCCTCCTGTGGGTTTTGTTTTTTTTCAAAGTCTACTACAAGACACATTCATGAAAAATTGCTGTGTATCTGTGCAACTGTGACACATCACACAATCCATCCCCTCACGTGAGAACATCTTGCAGGATTAAGCACCAGGAAAACGGTTTTCTTCAGTGGAAAACGGGCATGCAGTGGCCACCCTGATAAAATGATCGAGTGAGGGCTTGTACCTTTCGGTTTTGTTGGCTTCACTGTCAAGAAGCTCAGAGTTGAATGTGACACCTGGAGAATTACACCAACCCTCTGGCTACCATACATGTCTGCTCCGATTTTCCAGTTTATTAGCATTTCTGTCCTGTGTATCTGTGGTTACGGTGACTCAAAAACTTTTTGAAGAGGAGTGGCAAACAGACCTACAGATAAGTAAAAGGAGACTAAATAAGAAGTGCTTGAGGGTCCCCACACAGGAGGCTCCAACTGTCAGCGCCATCCTCAGTGCTTTGCAGTCATCACTCACTGCATCCTCACAGGAACCCTGTCAATCAAGATTCTATCTGTCCCTCTTTTCACGATGAGGAAACGGAGATACAGGGAGGCCAAAAAAATCGCCCAAGGCCCCTCAGCTGCCCAGGCAGTGTGACGGCAGAACCCACACTCTTAGTCACCACCTTATGCTGCCAGCATAAAAAGCTGCTTGTCGGCGTTGTGCAAAAATAGCAGGACAAATGTTCATTAGGCACCAGCGGACTTTGTATGCGTGTATGTTACCCGGCTTAAAACATTTCCTCGGAGGGCCTGAGGGGATTGTTTCCTTTTTTTTTTCTTTCATGCACAGTCTGGGACTTCATTTAAAGACAATAAACAGATAGGATCACAAGGTTACTTTTTAAAATTTTTCTACAGATGGGCTGACTCCACATGCTTATTCCCTTTTGAAAAGGGCTGATTTAATCTTCTTTTCCTTCCCTGTGGATGCACACAAGTAGCCCAGATAAAAATGGTATCTGACACAAACAAACCTTGCAACGGGAGCTTTTGCGTGGGCTTTCCTAGAACCCGTTTGCTTTGTCAGGGGCAGAAAACGCAGGCCCCAGGAAGAGCTTCCCGGCTTCCGTAAGGGAAAACGTAGGGCAGGGACAGTGCAGGCACAACTTGGTCCAGCTTCCGATGCCAGAAGACCAGGTGTCCCCAGCCACACGGCGCCTTCTCTCCATGCAGGCAGTCGCGAGTTGTGCCTTTCCTTAACTAACGCCACCCGCAAGAGGTTGTGGGACGACTGTGACGACCCCAAGCCTTGTGTCTCTTCCATCTTCTCCCCCGAAGCTTGCTTTGCTCAAGCTTTCAACATATAAAGTTCTAGTCTCAAGGAAGGTGTCCTGCTCCTCACTGACCCTACCACTCTGTCAAGGGCTGTGGGACGTGGTGACTGCCAGGACGTGGGCAGCGCAGCCTCAGTCTGAGCATGGGCAGGGAGTCCTCATGGTCTTCCTGGGCAAACACACAGGCGTCTCTGTAAGTGTCACTGTCACCTGCAGAATGGACATATGGGGGTCTCTGTGATGGTACTGTCACTTGCAAAGCAGACACACAGGGGTCTCTGTTACTGTCACTGTCACCTGCAGAGCAGACACACGGGGTCTCTGTTACTGTCACTGTCACCTGCAGACACATGGTGGTCTCTGTTACTGTCACTGTCACCTGCAGAGCAGACACACAGGGGTCTCTGTAACTGTCACTGTCACCTGCAGAGTGGACATACGGGGGTCTCTGTGATGGTACTGTCACTTGCAAAGCAGACACACGGGGGTCTCTGTTACTGTCACTGTCACCTGCAGACACACGGGGGTCTCTGTTACTGTCACTGTCACCTTCAGGGCAGACACACGGATGTCTCTGTAACTGTCACTGTCACCTTCAGGGCAGACACACGGATGTCTCTGTAACTGTCACTGTCGCCTTCAGGGCAGACACACGGGGGTCTCTGTTACTGTCACTGTCGCCTTCAGGGCAGACACACGGGGGTCTCTGTTACTGTCACTGTCGCCTTCAGGGCAGACACACGGGGGTCTCTGTAACTGTCACTGTCGCCTTCAGGGCAGACACACGGGGGTCTCTGTTACTGTCACTGTCGCCTTCAGGGCAGACACACGGGGGTCTCTGTTACTGTCACTGTCGCCTTCAGGGCAGACACACGGAGGTCTCTGTAACTGTCACTGTCACCTTCAGGGCAGACACACGGGGGTCTCTGTAACTGTCACTGTCACCTTCAGGGCAGACACACGGGGGTCTCTGTTACTGTCACTGTCACCTTCAGGGCAGACATACAGGGGTCTCTGTAACTGTCACTGTCACCTGCAGAGTGGACACACGGGGGTCTCTGTACCTGTCACTGTCACCTTCAGGGCAGACACATGGGGGTCTCTGTCACTGTCACCTGCAGAGTGGACACACGGGGGTCTCTGTACCTGTCACTGTCACCTTCAGGGCAGACACACGGGGGTCTCTGTTACTGTCACTGTCACCTTCAGGGCAGACACACGGGGGTCTCTGTAACTGTCACCATTACCTGCAGAGCGGACACATGGGGGTCTGTGTCACTGTCACCTTCAGGGCAGACACATGGGGTCTGCTGTGACTGTCACTGTCACCTCCACAGCAGACACACCATGAGCAGTGGCAGGGGGAGGTGTACTCTCCCAGGAGCAACTGGGGCCCTCTGTGGAGAATGAATGAGCTGTCCGTTGTCTCTCCTGGAGCCCCAAGTGAGGTACAATCTGAGGAAACCATGAGCTGCTCACAGAGAGAGCTTCTTCAAAGGCAGATGAAGACAGTGCATAAAGAAAACACAAGTGGTGGATTACATCTGAGCTTTGATTGCCTTTGTTGTGTGCTCTTTGTGCCTGCAGTCCCTGAAGTTTATCCCTGGAGGAAAAGTGGTCAAGAGCAGATGCAGGACTTCAGACAGGGTCTCATCCCAAGAACCCCACACCTGGTCTTGTGATGGTGGGTGTCCTTGTCAGGAATTCACAAGATTGCCACACTCAGTTTCTCTACACACAGATACCTAGAAAACAACGAAACTCACTGATGAAGTGGGCATCAGCTAGCAATCCTTCCGTGGAGAAAAATAACTAGTAAGTAACTCTACGATTCCCTGAGAATAATTTTTAACTGCAAGAAACGTCTTGCCCACTAACTTCCTGTATGGTACCCATAATTCTTTTTTAACTAACATGTTGGCAATGCTTTGCATATGACTCCCATCTGGCCAAAAATGATGAATCATAGTTATTTTTATTGTCTCCGATGAATGACCGTGGTGTATCCATTCCAAGGGTCGAAATACATTTAATTAATTTCCTTTTCAAATCTATAATCAAAGCGTACATCATTCGACTCCTTGGACAGCTGCGAAGTCATGAGGTTTTTCCTTGAACATAGTTAGAAAAGAATCATGGCAATTCTTCAATTTTAGCATTATGGGGGATAATGTGCTAAAAGCAGAGATGATGTATCCTCTAACACTTGAAAATATTAGAGCTCTCTCATTTCAAAATTGGTTGGATTATGGGTACACACAATCCAAAAGGATTTAGATGCAGCAAAGCACATTTCTTTTTGCTTTTAATACTTAATTTAGAATTTCTACCAATTTCCAAAATGAGCCAGATGAAAACAGAAGAAGCAATTGATCTCCACAGGAGGACATATGTACATCACTGGGGAGAACAGAGACAGTGCAATCTGAATTCCATAAAAATAAAGAACAGTCTCTCAACCCATGTAAAACAGAGTATAACCTAAGGAGCACAAAACACGGAAAAGAAATGCATAGGTGCACTTCTCTCTGAAGAACGCCATTTCAATAGTGATAAATGCCAAGTTCTTTGAGAAGTCACAAATGTTTGACATTCTGAAAAGTGGGCTTAGAATGCTTTTCTACGAAAAGTCTCTAAGGTGAGAAAACTTGCATCTTAATTACTTCATCCCTTTGACTTCCATGACATGGTGCACTAATTTACACCTTACACGCAGTAGATGGTAAAGTAAGTCATTCCACACCGCCAGGCTTCTGGGCCAAGAGCATGGGGGTGAGGAGGGCCCCTGGGGGGGGGGGGCAGGCAGGGTCTGGGGCTGCATTGGGAGACCTGGAAGAATGGACTGGCATTTCTTGGGTGGGAGTCTGAAGTGGGAGGTGGGGGGTGAGGGCAGGATCAGCCCCTGCTTCCTCTCCCAGACCTGCTGCCAGATGTGGAGTCCATAATACTCTAAATTGTTCCCTTCCAAGTGATGAAAAAGCCATGCTATGTAAAAGGAAACGGTGCACACACTCTACAATTATTACTGAAGCCCATCTGTGATTCACCCCACTGCCTGCACAAGACAATTTTGCTGCTGGAAAATCTTGGTTAAATACATTTGAAAAAAAACACCAGAGTGGCTTGACCTGCCAAAAATCAGCCTTTTTCATCATTTCGCCATCTTTTGCTTTGGTTACCTATTAGCTTTCACAGAGAATCTGAGGTAAAATGAAAATGGTGCTTTAATGTCCATTAATCTCAGGCCAAAACGTGTTCCCGGGCATGTCGGGAGCTGCTAGGTCAGGCCGGGGCTCCCTGGGGCTGTCCCTATCTCCCCCAGAGCGCTCACTGCTGTGTCCCAGGCTGTGACCCATGGGAACCCCCCCCCCCGGAACCGCCCCCCCCGCCCGCCCCGGTCCCGTCCTCCGCCCCACGCTTAACCTCGCCTCTCCGGCCTCGGTCCAGAAGGGCAGAAACTAGGCTGTGCTCTGGGTCTCCAGCTCTGAGACCACCCGCAGCGGGGCTGGCGACTCAGTCTACACAGGGGCCAAACTGATCGCTTTATCTGTAGGGGATAGGAAGCAGTGGCGATGAGGGTCTCCAATCCCAAGCCCAGCGAGTGGCCGAGGAGGAGAGGAGCCCTTCCCGCAAGGAGCAGGAAGCGCGGGCATGCAAGGAGTTCCCACGCGTGCGGCCGGCCCGCGTGCGCTGCCGGCGACCCTCCTCCGCTTTCGGGGCGCCCCGCCCGGCCCCCTCCTCACTGCCTCTAACTCTTCCTCTCTGTGCCCACACCCAGATCCCAAGTCCAGCCCTCCTGGCCCAGGCAAGGCTAGGGTGGGAGAGACGCCCCCGCGCCCCCAGCCACACCTGGCCCGCGCCCGCCGCCCCCCACCCCCTGTAATAATCACATCCTCGTTATTTCTCCCGCAAGCGTTCGCGAAGGAGCCGAGAACAGCAACAGCCGCTGCCGGGGGAGGCTTAGTTACAAAACCCTGCGCTGGGTAGCGCCTCGCTTAGCAACCGCCCCTAAAAAAGCCCCCGAGCTCCTCGTGCGCACTTGGAGAACCGGGCGGCGGCCACCCCCTCCCGGCGCGCACCCTCGGCCCCCTTTCCGAGCCGGCAGCGGAAACCCGCGCAAGTGGCCCCTCCCGGTCTCCCTGGCCCGTCTCGTTCACCCCCGGTCCCCGTGGGTCTCCACCTGGGCTGCGAGCAGGGGCTTGCAGGTCGCTGGCCGCTGCCGCCCCCACTCCCTCACAGCAGCCCCGCCGGCGCCCCCACCCCGCGGGACCGAGCGTGGAATTTCACACCTCCGCGACACTCGCTGGGCGCCCGCTCCGGCTCCTGGCAGCCGAGGGTCTGCCGTGCCCGGCCCTGGCCGGCTACGCGCAGCCCAGCCTCGCTGCCCCCACCTTCCGGGTCCCCTGGCTCGGTTCGGGCGACGCATCCCTCAGCCGCCCCCGCCCCCCACCCTGCCGCCCGCGCAGGGTCCCCGTGGATCGGTCACGCCGCGCTGCGCTCTCCTCTGCCCGACGGCTCTCGCCGCCCGGCCTCCCGGTCCCTGCGCCCTGGTCCCCCCGGCCCCAGGCGGCTCGCACCTTCCTCAGGGCGGACATCCTCAGGCGCTCCTAGTTCAGCAGGTGCAGCGCGACATGGCGAGGTGACCACCGCTCAGGCCGAGCTGCGCACGGGGCCCTGCCGCCGACTCCAGACGCTCGCGGGTAGGGGGTCCGCGCGCCTGCCCACTGTCCGTCCGTCGGTCCGTCCGTCCGTCTGTCCTCAGCCGCCGCCGCTGCTACCGCTGCTGCCGCCGCGCGCTCCGACCGCGCTCGAGCCCGGCGCACTGTCGGTCCTCACGGCCGGCGCCTGCGCACTCGGCGCCCGGGGAGGCACCGGCGCACTGGGGGGCGGCCGGCGCGCGGCTCCATCTGGGGAAGGGCCGGGCGCCCGCGCGCCTCCGGGGGAGCGCCCAGGCCGCGACGCGGCGGCCGCTCCGGAGCCCGCCCCCCGCCGGCGCCCAGCGTGCACGGCCGGGGAGCGCGCGGACCGCCCCCTCCCCCGCCGCCGCGCGGCGGCCGGCCCCAACTGTTGCGCGCGGAGCTGCGGGTCACCTGGGGACAAGCGGGACGGGGGCGCCGGGGTGGGACCCATTGGTCTGGCAGCTGCGCGCACGGGCCGGAGCTCTGGGCGCCGAAAGTTCGCCGGGAAGCCGACACGCACCGCTCAACGCCTGGAAGGGGTAGCCCACGCCGGCCGCGGTCAGAGTCACGGGCGCATTCGTGCGCGGACTCCTGTGGTGAGCGGTCCGCACATCTCCTGACCCACATGGCAGCGACAGTACACCGGGAGAGTGGCGCGCTCCGTTCTGGGGAAGGCTCCAGCGTGCGCATCCTGCCGCGCCTCCACTGCCGCGCCGACCGGCCTGAGCGGGTCGCGGTTGCCTCGCACGAGGTAGGGAGACCCCCACCAACAGCACTGTCTGGTGGGACGCAGGGAGAGCCTCAGATTGGGTCCGCCGCCCCTGGTTCGCCGTCAGCAGCTCTACATCGTGAGAGCCACGGAGTGGGAAGGAGAGCAGATCCCGGAGAGGGCGACAGCCCCGCGGCAGCCCGGGAAAGTTAGCGACCCGGCCACGTGGGGCAGACCCTCCGGAGCCCACTGCCCCAGAAAAGGAACCGCCGGCCCTAGCTGGGCGCGCAGGGGCGCGTTGGTCTCTCCCCGGGTACCGGGGAGCTGACCTTGGTTTCAGTTCGCACGGAGTGATGGACTTCACAATTTTAATGTGCCCTGAAGTTTAAAGGCGGTAAGAGATGTGAATCATACCGAGGATGTTTGCAGAGCAATAAATACGGGATACAAAATGGGGAGGGAAGCAGAAAATCAGAAATATTTGGAGTGGGACAAAATGACCTTTCCCTGAAATTCCAAGATTTTTAAAGAAAACAAATCTCCGTAAGATTTTTTTTCTATAATCCATCCCTCAAGTAAAATTCAAGCAGTTCTTTTTCAAAACACAGTGCTGAAGGCCTGCAAAGATGAATAAAAGTTCTGACTTCCACCCAGGCTCTCCTCAGTGTCCTCAGCTCGTCCAGTTTGTCTCCACTGACAAAACCTGGTACATTTTGTGTGCCACACTTCATTCAATATCTAGATTTTAGGCCAATTTTTTATTTTGAAATTTGCTTCTTCTCCACTTCCCTGCTCTCCATGTTGGTCCCCTTTCCTCTTTTTAGACATTTATGGAATCTTTCACGGAACAGCAAGCGCAGAAACAACAGAGTGCCCCTCTTACACTCAATGTGCAAGCAAAACAGTGAAAGGGCCTCGTGGAGCTTTCAGTCCAGAGGGAGGCAATTGAAAAGTTACACACAAATGGAGTTACTTCTCTGGAGGAAAGACACAGAGTGCATGTGGAAGGGGCAGCCGCTGTCCCATGGCTTGGGATGTCCGGGAGGAGCTCTCAGAAGTGGTTACAAGTAAGCTAGGGTTTTTATTTATTTATTTATTTATTTATTTATTTTATTTTTTGACAGGCAGAGTGGACAGTGAGAGAGAGAGACAGAGAGAAAGGTCTTCCTTTGCCGCTGGTTCACCCTCCAATGGCCACATGCAGGTTCTGAGGCTAGGATTGGAGTGCAGATGTATTTGGGAGATTGATCCAGAAAATGAGAGGAGGCAGGAAGAGTGAGGCAGAACAGGAAGAAAAGTTCATGGAGGATGCATTAGCAAGCTGGTCTAGCCAGAAGGCATCCAGGGCTCAGTCCTGCTGAGTCTCCGAATTGGACACCCAGATATTTCCCTGTGGACTACTGTTCCCCAATGATTGATTGTTCTCCCTTACTTCGTCAGCAATGCTAATGGCTTCAAAGAGACCAGGGGTTTGAGGTGGAGGCAGGTGAGCACGTGGGGACGTTGTCATACAACCACAACTGAAGGCAGAGGTCAGCACTTGTCACAGCCCTGGGAGGAAGGAGACCTGGCAAGAAGAGGGTTCCAGAGAAGCAAGACATGTTATGGACACATAAATGTCACAGCTGTCCAAGGAAGCAGGGGCTGCAGACAGAATGACAGGACTAGGTGCTTCTTTCCAGACCTCAACAGTCAGAAAAGCCAGAAATGCATGAGCAAGGAGAGTTGTGCAAATGTGGCTGGACAAGAAGACAGGATTTCAGAAGTTCGTGAGGACTTTAACTGAATGAAATTCAGCACAGGATTTTGAGCAGGGTAGTGAGGTTTTGTTTTGTTTTTCTCACAATCATGTTATTTTCCACAAAGGCAGTTTTGTTTCTGCCTTGGAACTCTGTATACCTTTGATTTCCTTTTCTTGTCCTATTGCATTAGCTAGAATTCCCACACCATGTTGAAAAGCAGTGGTGAGAGAGGATACCCTAAGCTTGTTCTTGAGTTTAGTGGTAAAGTTTTCTCACCTTTAAGTGTGATGTGGGGTTTTTGTAATGTTTGGTAGTAGGTTGAAGAAGTAACCCTCTCTTTATACTTGGCTGGGAGGCTTAAAAATTTTTTTTTTATCATGAACATGCTGGATTTTGTCAAATGCTTCCCTTATGTCTGTTGATAGGAGTTCAAGATTTCTTTCTTCTGTTCCATACTGATGTGATGGATTACATCCATTAACTTTTTTAGTGGACACGAGATTGAGATTTTTACAAAACTAACTGCAGCCATGAATAGAGCTGGTGGTGAGGTAGAAGTGAGAAAACAAGAGTGGGATTGGGGAGCCCAGCTGAAAACCCCTGGAAAATCCTGGTCAGAGATGACCAAGACAGAGAGGGCAGTGAAAGGAGGAAGTGAACAGAACAGACACCCTTGGTGTGACTTCTTTGGGTGGGCTATGCAGGAAGAGGGAGAGTAGGTGATGATTCCCAAGTCCATCCCATCAACTGGGTCACAGTGTATTCTTGGGGGACTGTAGGTCACCTGAGTACCAGGTGTGCTAAGCTGGTGACCTGGGGGGCCTGGGGAATTTTAGCAGAAGGCACAGGGCAGGGATAGAGTGGAACACATACTGGGTCACAGGTCAAGTGAAAATAGCAGACACTGGCCTTGTAATCAACTTTCTCAAGCTCTGATGAGAAAAGAGATGGAGGAAACAGGCCCGGAGGAGCCTATCTGTGGTTCCGGGGAAGACTATGGTGAGGTGGGAAGGGCCACAGCCCAGGCTCCAAGCACAGAACAAGTTCCTTCTGCCTCCTTCTGCTGTCTCACTCCTGTTCCAGCACCAAGCTGATCACAATTCAGATGGACTCAGGGCATGGATGTGCACTGTATGTCCCAGTGACCCTCCACTACTGCAGACTGCACTCAGGGTACGTGCTGCATCTCAGTGACCCTCCACTACCCAGACCACACATGGGGTGTGTGCTTGTCTCAGTGACCCTCCACTACCCCAGACCACACACGGGATGTGTGCTGTGTCTCAGTGACCCTCCACTACTGCAGACTGCACACGGGGTGTGTGCTGTGTCTCAGTGACCCTCCACTACCCCAGACCACACACGGGGTACGTGCAGCATCTCAGTGACCCTCCACTACCCAGACCACACATGGGGTGTGTGCTGCTTCTCAGTGACCCTCCACTACCCAGACTGCACACGGGGTGGTGCTGCTTCTCAGTGACCCTCCACTACTGCAGACTGCACATGGAGTGTGTGCTGTGTCCCAGTGACCCTCCACTACCCCAGACCACACATGGGGTGTGTGCTGCTTCTCAGTGACCCTCCACTACCCAGACTGCACACGGGGTGGTGCTGCTTCTCAGTGACCCTCCACTACCGCAGACTGCACATGGGGTGTGTGCTGTGTCTCAGTGACCCTCCACTACCCCAGACCACACACGGGGTGGTGCTGTCTCCCAGTGACCCTCCACTACTGCAGACTGCACACGGGGTGTGTGCTGTGTCTCAGTGACCTTCCACTACCCAGACCACACACGGGGTGTGTGCTGTGTCCCAGTGACCCTCCACTACTGCAGACCACACACGGGGTGGGTGCTGTGTCTCAGTGACCCTCCACTACCCCAGACCACACATGGGGTGTGTGCTGTGTCTCAGTGACCCTCCACTACCCCAGACCGCACACGGGGTGGTGCTGTCTCCCAGTGACCCTCTACTACCCCATTTCCCAGGCCCCCCAGACAGGTCTACATTCAGTCTCCAATTTCCCCTGCAGTTCTATGATTCCCATCAAGCCTTTGCCTCTATCACTCCAACAAAATTACTGTAACTGCTGAGCAGCCCACCTGCTCCTTACCAGGCCTCGCTAGGAGCCACGGACACCTGAGAGGCACAGCTTCGGTCCTGGCAGCCACCTGCGGGGCGCCCCTGTGCCCAGGCTGTGGCCTTCTGCGGGCCAGGGTCAAGGCTACAGCCGCTCACCGCCTGGCCTCGCGCTCCTCCCTCACGGCCTCTCTCTTGGACCCGCAGCACCCGCCTTCGGGCTCCAGACCCTCCCGGCCCACGCGCACCAACTGGAAGACCTCCGCGCCCCATTCCCGTGACGCCCGCGGCTGCTGCTGCCTGCGAGGCCGCATGCTCTGAACACTATCTGACGATGCGGGTTCCAGGCGAGGTCTGCAAGGGCAAGAAGCCCAGGGCAGTGGAGACCGCCGGGCCGCTGCCGCCTCCGCCCTGCAGGCGCTCGTGGGCTGGTCGGGCGCATGGAGGACGCCCCCAGGCGGAGGGGGCGGCGGGTTCGCGCGCTTCTCGGGCGCCGGAGCGTCTCGCTCCTCTTTCCCGAGACACTGTTCCCGACGCTCGCCCCCGGAGTCGCCACCGAGAGGAGCAGGGGCCGGCCCCGACAGCCAGAGTGCCGCCCACCCGCGCTCCAGAGCTCTGGAGCCACCTGCGGCCGCCTCGCCTTCCCTCCGCGCATGCTCCGCGGGAAGCTCCCAGAGGCGGGTCTCAAGGTCTCGGGGCACGCCCATGGAGGCCGCAGGAGCCAATCCGAAGCCAGACAGCGATGGTTGACATCATGCGGCAGGGAACGCGCATCCGCATTGGGCGGCCCTGCTGCTGTGGGTGGGCCCGAACGGGGAATCCGGAAGCTCCTTCGGCCGCGGGGCTGCAGCGGGGCTCCGGGGTCGCGGGCGAGCACGGCATGGCTGAGCGCCGGAGGCACGGTAGGCGGGGCTGAGGGTAGACGCGCGAGGGGCGCGAAGGTGGTTTGGGGCGTGGGGACTCAAGTGTGTTGGGGGAGCGCGAGACGTGAAGGGCCGCGGGACTGAGGGCCGCATCGTGTGAGGAGAGGGTCGGGTGTGAGGGGTCCTGAGAGCCGCGGGCTGAGAGCTGCGGCGTGCGAAGGTCGGGTCGGGTGTGAGGGGTCGTGAGCGACACGGTGCGCGAGGGGAGAGGGGTGAGAGGGGAGAGCGGTGTGAAGGGCACAGTGTGTGAGGGTCGGGTCGGGTGTGAGGGGTCGTGAGGGGAGAGGGGTGTGAGGGGCACAGTGTGTGAGGGTCGGGTCGGGTCGGGTGTGAGGGGTCGTGAGAGACGGTGCGTGAGGGGAGAGCGGTGTGAAGGGCACAGTGTGTGAGGGTCGGGTAGGGTGTGAGGGGTCGTGAGGGGAGAGGGGTGTGAGGGGCACAGTGTGTGAGGGTCGGGTCGGGTGTGAGGGGTCGTGAAGGGAGAGGGGTGTGAGGGGAGGGTCGGGGGTGAGGGGTCGTGATGGACAAGGTGCATGAGGGGAGAGGGGTGTGAGGGGCACAGAGTGTGAGGGGAGAGGGGTGTGAGGGGCACAGAGTGTGAGGGGAGACGGGTGTGAGGGGCACAGAGTGTGAGGGGAAAGGGGTGTGAGGGACACAGTGTGAGGGTCGGGTCGGGTGTGAGGGGTCGTGAGGGGAGAGGGGTGTGAGGGACACAGTGTGTGAGGGTCGGGTCGGGTGTGAGGGGTCGTGAAGGGAGAGGGGTGTGAGGGTCGGGTCGGGAGTGAGGGGTCGTGAGGGACACAGTGCATGAGGGGAGAGGGGTGTGAGGGGCACAGAGTGTGAGGGGAGAGGGGTGTGAGGGACACAGTGTGTGAGGGTCGGGTCGGGTGTGAGGGGTCGTGAGGGACACGGTGCGTGAGGGGATAGAGGTGAGGGGAGGGGGGTGTGAGGGACACAGCGTGCGAGGGGAGAGGGGTGTGAGGGACACAGGGTGTGAGGGGAGGGTGGGGTGTGAGAGGTCGTGAAGGACACAGTGTGTGAGGAGAGGGTCGGGTGTGAGGGGTCCTGAGAGCCGCGGGCTGAGAGCTGCAGCGTGCGAAGTTCGGGTCGGGTGTGAGAGGTCATGAGGGACACGGTGCGTGAGGGGAGAGGGGTATGAGGGACACAGTGTGTGAGGAGAGGGGAGGGTATGAGGGATTGTGAGGGACACAGGGAGTGAGAGGAGGGTGGGGTGTGAGGGGCACAGTGTGTGAGGGATAGTGTGAGGGGGGGTGAGGTGTGAGGGGTCGTGAGGGACACAGTGCGTGAGGGGAGAGGGGTGTGAGGGGCACAGGGTGTGAGGGGAGAGAGGTGTGAGGGACACAGTGTGTGAGGAGAGGGGAGAGTGTGAGGGGTCATGAGGGACACAGGGCGTGAGAGGAGGGTGGGGTATGAGGGGCACAGTGTGTGAGGGGGTGTGAGGTGTGAGAGGTCATGAGGGATAGTGTGGGGGGGTGAGGTGTGAGGGGTTGTGAGGGATAGTGTGAGGGGGGGTGAGGTGTGAGAGGTCGTGAGGAAAACAATGTGTGAGGGGAGAGGGATGTGAGGGGCACAGTGTGTGAGGGGGGTTGAGGTATGAGGGGTCGTGAGGTACATGGTGCCTGGGGGGAGAGGGGTGTGAGGGGGCGTGAGGGACACAGCGTGTGAGGGGAGGGTGGGGTATGAGGGGTCCTGAGGGGCACAGCGTGTGAGGGGAGGGTGGAGTATGAGGGGTCCTGAGGGGCACAGCGTGTGAGGGGAGGGTGGGGTATGAGGGATTGTGAGGGACACAGGGTGTGAAGGTAGGGTGGGGTGTGAGGGGTCCTGAGGGACAACATGTGAGGGGAAGGTGGGATGTGAGGGGTATGAGTTGCACAGCATGTGAGGGGAGGTGAGGGTGTGAGGAATCCTGAGAGACACAGGACATGAAGGGAAGGTGGTGTGTGAGGGGCACAGGGTGTGAGGGGAGGGTGGGATGTGAGGGGTCGTGAGAGACCCAGTGTGTGAGGGCAGGGGAGGGTGTGAGGAGTCCTGAGGGACACAGGGCGTGAGGGAAGGGCCAGGTGTGAGTGGTCATGAGATGGGGGGTTGGGAGTGTGTGAAGGAGCTGGGGAATGGGAAGCCATGGGGTGTGGGGGACACAGGATGAGAGGAGAGCTTGGGGCATGAGAGGCATTGAAGGCCGCCTGCCCAGTGCCCAGACTGCTGCAGGTGGCCTGAGGAGAGTGGGCGGTCGCTCAGCTCTGAAGTGCACAGACCCCTACATGGCAACAGTGGTGGTGATGACCATGGTGTTTCTGGTCACAGCCCCACTTCCATGTGGGTGGCTGGAGCAGTGTGGCAGTCAGTAAATGAAGGACACCAGGATCCCAAGTGTGGACTGCTGAGGAGTCTCACCCTGCTGGAGCAGGACCTTGGAGCCCTTGACTTGGTGCCCACCTTAGAACAGCCGGCTGGTGGGGCTGAGTGGGGCCAGAGTTGCAGGGACATCTGTTCTTCGGGGCCAGCTGCTCCTTGGGAGCACAGTAGCCCCAAGGGTAGGGGCGAGGCAAGGCCTTCATGCCTCCATGTGTCCCTGCAGGGAGATAGGTGTGGGTGCTGTGGAGCCTGAGTGTGCCTGACACACATGTGCCACGCATAGAGCTTGACAAGTCATTTCTGAAGCCAGAATCTGTCAATTGTGTCAGGCAGGGATTCCCTCAGGGAATGGAGTGCAAAGTCCTTCCTCTTCCTCTAAGGTGCAGGTGCAGTGCAAGGCTGTACTCTGGCACAGACCCAGGAGGGACCCATAGTGTGTGAAGTTGCGGCAGTCAATCTGCAGCAACCACTCTAAGGTGGCTTTGTTGGATTTCTTTTTTTTTTTTTTTTCTGGAAGTAGGTTGCTTCAGCTAGGTAAGGTAGCCTGCTAATGCAGCAATTTTTCCTGTGACAATTTGTACCAAGAGTGCAACCTCAGTGGGAAACCACACTGCCTGAGTAAGAAAAAAAAATTTTTTTGGATGCACATCATTTTAATGGCCAGGAAAAAAATATATGAAGAAAACCAGAGGCTGTCTCTTGGGCCTCTGAGAGTTACCATGGTTCTAGCAATGAGCATTTTCCGTTAATTGAAAACAGTTACCCAAAAGGTTTCGTATCTAGAGTTTAGTTGAAGTGTCCCTTCTGCTTTGGAAATATTGGGTGAGCATCTGACATATATATAGTTCAATGTTAGCACAGGCTTGGCTGTGACTGACATTCAGGGAAGCCTGCAGCAGGGTCACAGTGGAATCAGGAAGCTCTTGGAGGCCACAGTTTTCCCCTGGGGGCATGTGCTCCTCAGGAAAGACCTGTGCTGCATTCATCTTATGATCAGACCTTGCGCTGTGCCAGCCTCAGGAGCTCCTCAGTGGACTGTGGGAATGGAGGACTTGTGTCTGGCATCTGCCCAGGTGGGCCTCCCCACCACCTCCTTCTACATGGCACTGAGGCCTTGTCAAGGCATCTCCAGTTAGTAGCAGCGGAGTATGTCATGAGATAACTTGTTTCATATAGGAAATCTACCTGATATACTCTTTTTTGTGTGTAGGTGTGCTGTTTGGAGGAGATATCTCCCTGCACCTTTGGGAGCAGACTGGAGAGCTTCATGCACCACCCAATTGTTGACACTCTCCATGGTGCTGGACCCAGTAATTGGTGCCTCTGTGCCTCTGCCTGTGTGTCTCTGTGAGTGCATGTGTCTATGTATGCATATGCATATGTGTGGCTGTGTATGTTATGTATGGAGGTACATGTTGGTATGTGCATTTCTCCACTTAAACTTTCAGACACATCTGCAGGGCCAGCAGCTCTGGTGGAGTCTCAGAACTGGAGGAGCTGGTGAGAATGTGTCCCAGTTGGAAAGAGGTCCTTTTCCTTCTTACTGTGTTTTATTCCTAGGGCTGACTGGGTACATAGTGACTGTTGAGCAGAGCTTTCATTCTGGCCACAAGCTGTGGGTATCTGCACAGAGTTCAATAGTCACTCACTGACCTATAGGCAGAGCCTGGCCATAATCATTTACTCAGAGTATCTGTGATGTGAAATAGCCCCTTTCTCCTAAAGTGGAAGTTAGGTAGCTCTTTTCTGTTTCAGAGATCTTATTTTTTTCTTTCAGGATTTATTTATTTGAAAATCAGAGTTATTGACATACACGCACACACACACACAATCTTCCATCCATGTTTTAACTCCCCAGATTGGTGCAATGGCCAAGGTTGGGCCAGGCTGAAGCCAGGAGCTTCATCCAAGTCTCCCACATGGATGGCAGGGCCCCAAACACTTGGGCCATCTTCCATTGCTTTCCCCAGACCATTAGCAGGGGACTGGATTGGGAGTAGAGCAGCTGGGACACGATTAGGCGCCAGTATGGATGCCGGCATTGCATGCAGTGGCTATGCTACAACACTGGCCCCACCTTTCAGGTATGTTTGAGAGTTGAGAGCACGCTCAAGAAGTATCTTGTGAATGTAGAAACCAGCTTTCAGGGAGCAGACAGATCTCTGAGAATGTTTCCCAATAGTAGGTTGTATATTGTTCCCTAGCAATGGAGAAGCTTCAGTCTCTGGTGGTGGAAACTAGGAAGCTGTGGTGGACTCTGAGCAGAGGAGAGTAGGTGTTTATGCCTCTGAAAGGTAAGCCTAAATGTGGGTAGGCATCTGTGGGAAGAGGTGGGAGATGCAAAGGGAAATGTGAGAGGGATGGGTGCAGAGGATTCAGGAAGAGGCTATACTTGGTAAGGAACAGGCTGACGAGACTTGGAGTGGATGCTTGGGGCAATTGCCGACCTAGGTTCTTCCAGACTGGTCAAGAGTCAGGGTTGGGTATTGTCTGGAGAGGGGAAGTGAGGGAGCCTCATGGAAATTGGGTGAAATGTCTAAAGTGTTTCCTCCGCTGACAGCCTGTGAACCAGACACAGGAGGGCAAGTTCAGACCCTCCTTGGCTGATACCTCAGAGCTAATTCCCTGAAGTCCTCAGGCACTTCACCTATAAAACTAGGGCAATAACAGTGGCAGCATTGTGAGGGTTCAGTCAGGTAAAGTGCCCATGTGCTTGGGTCCAGAGGCAGCCAGCTGGGTGCTGTCACTGATTCCATAACCCCAAGTACACGAAGAGATGGCACACGGGGTGGCGGGAGGGGGGCTCACTTGCTGAGAAGAAAAAAACAGCACAGGTCACTAGAGGTGACAAGCAGGTGACACCCCTGTGTTACCTTGTTCAAGATGAGAGAAACACTTGAGCTTGTTTCAGAAACGAGAAATAGCCAGCACAGAGAGAATGCTGCTAGTCCTGCAGTGAAGACAGCTGAGGGACACAGTTCCATGGGAAGGTGGATTCAAGGAAGTCAGCAGTGAGGCAGCTGCCATACCCCCTTCCTCTGGGCCAGGGGATGAGGTAGAGCCAATGCAGGAGTGACAGCTGTTTGGGAGTCTTTGCGTCTTCCTTAATGGCATTTCCCATTATTGGGCCACAGAAAATACTTGTGCAAGTGACATGGGTCTTGTCAGTGTCCAGTCTCTTGTCTGTTAGAAGTTCTTTGGGTCAAATTCAAGATTTATGTAATGGAAAAGCCAGTGTTAATGAAACTAGAAGAAATTAAAATATTGAGGTGAAATTTATATTTTATTCTGGGTCTTTAGTTATAATACAGGCAGCTTTCTGAGTGTCATCTTAGCATTTTTTAAAATCAATCCTTCCTTCCTCTTTTTCTTTCTCTATCCTTTTTTTTTTTTTTTTTTTTTTTTTTTGGACAGGCAAGAGTGGACAGTGAGAGAGAGAGACAGAGAGAAAGGTCTTCCTTTGCCGTTGGTTCACCCCTCAATGGCCACTGCAGCCAGCGCACCGCACTGATCCGAAGCCAGGAACCAGGTGCTTCTCCTGGTCTCCCATGCAGATGCAGGGCCCAAGGAGTAGGGCCATCCTCCACTGTACTCCCGGGCCACAGCAGAGAGCTGGACTGGAAGAGGAGCAACCTGGACAGAATCCGGCGCCCCGACCGGGACTAGAATCCAGTGTGCCAGCGCCGCAGGTGGAGGATTAGCCTATTGAGCCACGGCGCAGGCCCTCTTTCTTTCTTAACAGAGTCAGCGAGAGGGAGAGACGGAGGGAGAGATCTTCCATCCGCTGGCTCACTCCCCAGATGGCCCCAATGGCTGGAGCTGGGCCGATCCAGAGCCAGGAACCAGAAGCTTCTTCTGGGTTTCCCACATGGATGCAAGGGCCCAGGGAGTTGGGCCATCCCCCGCTGCTTTCCCAGGCACATTAGTAGGGAGCTGAATTTGAAGTGGAGCAGCTGGGACTTGAACTGGTGCCCATATAGGATGCCAGTGTCTCAAGCAGCAGCTTTAGCCACTACACCATAGTGCCAGCCCCTCAGTTTTGTTTTTGTTTTTGTTTTTGTTTTTTTAACTCAGTCCTGTTTTGGTGAGAAAACAACTCCCAAGGGCTGAGTAATTTGCCGGGGTCCAGTCAGGTCAGTGGCAGTACCTGGCCCCAAGAAAGTGACCCTTGCTTTCTCCTCTATTAGTATATGTTTACCAATCCTTAATGAAAATTATCTCAACCTCTTATGATTTAAAATTATATCATAGTTAGTGATATAAATGCCACTCTACAACCATAAGAAAAAACTCTGGACAAAGTTTACTTGGAACTTGTTCTTTCTTTTTTTAAGTGTTGAAGTTTTAGTAGAAATTGAGTATTAAGTATATTTCTACAACTTAAATGAGAATACTGTATCAAAGTGGTCATGATTTAAGATTCCAGTAATATCCCATTTGAGTATTATTTCTGACCCTATTTTTAATATATTTTTTAAATTAATATTTCAGAAAACTCACTACCTTTTGCTTGAATCTTAGTATTTTTACAATTTACAATTATTTTGTGTAACTCATTAAGAATCTGTCTCTTATTGAATTCATATGCTTTGCTGAACTTTTCTTTCTTGTGAAGTGATATATGCTATTATTAGTTCATCACTTTATTTGATTATAGACCAAAGTTAAGTACCTTTCCTCATTTTAGGAGTAAAATTAGAAAAAAAAAAGTCAAGTCAACAGATACCATTTTAAAGGAAGCTGTGTTAGCTGATATTTCTAGCAGACATTTAAACATAGGTCTTACTGTAAAGAGAAAATTCAAAATATCAGATTTGTACAAACTACAGGAATCCTAAGAAAATTTAAAAATGTCTTCTAAAATGAGCTAGGCAGATATCAGATAGGATGAAAAATGAAGTAGAGTTAATTTTACTGAGATACTCAGATTTCATAATTCTCCTTAATGAGATAATTTTGTCATGTGGTTTTAGCAATAACATGTTGGGAAATTATCTCTTCAGATGGTATCGTAAGGTGAGGGGGTGGGCATCCTCAGACTGACCACAGTGAAAGTTACTATTAATAGTCATTTCTGTTTTACTTTATTATCAAGTTTTCATTTAAAAGTGATTTTAAAAATCCTGGCACCTCTTGTTTCAAAGTCTCATCACTTTTCCACTCATAAGACTATTAAGTATAAATTCTGAAAAGGTATGTCATAAACCTATTTTTCTATGGTTTTCTGTCAAAGTGATATATCAGGAAGTTGCATTTTAAAAGTTACTTGTTAATATTTTTATTTTAATATAATTCCAGTAGTCTCATGGTCCTGTCAGTTTTATAGCTATGGACAGCAACTTTTTGAAATACTTCTTTTAAATTGATATCATTCCTTCTATCTCCAAATTAGTTATGGACTTATTTTTTGTCTTTGGTCACACTTTTCTAAGAAACACTATTTTATATAGAGATGATAACCAAATTTTTGGTTAGAGAATCACAAATGAGCATCATATCTAATGCCTTCCATCACCATGGAGCTTTTTAAGTATCTCAGTGCTTAGTCAATGAAAAGAAATATATAATTTAAATAAAGTATAACATGCACATCGATAATAAGAAGAAATTATTATTTTTGTAATCAAGATAAATTTTTTAATGAAATAAGAACATGCATGGGGCCAGCGCTGTGGCATAGCAGATAAAGCTGCTACCTGCAGTGCCAGTGTCCCATATGGGCGCCGGTTTGAGTTCAGGTTGCTCCACTTCTGATCCAGCTCTTTGCTGTGGCCTGGGAAAGCAATAGAAGATGGCCCAAGTCCTTGGGCTCTTGCACCCACGTGGGAAACCTGGAAAAAGTTCCTAGCTCCTGGCTTCGGATTGGCATAGCTCCAGCTATTGCGGCTCTCTGGGGAGTGAACCAGTTGATGAAAGACTTCTGTCTCTGCTTCTGCCTCTCTGTAACTTTGCCTCTTCAAATAAATAAATAAATCTTTAAAAAAGAACATGCATAACATTCATAGGATAACATCTGCTTGTAGCAAAAGTAAAGGTGTACTTTTTCTTCCTGTCACTTATATTTTCATTTTAGTTTCCTTTTTCAAAAAGGAATGTGTTAGAAGGAAACGTTTCTATTTCCATTTTTTCCCAAGAGTCAAGTACGATGTACACCCAATTTTAATCCTCAGTGAAATCTAGAAAAATAGATGGGCCTGGAGGACTTGATATTAAGTGAAATAAGGCAAACACAGGAAGACAAATATGTCATAAGCTCGCTTGTGGAATGTAAACACAGGGATTTTATAGACACAGTAGAATGGAGGTTAACTGAGACAGGGAAGGGTGTAGGAAGGGATAGAGAGAGACTGGATAAAAGAAGGAGAGATTCTGATGTTCTACAGCCCAGTGGAGTGACTGCGCCCCAGTATACCCTGTTATGTATTTTATGAAGAACTAGGAGTCTCTGAACACAAAGAAATGATAAGGAGATGAAAATGATAGTCACTCTGATTTGATCACTACACGTTGTACACATGTATTGAATTATCATATTGTAACCTTTAAATGTGTGCAATTACTATGTGTCAGTTAAAATTTTGAAAATAAATTTTCAGGAAGAAAGTGTACCTGGGCTAAGAACCATGCAGGAAGGCTGTGGGTCATTCTCATGAGTCTCCCCAGTTTTGCCTGCTTCCCTGAACGGGCACATTAGATACTTCATAACTTTTGGAGCTTCTGCTCTAGCAATATAAAAATAGGAAAAAAAATTCCTTGAAGTGCTGCTGTAACACCTTTGTTAAAAATGGAATAAAATCTTTCTTTTTTTATTCCAACTGTTAGGTTTTAAATCAAGTAACTGCTTTGAGGAGCAGTTTAGAATTGGATAGGTTTACTACCAGCAACTAAACTTCCCATTTTTTCCCTGAGGTACATATATGTACAATGTCTCTTGAGTGTCTAATTTCACTTTACCCCAAGATTTTATTTTTCTTTGGCTCATGTGTGTTTAAATTGAAACAGCAAGCTTAGGCAGCAGTTCTTTCTGAAATTATATCAAAATAACTCAATGCCCCTGTGTCAAGGAGACACAATGTCTCTGTTTGATATGGCAGCATATTAATTTTAGGTGGGATGTTTTTTTTCACATCCACCTTTTTTTTTCTTTCGTTCGTCCTTTCCCAATTCCAGCTGCCTGCTCCACTCAGTAATTATATTTGTTTCCCTTAGGCTATTTTTTTCTATTGGTCTTGAACAGCGTTCCCCTGCCTTTTTATTTTCTTATGATTGCTTTTTGACAGACACTAGAGTTTCAAGTCAAAACCTGTTTCTGCTGTTGGAAGAGCACATTGATGAGGTGTGAGAAAAACGAGAATGCAGGCAGGCTCAGATTTCTGGTGAGGGGTGTTAGAGTTCCTGTTATGACCACTAAGCAGTTTTTATTTGGTCCACATGATAGCTCTGAACTTTGGAAAGTTCTCAGATCTGCGAGACCGTACTGCTTCCAGAACTGCACTGCCCAGCTCTGTGGAGTTTCTTTGCTTTTAGCACATTGGAAATTAAACAGAAAAGAGATTTGATTTTAGGCCTCCATTTGCAATACATATGCACGTACACACAAACATACACTCCAGGTCAAAAAGGAGCATTTGAACCAACCAAAAATGATAATTTCATTTAAAAAATATACATCACTGTTTTGGTACCCTGAAATAAACAGCCTTCAGTTATGTTCCACAAAGAGAGTTGGTCAGTTTAAAAGACATACTTTGTTTACCTAAGTTTGTCCATTTCCGTTTCTGTGGAAAGCCAATAGGTAGTTCAGAGGGTACTTCATTCGTAACTCTGGGGATTTACAAGTAGCAGTGAAGGTTTAAGTGAATCTGCAATATGTTTTTTGTTTAAAAAGTGACTGATTGCTTCGGTTTAGGTAAATGGTGTGAAGACTATTAGTGGTAGGACAGCAGTTCCATTTCCTCTTACAGTGAGTACACTGGATGTGCTGCATTGTCCCTTGTAAATACACAGATGCTCTTTGTTAACTATCGAAAGGTGAGGGAGAGGGAAGTGAGGACATCAAATGCCTGTTCTGATCCAGAAGACGGTTTTTCAGACATGAAGCCGTCAGTCTTAGCATCGTGGTGTAGTCTCAGATGCTGGGGCAAAGTGAAATTCAACAGTGGCTCTTCCGGCAATATTATTTAGTAGAAAGTAATTATTGTTTTTTTTTTAATATTTTATTGTTTAACCTTTGTTCTTTTAAAACTGATATAAAATATTATTTTCAGTTATTCATTATTCATTATTACTCAATTATTTCATTATTTTGTTCTTTGCAATACAGCACCTGAAGATACTTAGACATGCATATTTGTTGGCAAAATTGTTTTACTTTTGGATACCGAATTTCTGGATTAAGTTAGGTTAAGATTTATTAGTTGAAATTCTTGTTAAGGATAAAAATTCTCACTTTGTAATGAGATATCCATTTTGACATCTGGTTGAGATCTTCTGTTCTTATGCCTGAAAACAGTGTACTTTATAAATAACTCATGGATGATACAGCATAAAACTAACATTTATCATTATTTATTACCAAAGTCATGCCTTTGCTCCCATCAAGAAGAGTTGTGTATTTTTTTTAAAGACTTATTTATTAATCTAAAAGTCAGAGTTACACAGAGAGAAGAGAGGCAGAGAGAGAGAGAGAAGTCTTCCATCCGATGATTCACTCCCCAACTGATTGCAACAGCCAGAGCTGCACTGATCTGTAGCCAGGAGCCAGGAGCTTCCTCTGGGTCTCCCATGTGAGTGCAGGGGTCCAAGGACTTGGGCCATCTTCCACTGCTTTCCCAGGCCATAGCAGAGAGCTGGATTGGAAGTGGAGCAGCCTGGGTCTCGAACCAGCGCCCATATGGGATGCAAGCACTTCAGGCCAGGGCATTAAGGCACTGCGCCACAGAGCCAGCCCTGAGGGGTTATGTATAAATAGCTCATTTTTCTGTAACTATGTTGTAACAAGCAGTGGGGGCAAAGACAGACTTCCTGAACTCATTCCATCTGTGCAACACATGTGAGCCACATGGATGTGGTTGATGCCAGAGGTCCACATCTGTGCTTAAGAGGTCCTAAAATACACTAGTGTAGATCATTTTAGCCACTTGGGTTTACAAAGTACTTAAACCTGGGGATAATGAAAGGTGTTTTATTTTTTGTACGCCTCTGCTCAGTTTAAATTTGAAATGGAAAAGCCTCCCCCTTTGATAAAATGTCAACTGTGTAGTCCTTCTGGACCCTCATGGGTTAGCACACTGGAATCTGCATGGCATTTTTCCTGCTGTCACCTCCATGCAACAACTTGGGATTTAAACCTGAAGAACTAAAAACTTTTATGCCTAAATTATATTATCATTTTATTTAACATTTTTAAACAACCCATTTTTCTGCATCCTGGAGTTGTTGTGTGCTGTTATGGTAGCCCAGCTCATTGCTCTAGGTATCAGTTTTGTGGTCTTAATGTGTCTGAATGGGGATCAGCAAGGTGTGAATGTGCTTCCGTTTTCTTCCTCACAGGCTCCTCAGGGCTTTTATTTTGATTGGTTGTGCACTGCCTCCCCCTCCAGTGACTCAGGACCACCACAGATAAGATTTGTGGTTGGAAGGGTAGCAGTGGTTGCATTGAGTACCAAGTGTCCAGTTGTTCAAGGAAGGTCTGGATCCAGGCCTGGGCAGAGGACAGAAGGTGAGAAAGTGGCTTTGTGCTCCTAGCAGGGTGGAGCATGCCAGAGGGCATCAGGCTCATGCTGACATAGCCAGTGGCCATAGCTGAGGTGATTTGAGTAACAAAGAATGTGGTGATAGCGCGTAGTTGTAACCCTTAGAAAGTGGAAATATCCATGAGCCCATAAATGATTTCTTAAAATCCAGTGAGCAGATGGGAAGTGAAAGCAATTCTTCTTCTAAAAGAATCCCATGTAATGAGCATAGGTGGAACAAGGGAAACAGAACCACAGTAGGGTGCCATAGCCACATATGCAGCAGTGTGGCCAATAATGGAGAGGGAATGAATGAGAAAAAGGATCTAGTCTCCAAGGTGCTTGTTAATTATAAAGGGAAGAACAGTAACTTTGCAGGTAGAAACCCAACAGACATCACCTTACCCAAGTGGTGATCAAGTTATCAGCAGGAATGAGACAAGTTGGCGTCCTGAATGCCACGGTGATATGTTGAGAACAACATCCTGTCTATGACCCAGAGTTAGTAAACTCAGTCTAACTGTGAGGAGGCATCAGACTAGCTCAAGTTGGCATGATTTCACAAAGTAACAGATGACAGTTTTCAAAAGTACCAAGGTGGTGAGAAAAAGGAAAATGGGAAGGAATTATCACTGATATAAGGAGAGTGAGGGGGCCTGAGGACAAAATGGGGTGTGGGATCTGGGAAAGACTGGACGTCAAGGCGGGCTAGCAGGAGAGTCCAGTGTGTGGATGCCACCCCGTGTGCCAGTGGTTGTGTGAGACCTGGCAGACAGGAGTGCTTATGTGCAGGATTGTGTGAAAGTGGAAGGTTGAAAGGAGGAGGCAGCCATCAGCATGGAGTATAGCAGGTGCACCTCACCAGAGTCGTTGTGTGATGGGTGAGTAGCAAAGACCTGACCAAGGCAGTGTAGGGATGGGCAGATGGAGGGCCCAGCCAAGGGCATGGGGACCCAGCTGTGTCTTTGTCAAGAGTACAAGTATCCTGGGTGGGTCACAGGGTGTGGGGTAGACAAGGTGAGTTCAGGTCGATGTGCTTGCTGAGTTGTTAAAGATGGGTGTGGGGTTCAAGCAAACTAGAGATGAGTCATATTGCGAGGGAGTCAGGAGTATATATGAGACAGCAAGGTGGTCAGAGAATGTCCCTGTACTCCAGGGAATTGGGAAGAAGGGAGTAAGAGGAAGAGACAGAGACAGGGAGCCGGCAAAGGGGAGGGAAAGGGCTGTTCCACATCTACAGGTGGCTTGGAAGCCTTGCCACTCGTGTGTATTTCTATGTCTTTGCTGCGTGGCCTCCCTATAAGGATGTTTTGGGTTTTATTTATTTATTTATTTATTTATTTGAAAGGCAGAGTTAGACAGAGGCAGAGAGAGAGAAAGGTCTTCCATAAGCTGGTTCACTCCCAAAATGACCACAATGGCCAGAGCTGGGCCTATGCAAAGCCAGGAGCCAGGAGCTTTTTGTAGGTCTCCCATGTGAGTGCAGGGGCCCAAGCACTTGAGCCATCTTCCACTGCTTTCCCAGGTACATTGGCAGGGAGTTGGATTGGAAGTGGAGCAGCCAGGACTCTAACTGATGCCCATACGGGTTGCTGGCACTGCAGGCAGCAGCTTTACCCACTACACCATAGCACCAGCCCAAACGAAGTATTTTTTGTTTTCTGGGGTTTTTTCCCTTCCATTTAGAAGAAAACACTGAGTGCCAGAAAGTAACATAGCTTAGAGGTTTCCCACTTGGAAGCAGCAAGACTGTAACTCAGGCCAATTTATTATTACCCTGAACCCAAGCCTATTTAAGAGAGTTTCTCTCTCTGGGGAAAGGGACAAGCTAAGAGCTGAAACCTGAATGGCACCATTGTGTATCATGAGGGGTGCCTGCCTTGAGGGGGTCACAGAACTCTGCTCCTCTGAGTGGAATACTGCAGCAGGCCACCTCCACACCTGGTGCTGGACTGAGAGGATAGCCTTGCAAGGAGCTTGTGTTCCATTTTTCTAATGTTCTTGGCTGTGCTTGACATGTCACCTCAAATGAGGTGGATGGGGGGAGGTCTCAGAACCAGGAGTGAGGGCCCCAGCCTTCCTGTGGACTACAGTAATTTATTTTCTTTTCCTTTCTTTTTTTAAGATTTATTTTGTTTCTTTGAAAGGCAGAGTGACCAAGAGAGAAGGAAAGACAGAACCAATTTCCATCCACTGGTTCACTCCCCAAGTGGCCACAAGGGCCAGGGCTGGGCCAGACCAAAGCCAGGAACCAGGAACTCTTTCCTGATCTCCCATGTCCCTGGCAGGGCCCAAGTATTTGGGCCATCACCTGCTGTTTTGCCAGGCCCATAAGCAGGGAGCTAGATCAAACACAGAACAGCTGGGACTCAAACCAGCACTCCAATATAGGATGCTAGCATTGAAAGCAGCAGCTTCTCTCACCATGCCACAGTGCCAGCTTCTACAGTGATTTCTTACTACCTCCCCTTAGAGCTTTCATTGTGGACCGTGGGCACTGAGAATCTTAATTGGGCTCATTGAAAGGGGAGAGTTTACGTCCAGGTAGAAAAGAATAGAACAGGACTTCTCCTGAGTCCATGTCCAGTCTAGACCTTCACGTGGTTAGTGGCCTCTTGAGTCCTGGGCACTCTGGGATCCAGGGCTGGAGGCAAGACCAGAACCTGGCTGGGGCTTGCTCCTGGCAAAGTGGGCTGCAGGAAGACCTCCTGCTGTCATGGGATGTATTTCTGGATCTCTTGGCTTGTGGCCTAAATTACTGGGGTCTGCACCGAATCTTGTCCCCAAGGAAGGAGCTAC
Source organism: Oryctolagus cuniculus (assembly GCF_964237555.1). Classification (NCBI taxonomy): domain Eukaryota; kingdom Metazoa; phylum Chordata; class Mammalia; order Lagomorpha; family Leporidae; genus Oryctolagus; species Oryctolagus cuniculus. The sequence continues at coordinate 118,758,050 of NC_091439.1, forward strand.
CTGTCCTTAACCTCCAGACAATGCTGGACCACTGCAACCAGAATCCAAAAGGCCTTGAGATTCCCTGGTATTTGTGCTAGCCAACTGACTCTTGGCTTCTAGGCCGCATGGACACAAGGTGAGATTACAGTAAGTCTCTCCTGGGAGAGTAACCTGTAATTGTGAAGGAGGAAGTGACTGTGATTTCATGTATGGCTTGTTATATAGTGAATATGCTCAACAAAGAAATACCTATCCACTGTCAATCTATTTGTGAGTTTATTCTAACTGATTTTAAGATTGCTCCAGACGTTTACTTCCCATCTCAGAATTTTTATTATGACAGTGATAAACATTTTTATCTGGAACGTGAATTTTGTATTGGTGGAATACCATAGTTAATTAGACCGTAAATATAATTTACTCAGACAATAAATTCAATTCAGTGAAAATGATCCCTAATCTTTGTTCTCTAGCACATTGTGATGTTGCTTGTGTCGCAGCTCAGAAATCTATCAGAAAGCCTTGGGAGACAAGTAGCGCTGGGCCAGATGTGACTGGTTGTATGCTCTGATCCTTACCCTGTTTTGTTTTATGGATTTAAGTATCAGCTGTCTTTTGTAAATAATATTGTCCGGTGATTGATTCAGTGCATTCTTCCCAGTGGTGGCTGACTTCTCTTGGGTGCTTGACCATTTTCCGTTTTTGTTTTGCATCCTGTGCTGGGCAGCTGCACGACCATGGGCAGGAAGCATGTTGAGATGATTTTAGCCATATGTCCACATTAGCTGCCACCAGTCTGGCACATCTTTGAAGTTCTGAGCTTCCATGTCCTCTTTATTTGTAAAGCAGGGTAGCTGATTTGTTGTTATCTTAGAACTCTGTTTAACTTTTGTTTAAATAATTTTGGTTTATTGGTAGTTTGCAGGCAAGGTTATGTTTTATCTGCCTTTTGTTTCCCCTAGAAATTCCTACCTGGTCATCTGGAATAGCACATTTTCCTCTTTGCTACTTAAAAGGAAATGTGTATGGTATTTTGGTTTTACATACAATCTGTTGAGGAAGCTTGAAATACCTGGGATACTACAATCCATGCTTTTTTTTTTTTTTTTAATTCCATGAACTTTTTTTTTAAGAGATTGATTTATTTATTTAAAAGTCAGAAGTACACACAGAGAGAAGGAGAGGCACAGAGAGAGAGAGGTCTTCCATCTACTTGTTCACTTCCCAAATGACCACAATGGCCGGAGCTGCACCGATCCTAAGCCGGGAACCAGGAACTTCCTCTGGGTCTCCCATGCGGGTACAGAGGCCCAAGGACTTGGGCCATCTTTCATGCTTTCCCAGGCCACAGCAGAGAGCCAGATTAGAAGTGGAGCAGCCAGGACTCGAACCAGTGCCCATATGGGATGCCAGCACTGCAGGCGGCAGCCTCGCCCGCCATGCCACAGCACCGGCCCCAGTCCATGCTTTTTCACAGACTGCCTTGCTCTTCTCCAAGGCCAGGGCATCCTCTTCCAGTCTGGAAGCTGCTCTCAGCCACATTCCATGTGGATTGTCCACCATGCCTTTCTGTGGAGGATCTGGGATCTGGGATCAAACACCTCAACAGATTGTATGTAAACCATGCTTTGGCAGGATCCTGTGCTAATGACAATTTAATATAATATTTCAAAAAATAAAGCATAGGGGAGCTCTCTTATTTCCAGGACCTTGCCAGTGCTGGGGTCTTAAGTGATAATATCCTTATAGGTTACATTTTCCTTTCCTTCTTTTCCTCCCACCAAAGGGAGCTGTTTTATATGTTGTATCTGAGCAGGATGCCAAGAGTCCTGTTAATAAATGCCCCATTCATGGTATTAGTACTCACATGTCCCCAACTGAGTAATTTTGGCATTTGCTTATGTAATTGAGAAAGCATTAGGAGTTTTGGTTAACCTTGGTGTGATAGGAGCCCTCTTGTTTTTTAAACCCACATATCTGTGCTTTATAGCTTGAACATGTTAAAGGGCTTATTTCTTTTTTAAAAATATTTATTTATTTGAGAGGTACAGTTGTAGACAGAAAGGTCTTCTTTCTGCTGGTTCACTCAGATGGCTACAACAGCTGGAACTGGGCCTATCCGAAGTCAGGAGCCAGGAGCCTCCTACCAGTCTCCCATGCCAGTGCAGGCCTATTCTCTATTGCTTTCCCAGGCCATAGTAGAGAGCTGGATCAGAAGAGAAGCAGCCAGGACTAGAACCAGCGCCCATATGGGATGCCGGTGCTGCAGGTGGAGGCTTAGCCCACTACACCACAGCACTGCCCCCCTAAAGAGATCAATATATGTTACCTTGTAGATGAAATCAGGGGAATCTATGGTGTTTATTTTATTTTATTTTATTTTATTTTATTTTATTTTATTTTATTTTTGACAGGCAGAGTTAGACAGTGAGAGAGAGAGAAAGGCCTTCCTTTTTCCGTTAGTTCACCCCGCAAGTGGCTGCTATGGCTGGCGCATTGTGGCCGGCATGCTGTGCCTATCCGAAGCCAGGAGACAGGTGCTTCCTCCTGGTCTCCCGTGCAGGTGCAGGGCCCAAGGACCTGGGCCATCCTCCCATATCTCCCACCATCCATCTACAAGGACTAAGGCACTTATGTTAGACATTGTGATTTCTGCCAGAGCAGCTCTCTGTTCTTTTAATTTCTAAATTTAATGAGATTTTTAAAAATTCATTTTATTAACTTATCCCTCTCACTCTTTCTAGTATGCTATTTTGAAACCAGAAATAATTCACTAACCATGTTTATGTCAGGACATAAATATTTATTATGATTATACTCATATTCCAGGTAAAGCCCATGGTAAACTAAGGCAAATATAGTGAAGAATCTGCACATGCTTGTTGGAAGTATGGTTTTCTCAGTTGTGATTGTCAGTGTGTTCATCTTGAAGGACAAAGTGCACATGGCACTCTCTCGCGAGGCAGGAGAGGGTGAATTACCCAGTCTCTGCTCTTCTGGTCTTCTCATACCCAGCTTGCCCAATCACCTGCCTCTGTTACTTTGTGTGGCCTGTGCTTGGGCTGTTCTTCTGAGAGAGCACCAGATCCTAGGATGTTCATGATCTACAGTGTGAGAAAAGCAACAAGAGATATAGCATCCCAGGGACAAAAGTGTTAAAATAATCACAGGGCAAAACTAGAGTACATTTCACACCTTAAAGGGGACTTCAAAAAGTTCCTGGAAAAATTAAATTATATTTTTAGTTGAGGGGTGGCATTGTGGCACAGCTGGTTGGGCCTATGATGCCAGATCTCATATTGGAGCTCAGGTTCAAGTCCTGGCTTCTCTGCTTCTGATCCAACTCCCTGCTGATATCCTTGGGCAAACACCAGAGGATGGCCCAAGTGTTTGGACCCCTGTTACCCATGCGAGAGACGCAGATGGAGTTAGAGGCTCCTGGCTTCATCCTCACTCAGCCTGGCCATTTGGGGAGAGAACCAGCAGATGGAAGATCTGTTTGTCTCTCCCTATCTCTGTCATTGTGCCTTTGGAATAAATAAAATAACTTAAAATATGTTATTTTGTTGTGAAAAACGTTTGAAATCTGTGTGTAGTTTTTTTTAATATATGATACACATTTTCCATGAACTTTTTGAAGAACTGTCTTCTATATAGTTTCTGAATTTTATTTTGACACTGTCTGGGTCCTATAGGAAGTGCCTGGGTCCTCCAGGGACAGAGTCTGGGGTCCTCCAGGGATGGAGTTCGGGTCCTCCAGGGATACTGTCTCAGTCCTCAGAGGACAGTGTCTGAGTGCTCCAGGGATGGAGTTGGGGTCCTCCAGGGACAGAGTCTGGGGTCCTCCAGGGACTGTGTCTGGGTGCTCTGGTGACAGAGTCTGGATCCTCTGGGGACAGTATCTGAAGTCCTCTTGGAACTGTCTGGGGTCCTCTGGGGACAGAGTCTGGGATCCTCCAGGCACACTTTCTGGGTCCTCCAGAGACAGTATCAGGTCCTCTAGGGATTGTGGGGTCCCCTAGAGGTCCTCTGATGTCTCCCAGAGGCTGCATCTGGAAAATTCCTGGTCACTTAACAGCTTTGAGGGGATCATTTTCCTGGATCCAGTGATAATGTTGCATGTGTATGTTTTGCCTCAAAAGCCGTATGTGGTATAGGTAAAATGCCATAAATCATTTCTTTAATTTGCTTTATTTTGTTAATTTTTTTCTTTTGTAGTATTTGTTGATAAAGTGCTGAAGAGACTTTTTCCTACTACTTCAAGTGGTCAAGAAAAAACGACTTCCCAGACGCCAGCCTCCGAGAAACCATGCAAGAGAGTGGCTCCTGAGACTGTGAAATCCAAGCCTGTGCAGTCTTTGACAGGTGAGGTTCGCTGCAGGTGACCTTAGGTTACAGGTGGTTTACTCTCAGTGCTCTGTGCCTATCCTGGAGAGCGTTCCCTCTGAGCCGGGGGCCTCTTATTTGGAGGTCAGCCTTGCAAAGGTGGATAGCAGGGATGGGCAGGGCAGGCATCATCCTACATATGCTCTAGTGATTCAGTAATTTACTTGGTCAGGGAAGAAGTCAGTGTTAGTACTTCCCAGCCAACGGCTAGGTTGGGAGTGGGCTTTTGTTAGGTTCATTTGCAAGCTGTGTTCTGGATGTGGACACTGGGGTAGGTGGACTCTTGGCTTGACCAAGCCTGGGCTGTCCTCTAATGAGAACATATGCCTCTTCCCCTGCACTATCACCCTGTCCCCAGTCACTGAATGGACCCCCAGTAGCCTCCTTGGTCCTGTTTGACTTGTTTCTCCTTGGTGACAGGCTCCTAATGTCCTATGTCCATTTGTCTTTGGCAGCCGTCTGTCCCAGTAACAGCCCTATACGAGGTCGTGGGGGTGGCTGGAGCATCTAAACAACAGACCTGCCAGCTCTCATTTCTCAGCAGGATAGTATTATGAGCCCAGTGGGAGACACCAGCAGAGGCATGTAAGGAGCCCACATGAGGTACAAGCACATGTCAGTTAAGCCCCTTGGGACTCAATGGCACGTAAATACATAGAGCCAAACTCAGTTCCTGAGTACCCTTTCTCCGATCACTTCCATAGATGCCCTGCAAACCAATGTTTATAGCAGCTTTTTTCATAATTCCAAAACTTAGAAGCAACTGTAGCAGGTGAATGGATAAACTGTGCTCCATCTAGACATTGGAGTACTATTCAGTGCTAAATAGAAATGAGCTGTCAGGTCGTGAAAAGACACAGAGGAATCATAAGTGAAAGAAGCGATTCTGTAAAGGATGCATAGTGCAGGATTCCAGCATCCTGGAAAATCAAACTTATGAAGACAGTAAAATCAAAAAGGTCAGTGGTTGTCAGAGCCTCATGGGGGAGGGGAGGATGAATACAGAGAGCAGAAAAGATTCTTAGGAAAGCAAAACTATGTGTATGATATTCTAATTGTGGATACATGTCATATGCAATTGTCCAAACTCACAGAATGTGTATCACCAAGAGTGACATGGACTCTGAGTGATAATGATCTCTCAATGCAGCTTCATCACTGGAAACAAATACACACTAGTGGGGGTGTTGTGGAGAAACTAGTATGTGTGGGGATAGGAGCTAAACATGAAATCTCCATACCTTCTGTTCAGTTTTGCTGTGAACTAAAACTGCTCCAAGAAATAAAGGCCTCTCCCACCCTGAAGAAAGGCAGGGGACATGCAGAGGATGTTTTGTACTGTTATGAAAGTCGTCTCAAAGATTTCTTGTTTTAGATAAGAGTCGGAGAACTCAAGGGGCTTCCATAGCCTTGGAAACTCATAACTGGTGCATAGGGAGATTACTGATGCCATAAACAGGAGTGTCAATTTGTAAAGTCAACAACAGGAGTCACTGTGCACTTACTCCTCATGTAGGATCTCTGTCCTTAACGTGCTGTACACTGAGGCTTAATGCTATAACGAGTACTCAAACAGTATATTTCACTTTGTGTTTCTATGGGGGTGCAAACGATTGAAATCTTTACTTAATGTACACTAAACTGATCTTCTGTAAAAAAAAAAAAAAAAAAAAAAAAAGAAATTATCAATTCCCAACTTGACTCTCACTGGGATTAAACATGACAATAGGTCTGATCTGATTTCATCATCATTTAAAAAAAATCATCTATTATTTTTCACTTTATGTTTCTGTGTGGGAGCAAACTGTTGAAATACTTACTTAAGGTATACTAAGCTGATCTTCTGTATATTAAGATAATCGAAAATGAATCTTGATGTGAATGGAAGGGGAGAGGGAGTGGGAAAGGGGAGGGTTGTGGGTGGGAGGGACGTTATGGGGGGGAAGCCATTGTAACACATGAGTCGTACTTTGGAAATTTATATTCATTAAATAAAAGATAAAAAAAAAAAAAGATTTCTTGTTTTCACCCTGGAGTTTATTGAACCAACATTCTTATTTTTTTTTTTTAAATTGATTTTTAGGGTCTGTTTTCCCCTTCCTTAACAAAAATTGTTTTGTTTTTGTTTATTGTTTTTTGTTTTTAAGATTTATTCATGTATTTGGGAAGCAGAGTTACAGAGAGAGAGAGCTTGTATTGGCTGGTTCACTCCCTAAGTGGCAGCAATGGCCAGAGCTGGCTATAGTCTAGGCAGCTCATGTCAAGAGCCTTGGGTGATCACTGGCGTCATACATAAAATAAGAGTGTTAATTGTTAAATTTACAACAGAAGTCACTGTGTACTAACTTCCCATGTAGTGCCTCTGTCCTCAGAGTTGTATTATGAGAGTTTACAGTAAAACTTGTTCTCAAAGATTTATTTCGTTTTAGTGTATTAAGTGGAGGATATTCTTAAGTCTCGTAAGTTTTAGTTATGCCTAAGTGTCCAACTCCATTGCTTGTTTTCTTAGGTGCTTCCTTAATTGATGATAAAACTTATTCTCAAGGACTTACTTTCCTTTAATGTATTAAGTGGAGGATATTCTTATGTCTCACAAGTTATAGTTATGTGTAAGTGCTCACAAAAGATGTATCATTCTTGGGTGCTTCTTTAAAGTTAATTAAGTTTCTAAAAAAAAAAAAAGTGAAATTAATTAGCTTTGAGATGCAGTGACTTTGAACAGCCCTTGTCTTGACTGTTGAGGAACAGTTTTTTCCCCCCATGCAAGTTGTTGAACTCTTTTACTTAGTATAGAGTTGGTCTTCTGTGTATGAAGTTAACTAAAAATGGATCTTGGTGGAGAATGGGACTGGGGATGGGAGAGGGAGGACGAGAGAAGGGAAGGGTAGAGGTGGCAGTGGGAGGGTAGATATGGTGGGAAGAATCACAATATTCCTAAAGTTGTACTTATGAAATGCATGAAGTTTGTATTCCTTAAATAAAAGGTTTCTTTGGGAAAATTAAATCAAGCATTTTTAAAAAAGAGTAGCTTGAAAGGTTATAGAGGTGAGGACCCTTTCTTCTGCCATGGATCATTTGGATATTTATAGCATCATTCATGGGCTGTACAAAGTTACCAGCGTAAAAATTAGCCTGCTGTACATTTATTCAATTTCAGTTCCTGCCTGTGGTTGCCTTGGCAGGGCCACACCAAATAATTTCATGGGCTTTACATGACCTGTGAGCCAGACGTTCCTCACCCTGGTAGAAGCTTGTTTTATCAAGCAAATGCATGATCCGAGTGGATGAAATTATCATTGAGTATAAATGCAACGTTGATCACATCCACCAGTGTTCTGGGAGCTGCCCTGTGTGCACCGTAAGCCTGAGCTGTAACCCTGGCAGCGAGGGAAACTCTGGAGCTGCTGAAGCCTGTTCTGTCAGCACAGTGTTTGCAGTTTTGTTGTGTAGCTAGAGCCCTTGTCCAGGTGGAGGTGTGAAAGCAGGCTGGTGACTGGTGGGACGTGTCCTGGAGAAGAGAGCAGAGGACAGGAGAGAGTGAGCTGTCACCCTGTCAGGGCAAGGTGCAGGTCCTTTCAGCGGCTCCCAGATCCTCAGTGACTGGCCTCACATGTGTGGTTTCTGAGGCGCCACTTCCACTGTGTCTAATGTCTTTCCTGTCCAGTAGTAGACATGGGTCAGATCAGTTGCATGGACATTGTAGACTCATGGTTTGTAAGTGACCAAATCACTTGGCTCTGATGTGCCTAAAAGAGGTTTGAATAATGATGTAACATTGCAAGGGTCAGGATGTGTGTGCATGTCAGAGAGGCCTCCCACCAGCACCTGGAACATCAGGAGTGCTGCTCCTGTTGTCTCTGTACTCAAGCTTTATCCTGTCCTCTGCTCTCAGCACCATTCCCCTTCCTGACAGGGTGGGGATGGAGAATGAAGCTTCCTGCTGTTTCACATGGCTGTCGGCCACAAACACTGGAATAGGTGTCCATGAGGGTTTTGCCATTTCTCAGATGCCGTTAAGCCTAACATGTAGCCTCTGAGAGAAAACTCCTTAATGTGCAATGACATATATTTCTAGATAACATTCACCTACCCTAAAATATATCATTTTAACCATTTCAAAGTTATAAAAGTCATTGATTTTTAGCATATTGTCAGTACTGTAGAGTAGTCACTGCCTTCTTCTGATGTAGAACATTCTTATGACTGCAAAAAGAAACCCCTTATGTGTTAAACACTCACTCCTTATTCACTCCTCCCTTCAGCCCCTAGCAACCACTGATGTTCTTTCTCTCTATATAAATTTGTCTACTCTATACATTTTGTATAAATGGAGTCATACAGTATGTGGCCTTTTGAGTCTGGTTTGTTTTACTCAATAAAAATAATGTTTTTTTCTTCTAAGATTTATTTTATTTATTTATTTAAAAGACAAAGTGACAGAGAAAGAGATCTTCCATCTACTGATTCACTTCCCAAATGGCCACAAAGCCAAGGTCTAGACCAAGCCAAAGCCCAGGTCTAGACCAAGCCAAAGCCCGGAGCCAGGAACCCTATACTGATCTGCATGAGTGGCAGGGGCCCACAGCCTTCTTAGGTGCATTAGCAGGAAAGTGGATCGGAAAAAGAACAGCAAGGATTTGAACCAATTCTCCAATATCAGATGCCAGCACTGCAAGCAGCAGCTTAACCTGCTGTGCCTCAATACTGGCCCCAGCCTTATGTTTTTAAGGTCCATCCATGTTGCAGCACGTGTAGGGACTTCTTTCCTTTTCTGTGGCTGACTCATACTGTGTAGTGTGGACAGCTTATCCCATTTTGCTTATTCAGTTAGATATGCTCTTTGCCTATTAGTGCTAATGTTGCTGTAAAAATCCATGTGTATGTTTTTGTTTGGGTATGTATTTTCAGTTCTTGAGTATATACCTATGAGTAAAATAGCCGGGTCAAATGTTAACTATGCTTAACTTTCTGAGGAATGGTGACACTATTTTCCACAGCAGCTGAGCCATTTTACATCCCCATCAACTGTACACAAGTTCCCGTTTCTCCCCATCTTCACTGATACTTATTTTTTTCTGGTTTTTATTTACTTGTTCGTTTTTCATAATAACCATCCTGGTAGGTGTGAAGTGGTATCTTGTTGTTTTGATTTGTTTCTCCCTGATTATTGATGTGTGTTGTCCATTTGTATATCTTCTTAGAGAAATGTCTATTTAAGTCCCTTGCCCATTTTTTTTTTTTTTTTTTTTTTGCATCAGTGTTTGTCTTTCTGTTTCTGAGCTGCAGGATTGGTTATACATTCTGGATATTAGATCTTTATCAGATACATGGTTTGCAAATATTTCCTTCTATACCAAATGTTATCCTTTTTACTTTCTTGATAATATCTTTTGAAGCACAAAAGGTTTTAGTTTTGATGAAACCTGATTTATTTTTTCATGAAGTAGGGGTTGTTGTTAAAGAGACTTCTTTTCCTGTTGAATAGACTTGGCACCCTTAAAAAATTCAATTGGCAGGCCGGCGCCGCGGCTCAATAGGCTAATCCTCTGCCTAGCGGTGCCGGCACACCGGGTTCTAGTCCCGGTCGGGGCGCCGGATTCTGTCCCGGTTGCCCCTCTTCCAGGCCAGCTCTCTGCTGTGGCCAGGGAGTGCAGTGGAGGATGGCCCAAGTGCTTGGGCCCTGCACCCCATGGGAGACCAGGAGAAGCACCTGGCTCCTGCCTTCGGATCAGCGCAGCGCGCCAGCCGCGGCACCCATTGGAGGGTGAACCAACGACAAAGGTAGACCTTTCTCTCTGTCTCTCTCTCTCACTGTCCACTCTGCCTGTTAAAAAAAAAAAAATTCAATTGGCTACAGGTGTGAGGATTTATTTCTAAATTTTCAGTTTTCTTCCATTGATCTGTATGTTTATATAATGTCAGTACTACTGTGTCTGACTGAGATTGAGAAGTATGGGTCCCTCAGCTTTGTTCTTTTCCAAGATTTGATGTCCCTTACAGTTTCATAGGAATTTTAGGATCAGCTTGTCTATTTTTGCAAAACAAAAAAAAAAAAGCAGTTAGGAAGTTAGGGCTTACATGAATCTGTGGAACTCTTCGGGAAGTGTTACCATATTAAAAATATTCCATGGTCCAGTCCCTGACCTTAGAAAGTCTTTCCATTTATTTATATTTGGTGTCTTTCAGCAATGTTTATAGCTTTTAGACTGAAAGTTATGTATTTTTCTTAGTTTATTCCAGAGCATTTTGTTATTTCTCATGTTATTGTCATTGAAATAGCTTGTTTTTTTTGTTTGTTTGTTTTCTTTTTTGGAATGTTCATTGCTAGTGTGTGGTTATACAAAGAACTTACTTATCATGTATTCTACAGCCTTGCTGAATTAGTTTATTAGCACTAACAGGTTTTTTTTTTTTAATTTTTGGTGGATTCTTTAGGGTTTTCTATATTAAGGTCATGTCATCTGTAAAAAGAGATAGCTTTGCTTCGATGCCTTTTATTCCTTTTTTTTTCCTCAATCAGTTTTTTTCTGGCCAGAGTTCAGAGTTTCTAATATAACTTTGAAGAAATTGTCAAGAACAGGACTTCTGGTCTCATTCCTGATCTTAGGGAGGAACCATCTGGATTTTCACTATTGTGTAACATGTTAGCTATGGGTTTTTCTTACATGACCTTTACTGTGTTAAACAAATTCCTTTCTAGTCCCACTTTGTTGATTTTTTTTCATGGAGGAGCAGTATATTTTTTGAAGTGATATGTCTTAGAAATTTTGAAGGAAAAATATTATTTGCATTTGGAAAAGAAAAGTCTTGGCTGGGAGCAAAATGATGAAAGCATGTGATGTTTCTAGTGGCTGTTGGAATTCGCTGGAGGAAGGCTCGGGAGGAGGCTGATGATGAGGGTTGGATTGTGCACATGCCCCATAAGGGTCAGAATGAGGAGAGCCCTGCGAGCCCAGGACATGGGATAGAGGAAGACGTTCTTTAGACAGTTGGAACAGAGCACAGTGATTGTGGCAGTTATTTAGCCAGTGTATTAATATTTACTTTACAAAAGCCGAAACTCCTTTTGGTTCTAATAGGGTGTTGATAATTCCATTTACATTCAGAGATAAGTTCATCAACCTAAAAACAAGCAAAATACCCATGTGGATACATTTGGTAAACTTCCTTTACTGTAGGCCCTATTGGATTTTTTATTTAAAAAAATGATCAGTTATATCTTGCATATATTTTAGATGCAAATAGTTCTACAGTTAATTGTGTAACACAGCAGTATTCTGTCCCCTGCCCCCAGTAATACAAACACAAGTACATCCATCCCAGGATTTCATCATCATTTAGTCAGTGCTTCCCTATATCCAAATAACATACTTAGTACTGTCATTTCCTATTATCGTTTTCCCAATTCTTTCCTTTTTTGGGGGGTGATTAGATCTTCTCTGTTGACTTCTCAACCGTGGAAACAGGGTTTTGTTTTCTTTATCCCCTTTGCCTAATTGCAGACATGGCTTATTTTCCAACCCTTGGTTTTCCAGTAATTGTATCATAATTGTGTTAGATCAGTATTGATTGCTCACATTTTTTTTTATTCAACAGGTAGAGTTATATTCAGTGAGAGAGAGACAGAGAGAAAGATCCCCTCTCTGTTGGTTCACCCCCCAAATGGCTGCCACGTCCAGCGTGCTGCGCCTATCCAAAGCCAGGAGCCAGGTACTTCTTCCTGGTCTCCCTTGCGGGTGCAGGGCCCAAGCACTTGGGCCATCCTCCACTGCCTTCCGAGGCCACAGCAGAGAGCTGGACTGGAAGAGGAGCAACCGGGACTAGAACCCGGTGCCCATATGGGATGCTGGCGCCACAGGTGAAGGATCAGCCAAGTGAGCCATGGCGCTGGCCCCATGGCTCACATTTTTATGAATTTATGAGCACTGTCTCTAGCTGAGTCCCATAATTGAGTATCTGCTTTGTGTGACTTCTAGTAGAGTTAATGGAGTTGCAGGTAGAGTTAATAATGTTTTTAGGTTTTCAAAATTTTCTTCTAAATACTTAATACTCATTTTTCCACATATCTTCCCCCCACCCCCAAAACACACACTTCATTGTCAGAATTTCCTTTGGGGTTAGATGGATGAGGAATTTAACCAACTTTCTCTCTGGGTTTCTCTTAGGCCGTTATGTCCATAGTAGGCTGTTGCTCCTCAGGCCCACTATGGGCTCTGTCCTGGTGACCCTTCTCTGGTCACCACTTTTAGTCCCTTGTGTCTCTGGCCATCCTTTACTAGGGATGCCTTCACATTCTTTGCTTGTGTTTTCCTTTCCTGAGTTGCTTTCATTTTGTTGAAACACATTCCCTAGTAGCTTCCTGAGAAGTGATTTTTGGAAGATAAGTATGTTAGCAATCCTGAATGTCAAACATCACCACTCTTATTCTTTAAAGTTTCATAGTCTAGAGTTCTGAATTAGAAATAATTTTCTTTCATACCTTTGTTGACTTTTAATACTCATTGTCACTGTTGAGAAGTCACTTGTACTTCTGTTTCTTGGTCCCCTTGGATCTGAGCATTTCCCCTCTGGCATGTTTCAGGTTTTTCTTTTTGTCCTCTAAGTAATGGAATATGACCCTGAAGGTCTATTTTTATCCACTGTGCTATGTATTCATTGGCGCTTTTAGTCTGGAAATGTGTGTGTGATTGTTTCCTTGATCATTTCTTTCCCTTAGTTTTCTTTCTTTTCCTTGTGGAATTCCTGTTTTTCAGACTTTGAATATCCCAATAGAGCACCCCTTTTCCTCTTCTTGTTTTTTAACGTTTTATTTATTTCAGAGGCAGTGAGATAGAGAGTGCATGCTCCCATTTGCTGGTTCACTCCAGTGGCTGCCATGTCTGGGGATGGGCTGGACTGAAGCTGGGAGCCGGGAACACAATCCAGGTCTTCCACACTGGTAGCAGGAACCTGATTACTTGAGCCATCATCACTGCCACCCTGGATCCTTGTTGGCAGGAAGCTGGAATCAGGAGCTGGAAACAGGAAAGGAACCTAGGTACTCTGATATAGGACACGAGTTAACCAGCATGTTAACCACTGGGCCAGACACCCTCCCCCTTTCTCTTATTTTTAAAAATTTTCAATTAATTTTATTTGAAAAGCAGAGATAGAAACCTTCCATGTGCTTGTTTACTCCTCCAATGCCAACAACAGCTTAGCCTAGACCAGGCTAAAACCAGGAGCCCAGAACTTAATTTGAGTTTCCCACATAGGTGGCAGGTATCCAAGTACTTCAGCCATCCCAGAGTGTGCATTAGCAGGAAGCAGGTGGGAAGACTTAGACCAAGGCAGTCTGGTATGGGATGTGGACCGTCAGTTGCAACCCATCAGATGGGAGCCCTAAAGTCTCAGGTTAAGTCAGTCAACTGTCCCCCATCTAAGTGCCTGGTATTCTTTTCTCATTTCCCTTTTGTGACTGCTACTCTGTGCCTTTATGAAAGAAGGACTTTTGAGTCTAGAAACCACTTTGGGAACTCATAAAGCAGATAGGAACCCTGGTTCTTGGCAAGAAAGTGAATTATTCTGATGACTGGGTACCCAACTCCTTTGCAAATCAAATGGTTTATATTTCTTTTCTTTCGGCAAAACTGAAGGAGCTAATTTTGATGATGGATTTCTGTGTGATTTTTGGCATGTAATGACTCAGAATTAATTCAGTGAATAAAGTGTGTTGCTGTGAATAACTAACTACATATACAGTCTTCTATTTATATGATCAGAGTTTCTCAGCAGCTCCCTCTATAGAAGTGAAAACTAGAAATAGAACTGTCTGATATAGCAATAATAAATATTCTTCCACAATTGAGGAGAAAAACCAAATTCCTTTCTGCTCAGTAGTGAAAGACTCATTTCCATTAACATTTTATTCTTTGTATTGAATAATTATCAAAAATAATAATTGCCATTTTGATCAATTGCATATTAATTTTAAAAAATTTTTAAAAAGAGGTACAATGGACATTTTTTTCAGAATACAGTTTGTTTAAAATTATGGCATGATATAGTTATTATACTAGAGTAAAATTTGAGGGAGTTAGAATTAAAGGAGAAAAATAGTCTCAGACTTCTGACTAAGCTAAGAGCTTGCTCACATACTTAAAATTGTATTTGAGAAGCAGAGAGGTAGGTGTCTACTGGTTCACTCCCCTAGATGCCCACAGCTTCCTGGGCTGGGCCGATCTGAAATCAGGAACTCAATCCAGGTGTCCCACATAGGTGGAGAAACTACATTACTTGATCCATCATTGCTGCTTCCTAATGCCTCCCAGGGTCTGCATTAGCAGGAAGCTAGTCAGGAGCCAGAGCTGCCAGGTATTTTCATATGGGATTGAATCTTAACCATTAGGCCAACCCCCAATCCCTGTTCACGCCTTTTAATTGGAAGAAGATGCCTGTCAACTTGCTGTGGTATTCAGTTCCTTTAGATGAATATATAAAAGAGAAAGTCATAAATTTATGTAAATATCTATTTACAGTACAGCAAAACTAGAGCTTTATATGGCAGCTTTGTTTTTGTTTTGTTTTGTTTTGTTTTGTTTTGTTTTGACAGGCAGAGTGGACAGTGAGAGAGAGAGACAGAGAGAAAGGTCTTCCTTTTGCCATTGGTTCACCCTCCAATGGCCGCTGCACCGCGCTGATCTGAAGGCAGGAGCCAGGTGCTTCTCCTGGTCTCCCATAGGGTGCAGGGCCCAAGCACTTGGGCCATCCTCCACTGCACTCCCTGACCACAGCAGAGAGCTGGTATATGGCAGCTTTTAAATGTGTGTGGGATTCATAGTTTAAAACGTTCTTTTGGGAATATAGGACTTGTGCTGTTTGCTATTAGATTCCACTCTGGTTTACTGGCTTGTGACTTTTCACAGACCCACAAACACTGCCACACAGAGGGACATTTGCATGGATCAAGGTGTTTCTAGGAAAATGTAGTCACATTCTCTGTCTCTTTTTCTTAGGAAACCTAGTCAATTTTCTGTTAAGATATGAGTATTTTCCTGGAAAACCATGAAGATATGAAGTATTTCTTCCTCCATCCTGCTTTTTCATAGCCTATAAAATGTAATTTTTATTTTATTTGAAAGGCAGAGTTACAGAGAGGGGGAGAGAGGAGGAGGGATGGAGGGAAAGAGAAAAGGAAGAAAAGGAAGGAAGAGAAAGAAAGAAAGAGAAAGAGAGAGAGAAAAAGGGAAGAAAAAAAGAAAAAGTTATTTTCCATCCATTGGTTCACTCCCCAAATGATTGTATTGGCCAGGGCTGGGCCAGATCCAAGCTAAGAGCCAGGAGCTTCATTCAGGTTTTCCACGTAGGTGCAGGAACCCAAGCATTTGAGCCATCTTCTGTTGCTTTTCACAAGCCATTAACAGGGAGCTGGATCAGAAGTAGAGCAACTGGGGCATGAACCAGTGCCTATACAGGATGCTGGTGCTGCAGGCTGTGGCTTAGCCTCCTGTGACACGGTGCCAGCCCCAGCTTTTTCATCTTTTTTTTTTTTTTTTTTTTTTTGACAGTAAGAGTTAGAGAGAGAGAGAGAAACAGAGAGAAAGGTCTTCCTTTTCTGTTGGTTCACCCCTCAAGTGGCTGCCACTGCCAGCGCACTGCAGCAGGAGCCAGCCCCCCCCCACCCCGGTCTCCCATGCGGATGCAGAGCCCAAGGACCTGGGCCATCCTCTACTCCCCTCCTGGGCCACAGCAGAGAGCTGGACTGGAAGAGGAGCAACTGGGACAGAACAGGCGCCCCAACCAGGACTAGAACCCAGGATGCCGGCGCCGCAGACAGAGGATTAGCCTAGTGAACCGGGGCGCCAGCCAGCTTTTTCATATCTTAACACTTTGCCTTACTTTCTTTTTTATTTATTTATTTTTTTTTTAACTTTTATTTAGTAAATATAAATTTCCAAAGTACAGTTTATGGATTACAATGGCTCCGCCACCATAACTTCCCTCCCACTCGCACCCCTCCCGTCTCCCGCTCCCTCTCCCATTCCATTCACATCAAGATTCATTTTCAATTATCTTTATATACAGAAGATCGATTTAGTATATATTAAGATTTCTTCAGTTTGCATCCACACAGAAACTCAAAGTGTAAAATACTGTTTGAGTACTAGTTATAGCATTGCTTCACATTGGTCAACACATTAAGGACAGATCCCACATGAGAAGTAAGTACACAGTGACTCCTGTTGTTGACTTAACAATTTGACACTCTTGTTTATGGCGTCAGTAGTCTCCCTAAGCTCTAGTCATGAGTTGCCACGGCTATGGAAGCCTTTTGAGTTCGCCGACTTCGATCTTCTTCCGATAGGGTCATAGTCAAACTGTAAGTTCTCTCCTCCCTTCAGAGAAAGGTACCTCCTTCTTTGATGGCCCGTTCTTTCCACTGGAATCTCACTCATAGAGATCTTTCATTTAGGTCTTCTCCTTTTTTTTTTTTTTTTTTTTTTTCCCAGAGTGTCTTGGCTTTCCATGCCTAAAATATCCTCATGGGCTCTTCAGCCATACTTTCTCAAAAGTGTCTTGTTTAAGAAGCACAATGGGGCTGGCTTTGTGACATAATAGGTAAAGCCACCACCTGCAATGCTGACAGCCCACCCATATGGGTGCCAGTTCAAGTCCCAGCTGCCCCACTTCTGATCTAGCTCCCTGCTAATGCACCTGAGAAGGTTGCAGAAGATGACCCAAGTGCTTGGTACCCTGTACCCATATGGGAGTCCCAGATGAAAATCCTGGCTCCTGGCTCCTGGCTCCTGGCTCCTGGCTCCTGGCTCCTGGCTCCTGGCTTTGGCCTGACCCAGCACTAGCTGTTGTGGCCATTTGGGGAGTATACCAGTGGATGCAAGATTTCTCTCACTCTCTCTTTCTCTCCCTCTGTAACTCGGCCTTTAAAATAAATAATAAAATTTTTAAAAAAAAATAAATACAGTAATACTGACTTAAATAAATAAAGTTTTTAGATACCCTCTTCATTTCTGTTCTTGTCCAGTTATTCTCATGCATTGAGAATTTATGACATATAATACACTGTTACATGAATAAATCAACACTTGTCCATCTATTTAGCTTTACGCAGTTGATTTTGTTGTGCTTTGGTGTTTTCTTCATATGTCTTACGCAAGGGGTTAGTTGAACTTCTTAAATCTGTGGATTTATTGTTTTCATAAAACTTGGGGATGTTAAGTCACTTCTCCTTCAGGTTATTTTTCTGTCCCTGTTTCTGTCATTTGCTTTGCAGACTCCATGAACATGTTGGATCATTTAAAGGTATCCCAAGGATGTTCTCTTCATCATTTTCTTTCCTCTTTGTGTTTCAGTTTAGTTTTTTAGGATGACTGGAGTGTCCTGACAACAAAGTAGCTCATGACAGCAAACAAGCCTTAAATCCACTGTATAGTCACATGCTCTCCTCCTATTTCACAGGTCAGCCTTGAGAGCATGTAGACTACACACACACTGTGGGGCTGGATCTTCTGTTGGTTGTCAATGTTCTTGAGAGTATGTGGAGTATAATTAAGTGCCCTGCTGCTGAGGAGGTCCTCTGAGCACTGTACTCCATGAATTGCCCCCTACGAAGGCTGAGACCCCTGTCGTGGGCCAGGGCAGCTGACTTGCTGCACAAGTTCCCATCACCCAGGAATGACATTCTGACACAACCTGAAGTTCGGTGTCAGAAAACTGCCATTTCTCTTCTTCTGTCCATCTTTGTGATGGTGTTATGCAAGAGATTCCTGCTGATTGCTATGGTATCCTGTCCAGAGTAGATATTTCTGCTGTTTGGCCTCCTGCCATCTTGACCTTCTGAGAGAAAATCTTATATGAAAGCTGAGGCCATGTCAGGGTTTTTACCCTGGTTTTAATTTTTTCCCCAAAGAAACCTTTTATTTAATGAGTACAAATTTCAAAAGTATAACTTTAGGAATCTAGGGATACTTCCCGTCATATCCGCCCTCCCACCCATACTCCCACCCAACTTCTTCTTCCCTCTCCCACTCCCAGTCCCATTCTCCATTTAGGTTCATTTTCAATTAACTTTATCCACAGAAAACCAACTCTAAGCAAAGATTTCAACTGTACCCTTACAAGTAAGTCCATAGGCATGTATGCAGAAGTACACAGCTTTACAGTTACAAACTTCCTCCTCCCTCTCTTGTTCCCACTCTTTTTTTTTTTTTTTTTTTTTTTTTTTTTTTTTTTTTTTACAGGCAGAGTGGACAGTGAGAGAGAGAGACAGAGAGAAAGGTCTTCCTTTGTCGTTGGTTCACCCTCCAATGGCCGCCGCAGCTGGCGCGCTGCGCTGATCTGAAGGCAGGAGCCAGGTGCTTCTCCTGGTCTCCCATAGGGTGCAGGGCCCAAGCACTTGGGCCATCCTCCACTGCACTCCCGGGCCACAGCAGAGAGCTGGCCTGGAAGAGGGGCAACCGGGACAGAATCCAGCGCCCTGACTGGGACTAGAACCCAGTGTGCCGGCGCCGCAAGGTGGAGGATTAGCCTAGTGAGCCGCGGCACCGGCCTCCACTCTTATTTTTTACTGAGATCTATTTTCAAGTGACTTTATACACATGATTAACTCTATGTTCAGTAAAGAGTTCAACAAATAGTATGAAGAAGAGAAAAAAACACTGTTCCTTGACAGTCAAGAAAAGGGCTATTCAAGTCATCGCTTCTCAAAGTGTCAGTTTCACTTCTACATATTTCTTTTTAGGTGCTCTGTTAGTTCTCACAGATCAGAGAGAACATATGATCTTTGTCCCTTTGGGACTAGCTTATTTCACTAAGTATAATGTTTTCCAGATTCATCTATTTTGTTGCAAATGACCAGATTTTATTTTTCTTTTACCACTGTGTAGTATTCCATAGAGTACATTTCCCACAGTTTCTTATCCAGTCTTCTGATGACAGGGATTTAGGTTTATTCTATGTCTTAGTTATTGTGAATTGAACTGTGATAAACATGTGGGTACAGATAACTCTTTCATATGCTGATTTCATTTTCCTTGGGTAAATTCCCAGGAGTGGGATGACTGGGTCAAATGGTAGGTCTATATTCAGATTTCTGACGTATCTCCAAACTGCTGTCTTCCATAGTGTTTTTACCAGTTTACATTCCCACCAACATTGGATTATGATATCTTTTTACTCACATCCTCACCAGCATTTGTTGTTCATTGACATCTGTATGAAAGCCATTCTAACTGGGGTGATGTAAAACCTCATTGTGGTTTTGATTTGCATTTCCCTGACGGCTAGTGAACCTGAACACTTTTTCATGTTTCTGTTGGCCATTTGGATTTTCTCTTTTAAAAAATGTCTGTTTAAGGCCTTGACCCATTTCTTTACTGGGTTGTTTGTTTTGTTGGTGTTGAGTTTCTTGATCTCTTTGTAGATTCTGGTTATTAATCCTTTATTGGTTGCATAGTTTGCAAATATTTTTACCATTCTGTTGGTTGCCTCTTCACTTCCTTGGTGTTTCTTTTGCAGTACAGAAGCGTCTCAATTTGATGTAATCCCATTTGTCAGTTTTGCCTTTGCCTGTGCCTCTGGGGTCTTTTCCAAGAATTCTTTGCCTATACCAATGTCTTGCAGGGTTTCCCCAGTGCTCTCTTGTGGTGGAATGAGAAGGCCATGCCAAGATGGCTGCTGGCAAGCCAATGTCAGTTACTCAGGAATGGCTTTGAAACCCACCTGGCAATGGAGCCTGCCTGGCAACAGGCTGTGATTGGATGGCTTTGGAAACTGCCTGGCTGGAAACAGGCTGAGATTAGATGGCTTCGGATACTGCCTGGCAACAGTCTGTGATTGATTAGGGCATAAACCACCCCTTGACTGGATTAGCTGCCTTGGCTATTTAAGCGCTGTACCAACTGAAATAAACGAGTCTGTGGGCTGCTCACCTCTGGCCTGCTTTCACCCCACTCCCAGGGTCTGTGTGGTGACTCCGCACCTCTTGCCCCCACCACACTCCTCCTTTCAGAACGAATCCACCGCAACACTCTCTAGTAATTTGATGGTGTCAAGTCATAGATTTAGGTCTTTATTCATTTTGAATGGAATTTTGAGTAAGGTGTAAGGTAGGGGTTCTGTTTCATACTTATGCATGTGAAAATCCAGTTTTCCCAGCACCATTTGTGAAGAGACTGTCCTTTCTTCAGGAATTGGTTTTAGCTCTTTGGTCAAATATAAGTTAGTTGTAGATGCGTGGATTGATTTCTAGCATTTCTATTCTGTTCCATTGGTCTGTCCATCTGTTTTTCATACCAGTACCAGGCTGTTTTGATAGTAACTGTCCCATAGTATTCTTGAAATCTGGTATTGTGATGCCTCCAGCTTTGTTTTTGTCATATAAGATTGTTTCAGCTATTTGAGGTCTCCTGTGTTTCCACTGGAATATCAGCATCATTTTTTCTAGATCTGAGAAGAATGTCTTTGGTATTTTGATTGGTATCACATTGAATCTGTAAATTTCTTTTGGAAGAATGGACATTTTGATGATATTGATTCTTCCAATCCATGAACATGGAAGATTTTTCCTTTTTTTATATCTTCTTCTATTTCTTTCTTTATTGTTTTGTAATTTTCATTGTAGAGATATTTGAAATCCTTGATTATATTTATTCCAAGGTTTTTTTTTTTTTTTTTTTTTTTAGCTATTGTGAATGGGATTGATCTTTGAAGTTCATTCTCAGCCCTGGCATTGTCTGTGTATACAAAGGCAGTTGATCTTTGTTTATTGACTTTGTATCCTGCTACTTTACCAAACTCTTCTGTGAGTTCCAATAGTCTCTTGGTGGAGTCTTTTGGATCATCCGCAATTAGGGATAGTTTAACTTCCTCCTTCCCAATTTGTTTGCCTTTGGTTTCTTTTGCTTGCTGGCTGAAACTTCCAGGACTATATTGAATAACAGTGGTGAGAGTGGGCATCCTTGTCTGGTTCCAGATCTCAGTGGGAATGCTTCCAACTGTTGCCAATTCAATAGGACACTGGCTGTGCATTTGTCATTAATTGCCTTGATTATGTTGAGGAATGTTCCTTCAATACCCAACTTGCTTAGTTTTCATCATGAAAGGGTGTTGTATTTTATCAAATGCTTTCTCTGCATCTATTGAGATAATCATATGGTTTTTGTCCTTCAGTTTGCTAATATGATGTATCACATTGATTGATTTGTGAATGTTGAACCAATCCTGCATACCAGGGATAAATCCCATTTGGTCTGGGTATCTTTCTGATGTGTTGTTGGATTTGGTTGGCTAGAATTTTGTTGAGGATTTTTGTGTCTGTGTTCATCAGGGAAATTGGTCTGTAGTTCTCTTTTTCTGTTGTATCTTTTCTGGGTTTAGAAATTAAGGTGATGCTGGCCTCATAGAATTCGGAAGGATTCCATCCCTTTCAGTTGTTTTGAATAACTTGAGAAGTATTGGGGTTAGTTCTTCTTTAAATGTGTGGTACAATTCAGCAGTGAAGCCATCTATCTGGTCCTGGGTTTTTCATTGTTGGAAGGATCTTTTTTCCTGATTCAGTTTCCTTCTCGGTAATGGATCTATTTAGGTTTTCTATGTCTTCATGGCTCAGTTTAGGTAGGTTCTATGTGTCCAGGAATCTATCCATTTCTTCTAGGTTTCCCAGTTTGTTGACATATAGCTATTTGTAGTAATTTCTGATGACTCTTTATTTCTGTGGTGTCTGTTGTTACATTTTCTTTTTCATCTCTAATTTTATTGATTTGGGTCCTCTCTCCTTTTTTTTTCTTTTTGTTAGTTGGGTAAATGGTATGTCAATTTTGTTTATTTTCTCAAAAACCAAGTCTTTGTTTTGCTGATCTTTTGTATTGTTTCTTTGGCTTCAATTTTGTTGATTTCTTCCCTAATTTTTATTATTTCTTTTCTCCTACTAGTTTTGGGTTTGGTTTGCTGTTGTTTTTCTAGATCCTTGAAAGGAATTGATAGCTCATTAATTTAGTGCCTTTCCAATTTCTTGATGTAAGTACCAATTGCTATAAATTTTCCTCTTAACATTGCTTTTGCTGTATCCTGTAAGTTTTGATATGTTATATTGTCTTCTTCATTTGTTTCCAGAAATTTTTTAAATTTTTCTTTTGACTTCTGTGACCCACTGTTTATTTAGGAGCATGTTATTCAGTCTTCATATGTTTGTGTATGTTCTAGAGATTTCTGAGTTGCTAATTTCCAGCTTCATTCCATTGTGATCCGAGAAGATGCATGGTATTGTTTCCATGTTTTTGAATTTGCTGACTTGTTTTATGGCTTAGCATGTGGTTAATCCTAGAGAAAGTTCCATGCACTGCTGAAAAGAATATGTATTCTGCAACTGTAGGTTGAAATGTTCTGTGGATATCTGTTAGGTCCATGTGGTCTGTAGTGTTGATGAACTCTGCTGTTTCCTTGCTGTTTTTTTTTTTTTTGTCTGTTTGAACTGTCCATTGCTGAAAATGGAGTATTGAAATCTCCCATTACTATTGTATTTGAGTTTATATCTCCCTTTAGATCCCTTAACATTTATTTTAAATAGCCAGGTGCCCTGTAATTAGGTGCATATACGTTTGTGACAGTTACATCTTCCTGTTGAATTGATCCCTTATTCATTACATAGTGCCCTTTTTTGTCTCTTTAACAGTTTTTGTGTTAAAGTCTATTTTGTCTGATACTACGATGGCTGCACCAGCTCTTTTTTTTTTATTTCTGTTAGCATGGAATATCTTTTTCCATCCTTTCACTTTCAATCTGCATGCTTCTTTGTTGGTGAGATGTGTTTCTTATAGGCAGCAAATAGATGGGTTTTAATTTTTAATCCATTCAGCCTGTCTCTGTTTTAACTAGAGAGTTGAGGCCATGTAGTTTTACTGGAAGATTTTCTTCCTTTACCTTCTTCCATAGTTATTACTGTGTTTCTGTGTTTCTGTGTGTAGCATATCCTTAAGCATCTTCTGCGAGGTTAGACAAGCGGTGACAGATTGTTTCAATTTCTGTTTGTCATGGAAAGTTTTTATTTCCCCTTCATTCATAAATGAAAGCTTTGCCAGATATAGTATTCAGGGTTGACAGCTATTTTCTCTTAAGACTGGAATATATCTTTCCATTTTCTCCTAGCCTATAGGGTTTCTGATAAGACGTCAGCTGTGGGTCTGATTGGAGATCCTCTGAAAGTAATCTCGTGTTTCTCTTGTGCACATATTAGAATCTTTTCTTTATGTTTTACTGTGGAGAGTTTGACTACAATGTGTTGTGGTGAAGATCTTTTCTGGTCATGTCTATTAGGAGTTCTGTGTGCTTCTTGTACTTGGCTGTCTCTTTCTTTCTCCAAATTAGGGAAGTTTTCTGTAATTATTTCACTAAAAAGGCCATGTGATCCTTTCTCTCTTTCCATGCCTTTAGGAACTCTTAGGACCATTTGTTGGTTTTTTTGATAGTATCCTGTAGATTACCAACAGTATTTTTTAGTTGTCTAACTTCTTCTTGTGTTTGGTCTGATTTTATAATTTCCTGTGCTTGCTCTTCTAAATTGGATATTCTTTCTTCTGCTTCAACGATCCTGTTGCTATGGCTTTCCACTGCATTTTTTTTTTGTTCTATTGAATTCTTCATTTCTAAGATATCATTTTGATTTCTCTTTAAGATCTGAATTTTGTGGGGGAAATTTTCTTTCATGTCATGTATGGATTTCATTTGTTCATGCATTTGCTTCTGATTACTTCTAAGTAATCCTATGATCAATTTTTTGAATTCCATTTCTGGCATTTCTTCAATTTCATCATCTTTGCAATCTAGTATTTTGTTCTTTTGGGGGCATCATGTTGTCTTCCTTATTCTTTTTTTCTTGAATTGGCACATTTGTTATTTGCCATTTGTGGAGATATTCATTAGTTTCTTCTTTGTTTCGTTGCTTTGGCTGCTTATCTCTATTTAGATTTAATTGCTTAAACTATCCTGATGCCAGGAGAGAGACCAGGGTACATCAGGACACAGAGGCAGGGTGTAATGTCACTCTCTTTTTGTAGAAATATTTTTCCATTTATTGCATACAGGTAGGAAATGCTATTTCTTGTTTTTCTCTGAGGATAATTAACCTTTCATATCTTACACTAAGGTAATTTTAGCTATTTTGCAGAATGGAATTAAGGTATGGGAGATTTCTGAGCTGACATTTTGGACAAAACAAAGCTGTGTGGTTAGAACTTGTGGCCTCCATACAAGATGATCCCAGAAAGAACCTCGCTTATAATTAAAATTTCAAGGTAAAGACAATCATAAGGTGCTATTTTCTGTCTACTTCATTGACAAAGTAGGTATGCTACCTTGTCATTGAGAACTCAAGAAAATAGTCACAAATTGCTGATGGAAATGCCATATCTTTGATATGTTGATCTTCCCCCACATTTAGTAGGGAGAGCCTCAGATTCATGTTACCCTACCAATTAGGACTGCAGATAGCACTGTTGCTAACTCAGCACACTGGCACAGACCACCAGGTCAGGATATGCTGAGACCGTGCCCTAGAGTGAAGATACACCACCCAGGTCAGACCACACTGAGACCCTGCCCCAGAGTGAGGTGACACAGACCCCACCACCACCTTTGTGCAGCTCAGAAAGGTGAATTTTGGACCTTGATCTCTGCTGTGTTTCTAGCTTCATTGGCCACTGTTTTGTGGAAGCTTAAGTACTTTATACATACAAACAGAACATGTTTTTCTGGCGGTATGTTTTGCTAGACTGGTCTAGGATATGGAGCTCAGGGTGGGCTGGGAGTAGTTCATGTGTTTTTTTTTTTTCGTTGGTGGGTGCCAACTGGGTACTGTTTGGGATAGAATGGATTGGAACCACAGTTTACCTGAAGCTCTTTGCACTCCAGATGGAGCCAGAATTTAAATCCTCAATGGAAACCATAAAAGTACTATAAGAAATTATGCAATTCTGAAACATAAACGAAAAATTCTTAACTACACCTCATAAAATTTAGAATTCTGTTTGGCAAAACAGAGGTTCATTTCCTTAACATCTAAAGAGCTCATGATGAAAGCTCAAAAGAGAAGTGTGCAAAGCATGGTGCAAGGCAGCTCGAAGAATAGATACACCATTGGCGCAGCCTTTAAGAAGAGATGTTGACCCTCAATGGTAACAAGAAATACAAGAGCATGTTGGAGTCCGTCTTCCTCTGTCATGTGTTTGTACAGCAAGCATTCATTTGTCCATGCCTGTGTCAGGAGTGGCTGGCCACTGAAGCCTGACTGTGGGAATATGAATCCCTACAGTGGTATGGAAAGGCAGGCTGAGAACATCCTTGGTTAAAAAATGCACACACCTTGGACCCAGCAGTGTTGCCTCCAGGAGACTTTCCTATTGATTCATTTATGTATGCCAGTTATTCATTATTGTTCAGAGTAAAATGAGATCGATACAAGTCTGAATTTCCAATGGTAGGAGGTCGGTTAAATGCAGTGATTTGTTTGTTCCTTACAGTTTATACAAAGTCATCAAAAGGGTTAGGGAGCCCGTTTGTGAATCACTGAAGTAACATTAAGATATGTCACTGGGCAAAAACCAAGAGAAAATGGGTGTTTGCAACTGATTCAAGGAAAGAAGAAATAACAGCGTGTTTGTGTCTGTTTCCTGCTCACCAGCAGCCTTGGAATAAGTGGCCACACACAGTAACCTTAGTTGCCCTGGGAGCAGAGCAGGTGGGGAGCAGAACAGGAGGGAGACTGATCACAGTGCAGCTATGCTACCTATTAAGAACAAGAATGAAATATCTAGAAAGAGATCAAGTTAAAATCTTTACATACCTACAAGGCATGAGAGATTTTTTTCCACCCACAGACCCTCACTGGGAGCAGACCTAGGTGGTAGGCATGGGGCAGTGGAAAGAGCGTTGACATCAGAAGTTGGTAGAAATCATGGAATGTAATTAACGGCTGTTATATTCTGTATGTTTAGCAGAACTTGGAAGCCACTGTGGCTATACTAGAGTCCTCTGGAGGGTTAGAAAGAGAAGGGAGCAGTTAGAGGTAAGGAGCAAGAGCTTGGAGGTAGGGAGAGAAAGGGGAAGAGAAAAGAGGAGGAAGAGAGGGACTGGAGAGAGCTGCTAGAGCGTGTCTGAGGAGGGCGGGGTGGTGCTGGCCTTCTGCAGGTACAGAGTTGGAGGCCTGGTGTGATGAGGGCTCTGGTCACAGCAGCTGTGGGTCGGGGTCTGTGGGACTCTTGTGATTTATTTTTGTGATGAAACAAGAGCAAAGGCCCTTGGGAGAGAGGGTGGGCTTGAGAGCATTGCTGACAGAGCAAGGGTGTTTTTCAGGCAGTCCAAGGATGGTAGAAATTATTAGTCTTCCCTTGGCATGTCCCTAGGCAGCTGTCAGCTGGCCAGGATGAGCCCAGAGGAGGAGGAAGGCCCACCATAGCTAGAGTTGGGATGTAACCAGATGACAGAGAGGAGCATCATTCTGTGGACATATGAAGAACCACGGTCTGGGAAGAGGTGGGTTGAGGACTGTGAGAGAAGTCAGTGTGTGTAATTGCAAGGCAAGGTGAATGGTAGAATCCTACAGAACAACTCAGCCACCTAGGCTGGTGAAAGCTTTTCTCCTCTTACACTTGGGACTTCCAGCCTTCTTAGGCCTGCTGTGCTTGTGGATTCTGTCTGCAGATTGGATTTCTACCCATCTTCCTTGTCCCTTTCACTCTCACGTAGGGAGACTGAAGATCCCAGGGGGCTGTTCCCACAAATACTGCACTCCTCTGTGTTGAAAAGAAGAGGATTGTTTACAGAATTGCACAGCTACTGGCCAGCTGATCTCTTTGCTTATCCAGGACAAGGGACTCAATATCTAACTTGTGCAAGGGGTAAATGTCATTGCAGAGAATCATTTACCTAGAAACCTAGAAGAATACAAAAAATTAGAACCAGAAGCTGTTACAGATTACCTGGCCACTCACCTTCATCTACAGATGAACCTACAGGCAACACTTTCCTCCCCTTACTGGATTTGACATTATTTTCATTTACAGCCTAAAAACTCAGTGGTAATCAGTGGATGATTTCCTAATAGATGAGGACTGTCTCCTGGCATATTTCCATAAAAATTCTTTTTCTTGGATGTGTTGTTATTTCCTGTTGCATGAATCATCTCTTGCTTCATGTGCATAATACCTCCAATACTCATCCTAATAATTAGGTGAACAATGACATTTTAAGTTCCATTTAATTTTCTTATTAAGAAAGATTTAACTGATACAAAGCTTCCAAAAACATTCTGTGAAAAAGAATCAAATGCTGATGTTACTTGATAGGCGATAGTATACTTAGAAGCTTGTTTCCATCTGCACTTGGTTCTAGCAGGGAATGACATAGTAATTAATCAACTGTGGCAAAGCAAATTAACTTAAGAGCTAGAATTCTGGCAACATCACTTTAAGAAATGTTTCAAGATTTTTACATTTAATATCTTTAAATTTAAATATATTGTAACCACAATTCTATCATATGTACTATTCATCTCTTAATTTTTGTCATGGTTGATTTTTTTAAAAGATTTATTTACTTGAAAGGCAGAACAACAGAGAGGGAGGGAGAGAGATGGGGAAAGATGGAAAGATCTTCCATCCACTGGTTCACTCCCTAAATGACTACATTGGCCAAGACTGGGCTAGGCCAAAGCTAGGAGCCAGAAACTCCATCTGGATCTCCCACATGTGTGGCAGGGGTCCAAATACTTGGGCCATCTTCTGCTATTTTCCAAGGCATATTAATCGGGGGCTGGGTTGGAAGTGGAGCAGCTGGGACTCAAACCATTACCCCATTAAGGAATGCTGGTGTTGCAAGCCACTGCTTAACCTGCTGTGCCACAGTGCCAACTCATAGTTGTTGATTCTAAGAGAAAATGCTTGCTACTCTGTGAAAAACAATTGGGACATCCACTTGTATATATCACGTGTAACAGCATCAGTTTTCCAGATTTTAAATGAAAATAAGTAGATTAAAAGATTGTTAAGGATGTGGAGATGCCAGCTGCCTTTTTTTTTTTTTTTAAGATTTATTTTATTTATTGGAAAGAGTTACAGAGAGAGAGGTAGAGACAGAGAGAGAATTCTTCCATCCACTGGTTCACTCCCCAGATGGTTGCCAAGGCCAGAACTGCGCTGATCCAAAGCCAGGAGCCAGGAGCTTCTTCCAGGTCTCCCACGTGGGTGCAGGGGCCCAAGGACTTGGGCGATCTTCTACTGCTTTCCCAGGCCATAGCAGAGAGCTGGATCGGAAGAGGAGTAGCTGGGACTACAACTGGTGCCCCTATGGGATGCCGGCACTTCAGGCCAGGGCTTTAACCCACTGCACTACAGTGCTGGCCCCAACCAGCTCCCTTCTAATGGCTTTTCTAGACAGTGTATACAAATAGCCAGCAAAGAGGGAACCAGGTTGCCAAGTACACAGACCAGTATGCAGCCTGGATGACCATGTCACCTGTTTGTAACAGTGGGGATCTGAGGTCAGCCTTTGTGAACAGACTTTTGCAAAATGCTTAAATTATAATTTTCTTATAGCAAGGAATATTATGCAGTCATCAAAAGAGTATACAAATTTAAATATTGTAGCATTATTTTATCATAGTATGTTCACTTTTAAATGGTATTTATACATGTGAGGTACACAGGCACAGTCTGTATAATAATAAAGTGTGTGTGGCCTAATTGCATAAAGATGTGCGTGTGTTAGTGTGTATGATTGTGGGTGTGTACATGTTAGTACATGTAAACTAATATGTACATGGAGACAACTTCCAGAAAATGAACTTTTTCTTCTTCATACTCCTGGCTTAGTAATATTTTTACATCACCTTGTGAAACCCAAAAGTTTACATAAGAAGTAACTTAATGTGAACTTGGATAATTACAGACAGTTCCTTTTTCCTGCCTAGATATATAGCTGACTTACTTTCCTAGCAAAATGCTTGGCTTATTATGATTACTATTTATGACTATGGTTAGGCTTTATTAAACTATTTGATTTCATGTCTTCCTTGAATTGAGTTGTAGAAATGATGACCATGTAATCAGGGCAAAGAATGTCTGATTGCATTATGTAAAATATAGCAGTTTCTCATTTCCCTTTGTTTTTTACAGATAGTGACACTAAGACGCAGTCTGAAAGGCGGCTCTATACTGTGAGTCTACCCCCAGAGGGGTATTTGCCAGAGTCACACAGCTGCTTGGATTCTGAGAATATCTCCACCGAGGAGGATGTAGAAGGTAAAAAGGGGAAGAGGAAAGGTGAACAGTATACATGTAAATCATTATTTTACAGTTTTCCATCATTTTAAATTAACTTTGTCTAAATGTATAATTATAATTATAGTTATAATTATAGTTGAGCATATCTTCACATAAACAGCCATAGTATGTCTTTTTTACCTATTTTATAGCCATAGAAAATTATTATAAAAAAACTTTTTATTTATTTGAAATGCAGAAAGAGAGATATTCATCTTCTGTTTGCTGGTTTACTCCTCAAATGCCCAAAAAAAGCATGGACTGGGCCAGACTGATGCTAGAAGCTACAAACTCCATCCTGGTCTCCCACATAAGTAACAGGGACCCAAGCACTTCAGCCATCCTCTGCTGCCTTCCCAGGCACGTTAGCAAGGATCTGGGTTAGAAGCAGAATGGATGGCAGCTTAACTTGCTAGTGAGTGACAAAGCTTGCCTCACACATTAAGTTTCTACTTGAAAACTGAAATGGTTGGTTGTTTTCCTCTTTAAATTGGCTATTTGGAAGCTTCTGTGAGAATTTAGAACAATCAAATAAAAATTGTCCCTGGATGGTTTTTAGCAAGTGTAAACTAAGAAACTCTATATTATAAACTTTAGCTAATGTTAGGAAAGTATAGTTTTTGGCCAGCGCCATGACTCACTTGGCTAATCCTCTGCCTGCGGCGCCGGCTTCCCGGGTTCTAGTCCAGGTTGGGGCACTGAGTACTAGTCCCGGTTGCTCCTCTTCCAGTCCAACTCTCTGCCGTGGCCCGGGAGGGGAGTGGAAGATGGCCCAAGTGCTTGGGTCCCTGCACTTGCATGGGAGACCAGGAGGAAGCACCTGACTCCTGGCTTCGAATCGGCGCAGCGCCGGCCGTAGCGGCCATTAGGGGAGTAAACTAATGGAAGGAAGACCTGTCTGTCTCTCTCACTTGTCGCTCCCCCTCTTCGTGGAGGAACGACACAGGACCCTGTGCTGTTCTTTTGTCTGCTCGGCCCTCCCCGGGTTTGCTGCTGGTTCTTCCCGGGTTGGCTACCATCCCTTCCACCTCCGTGGAAGGGCGGTTCCCCCTGGCCACTTTCCCCACTTCCGCAGGGGAGCGGCACACCGCCGGCTCTCTCGGGGGCTGCACAGGTGTTCCCTCAGGTGTTCCCCTTAGATGTTCCTGGTGCATGTTGTCTCTCTCCTCCTTTATAGTCCTCTTCCACCAATCCCAACTCTGCTACCACACACCGAGTACGCTGCTCTCCTCCAATCAGGAGCAGGTCCTACAGTTTATTGGTTGAACTGGAGGCAGCTGTATAGAAGCTGTTTCCTCCTCTCCCAGCGCCATATTGTGGGAGAGCAGATGCATAGAATAAGTCTTAATTCCAGTAACTTAGTCTAGTCCGAGTTGCTCCCCACACTCACTGTCTATAATTCTCTCGTCTCTCTCTCTCATTGTCAACTCTGCCTGTCAAAAAATTTTAAAAAAGGAAGTATAGTTTTCTTGTGCATTGATCTTTTTGGCTTTTGAATTAAAGAAAAACAAACAAAAATAGGGCTGGTATTTAGCCTAGCCGTTAAGATGCCTGTGTGTCAAATCAGAGTACCTAGGTTCAATCTCTAGCTCTTGCTCCTGACTCCAGCTTCCTGCTAATGCAGACCCTGAGAGGTGATGATGTAAGTAATTGGATTGCTGACACCCAAACCAGAGACCTGGATTGAAGTGCTGGCTCCTGTCTTCAGCCCAGCATAGCCCAGTACAGCTCCAGCCATTATAAGCATTTGGGGAGTGAATCAGAAGATAGGATCTCTCTCTCTCTCTCCTTTCTGTCTCCCTCTCTGTCTCTCCCCCTCCCTTGCCTCTGTTTCTGTTGCTCAAATAAATAAGGTTTTTAAAAGTAAAATATAAATATAAATATATATATATTTATATATAAATATAAATATAAAATAAATATAAATAAATAAATAAAATAAATATAAAATAAATATAAAATAGGGGCTGGCGCTGTGGCGTAGCAGGTAAAGCTGCCACCTGCAGTGCCGGCATCCCATATGGGTGCTGGTTCAAGTTCCAGCTGCTCTACTTCCGATCCTCCTTTCTGCTGTGGCCTGGGAAAGCAGTAAAGGATGGCCAAGTCCTTGGGCCCCTGCACCCACGTGGGAGACCCGGAAGAGGCTCCTGGCTCTTGACTTCAGATCGGCACAGCTCTAGCCATTGTGGCCAACTGGGGAGTGAACCAGTGGACAGAAGCCCCCCACCCCTCCTCTCTCCGTGTAACTCTTTCAAATAAATAAATCTTTTTTAAAAAGTAACTGTAAAATTAAAAAAATGGAGTATTATTTTCCAGCCCTGTTAAAAATCTTTGAAATGCAATTACTAGATAGATTATTTCACTAGATAATTTACCATGTTCTTATGAAATTACTGTGGTAAATGTACTTCATGTGTACTTAATGAGTTTAATAAGAAAGTGTGTGGCCTGTTGTGGACAGTTGGCACTGGTTGCTCTGCTGCTGATGCGTGAGGGCAGACCTGTGTCAGCAGCACCTCCGAGGCTTGCTGGGAGGCCCATCCAGGTGATGCTCTAACAGGGAAAGTGGAGATAGCTTTGTCAAGTCTACAGCTGTTCTCCTGCAAAAGCTTTCTTGCAGATTGTGTGCCCTGATCCCGGAGTAGTCACTTTCCTTGTTGCCTTGGTCCTGAAGCCTCCTCCTCCCTGCAGGCAGCCAGAAAGTCTTGGCACCAGCAACTGCTCTACAATTATGGGCTGGTTAGAGCCAAGCTGACCACTCTGAAGAGAAAAGGAGAATCAAGCAATTGAGATTCATTCTAAATTTACCTAGTTGTAGCTTTCATTACAGTGTTTATTACAAGTTACATTTTTAGAAGTGGTTTTGGAATTGGGAACCTTTACTGAAAATTTCGAGGGTTCTTGCTGTATTTTTAGATAAGAATTCTAAATATCAGCTGCTTATAAATGAAACAGGTAACATGGTACAGTTTTTAGTATTTATTTAGTGAAAGAAATATACAAGAAAGTGGGAGCTTTATTTTGGGGAGAAAAATGTCTAGAAACTAAGTTGAGTCCATACCAGGCAGAGAGCAGGCTGGGAGCCACGTGGAGCAAGGGTGCAGTTAGGTTCGGCCAGCGGTAGCATAGTACAGGCAGGAAAGAAGGCAGCATACCTAGAGGTGGGAAGTGGGGGACAACAAGGGAGGGGGCTCAGGCACACCAGGTCTTTCATTTACTTCCAAAGGGGAGTGGTTACATAGTCTGATTGGCAGGTAGGCTACAGGTGAGGTCAGGTAGGGGTGTGAGATCACAAAAGGGGGCAGGGCAAAGGTGTGATCTCCAGCTCAGAAATATAATCAGTTTAATTCTATCTGCCTGCCTATATCAGTTTCTTAGGCAAAAATCTTCCTGTTGGTCCATGTGCTTCTCTGTTGCCCAGTTCCTGGGAGTAGTCAGTGTGGGCAGGTCTTTTTCAGAGGCTGCCATGGGAGTTACAGGAATAGGTGAGCCAAGAGCATAAGGAAACACTCAGTCCGTTGTTACTCCAAGATCTGTGTGGTACTGACCCATTTCTGATGTCCCTTACTTCCTGGAGAGCCCTTCACAGGCCATAGGGGTGACTTGCCCTACCTTCCCAGTGTGTACTTCTGGTTCACCTTAATAAGTCAGTGTGAACTGAAAATGCTGACGAGTTTTTCAGAACAGCATTATGAACAACTTATCCATCAAATCCTGGGTGGGAAGTTGGTCTTTTAACTTTCAGCTCTTACCATTCACCTCCAAATGGTTCTGTTATGGGTGAACCGGTGGTGGAGAAAATATTATTACCTCGGTTCTTTGTCTCACATGGAAGAAGAATTTCTAAGCAGACAAGCAGAGAGATTTAAAAGCAAAATTTATTAGAGTCAGAGACCTCTAGCCAGAGCAGCATGGAAGGGCCCCCAAGAGAGGAAAAAAACCAAAGAGGCCAGTGGTACTGGAGTATTTAGGCACAATTTTTGGGGAAAAAAAAAACTTAACATTCAGTTACAAGGCCGGGACAAGACCCATGAAAAGACCTGATTCACAGTGTTTTACCCTCTGGCTTGCTCATGATAAAACAAAAGCACTATCAGAAGGGTGGGACACCTAACTTGCTTTATAGTAA
Source organism: Oryctolagus cuniculus (assembly GCF_964237555.1). Classification (NCBI taxonomy): domain Eukaryota; kingdom Metazoa; phylum Chordata; class Mammalia; order Lagomorpha; family Leporidae; genus Oryctolagus; species Oryctolagus cuniculus. The sequence continues at coordinate 118,791,854 of NC_091439.1, forward strand.
ACTGGGAGCTCAGAAGGAATCCTCACTCCCTTGCTGTTCTCATGATAAAAGTGGAAGCTTTCAAGGAGTGGGCAGGCTGGAACTTTTGACCTTGATAAAGATCTTGCACCCTCAGTTTCCACTGGGACCTCCCTGACTGCATTAACCCATCTGACTCCTCTCAGTTCCACTGGATGTTTTACAATGTATAGATTTAAATATATTCTTTCTCATTGTAAACCCATGAGGTGGCTCGTTTGAGGGCATTTTAAAGGGTTGAGTTGGAGAAAAGGTACTAGTGTCCACTGCTTCCTTGTGTTGCTCACATCTGTTTTCCAACATGATATTCAGCAAGAGCCCTGTGCCTGAGCCCCTGTGAGGCTAGGGTGCCTTCCTGGGAATCTGAGAGAAGGAGTCTGCCACAAGAAGAGGCAGGGTCCAGGATATCCTCACTTTTTCTTTTCTTCTTTTTATTTTAAAGATTTATTTATTTATTTGAAAGGCAGAGTTAGAGAGATTGATCTTCCATCTACTGGTTCATCCTGCAGATGGCCGCAACGGCTAGTTCTGGGCCAGGTTCCTCATTTTTTCTGACTGCACCCCAGGGTCCTGTGAAAGCAGGCAGAGAGACATCAAAGGGATGAGAAGGAAGAGTTTTTAATCTGTACTTTTCAGTTTTAAGCAAAGGGAATTTGAGAGCTGAAGCTGGAACACAAGAAAAGGTCAGATTGTTACTGTTTTCAGGGAAGCACTTCCAGTCTCTGACTTTCATCTTGAATACCCAGAACTAAGGAATAAGTGCATTGGTAACTTCTAGGAAGCTGCAGGAGACAATGATTGGTTCCTTTTTCTACTTGTACATCTCTGTGCCAGCCCCAGCACCAGTTGCTCCCCAGCTTTTACTTTGGAACTCACACAGCCCTGTTCTGCAGGTGCCACAGGCCAGTCTCCACAGTCCTCATCACCCAGGATGGATGGCAGAGCTGGTATTTACAATCAAGTCTGGACTCCTTCTGGTGCTCCTGGGCCCAGAGGCCCAGCTGCTCTCCTCCAGGAAGTGCCGTCCTGAGTTTCCTCAGTCCAGGACCGCTTCCTTGGTTTCATCACTGAGTACCTGACCCAGTACGTTGTGAAAGACAGAACTCTAGGGCTTATTAAGAGTGTCAGTTTGCTGTTCAGGGCCTGTGTATCTGTGATGAAGTGATGACAGAGACCTAGGTGTCAGTCACTTTTCTGCTTCCATCCTGTCTTTGTCTCAGTCCTTGAGAATCATTGAATATAACAAAAACAGCACCTAAATTATTCTAAGCTTACAGTTTGTTAGGAGTGGGTAGCAGGGAGCTGTGGGATGAGGAAGTACTATTGTCAAGCCTAAATCTCAATGCTAAATGCACCTGTTGGATTTTGTTCTAGGCTCTGCCCCTCCTGGGTTGGTGGGTTAGACTGCTTGCAGCCAGACGTAAATAGGGACTTGTGCTCTCCCTTCTACAGGGCGTGCTCCTCTCCTCTTACTGTCATGTGTGGTGTGTGCTGCTTTCACTAGGCCAGTAAACCTTTGGCCTGATACAGATAGAACAACCCACTCTAGAGTATGACAGAAGAAAGCGTTCTTTTTGGCAGTTTTTCTGGGGAAAATGCTCGACAACCTTATTTAGCATGTTAAGTCATTTATCTGGCAGGAACACTGTTTTGCTCACTGTCTTGGCACATCCATAGGAATGCTGTTCTGTGTAATGTTACGTAATCTATTACAGTGATACTGTAAGACCTAAGATTCTCTGGTGTGACTTAAATAATAAGGAATGTCTGATCTTGTCATCAGTCAAACGCCAATCTCCTAGCATATGACAGCCACACTGGGATTCTGGGGCTCCAGGTCACTACAGTGAAAGTTCACACCCCTTCCATGGATTCCAACAGCTTTTCCCTGGGAAGCTAGATAAGAAACAAGTTGAGTTACTTAATTTTTAGAAGAAAATATCCACTGTGTCTCCAACATGCCTCTTTTCCCAGGTTTTTAAATGGTACAGTGGCTGGGGTGGTGATAAGGCATGGAGGGACTCCCAGTATTTAAGAGTATGGTTCAGGGTCCGGCACTGTGGCATAGTAGGCTAAGCCTCTGTCTGTGGTGCCAGCATCCCATATGGGTGCCGGTTCATGCCCTGGCTGCTCCTCTTCTGATCCATGGTCTGCAAAGGCAGTGGAAGATTGCCCAAGTGTTTGGGCCCCTGCATGTGGGAGACCCAGAGGAAGCTTCTGGCTCCTGGCTTCGCATTGGCCCAGCTCTGACTGTTGCAGCCATTTGGGGAGTGAACCAACAGATGGGAGACCTCCCCTTCCCTCTCCCTCTCCCTCTTCCTTCTCCCCCTCCCTCTCTGTAACTCTACCTTTCAAATAAATAATGTGGTTCAAAGAATTCACTAACTATTCAGTCCACTGGGTTTTGAAAATGTTCACTTCATACCAAGTCAGATCATAGGAAAGCTACATACCTAGTTTATATTATTTCTTATGAGATAAGAGAGATATACTCAAGTTACTCACAGATATCTTTTTTGTTTTTATGAACTAGCACACTGCTTTCTATCAGGTAAGAGATATACTTATTACTTACTGATACCCTTTTTGTTCCTGTGAATTGGTGCAAGATACATTATTCACTGATGATTTTTTTTTATTTCTGTGAACTAGTACACTGCTTTTTATCAGATAAGAGAGATGCTCATATTACTCACTGATATCCTTTTTGTTCCTATGAACTGATACACTGCTTCCTATCAGATAGGAGGTATATTCAGATTATTCATTGGTAATTCCATTGGCTTTGGCTGCCAGGGAACTCAACTTTTAGTCTTTTGTGGTTTTTATTCTTTGTTCTTTCCTTGATCACTCTTGATAGTTAACTTTCCCCAGGTCTTAATTGCTTGATTCATTCTTTTTAGATTCAATCCTTAAAACACAAGGGTTTTCTGGCTGCATCCTTTTTTGGAAGTATGCAGAGTAATCAGGGCTTGACACTGATTCTCTTGATTAGATGCCTTTTTCTGTGTTTGTGTTTGGCAGTGTAATATGAAGATGGCAAATAGGACCCTTTTTAGGAACTCTTTCTGGTCAGGGCATTTCACATGTAAGCAACAGGGCTTGGAGAGTACAACACAGGAAACTGGGAACTCAGTCTGTGAGTGTTGAAGGAGGCAAAGCAAAGGCATGGGATCTAGTTGCAAATGGGAGCAGGACTGCTTAGGGACTAACAAGACAGAGGTGTTAAGAAAACATGCTATGTTCAGGAGCGGCAGATAAAGTGTGGTCAGCATGGCTTGGGCTGAGAAGATGAAAGAGCAGGTGGTAAATGATTTTGTACCAATGGTTCAAGGCTTTGGATGGAAATGCCTGGTTTGGTCCCATAACCACGTGGAGCCAGGCCCCACTGTGAGTCCCTGGAGAGTCAAGACCAGGTTTGTGTCCAGATGTGATCATTCTGGGGCAGAGCAAAAGAGAGAGATGCCTGGAGCCTGTGAAAGGTAGAGGGAATAAAGGCCTGCCTGAAGAGGCTTCCAAGGTGGAACCCACGAGACACGTTGATGTTTCATCAGCTAAGTTGAAGGGAGAGATTTCTCCCTTCTCCTTGGTGGCAGCAGCAGCTGAGGGAGGGTAAAAGAAGGACTGCAGTGTTGAGTGCTTTCCCTGAGGTGAGAGTTGAAGGTGTTAGACAGAGCTTGCCTCAGGTGAGCCTCAGTGCCTGTGCCTACCATGGCCACAGACCATGTTCTTGGGCCTCTGCACAGAGACCCTACATTTACAAATTTACACAGAAATGGGGATTCAATGTTGATGAACTCAAAAATAGGCATCTCTAGGAAAGAGAATCCTTCCTTTTCTGTGTACTTTGATCTTTGGTGGTCTTTTTTCAAAAACAAAAGTGTTTTGTTTTTCTTGGCCACAAAAATGCTTATCATTAAAAAGTCAGACATCATAGCAGACATACGGAAGTGAAACTGCTGCAGGCCACCAATGAGAGGCACGTTAGGAAACAGCTGCTAAAGTCTATCTGGGCATGCTGTGTGTGTATATGCAACTTTATGTCCTTTTTGCCATATTTTATATACTGTATTATAAACTATTTTTGCTCTTAATATGTTATAGGAGATTTTCTCCTATTCACCGTATATAGATAACCTATCTCATATTTTCCTGTAAGAAAATTGCCCATCAGGGAAATTGGGTCTAATATCTGTAACTGACGGTTTTGACTATGAGGTAATTTCTAAGTTTCTTCATGGCAAGGCCAGTGTGAACAAGTTGCAAAACAGAGGAACAAAACAGGGAATGATACTTGCCCATTACATGGTAGATACATTAATTTCCTTAAAATTCAGTATGCTATTATGACTCAATGAGGAAAGACATCCCTCTAGTAGAATGAGCCAAGCAGAAATGACAACTCCTGATAGAACCAATAAGACTAGATATAATAATATAATATAATATAATATAATATAATATAATAATAAGCATCCTTTTATAGTTCCTTATCTTTGACTGTTGTGCCTGAAATATTTGACCCATCTTAAATATATTTTATTAGGAAGCACAATAAGCCGGCACCGTGGCTCACTAGGCTAATCCTCCGCCTTGCGGCGCCGGCACACCAAATTCTAGTCCCGGTCGGGGTGCCAGATTCTGTCCCGGTTGCCCCTCTTCCAGGCCAGCTCTCTGCTGTGGCCCGGGAGTGCAGTGGAGGATGGCCCAAGTGCTTGGGCCCTGCACCCCATGGGAGACCAGGAGAAGCACCTGGCTCCTGCCTGCAGATCAGCATGGTGTGCCGGCCGCGGTGGCCATTGGAGGGTGAACCAACGGCATAAAGGAAGACCTTTCTGTGTGTCTCTCTCTCACTATCCACTCTGCCTATCCAAAAAAAAAAAAAAAAAAAAAAAAAGTTAGCACAATATGTAGGTCCTTCTTTTTGTTAAATACATTTTTAAACAACACCTTTAAGTGAATTGTTAATCTTCCTCTATGAGTTAAAAGCATTTTTCAGTACATCAGTTCACATGTGTTCTCCCATCTCTCCTTGTTAGTCCTTCTAGACTAGCATTTTTCGCCAGCTGCACTCCCATGCTTGGGACTGGATGCTTCTTTCCCACACAGTTCTGTCTTATTTGTGCAGCCCATTTGTTGATGACAATGTCACATCCCAGGTAATGATTAAACCACATAATACCTTGGCTGATTTGCACTCTCCTCAGGGTCCTGGCTGGTGCCACAGACAGACCAATGCAGAGAGGAGTCTGCCCTGAAAGTCTCAGGACTCCTCGAAGGAACCCTGCCTGCCTATGGCCTAGGAGTCTGAAGACGTCCCTGTTGTCTTGTATTTCTTAAGAGCTCTGTCATTTTCAGTCATTGCCATATTTACCAATCTGTAAATTAATAGATTGTTGAAGCCTTAATTAACTATTATATTTCTTTGTGACATTTTCTAGTGTTGGTCTTTATGTCACAGTAGCACCTACTCTTTTCACTATAATAATGTGTTTTATGAACTTTTTTGTGAACATCACAGTTTGACAGGGGCTGACAGTCCTATTGCCTAGTTTCCAGGTTATAGTCTCCATCACAACAAAGCACTCCTGGTTTGTCCATACACCCCGGGCCCATCACCTCCGGAGGGGCTCCAGTTCTTCCTATTTTGATGAACACTTGGGCAGAAGCCTTTGAGACCTCAGCCCTCTCTCCTCTGGAGGACGGTGACTCCATGATGGTCTCTCCAACAATGATGCACCCTGTCGAGGTGCCAGACTCATTCAGTGCCACACCAACCCATGCCTATGCCCAAGATGAGGGGTGTGTGGGACGGGCTGAGGCTCACTCCTTGTCTTGTCTCCTTCCAGATGTCCAAGCCCTGTGGCTCTGGCCTTGGCATGGTCTCAGGGCAACAAGAGTCAGAACCTCCTTCTCAGCACTTGCTATCTCTGACTTAGCCCTGACCCTTCAGGCTTGTGTTGCCACCTGGGTGACAGTGCTGTTTGGGAAAACCAGGAATCCCATGAGTGTCCCCTCACCAGTTTATTCTACTGGGAAGACTAACACGAGGAACCCAGTCAGACTCCCTGCAGAAACCATTCCACATTGGGACCCCTCACTACCTCCAGGTGATCTGTCACCTTCCCTGCCCTCCCTGGGTTTTCAAATGCCTCCTTCCATTCCATTTCATGAATCATTTTGCTGCAAGGATATTTAAAGCCCAAGTAATTTAAGTAATAGCCTATGCCAGTAACTACTTACATCTCTTCATGACGTTTTCGGAACTCACCTCCCTGTGTTTGACAGGGCACCTGCGCTGCTGCTGCTGCTGGTTGTTATAGATGCAATGATTGCAACAGTGATGGTCCTTGCTTTCTGTCTGCTCACAGTGTTTGCGTTTCCCAGTGCAGCATCTCAGCAAGTGAGCAATGCCCTGGAAGTTACTTCTGGATACTTCTTCCACATACCCAACCAGTCATTTTCAGGGTCGCTTCCCCATTTCTCCTCCCTGGGACCATCCCCCGGGTCTCATGTGAACCGTGTAGTTTCCCTGGTAATTAGATTCTGACCGTGAGTACATCTCCATGTTCCTGTGCAAGCTGGTGTGTAGTCTGCCCTGTCTGCATGCTCCCTTAACTGGCTCCTCACTCAGGGGTTCTGGCCATCTCCCTCCCCAGCAGTGTTCTCACTCATGGTAGTGCTGGGCCCAGCAGGTGTCCCCTGGCGCTGTTGTAACAGAGAGGTCCAACCTCCAGGAGGTTTGACCATTAGCAGAGCAGGCACGGTGGACCCAGCTGGGACAAAGGCAGAAGGAAAGGAGTTGAGGGATCCTGAGGGTGTCTAAGACACTGAGACAAGAATACGCTTTACACAGCTGTCTGGATGCACAGCCCATCTGTTGCCCTCCTGCTGTGTGGGGGGCTCACTCCTACCTCTTCTCTCCCTCCAAATTTCTGTGATTGCAGTTCCTATAAACTCATTATGAACCCCCAGAATCCTGCCTGTCATTCACAGTTACCCCTAAATCGACCCTCCGGCACTAGCCCTGCACTGCCCTGTAAAGGCTTATGGCGTCTCCTCCATTCATCAAGGTGACTTCAGTGGAGTAGTTTGCCTTTCTAACCTGTTGCACCAGAGTGTCCTTGACCCCCTTTTTCTGGTCAACCAGGCAGAGCCCACTTCCTAATCCTGCTGTTCTTGCTGCCTCCTCAGGCCTCTACTTGGGCATCTAGCTGTTAGCAAGCCTCTTAAAAAAAAAAAAAAAGTTTTTATTTAATGAATGCAAATTTCTTAGGTACAACTTTAGGAACATAGTGGTTCTTCCCCCCCAAACCCACCCTCCCACCCCCACTCCCATCCCACCTCCTACTCCCTCTCCCATCCCATCCCATTCTTCATTAAGATTTACTTTTAATTAACTTTGTATACAGAAGACTAACTCTATACTAATTAAAGATTTCAACAGTTTGCACCCCCCACACACACAATGTATAAAGTACAGTTTGAGAACAAGTTTTGCAGTTAATTCTCATAGTACAACTCATTAAGGACTGAGGTCCTACATGGGGCGTAAGTACACAGTGACTTCTGTTGTTAATTAATAATTATCACTCTTATTTATGATGTTAGTGATCACCCAAGGCTCTTGCTATTAGCTGCCAAAGCTATGGAAGTCTTTTGTGACCACAGACTATGTCAGTATTTAGATAAGACCATAAGCAAAGTGGAAGTTCTCTCCTCCCTTCAGAGAAAAGCACATCCTTCTTTGATGGCCCCTTCTTTCCATGGAAGTCTCACTCTCAGATCTTTCATGTAGGATATTTTTTTGCCACAGTGTCTTGGCTTTCCATGTCTGGAATGCTCTCATAGGCTTTTCAGCCACATCTGAACACTTACTTAAGAGCTGATTCTGAGGTCAGAATGTTACTTAAAGTGATTGTCTATGAGTCTGCTGTGTGAACTACTTCCCATGTTGGACATTCCCTCCTTTTTAACTCTATTATTATTACTAGGCACTTGATGCTATTTATATGATCTCTTTAACACTTAATCCTATCTATATGTTCACTTTAACACTTAATATGATCACTTTAACACTTCAGATGGCATTTTTACCACCCATCTTAATGGGATTTGGAGTCCCATGACAAATTTTTAAACTGTACCCATAGAAGTAATTCCATAGGGCTATATGCAGAACTATGCAGCTTTACAGTTACAAACTTTCTCCTCCCTCTCTTATTCCCCCTCTTATTTTTTACTGAGATCTATTTTCAAATTACTTTATATGCATATGATTAACTCTGTTAGGTAAAGAGTTCAACATATAGTATGAAGAAGAGAAAAAAATAAAAAATTAAAAAACTGTTTCCCAGCAGTCAAAACGAGGGCTGTTCAAGTCATTGTGCAACCCTCTTCCTGTGGAAATCTCAACTTTACAGTGTCACTAACTGACCCTTGTTATCTAGCCTCTCTGTAAACAAAGAATGCCTCCTCCCCTGGCCACATACTTTGTGTAACCTTTTATAATTTTTTTTTTTTTGACAGGTCGAGTTATATTCAGTGAGAGAGAGAAACAGAGAGAAAGGTCTTCCTTCCGTTGGTTCACCTCCCAAATGGCCACTACGGCCAGCACTGCGCCAATCCAAAGCCAGGAGCCAGGTGCTTCTTCCTGGTCTCCCGTGCAGGTGCAGGGGCCCAACCACTTGGCCCATCCTCCACTGCCCTCCCGGGCCACAGCAGAGCTGGACTGGAAGAGGAGCAAACGGGACTAGAACCTGGCGCCCATATGGGATGCTGCCGCCACAGGTGGAAGATTAACCTAGTGAGCCACAGCACCGGCCCCAGCCTTTCATAAGTTCTTCAGGTCATCGTTTCCTCCTCTACCTAATGAGGGTGATAGTCCTGGACTAACAAACATGCATATGACTTGTGCCGCTGAAGCGTGTCTGCTGCAAACTTGTATGACTACAAGCTGGCCCAGTGCCAGCTAGAGCCAAGTCTTTAGTCAGGTTTTGGTGAACTTAGCTGAGTGATTAGTTATCCAAATAATCTATAAGGCAGCTGTCAGGACACCACTGAAGTTCCTAACCACAAGGGGGTCTGACAGCATTGACTTGGTTTTTGTGCTGAAAGCAAATCATTTGTGTGAAAAATGGTTATGGCTTTTGTTCTAGCAGCAAACACCAACTGAAGTCCGTGGCCTCTGGAAGCCTGACCTGAAAGCATGGTTCCAAGGTTCATTCTGTGTGAGCTGCACTCCATTCTTTGAGGGTATTTGGACAGAGGAGGACTTAGTTCGAAGGCGTGTAGTTTTTAGATCTATGGATACTGTTTAGCATTTTGCCTCTGCTGAAGAAAATTCTGATCTCTGATTTTCTGATCCCTTCAAGAGTGACCCCTGTGATGGACAGGTAAGCATCCCTGCTCCTTGACTAATAGGAATGCAGGTTTTCACCAGATGTAGCCAGCCCATGTGTGTCAGGGCCATCACCCTGCACATCACACTTGTTCAGGGTGTGGCAAGCTTAGAGTTAGCAGTTTTTTGTTCTTGCTTTGCTGATTTATGGAAAAGAGATTTAAAACCTTTAATTATGGCAAAGATTATCCATTCTGTCCATTTAGGTGAGGGTAGTCATGAGGATTTCTCACCATGTACTCAAGATGGCCCCATTTAGACCATTCGCCTCTGCATCTATCAATGTCTAAATAAAAGACTTGACATGGGCACAAATTCCTGCATCTTGGGCTACCTAAGAAGGCCTGTGTTTGTTTTCAAAAGACTGGACCTTGTTTTGTGTGGTTGTGTTTTATGTTATTGAGTACCTGGATTCTTCTCTATCTCAGTGAACTGACTGGCATAAAAATTAGATATTTGTTTGATTAGATACTAAGTGGATACAGAATGTCAGAATTAATTTTGAAGTAATTCATCAGTGATATCTACAAGGACTGTTAGTCTGCCTAGGCAGGAATGGAGGAGAAAGGGAGAAAAGAAATAGGGTAGCACATTTGTTCTGATTGCCATTTATTTTCTTAAAACATAGTCACTTAATTTCCAAACCATTGTTGGCGCATATTCACAGGAAATATGGATTACAGGAATATCTAGATCTTGGTAAACTGTTATACTACTTTTGGCTTTGGTGAATGTGTTACAATAATAGAGTGATTTATGAGTACTTCTATTAAATATTGATTAGTAGTCAACCAATAGAAGTTCTCGAGAGAGACAACTGAGAAGAATGGGTAGGAGATTATTTGAGAAATCGTATGTGAGCTTCCTGAAGCTGAAGGGACCAGTGCAGTGTCTACTTAATAGTGAAGACAGATCAGGAATCAGAACAGCAGGCCTGGGAAGAAGATGCTAAGATGTCTACAGAAGAAAACAGGTGTTCTGACCAAAGAGTGAGAATGAAGCTGGAGGCACTGGAGGCACAGCCTCTCTGAAATACCATCCAGTCCTATGACCCACGTGAGTTTTGGGTGAGTTTTCCTCTCACAGTCATGAACCTGGTCAAGAGAGAACATTCTTAGAATACTGCCTCATTTCAAAGCCTTCCACACGCGCAGCCTCAGTTGATCTTGTGACTGTGGGGCTTGTCTGTGCAATAACTCAGTAATTCGAGTAAATAGAAAGATGGTAAGCAAAAATATACCTTCTGTGATGGCTGAAGCAGAAGGCAGTAGAATCTAGGGTTTCCATCTTAGTTAAATAATCTGCCTGGTTCCTGACCCCTTTTGCTCATATTTGTCTTATCTGTACAAGGGAAGATTTTAAGATTCAGTGAATTTAAATTTCTTTGAGCTACTTATTCTATAAGGGTAATACTGGGGAAGAAGACTAATTAAAGTAGTTTAATTAAGGAGTATCATTGATCCCTCCCTCTTCAGGCAGATAATCAGCGATGAGAAAACTGGTGGGTCACAACCCGCAGAGCAGGGAGGTGTGTGGCTAGCACTGAGTAACAGAAACATGCTGATAAACAGAGGGCACATTCAGCACAGGGTGTGTTCCCAGGTGGATGAGATTAAGTGAGAAAGAATCGGAAGAACAAGATCCAGGAATCAGACAAGCACAGGAGCGAAGATCTGAGACAGATGAACACGACAGGAGCAGGAGGAGGCAGAGGCACAGGGCAGGGCAAACCTGGAGCCCAGGCCTCCATCTTACACACCAGAATAAAGTCCAGACACACAGCTGTCCCTCCTCCCTCGTATCTCTACTCCTGGCGTGTACAAGGTGCAGGAACTCTCACTGAGCCATAGCCGTCCCTGCGCAGCCACATTCCAGAGGCTTTGGGGTGAGCTTTGGGGAAGGGGAAGATGCAGGCTCGATTCTGCGGGAATAGCATCTGACCTAACACTGGTCGGTCCCGAGTCCAGGAGTGCATCTGAGCCTGTCACACTTTTCTTTGACCACTCGTACTGAGCCTATCCCAAGGACTTAGGTTTGGTGAAACAACAGAACTTGGGTCATTGAATGTGTAGGCCTTCCAATTTTCTTGTATGTATACAGATATAAATTTAGTTACTGGTTACATGTGGTTTCACATGGAATTTGTATAACTTTTTTAGGACTATCTGAGTCTTATAAATTGCCCATGAAATCAGGATAAAAATATAAATTATTCATGAAATGAGGATGAAAATTTTAATTTGGTTTTTTTTTTTTTTTTTTGTTTTTTTTGTTTGTTTGTTTTTTTGACAGGCAGAGTGGACAGTGAGAGAGAGAGACAGAGAAAGGTCTTCCTTTTTGCCGTTGGTTCACCCTCCAATAGCTGCTGCGGCCGGCGCACCGCGCTGATCCGATGGCAGGAGCCAGGTGCTTCTCCTGGTCTCCCATGGGGTGCAGGGCCCAAGCACTTGGGCCATTCTGCACTGCACTCCCAGGCCATAGCAGAGAGCTGGCCTGGAAGAGGGGCAACCGGGACAGAATCCAGCGCCCCTACCGGGTCTAGAACCCGGTGTGCTGGCGCCGCTAGGCAGAGGATTAGCCTTTTGAGCCGTGGCGCCGGCCTAATTTGGTTATTTTCATCAACTTAAACACAGTATAAAAATAAGTCAGAGTACAAGGGTTTTCATAAGACCCTGTGCCAGGCCCTACAACCATGAAGTAACTTAAGAGTTGTGAGTTTTGAGTGTGAATTCTGTTGACTTCTCATGTCCAGGGCATTTCTTCATCTTAGGATAGTCAGGGCTTAACAACAAAAAGGACGTTTTCTTAAAAGTGGTTGTGTGAAGTAGCAGTCAGCCATGAGTGGGTAAATCTCTTGTGCATCCCAATGGCTGACCTCACAGAAGTGCCCCTGCACCCCACTTCTACCAGATGGCTCTCCTCTCCTATCTTGTCATCCTGAAGGTGCCCCTGGCTTCCTGGTCAGAGTCATCTTGGGGCTCACCGTGTTGGATTGGTTTCGGGAACCCACTGGCAACTTGAAATAATTCATTGATGGCTCAGGAATTCCCAGTTAGAGAAAGTCAAGGAGACCAGTTTTCCTACCTGAAATCACCCTAATCCATGTGGCTGAGAAAAAGAAGCCTTGAATAAGAGAGTACCTTTATGGTGATGTAAATACAAAGGAGAAATCTGATGATCAGCAGATTTAAATGGACCACATTTAGCATCTCCTTTGGGCTCCAAAAGTCACTTGGCTCACTGACTTGTGGGGAAGATCAGCAGCTTTTGTGTTCAACTTTCAGAATGCACTGTCGTCATTTCTGTTGGATCTGGAATAAGAGCCATTTGTTGGAGATACAGAAATGGCTTTCGTACCAGGCTTACTCATGGGGAGTATGTAGGTTAAGGAGTGCTGAACAGATTCTGTCACTAAGTGTTACCAATGATGCGGACCAGGTGCTAGCTCACAAAGGATGGAGGAGCTAACTTTGTGGAATTGGGGGAGTCATTTAAAGGACCTCAAATCTGAGCCGGTGCTCAGAAAAAGCTAGCAAGGTAAACCAGAGGAACAATTTATTTTTATCCAGAAAGGTCAGTAGGTGTGAAAAGGTCTGGTATGTTTATGGTGAAAGTACAGTTAAGTCAAACTCCATTTTTACAAATGATAACAGGGTTTGCCTGTAGCTTGCCAAACAGCTATAGTCACTTCTTTAAAATAATAATAATAATAATAATAATAATTGGGCCGACATTGTGGCATAGTGGGGGTTAAGCCACTGGCTGCACTGTTGGCATCCCATATGGATATTGGTTCATATCCCAGCTGCTCTACTTCTGATCCAGCTTCCTGCTAAAGTGCCTGGAAAAGCAGCAGCAAATGGCCCAGGTGCTTAGGCTCCTACCACACATGTGAGGGACCCAGATAAGGCTTCTGGTTCCTGGCTTCAGGCCAGCCCCGCCCTGGCCATCATGGACATCTGGGGAGTAAACCAGTAGATGGAAAATCTGTCTCTGTCTGCCTCTCTGTAACTCTGCCTTTAAAATAAATAAATAAATCTTAAATAATAATAATAATTAGAATGGGGCCAGCATGGTGGTACAGTGGGTTAAACCACTGCTGTGACACTGGCATCCCATATCATAGTGCCAGTTTGAGTCCCTCTGCTTTTTTTTTAAAGATTGATTTTATTTATTTGAAAGTCACAGTTACACAAAGAGAGAAGGAGAAGCATAGAGACAGAGAGGTCTTCCATCCTCTGGTTCACTCCCCAGTTGGCTTCCTTTAGGTCTCCCATGCAGGTACAGGGTCCCAAGGGCTTGGGTAACCTTCCACTGCTTTCTCAGGCCATAGCAGAGAGCTGGATTGGAAGTGGAGCAGCCGGGTCTCAAACTGGTACCCATGTGGGATGCTGGCACTACAGGTGGCGGTTTTACCTGCTATGCCACAGCACCAGCCCCAGTCCCTCTGCTTCTGATCCAGCTCCCTGCTAATGTGCCTGAGAAAGCAGTGGACGATGGCCCAACCATTCGGACCTCTCCCACTAATGTGGGAGATCCAGATGCAGTTCCAGGCTCCAGGTTCCTGGCTTCATTCTGGCCCAACCCTGGCTGTTGTGAGCATTTGGGAAGTGAACCAGCAGATGGAAAATGGGTCTCTCTCTCTCTCTCTCTCTCTCTGTTTCATAGATATGACACATGTACATGATAGACATGACACATAGTTTATATAATCCATTTCAAGCTTCATTAATTTTCTTCCTATATGGCAAATATTAACTTCTTTTTAAAGATCTATTTATTTGAAAGAGTTACAGAAAGAGAGGGAGAGAGAGACAGAGACAGAAAGATATTGATCTTCCATCCACTGGTTCACTTTCCAGATGGCCACAATGTCCAAGGATAGACCAGGCTGGAGCCAGAAGCTTCATCTGCATATCCCATGTTGGTGCAGGGGCCTAAGCACTTGGGCCATCTTCCGCTGCTTTCTCAGGCTCATTAGCAGGGAGCTGGACTGGAAGTGGAGCAGCCGGGACTCTAACTGGCGCGCATGTGGGATGGCAGCATCACAAGTGGCAGCTTAACACACTACGCCACAGTGCCAGCCCAGATATTAACATTTCCAGCAAAGCAGCCAGACCTGAGCCAGGCTGGAGTTGGGAGCCCAGAACTTGATCCAGGTCTCCCACATGAGTGCCAAGAACTGAACTACTTGAGCCATTACCTTCAGCTTCCCAGGGTACACATTAGCAAGAAGCTGAAATTGGAAACATCCAGGATTCAAACCTAGATACCCTGATAAGGGATGCAGACATACCAAGCAACATTTTATTTATTTATTTTTTTATTTTTATTTTTTATTTTTTTTGACAGGCAGAGTGGACAGTGAGAGAGAGAGAAAGGTCTTCCTTTGCCGTTGGTTCACCCTCCAATGGCCGCCGCAGCCGGCGCACTGCAGCCGGCGTACCGCGCTGATCCGATGGCAGGAGCCACGAGCCAGGTGCTTCTCCTGGTCTCCCATGGGGTGCAGGGCCCAAGCACCTGGGCCATCCTCCACTGCACTCCCTGGCCACAGCAGAGGGCTGGCCTGGAAGAGGGGCAACCGGGACAGAATCCGGCGCCCCGACCGGGACTAGAACCCTGTGTGCCGGCGCCACTAGGCGGAGGATTAGCCTAGTGAGCCGCGGCGCCAGCCCACCAAGCAACATTTTAACTGGTATGTCAAATGCCTACTCCCATATTGAATCTTAGTATTAGCACGTATTACTGTTTTTCAAAAGAAATGTTGAACCTTGTTTTTGTCTAAATTAACTAGAAAATCCTCAAGCTAAATGACATCAACACCTTATACTTAGGGAAGAAATATGGAAATTCTGGCCTTTGGGAAAACAATCTCTAAACATTTGGCTTCCATGTAAGATGTAAGAAGGTGATCGATAATTGTGTGTTTAGGAGACTAGTTTTCCTTTAGTGACTACTGTTGATTATCCTAGGAAGATCAAGAGGTAATGTGAAGGTCAGGTGCACTTGCATGTCATGAAAGAGCTTAAGGCAATGAATATTTCTTCAGATTCATTAGTCTGGTCAGGTTCCATGAACAATACATAGAAAATACAGTCTGGCAGTCTTAACATTGAAAAATATCAGTGTATTCTGAGGGCTGACATTATGGCTCAGTGAGCTAAGCTGCCACTTGCAATGCCAGCATTCGATATTGGAGCACCAGTTTTGAGTCCCAGCTGCTCCATTTCTGATCCAGCTCCCTGTTAATTCACTTTGGAAAGCAGCAGAA
Organism: Oryctolagus cuniculus; assembly: GCF_964237555.1. Taxonomy (NCBI): domain Eukaryota; kingdom Metazoa; phylum Chordata; class Mammalia; order Lagomorpha; family Leporidae; genus Oryctolagus; species Oryctolagus cuniculus. The sequence continues at coordinate 118,807,543 of NC_091439.1, forward strand.
AGTGGCCCAAGTTCTTGGGTCCCTGCCCACAACATGGGAGCCTCGGTGGAGCTTTGCACACTTGGCTTCATCCTGGACCAGCCTTGGCCATTGCAGACATTTGGAGACTGAACCAGCAGATTAAAAATCAATCTCTCTCTCTCTTGCTCTCTCCCTCTTTCCTCCTACTCCATCCACCGCTCCCGCATCACTCTTTTCCCTTCAAATAAGTAAATGGGTCATTTAAAAAAAAATCACAATACTAACATATTTGGATTGAGGTGTTGCCTGAGTACCCTTCCACTTCATGTCTGTTAGTTTCCAAGACTCAACTGTATACACATGAAAAATAAAAGTAATGTATGAATGCATGTACTTTAAGCCTATCCAAAACCAAGCTAGATAATTAGGTTATTTATTTCAGTATTAAAGTTTGTTTCAAGGAAGAATACAGAAACTACTCTTTTTGAAGATGACTGAATAATATATTTTAAATATTTGTCAAGCAGATGCATAGTTTGATGTGAACATCATTTGACATGATGTGAACCAATACTAACATCTTCACTTACGAGCAAAATCAGTCTTTCCTCAGATGGTGTCTCTTTACCATCAGGCATCCAAATTGAAAACTGTAAAAAGTCAGCATCTAGATTGTTGTGTTTCAATACAAATCCGTTTTTATAGCAGTAAGTCCTATGTGGAATTAAAAGCTAAGATTTATATCTTAACTGTAGGCAACCAAAACTGCTATTCCCAGTTTCGTGATTATTCTCTTGCTGTCTTTGGAAATAGTTGCTCTAGATCTAGATCAATTTAAAAAGGAGCCAGAGAACCCACTCTTTAAAAGTCATAGGCAACTCCTACAGTCCTCTTGATTCAAAGGGCGGTCAGTGCCTGCTGACCAGGGAGACTGTCCCTCCCTCTCGAGAGCTCCATGGTCTCAGAGGCTGCCCTTGTGCTTGCAGCGCTTGGTGTGGAAATTCTGTCCAGGAGTTGATGTGGCACATCCCGTTCCAGGACACGTGTATGTTCAGTCTGACTTTTGTCTTCAACAGCCAAATCAGACACAGTGATCCTCTCCACATGATGCATCTGTTCTGAAGGCAACTGCTGTGTCCACCAGCCATGCCTACCCCACATCCATCCCTGAGTTCGCCAGGGATCCCAGGCCTGACCTGGGCCCCTCATGCCCACACACGATTTTCTCAACATTTCTCCCTATTTGTTTACATCTGTGAGACCCCAATTCTTCCTTGACTGACTGTGGATAACCAGTTTATGTTATTACAGAACGTTGTCCTGAACTGTAGGGAGCACTAGGTTATTGAAGTAATCAAAGTGTCTTATGTTATTACAGCTCAAATACTTATGTTCACATAGATAGTTTAGATCAACATTAAACAGGAACTTACTGCTTTTTATTTAGTACCTGCAAGACATTGCTAGCTTGAGGGTACTTATCAGATGCAGTTTGTGGTCTCAGCCTTGAATTTAGAAAACAACTCCTATTTCATTTGAAACATTTAGCCTGTTTTAATGTAACACCTATTTGAGAGTTCAGATAATCTGAAAATCTGTGACTACTGTCACTATCTACTCACGGTTCATCAGAATGTAAGTGTCAAATAGTGAAGAGAATTTTGACAATTATCATTATTTCTAAGGTTAGCATGTCTGAAGGGTATGTTTTGAAGATAGCAGCTTGTGTGTGCCTCCCAGATGAGGTCACCAGTCAGGCCTCCGGCTTGCTGCTGTGTTTCCCTGTGACTTACGTCACAAATGGCTTGAAGAGCTGAGGTGGAAGGAAGGAGGGTCATGAGTGAGTGTGGAGCTGCCTCGCTTGGTCAGAGGCCTGTGTCTGGGTTTGGAGCCCTTAGAGAACGGAAAGGGCTGGCAAAGGTTTCCAAGTTGTGTACATCAAGCTCCAGTTGTCATCATCTCCCTGGCCTCTGGACTGAACTGAGGGCTCCTCTGGGCTGTGGCCTCACAGGGTCCTTTTTTCCTGCTGTGGTGCCTGTCTGATCCTCTGGCACCTGAGATGCGAGAGTGACGTGTGGAAGCCAACCATGGCTTACTTCTCTCAGTGTCTGCTCAAGCCTGTTGTCAACACGTGGGCAGCAGCATGAGATCAGGAACGTCTGCCCTAAGGAGTAGATGGGGACCTTGACTCTGGTCAGGACAGCCATCGTGGCAGAGATGGCTGTGGAGCCGGCCTTCTGTCAGATGGCCTCAGGACAGGCATGCTCATGACAGAACCCCACATGGTAGTACCAGGGCTTGTGGAGTCCCCACTTCACAGCAGAGGCCTGGGAAGTAAAAGCTGATAAGCGGTGGTCATTTTGGGAAGTTAACATTCCATAGACCATCTCAAGAGTTAGCTGTTCTGCCTTGGTCTATCAGCTGCATTTGGCCAGGTCCCTGATACCAGTGCACACTTGGAAATGAAATAGAAAAAGTGCCCTGGTGATCAAGAGAAAATTATGGGTTTCATAATAATTTTAAAATATTTTATGTTCATAGGTAAGGTTCAGGGGAAACTGAGAACTCTCATTCAAGAACTAGCAGTGAAATTGTCCACAATACAGTGTCTACTTTGACAGTGACACAGCTGACCAGGGTGGGTTAGAAAGAGGATTATCTATGTCGGATGACAGAGATGACGCTTAATACTTATTAAAATACTTATTTTGTGTGTTCTCATGTTGGTAGTGTAACATCTTTGGTAGAGTAACTACTGTGACGTAAAGTTGAGAATCACTGAAGCAGATAGCTTAAATTCTTTCTCTACTGTAAGATCCTGAAAGAATATTTATTTAGCTTGTATGTTTGTTATGGATCCATTATACTGAAGATTGTTCTATTTGATATTTTGAACAGATCAGGATTCTCATGATCAACCAAAGAGAAGAAGAATTAGAAAGCATAAATCAAAGAAAAATTTGAAAAATTCCAATTTTGTTCATGTAGAACAAGCAGAATTAGAGAAACATCAGAGTCTTTTACAAGAGAAATTACAGCACCAGCACACAGATGGCCCGTCAATCAGCAAAAATAAAAAAAGGAAACTGAAAAAGAAACGGCAGATTAAAAGGAAGAAAGCAGCTGGCTTAGCAACAAAGGCTTCAGGTGTCAATTTCATGTACCAACCTGCAGAGAGCACCAGTGAGCAAGAAAATGAAAGAGACAGTGAGGGAGAGGTTAGAGACAGCAGTGAGGAAGATGTCAGAGATGCCAATGAGGAAGAAGCTGGAGACGCCAGTGAGGAAGAGGTTAAAGTCACCAATGAAAAGGCAGATGGCATCCTAAGCTTGCTGAAATCAATGCAAGAAATTTATTTTTATGATGGTATGTATTTTCCTGTTTTGACTAATGGCACCCACTTTCAATTGTGGAAAAGTGAACAATAAGTTAATATTTTGATGTTTACAATATAAAGCACATTAAAGTGTTCATGACAAATAATGAATTTCAAGGCAAAAATCAAGATATTTAAATTCTCTCCACCAAAGGGTTGGAATTGCTAATTACTCGAGACATTCTGAAAGAAGCAGCACGGCCAGCCCAGTAAAGCTGTGCCTCTGGGTTGGCTGGGCTCATGTTCTTCATTCCTCTAAAATCAGGCTTCAGAGTGTGTCGGTGTTCTACAGTGTTTCTAACTGAAAGGCGAATCTAGACCGGAGGTTTTCATGGACTTGTGTTCACCTTCATAAATTTATAGAGCGGTAGAAGCAGCACATTTCCTCTTTAGGAAACACAAGGACACATCAAAAGATCTGTGAGGAAATGGAACTAAAAGGTAAGTTTGGTGTAAAAACAACTTGAAATCCATGCATAAGACATGTTATAATTTTCTGCATATAGCTTACTGATTTAAGATTTTTCAGTTAGCATTTTCTGGAAACTATCTGAGTTCGTGTAGGATATGAAACTAAAGGTGTGTTTATTCTCATGACTGGCAGTTGCTTACATTTGTGTTACATTTTATTGATAACTGGCCTGAGGATTACAAAGAAGCAACTGCCAAAAGCCAGGAAGAAAAGGACTCCAACAATTTTCTTATTTTTTTTATTTATTTATTTATTTATTGACAGGCAGAGTTAGACAGTGAGAGAGAGAGAGAGAGAGAGACAGACAGGAAGGTCTTCCTACCGTTGGTTCACCCCCTAAATGGCCGCTATGGCCGGCACTCTGCGTCGATCTGAAGCCAGGAGGCAGGTGCTTCCTCCTGGTCTCCCATGTGGTTGCAGGGCCTAAGCACTTGGGCCATCCTCCACTGCACTCCCGGGCCACGGCAGAGAGCTGGACTGGAAGAGGAGCAACCGGGACAGAATCCAGCACCCCAATTGGGACTAGAACCCGGAGTGCCGGCACCACAGGTGGAGGATTAGCCAAGTGAGCCGCAGCGCCGGCCAATTTCCTTATTTTGATGACATTACTAATAGATTAGGGAATGTGGTGGGTTTAATAGTTCCAGATTTCAGCAAGACCAATTTGACCCAAGAAGATGATGCCAGGTGTCCTTAGCCCTTTTCTCTTTACCATGTTTATCAGCGATTTGTATCAACAGATTGAAAACATAATATCCAAATGACACCAATTAGAAGACATAGCTGATACACTTTGAGATAGAAGGTAGGATTCAGAAAGATCTCAGTAGATTTTTCATTCTCTGTACAAATAGAATAGCTTATGGCAGACCAGCAGCCATGCCAAGAATAACTAGAAAATCAGATTAAAAGATCTGTTGAAGGAATGTCAGCTCCTGAAGAAGTGACACCTGGGGAAGTGAACCAGCCTCCTATAGCCACTTTTCATTCAGGGTATTGGCCAACTGTGGATGTGAGGCATCGGGTTAGGGTCTAGAAAAGGAGTCCTAAGAGGCAGACAAATCAGCAGAGTATATGTCAGTCTCATGGAATTATGGAGACAGAAAGTAGAAAGTCGGGGGGCTGGTGAGGAAGAAAGTTGAAGAGACCCTAACACTGTGCTGGCCTTCCCTCAAAACCATCACCAAAATCTGACACCCAGGGAGGAGGTAAAAACCCACGTAAAGAGCCCCTGAGTATTACAGTGGACTTCTTGGCAGTGCTGATGTGCTGTGCAGACAAGGTTTCCCAGAGCCCAGGATACCAGAGGTAGATGACTTGGCAGACATGACAGACCCTGAATGAGCCAGGTTGACTCACCCTGACCCTGTTTGCCTAGCAGGCTAAGAGCAAACTTCTCTATAGGAAAATATCATTTAAAACCTCTAAAATCCTTCTTGTGCGTGCCAAGAGACAGGACCATAGAGCCAACACCGAGAGAATAGAGCCGTGGAAGTAGCCACAGGAGCAGAAGACATTGATTTCATCAGACAGGAAAGTTTAAGTAGATCTGGTTAAGTGGTTCAAGAAATTGGGGCTAAAATGAAGAAAAAAGATTAAAAAAAAAATGGAGACTCTATAACCGAAATTCAGAACTCAGTGTAAACAGAAGATTAAATTCTACATAAAACACAATAGCTAAAGCACCAGAGGAAAAGGAGCTGTAACCGTCACAAGACCAGCAGCTGAACTGATGGTTGTCCTTCAGTACAAACAGTAGGACTCGGCGCCTGGTTCTTGGTTTGCTTGACTCATCCTAAACCGCCGGCAGTCTTGTTCTTGTTGTTTAAAGACACGGGACAAGAAGATGAGGAGCTTGGCTTCGTTGGTTTATCCTAGAGCTGCTTGCGACTTGGAGTGCCATGTTATATTTGGACAGTGTCTTGCAAGGTCAAACACATAAAAGTTTCCATTGTTGTTCAAAAGTAGCGTTTTTGTTGTCCTCATGTACTTTTCAGAGGTCTCGTGTCCCAGTGCCTTTTTATGTCCCAGACATCTCATTCCAAGTAGAAATGTGTTTGAAGCTTTCCTTAGGAAGTGAAATCTGATCGTCATCATTTACAAAAGTAAAGCTCTATTTCAACGTGATGCTGACTTCGTTTAGGTCTCTGCAAAGACTCAGATTCCTCTGTGTGTGTGGAAACCACTGAGGAGCTGCTGCGGCTCCTGGAGTCTCGCTGCATGCCTGCCTCAGACGTGTTCGTTCTGGACCACATGAAAACACTGTTGCTTTTGCAAGATACTGAGAGACTGAAGAGTGCTCTGGAAATATTCCCAGAACACTGCATGATGCCTCCTGGTAAGTACTGTGTGGTTTATTTGTTGTACTGCTGACATGCTGTAGTCAAAGTTTTTCCGTGAAAAGTTACACTCCACCAGGACAGCAATGAATCAGAAACTGTAAGGATGCCCAGAGAGCTTAGAAGAGTAGAATACCACAGAGAAATGGGTTTCTTCTGTCTCTGCTTGCTATAAAATGTCACAATATATGTGGAACTGCATGTGCAGTCTAATTTTCCAGACCTGTGAGCTCTCAACTCTTAGAGCCGCATTTTCCTAAGTTTTAATAGAAGTGAAATAGTTCATTTCTTCCCTTTTCCTTCTCTTCTGCTGAGGTGATACAAAGTAAATTTTTTTCTGTCTTCCAAATATTTTGGTGTGCCTCATTGAACATCTACTGTTAGGAAGAGTGTTGAGATGTTATGAATCTCTTGTTTATTTCCAGCTTTTACTGGGTAACCATTCTATGCAGACTGTAGTGTGCAGGGGCCATGTGTGTGGTGGCATGGGCCAATGGTGGGCATAGGAATCATGGAGAAAGAGCCAGTAGGATTGGCCAACAGGGTGTGTGTAGAAGAGCCAAGAAGCTGGTAGGAGAAGAAGGACTGCAGGAAGGAGCAGGCTGGGGTGAAGAGCTGTCAGGAGCCCTGTGCTGCTTGCTGGACACCCACGTGGGCGCCTGGACAGAGTAATGGGGAGTGGGAGAAGGGCTTCATCAGGAAGGGGCCAAGAGCAGACCATGACTGATGACCTTGCCACGAGGGTTGCTGTGAAAGAAAATGGAAAGTGAGGTTGCAGGAGCAGGCAGAGTCTAGAGGCACCGAGAGAGGAATCAGAGCAGGGCTGCTGTGGTGGGGAGCAGCCTGTGTGGAAGGAAAGAGGGAGACCACGGCTGGAGTCACAGGAGCAGGGGCAGCTCTGGAAGGGACACAAGATCAGGGGTCTCAACTCAGAGACTAGCATTCTTTGTTATTTGGTCCTCAGGCCTACTATATTATTTAACAAATTTAAACATCCACAATAACTGTTCATCTCAAATGGCAAAAAGCCTATTTTATTAAGTTCAATTAACATGAGATTTTTATGAGATGAACGAAAGTAAACCATTTAAAGTTTTGAATCTTGGGGCTGGCATTGTGGCGCAGCAGGTTAAGCCGCTGTTTGCAATGCTGGTATCCTGTATCCTAGTGATGTGTTTGAGTCTTGGCTGCTCTGCTGCTGATCCAGCTACCCGCTAATAATCCTCAGAAGGCAATGAAAGATGTCCCAAGTGTTTGGGCCCCTGCCACCCACAAGGGAGACAGAAGTGGACTTACTGGCTCCTGGTTTCTGCCTGGTCCAGCCCTGGCTGTTGTGGCCTTTTGGGGAGTGAACCAATAAAAGATTTCTCTCTCTCTCTCTCTCCCTCTCTCTCTCTTTCTCTCCCCTTCTTGTCTCTCTTTCTCTCTCTTCCTCTCCCTCTCCTTTCCTCCCTCTCTGACTCTCTACCTTTCAAGTAAATAAGTCTTTAAAGATAAATTTAAGTTTTTTAGGATAACATTTCCATCTTTTTAAGAGTTGTGTTGTGTTTCTCATACTTGAGGGTTGTGTGTGTGTGCAGTGTTCTAAAATGCATCAGGCCGTGGTTAGCACTCTGCATTGTGAGATGCTTCAGAAGAGTGTGGACAGCTGTTAGGATATTCAGCAGATTCCTCAATATTAAGATCATTGTAAACCATTTTTTAATCATTGGAAGTCATTGTTTTTTTTAATTATTGATGGGTTTTGTCTACCAACATATTTATAATTGACCAAACTAAAACTTCTGTATGAATCTGTTTCTATAAAATTGATTCCCTTCAAATGCATGTAAATATGCATTTATAATATTCCTGGAGTCAGACTATTTTGTGAAATAATTTTTTTAAATGATGAAGCTTTATTTTCAATAAAATAAATAGATTTGAGTATTACAGATTTGGCTTACACTAATTTTTCAACTTATGTTTTCTTTTCCATAAAACTAGCTCATAAAGTTAAATTAATAGTTGTATCTCTCATTTCTGTGGGACAAGCATGGAATAGCATTCTATGAGTAGGTACAGGTGCTTTCTGACCGTTGTATCTCTGCTGCCGTGTGGCTGACTCAGTAATTCTCTTTCCTGGATCATAGATGTCTCATTCAACAGGATACAGGCTACCCTTTCACAAATGTAGCACAGCTGCTTCATAGTGTTAGGCAAAGTGGGTGTTAGAAAAGTGACACCTTTTATCATATGCACCTGTTGTCGTAGGTAATTGTCGCTCCCCCTCTTCGTGGAGGAACGACACAGGACCCTGCGCTGTTCTTTTCGTCTGCTCGGCCCTCCCCGGGTTTGCTGCTGGTTCTTCCCGGGTTGGCTACTATCCCTTCCACCTCCGTGGAAGGGCAGTTCCCCCTGGCCACATTCCCCACTTCCGCAGGGGAGCGGCACACTGCCGGCCGGCTCTCTGGGGGGCTGCACGGGTGTTCCTTCAGCTAGATGTTCCCCATAGATGTTCCTGGTGCATGCCGTCTCTCTCCTCCTTTATAGTCCTCCTCCGCCAATCCCAACTCGGCTGCCCACACGCCGAGTACGCTGCTCTCCAATCAGGAGCAAGTCCTACAGTTAATTGGTTGAACTGGAGGCAGCTGTGCGGAAGCTGTTTACTTCTCTCCCAGCGCCATATTGTGGGAGAGCAGATGCATAGAATAAGTCTTAATTCCAGTAACAGTCTAGTCCGGTTTGCTCCCCACAGATCCCCCTTTCTTTTTATTTTTTAGCGTTGATACGCGCCTGTCTTCGGTGTCCCGCGGCACACACTCTGCTCTACTTGCTAGAGTTGCCACAGGCTCTTACAAGTCCTATCAATCAGGAAAACCGAATCCGGGTCCTCTCTTCGCCGTGTTGTGAGGAGGTTTTTAGGCGCTGATGCGTGCCTGTGTTCGGTGCCCTGCAGCGCATGCTCTGCTCTGCCTGCAGGGGACTTACAAGACCTATCAGGCAAACCGAATCCAAGCCTTCTCATTGCCTTATTGTGGGGGAGACTTATTAGTGTTGGTTCGTGCCTATCTTCGGTGACCTGCAGCTCATACTCTGGTCGAGCTTTGCTGGCGCTTACCGCCTTAAATCAGGCAGACCGAATCCAAGCCTCCTAATTGTTGCATTGTGGGGAAGCCTTACTGATGTTAATTCGTGCCTGTCTTCGGTGACCTGCGGCGCATAAGCTGCTAGCCGCCGCAGGTGCTCATCGCCTCACTAATCGGGCAGACCGAATCCAAGCCTTCTAATTGGCATGTTGAGGGGAGGCCTTATTTCTCTCTATTTCTCTATCTCCGGGCATTCCTATTTCTCCCATTTTACTTCTATCTTCCAGCATTCCTATTTCTCTCACTTTACTTCTAAAACTTCTGTTTCTCATATCCCCGCAGCTTCCCGGCACCTCGCCCCGCCGGCGGGTTCCCGGCTCTGCGCCGCTTCAGCCCGCGCGCCTCTCTCATCTGCGCAGCTTCCCGGCTTTGCGCGGCTCGGCTTCGCGCACTCCGCGGTCTCCACGCTTAACCCTTTCGCGTCTGAACCACGGCCTACGCCAGCGTTCCCTATCTATTCACGCCCCGTGCTCTGTCTGCACGCGGCGGCTTCCGCGAGTAACACAGCGTGGCTTGCGTCTCCACCACTAGCATTCAATCCAAGTTCCCCGGGCTAGCCTGGCGAATTCAACCCAGCGTACGTCTCCGCCCCACGGTTTGGCTTCCCGTCCTTTGCTCCCCGGGCTAATCAGACGGATCCCAATCTGGCTTGCGTCTCAGCTTCTGGTTTTAACTTTTCGCCCCCTATTCCCGGGCTAACTTGAGAATCCCAAAGTGGCTTTCGTTTCCGCCTCGGCCTGCCCCCCGCGGCTTCAGTTTCCCTAACATTTTTCTCTACCCGGTATGTTTCCCCAAGCTTTCCTCCAACAATATTCCTCCCTCATTTCTCCTGGCTTCTCCCCACAGTCCGTATCCGAGTCTGTTTGTTCTAGCTTTCACTTTCGCTTTCAACCTTAGAGATTTCTCCCAGCTTCCCCCCGTAGTCCGTATCCGAGTCTATGCCTAGGCTTTCAATAGCTTCTTCCGGCTCCTTTTTCGTCCGGCTTTTCCCTAGGCTGTTTGCTAGTCTCTCTCTCCGATATTTTCCCTAGTTCTTCCCGTTTCTTCCCTCCTAAGTTTCATATCCGTCCTAAGTTTCCTATCCGAGTCACGGCACCATTATGTCGCTCCCCCTCTTCGTGGAGGAGCAACACAGAGTCCTGCCTAGGCTTCATATCCGAGTCACGGCACCATTATGTCGCTCCCCCTCTTCGTGGAGGAACGACACAGGACCCTGCGCTGTTCTTTTCGTCTGCTCGGCCCTCCCCGGGTTTGCTGCTGGTTCTTCCCGGGTTGGCTACTATCCCTTCCACCTCCGTGGAAGGGCAGTTCCCCCTGGCCACATTCCCCACTTCCGCAGGGGAGCGGCACACCGCCGGCCGGCTCTCTGGGGGGCTGCACGGGTGTTCCTTCAGCTAGATGTTCCCCATAGATGTTCCTGGTGCATGCCGTCTCTCTCCTCCTTTATAGTCCTCCTCCGCCAATCCCAACTCGGCTGCCCACACGCCGAGTACGCTGCTCTCCAATCAGGAGCAAGTCCTACAGTTAATTGGTTGAACTGGAGGCAGCTGTGCGGAAGCTGTTTACTTCTCTCCCAGCGCCATATTGTGGGAGAGCAGATGCATAGAATAAGTCTTAATTCCAGTAACAGTCTAGTCCGGTTTGCTCCCCACAGATCCCCCTTTCTTTTTATTTTTTAGCGTTGATACGCGCCTGTCTTCGGTGTCCCGCGGCACACACTCTGCTCTACTTGCTAGAGTTGCCACAGGCTCTTACAAGTCCTATCAATCAGGAAAACCGAATCCGGGTCCTCTCTTCGCCGTGTTGTGAGGAGGTTTTTAGGCGCTGATGCGTGCCTGTGTTCGGTGCCCTGCAGCGCATGCTCTGCTCTGCCTGCAGGGGACTTACAAGACCTATCAGGCAAACCGAATCCAAGCCTTCTCATTGCCTTATTGTGGGGGAGACTTATTAGTGTTGGTTCGTGCCTATCTTCGGTGACCTGCAGCTCATACTCTGGTCGAGCTTTGCTGGCGCTTACCGCCTTAAATCAGGCAGACCGAATCCAAGCCTCCTAATTGTTGCATTGTGGGGAAGCCTTACTGATGTTAATTCGTGCCTGTCTTCGGTGACCTGCGGCGCATAAGCTGCTAGCCGCCGCAGGTGCTCATCGCCTCACTAATCGGGCAGACCGAATCCAAGCCTTCTAATTGGCATGTTGAGGGGAGGCCTTATTTCTCTCTATTTCTCTATCTCCGGGCATTCCTATTTCTCCCATTTTACTTCTATCTTCCAGCATTCCTATTTCTCTCACTTTACTTCTAAAACTTCTGTTTCTCATATCCCCGCAGCTTCCCGGCACCTCGCCCCGCCGGCGGGTTCCCGGCTCTGCGCCGCTTCAGCCCGCGCGCCTCTCTCATCTGCGCAGCTTCCCGGCTTTGCGCGGCTCGGCTTCGCGCACTCCGCGGTCTCCACGCTTAACCCTTTCGCGTCTGAACCACGGCCTACGCCAGCGTTCCCTATCTATTCACGCCCCGTGCTCTGTCTGCACGCGGCGGCTTCCGCGAGTAACACAGCGTGGCTTGCGTCTCCACCACTAGCATTCAATCCAAGTTCCCCGGGCTAGCCTGGCGAATTCAACCCAGCGTACGTCTCCGCCCCACGGTTTGGCTTCCCGTCCTTTGCTCCCCGGGCTAATCAGACGGATCCCAATCTGGCTTGCGTCTCAGCTTCTGGTTTTAACTTTTCGCCCCCTATTCCCGGGCTAACTTGAGAATCCCAAAGTGGCTTTCGTTTCCGCCTCGGCCTGCCCCCCGCGGCTTCAGTTTCCCTAACATTTTTCTCTACCCGGTATGTTTCCCCAAGCTTTCCTCCAACAATATTCCTCCCTCATTTCTCCTGGCTTCTCCCCACAGTCCGTATCCGAGTCTGTTTGTTCTAGCTTTCACTTTCGCTTTCAACCTTAGAGATTTCTCCCAGCTTCCCCCCGTAGTCCGTATCCGAGTCTATGCCTAGGCTTTCAATAGCTTCTTCCGGCTCCTTTTTCGTCCGGCTTTTCCCTAGGCTGTTTGCTAGTCTCTCTCTCCGATATTTTCCCTAGTTCTTCCCGTTTCTTCCCTCCTAAGTTTCATATCCGTCCTAAGTTTCCTATCCGAGTCACGGCACCATTATGTCGCTCCCCCTCTTCGTGGAGGAGCAACACAGAGTCCTGCCTAGGCTTCATATCCGAGTCACGGCACCATTATGTCGCTCCCCCTCTTCGTGGAGGAACGACACAGGACCCTGCGCTGTTCTTTTCGTCTGCTCGGCCCTCCCCGGGTTTGCTGCTGGTTCTTCCCGGGTTGGCTACTATCCCTTCCACCTCCGTGGAAGGGCAGTTCCCCCTGGCCACATTCCCCACTTCCGCAGGGGAGCGGCACACCGCCGGCCGGCTCTCTGGGGGGCTGCACGGGTGTTCCTTCAGCTAGATGTTCCCCATAGATGTTCCTGGTGCATGCCGTCTCTCTCCTCCTTTATAGTCCTCCTCCGCCAATCCCAACTCGGCTGCCCACACGCCGAGTACGCTGCTCTCCAATCAGGAGCAAGTCCTACAGTTAATTGGTTGAACTGGAGGCAGCTGTGCGGAAGCTGTTTACTTCTCTCCCAGCGCCATATTGTGGGAGAGCAGATGCATAGAATAAGTCTTAATTCCAGTAACAGTCTAGTCCGGTTTGCTCCCCACAGGTAATATCTGCCATTCACTGAGTTGTGATCACTCACACATTGAGAAGGTGCTTCACGAGTTTTTCTGTTGAATCTTTGGTCCTCTGTATCAAAGTTTTATTATTCTGACTGTTGGGGAAACTAGGTGCAGAGGTCAAGCAATGTGAAGTCTGCTGTGGGTGTGTCTTGGTGTGTGCAGAGGGGCAGGTCTCCTGTGCTAAAAGTGCCCATCAGGTGTGGAAGTGAAACGTTTGCATGAGCAACAGTGGACTGAGTCCTGGGCATCCTGGGATCTTAGACTTGGGGAGTATATCTTTTTCCTGCAGGGCTCATGCCCAGTGTCCATGCTAATAACTTTAGAAGTGGCCAAAGCCCCTTATAAACTGGATTCTAGATCTTTATGAGTTGTAAAGTCTAACAAGGGAGAATCTTCACTCAAGTTACAGTTCTCCTGTGAGGTAAGGAAAGGACTACTGCACAACAGTGTCAAAGAAACACTCATCTCCTTGACAGTTTCTTTGGGCTGTTCCCACAGGGCATTGGCATTCATGAAATGTGAATGCTGTATAATTTCTGTATTGTCTCATGGGAGATTCTACTTTACCTTTCTCTTCTAGTTAACCTGTGACATAACCTTCTATGTCCTTTCAATTTGTACATGGCTTTCTTTCAGATCAGATTTTAAACCTGTAATATTGTGCTGTGATAGCGTGAAGTTAAAACCTGAATAAAATACAAATATTCAGAACTCATCCACTATTCTGCCATATTTGTTGTGTATTGTGTAGTTAACAAGTGTAGTATGTCACTATCACATGCGATTGTGCCAAGTTTGCATTTTATTAGATTATTTCAGGATTTACTTTGGACCCCAAAACTAATATTCACAAAATAATAATTTATTATTTCTTTTTGTCTTTGTTTTATTTTACCTGTTGTTTTGTTTTTGTTTTTTGCTTTCCAGACCATGCCAGAGTAATCTCAGCTTTCTTTAATTACTGGATCACACATGTCCTTCCTGAGAAAAGCAATGAATAAAATCACTGTCTCTCTTTAAGAAGAGCTAATATTCAACAAGAAAATATAAAAGACAGAAATGAAGCAGGCTGAGAATTAAATCTTATTTACAAAGGTTAATTCTCAGTGTTTTCTTTGCAACCCAAATCCAGGGAACTTCAAAGACAATTTTGCCATGTTACTGATTCCTGTCTTTGTAAATAATGATTGAAACTTGAAGTCTCACCTGAAATTTAAAATGAGAAATAAGAGTGAAATTTATATTTTTCATTTATTTGTAATTGCATGTATCTTGAATTGATTCTGTTTAATTCCTGTAAAAATTGAAAATGGACATTCTATTAAATTAAGCTATATGGCTTGAAGATGTTATATATTTTTATAAAGTCACCTTGCATCTTAGAATCTTTGTTTTAAGAATACTTTATAGGTATTAAAATGTTCTAGTTTGGGCCTGCCTTGTGGTGCAGTAGGTTAAGCTGCCACATGCGATGCCAGCATCCCATATCGGAGCGCCAGTTCGAGCCCCTGCTGCTCTACTTCTGATTCAGGTTCCTGCTAATGCACCTGGGAAAGCAGCAGAAGATAGCCCAAGTACCTGGAACCATGCTACCCATGTAGGAGACCAGAATGGAGTCCAGGCTCCTGGCTTCAGCCTGACCCAACTACAGCCATTTCAGCCATTTGGTGAGTGAACCAGCAAATGGAAGATCTCTTTCTCTCTCTGTCTCTCCCTTTCTCTGTGTCACTCTGCCTTTCACATACATAAAATAAAACTTTTTTAAAATGTTCTAGTTTAGGCCCGGCGCCGTGGCTCACTAGACTAATCCTCCGCCTTGCGGCGCCGGCACACCGGGTTCTAGTCCCGGTTGGGGCGCCAGATTCTGTCCCGGTTGCCCCTCTTCCAGGCCAGCTCTCTGCTGTGGCCAGGGAGTGCAGTGGTGGATGGCCCAGGTGCTTGGGCCCTGCACCCCATGGGAGACCAGAAAAAGCACCTGGCTCGTGGCTCCTGCCTTCGGATCAGCGCAGTGCGCCAGCCACGGCGGCCATTGGAGGGTGAACCAACGGCAAAGGAAGACCTTTCTCTCTGTCTCTCTCTCTCACTGTCCACTCTGCCTGTCAAAAAAAAAAAAAAAAAAAAAATTTAAAATGTTCTAGTTTAAGTAGTTTGCTTATAGTATAATTTATAGCCGCCCTCCACCCCCACCCCCACCCCCAGCTTTACTTTGAGAAATAACAGCAAGAGCTAGTTTTCCTGATTTATCTTTGTTTTTGTCATGGAAGAAGTTCCTAGGTTTTAGCATTACTGAATTGGCAAAGCATCAGTCAATTTATGTAACATTTTAGGAGGGCGTTGACTCTATCCCTGAAAGTAAGAGTGGTAAAATATATATCACAGAAAGTACGATTTTAACCATTTCTAGGTATACAACTCAGTAACACTAAGTACATTCACCATATTGTGTGATTGTTACCACTGTCATTTCTTTTTATGCCTGAAAGAATGTTCCTTGCTGTGGATATATGACTTTTTATTTATCCCTTTATCTGTTGGTGGACACTAAAAAGGATTGTCTCCCCATTGTGAACAGTGCTACTGTGAAGACTTGTCGACAAGATTCTGTGTGGATGTTTGTTTTCCTTCCTCTGAAGAATAGGAATGCTGACTCAGTCTGTGTTCAACATTGGAGGAACTGCTAGACTTTTCCGCAGCGCTGCACCATTTTATACTTCCCCACATGCTCCACACCACTTGTAATTCTCCGTTTTCTTGATAGTAGCCATCCTAATCAGTGTGAGGGGGGTGTCTCATGGTGGCTTTGATTTGCATTTTGCTAATGACTAGTGATATTGAGTACCTTGTAATGACTAATGGTAACTGGGTATATTTTCAAGGGCTGTTGGCCATCTGTATAGCCTCTCTGGAGAAATGTGTGAATATCTTGTCTGGAAAAATGGCATGGCACATATTCGTGAATTGTGCTGTTATTTCATTATAGAAGTTCTTTGTATATTCTGCATATTAACCCCTACTAGATACATGACTTGAAATGTTTTCTCCCATTCTGAGCCTTGTCCTTTCACTCTGAGTGGTGTCCTTTATGCACTAAAATTCTTAATTTTAGTAAATTGCAGCTTGTATGTGTTTTCCTTTGTTGCCTGTGCTTCCAGCTTCATATGTAAGAAATCGTTGTCAAACTCAGTGTCATAAAGATTTTACCTTATATTTTCTTCTAAGAGTTTTTAGTTTAACTTTTATGTTTAGATCTTTGACCCATTTTGAGTTAATTTTTGAACTGTTGTAAGATAAGAGTTCACCTTCATTCCTTTGCGTCTGGATATCCAGTTTTTCCAGCACCATTGCTGAAGAGACTGTCCTTTCTCCACTGAATGATCCTGGTACCCTTTTCAAGAATCATTTGACCAACATACATGCAAAGGCTTGTTTCTGTACTTTATTCCTTTGATCTGTGCATCTGTCTTATGCTAGAACCATGGTGTTTTGATTTCTGTAACTTTATAGTAAGTTTTCAGATGAAGAAATATAAACCCTTGAGCTTTGTATTTCAAGACTTCTTTTGGCTATTTGGAATCCCATTGTATTTTATGTGAATTTTAGCCTTAGTTTTTCTATCTATGCAAATAAAAAGACATTCATTGGGGTGTTTTAAAAGATTTATTTAGTTAGTTGGTTATTTGAAAAGCAGAGTGACAGGGAGAGAGAGGAAGACAATAAGACATCTTCCATCCACTGGTCCATTCCCCAAATGACTGCAACAGCTAACGCTGGGCCAAGATGACGCCAAGAGCCAGGCATTCCATCTGGGTTTCCCACATCGGTGGCAAGGGCCTAAGTACTATAGCCATCTTCTGCTGCCTTCCCAGGCACATTAGCAGAGAAGTGGATTAGAAGCAGAACAGCCTAGACTTGAACCGGCAGTCTGATATGAGATGCCAACATTGCAAGAGATGGTTCAACTCACTACCCCACAAGGCCAGCCCCTGTGGATTTTGATAGGGATTTCATTGACTCTATCTTTATATTCCTTTTGGTAGTATTGATTTTTTTAATTAATTTATTTTTAAAGTGAACAAATTTCATATATTTCATGTATACAGATTTAGTAGCACTTCCCATCCATGAGCATAGGATGTCTTTCATCTATTTAGATTTTCTTTACTTTCCATCAGCAATGTTTTCTAGTTTTTAGTGTACAGGTCTTACACTTCCTTGGTTAAATGTATTTCTAAATATTGTTTTCTTTTGATTCTATTGTAAACAGAATTATTTCCTTAATTTTCTTTTTCAGATAATTCATTGCCAGTGATTTTTACTTTGTTGATTCAACTTTGCTGGGCTCATATATTAGATCTAAAAGGTTTTTTGTTTTTTAGAATCTCTAGAGTTTTCTATGTATGAGATCCTTTCATCTGTTAAATAGATAATTTCACCTCTTTTGTAATTTGGATGCCTTTAATTTCTTTTATTTACTTATTAAATATACATATATTATTATATGTATACATATAATTATGTATATTATATTATAATAGTATATTATATATTATAGTATATTAATATATTATTATACATATGATACATATAATTATTAAGGCTAGGACTCTCACCATTGTGTTGAATTGGGGTGGCAAGAATGGGCCTTCTGGCCCGTCTCTGACGATAGAGGAAAGACTTTTATTCTTTTTTTTTTATTATTTGACAGATAGAGTTAGACAGTGAGAGTGAGACAGACAGACAGAAAGGTCTTCCTTCCATTGGTTCACCCCCAAAATGGCCACTACAGCTGCCATTCAGATCACGCTGTGCTGATGCGAAGCCAGGAGCCAGGTGCTTCTTCCTGGTCTCCCATGCAGGGCAGGCACTCAAGTACTTAGGCCATCCTCCACTGCCTTTCCGAGCCACAGCAGAGAGCTGGACTGGAAGAGGAGCAACCGGGACTAGAACCTATCACCCATATGGGATGCTGCCGCCACAGGTGGAGACTTAACCTAGTGAGCCACAGCGCTGGCCCCAAGACTTTTATTCTTTCAACATTGAGTATGACATCATCAGTGTTTTTCATATTGGTTGTGATTACACTTTGTACCAGACTGTCCGTCTCCCTTCTTTCACCTTTGTCAGGCTCAACTTTGGTGGCACCATATGGCAGCAACAGCCACCAAGACCATAGGCTCTACTGCCCGTTCCAGTTCATTCCCATGTGGCTCACATCTAGCAAGTCTACACTGAAGCCTCGTGTGAATTTTCAAGCCCATTTGCAATTGCCTGACCTGGTCAGCCAAAGAGATGGGGAGTCCTGCAATGTCTAGAAATTTTCAGTAGATAAGGCCCAAAGCATTCACCACTCTCTACTGGTTCCATCCCAGCCTCTGCATAAACCCCCAAAATGCGCCCTAACAGAACCAGCCAGGCTCGCTGGAGAGGAATACCCAGCAGCCATCTGGCACTCCTGTGGGTGCAGCATCAGCCAGCAGGTCCCACCACAGCTCATACCCTCTTTATGCAATCAGCATGTTCGCTCTTTTTTTGAAAAATTATTTCTTATTTGAAGGAGTTACAGAGAAAGTGAGGGGTATGAGGAGAAATAGAGAAAAAGACAGAGGCAGAGAGAGATCTTCCATCTACTGGTTCACTCCCCAGATGGCCACAACAGCCAGGGCTGAGCCAGGTCAAAGCCAGGAGCCAGGAGCCTCATCTGGGTTCCCAAATGGGTGGTAGGGCCTAAGCACTTCCACTGCTTTTCTAGACCATTAGCAGAGAACTGGATAGGAAACAGCAGCCAGGATACAAACCGACACCCCTGCGGGATAGGTGCCAGCATTGCAGCCAGTGGCTTTACCCACTTACATAACACCTGCCCCCTGCCTATTTTTTTTTTTGAGTTGTGTTTTTGTTGTTGTTGTTCTTATTGTTTTTAAGATTGATTATGTGCAAATTTGGCTGTCATGAATCAGCACTTTGACAAACACACAAGGAAACACTACCTGGTATACGCCAAGGGCACTTCCACAGGAACACTACGTATTATTAACAAACAAGAGGGCCTGATCAGGATTCCTTCGTGGCACTCAGAGCTCACCAAGGACTTGAAGAGAAACTGTCCTCCTGCCTCAGAAGTAAATTGGGGATAGATGTCCACCTCTCCTCAGGAGTGAGTTGAAGACAGGTGTTCACCTACCTAAGAAGAGGATCGGGAACACTGTCTTAAGACCATTGTAGCTGCTCCATGCCCAGTTTAAATCAGAAGCCAAATCCCAGACCTGATCATTAAGAAATTTATGTTGTTCATCTGTGCACAGACCGCATCCTGCTGACAAAGCTTAAGACCCAGTGCCGTGTTTAGCTGAGGAATAACAGTGCTTTGCTGGTTACCCAGTCCGTCTTCCTGCCGAGGGCCAAAGCTCCAGACCCAACATGGAAGAAGAGGAAAGGACATGGCCACCTCCACCACTGCCCTCCAGGTTCCTAGGAGACACCCCTTCCACTATATGGGACTTTCTGGAAGCAAACTGAAACACAGGGCATTGTGTCTGGGTCTGGAAATTGGAGCGGCATGCCATTGATAACTTCAACCAAATTCAGGCTGGACATCAGGCTGGGTCCCTGAGAATGAACAGTGGTGGCAGATGGATCATCATGGGGTCCTTGTCTTCACATAGTAAGAACAAGATTTAAGCCACTACCCACATGAGGTGTTCTGAGAAAAGGCCACACCACATGGGACCTGCAGTTGTCCATTGTTTTACACTCTTGACAGAAGAGACATTGTCATCATCTGCTGTGGAGTGTCCTCCCCCGTTCCTCCTCACTCAGAAGTCAGCCTAAAGTGTTGGTGATTCCAGAATCCTCATCACAGGATGCAGGATCCACACAGCCCATGACCCCTCAGCAGCACTGAAGTGTGTCCTTCTTCCTTCAAGAGCCTCCTGTGGTCTTGTGGAGCCTGGGTTCTCGGATACACCAAGGTGGAAGGTCCTCTGCGTTAGTAATGTGCTTCTCTAATATGAAATTAAATATTGACACACAATATCCCATTAATTCTAAATACTATTTTCTCTTTTACTGATGACCCAATTACACATTTTCCATGCCCAGCAAGTTAATACACTGTTAATAGAGTGGAGATCTTCTAACATGGGATTGAATTTGCTGAATCCCTATGGACTGTTGTTCCTCCTGTTATCTTCTTTGGTTTTTGTGGGGAGCAACTCGGACTAGACTAAGTTACTGGAATTAAGACTTATTCTATGCATCTGCTCTCCCACAATATGGCACTGAGAAGGGAAACAGCTTCTACACAGCTGCCTCCAGTTCAACCAATAAACTGTAGGACCTACTCCTGATTGGAGGAGAGCAGCGTACTCGGCGTGTGGGTAGCAGAGTTGGGATTGGCGGAAGAGGACTATAAAGGAGGAGAGAGACAACATGCACCAGGAACATCTAGGGGAACATCTATCTGAAGGAACACCTGTGCAGCCCTCGAGAGAGCCGGCCGGCGGTGTGCTGCTCCCCTGCGGAAGTGGGGAAAGTGGCCAGGGGGAACCGCCCTTCCACGGACAGTAGCCAACCCGGGAAGAACCAGCAGTAAACCCGGGGAGGGCCGAGCAGACGAAAGAACAACGCAGGGTCCTGTGTCGTTCCTCCACGAAGAGGGGGAGCGACAGTTTTACTTTGTAACCCTTTGTTGTTGTTGTTGTTGTTGTTGTTGTTGTTGTTTGACAGGCAGAGTAGACAGTAAGAGAGAGAGAGAGAGAAAGGTCTTCCTTTACCGTTGGTTTGCCTTCCAATGGCCACTGCGGCCGGCGCACTGTGCTGATCCGAAGGCAGGAGCCAGGTGCTTCTCCTGGTCTTCCATGTGGGTACAGGGCCCAAGGACTTGGGCCATGGCAGAGAGCTGGACTGGAAGGGGGGCAACCGGGACAGAATCCAGCTCCCCGACCAGGACTAGAACCCCGTCTGCAGGCAGAGGATTAGCCTATTGAGCCGTGGCGCCAGCCTGTAACACCTTTTATATCTTTTTTCCTGACATTGGAAGCACAGTATAGAGACAGCGTTCGTGTGCTGTTCTAATTCCAAGGAAAGAAAATGCAACTCTAGAAAACAAAAGTAAATAAATCTTATCTCTAACATGTTGGCAGAAAGATAATATTCTGTTTATCCCACTATGATTGAATTGGATGATAGACAAATTTACCTTCTACAATAGTACAAAAAAATTCATTCAGTCCAGGGTTATCTTTTGTAAACCTTATCAGTTAAGACAAAGAGAAGTAGGTTCTCAAGAAATGTGAAGAATTTTTATTAGATTGCTAACATAAGACAGTTGAGCCTAAAAGAAAAAAGGTATTTACTAAGCCCTCAGCGTGGGGCTGATTGCTGTGCCTGAGTGCTGGCCTGTCATCAGACAAAAGCTCTACCAAGTCTTGTACACGTAGCACCCTCTTGGTTGATGCTGGATTTCCCTCGCTGTCCAGCTCTGCATGTGTCCAGAGCATTCTCAGAGCGTGCATCATCTTGTTCCATTCCACGGCACATATTCTTCAGAGGACCCATTGAATGGATTCCACTCTCTCCAAAATAAGAAATACGGCTGTACCCTCTCCACTGCACATAAATGTCACGTACAGCTTTGAAGAGGCTGCAAATTCCTGAAACTCATTCCACAGTATATAATTTTCTATTGCTTCATAAGAAACTACATCAGACTCAGTGGCTTAAAAGAGCACCATTGAGCACCTCAGAGTCGGGGCCAAGGTCCAACGTGGCCAGACTCTGTCCTCTGCTCCAGTGTTACAGGGCTATGGGAAGACTTGTCCTTGTGGTCGGAAGGCAGATTCCTTTCTGACCTTTGGCTGCAACCACTTCCAGTTCCAGCAGCTGACTTCAAGACCTGCAGAGGAATTCCTCTGTCTTATTACCTTCTAAGAGGCTCCCCTTATACAGTGAGGCCCACTCAGACAGTCTCCCTTTTGCCTAAAGCCAAGTAATCACGTCCGCTGGAATTCACAGGTACATTTGGACACACCCAGGGAACCCCTCACCGGGGCAGGCGTGAGGGCAGGGGCTTTCTAGGTCTCACTAGGCTCCTGCCCACCAAGCTCAGGAAAGCTTCTCGAAGACCTTCTGTTTACAAGCTCCACTCATGGTCTGCCACAGTCCTGGCTCCTGGTGAGTAGTTTCCTTATTCATAGTAGATCAGGAGGTGAGAAGTGGTCACCTCTGTTGTGGGAAGGATCTCATCAGAACGCATTGCAGGGGAAGCTAGGCAGAGTGAGGAAGGCTGGCTGACAAAGCTGAGGTTTGTGGCCACAACCCTGGAGGCTGACACCCTCGAGTTGGTCCCAGTCCATGTTGCCTGGTCAAGGCCTCCAGGGACTGCAGGTGCTCAAGCAGCCCCCAGGTATCCATCAAAGCAGTATGACAGGAACATGTCCCCGGAAAATGGGGAGGTGGCCAGAGTACCTCAGTGTGCCTTCCCCAAACCCCACACTGAAAATGAGAAAAGTTTGTAATTTCCTCTCATAGAGTCGGAATCTCACTAAGGTGAACGTGAGAAGTTGAGATAACAGCCTCAGAGCAGAGGCCAGCAGGGGCAGACAGTATGTGTCTCTGGGTCCCAGTCCACCTACTCTCCTGAGAGGAGCACCCAGAGGCAACTGTGTCTTTGCAAGCTTTGTGGATGTGGCCTGCCTCTGGGGTTGCCTGTTAGATATTGTAGTAACATTGCATTTGGAGTGTGGCCCTGGCCCTGAGCATGCAAATACTGGCCTCATTTATGAGAGATCTCATTAAACCGTGTAGGTGTGAAGAAGACCTGTGGGGTCACTGACTGATGTTTTAAAAAATGTTTTATAAAAAACTGTGTTAGGGGCCAGCACCATGGCTCACTTGTTTAATCCTCTGCCTGCAGTGCCGGCATCCCATATAGGCACCAGTTTCTAGTCCTGGTTGCTTCTCTTCCAGTCCAACTGTCTGCTGTGGCCCGGGAGGGCAGTGGAGGATGGCCCAGGTGCTTGGGCCCTTGCACCTGCGTGGGAGACCGGGAGGAAACACCTGGCTCCTGGCTTCGGATCGGTGCATTGCCGGCTATAGCAGCCATTTGGGGAGTGAACCAATGGAAGGAAGACCTTTCTCTCTGTTTCTCTTTCACTGTCTATAATTCTACCTCTCAAATTAAAAAAAAAAAAAAAAACTGTGTTAGTCCACTTTCAGTTGCTATAACAAAATACCTAAGGCTGGGAACTTTATAACATAAAGAGGTTTATTTAGCTCAGTTTTGAAAGCTGAAAGTCCAAGATTGGGTAGGTGGCCCACTGGTTCAGCCTCTGGTGAGACCCCTCCCCTCTTGGCTGCATTATATCTCAGTGGGTGGCATCATGACAGGAGAGGGTGTGCTCACATGGCAAGATAGGGAGCCAGAGAGCAGGAAGAGGCCAGACTTGTTCCTTCTTTCTTTATTTTTTTTTTTAATTTATTTTAGCAGCAGAAAAATAGAGTTGTCATCCACTTGTTCACTTCCAAAATGCCTACAGTGGTCTCCAGCCAGGGCCAAAGGAGGAGCCAGGACCTTAATCTACGTTTCCTATATGGTGGCAGGAGCCCAATCACTTGAGCCATTATGGCTGCCTCCCAGGGTCTACATTAGCAGGCAACTGAAGTCAAGGGCCAGAGCTGGGTATTGAACCTGGGCACTCCAGTGTGGGACATGAGCATCTTAACTGGCATCTTAACCCCTGGGCCAGAAGCCTTCCCCAAGTCTTGCTCTTTGTGTAACTCAATCTCATGGAAATAGCCAGGGTCTTCTGGAAACTACATCAACTCCTTACAAGGCCAGTGTCCCCAGTGACCTAACCAACTCCCACAATGCTCCTCCTAAAGGTTCCCCACCACACACACCACACTAGGACTGAGCTTTCAACACATGAACCTCTGGAGGGCAGAACACATCCAGCCCATATTGATAAGAAATGCGTGTCTATAAAATCAGCATGTGTGCAGAGAAAGAGCAGGAGGCTGGGTAGAATGCCAACTGTTGGTGGATGCAAGTGAAGCCTGGGGCAAGGAGGCATTTGCCTGGCAGGCAAGATGCCCGGAACCCAGAGATAAAGGCAGCATAATGACTTCATACTGTGAATTTTTTTCAAGGTATTTGTTGCAAAAGGCTTAATGTTTGGAGACTATTTTAATAAGATCTTTGTCTCTTTCTGTCTCTCTGTCTCTCAAGTAAATAAATTTAAAATTTTTAAAGACTAAAATAATTTCATGGAAAATTATATTTAATTAATTAAAAGGAAAATGAAACTGAGATGTATGAAAAGTACTTCTAAAAGGACTGAAAGAATTTAGGGTACAAGGTAGGCATTTGGTGTAGTGTTGAGATGCCTGCATCTGATACTGGAGTGCTGGGTTTGAGTCTCAGCTCCGTTTGCAATTACAGCTTCCTGCTAAAGCATAACCTGGGAGGCAGGAGATGATTCCTCATGTACTTGGGCCCTTGCCACTCATGTGTTAGAACCGGACTGAGTTCCTGGTTCTTGGCTTCAGCCTGCCCCAGCCCTGGCTGTTGCAGACATTTAGGGAGTAAACCAGGGAATGGAAGATCTTTGTTTCGGTCACTATCTTTCTGTTTCTCTGCCTTAGTAAAATAAATAAAATTTTTTTAAAGTTCAGGGTCAAAAGGATTAGGAATGCTGATCCAGCTTTCCCTAAATACGGGCAGAAATTGCCAGAAATCAAGTCATTTGATCTGGAAAAAAAAAAAATGAAGTCTTTGGAACTAGCCATTGAAAACTCACTTGGGAATAAGAAACGTCATCTCTGCTTCCTGCTTGGTTCGGAGTATTTATGTTTTGATGCACATAATGTTTATGGCAATACCATGAAGTGGGAATCACCTCTGTTCTACAAACCAAAAAATGAAAGATTGCAGAATTCAAGTCCTGGCTGAACCACAGCTCATGAACAGCACAGCTGTGATTAAGCCAAGCCTTCCCCCACCTCTCGCTTCACCACAGAAGACATCACACAGACTTGAGATCCAGATGTTCCTGTATTCCAAGGCCTTTGCGAGTAGCCTCAAAGAAGAAAATGACAAATGGAAACTGTGGATTCAAGGAAAACTGCTGCCAGCTAACAACTGGAGGCCCTGAGGTGTGTTGACCAGAAGCCTCAGGCAGGTCTCTGCCTCGGAGGAGGAGCACACAGGCCTAAGCTTCTCTAAGGACTCAGCAGGGCCAGGGCCATCGGTCTGGCATCCAGCCAGCTCAGTGAGCTCCCCAGTGCAGGATGGTGAGCTGGGTCTGGAGATGCCTCTGGAGGGATGACAACAGTGGCCTCATGTACCTGCCAGCTGCTCACCTGTGGCCTGTGCTCATTCCTCTCCAGTTCCAGAAAGCTTTGATATCGTAGGGCCTGCTGGCAGTGGCTCTGACCTGAGCTGCCCTGTCTTGACACTTGGAGGTGAAATCTTGGAGGAGGTGACTAATGTCTATTACCTGGGACCTAGCACTGTGCTGTGAGCACCAGCTTCAGCTCCTCGCCACAACTTTGGAGCTGATGGGTCAGTTGCTGCTCTTAAGAGGCAAGCATTTGGGGCCAGGCCTAGCACTGATGGACACTCCCAGCAGGCTTGGCAGATTAGGAGCTGTGCACAGCAATGTGTCAGACCTGCGCAGAGCCAGATCGAGAACTATCGTGTCTGGGTCCTCTTTCCTTCTGGTGCAAGTCCCCAGTTTACAGCTGCCCTGGACTTAGCAGTCATTCCATCCAACTTCCGCATTCCAGTAACCTGGCCAGATTCAGCCTGTACATAGCATTGCTACGTAAAGAAAAGACTCTATAAGCGAACAGACAGAATTCTAGATATTTAGGGAAGTGTGTAGGTTTCTAGCTTCTCTTTACAAGCTGAAGACTTGGCATAGTCCTATCTGCTTCAGCTGGCGAGTGGTGGTTCCCTTCTTATGGCCCCGGGCATAGACCAAGTGTCTTCCTTACCACCCACTGGGCCCACAGGTTTTCAAATTGTGTTATCTGACCTGTTTCTCACAGGAGAAGTTGCTGAGCAGTCACACAGTGCTCTTTCCAGATGGAAAGTGAGATGATGAGTGAGCCAAGACGGTGTAGGTGAGAGGTTATCAGAAGTCAGGTAGAAACGACCTTCACAGAGGAATCAAGGAGGCATACAGCTTCATATCAGGCAACATCAGTTGCTCCCTGATAGACAGGTGGGGTCAGGACACGTGGAAATACTGGAGTGCCTCTGTCTACTCCAGTGAGGACTCCTTCCATCAGCAGCTGTGCTGTTGACATGCACAGTAACGCTACTGCAGAAAATGATCTCTGAGTCTCTACTCAAATGTCATCACCGGGCCTTGCTGGTGTTGCTCCTGGATGTCCCTTGTGTCTTTGGAAATGCTAGAACACTCCAGTGTTGAGTACAACAGTGACAAAGGCACGGCAGTCACAGAACACGAACAGCAGATACACGGGCCTGCGGAGCCACAGCACAGCTCTGCTGTCCTCACAAGCTCGGCCAGAGTCTACCACCAACTTGGTGATGCTCTCACTTCAAGTTAGGTGCTTGTCAGTTTCTAGTTGACTCTTGTAATGGAGAGTGACAAGGAGAAGGGGGACTTGTATTTATTGAGCACCTGCTGAATGCATGTGACAGACATGCAGTGAGTTCCTTGTATACAGTATCTTGTGAAAACTCATTAAGGTTGTAGCAGCTATCCCCACTTTAAGATACACAAACGTTTGCTTGACCTTAGTGAAGGTCACAGTCACCCGCAAGTAATAAAACATTAGCACCCACAGCTAACATCACTCACGGGCTTACCATTCTCAGAGGGGTACTTATCAAACCTAGCCTCACCCACTTTAGGTATACATTCAGATCCACAGGGTCAGTGTCACCTCCCTGCCAATGAGATTCTGAAGCCCAGAGCACAGCGTGTTCTCAGCACGTGCCAGCTGGATACACCCTGTGTGCAACCCAGGTGCTGGCTTGGAACACAAGCACAGTCATTAATAGCCTTGAGTACAGAAAGCATCACCTCGGTCTTTCCATGGGGACATTGAGACCCCAACATCTCTGCTCACACATTTCTAGGGTGCCCCTGAAGCAGGTCAGACAGACGCATGCTACACAGCAGTTTATGGGAGCAAAAAACAAAGTCCACATGACTGTAGTTTTGTTAAGTGCAACATGGAATTTTAGGATAGTATGAGAGTAAGGAAGCTTTGTGTGTACTGGCACCATCCTCATATCCCACGTGCCCCTGTATGTGTCCCCATGTAGTTGATTTCTCGTGTGATTCAGGAGATGTTGGCTCAGGCAGGGCCACGTTGGGTGCTGTACTACAAGGGTGGAAAGATTGGTCTCCTCGGGGAGCTGACAGTCATGGCCATGCATAGGGGAGCCTTGGCCAAATCTCCAGGTGCAGTGAAGGCATGAAAGGGGCTTGCTGGCAGGGGGAAGGAGTGGCCAGCAGGATACCTGTCAGCTGTACTCAGTGGCTCAGCAGCCCCAGAGGGCAAAGCTATGGAGGCACCGAGGCCCCTAGCACTGCAGGCACAGCCCAGGTAAAACCATGCACACTGAACAGAGGGAACCAAGAAGATCAGTGGTCATGGCCACAGCCACGGTGCAAGGCCAGTGGGTCAGAGCCAGCCATGAGAACACAAAGGGGAGGCTTGAGTCTAACCCACTTGTTAACCACACATGGCAGACAGCAGCCAAAGACCAGTGATCCACTCCCTGATGACCACACTGCCTCCAGCCCTGCACCCCCATGAAGGCTCCAAGTATTTTGTTTATTGATTTTAAGAAATTATTTTCACACCATTAAAAATTAAAGTAACACATAAAACACAAATAATGAAGTGGGAATATTACCTCTGTAATCCCACCACTTAGAAACAGACCACCCACATTTACTACACATCAGACAGATGGCTGGGAGGAATTTTATGGTATAAGACAAGAGCCAAAAGGCATTACAGCTCATTTCACTGATTCTAGCAAGTTAGTTGTGAGGCCATCTGAGCCAGCAATCCAATTTCTGGGAATTTATCTTGAATGTATTCTCCAAAAATTACAGCACACACACACACACACACACACACACATACATACCATATTGCACACATGTTGCCAGTGATAATAGTTAGATTACACACTTTGAGTCTGGGGACACTGTATCTGTCTCCATTACTTTTGCATTTTCATATTCCATACACAACTTTAAAAAAGCTACAACTGGTTGGATTTTGCTCTTGAATAAAACTACTCATTTATTTTTAAAAGTTAGTGACATGCTCCCCTCTTTTCCCATCCTATAAGAAATTTGCAAATAAGCTTGTTTGCTCAGTTTCTCATTTAAAAAATTTTAGGTTAACATATAAGGAGCTTCTTACTTATTTGCAAATGAATTAATACATGCTTAATTTTTTTCTGTTTTAAGTTCCAGAATAATAAACATGGATAGATACATATAACATAAATACAGCTGCTGCCTTCCTCAGAGAGTCTTCCAGGTCTAAGGGGATCCTGAGACCAAAGTTTGAGAACTGGTGCTATGTACCCTTCTGTGCTAAAATTAACCAAGACGCCTGGGAGAAATGCTAATTCCAGGCATGAAGCAGGGAAGGTACAACATGAGTCAGAATATCTCATTATTCCAGGAAGCAGGCAAATGCTGAAAATTAAAAAGGACTTATCAAAATGACAGGCCAGCTTAGAGATTCTCCCACTGCCAAATCTGGAGTAATTTAAGCCTCGCCATGAACAATGATGTTAATGGATGATAACACTGTACATAGAAGAAAGAATCATTAACTCCTGGTAATAAAGTGTAATACTGAAAGGATGGGGCATATGGGCAGAGGAAAAGGCTCTTTCTTACAGAAAGCCGGGAGCTGATAAATTAGATGAAATAACAGGTGCATTTGCTATTGACTGAAGCAAGGAGCACGCCTGGATACTAAAACCACTGAGTAAAATATTTTGGAGAAGGAAAAAGCCACATAGTCCCAATATTATCCCCTGCAGATGACTGGCTAATTGCCCATGAGGAACAATGCTCTCAGACTTCGCTGGCTCTGCCACAAGAAGGGGAGATGGTTCCACGCTGGAGACGTCTGACTGCGGGCGCCCAGCACAGGGCAGATGTGAAGCCATGGTGCTGAACAAGTGATGATGTGAGTGCAGATTCCCTGCCTGTCCCTGTGTTGTCCTCTGGCACTTCTGGGCACTCGCGGGAGGGTGTCCCTGTTTTCTAAGACACACACTGATTCAGAGATGAAGCTTGAGGAAATCATTTGTTTCCAGATGTCCCAAGAAAAATTGCGTTCTCACAGGAGAAGCAGCAGGTGCAGTCACAAATCTGAGCCAGAATAGCTCAATCATGTCAACTCTGTAGGAGCAAACATGTCATACTAAACAATGGTGTGGTAAGGGTTTGCTTCAGGAATGCCAAATGGTAATCGCCCTCATTTAACTTACTGACCACAGGGCTCTCATTGTTAAGCCAGGTTTGAACAATGTCTTTCATTAAGTACACAAAGGTTTGAGCGTAGTTTATGTGCAGATGGGAGTGAAGGAACCACAAAGTGGCACTCCTGTTCTCATCCCACCCTGACAGGCCCAAAGAAGCCCCAGGGTCCAAACTGAGCAGGGACAAACTGGCAGGTGGGCAGCAGGTGGGCAGCAGTGGCACAGGTGCCCCTTTGGGCTGTGGCCCCTGGAGACCCTCAGGAGCAGATGTTTCCCTCCATTTCTCAAGCAGGAAAAGAAAGAGGTGTTGCTGCTCCAAGTGGAGGCAGCATTTCCCCTAAAGTGTTCATGCAGCTCTTCACACGTGTGGATTCTCCACGTCTCACCTGGGCTGGTAAATCCCACCTGGGAGGGTTGGAGTCGAGTGCAGGGAGAAGCTCAGCCAGCCAGCCAGGGCCCTGTTCCCTGCCCAGAGGGAGCCAGGGGCCGAGGCAGGCCCACCAGTCTGGAGAGATTGAGCAATGTAGGGTATGGCGGAGCACCCAGGCCATGGAGACCTATTTTTAAACGTTCTCACAACCACAGGCATACATGCCAGGTATGAATCAGGAGCCTAAAGCAAAACGCCTTAGGCCCAGCCCCTCAGCCAGGAGTGACGCGGTGTGATGCAGTACCCTGGCTGTAGAGAGCTCCCCTCTGCTGCTGGGCATCTCACCTGTTGGCAGCACAGTCTCTGGAACGTTCTGGTCGTCACGGCAGCATGCTCCTCCTCCACCAGCTGTATCAGAGGCCTGTCAGTCAGCCCAGGGGAATGGGCAGTGCCTCCCAGCACTTGAGGTGGATCTGGGAAAAGCTGCAGTGTGAAGGCTGTTGGTGCATTTCTAGCCAGGAGCTCACGTGCAACTGAGTGAGCTTTCCACTGACCTCCCAAGAACAGCCGTGTGTGCCCCCTGGAGACAGCGACGCACACCTGAGCTATTTGTCTTTCTCTGCTTCCTCCTGTCAAGCAGCCTTCTTCTTCCCGTAAGTCAGATCAGAGCGTCTTCTTGCCCACAAGCCCTATCTGCAGTGGATTAGTTGGGAACTCCCCTGTGTGAAGAGACGACCTTTTTTGTTCTATAAAACTTTTTAATTTTATTTTTTTTCATGTTAATGTGATATTAATACAAAGAAATTCAATGTAGTTACAGCTACAATTCTAAGAATATAAAGATGTTCCCTTCCTTAGTTTTTGAGATAACATGTTAAATTTATGTTATATTCAAAGGCTTACTGCTCCACTAAATAAAGAATTCAACAAGTAAAATGACCCTAGTTCAAAGGCTATAAACACTAATTAAATGAAAAAATTGGGGCCGGTGCCATGGCACAGTAGGTTAATCCTTTGCCTGTGGTGCCGGCATCCCACATGGGTGCTAGTTCTAGTCCTGGCTGCTCCACTTCCAATCCAGCTCTCTGCTATGTCCTGGGAATGCAATTGAAGATGGCCCAAGTGCTTGGGCCCCTGCACCCTCATGGGAGACTGGGAGGAAGCTCCTGGCTCCTGGGTTCGGATCGGTGCAGCTCCAGCTGTTGCAGCCATTTGGGGAGTGAGCCAACGGGAGGAAGACCTTTCTCTCTGTCTCTTCCTCTCAATGTCTTTAACTCTACCTCTCAAATAAAATAAATGAAATCTTTAAAAAAGAAGAAAAAATTATCATTTCACTCCTGTACAGTCAATCATAGGTCATTAAAGTGATAGTGGTATATCACTACGTTTTTTTCTTTAAGATTTATTAATTTAAAAATCAGAGTTATAGCTGGCGCCGCGGCTCACTAGGCTAATCCTCCGCCTTGTGGCCCCAGCACACCAGGTTCTAGTCCCGGTCGGGGTGCCGGATTCTGTCCCAGTTGCCCCTCTTCCAGGCCAGCTCTCTGCTGTGACCCGGGAGTGCAGTGGAGGATGGCCCAAGTCCTTGGGCCCTGCACCCCACGGGAGACCAGGATAAGCACCTGGCTCCTGCCATCAGATCAGCGCGGTGCGCCGGCCACAGCGCGCCGGCAGCGGCGGCCATTGGAGGGTGAACCAACGGCAAAAGGAAGTCCTTTCTCTCTGTCTCTCTCTCACTGTCCACTCTGTCAAAAAATAATAAAATAAAATAAAATTTTTTAAAAAATCAGTTACAATGGTGGAGGAGACAGAGATCTTCCATCTGCTGGGTCACCCCCCAAATGCTACAATGGCTAGGGCTGGGCCACGCTGAAGCCAGGAGCCAGGAACTCTATCAAGTTCTCCCACATGGGTTACAGAAGCCCAAGTACTTGGATTATCTTCTGCTGCTTTCCCAGGCACATTAGCAGAGAGCTGCATCAGAAGTGAAACAGTCAGGATGCAAACCAGTGCTTGTATGGAATGTCAGCTTCTTAGGTAGCACTTTAACCTGCTGTGCCACAACACCGGCCACAGTATCTTTTTTTTTTTAAAGATGTATTTATTTGTTTGAAAGTCAGAGTTACACAGAGAGAAGGAGAGGCAGAGAGGTCTTCCATCCGCTAGTTCGCTCCCCACTTGGCTACAATGGCTGGAGCTGCACCGATCCAAAGCCAGGAGCCAGGAGCTTCTTCCAGGTCTCCCACGCAGGTGCAGGGGCCCAAGGACTTGGGCCACCTTCTACTGCTTTCTTAGGCCATAGCAGAGAGCTGGATCAGAAGTAGAGCAGCTGGGACTCAAACCGGTGCCTATATGGGATGCTGGCACTGCAGGCCAACTCCCCCCCCCCCCCCCGCCCCGCCCAGTATTATTTTTAACCATTGATTTGACAAAGATGTACAACAAAGTTTGACAAAACTGTATTGCAGCAATACTGTTACACAGAAGCATCTTTCCTTTTATGTTTGATTTTTTTTCTTGTTTAGCTCCCACGTATAAGAGAGAACATGTAGTATCTGTCTTTCATGTCCGGCTTATTTCACTCAATGTGATGTCCTCCAGTTGCATCCATGTTGCTGTTGAGTTCATTATCTTTTCATAGTTGAATAATATTGTATGTATCGCATTTTCTTTAAGCATTAGTCTGATGATAAACACCGTGGTTGATTCCATATCTGGGCTGTTGTGAACAGTACTGCTGTAAACATGGTGGCACAGGTCTCTAATACAACGCATTCATGTCTTTGGGGTTATGCTTAGTGTAGGATTGCTGGGTCCTATGGCAAGCATATTTTTAGTTTTTTAAGAAATCTCCACACTGTTTTCCACAATGCTTGTACTAACTTAAATTCCCACCAGTGTGAGTTGGTGTATGAGTTCCCCTTTCTTCACATCCTCATCAGCGTTTGTCACTCTGTCTTTTGGATAATAATCATTCTAACAGGAATGAGGTGATATTTTGGTTTTGATTTGCATTTCTTAATGGCTGGTGATGTTGACCTCTTTTTCCTATATTTGTTGGCCATTTGTAATTTGAGAGCTGTCTATTCAGGTCCTTTGTATTTCTTAACTGTATAGGTTGTTTTTATATTGTTGAGTTGTTTTTTTTTTAACTTTTATTTAGTAAATATAAATTTCCAAAGTACAGTTTATGGATTACAATGGCTTTCCCCCCCATAACTTCCCGCCCACTCGCAACCCTCCCGTCTCCCGCTCCTTCTCCCATTCCATTCACATCAAGATTCATTTTCAATTATCTTTATATACAGAAGATCAATTCAGTATATATTAAGTAAAGATTTCATCAGTTTGCACCCACACAGAACATAAAGTGTAAAATACTGTTTGAGTCCTAGTTATAGCATTAATTCACATTGGACAACACATTAAGGACAGATCCCACATGAGGAATAAGTGCACAGTGACTCCTGTTGCTGACTTAACAATTCAACACTCTTGCTTATGGTGTCAGAAATCTCCCTAGGCTCTTGTCATGAGTTGCCAAAGCTATGGAAGCCTTTTGAGTTCGCGGACTTTGATCTTATTTAGACAAGGTCATAGCAAGGTCATAGTCAAAGTGTAAGTTCTCTCCTCCCTTCAGAGAAAGGTACCTCCTTCTTTGATGGCCCATTCTTTCTACTGGGATCTCACTCCCAGAGATCTTTCATTTAGGTCTTTTTTTTTTTTAATTTTGCCAGAGTGTCTTGGCTTTCCATGCCTAAAATACTCTCATGGACTCTTCAGCCAGATCCGAATGCCTTAAGGGCTGATTCTGAGGCCAGAGTGCTGTTTAGGACATCTGCCATTCTATGAGTCTGCTGTATATCCTGCTTCCCATGTTGGATTATTCTCTCCCTTTTTGATTCTATCAGTTAGTAGTAGCAGACACTAGTCTTGTTTGTGTGATCCCTTTGACTCTTAGACCTATCAGTGTGATCAATTGTGAACTGAAATTGATCACTTGGACTAGTGAGATGGCATTGGTACATGCAACCTTGATGGGATTGTATTGGAATTCCCTGGCACGTTTCTAACTCCACCATTTGGGGCAAGTCCGATAGAGCATGTCCCAAATTGTACATCTCCTCCCTCTCTTATTCCCACTCTTATATTTAACAGGGATCACTTTTCAGTTAAATTTAAACAGCTAAGAATAATTATGTGTTAATTACAAAGTTCAACCAATAGTATTAACTAGAACAAAAAAAATACTAAAAGGGATAAAGTATTAAATTGTACGTCAACAGTCAGGACAAGGGCTGATCAAGTCACTGTTTCTCATAGTGTTCCTTTCACTTCAACAGGTTGCCTTTTTTGTGCTTGGTTACTTGTCACCGATCAGGGAGAACATACGATATCTGTCCCTTTGGGACTGGCTTAATTCACTCAGCATGATGTTTTCCAGATTCCTCCATTTTGTTGCAGATGACCGGATTTCATTGTTTTTGACTGCTGTATAGTATTCTATAGAGTACATGTCCCATAATTTCTTTATCCAGTCTACTGTTGATGGGCATTTGGGTTGATTCCAGGTCTTAGCTATTGTGAATTGAGCTGCAATAAACATTAAGGTGCAGACAGCTCTTTTGTTTGCCAATTTAATTTCCTTTGGGTAAATCCCAAGGAGTGAGATGGCTAGGTTGTATGGTAGGGTTATATTCAGGTTTCTGAGGAATCTCCAGACTGACTTCCATAGTGGCTTTACCAGTTTACATTCCCACCAACAGTGGGTTAGTGTCCCTTTTTCCCCACATCCTTGCCAGCATCTGTTGTTGGTAGATTTCTCTATGTGAGCCATTCTCACCGGGGTGAGGTGAAACCTCATTGTGGTTTTGATTTGCATTTCCCTAATTGCTAGTGATCCTGGACATTTTTTCATGTGTCTGTTGGCCATTTGGATTTCCTCTTTTGAAAAATGTCTATTGAGGTCCTTGGCCCATCTCTTAAGTAGGTTGTTTGTTTTGATGTTGTGGAGTTTCTTGATCTCTTTGTAGATTCTGGTTTTTAACCCTTTATCTGTTGCATAGCTTGCAAATATTTTTTTCCATTCTGTCGGTTGCCTCTTCACTTTCCTAACTGTTTGTTTTGCAGTACAGAAACTTCTCAATTTGATGCAATCCCAATAGTTAATTTTGGCTTTGACTGCCTGTGCTTCCAGGGTCTTTTCCAAGAAGTCTTTGCTGGTACCTATATCTTGCAGGGTTTCTCCAATGTCCAGGAAGAGACAGTTTAATAGAAGTGGAGATACTGCAAGTTTATTGTTGAGTTTTTTGAGTTGTTGATAAATTGTGGATTTTAATCCTTTGTCAGATAGGTAGCTTGCAAATATTTTCCCATTCTGTTGGATGTCTCCTCACTCTATCAGTCGTTTCTTTGCTGCGCAGAAGCTTCTGAGTTTTCATTTTGAAAGGCAGAGGAACAGAGAGAGAGAGAGAGAGAGAGAGAGAGAGAGAGCTCTTAGCTGGTTCACTCCCGAGATAGCCATAGTTACCAGGACTGGTCCGGACTGAAACCAGGAACCCAGAATTCCATCCAGGTATCCCACATGGGTGGCAGTTGGCCCAAGTACTTGGGCGACCTTTGGCTGCCTCTCAGGTGCATTATCTGGGAGCTGGTGGAGCAGTAGAGCAATGGAGCAGCGAGGAGTCAAACTGGTACTCTGAATGGGATGCTGATGTCGTAAGTGGCTGTAAACAGTGCTGACTCTAAACCAGTTTTTAAATGTGAAACCCAGGCAGGTGCAGGCTGGCCCAGCCACCACCTGCTATGAGAGCTTGTTCCAACTACTTACCCCCTGTGTTTCTCATTTGTTAGCCAGAGACAGTCACCCACCCCATGGGGTGTTGAGAGATTTGCCAAGGCTAGATCACCATGAGGATCGTAATGTGTGGTAGCAGTTCATATCAATTAGAGGATGTGGCCCTGTAAAGTTCATCCCATTTTTCCTGAGCCAGCTTCCTTCTGCAGGTGCGGAGAGAGACCTGCTCTGCCATATCTACTGACACTTGCATTCCCACCTGCCTCACTGGCAGAGAACGAAGAGAAGATTCTTTACACAGGAGCCTCACAGGGGAGCACACACCCTCAGGCCTCTCTGGGGACCTTGGCAAGGCAAAAGCTTCTTTGGGGAAGAGGCCCTGGCAGTGGTGAGTGGGGGCTCCTATTGCCTTGGTTCTTCCCCAGTCCAACCAGCATCCACTCATCAAAAGCAAATTAAGTGCAGACACATGGCACCACTCCCGGGGTGGAGGCATATCCCCAGGGCTGGCAGGGAGCAACTAGTCCCAGACCTCTGTTTCCTCCATCCTAGGCTCAACCAGCATCCACCCCACTGACCAAGGCCCAGGAAGAGGGTGTCGGGGTGACAGCCTTGGACCAGAGAACTGTAAGTGTCAACCTAGAAGGGCCCCAATGCCCTGGTGTCATGGACAGGAACTTAAACCCATTGTTGCAAACTTCATTATTATGGAATAGAATTTTGACTTTACTTTTGCTTTAAAAAAAAAAATCCTCATTGACATATTTCCTTCTCCCAAATAATACGTTTTGCTCCCAAATGTGAATTGAATGCTAAAGTGTAGAGAATAAAGGGCAATCTGCATATAGTCTTTGTCCATGCCTCAGCTGCTGACAGGCATTGCCAGGCTTATGGAAGCCGAGTGCATGTGTATCCATGGACAGAGCTGCTCCCACACCTCTCTGTGCCCTTCCTCCTGCCACCCTCTGGGCTCTCAAATGCCCTTCTCTGAATGACGTCTTCCCACCTGAGTTCAGTGGAAGGTAGGTGGATCCCTCTGAGGGGCACTCCCTGTGGGAAGCACCTGCTCTGGCAGGAGGGAGGGGCTGTTTCCCAAACGTCACAGTGCTTCAGTTCAGCTTCTGTGGGTGTGCCAGTGGAGCATCAGAAACGAGATGTCTAGACTTCAGTGTAAAGGTGGTTTGCATCTTGCTGGGCCTTCCCTCCCCCCTATATACTAAAACAGGGCCTCTCTTGACAGGCACAAATGCATGGGTTACAATTACAGGGAAGTGGGAGAGGGAAACAGAGCCATCAGACTTCAGATATGGAAAATTCAGCTCTAGGAAACTAATGCAGAAACCAAGGACCAACTTTACATCGACGGAGAAGATCCCCTGTGATAGACTGGATGTGCCCTCCCAATTCATGTGTTGAAGCCCCGCCCCCAGTGGCATGGTATTAAGAGGTGGCGCCTTCTCTGGGAGGTGACTAGGGTAAGGTGAGGTCATGAAGATTACCCCCTAATACCGTGATGGATTAATGTCCTGATAAGAACACACCCGGAGAGCTGCCCCTCCCCTTTGACCTGCTCAGCTTGTGTAGCCCACGACTGCTCCTTGCTCACCCCAGTAAAGATGCAGCTTTCATGTCTAGGGAAGACACTGTGGAGATTCTCCAGAAGGCACCTCCAGGGTCTGTGAGGAGCGCTCTCCTGAGCTCTGGCCTGGTTCCCCAGGTCTGCCAGCGAGCGCTAGTCCCACAGTGCTCCTCATGTCAGACCTGCATGCTTGCTCTGTGCCTCTACTTATAGATTGTGCATACCACAAAGTCAGAGAACATGCATTCTGATGTGTTCACTTTCTGTTCTGGGCACTGAAGCCCAGTGTTTGTTACATGGCAGAACTCAGTATTTGTTGAATAAATAAATAAATGAAGGCTTAGGATTCAGTGGAGGGTATAAGAAGCAAATACTGCAAGCAATCCTTTTGTGATCACTAAATCCACAAGATAAGAGAGAGCAGTTACAGTTTTTGTCTTAGGAAAAATTAAAAAAAAAAAACACAGGGAAGTGTAGAAAGGTGTTGGTGAGAATGTTGGGCTGTGCACCTCTGAGGAAAGTGTAGATGGCAGAAGCATTCTGGAGAGCAGTCAAGAATGACTGTAGCCTCTAACACTTTGATTCCACTTTGGAGTCATAGCCCTAGGAAATTCTCATCAATCTGTAAGTGTCCGCGAATAGAGTTGTTCATGTCAGCATCATCTGTGGTGGCTAGTACTCAGAGCTGCCTGATGACCCTCTCAGGGAGAGAGGATGGATGCAGCACTCTGGTTGGGCACGCAGCATCATGTATGGACCTCTGAAAGAGCATGCTGGAGAAAATCATGAGAAACATGATGGGAGTATCACATAAAACAATAAGAACTTTTGCAAGAATGGGTTTAAATAAAAAAACTACAAAAGTTCTACCATGTATGACTGCCTAGAGAAGATGCAGAGAGTAAGAGTGGGGAATAGATAAAAGAATGAATGAATGAATGAATGAGGATAATGAGAGAGCAAGCCAGAGAGGCCATGCAGAAATCAAAGGTAATAATGTGATGTAAAGTGAACTGCAGGATTAACTGAAAACTGGGGCCCAAACAATAAGGAACAACCAAATAAACAAGTAAACAACCATGCAAACAACAGCAAAAAAAAAAAAAAAAAAAACACAACAAAGAGGAAGAGTGAGTTCACCAACAGGAGTATGTAGACCAAAAAATTCACAATCAGAAGACATGCTTAGATAAAAATTGAACTCTACATGTAGAGAAGGGCAAAGACAATAAAGCTGAAACTAGATTTTTAAATGTCAAAAGATTCTAAGAGTCCTCTATGTAAACATAGAAGATCATTCTCTGCAGGTTTAATTATTACTTACTGAATTGAATTTACGTACACTTGCCTGTGGCTTTGCCTGAGCATAAGAGTAAAATAGAGTTTAAAAATGTAAGTCTTACAGCTACAGTGTCCTGTCTGAAGACAGTAAAAGTGTTAACTGTTAGAAAAGGCTAGGCCAATGTGAAACCTGGCATCGCTTGCTACTGCTCTTCCCAAGAGCCTTGGAATACAACATGGACCTGGGCTTGCTCTGAGGTCCAACCAGGTATGTGGCTCTGTGGAGACCTCCTAGGTCAGGGTTTCTCATTTATCATTCTCATAGACTTCCACTTTGGGGCTGGAGAGAATTGGTAATTAATGGTAGGTCTAGCAGCCAAGTAAGCACCAGGATGCAACACTGGTGGGCTGGCATTCAGTGTGAGATGATGTTTGTCTCCATGAGCAGTGACCAGGTATCTTAAACTCATTCAGGTTTTCCTGCCATATGTCCACAGTAAGATAGTGGAAGCAGAGCTGGGTCCCTCTCCTGGGACAAAACCCTTGGAGTTTCCACCTTACTGTGATGACCTCCTGTCCCTTCAAAGAGTGAGCCCACTGCCTGCAGCCTCTGCAGTGGCAGCCAGGCTGATCCTGAGACACTTTGGTGTTGACCTGGGCCCTTGGAGGGATGAGAGCCCGTGAATATGTTGGGCACCAAAAATATGTTGTGCCCAGATCATTAGATCCCTGCAGAGACCCCCAGAGAGTCAATCACACCAAACTGCAAAAGCAAGGTTCATTCGGGAGTACAAGCCACGACAGGGACCCCATCCAACCAACCGGCACAGCAGAGGAAGGAGTGAGGCCCCGGTCTTTATTGGGAGAGTTTTTAAAGGAAAAAAGGGCTACAGGGCTACATCAGCAGAAAAAAAGTGTTACATACAGCATGGAAGCTTTGGGTACAGGGAGTTACAGCGGGGGCTTACGGCACGGAAGCTTTGGACACAGGGAGTTACTTTGTTTAGCAATCTCTACTGTGCTGTCCTTGGTCTACCGAGCTAGCTGTCCCTGGTAAGCTTTGATATCTCCAGAATGCCTGAATGCCTGAATGCCTGCTTTTACAAGGACCCGGGTCTGCTATGGGAAATGGAGGCTGCTTTTTTTTTTTATTGTTTTAAAATGGAGTCATTTTGGTTCTTCAGATGGTCATCACTGTGGGAGCCCTTGAAGAAGGTCACCATGAGAGTTTTTGGAGGTTCATTACCTGAGACTTATGCATGGTTATCGCCTCAAGAGCCCTTGCTGTCACTGTGGGAACTCTTGGGAGTACATCCCCATGGCAGTCCTTTTGGCCATCACCTGAAGAGCCCTAGGAAATCGTTGGCCTTGGAAGTATGGCAACAAGAGAGTCCTTACAGGATGTCACTGTGAGAGCCTTGGGGTTGTCACCGTGGAAGCTGTGAAAGTATGTTACCATGGGAGCCTCTGGAGTGATGTCACAAAGAGAGTCTTTGGAGGTTGTCACAATGAGTGTCCTTGGAGGGATGTCCCCTTGAGGACCCTTAAAGCCTTTGGAGGTGCCTTTGTGATTCCCATTGAGTGTTGTACCTTGGAGTCCTTGCAGGGACATCGCTATGGGAACCAATGGAGCGATATCACCATGAGAGACCTTGGGGACCGTCACTGTGAGAACCCTGGTGTGTTCATCATGGAGCCCTTGGTGTGATGTCACCATGAGATTCTGGAGGCTGATCACTGCAGAACATTCGGAGCTTGTCACCATGATAGTCATTGAGTGGCATCTTAGATCCCTTTCAAGGCTATCACTATGGGAGCCCTTGGGGGTTCATCCCCATGAGAGATGATGGAAGGATGTCACCATGAGAACTTCTGAAGGGTTTCATGTCACTGTGAGAGCCCTTGGAGGGTTGTTAATGTGGGAGCCCACAGAGGACATCAACTGGAGGGCCCTTAGAGGAGTCCTTGAGGAGATGTTACCTTGAGAATTGTCAGAGGGAGATCACCATGAGAACCCTTGGGAGGACAACACTGTGGGGTCCCTTGGACAGTGGAGCTTCTCTCCATGGAAGCCCTTGGAAGCATGTTACCGGGCAGTTTCACCACTGTGGGAGTCCTTGCAGGGCCATCACTGTGAAGCACCTGGAAGTTATCTCCATGATATCCATTGGTTTTCACCGTGGAGCCCTTGGAGAAGACATCATCTTCAGAGCTCCTGAAGGTTCATCACTATGAAATACATGTCACCAGGAGAGCCTTTGGGGTTCATCACATTGAGAGCCTATGAGGATGTCACTTTGGGAGCCTTTGGAAGGATGCTACTGTAAGAATCCATGAAGGAGAGAGGCATTGCCATGGGAACCCTTCAAAGGAAGTGACCATGAGAATCTTGGAGGGTCACCACATAAGATCCTGTGGAGGTTGTCACAATGTCCTGCTGAATATTGTGTCCTTATAACCTTTGCAAGCCCCTGGAGATTGTTACCATGCATCCCCCTGGAGAAGACATCACAGTGGAAGGCCTTTGAATGTCTTAACCATGAGAACTCCTGGAAGGTAACGACCATTAAAATCTTGTCGGGTTATCATGAGTAGAGCCCTTGGAGGTTGTCATCATGGTCCATTGACTGTTATCACCTTAGGCCCTTTGCAGGGACAACACCATGGGAGCCCTGGAAGGAATATCACCCTGAAAGGCCTTGGAGATTGTCACCATGAGTCCACTTGGAGGGATATCACCATGGGGACCTTTGGGAGCTGTTACTAGAGTCCATTAAGTGTCACCGCCCTACAGCCCTTGGTGTGCATCAGAGGCATCACTGTGAGATCCCTTGGAGAGTCCCCATTGTGAAGGATGTCACATGAGAGCTCTTGGCAGTCTTCACAAATGATATCCATTGACTGATGTCACCTTTGATCCCTGGGAGAGACATTACCGGGGGATCCCCTGAAGTGAGATCACCTTGGGAGTTCATGTAGTTGGTCATTGAGAGACCTCTTGGGAAGGATATTCCTGTGAGAGCCATGGATGTTGTCACTGTGAGAGCATTATTACCACAAGAGCCTTTGGAAATGACATACCTGGCAGCCCATGGAGGTTGTCACTGTGGGAGCCTGTGGAGGATGTCATTGTAGGAGTCCATGGTGGGATAGCACTGCCAGAGGCCTTGGAGAGTTCTCGACGTGAGTGTCCTCAGAAGGACGTCACCACAGTAGCCCTTGGAGGACTGTTACTGCAGGAGCCCTTAGGGATGTCAGTGTGAGTGGCCTTGGAGGTTGTCAATGTTATCACTGTTGTCATTGCCCTGAAGAATGAGGAGCAAGATTACTCTGCAGTCCTTTGGAGGTCGTCAGTGTGAGGACCCTTGAAGAGTCATCACTGTGAGAGCACAGTGCGTGTCACTGTGAGAGCTCTTGGAGGATCGTCACCTTGAGAATCCCTGGGGTTGTTGCTGAGGGAACCCTGGAACAGATACCACCGTGGGAGTCCATGGAGTGACATCACCATGGGAGAGCGTAGAGGGTGTTCTGTGTCCCTCTCTCTGTAACTCTGCCTTTCAGATATATATATTATATAAAAATATAAAAACTCTGTCTTTTAGAGTTTAAAAAAATCTTTTTAAAAAGGGCCATCACCATGGCAACCTTTAGAGGGACATCACCATGGGTGGTCTTGGAAATCATCACTGTGAGTGCCCTTGGAGATGTCACCTTTGAGACTTATCACTTTTAGAGTCCTGGGAAGTATATTGGCCTAAGAGTCCTTTTTAAAAAAAAAAAAATTTATTTATTTATTTAAGAGTTACAGAGAAGGGGGAAGAGGATAAGCAGAGGCAGAGAGAGAGATTTTTCCATCCAGGTCTCCCACAAGGGTGCAAAGGCCAAAGGACTTGGGCCATCTTCCATAGGGAGCTGGAGTGGAAGCTGAGCAGCCAGAAATCAAACCGGCATTCGTAGGGATGCCTGAGCTGCAGGCAGCAGCTTTACCCACTATGCCACAGCACCGGGCCTGGCCTGAGAGTCCTTGGAGAGTGGTTACCATGGAGTCCCTGGGAGGGATGTCACTGTGAGAGCCCTTGGTGATTGTCATTGTGAGAGTCTTTGGAGTTTGTCATCATGAGTTCCTTTTTTTATAAGAAAGATTTATTTATTTATTTATTTGAGAGAATTACCGAAAGAGAAGATAGAGAGAATGTGTTCCTTTTGAGAGCTCTTAGAGGGGCATCAATTAATCTCTTGGAGAGACTTCATCATGACAGTCCTTTGAGGCCCTTGGTAGTTGTCATCATGAATGTCCTTAGAGGTTGACACCATGAGACACCCTGCAGGTCATCACCATGAGTGCCCTTGGAGTGGTGTCACCATAAGCCATCATTGGTACCAGGAGGTGTAATTCCTACCCATATTTGTTCCTCAGAATCTACATGGTGGTGAGTGTGGAAGACATATTTTTTAATTTTAAAATTCATTTATAAAATCTAAGAATATTTCTGTGCTGTATAACATACAGAGGGAAATTTACATAAACCACAAGTTTACAACTTGATGAATTATGACAAGATGCAGACTCCTGTCACCAACACCTAGACCAGGAACAGGATTACAGGCACCGACAGCCCTCTAATGAGCCTATCCCCATCTCCACTCCTAGGAATGCACTGAGATTTGTTCCTACCAGTTTTCTAAATGAACATAACTGTTCATTTTCATTACTGGGTAATATTCAAATAAATGTGCTATC
This sequence comes from Oryctolagus cuniculus, assembly GCF_964237555.1. Lineage (NCBI taxonomy): Eukaryota > Metazoa > Chordata > Mammalia > Lagomorpha > Leporidae > Oryctolagus > Oryctolagus cuniculus. The sequence continues at coordinate 118,850,800 of NC_091439.1, forward strand.
AACAGTTTAGCTATTCCTTTATGGGTGAGCAATTAAGTTTCCATAAGATAAACAGGGTTTTAAAAATCTTTTGCATATATGATTTTAAAGATTTATTTTACAGGCAGAGTGACAGAGAGAAAAGGAGAACCAGAGAGGTCTTCCATCCACTAGTTCGCTCCCCAAACGGCTGCAACAGCCAGAGCTGGGCCAGGCCAAAGCCAGGAGCCTGGAATTCTCCCCAGGTCTTCCATGTGAGTGGCAGGGACCCAGGTACTTGGGCCATCTTCTGCTGCCTTCCCAGGCACATGATTAGCAAAACAGAGCAGCTGTGGTTTGAATTGGAGTTCTGACTTGGGATGCCGATGTTGCAAGTGGCAGCTTAATCCACTCTGCCCCAGTACTGGCCCTTGCATATTTTTTGTTAGGTAACAAGAACTGGGACTACTGATATAAAAGCTACTATACTTGAAAAATATTTTATTATGATTATTTTGTGTATTAGAAGGTTTTGAACACATTAATGACATTAGGTGCATATACAGTCTTGTGCAAGCATTACCACCGTCCATTACACACTAGCTCCCCAGTCCCTGGCAACCACCGCCCTACTTTCTGCCTCTTGTTAGTCTGAGGACTTTAGATTCCTCAGATAAGTGGAGTCATACAGTAGTTGTCTTTTGGTGAACAGCTTATTTCACTTAATATAATGCCCTGAAACTTCATCCATGTGGTCGCATGTGCCAGAATTCCCTTCTTCTTAAAAGCTGAAAAGTACTCCATTGTATGGATAGATCACATTTTGTGTATCCGTTTGTTTATGGATGGGTGTTTGGGTTCACCTATTGTGAATAATGTTTCTGTGAACACGGTGTACAAGTACCTGTTCCAGTCGATGCTTTCCATTTATGGGGGGGGGGGTGCACTCAGCCGTGTAATCACTTGATCATGTGGCAATTCTGTTTAAGTTTTTGAAAACTATCATACAGCATCCTACAGTTGTGGCAACAATCACAAAGGTTTCCATTTTTTCTACATCCTTGGTAATGCTTTTTATTTTCTGTCTTGTTTGTTATTATTGCTGTTTAAATAATAGCCATTCTACGGGGTTTAATGTGCTATCTTATTGTGGTTTTCATTTCTGTTTCCATACTGATCAGTGATATTGAGCATCTTTTCATGTGTTTATTGGCTATTTGTATATTTTTTTGGAGAGATGTCTATTCAAGTCATTTGCCCATTTTTTTTAAGATTTAATTATTTTATTTGAAAGACAGAGTTACAGAGAGGCAGAGAGAAAGGGCTTCCATCTGCTGGTTTACTCCCCAGATGGCCACAATGGCCGGAGCTGCGTCAATCCGAAGCCAGGAGCCAGGAGCTTCTTCCCGGTCTCCCACACAGGTGCAGGGGCCCAAGCACTTGGGCCAGCTCCTCTGCTGCTTTCCCAGACCATAGCAGAGAGCTGGATTGGAAATGGAGCAGCCGAGACTTGAACTGGCATCCATATGGGATGCTGGCACTGCAGGTGGCTGCTTTACCAGTTATGGCACAGTGCCGGCCCCAATCATTTGCCCATTTTTAATTGAGTTTTGTTGGTAAGCTTACCACACTTTCTACAAGCTGATTCTATGCCATATGATCTGTGTTCTGGAATATCCAAGGAGCTTAATTCCCGGAACCTTAGACTTCTAGGGATGAAGACACCCATCCTCCTACTAAATTCAGTACCGTTATGCACACCTAAGAAAATTAACAACAGTTTCCTACCTTTTGAGTGATCGCATAAAATATCACCCAAACCACAACACTTGGAAAATGAATGTCATGGTATTAATAGTTGGGGCTGAATAGCAGCCCTCGTGAAGGAAGGACACAGGTGCAGAATGCCATCCGGAGACTGTCCACCAGACAACACGGACAATGGAGGAGCCCATTGGGGCACTGACCTAGGCTCGGGGGTGGCTGCCAGGTCAGTCTGCAGGATGGTGCTTCTTCACCATGCACAAGTTCTGACCAGAACAGTCCCCAGTGGCCTCCTCACCAAGAGCCCTCTCCCAAGTCAGTTCTTTTGTTTGGATTGTCATTTTTTAAAAAATATTTTAGATAACATATTTTAAATTAACATTTCAGTAAAAAGGCTTAATACTTCACTGAATAAGTTTAACAAATTAAAAAAGTAAAAAGACCTAGTTTAGTGGGAATACAGACAACAGCTATAAACAATAATTCAATGGAAAAGTGACCATTTTACCCATATACAGTAAGTTTTAAAGTAATCACAGATCATTAAAGCTGTAGTAGTAGAACATTCTTAACCACTGGCTTGACAAGGGTATAAAATTTTTTCAGAACTATATTTGCAGTAATACTGGTACACATAGACTTTTACTTTCTTCCTTTTTTCTTTTTTTTTAAATTTAGCTCCCATATATAAGGGACAACATGTAGTATTTGTCTTTCTGCATCTGGCTTATTTCACATAACATGATGTCCTCCAGTTGTGTCCATTTTGCTGCAAAGGGTAGAATTTCATTTTTTAAAAAAGCTGAATAATATTCTATGTGTATATTTACCACATTTTCTTTATTCATTCATCTGATCATGGACACCTTGGTTGAGTCCAGATTTTGGCTATTGTGAACAGTATTGCTATAAACACAGTGTGTAGGTATATCTTTGACTCATTGTGTTCAAGTCTTTGGGGTATATACCCAGTAGTAGGATTGCTGGATCATATGGCAAGTCTATTTCTCATTTTTTAAGAGACGTGGCACAAAATTAAAGGTATAAAGACCTGTATCCTTAAAGATTCTCAACAAGATTTTAGCAAATCAAATAAAAAACCACATCAAAAAGATCATACACCATTATCAAGTGGGATTTATCCCAGATACAAGGATGGTTCACCATTCATACATCAATAAATATCATAAATCATTTCAGAATGAAAAACAAAAACCATATGGTCATTTCAATAGATGCAAAGAAAGTAATTGATAAGATTAAACACCTAGGGGCCAGCACTGTAAAGTAGCGGGTAAAGCCGCTGCCTTCGGTGCCGGCATCCTATATGGGTGCCGATTCGAGTTCCAGCTGCTCCTCTTCCCACCCAACTCTTTGCTATGGCCTGGGAAAGCAGTGGAAGATGGCCCAAATGCTTGGGCCCCTGCACCTGCGTGGGAGACCCAGTGGAAGCTCCTGGCTCCTGGCTTCGGATCGACACAGCTCTGGCTATTGCAGCCAACTGAGGAGTGAACCAGCGGATGGAAGACCTCTCCTCCCCACCTCTTCCTCTCCTTCTCTCTCTGTGTAACTCTGACTTTCAAATAAATAAATAAATAAATCTTTTAATAAAATGATTAAACACCTATCATGATTTTAAAAAAAACTCCAGAAATTAGATGTAGAAGGAACATTCCTCAAAATTATAAAGGCAAAAATGACAAACCAACAGTCAGTATCATACTGAATGGGAAAAAGCTGAAAGGATTTCCCCTCAGATCTGGAATGAGACAGGGATGTCCACTTTTACCACTCATATTAAATATAGTACTGGAAATTTTAACAAGCAATTGAGGAGAAAGAAAGGGCATAAAAACTGGAAAAGAGGAATTCAAATTATCCATGTTCACAGATGATTTGATGTTTTACATGAAAAAACCTAAGCATTCCACCAAAAATGTGTTAGAATTGGTAAAACAATTCAGTGAAGTTGCAGATTAAAAAGTAAACATAAAAAGTTGCTTTTTGTATGCTAATGGTAAACTCACAGAGAAATCAAGAAAGAAATTCATTCATAATAGCTAAAAAATCAAATATTTAGGAATAAATTTAACCAAAGATATGAAATATCTTTACAATCAAAATTATCAAACACTGTTAAAAGAAATCATGAAGGACACACACAAAAAATGGAAAAATATTCCTTGCTCATGGGTTGGAATAATCAGTATCATTAAAATGTCTATACTATAGAACAGATTCAATGCAAACCTTATCAAAATATCAATGGTGTTCTTTACAGAACTAGGAAAAGCAATGCTAAAATTCATATGAAATCACAAAAAAACCCAGAATAGCTAAAGGGATCCTGAACAAGAGAAAACAACCTGGAGACATCACAATACCTGACTTTAAAGCATATTACAAAGTTATAGTAATAAAAACAGCATGGTATTGGCATAAAAACCAACACGTAGATCAATGAAACAGAATAGAGAAATTAATCCACATATATACAGCCAATTGACTTTTGACAATAGTGCTTAGACCATACATGGAATAAGGATAGTCTCTTCAACAAATGGTGCTGGCAAAACTGGATGTGTATATTTAAAAATCAAATTAAATCCATATCTCTCACCATATACAAAAATAAACTCAAGATGGATCAAGAATTTAAATTTAAGACCTGGGACTTTGAAGTTGCTGGAAAAACCATAGCGAAAACACTCCAAGACATTGGTGTAGGGGATGACTTCTTGGATAAGACCCCCAAAACATGGGCAACAAAAGCAAAACTGAACAAATGGGATTTTTATCAAACTCAGAAGCTTTGCACAGCAAAGAAAATGATCAGTAAAGAGAAATCCAACAGTACGAGAAAAAATATTTGCAAAGCACCTATCTGAGGATTAACATCCAGATTATATAAGCAACTTAAAAAACTCAGCAACAACAAAAAACAACCAATCCAGTCGAGAAATAGGCAAAGGACCTCAATAGTTCTCAAATGAGGAAATACAAACGGCCAGCAAATATGTGAAAAAATGCTCAACATCACTAGTCATTAAGGAAATGAAAAATCAAAACCACAATGAGGTATCACCTCACCCCTGTCAGAACTAAAATCCAAAACACATAGAGTAACAAATGCTGATGAGGATATGGAGAAAGGGAAAACTTACACACTGTTGGTGGGGATGTAAATTAGAGCAGCCACTATGGAAAGCAGTGTGGAAATTTCTTTGTAGTATATGTTTTTAAAGATAGATTTATTTATTTATTTATTTATTTATTTGAAAGGCAGAATTACAGAGAAGCAGAGAGAGAGAGGTCTTCCCTCCGTTGGTTCACTCCACAGATGGCCGCAATGGCTGGAGCTACGCCAATCCAAAGCCAGGAGCCAGGAGCTTCTTCCCGGTCTCCCACACGGGTACAGGAGCCCAAGTACTTGGGCCATCCTCTGCTGCTTTCCCAGACCATAGCAGAGAGCTGGATTGGAAATGGAGCAGCCAGGACTTGAACCAGCGTCCATATGGGATGCTGGCACTGCAGGCAGCGGCTTTACCCACTACACCACAGCGGTGGCCCCTGTAGTACATTTTAAAGTGAAGTAGTGTGATAGCTCAGGGTTGTTTAGGATATTTGGGATCTTTTGTGGTTCCGTGTAAATTTTAGAGTTTTTTCCTATTTCAGTGAAGTATGACATTGGCACTTTGACAGAGACTGCATTAAATGTGTAGATTGCTGTAGGAAGTGTAGACATTTTAACAATATGAACTCTTCCAACCCATGAATACTGGCTGTCTTTTCTTTTTTCTGTAGGTTTTTCAGTTTTCTTTTCAACAGTGTTTTATAATTTTCATGGTAAAGCTCTTTTTTCATTAGTTAAGTTTACTCCTGGTTATGTTTTTATAGCTGTTGTAAACAAGATTGTTTTCCTAATTTATTTTTCAGAGAGTTCACGAGTATATAGAAATGCTGCTGTTTTTTGTGTTCTTTTGTGTCATGACCCTCACTGATTTTGTTAACTCAACTTCCTTATCCTCAATTTAGATGACTTTTTTTCTTTTTCTTTTCTTGCCTAATTGTTCTGGCTAAGACTTTCAATTCTATATTGAATGGAAGTGGTGAAAGTGAGCACCCTTGTCTTGTTTCAGATCTTAGAGAGAAAGCTTTCAACTTTTCCTCCACCATACTGACATTGGTGGAGGGTTTGCTGTATATGGCCTTTATTCAAACAAAACTGCAGGCCAATATTCCTGAGGGACATAGATGAAAAATTTCTTGATAAAATACTAGCAAATCAGATTCAGGAGCACACTGTACAAGTCCATTCACCAGGAGTGGGCAGTCTTCCTAACAGTCAGGTGCCATGTCCCACATAAATGGCCTGGGTTTGACTCCCAGCTTTAGCTTCTGACTCCAGCTTCCTGCCAGTGCAGACCCTGGGAGGCAGCAGGGATTGTTTCAAGTAACTGGGTCCCTGCCACTCATGTTGGAGACATGGATTGGGTTGCATTCCTGGCTCCTGGCTCCTGGCTTTGTCTCTGGCCCAGCCATTGGGAGTATTTGGGAGGTAAACCAACAGATGGGAGTTCTGTCCTATCCCTGTATTTGTCTTTCTCTCTCTACCCCTCGTGCTCTTTCTCTCACTCAAATAAGTTTTTTGAAAAAATAAATCACCATGATGAAATGGAATTCACCCCAGAAATGCAGGATGGTTCTGTATACACCACACCCACAGTATCAAAGGCAAAAGCCATATGATCGTTTCAGCAAATGCAGAGAAGTGTTTGATAGAATTCAATGCCCTTTCATAATCAAATCTCCATAATAAAGCAGAGAAGTGAAGGTCCCCACGCTCACCTTTGTACTTTCTTTACCCTCAAGTTAGACCAACTATTTCCCCCAAGGAGTCCTAAGATAATTTTTTTAAATACAGATTTCAGAATCAAAATTTATCAAAATTCTTTCTCCTCTCTTCCTCACTCTCTCACACCCAGTGTGATTCATTGCACCAGATTGGTTTGGGATCCTTCAGCCATGCACAGTTCCTTGTCCATAGAAGGTGCTCAATTAAAAAAATAATAATTTTCCTTCCTACCTCTAGACCAGCAACTTGAGAAAAGTCAAGTGTGGATTCAGTCCCCACATAACCTGCATTTGTATGCAAGTCCAATTCAGCATAATCAGTACATTCATTCCATACTGACTGTAGCTATCGAAAAGAACACGTAATGAGCCAGGGGCCGCAGCTTCCAAGCAGTATGCTTTTCCAAAGCCACTGAACCCAAGCAAGACCAGAACACCAAGGCTTTGTAATGCATGAGTAAATTAAGCTCTGGCGGCTTCAAGCATTTCCACAGATGCACAGGGCACCCATTTGGAGTCCTCCGTGCTTGGCCTTGAGAGGAACACAGGCTTAAAGTCCCCTTCATAGCCGAGAAGGCCGCTTACCAGCTCCCACTCGTCATGGCACTCTGAATTGAAAGCCCTTTGGATTTACTAACTTCTTCACCAGTCCCTGCAAGCTCCATTATCCTTTTCAGGGGGAAATGCAAATGCAGCTCATATGTTATACATGTTATTTTAGATAAATATTTATGTTACAAGTAAAATTCTGTGGGCACAGATGCAATTTCTGATCCCCCTGCGGTTTGGTAGAGAGGAGAAGGGCACGATGCCCAGTTTTTAATCTCTCGCATCCAAATTCATGGATCAGATCCGTCCGTCTGCATCTGTGCAGGTGTGCAGTCACATGGGGCAATGCACAGTTCCACAAAGAATCCTGCTATCAGGAGGGTATCTGAACAAATTCTGTAAATCATTTAAATTTTCGCACCAGTAAATATCCCCAGACACACCCATTGGAACAAATCCACTAACAAATATGCAAGAGATTATGGTCAGCACAATGTTCTTTGTGCAAATGTGTGGGGAAATAACAGAACCGCTGTCTGCATCAACCCTTCAGAAAATTAGATTCCTACTATTTTATATTATATTTGAATCTACTGTCATGCAATTGTTAAATTTCTTTTTTCATTCTCATCTTGGGAATGCAGTTTTCTAACAGTCATCAAAATATAAAATAGCTGGTTGTTTTTCCCAATCACTTGCAGAAGAGCCACTTCTTTGTGTTATTTTCAAAACATAGAACATAAATGTAGATTTGCTGTGGTTCTGTGTTTAAAATGTGCTTCCATGGCGGACGTTTGGGTCAGTAACAGACGCAAACAGGCCACATCAACACACATGAGACAGAAGGAACGGACATAATGGCTAACAATCCAACTTCATTTTTGGGATCCATGAAAAAACCCCTTTGCTCCAAGTATCTTCTACTTTTTTTTTTTGCTTTGTTTTTCTTTTCTCCTTTGACCTCAGCTACAGGACACTGAGGCAGTGCTACGTCCCAGCATGTGACGCAGGTGGTCTTGCTCCCTCAGGTCCCCTTGCTTTGCTGGTATTTCCCTTGTGTCCCCATACCGCTCCCACAGCACTGCCCTGGAGCAAGGGTCCTCTTTGGTGGGCTTTATGTGTGCATTTGAAAACGCACATTTCCTCTAAAATGTGCAGCACTGTTTTGTATAGTATTCATTTCATTTCTTATTTCTCTTAACAGCCTTTTTAAATCGATGCACTTTAGCACTTGTGTGTCTGACTGTATGTTCTAACTGCTGCCTGACATTCAGTAGTGTGCACCGGCCACATTATACTCATCCACTCTGGTGGCAGAAGCTATCACAACATCCACACTCCCCTCCCATTTTAGTAATTGATGCAACAAGTTTTAACTTGCAGCTGGGCATGGCCAGATATGTATGTTCCAGGCCAGTGAGGTGTTGGAAGAAGGAAGCTGTGACTTCCAGGCCAGACCCTTACAAAGAATCCATCTCTTCATTCTTCTGCACCTCTTTCCAGGGTTTGGATGTGTTGATGCAGTCTGGGGCACATGATTTAGCCTGTGGAGGAGGCCATCATAAAGTTTTTGGGAACAGAAGTGCCAGACTGAAGAAACTGGAGTCCAGCTGAACACATGAGCACAGCCCTAACTGCAACCCTATGCCTTTACCTCAGCACACAGAGTTCCCCTAGCAGAGACCCCCCTGGTGCTACAGGCAACATCCTGATAAGCAGGCTTTGGACATAGCACCAGGTGAGGCCACGTGGAGTGTTTCTGGGATCCAAAGAGAAAAGCGGCATTCACAGAGATCCCTCTCTCTGTAACTGCCTCCAACTGCTTGCCCAGCGTGCTCGGCCTGACATGATATGTTACCTCACTGCATGTGCATTGTTCTGCTCACTTGTCAGTGAGCAAGTACCTTTATACCCACTTGCTTCTGAGGCTGCCCCTTCTGAAACTGCCTGTTCTTGACATTTCCTTGTACTCCTATTGCTGTGGATTTGTTCTGAGAGGAGGAGCACGTGGGGGGCAAGAGGTGTGCAGAGTCACCACACAGACCCCGGGAGTTGGGTGAAAGCAGGCCTGAGGCAAGCAGCCCGCAGACTTGTTTATTTCAGTTGGTACAGCAGCTTATATAGCTAAGGAAGCCAATCCAGTCAAGGGATGGTTTATGCCCTAACCAATCACAGCCTGTTGCCAGGCAGGCTCCGTTACCAGTGGCCATCTTGGCATGGCCTTCTCATTCCACCACATTTCCCCCTTTTCGTTTATTTTTGAGCAACAAGAGGCATGATCCTTGGCCATACCATTGTTGACCCCGTTTCCATGTGGTCTCTGTACGTGACTGTGCCTGTCTTAGGTTGTCCCCCAGGGGATCTTACCCATTGTTGACTAACCAGCCCTCAAAACAGGAGACCACGGGAGTGCTGGCTCAGATGGTAGGAATGAGGGGAGAGGTAATCAGGAATGGCATAACTGCATGCAGGCTGTGGGCTGATTGAGTGGATGACTGGGGCTAAGTGGGGTATAGAACAGTAGCAGATGTGGCTATGGGCAGTTCCTCAGGGTAGGATGATAGGGCAGGTACATCCACTAACAAGGCGGACTCAGTCTTTTTCAGCTGGTTCTAGTTGACTGTCAGTTGCAGGCTTGATATTTCTGGCTGGTACCCAAATGGGCTGTTACTCATTCTCTGGAAAGACACAAGCATATCCTTGACCCTTGGTTAGCAGAAGCCTTTATACGGGCATTGGAATCCAGGGCCTGAATTTTGCATCCACTCCTACATTAATGGCAAACATGCAGGTGAGATGGGGTCTAGGGGCTGCCCTGAGAGCCTGGGGTGCCTGGGAACTGCCACAAATGTGGGGATCCTCACTGGGTGTGGATGGGATGACCTCACGTGGGTTATCACCTCGAGGTTGTCTAAGTTCATCCCATGAATGTTTGGGGGGTGGCTGACTAGGCCTTGCTGCGTTGTCTGCTGTCATGTCATTTTCACTGTGGAGCTCTCTCCCTAAGTCATCAAGTGTTGCCTGTGGGGCAGACACCTGGAGTGACAGGCTCTTATCACTCACAGATTCATTATATTTGGTAGTCTGCGCGGGATTCTGAGAGGGGGGTATCTTTCCCATGTTTGAGTGCTTAAGAGCAGCATCCATGCCAACTCTAGCCAAAGGAAAGACACCCACAGCATTGCTGCCATAACAAAGCAAATTCCTAGCACCTCAGCAGCTGATGACATTATACAGGGTTTCGCTACCTTAGACAAACAGACAGTGGTGTATCAGATCTTATGTCCTGGCTTAGTAGGGGATTTCCTTGATTTGTTAGGTCAAGGCCAAGGCCATATGCCCACACGGTGTCTCCAGAGCGCCACCTTTCTAGAGTGAGGGAAGATGACTTGGTTCCGAATTCTGGGATAATCAGTCCCTTATGTGAATTCTCCAGGCGAACCTAAAGTAAAAGGAGGAGCCAAGAAGCGGCATTACATGTCTGGGTGGTGTGTGCCTAACCTGAGTCACTTGGACTGAGGACAAAGACAAGGAAAGGGGAGTAGGAGGGGGTTCTGTGCTCACCCTCACAGAACCAAACAGCACATAAAACATCGAGGGATCTACTTGCCAAAATCAAGGGGGGACCTTGCCAAGTCCGAAACGCTGTCTCTCTCAGTCACGTTGGGCGCCAGATGTTGCTGTGGATTCATTCTGAGAGGAGGAGCACGTGGGGGGCAAGAGGCACAGAGTCACCACACAGACCCCAGGAGCCGGGTGAAAGCAGGCCAGAGGTGAGCAGCCCGCAGACTCGTTTATTTCGGTTGGTACAGCAGCTTATATAGCCAAGGCAGCCAATCCGGTCAAGGGGCGGTTTATGCCCTAACCAATCACAGCCTGTTGCCAGGCAGTTTCCAAAGCCATCCAATCACAGCCTGTTGCCAGGCAGGCTCCGTTACCAGTGGCCATCTTGGCATGGCCTTCTCATTCCACCACATACTCCTAGGGTTTTCCTCTGATCTTGTTGGCCTGCAAGAGTCCTTTCAGTATTCTGTACGCAAAGCCCTTGCTGTTCTGGACACCGAAAAGATTCTCCAAAGTTCCAGTTGTCCATTAATTGTGCTTATTATGCCATTAGTAAATGCAAATAGTAATTATTTTGTGTGCTTTTTTAAAAAAGATACATTTATTTATTTGAATGTCAGAGTTACAGAGACAGAAGGAGAGACAGAAAGATCTTCCATTTGCTGGTTCACTCCCCAGATGGTAGCAATGGCCAGGCCTGAGCTAGGTCATGAACAGTAGCCAGAAGCTTCATCCAGGTCTCCCACATGATGGCAGGGTCCCAAATACTGGAGCCATATTCCACTGTTTTTCTCAGGCCATTAGCAGGGAACCAGATCAAGTGGAGCAACCAGAACACGAACCAATGCCCTTTGTTTTTGTTTTTTGTTTGTTTTTAAATTCAATTTATTTGAAAGTCAGAGTTATGTAGGGAGAGACACAAATAATTGCTTTGTTTCTGTATCTACCAATATTTTGCCTGATAATTTATACTCTTGTGGTTTTAGTATAAAAAAATCCTTATCCATTTCTTCATCTGACAAATCTTCATTTTCTTCTGGGCCTTATCCTTCCACTTTTTTATGTTAATGATAGCCTAGTTCATGTCCATGTTTGACATGTCAAAAGTAAGGAGACAGCCCCATTTTATCCCATACAAGGAGCAAGTTTCTCAGCCCTCAACTTTGAAAAGCCCCTCCTCCTTTCCCTTCTCCTGCCCATCTGCTCCCTTTGTTCTGCTCACATGGGACATCTACTCCACCTTCCCCTCTCAGCCTCTCTGTGTCCTCAGGTCTAAAGGCAGTCTCCTATAGACAGCACATGGGTGGATCCTGTTGTTGTTTTTCATCAAGTCCTCACATAACTATAGATCTGTTTCTGAATCCTGTTTTGCTTCATTAATCCATGTACTCCTACAGAAATACCATATTTTAATAATGTGACTTTATGTCTCACTAGGAGCTAGGGCTCTTACTTACTCATGTATTGTAAAACTGACTTTGCTTTTCATATTTTGTTTTTCCATATAAATTTCAATGCTATCCATTAATTTATCCAAAATTCCAGCTGGGATATTTATTTGCACTCGTTGAGTGGCTTCCAGCCACAACCACGTCTTTACATCAGATAACCTTACCCAGAAGAACACCTCTTCCTATGTTCCCATCTTCTTTCTTGTCTTTCTGTAGCATCTAAGTGTCCCTTCATTAAAGTCTGCAGGGTTATCGCTCAGATTAACTCTCGATTCCACATTCAGTTGATATCCCTTAACACATTTACTGAGTGCCTTTCACTGTTCTAAGGACTGGGGATACAGTAATGAAAACAAACCGAGTGTCAGCCCTCATGAGTGTGTGGAGTATAACACATATTTATAGCTCTGTGTTGATTATATATTAGTATAAATTGTGTAGAACACAAGGGGATATTCTAGTACTTGTATTTTCATCAGCATTGTGAATGGTATATTATTTTCCATAAGATTCTCTGGTTGATTGTTGCTGGGGCACAGGAATGATAATGAGTCTTGGCTCCTGATCTTGCATCTGGCCACCATGCTGGATTTCCTGTTAGTTCTAAAATTACATCCATCCTATTGGGGGAGGGTTTGATGCAGATGACCTTAACAACTACAGATAGTAGGAGTTTATCTCTTTCTTTCAATCTCTGTATTTACTACATCATTTTCATTTCTTATACCTTCAGCCACAACATCAATGTTGTGTTAAACAGTGACACAAGCATCTTTGTTTCATTGCTGATCTTAGTAGGAATTATACAAACTTGATGTAAATTATGTAAATTGAGTCCATGGTTGTCTGTGTGTTGCCTTTGTCAAGATAGGAAATTTCCTTTTATTCTGTTTTCTGAGACTTTTTCACAGAGGAATAAAACATTAACTTATTTTTCTGCATCCATTAGGGACACAATTTGCTTATTCTCCCTAAATTCTCTGTGAATTTTAAGAGAAATGGTCACAGATGACAGTCCCCCATTGGGAGGTGTGGTCTGTGTCCCCTCACCTGGAATCTGAGAAGACAGGATCTCTTTGGCCCAAGCCCACAGTACTGTGTGACTTCCAAGGTCCGGTCACAAGGTTCACCCAATCTTGTGATCCCCACTTGGAGAGGTCAGCTCTATGCTCAGGACTGACTGTCCTGGGACTGCCCTGCCCAGGAGGCCATGGAGATACAGCTCCCAGCCCTGACCGTGAATGTGAACCACCTATGAGCCAGTCTAGTCGAGCCTTCAGAGGACTCTGCATGAGGGACTTCAGTAAAACTGCCAGGTGTCCCCACATTTCTCACCTATGACATCCTGAACAATGGAAGCCTTGAAGTTTGGGGGAAGGTTTCACGAATCTGTGGTGACTGATGTGTAGCTAGATTTTCTGATGTCCATTGTCCTTGCATTTGTGGGTTGAGGGTGACTCATCTGGGATGTTGTCTGAGATCTGGGTGGGTGCTTGCACTGGGACCTTCACATCCATCTTCACGCATGAGACAGGCTGTGATTCTCTTTCCACTCCCTTGGTGGAAGTGTACCACTTGCTCTCCTTTGCTGCAGAGATATGCAGCTGACAGCCCACTGCCCCTCTTAAGGACCCCACTCCTGCCCCACACTGAGCCCATGGTGACCTAGCTTAGTCGGAGACCCTGCCCCTAGGACTTCTCTAATGAGTGACTTGCTCTTGACTGCCCATCACCCTGTCCATGTGTCTCTCATGACTGCCTGGTAGCCTTTCTGCCCCACTCCCTGCTACCTCTCCACTCAGGGTGTCAGACCTGCAATGTGATCAGAAGCCCACCCACCACTTGACTTCTGTCTTTCCTGCTTATGAGTTGACATATGCCCCTCCCCCAAATCTGGCAAATCCATATGTTGAAATATAAACACTCCCCCCCCCAACTGACACCTCAGAAAGTGACATGTGGCGATAGCATTGTCACAGATAAAATTTGCTAGGATGAGATGAGGTTGTTCTACAGTAGGGCAGACCCCTAAGCCAACATGGCTAATGTCCTTATGAAAGGGGACACAGGTCAGGGGGCAGACAGGAGGAGAGATGAAGAAGAGGGACCTCTGGACCAGCACCTTTGTTGGGTGTAGTAGGGCAGGCAGGTGTGGGTTCCAGGAGGTCACTGTGGCAAATCTGCTCAGTCGCTGAGGGGCGTGCGGCCAGTCGTCCAGGCTGCATCCAGCTGTGCCCTGGAGAAGGTCAGATCTGAATTAACTACAGAATGAGTTGGGGAGCAGAGATCAGTACTAGACTCTCTCAGGGTGACTGAGCGCAGCTTCCAACGTGGATTCCAAGGAAACAAGCATTCCAAGACTTCACTACCCCCATATGCATGCACAGGTTCATAAATACGTTGAACCTTGATTTCAACACCAAATAAAAATGGGATAACAATGGGCTCAACAGGATTTTGATGAGGAATTTTTAAAAAAATCTTAAATTTGAAAGATGGAGAGACAAATCTTCCCGATACCCACAACAGCCAGGGCTGGGACAGGAGGAAGCCAGGAACCTGGAACTCCATTTAGGTTTCCCATGTGAGTGGCAGGGACCCTAGTATTTGAGGCATCATTTTCTCCACCCCAGGGTGCTCATTAGCAGGAAGCTGGATCAGTAGCTGGGACTCCAACCAGGCACTCAAGTATGGGATGAGGCATCCATATAGCTTAACGGCCACACCACATGCTTACCCCTTGATAAGTACTGAATGAGCAGCCTATATAAAATGCTGAGTGCTTGGCAGGTGCTGAAGTTGCAGGACTGTAGTGCAGGAATGCTTTGCTTTCCCAGAAGCACAGGCTCAGCCGCTACACTTCTTGGAAACACGGGGTCACCTTGGGTGGGGGATGCGCATAGCAAAGACTTAGGATGTCATTTACTGGATCCGTTTATTGTCACCAGCATGCCCCACATGCTGCCCCTTCCTCCTGTCTTCTTCTTGATAGATAAGTGCAGGTGAAACACAGAGGCCATGGCCACCATGTGTTCTGCTGGATTCAGCCCTTAGCAGAGGCTGGATCGCTGTCTGACCCTCAGAGACTCCATCAAGTCCGACTCCTGGAAAGGTTGTACCTCTGGGGACTGTGTCTGTGTGGGGCCGTACCTCAGTTCCCTCTGATAGCGGCCTTCTCACTTCCGAATGGGAAGCACTAAAAGTCATTTCAGTTCTGTATTTCACTAAATGACAAATTTAGGCAAATTTCCCAATTTTAGTCTTTGTGAGATCTGAATATTTTTCTCTTGCTTTCCTTGTTACTCTTCATAAGATTTTTTTATGTATGTAGGATTACCCTGAATACATGAGGTTGTTGCAGATAGAGGCCAGTGTCCTAATTTTTATCCTTTTAATTAGAGCGTCTAAAACACTTTATCAATTTTGTTCAAAGTCATCCTGGCTCATAATATTATAAAATGAATTTGAGTGAACATAGACTTCTCCTGGGTATGTCTCGGAATAGTTCATGAAAGTCTTATTAAGCATCTGCTAAAAAGTAAATGAGCTGTGATAATTTTTGATAATGGCTATCGTTTTGGAACAGCTAATACCAAACATTTAGAGGAAGGGTTATAATAGTTCCTGATTTAATGAGATGATAAACATCCCTCCATTAGACTTTGTGTCATAGTAAACATGTTAGAGATATGAGGGAAGTTTTAAAATGCAAGCAGTCCTGCATCCAAGCTAGGTCAGTACATCTCATCCAGCCTGCAAGGCCAGAATTCAGTATGCAGAAGTGGAACCCTGTGAGGGCAGATCAAAGTTACATGTCATTTGAAAAAAGCCAGAGTAAACCAAGCCTGAATTTGGAAATAATTAGGATCAAAACTCCATTAAAAGACACCATGAGCTGGAAGTTCTACATTTTCAAATTCTCACCAGCTTCTCTTCAGATTCCAAGTCCATCCATCAGGTCCCTGCCCCCCATCAGCTGGGCCCTGGAATTGGCATCTGATGAGATGGCTGGGCATGGGGGTGTCTGACCATAAAATGCCCCAAGGCTCTGGAAGGCACTGGTCTTACACGTCCAAGGGAGCCCATGGAGTCGGCAGGATAGATTTCTCCTCAGGAAGTGCTAAGGCCAGGGCACAGGTCTGCTTGTCATGACCCCCCTGCAGGACAGGAACCCTGTTGGGGGAAGAGAAGTGCTCCCCTCTGAGAGCCCATGCCTGCCTCCCTTCTCCGGACTGGAACTTGGGTTGCACTGCTGTTGCGTGCTTCCTCCTGGAATCTTCTAAACCCAACCCAGGCCTTTGACAAAGAATTCATTTTTCAGACAGCAGAGAATTGAGATCACGGCAGATCTCAGTAGGAGAGAGAGAATCTTGGTCCTTCATGTTCTCTGGTGTTGTGCCAGCTCCCGCCTCCAAGGAAGCCAAAAGTGTGTGATGCCTACTTTCCAGAAAATGCACAGATTTGTTCAGCACACTGGGAAGTGGGCACAGGATTGAGTCCCAAAGCTTATGTTGGTGTTTCTGATCATTTTTACCTGAAAACAAACCTCACCAAAACTAACACACATGCACATGAACTTATGCGTAGGGACTCTCAAGACTATGTGGGAGGCTGGAGGTGATTTGATGGGTTTACGATGGGTCTGTTCTACATGTTGGACCCCATCTTCCTCCTAGGACCACTGCCTGTGCAGACAGCTGAAGGCCAGCACAGCCCGAGGACCATAGCTCTGCCACTGGGCATGCAAGAGTATTAGGACTCCAGCGCACATCCAGGGAGACACTAAATACACAAACGGTCCATGGTCAGACCTCATACAAAACTAGACTCAGAGCCAAAAGGCCACTTAACCATAAGAGGCCTCCCAGGACACAGGCCTGCTCCAGATCAGGTCTGTAGGAAGTCGGACACCACCTCTGATAATCCAGGAAGCCAATCAATAACCACGGTAGCCATCAGCCCCAAACAGTCAGGATACCTTCCCAAGCTTTTGTCCCTGCTTCCAACTTCAGATCCACCAGGGGAAGCCTGCATTGCCCCTCGCAACACAGCTCCTGGACTGTAGGCACAGAAGGCTGCACACAGAGTGCTCTCAGGGAAACCCAGAGCCAAGTGGCATTTTGCAGCAGGCATCTCAAACCACTGCATTCTTGAATCAAGGAACAATGACACTCATGAGGTCATCAGAAGTTGTCTCTCGTCCTACCTCCCACCAGGAGCAGATCCTGGCATTCCCTCTGGAAAGACCTGGGATACAGCGGTATCATTGTGCACCTGCCCACTGTGCTCTCGGACAGGAGGTGTGGATGAGTCTGGAGCTGGCTCCAAAGGTTCCTGGCAGTGTCTCCTCTGCTGTAGCTGGGCCACACACAGCATCGTCAGCAGCAGGCCCGCAGCCACCCAGCTGGGAGCCCCTGAATGCAAGGTCACCCAAGACCTGGCTCCAGCCCTCCAGAAGCCAGGACGGCGAGGAGGGAGTCTGCCACCTGGCCTGTGCTGGGACCGTCTGCTGTTGGCCAGATCCAGGCTATCTTCACCCCTCGCAGTGTATGGAGTTCACCCCCCTCCCCCCATGAGCAATGAAACCCTGGCCCTCACCAATTTTCTACCTCACACAGCTGGCAGGTCCTGCTTGGTCCTTGAAACTGCAGCTCAGGCATCCCCAGCCGCGCCTGAGACCAAGTCCCGGGGCCTAGCTGGATGGGAGCCTCACTCTGGCCTGCACAGCTGCTGCTGAAACAGAAACATGGAAATGTAATGGCAAGAGCGCATACGTGGTATACAGTGCATGAGAGAGTGGTCAGTAAGATTCACATAGTCACACAGACCATGTACCCTGCTGACGAGTCGCACCACCTGTGGACCCTTCCCGTTCCTTCACAGTCTGTAAGCAGAGTTGTTTACATACTATTGGAAATGCTGTTAATACGATGCCTCCACTCACATGGGAGCAGCTCACCTCACACCCTGGGCCTCTGCACACCTCCGTGAACACATGTGGGACATGACTCGGTGATCCCCGCTTCCCAATAAAATGAGCACTTTGTAAGCTGGGAAAGCTCCACCCAACTTGACTTCTCCTCTTGTCCTATCGATTTTGGTGCTTTAGGTGGAGCCAGGAGAGACTACAAATTCAAAGGGGCGAGCACAGCACAGCATCCATCAAGGACGTATGTGCGGCAGAGTCCCCACTGAATGGTCAGCGAGGGTGTCGTCACCATGTGCTGCTGTCACAGTAGGTCTGCATGGCAGATGCTGGGGCCAGGCACATGCCTGCCTCTGCCAGGAACACCAGTCCAAGGCTCCAACTCCACGCTCCCTTGTTGGGTAGGATATCCTGCAATGCCCAGTTGGAATTCTGAATGTAACACTCAACATACAAACATACTTTTCAAAAATGTAATGCAATATCCTAACTCCAATAACAAGAAGCAGGGCCGGCGCTGTAGCATAGCAGGTTAAGCCGCCACCTGTGGCACCAGCATCCCACCGGGTGGTGTCCTGGCAGCTCTACTTCTGATCCAACTCCCTGCTTAATGGCCTTGGAAAAGCAGCCTGCCACCCACATGGGAGACTCAGAGGAAGCTTCCAGCTCCTGGCTTTGGCCTGGCCCAGCACTGGCTGTTGTAGCCATCTGGGGAGTGAACCAACAGATGGAAGATCTCTCTGTGTCTCTCCCCTCTCTCTGTAACTATTTACTTCAAAATAAATAAATGTGGCCGGCGCCGCAGCTCACTAGGCTAATCCTCCGCCTAGTGGCGCCGGCACACCGGGTTCTAGTCCCGGTCGGGGCGCCGGATTCTGTCCTGGTTGCCCCTCTTCCAGGCCAGCTCTCTGCTGTGGCCAGGGAGTGCAGTGGAGGATGGCCCAGGTGCTTGGGCCCTGCACCCCATGGGAGACCAGGAAAAGCACCTGGCTCCTGGCTCCTGCCATCGGATCAGCGCGGTGCGCCGGCCACGGCGGCCATTGGAGGGTGAACCAACGGCAAAGGAAGACCTTTCTCTCTGTCTCTCTCTCACTGTCCACTCTGCCTGTCAAAATAAATAAATAAATAAATAAATGATCTTTTTTTAAAAAAAGAGCGATGGAAAGGAAGTGGCATGTGATAAAAGGACATGGATTTCAACATACACATGTGTGAGAGACACGCTAGAGCAGGGGTTGCGTAGGTGACCACGTGACTAGGTCTCACGAGGTGCAGTGGCTGGATCACAATGCATGTGCCATGGATCTTCTCCAGGTAAAGCTCCAAACCGTGTTGCATCAGCATCCTAGGGTACAGATAAGGCGCCCAGTGGGACAAGTTGAGCAGAATCGTGGGGATCCTGTTAGCAAAGGGGTGGGCAATGCTGGCAACTGCTGGGGAGGGCTGCGGCAGGGGCTGCTGACTCATCTGATGGGGATTCTATCCAACTAACAGTGGCTCAGCAAAATTGCATGGCACACTTGAGGCTGCATTCCAGCAAATACATCTGAGTCTGGGAGCTGTGCACTCAGTCAGCTGTCTTCCATCTGGCTGCATAACCTGAGGGCCCCATCTCTTACCCCCAGCTGCCTTCCCAGGTCCTGAGGCTCACGGAAGGACGGTGCTCATTTCTGACAGCCCAGCAGGTCCCTCACACATCTAGGTGTGCAGACCACCTTGCTGCACGGGGATTGACTGTCACGGGCAGGGCAGAGCTCTGCAGTGATGGAAGCCAGCATTTCATAAAAGTCACCTTGGGATAACATGTTTGTGAGATAAATGAACTCATATCTCGTTACAGCGCACAAATCTAAACAATTACTCTGAGAGATTCGACTGTTGTGTCTGTTATGTTAAAGCAGGCATTTCCAGACCTGTACGGGATTCTTTCTAGGAATGTTTTTAGTAGCAGTTTCCTTGATGAGAAGGCAAAGCAAAGCACACCAGTGGTGGGCTCTTTTGGCTCAGGCGTTTGGCGATGTGCTCCACCCTGGGAGCCTCCAGTCCCTGCCCATGTTGTCCCGCTCCTGGACAGTCTGCATGAGAATGTTTGAAATCTGTTGCCTGTATCTGAGAGGGATTTTTAAAAAAATCTACATGCACCCTCCCTATGTAGACTCACCACGAGCAAAATCACCCCTATGGGTGTTTCCTAAGTTTTCATTTAATTAGCAATCTGCAAGGGCAGCCTTGGGCCTCGCAACCCATTTTCCCACGTGGACCCCTCTTGCTCTGAGTGGCCTGGCAACGAGAAATCTGTTTCCTTGTGCTGGGCTCCCAAGCTAAGGCCAGTGGAGGCATGAAGTGGTCCTGTGTCCTTGGTGGGACACGCTGCAGGAGACCCGGGCAAGGAGGCGTCATCCGGAGCCCAAGAAGCCTCATCAAGAGAGAGGCCTTTACACAGAATCTCGGCCGGTGGAGAAGGGGAGGGGAGCGGGGGGAGCTCTCCCTGAGACAGGCGCTCTGCCAAGGCAGGTGGGGGACCAAGCCCTGGCTCTCCTTGGGGTGGGCGCACCTCAGGCTTCACACCCTTCTCCCAGGGCAGTTCACTGAGCAGTGCCACTCGCTGGAATCTGGACACTCTGCGGGGGAAGCTCTTGCGGGTGTGGAATGAGAGGGACCTTTGCAGAGGCACCTCAGAGTCCAAGCTGACCGCCTTCCCCGAGCCAGCGAAAGCCCAGAAATGAGAGCCTGAGGGGCTCTGGGAGACACAGGTGGGCAGAGGCAAGGCTAACCCAAGTGGGGCAGAAGAGAACGGAAATGTTCTGGAGAAGTCTGCAGAGCTCTGAACCCCGCTGACCACGGAAACACTTGCTGCAACAACACTGGGGTTTTTAGAACAAGAAGCAATTTCTGGCATTTCAAAATGTGAACTGTTTCAAGCTTTTATTGGTTCTATTAAAATCAAATTGTGGCCGCCGCCGTGGCTCACTAGGCTAATCCTCCGCCTAGCGGCGCCGGCACACCGGGTTCTAGTCCCGGTCGGGGCGCCGGATTCTGTCCCAGTTGCCCCTCTTCCAGGCCAGCTCTCTGCTGTGGCCAGGGAGTGCAGTAGAGGATGGCCCAAGTACTTGGGCCCTGCACCCCATGGGAGACCAGGAGAAGCACCTGGCTCCTGCCTTCCGATCAGCGTGGTGCGCCGGTTGCAGCGCACCGGCCACGGCGGCCATGGGAGGGTGAACCAATGGCAAAGGAAGACCTTTCTCTCTCTCTCTCTCTCTCTCTCTCACTGTCCACTCTGCCTATCAAAAAAAAAAAATCAAATTGTAGGGGCCGGTGGTGTGGTGCAGCAGGTTAAAGCCCTGGCATGAAGTGCCGACATCCCATATGGGTGCCGGTTCTAGTCCCGGCTGCTCCACTTCCAATCCATCTCTCTGCTATAGCCTGGGAAAGCAGTAGAAAATGGCCCAAGTTCTTGGGCCCCTGCACCCATGTGGGAGACCCGGAAGAAGCTTCTGGCTCCTGTCTTCGGATCGGCACAGCTCCAGCCATTGCGGCCATCTGGGAGTGAACCAGTGGATGGAAGACCTCTCTGTCTCTCTGGCTCTACCTCTCTCTGGCATGCCCACATCCTGGAGGGGATGAGACAACTCACTGTGCTCAGTCAGCAGTTGCCTCCTTCTGTGAGTAGCCTGGTGTCACGTTGCACCTTCATCCTAAATCAGACAAAAGCCAAGTTCTTCAGTATGTGCCGGAGCAGAGCAATCCTGGAGAGCAGCAGCTGTACAGAGCTCATGGGCTCATGGGCCAGAGTGTCTCTCCTCTGCGGTGGGAACCACCAGCAGAGTGTGTTCTTTGGCTTTGGCAGTTTTTCAGGACCATGAGCAGGAAGACAGGAATGCAGAGACCCCACTCACATCGCTCAGCTGTGTGCATTACTGAAGAGGCTCACTGGAAGAGGACGAGGTGGCGTGACCCGCGTGGGAACTGTCCCCTCCCTGAGTGGCGGTGGGGTGGACTGGGAACGCCAAACCTTTTAGATTTTCCTCTGCTGAGGGCAGAGACCCTGTGACAACTGGCAGAGGGGATTAATATGCTTTAGTGCCCGGGGCTGAGGGAGCCCCTGTCCAGTCAGCTGGCTGGGGTCCTGTCAGTGGCTCCAGAGAAGACCTGAGAGCAAAGAGCTCGGCCAATATATAAAGAAGTAATAAGTCTTCTGCGGAAGAATCATTGCTGCCTTCCCGTAAGCACCCATCCTGTACTGGTTCTTTAGGTGGCATGCTCAGGACTCTGCATCTGGGGTGGGCGTTCGGTGCAGCCATTGAGACGCTGGTGGTACATCCTCATCAGAGCGCCTGGCTCAAATCTTGGTCCCACTTCCAATTCCAGCTTCCTATTAATGTGCACCCCGAGAGGCTGCAGAGGATGCCTTCCATCCTGGGGCCCTGCCACCCACATGGGAGACTCAGGCTGAGTTCCTGGCTCCTGGCTTTGGATTGGCGCAGCTCCAGCCATTGCGGCCATCTGGGGAGTGAACCAGCGGATGGAAGACCTGACCATCTCACTGTTTCTATGCCCTCCAAATTTAAAATAATAATTATTATAAAATAAGATACATGTTTAAAATTTTTAAAAAATCTAAACTCCCAGTTCTACCATTTACCACGGGTGTGTATCAGACAAGTGATTTAACTGCTGTTTCCTCTTCAGTTGAAGGGAATGGTAGTGAGAGCTCTGTGATGTAAAGTGATGACTGGCTGTCAGGTGTCCAGGGCCAGTTTTCGTTCAATATTAGTGCCCATTGTCCTACCATTCATGAGCATCTCCACAAAACCTAACCCAAGTAAGAAGTGTATTTAAGGCCAGACGGGCTGGAGCTGTGGCATAGCGGGTAAAGCCACCACCTGTAGTTCCAGCATCCTGTATGGGTGCCTGTTAGAGTCCTGGCTGCTCCACTTCTGATTTGGCTCTCTGCTACGGCCTGGAAAGGCAGCCAAAGATGGCCCAAGTCCTTGGGCCCCTGCACCAAGTGGGAGACCTGGAGGAAGCTCCTGGCTCCTGGCTTTGGATCAGCACAGCTCTGGCTGTTGCGGCCATCTGGGGAGTGAACCAGAGGATAGAAGACCTCCCTCTTTCTCTGCCTCTGCCTCTCTGTAACTCTACCTCTCAAATAAATAAATAAATTAATTAAAAAAAAAAAGCCAGACAGCCCTTGTCAGCCACCGGGCTGGGTTTTGGGAGCCAATGTTCCTGTTTTCTGCTGATGATAACTGGCTGGGGCTGCCTCCCTACACAGGCTATTTGAGGTCGCCTGCTGCGCCTGGAGTCCTAAATTGCATTCTTAGTGCAAAGCGCCCTGCAAGTCACCACTTATTTATTTTTCCATCAATTCTTCTAGGACAATATTGTATTCCAATATTGTAAATCAAAATGTTCAACTTGAAGCAAGTACCATGAGCGAGGTCATGAAGACCCAAGCTCAGACGCTGGGCCGGTGCGTTTCCTTTGCCATTATGCCTGCAGTCCGTGACCAAGCGTGGCTGCCCTTGTCCTTTGTCAGAAAGGAAAAAGCAGAAGGAACAGGACCTGGGCTTGGGGACATTCCCACCGTGCTGGGCTCCTGTGCTCTCGGGTCAGTGTGTTCAGGGCAGTGGGGGTGTGCTCACCGTGTGGCTCACCACAGTGCTGTTGGTGGGTGAGAGTGAGCCTGGTGTGCTCTCGGGTCAGTGTGTTCAGGGCAGTGGGGGTGTGCTCACCGTGTGGCTCACCACAGTGCTGTTGGTGGGTGAGAGTGAGCCTGGAAGGAAGCAGTCACTGAAATGCAGGCTGCACCTGGGAGAAATGAGTTTCTTGGTTCAGAATCATCAGGTGAGAACCGAGTGGGCATCAGGACAGAGCCAGGGAAGCCATATCCTGGGTAGTGCATTGAGCACAGGGATAGTGACAGCCGTGTTGTGACAACAAACCTAGGATAACATGAGAATTCTCAGGCTGACACCTGGCACATGGACAAAGCTAAATTGCTTTGGGTCTGGGCAGGTTTACTGGTGTGCTAAACACGCTTCCTAGGACGACTTGTAGTTGGCCATTATAAGACAGGAGATTTTACCAGAATTTATGTTAAGTATCGTTAATGTTATTAACTGTTTACAAAAAGGTGTTCTGAGAAATTTCCATCATTTTTCAATTCCACTATGATGATGTAAACATCATCTTAGGGCCCCTAGAAAGTCTGAAATTAAAGTGTAAGTAAAAGAACCACCAAAGGCAAGAGTGCTCACTGGGGACGTTTCTGTCCTTCCTCAGCTGAAGGTTGCCGCCGTCTCCTCGGCTGCGTTTGTGCGGCCAACCAACGCCACAGAGTCCTCACGACGCAAACCCCCTCGCCACGATATCCTGAAGAAGACTGTTCGTTCACTCACTGTTTTGCTGTCATCCCCCAGCTTTCTCGCCAAATCCTACAGCCCACCCCAAGAAATGCAGATGCGGGCTCCAGGGCGTGACTAGATGCCCTAAGGAGCACTTGAGAGTGTGGCATGGGCACGGCGTCCTCGGAGGAGGGGAGGAGACGGTGTACCCAGGTCAGGCTTCGTTCGGTAAGGCATTTGGTAAAGCAGCAGCTGGCTGTGAAGGCTGTGGCTCTGCGGAAGGGGATGGGCGAGGCAGAGTGGTGGAGCGAGGGCTGTGGCCGTCAGCATGTGTGAGGAGGCGAGACTGGCCAGTTTGCAATCGGGGTGGACACCGTCTCTTTCCCAAGCGCCTTTTGCACTTTGACTCTCGGCTGCAGGTACAGGTTGCCGGAGGAGGTGACCGCATGTTTCTGATGGAGGTCTTTCAGCCGGCAGAAAAGGCAGAGGAGCAGGACAGGGAAGCCGCCTGGGGAAACACCTGCATGTGGGTCCCAGGACCCCAGGGAGGAGGGTGTTGAGGCCTGGGCACTGTGGGAGCCCAGGTCACCCCTAAGCAGCCCCCAGGCACCCACAGAGAGGCACTGCAGCAGCTGCCGACACCCAGGGAGGGTCTTCACCGTGGGACAGCAGGGCCTGCACAGTCCTGCCAGGGGCTGCCCCATGTTTGCACTGGGGGTTGTTGCCGCCAACCCTGTCCCTACCCCAGCAGCCTGCACTTGGAAGGGGGCTGGGGACAGCAAGCAGCTTGTGTGTAGTGGATAGACTTTGGTCCATGATGAACTATTTCTGGAACGGATAGGAGGGACCAACGAGTGTCCAGTCTTCAATTTTGAGCTACATGCCATAATAGGAAGGAACTTTGGGCTGTCCCCCTTGTGGTTCCTATGAGGAAAGAAACATTAAGGCAGTGACCAGAGGATAGTCTGGAGCGGAAACTGCTAATTACCCCCCAAATCCAGGCTCTGAGCTTCCTAGGCACACATCTGGACTCCGTTTCCCAGCCTCCTTTGTAACCTAGCTGATCATATGACCAAGTCTTCCAGAGGCTGCAGTCAGACCTGGCATGTGGGTTAGGGAGGGCGTGGGTGGTGGTTAGTGGACAACACTGAGCAGACACATGGGACAGGAGCCCTGGGATGTGTGTTTTTCGTGGAGAACGCCGTTGTCCAACTCTAGGTCACGGGGCACCTCCCAGTGCCCTCTGTGCTCTTTCTTGCTGTGGTTGGATGGACACAAGGCCTGGTCTTTGGGGCGGGGGTGAAGAGGCCCCACTTCCTGTATCACCACGTGAAGGGAGCTGCCTCTGAAGGAAGCGCAGGGAGCAGCTTCTCGGGAGAAGGCAGTCATCTGCACACGCTTGGCCCATGTGTATGACACAATGGCGGTGCCACGAGCAGCTGTGTCCCAGAGTGCTGTGCAGGTCAGATGGGATAGAACATTGTAACTGTTTGCTGCCATGCAGGGAACGGGAGTGTGTGTTGGCTGTAGAGGGCGTGCCTCGGTGCTGAGAGAGATCTGCATGCCATCAGTGTGCTGGGGCTGCAGCCTTGGCACTGCAAGCTTGGATTTAGCGACAGACTGGTTTTCCTCATGCGCCTGTGGGCAGGAAGGCTTCTCTTGGGCCTCTCCCCTTGGCTGTAGATGGTGTCTTCTCCCGTGTCTCACATGGCCATGCCTCCGTGTCAGGCTGCATCCTGATCTCTTCTCAGTGGGCCTGGTCAGTTAGGACCCATCCTATGGCTTCATTTCACCTTGATTACCCCCGCGAAGCCCCCATCTCTAAATGAGGTGTTGGCAGTTAAAACTCCAATGTGCCTTTTATGGGAGGACACAGTTCAATTCACAACAGTAAGGAAAAAAGCCCCTGAACTTGAGGTCAGGAGGCTGGCTGTGGAGGGCGTGTGGTCTGGGGAGGGACCACAGGGCTCTCAGGATCTCACCTGCCCCAGCCCTACACAGCCCTTTGTCCATGTGTCTGGGCGTTCCCAGTAGACAGGGCCGTGCCATCCTCCTCTGATAGACAGAGGTTTTCAGGAGCAATGGTGCCAAGATCCAAACTTGGGAATGTGAGGGTTGTGGCTTGGGGGCCAGCATTCCTTTTGACCAAACCTAAGGGCGTGTACAAGGTGGCGTCTTCGGTTTCCTTCCGTCTCATCATGTTTATGAGACTGTAGCTCACTTTTTAACATGGAAACTACTGGCAACCATCAACAGTTTGGTCCGAGAAGAATACCAAACCTGAGCCAACTACCAGTGCCTTGAGAAGTTGAGATGGTTAATATTTCCACATTATTCTCACAGAAACATGCTTGCTTGAGCTCATGCACTTAGCTTGCAAATTACCTCCTAATACTGTACTGTGCCATTTGTCAGTGTTTGCATGTTCTGTGCTTTCAAAGTGTAGACATGTTTAATTCTTCTGTCTGTTTTGTGGTATTTCCTCCAAGTGGTGTTATAGTTATAACATCATGTTCACTTTTGTTTGTTTGCTTTTTTTTTTTTTTTAGCTCTTTGGGTGAATTTCTCTTTCTTATGCACCAATTTCAATGGCTAAGAAAATATACTAGCTAGAAATGAGATATTTTAACCAAGCAAGTTGTTGTTTGTTTTTTCTTTTTAAGATTTATTTTATGTATTTGAAAGGCAGAGTGACAGAGGAAAATCTTCCATCTGCTGGTTCACTCCCCAAATGGCCAGAAAAGCCAGGGCTGGGCCAGGTGGAAGTCAGGAGCCAGGAACTCTGTCAGGGTCTCCCATAAGGGTGGTAGAGGCCCAAGCACTTGGGCTGTCTTCTGCTGCTTTCCTGGGTGCATTAGCATGGAGCTGGATCAGAGTGGAGCAGCTGGGACTTAGCTGTCACTCCAGTATGGAATGCCAGTGTCACAGATGACAGCCCTACCCTCTGTGCTACAATGCCAGCCCCTGACAAATTGCTTTAAAGAGCCATCTTTAGCTGTGTGCAAGTTCTGGAAGCTAGTTTTTCATCAGGTGTTAGATAAGCCCAGACTTGGTCTGTCTGTTACTTTTTCTAGGGATTGGGCAGGAGAGAAAGTGCCAGTGGAGACTGGCGTAGCAAATGCTGCCCAGGAACGCTGTGCAGGAAGAGACCTCCACGCACCTGCCCTCTCTTGCCTTGGTGCCCCAGGCTCTGCTGTCCCTGGGATCAGGTTGTGCCTGTCGCTGAAATCAGAGCGCCCACCAGCCTCTGTGGGAGGCCTCAATAGAGCTTTGGTCCTGGGCCTTGCTTCGTGTGGAGCCGGGCCAGCAGCTCCAGGGTCGCTGTTGCTCAGGCTCACTGTCTGGAGGTGACTCTAGTCACAGACCTCTACCTGGTAAAAGGCACCTTCTGCTCTCTGTAGCAAGGCTGAGCACGTCCTCTCAGATGCTGAGCTGGTGGCTGGACACACAAACGCAGCTATGCCTGCAGGTGTTACCGGTGAATGGCAGGGTCCTTGTCTTTGCGCAAGAAAGAATTCAGGTGTGAGACAGAGAGTAATGAAAAGTAAAATAGCAAGGTTTATTAGGGAAGGGACATCCGTAAGAACAGATGGGCACCTCTCCAGACAGGACCTGGGAGAAAGTGCCCAGTCACTCAGACTGGGGGAGAGCGGGGTTACATGGTTGAGTGGAGTACACCTGGACAGGCAGGCAGGTGGCTCAGCATAGAGACAGAGGGCTGAGCGAGCTGCCTGGTTGAGGCCGGGGGTTTTTAAGGGGATGGGTCTTGTCTTCCCAAATCTTCTCCTCCTGAAACAGAAGACTTTTTGAATGTAAATACAAAAAATTCCTATCTGAGTTTTCCCCCTGAAGTTATCAGACAGGAGGAGCCTAGCTGGCGCCTTCCTCAGTTTAGAGGAAGGATGGGCAGGACCCCCTGGAGGATCTGGATGGGAGCAGGATATTCGAAATGCAGATACTGACCCTGGAAGGTTATCAGGCAGAAGGGGCGGGACCCCCACCTGGCAGGTTATTGGGTAGAAGGGGCAGGGCAGGATGCAGACACTGGGCTGGGGCTGCCCCTGAACCGTTATTGGGATGACCTTGAGATGCATATGCTGGACCTAGATGTCAATTCTTTAGGCATTTGTCACACACACATAAGCTCATATCTGACTTCCTACCTAACACAGGGAGCAATGTCCGCCTCTCAGGACCAGCAGGTGTGCATCTGCCCTTGAACTGAGATATAACTGACATGCAAAGAAGTGCACTTTCACTGTCCATTTATTTATACACACTGACTTTCCAAAAAGATGACAAGCAACCTGTTAGAAAAATGTCATATATTTGTCAAACCCTGAGCTGTAGGACAGCCCCTCAGGTAAATCAGTTCTCACCCTGTAGGCCCAATGTGAGGACCTGTTCTCTCTCCATGTACACCTGCTGTAAGGAACTGTCCCCTCTCTCCATATTCACCTGCTGCGAGCAATTGTCCCTCTATACCTACACCTGCTGTGAGCACCAGTCCCTCTCTGCACCTACACCTGCTGTCAGTACCTGCCCCTCTGCACCTACACCTGCTGTCAGCACCTGTCCCTCTCTGTACCTACACCTGCTGTGAGCACCTGTCCCTCTACACATACCCCTGCTGTGAGCACCTGTCCCTCTGCACCTACACCTGCTGTCTGCACCTGCCCCTCTCTGCATGGATACTGGCTGTGAGCACCTGTTTGCCTCTACACAGGCTGTGAGCACCTATCCCTCTCTGACAGCTTCATCTTTGGTTGGGGTGATGTTGAAGTCTTGTCTTCCTGTACTGTCAGGACTCCCTGGAACTAGGGATTCTGTGTGTGAAACTCATATGGCTACCACCACAATGAATGGATACCAGGGGGCCTCGGGATGGTGTGGTGAGAAAATTATCCCAATGGCCCATAAATCCTCACTTGAGGAACTCAGGCATTTAAAAGTGGAGAAACCTTGTGAGCTAATCATTAGCATATCCATATCCCACAGCAGACCGCCTGGGTTTGACACCTGGCTCTGGCTCCTGAACCCTAGCTTCCTGCCAGTGCAGACCCTGGGAGGCAGCAGTGATGGCCCCATTGACTGGGCTCCTGGCACTCACCTGAGAGATCCAGATTGCGTTCCTGGCTGTTGGCTCCAGCCCCAGCCCAGTCCTGGCTGTTGTGAGCATTTGGGGAGTGAACCAGCAATGAGGGTTCTCTCTTCTTCCCCTACCTCCTATCTCAAAATCTTTTTTGGAAGTAAAAAAATAAAATAAAAAACAGGAATGACCAAAACCAATATGTGACAAATATCCAAAGTGAGGAGTTAGGGATGCAGTGGAGACAGCAAATGCGACTGTCTGCAGGAGTGAAGTTGAAGGGTGGAAGTGAGCAGGAGTCAGATGCAGGAGGCTCCTCAGGGGACAGCTGTGCTGACTCGGGGTGGAGCTAAGCCTTCGTGGGGCTGCTCCTGGAACGGCTCCCCCAGATCCCTGCCCACAAGTGCAGAGCAGCATCAAGGAAGGCTGGGGCTGCCCCCTGACACCAGCACATCCAGCCAGCAGCCTGTGCATGTGCCCAGGACCCACCAGGCTGGCTGGGGCCAGCAGCCACCGGACAAGCAGCCAGGACCTCGGTGCTGAGGTAGGTGACAGTACCTGCTGAGGAGCACAGCTACGTGCACACGTGCGTGCTGTGGACAACTGCACACACACTGCACTTCCAAGTAGTGACCCAGACGAGCCAGACATGCGCTCCAGCCACTTTTGCTAGGACCTCCAGAGACCCCTCCTTCAGAAACAGCCCTCAGCCCCGGCCACTGTGTGCAGGCAGTGCCCTGTCCAGCTGTGTCCAGCACCGTGGTTCTTGGCCCCCTGTGTATGTGCTGTGAGACCTGGGAGAATCAGGTAAACCGTGGCCAGCGACCTGTGTCAGGGCCCGCAGCATTCTCTGAGTTTCTCCAGCTCCATTCAGCAGCAGAGCTTGTCCCAGAGTCTCCATGGAAACCTCTGTTCTCCCTCCTGACTTTGGTTACCGCCCACCTCTGTCCCCAGGGCACTTCTCGAGGCCTCTACAAGCCCCCCAGGCCCCAGCCCACCTGAGCCGCCCTGGGGGTCTGGCCTGCAGCTCCAAGCACCTCTTCCCTTCAGGAGCCCCTCAGTGCTGAATCTCAAGAGGGACCTGGAAGGACATTTTCTGTCACAGACTTTCTGTCTTCTGTTGTATTTGCCCCTGTCTGTCCTGACCCGGCTGTCAGCGTCCCCATGCCTGGGGGGAGATGGTCTCACCACCTCACGGAATAGATCTTTCACAGCTGGCTTGGAAGTACTTGTAAAATGACATTTGCAAATCCAACCAAAAAAGGGACTGTCCTGTGGGGAGCAACTCGGACTAGACTAAGTTACTGGAATTAAGACTTATTCTATGCATCTGCTCTCCCACAATATGGCGCTGGGAGAGGAGAAAACAGCTTCTACCCAGCTGCCTCCAGTTCAACCAATAAACAGCAGGACCTGCTCCTGATTGGAGGAGAGCAGCGTACTCGGCGTGTGGGCAGCCGAGTTAGGATTGGCGGAGGAGGACTATAAAGGAGGAGAGAGACGGCATGCACCAGGAACATCTAAGGGGAACATCTATCTGAAGGAACACCTGTGCAGCCCCCGAGAGAGCTGGCCGGCGGTGTGCCGCTCCCCCGCGGAAGTGGGGAATGTGGCAGGGGGAACCACCCTTCCACGGAGGTGGAAGGGTCGGTAGCCAACCCGGGAAGAACCAGCAGCAAACCCGGGGAGGGCCGAGCAGACGAAAGAACAGCGCAGGGTCCTGTGTCATTCCTCCGAAGACGGGGAGCGACATAATGGTGCCGTGACTTGGATAGGAAGCCTAGGCAGGGTTTAGTGTCACTCCTCCACGAAGAGGGGGAGCGACATAATGGTGCCGTGACTTGGATAGGAAACCTAGGCAGGGTTTAGTGTCACTCCTCCACGAAGAGGGGGAGCGACATGATGGTGCCGTGACTCGGATAGGAAACCTAGGCAGGGCTTAGTGTCGTTCCTCCACGAAGAGGGGGAGCGACATGATGGTGCCGTGACTCGGATAGGAAACCTAGGCAGGGTTTAGTGTCACTCCTCCACGAAGAGGGGGAGCGACATAATGGTGCCGTGACTTGGATAGGAAACCTAGGCAGGGTTTAGTGTCACTCCTCCACGAAGAGGGGGAGCGACATGATGGTGCCGTGACTTGGATAGGAAACCTAGGCAGGGCTTAGTGTCGTTCCTCCACGA
Source organism: Oryctolagus cuniculus (assembly GCF_964237555.1). Lineage (NCBI taxonomy): Eukaryota > Metazoa > Chordata > Mammalia > Lagomorpha > Leporidae > Oryctolagus > Oryctolagus cuniculus. The sequence continues at coordinate 118,882,483 of NC_091439.1, forward strand.
AGAGGGGGAGCGACATGATGGTGCCGTGACTCGGATAGGAAGCCTAGGCAGGGTTTAGTGTCACTCCTCCACGAAGAGGGGGAGCGACATGATGGTGCCGTGACTTGGATAGGAAACCTAGGCAGGGCTTAGTGTCGTTCCTCCACGAAGAGGGGGAGCGACATGATGGTGCCGTGACTCGGATAGGAAACCTAGGCAGGGTTTAGTGTCACTCCTCCACGAAGAGGGGGAGTGACATAATGGTGCCGTGACTTGGATAGGAAACCTAGGCAGGGTTTAGTGTCACTCCTCCACGAAGAGGGGGAGCGACATGATGGTGCCGTGACTTGGATAGGAAACCTAGGCAGGGCTTAGTGTCACTCCTCCACGAAGAGGGGGAGCGACACTGTCCGCCTTGCTCAATGGCAAGGGCTGCTGTGACCCCACGGAAAGAAGCTCTCAGACGTCCCGGTCCGAGCTCCTGGCCCTGGCACATGTATCACAGGCCGGCTCCACCCCGCACTGACTTGTGCCCCACGATGGATGGTGAGCTTCCAGAGGGGAGCTGTTAGGTAGGAAGTCAGATATGAGCTTAAGTGTGTGTGACAGGCCTAAAGAGAAGACGTCTATGTCCAGCATATGCATCTGCATCTCAGTCATCCCGATAATGTTTCGGGGGCAGCCCAGCCTTCGCATCCTGCCCTGCCCCTTCTACCTGATAACCTGCCAGGTGGAGGTCCCCGCCCCTTCTGCCTGACAAATTTTCCACAATCTCCCAGATGCAGCCCAGTATCTGCATTTCAAACACCCTGCTCCGGATTCCCATTCTCTAGGGGGTCCTGCTCACCCTTCCTCTGAACCCAGGATGGCGCCAGCTAGGCTTCCTCCTGTCTGATACCTTCAGGGGAAAACTCAGATAGGAGCTTCTTAGTATTTACATCCATAAAATCCTTTGTTTCAGGAGGAGATGTGAAGACAAAGACCCATCTCCTTAAAAAGCCCCGGCCTCAACCGGGCGGTGCGCTCAGCCCTCTGCCTCTGCTGAGCTGCCCGCCTGGCCTGCCCAGGTGTAATCTCTCCACTCAACATGTAACCTCGCTCCCCCCTCCCCAGTCCGAGCGACTGGGCACTTTCAGGTCCTGTATGGAGAGCTGCCCATCCGTTCTTACGGATGTCCCTACCCTAATAAACTTTGCTTTTTTACTTTCCACTACTCTGTCTCACGCCTGAATTCTTTCTTGCGTGAAGACAAGAACCCTGCCATTCTCCGGTAACAGAGCCACGGAGCCCTCGGGACCCAGCGTGGTCACTAAGCCGATTCTGTTGCAGGGATTCTCACATGAGAGCCCAGGACCTGCTTCTGCATCTGAGAGACAGAGGGGGACACCCTGCCTGGGTCAGTGCAGCAGGTGCTCTGCTCTGAGGCAGGGCTTGATGCAAAAAGGAGGCTGATGTCTGTGTTGTTGACTTCGGCTGTTAAGGAAATCAGCAATGAGCAAAAAAGAGGGGACGTGTGTCAGATTTCTCCTCCAGTACGTGCTCTTTTCTGTATGACGTCCAGTCGACACACACGTGTAAAATGCCATGGCGGCTGACAGGGTGCACTGGTTCACGCTGTCACCTGCAACTCATACCACAGGGCTGGTTCAAGTCCTGGCTGCTCCACTTCTGATCCAGCTCCCTGCCAATGCGCCTGGGAAGGTAGCAGAAAATGGTCCAGGTACTTGTATTCTTGCCCAAGCTGGAGACCCAGATGAAGCTCTTGGCTCCTGGCTTAGCCTCGTCCAACCCTGGCCATTGCAGCCATTTGGGGAGTAAAATAGCAGATGGAAGATGTCTCTCTCTCTCTCTCTCTCTGTCTCTCCCTCTCTGTCTGCTGTTCAGGTAAATAAACCATATTTAAAATAAAATAGGCCAGCGCCGCGGTTCAATGGGCTAATCCTCCACCTGTGGTGCCAGCACACTGGGTTCTAGTCCTGGCAGGGGCACCAGATTCTGTCCCAGTTGCTCCTCTTCCAGCCCAGCTCTCTGCTGTGGCCCGGGAGTGCAGTGGAGGATGGCCCTAGTCCTTGGGCCCTGCACCCACATGGGAGACCAGGAGAAGCACCTGGCTCCTGCCTTCGGATCAGTGCAGTGCGCCAGCTGCAGCAACCATTGAGGGGTGAACCAACGGCAAAGGAAGACCTTTCTGTCTGTCTCTCTCTCTCTCACTGTCCACTCTGCCTGTCAAAAATGAATAAATAAATAAAATGCCATCCAACGTGCAATTCCGTGGTCACCACAATGTCACCAGTGAGCCTGGCAGTGCCACAGAGCCCTCTTGCTGAGTGGCATCCCTGCAGCCACGGGAAAGCCCCATCCGTGGTCCTCACTGATGACACAAAATTAAATATTTCATGAAGTTCAATTTGTTTATTTTTCCCTTGGTTCTCCTAAGAGTTTTATAGCTTTAGGCTTCTATTTAGGTCATAGGTTGGTACATTTTAGGTTCATTTGTTATATGGGGTGTGGGGTAAGAGTCCAGCTTCATTTCTTTGCCCGTGGATATCCAGATTAACCACTGCAATTTTAAAAAAACTTTTTTAGAGGTTTATTTATTTATTTGAAACTTAGAGTTACACACACACACACACACACACACATACAGAGAGAGAGAGAGAGGTCCTTCATCTGCTGGTTCATTCCCAAAATGGCCACAATAGCTGGGACTGGGCCAGGCTGAAGCCAAGAGTGTCTTCCGGGTCTCCCATGTGGGTGCAGGGACCCAGGGACTTGGGTCATCTTCCACTGATTTCCCAGGCATTTCAACAGGGAGCTGGAATGGAAGTGGAGCAGCTGGGACTTGAACCAGCATCCATATGGGATGCTGGTGTTGCAGGCAGTGGCTTTACCCACCACACCACAATCCCAGCCAAGAATCTTTTCAATAAATGGTACCAGTGGGGCGGTGTCGTAGCATAGCTGGTAAAGCCACCACCTGCAAAGCCAGGGTGCCATACGAGCACTGGTTCAAGTCCGGCTCTGCTCCAGTTCTAATCCAGCTCCCTGCTAAAACGCCTGGGAAAGCAGAGGAAGATGGTCCCAGTCCCTGGGCCCCTGCACCTGTGTGGGAGATCTGGAAGAAGCTCCTGGCTCCTGGCTTCGGCCCAGCATTGGGCATTGTGCCCTTTTCAGGAGTGAACCAGCAGATGGACGATCTCTCTCTCTCTCTCCATCTCTCTCTGTAACTCTGCCTTTCAATTAAATAAAGTAAATCTTAAAAAAGATTCCCCATTGTGTGGTCTCAGCGCCCTTGTCGAGCACATATTCACAGCTTTATTTTGGAGCTCTTGATGCGTGCCCTGGACCTATGTCTCACTTTGTGCCTGATCACTGGGCCTTGCTCATAAAATTCTAAATCAGGGAGCAGGAGTCCTCCAGCTTTGCTCTTTTGAGGATTGTTTTGGCTAATTGTGATCTCTCGGAATTCCATATGATTTTTTAAGGATTTATTTATTTATTTGAAAGGCATAGTTACAGAGAGAAGAGATCTTCCATCTGCTGGTTCACTCCCTAAATGGCCATGACAGTCAGGGCTGGGCCAGGCTGAGGCCAGGAGCCAGGTACTCCATTCTGGTCTCCTGTGTGGCTGGCAGGGACCTCAGCACTCGCGCCGTCCTCCACTGCCTTGCCAAGCACACCAGTAGGCAGCTGGAGCAGCAGTGGAGCAGCCGCAACTTCAACCATTGCTCACAGGGATTCTGGTGTCACAGGCAGCAGCTTAACCTGGCGTGCCGCAGTGCAGGCTCCGGGAATTCCATATGATTTTTAGGATGCATTTTCCTATTTCTGCCCAAAATGTCATTGAGATTTTGATAAGGATTCAGATAATATTATTTTGAAGGCTTTAAAGCTTTCTGTAAACATTATTGTCCATTTTTGCACTTATTTTTCTTGTCAACATTATGTCTAAGATGATCCCATGTTGATGTGTGTGCCCCAGTTGATTCAATGTAATGCGTTACAATTTACACTGTATATTTGATATCTCATGTTTGCGTCTCCTTTCCCCTATGGTAGATAAGCCGTGTTAGACCCTCGAAGACTGCTGCCGTGCACATTCCCGACAGTCTCCTTGGTCCTGAGGTCGGAGCTTTCCTAAGCCAGGAGTCTCCAAATACTCGCACGTCCTCCGCCTTCACTCCATGTGGTTCCCACCAGCCACATCCAAGGCCACACTCGATCCACACCTCCTCCTGGGTATCTCAGGCCCCCACCCGTGTCACAGGTGGTGTTCCGTGCCTGGGGCATGCTGTGCACGCCCATGTCACGGGGGTGTTGTCTGCCGTGGGACTGGCTGTGCTCCGCACCATGGGATGTGGAGCAACAGCCTGGCCTTGGCCCCTAGATGGCAGCAGCACCCCAAGCTGTGAGCATTCTCAGCTGTCCCCTGGGGCTGAATCACTCACCCTGGCTGCTCGTGGCCCTCCGTTTCAAGTGTGTAAATGATGCCACTGTTGTATTAGTTCGCAAGTCTCTCTTCTTTACCCTTTGTGAATTTTCTATTTGTAACTTTTGTCCACTTTTCTGTGGGGTTGTCTGATGCTTTCTCACTGACCCCCTGTCCTCTGAGTGCCTTGGGGACTTACCTTCGTTGTTCCAGTGATCTTTCTGCTCCGGCTCTGGCTGGTAAAGGTGAGACAGGCAGCACATTCCCGCGTTTCAGAACAGGTGAACTTTACGGACCTCGGGCGTCTCTGACCTTTCGCTGTCTTTGAGCCACACGTAAGACGTGAACTTTTTTCTGTTTTCTGTCTGGCTTGGCATTTGTTCTTTTGTATTAAAATGGTGCTGCAAATCAAGAATTATTGTCACGATTTCATATGAGACTCAACAATAGTTTGAGAAAATCTATCTCAGGCTTTTTCACTGAAAGTATTAACTGTGAAGGTTATCAATGAACTCGAAAATGTGAAAGATTTCTCAGCACAAGGATTCTGGTTTTTAATGACTATTTTTTAAAAGATTTTTTTATTTAATTGAGAGGCAAAGTTACAGAGAGGCTGAGGTCTTCCATCCACTGGTTCACTCCCTGAATGGCCTCAAGGGCCTGAGCTGGGCTGATCTGGAGCCAGGAGCTTCCTCCAGTCTCCCATGCAGGTGCAGGGCCCCGAGCACTTGAGCCATCTTCTACTGCTTTCCCAGGCTGTAGCAGAGGAGCAGGACTCGAACCGGCATCCATTTGGGAATGCCAGCAGCACAGGTGGATGCCTAACCTACTAAACCACAGTGCCAGTCCCTTAATGATTGTTTTTTCAATCCTTTCAACAGACATGCGTGGGAAACCGCAGGTGTCGTCTCCACCTGGGCGGTCATTAGCTGGAAGCAGGAGGCCCTGGCACAGCCCAGTGAGTGCCTGAGCCCTGGGAGCACGGATCCAAGTCCACTCGGCCTCGCTGCCCTGCAGAACATCTGGGGCCGTGGAGGGAAGCAGGCCGCCAGGAGGCCGAGGTGGTTTTGGGTGTGGAGCTGGCGAGAGTTTAAGGGCACTGAGAACTCCCTGTGCGGCCCTCAGAGGACGTGGAGGAATCTTTGGGAAGAGGGGTGCACAAGCCGAGCTCAGCGCGGGGCTTTCATCCGCCTCCTGGAAACAAGCTCCACACGACCTGAGTGCCGCACCCAGGGCCCTGAGGAGCCGTGGCGGAGCCCCCCACCATCCGTGGGACCCTCCCAGAAAATTGGTCGCTTCTGGGGGCCCCGGGGGCGCTGGCCTGCATTACTGGTGCATGCATCACACACTGGAGTGCTGGGTTTGAGTCCAGACCCTGCTTTTGACTCCAGCCTCCCTAAGATGTGCACCCAGTACACATCAGGGGAGAATTAAGTACCAGGGCCCCTGGAGACCTGGAATGAGTTCCCAGCATCCTGGCTTCAGCCTGGTCCTGCTGTGGCCATTGCAAGCACCTTGGGGTGTGAACCACAGGATGGGAGCTCAATGAAAACTCTCTCAAATAAATGAAAATCCATAAAATTAGTCAATGCCTACAAAAATGGCATTCTTGTGTGATTTAAGAGACCTGTATCGTCTTGGTCATCCCCAAATTAAAAATCAAGTGTGTCAGTCTGCTCCCTGATGAAGAAAGCTGCAGCCCTGGCTGGGGCAGGGGAGAGGGGTTCCTTTTACAAAGTTCCTAAGATTCACCTGGGGTCTTCCGTTCCTTCTCCCTGCTGTTTCTCAGCCTGTGATTTAAGACCTCTAGCCAAAAAAAAATAAAAATAAATTGCTTGGTGACTGATGTTTCAGCTCCATGCTGGTTGGCTAAATCCCACACACTTTCACACTGAAAAGACACTCAGCAAACCAGGAGTAGAAGGAAGCTTCTTGCTTATATGTGTGGTCCATTCATTTCAACAATGGTACCAAATCAACTCAAAAGGAAAAGAATCATTTTTTCCTGTTTTTTTTTACAGACTTATTGGAATATAATTGACAAATATTGCATGTATTTAAGGTTTACTATGTGATGGTTTGCTATTTGTGTACATTGTGAAATGGTTAAATCAAGCTAAATAATGCCATTATCTGACATACTTAATTTTTTGGTAAGATTCTTCTCATTTCTCAAAAAACTTTTCAAAATTCATTTTATGTATCTCTAGAGAGATAGAGTTAGACAGACACAGAGATCTTCTATCTGCCAGTTCACTCCCCAAATGCCTGCAACAGCCGGACCAGGGCCAGGCTACAGCCAGGAGCCAGGAACTCAATCCAGTTCTCCCCAGTGTGTGGCAGGGACCCGAGTGCTTGAGCCTTCATCCTGTGCCTGCCGGGATGCGCGTCAGCAGGAAGCTGGAATCAGACGTGGGTCTGAGACTCAAGCCCAGGGACTGCACTACAGGATGCGGAGTCCCAAGAAGCATCTCACCGTCTACCCCAAATACCTGCCGCGCTTTTTCTAGTTTTTAGGCAGGCAGGTTGTTTGGCTATTAATTTCCCTCTGAGCACTGCTTTAGCTGTTTGTCTGTGGTTGTCTGTTTCATATGCAGTTTGGAAAGTGATTTTGCGGGACCTAAGGGTCTCGGGTGACACATTTCACGGCCAGCACTCTGGAGTGGTGTCCCACGGCCGCCTCCTGGTTTCTGAAACTCAGCTGCTGGCCTCGCTGGGCTCCCTCGGATGCGATCGCTCTTTTTTCTCCTTGCTACTTTCAACATTCTAATTGTGTCTCTGCTTTCATCCTGCACAGTGATCACTGGGCTTGGATGGATGTGTTAAGGTTTCCCATCACGCCTGGGAGTCTGAGCTATGATTTATTTTTACAGACACTTCCTGCTCCCTTTCTCTTTCTCTCCCTCAGGCCACATTCACGACGCATTTGCTGGCGCACTTAATGGCATCCCCATTTTCTGGCTCTGCTTACTTTGCCTTTGGCCTGCACATTGCCTTCTCATCTGTCTTCAAGTTCCCCGATTCTTTCTCCTACCGAATCCACTGTTGACAGCAGCCAGGGAAGTCCCACATCGGTTACTGTGCTGTTCAACTCTAGAATCCGTTTTGTTCCTTGGTAAAGCCCTGCACCGGTCTGTCTTAGTCTGCCACACGCCCCGTAGGCCTGTACACCCAGGCCTCTTTGGACCATTGGGCACAGTCAGGATGGCTGCTTGGATGTCTGTCTGCTGAGTCCAACATCTGGCTTTGTCCCAGTGCAGTTCCTGATGCCTGCTCCTTTTCCAGGTACTGGTCAATTTTCTGTTTCATGGCATGCCTTGTAATTTTGGTTGAAGATGGACATTTAAGTAATACCTTGTGGGCAACTCTGGGTACAACTTGCCCCATCCTGTTGTTTGCCTGTTCACTTGTTTACTTAGTGACTTGACTGTCTGACTCAGAGAATCCTGTCCCTGCAGCGTGCCGCCTCTGATGTCCCTGCTCAGAACTCGTTTTATGTCCTCACAGGGGCCTACCAGGGTTAGGATAAGCCATTTGTTAGTCACAGGTTGCAGCTCAGTGCTTTTGTCCAGTGAGATTTTACCCTTTGCCAGTGAGCATCTCCACAGACTCAGGGACCCCTGCCACAGTGCAGGGAGTTCACACTCAAGGAAACTATCACAGTTCAGAGAGTTCACACCCGAGGCCCCTGTCACAGTGCAGGTAGTTTACACCAGAGGCCCCTGACACAGCTCAGGGAGTTCACACCGAGGCCCCTGACACAGCTCAGGGAGTTCACACCGAGGTCCCTGTCACAGTGCAGGGAGTTCACACCGAGGCCCCTGACACAGCTCAGGGAGTTCACGCGGAGGTCCCTGTCACAGTGCAGGGAGTTCACACTCGAGACCCCTGACACAGCTCAGGGAGTTCACACCGAGGCCCCTGACACAGCTCAGGGAGTTCACACCGAGGTCCCTGTCACAGTGCAGGGAGTTCACACTCAAGACCCCTGACACAGCTCAGGGAGTTCACACCAGAGGCCCCTGACACAGCTCAGGGAGTTCACACCAGAGGCCCCTGACACAGCTCAGGGAGTTCACACCGAGGTCCCTGTCACAGTGCAGGGAGTTCACACTCGAGACCCCTGACACAGCTCAGGGAGTTCACACCGAGGCCCCTGACACAGCTCAGGGAGTTCACACCGAGGTCCCTGTCACAGTGCAGGGAGTTCACACCAGAGGCCCCTGACACAGCTCAGGGAGGTTACATTTTTTTTTGCCAGGGGAGCAGTTTGTATTTCCCCTCCCTGCTGACTCCCTGGAGGCACAGGCCTGGCCATGCATGGTCTTCTGGTTGTCAGGGATGCTCGTAATTTGAGTTTTAAGCACCTTCCTAGGAGTTGCTGCTGTGCCACAGTAGCTTCCGGCTCCAGGGTCGTTTGGTCAGAGGCTGTATGGGAGCCCGCGGTGCCCCTGGAGCTGTGAAGATGGGTCTGTGTGAGGCCCAGCCCTGCCCCGGGGCTGACTGTGGGCCTGGGAGAGCTCCCAGCTCTGTCTCCCGTCCCTGCCTTGTTGTATTACTGGTCTCAGGGAGCTGCCAGCACCTCCTCCAGGGCTGTCTGCCAAGGAATCCAGGTCACCACCGTTCTTGTCGCGTCCCTAGGTGTGGAGTTCCGCCTGAGGTGCACAGCCATGCCCTGTGCCTGTGGAAGTCCCACCATGGAGTCCCACATGGGGATAAATTCTGCTCCATTCCTGTCTCACCCTGGCATCACCTGTACGGCAGTCAGAGGCAGGACTTCTTAGGTTGTATTTACGAGTTTAGTCTGTGACAAGAGAATTAAGCACAATTTTTAAATGATGCATTTATTTACTTATGCATTTGAAAGGCCGAGTGACATAGAAAGAGAGACAGAGAGAATCTTCCCTTTGCTGGTTCCCTCCCCAAATGGCCCTAACAACTGAGTTGTTCAACTGGTTGAAGCCAGGAGCCGGAATCCCATGCTGGTCTCCCATGTCGCTGGCAGGGTCTCAAGCACTTGAGCCGTCGCCTGCTGCCTTCCCAGGACCAGAAGCAGGGAGCTGGACCAGAAGCAGGGTAGGCAGGACTTGAGCCAGCACTCCGGAACGGGATGCCCGCATCACCCAGGGCTCCACAGCACTTGCCCCTTGAGCACCTTCTAATGGTTGACGGTCGTGGCGTGCTTGCTACATGCAGGTATGCTCTGTGCACTGTCCGTGTGATACCACCACTGACGCTGTCCAGTGCCTGGACAGGAACTGCATCCTCACCCATTCTGTGGCCCAGCCCCGGAGGTGTTCGCTGTCTTGCCCAAGACTGCCAGGGTGGGGTTTGAGAGCCCCTGGGAGGCTGCAACACCACAGCCCTGGCCCTGCCTCTCCTCTGCTGCTGGCTACGTGGTGAGACCAGGCCTGGCCCTGGCTGCTGGCTCGGCTAGAGCCTGGCTGCCCCTCCCCAGCAGCCTCTGTGCCATCTGCCTCCCTCCCCACCTTGCCCTGCACATGTGTGTGCTGCCCCGAGGACACACAGCCCTGAACACAGCACGCTCCTGGCACGCGGAGGCGGCTCTCCAGCTGGAGTCAGACAAGGAGCCAGATGTGGACCACCAGCCCTGGAGAGCCGGAGTAGAGGGTGTCCCCAACAAACTGGGGAGTAGGGGGTGTCCCTGGAGAGCCGAGGTAGAGGGTGTCCCCAACATGCTGAGAGAGCCAGGGCAGAGGTGTCCCTGGGAGAGCCAGAGCGGGGGTTACCCTAACTCACTGGGAGAACCGGGGCAGGGGGTTTCCCTGACACACTGGGAGAGCTGAGGCAGGGGGTGTCCCTGGGAGAGCCGGGGCAGGGGTGTCGCTGAGCTGGCGTCAGCAACATGCCAGGAGCAGAGAACGGATGGAGAGACGGAGCCAGCTGGGTGGACGGGTGTGGAAGGAGCACTCCTCCCTCCTGTCGCTCAGCCCTCTGTGAAACACAAAACAAGGCACTGGGAACCTGCAGAACACGGACACACAGGCACCGGAGATCTGGCAGACTGTCCAGCGCCTGTCCACGCAGGGCGAGGGGGCCCAAGGCCTCGCCATGCAGTGACACAGTGTCAGCCTGGCCTCAGCCAGGCCCAGAAGGAGTGACCAGATGTCTGAGAACACAGGACTTGGCCCAAGGTGCCAGCTCTGAGAAAGCAGTGCCCACAGCTGGAGGATGCGGGGTCCAGGCAGGCACTGCCAGGCAGCCCAGGGTGTCACAGCCAAAGGCCTGTCAATCCCAGCTGCGTCAGGTGCGTGGAGCCACCTGAGAGGTTTCCAGGGAGCCTGCTGCACGTCCTGTGTCATTTCACCCACATCACAGCCACACTGACGTCCCGAGAAGCCCTAGCTCATCTTTGGGGCAGAGGCTGAGTGGAGGACGCCCCTCCCCCAGGGGCACCTGCCTCCCCTGCTTTAATCTGGCGTCAGCGCCTGCCCAGGAGCTGGGCCACTCCAAGCCCACAGAGGCCAGGCGCCAGCAAAGGGGCCCAGGATTCTTCGTGACACAGGGCTGCCAGGGAGGCTCCAGGGTGAGCGCGGCCGGATGCCAAGGAGGACGTAGGGAGAGACACAACCTTCTAGGCCCTGCCGGCCAGGAGGGCAGGAGTGACTGTGCCAGCATCGGAGTTCTGGGGGGCGTCCCAGGCTCCAGGCACGGTCGCTCCTCATCGGTTTACAGGGACACCCCGAGGGTCTCACTGGCTGGGGATGAGCGGAAAGATGGCAAGTTGTGCATCCAACGCCGGGCACGTTTCATAGCTAAACCGTCTCTGGGTGCAGGAAGGGCTCGGGGGGCATTTGAAGAAAGAATGGGCAGCCAGTAAGTCCACCCAGCATGGCTTTTGATTGTCCAAGCCCATGTGAGACTTTATTCAACTATGACAGCCTGAGGGCTGCATACGGCAACCCTGAGGCTGGAGCAGGGCCCAGCCGGGACGTTCAGGACAGGAGGCAAGGGTGGACACACGAGGCCCCGACGGCATGAGCTGGAGCTGCATGGGGTGGAGCTGGACGCAGCAGGGAGGCGCCGAGGAGAAACAGTGGGGTGAGGCAGCTGAGGTGAGGCCCAAGTGCCCTCTTGGCATTTCACGTCCACGCGTGTGGGCTTGTGGAGGCCATGTGGTGTGCCAGACTCTGCAAAAGTAGAGACGGGGCCCTCAGAGGAAGGGGGTGACGCCATCAGGGGCTGCTGCTCAGGGAAGCTCCCGGAGCAAGGAGCCAGCGCACAGCCCCAGGAGCCCCCGGAGTCGCCAGCCTGCCAAAGCAGCCTGGCGTGGGGCTCTGCACAGTGGCCATCACCCCTGGCAAGGGAGCTTCCTGATCCACTGAGTGCTTCAACAGTGCAGAGACACACAGCAGAGAGTGTTTCTGTAGCACAAGCACACCCGGGGTTAGAAACAGAAGAAACGGGTGTTGCTGTAATGTTTTCTCTTGAGTTCTTTTTTTTAACTTTTATTTAATAAATATAAATTTGAGTTCTTTTTTTAACTTTTATTCAATAAATATAAATTTCCAAAGTACAGCTTTTGGATTACAATGGCTCCCCCCCCACCCAGAACTTCCCTCCCACCTGCAAGAGAGGGAGGAGCAAACCATGGCATCAGCAGGGTGGTGGACAGGCTGGACGGGGCTGCGCAGGCTCAAGGAAGCCTAGAAAGAGGGCGCATCACTCAGGAGTCACGTGTTCCGTCAACGCCTGCTTTGGGGCAGGAGCTAAGTGTTGAAGGGGCGGGGTCCTCTGAGTTTGAAAGCTGGTATCCAGTTGTTCAGGGTCCCAGTCCCATCTTTCACCAGTGTCTGCCTACCTAAGTAAAAACGCTTATTTTCATTTAATTTCCATTTTTTATTTAAGACTAGAAGGTAGCAATGAGATCTGGGGCATCCACGCTGCACAAAACACACAGGTGGAAACAGCAGCCAGAGGCCCACATGACCCAGCCAGTGGTCATCCAGGGACATCACAGGGGCGAGGGGTCTCTATGGGCTCCCCGGTCAGGGTCACAGCCACAGAAAGGGCAGTGAGAGGTGGAGCTTCCATCTGGGGAGGGACAGGTGTGTTGGAAGCCCCAACCCACACCCTGGGAAGAGACTGAGAAGAGGTCGAGACAGCCCGAGGGTGTGGAGGAAGAGCAGTCTCACTCTGCTAGGCCTCCCCAGCTGCCTCTGCACTGCCCACACCAGCCCTGCCGCTGTTCCCTCCTGATCCAGTGGACCCTGAGGTGGCCCTGGTGGCCTCGATCCCAAGCCCCTGGCTGCCTTGCCCTTGCTCTGACAGACTAGCTAAAGCTTGGGGCCCTTGAGGCTTTGGGCTTGAATAGTTTGTTGCCACAGCTCTTGCTGCACAGGAAGAACATTGTAGGGTGCACCTCGGCAGCCAGCTGTGGCACAGAGGGGAAGCCGGAGGGGTTTCTGAGCTCCAGCGCTTTTCCTGCAGGTGTCCACGTGTTCCAGACTCTGTTCCAGGGATTTATGGTGCCTTCATTGCAAAGTCCTGACCCGAGCAGGAGCAGCCGTGTAGAAGTGTGATTGGATGGTGAGCTGCTGCCGGGGATGGGAACCCCCCCAGGGCCCGCCTGTCCTGTCCTTGTGTGGCCAGGTCGGGGTTCTTTACGGCTGCCTCCAAGCCAGAGAGGCGCGAGAGCAGACCATATCTTCAGTTTCTATGACCCACCTTGAGGAAGAGAAATTACAGTTTTTATGGCTGCCTTGGGGAGAGAAAGGAGTGGTGGGGAGAGGGCAGGAGGGCTCAGACAGAGGCTGCTTTTCAAGGCCCAAACGCCCCAGCAAGGTCACTAATGGGGTCGCCGGCCTTCTCTGCTCTGGAGCTGTCCTGAGGCTGCTTGGGGAGTGCAGGCCAAAGGCACACAGGCTGAGACGGGCACCCTGCCTGCTCCTGGTATCCATTGAGTGACGGGGCCATGGGGCTGAGCCAGGGACCACTCAGGAAACCAGACTGTGGTGTGTGCACCTTGCAGAGCCCAGGTTGTAGGTATCTGCACTGGTGTGTTCTTAAGTTCTGCATCCCCAAGTCCCCAACGCAGCCTTGCCCCGAAGCTTGGCCTAGGGAGCCTCAGCAGGGGCATCAGCAGCTTATCCGCAGACCCCAGAGAGCCCCTGCCCCACCTGTGAGCACACAGCAGACTTCACAGAGGGGCTCACAGGGCGGGGCAGGAGCTGTGGGGGGGGGGCTGTGTGTGCTCACAGGTGCAGCAGGAGCTCTGTGGGGGAGGGGGCTGTGTGTGCTCACAGGTGCAGCAGGAGCTGTGGGGGGGAGGGGGCTGTGTGTGCTCACAGGTGCAGCAGGAGCTCTGTGGGGAGGGGGCTGTGTGTGCTCACAGGTGCAGCAGGAGCTCTGTGGGGGGGGGCTGTGTGTGCTCACAGGTGCAGCAGGAGCTCTTTGGGGGGGGCTGTGTGTGCTCACAGGTGCAGCAGGAGCTCTGTGGGGGGGCTGTGTGCTCACAGGTGCAGCAGGAGCTCTGTGGGGGGGCTGTGTGTGCTCACAGGTGCAGCAGGAGCTCTGTGGGGGAGGGGGCTGTGTGTGCTCACAGGTGCAGCAGGAGCTCTGTGGGGGAGGGGGCTGTGTGTGCTCACAGGTGCAGCAGGAGCTCTGTGGGGGAGGGGGCTGTGTGTGCTCACAGGTGCAGCAGGAGCTCTGTGGGGGAGGGGGCTGTGTGTGCTCACAGGTGCAGCAGGAGCTCTGTGGGAGGGGGCTGTGTGTGCTCACAGGTGCAGCAGGAGCTCTGTGGGGGGAGGGGGCTGTGTGTGCTCACAGGTGCAGCAGGAGCTCTGTGGGGGAGGGGGCTGTGTGTGCTCACAGGTGCAGCAGGAGCTCTGTGGGGGAGGGGGCTGTGTGTGCTCACAGGTGCAGCAGGAGCTCTGTGGGGGAGGGGGCTGTGTGTGCTCACAGGTGCAGCAGGAGCTCTGTGGGGGGGCTGTGTGTGCTCACAGGTGCAGCAGGAGCTCTGTGGGAGGGGGCTGTGTGTGCTCACAGGTGCAGCAGGAGCTCTGTGGGGAAGGGGGCGTGTGTGCTCACAGGTGCAGCAGGAGCTCTGTGGGGGGGCTGTGTGTGCTCACAGGTGCAGCAGGAGCTCTGTGGGGGGGCTGTGTGTGCTCACAGGTGCAGCAGGAGCTCTGTGGGGGGGGGCTGTGTGTGCTCACAGGTGCAGCAGGAGCTCTGTGGGGGGGGCTGTGTGTGCTCACAGGTGCAGCAGGAGCTCTGTGGGGGGGCTGTGTGTGCTCACAGGTGCAGCAGGAGCTGTGCCATCAGTAGTGGACATGGTTCAGCTTGGCCACAGGAAACAAGCTGGTGTCAGTCATCTGGACCCACATGGGCCTATAAATGTGACCCTGATGACCCCTGTTTTCTCAGAATCACTTGGAAAGACTCTGTATCCCACATGAGATGAACTTGCTGAGCCAAACCTCTGTCCTTGGGAATATTTGCAGGTGTGTGCAGAGTTCTACAATTAGGTTGCACCCGATCTTCACAAGTAAGAAAGTCAAACACGGAAGCAACTCCAAACCTAGAAAGATCCTGCACATGAAGCCACTTAAAGGTGGCAGTCACTCACGTGTGGAAAACAAGGACTCACTGGTCCCAGGGCATCAGCGTATGAACCTCCTTTCAGAAATTCACTGAGGATAAAATAAGTGGGATTGGCTTTGTTTTTTTTCCTTAGATTTATTTATTTGAAAGGCAGAGTTACACACACACACACACAGAGAGAGAGAGAGAGAGAGAGCGAGATCTTCCATCTATTGATTCACTCCCCAAATGGCTATGCCTAGGCTGGGCCAGACTGAAGCCAAGAGCCAGGAGCTTCACCTGGATCTCTCATGTGGCTACAGGGGCCCAAGTACTTGGGCCATCTTCCACTGCTTTCCCAGGTGCATTAGCTGGGAGCTGGATCAGAAGTGGAACACTTAAGACTCCAACAGGTGCCCATACGGGATGCCAGCATTGCTGTGCCACAGCGCCGCCCCAGGGTTGGTTTTCACAGCAGTTAGCAACTCTGATGTCCATGGATCTGGACCGTGGGCCTGGAATTCTAACAGGGATAGCTGGCTCCACCTTCAGTCAAGAGCACCTTTCAGAAAGTGAAAGCCGTGGTGCTGGCATCCCATATAGGCACCGGTTCTAGTCCTGGCTGCTCCACTTCCAATCCAGCTCTCTGCTATGGCCTGAGAAAGCAGTGGAGGATGGCCAAGTCCTAGGACCCCTGCACCCGTGTGGGAGACCCGAAGGAGGCTCCTGGCTTTGGATTGGCTCAGCTTTGGCCATTGTGGCCATTTGGGGAGTGAATCAATAGATGGAAGATCTCTCTCTTTCTCTCTCTCTCTCCCTCTCCCTCTCTCTGTCTCCTCTTCCAACCCTCCACCCCCACCCCCACCCCTCCGTAACTGTGCTTTTCAAAAACAGGTGTTTGTTTTCTGGTCCCCTGTCCCTGCAGACGGCCACAGGGACTGACTCAGGGGACAGAGATGAAGTCTGCCTGAAAGAAGCAAAGGGCACAGCTCACAGGCGACAGGAAGGCCACTGAGCCAGTTCCGAAATGCAGCTCCACACTGCATGCTCTGTCCCCACCCCGCTCTGCCCAAGGCCTGGACCCTGAGCAGCGGCCTTGGGCTCTGTCCGCTGCTGCACCAGGTGCCAGCGAGGCCGTGAAGCTGCAGGAGCGACACTCACTGGGGCCGCACAGCAGAGCAGCACCGAAGGCGGCCTGGTGGTTCTTCCGTGCTCCGCACACTCATTCCCGGGGTCCAGCAGGCGTCCTTTTGGTGTTTATCCAAATAACCTGAAAAGTAAGACCACATAGAAGCCTACACCGGGTTGTCCACCCCAGAGAGAATAAGTGTGGACAAAGCCAGCTGTGTCTGCAGCTCGCTCAGAGCAGAAGTTACAGACGTGCTGGTGGAGCCTGCAGGAATTCAGAGCAACTTTCCGCCCCGCAGCCTAGAAGACGCCAGGCCCAGGGTGAAGCCGGGAGAAGCTGCCCTGGGTCTCGCAGTGGCCCTGGACGCTGGTGAGCTCTGCTGAGGCAGGGCCGGGTCGTCCTACTGCTGGTCCAGCTGTGACTTCGCTGATTCCCAGGTGTGCGGGCAGCAGCACACACAGGCTGGAGGAGGCCGAGCCCCGTGAGCTCACGGTTTTCTTCTGCTATTTGGGGTCCGCAACGTTTGCTTTTGCCTTGGGGCCTGCTGTGTTCTTTCGTTTCCCAAGAACCCCATCTCCTTCATAAGCTCCTGTCCCAGGCAAGGGTGACCTCTGGGTGACCATTTCCCAAGAACCCCATCTCCTTCATAAGCTCCTGTCCCAGGCAAGGGTGACCTCTGGGTGACCATTTCCCAAGAACCCCATCTCCTTCATAAGCTCCTGTCCCAGGCAAGGGTGACCTCTGGGTGACCATTTCCCAAGAACCCCATCTCCTTCATAAGCTCCTGTCCCAGGCAAGGGTGACCTCTGGGTGACCATTTCCCAAGAACCCCATCTCCTTCATAAGCTCCTGTCCCAGGCAAGGGTGACCTCTGGGTGACCATTTCCCAAGAACCCCATCTCCTTCATAAGCTCCTGTCCCAGGCAAGGGTGACCTCTGGGTGACCATTTCCCAAGAACCCTATCTCCTTCGGAAGCTCGTGCCACAGACAAAGGTGACCTCTGGTCTGCAGGTCTGGCCCGCAGTGGCCTCAGGCAGTGGCCGGGCTGTGTTCAGTGGATGGGGACGCCTGGGGCTGCAGGCGCTGCCCATCACCTGGGGCTGTGGGGGCTGAGGAAGGCTGGAGCCTGCAGGTCTGGACAAGGGTAACCAAATACTGGCCCCGTGACCCAGGTAAACCTTGTGACCTGGGGGCCTCTTGTGGTTTCCACGGTGGGTTCTGGCCCAGAAACCTATGTTTAGATGCAACTTAATTGCACAGCAGATGCATCAGGAAGAGGTCCAGGAGGAGCCGCTCTGCCCCAAGCAGGGCATTCCTGGCGTTCTGGCCCCGCTGCGGCCTGGAGGGGCCAGGTGGACACAGCATGGCTGTATCACATGAGGCCCAGATCTCCGTAAGCTGGCTGTGCTGTGTGGAACACCTGTCCCTGGTCAGCCTTGCAACCAGCAGCCAGCAGTCAACCAACTACTCACTGGCCAGGAGACCTCTGGTGGCTGATGGTAGGTGGGAGAGGGAGAAGTGGGCCAGGTGACCGAGTCCTACCATGTCATCCCCAGGGCGCCAGTCACACAGGCGTGTCTGCGGGTGGCCATGGCCATGGTAGAGGGGCCCTTCCTGGCCCAGACGCTCACAGCAACGATTCCCTCACAAAACAGGGAGGTAGTGAGGGGCTTTCCCTGCATCGGCTGCTCTCAGCTCTTCCAGCTCAGTGACCGGTGCACCCAGTGCACGTGTGCGGTGAGACCGCCTGAACCCTTCACATCAGCACCAGCCCAAGCACTCTCTCTTGGCCACTTCCGGCTGGTCTCCTGGGACAGGAAGTCCTGACAATGCCAAAGGTGCCACAGCGATGAGACTAGCATGATTTCTTGGAGAAACAGCCTCACAGACTGATGACCAGAGAAGAGCCCATAAAGCACGCCAGCTGACAGGTGATGGCTGAAGAGTGCTCAGCTGACAGCTGACAGGTGATGTGGCGCAGGTGCAATGCCAGGGAGGAAGGGACAGCGTTTGCAGCAAGTGATGCTGGGACAGCTGGACATTGTAGGCAAAGACGCCTCACCCAAAACCAACTCAGACCTCCGACGTGGTCTTCACGCCCAAAGCACAAAGGGCAATCATTATAACTTAGACTTCATCAGAGATTCAGAGCTGCTCAATGAGAGACTCATCCGAGAAGATAAAAGATGGGCTCGGGTGGGGGGAGCCCTCACAAACCCCACCTCAGCAATACTGTTGTGCTGAGTGTTAGAGAACATGTGACATTCAACAAGGAGAAAAGGGACCAACAATCCCATCAGAAAACAGGCGCAGACCTGCAGAGGCTGGCCCCGCACAGCACACAGGTGGAAGCGAGCGCCTGAGCCAGGCCGCGTCGGCAGGGCACAGGCCGCAGTCAGGCCAAGCTGCTGCTCCCCACCAGGAGTGCCGGTGCTGGCACAGGGGAGCCCACAGCCCCACAGAACACACCTGGGCAGCTCCCCAAACCGCCACACGGCTCCCCACAACCCACACTGTGACCCTGAGACACGAAAGCTCAGCACACGCGTGGTCCCAGCAGCCACAACGGCCGGTCACATTCTGAAGCCGGTGAAGGGTCAGACGCCACAGGTCCACGCCTCAGATCCTCCCCTACGGCCAACAGGGCCCCGGCAACACCCGTCCAGAGAACTGTGCCTTGTGGAGCTGGGGGCATACTGCTGGGAGTGGAAGCGTGGACGTGAGTACAGGGGTGCCAGACGCTCCCAGGACCTGTTGGCATCCCAGTGGGGACGCTGGGACACAGGTTCACAAAGCATCACTGTGCGGCAGGCTGCAGGAAGGGTGCCAGGGTCTCAGCGAAGCTACACGGCCTCATATGGACGCTTGATCGCACTGACAAGTTACCAAGTAACCTCCCCTCTTCTGGGCTGGAGAGACTTAGATCTAAGGAGAGCACCATGCAGACTTCCTCTCCAAGTGCAGCCGCTGCGGCTTCACTCGGAGGGCCCTGCTCTCCAAAGCCCGACCTGGGGACCCAGCGAGCAGCCAAGCAAACCCTGAGCTCCAGCCGACCAGGGGCTCCCGCCCATGAGGGGCTCCAGCCGACCAGGGGCTCCTGTCAACCAGGGGCTCCCGCTGACCAGGGGCTCCCGCTGACCAGGGGCTCCTGCCGACCGGGGGCTTCCACTGACCAGGGGCTCCCGCTGACCAGGGGCTCCTGCCGACCGGGGGCTTCCACTGACCAGGGACTCCCGCTGACCAGGGGCTCTCCCCACACACTGCTGGAGAACTGAAAGAAACCCAAGCTGTTTGGTCACGGAGCCATCTCTGGAGCCCGACGGACGGGAGGTGGTGAATCGTGGCAAAGTGTGGCGCCAGCTGCGGCAGAGGCAGATCCGCCTCAGAGGGCAGCAGGACGACCTCTGAGTGACAGGAGCAGTGGGGCGGGGCTGCTTCATCTCAGTAAGAAGCCATCCGGGACCCTCGGGCTGTGGGGGTCGGCAGGGGCGCTGGGCGTTGGGCACAGGAGGCCGTGCCCAGACAGAACCCTCTCCAGCTCCCCAGAGTCCTGAGCCGGCTGCTTGCAGGCAGGACACACAGAGTCCCCTGGGGTCCCCTCTCCTGACCACTGCTTTCAACCCTCTCTCCCAAGAGGCGCCCAAGACACACGGGGACTGGGCACAGTCCAGACACACTGCTGCTGCCCAGGGCCTATCTCCCTCTCGCGCTCCCAGCCGGCCCAGAGTGGGTCTGCACAGCTGTCGGCCGCCGCACACAGGCCGGGCGTCAGGCCAAGCGTGGGTGGTCAGACCGGGCACTGGGGCTGGCCTCCTCGCAAGTCCCACCCATGGACAGTGCTGGGGCCGTGGAGCCCTCCTGTCAGGGGTGGCGGCAGCACGCACCCCTCAGGCGCCAGCGGGGGTACCCCTCAGGTATTGAGGCACAACTCAGGACTGCTCCTGGGCAAGGGACCCTCAGGGTGAGGGGCCCACCACTCCAGGCCTGTGGCCCTCAGACGCCCCTGCTTTGGGGTTGCTGGCACAGCAGGGAGAGGGTGCCAGGGCCGAGCTCCCACTGGCCACTCTGCAATGGCGCAGCTGGCCAGGGCTGGATGTCCATGGGACTGAGCAAACTCCACTCCCGCCGCAGCCTCGATCCCGGTCCGAGCCCCTGTTAGCATCAGGGGAGGGGGCAGCGGTGCTGACAGTGCCCCAGGTCCAAGTCCCCTGATTTTCCAGCTGTGGTCAGAGCCCCCTTCAGCGCATCCCCACCGGCATCTACAATGAACGACCTCTCAGGGCCGCGGTCAGTCTGGGGCTTCACGTCCAACCCGCTTCCCACCTGGGGAGTCTGATGGACACATCCGTTAGAATCCACAGGTCTGGGGGCAGCCCTGGGGCAGGGAGGAGAGATGGGGCAGAGACAGAGGCAGATGATATGGAGTGAGGGAGAGAGACAGACAGAAACAGAGGAGGCGAAAGAGCACCTGCGGTGTGTTTGGGGTCCGGTTCTTAGCAGTTTTCCTGCCAGGTTCTGCACAGTTGCAGCTGACGTGCTGTCTGCTCCTTCAGCTTCTCCCTAAGGCCCCCAGGGACCCTCCTCCTGGGCTGCACGCCTCCCTCCCCTCTCAGCACCTTGCTCTCCAAGGGCATCTGCCCTCCTGACCCTCTCACTCAGTCCTTGTCTCTCTTCTGTCTCTCTCTGCTCCTCTTTCTTTGTTTCTTTTTCTGCCTGTCTGGAGCTCGCTCTCTCTCTCTCTCTCTCTCTCTCTCTTTCTCCCCCCACCTCTCTGTCTCTTGCTATTTCTCTGTCTCTCTATATCGCTCTCTGTCTGTCTCTGTCTCTCTGTGTCTCTGTTTCTGTCTGTCTGTCTTTATTGCACTCTATCTCTCTGTCTCTCTCTGTCTGTCTCTATTGCTCTCTGCCTGTCTGGCTCTCTCTGTCTCTCAGTCTGTCTGTCTCTGTCTCTTTCTGTCTCTGTCTGTCTGTCTCCATTGTTCTCTGTCTCTCTGTCTGTCTATTACTCTCTGTCTGTCTCTAGTACTCTCTGGCTCTCTCTCTGGCTCTGTCTCCTCTCCTTTGAGCCTCCCTCCGCACCTCCTACACAGCTTTGAGGAGGGTGATGGCTGCCTACCTCCCTCTGACACTCACAGATCTGTGTCCGGGAGGACAAGTCCGTCAGCTCACGTGTGTGCTCTGTGCTGTGAACAGTGGACAGCGCAGGGCTCACACACGCTCACCCTGGGAGGCCTGGGTCCCATGCCTCCCAGTCCCAGCCCAGCCCCGAAGATGCCAGGATCCCTGAGGGCGGCAAGGACTGGCCCTACTGTCGCCACGGTTACTGTGGAGGCTTCAGGGAGCCCATAGCTCCCAGGTCCCTGTGGAAAAGGCTTCAGAAGACACAACATGCCAGGGGCACAGACGGCGCTGTGCACAGCCAGACGTGGGGGAGACGACTCGGCTCGCCCTTCTCTCTCTTTCTCTCCTGGGCTCCTGGGAGCCCTGGGCTCCACTGCCCTCTCAGTCCACGCCCAGCCCTGGGCTCCACTCTCCCCTCCTCCCTCAGTCCACGCCAGCCCTGGGCTCCACTCTCCCCTCCTCCCTCAGTCCACACCCAGCCCTGGGCTCCACTGTCCTCTGTCAGTCCACACCAGACCTGGACTCTACTGCCCCTCCCCCCTCAGTCCACACCAGACCTGGACTCTACTGTCCCTCCTCCCTCAGTCCACACCCAGTCCTGGGCTCCACTGGCCCCTCCTCCTCCCTCAGTCCACGCCCAGCCCTGGGCTCCACTGTCCCTCCTCCCTCAGTCTATACCAGTCCTGGGCACCACTGCCCTCTCTCAGTCCATGCCCAGCCCTGGGATCCACTGACCCCTCCTCCCTCAGTCCACACCCAGTCCTGGGCTTCACTGTCCTCTGTCAGTCCACACCAGACCTGGACTCTACTGCCCCTCCCCCCTCAGTCCACACCAGCCCTGGACTCTACTGTCCCTCCTCCCTCAGTCCACACCAGCCCTGGGCTCCACTGGCCCCTCCTCCCTCAGTCCACACCCAGCCCTGGGCTCCACTGTCCTCTGTCAGTCCACACCAGCCCTGGACTCTACTGCCCCTCCCCCCTCAGTCCACACCCAGTCCTGGGCTCCACTGGCCCCCTCCTCCCTCAGTCCACACCAGCCCTGGGCTCCACTGCCCTCTCAGTCCACGCCCAGCCCTGGGCTCCACTCTCCCCTCCTCCCTCAGTCCACACCAGCCCTGGGCTCCACTTTCCCCTCCTCCCTCAGTCCACACCCAGCCCTGGGCTCCACTGGCCCCTCCTCCCTCAGTCCACACCCAGCCCTGGGCTCCACTGCCCCCTCCTCCCTCAGTCCACGCCCAGCCCTGGACTCTACTGTCCCTCCTCCCTCAGTCCACACCCAGTCCTGGGCTCCACTGGCCCCTCCTCCTCCCTCAGTCCACGCCCAGCCCTGGGCTCCACTGTCCCTCCTCCCTCAGTCTATACCAGTCCTGGGCACCACTGCCCTTTCTCAGTCCATGCCCAGCCCTGGGCTCCACTGTCCCTCCTCCCTCAGTCTACACCAGCCCTGGGCTCCACTGCCCTCTCTCAGTCCATGCCCAGCCTTGGGCTCCACTGTCCTCCCTCAGTCCACGCCCAGCCCTGGGCTCCACTGCCCCCTCCTCCCTCAGTCCATGCCCAGCCCTGGGCTCCACTGTCCCTCCTCCCTCAGTGTATACCAGTCCTGGGCACCACTGTCCTCCCTCAGTCCACGCCCAGCCTTGGGCTCCACTGTCCTCCCTCAGTCCATGCCCAGCCCTGGGCTCCACTGTCCCTCCTCCCTCAGTCTATACCAGTCCTGGGCTCCACTGCCCTCTCTCAGTCCATGCCCAGCCTTGGGCTCCACTGTCCTCCCTCAGTCCACGCCCAGCCCTGGGCGCCACTGCCCCCTCCTCTCTCAGTCCACACCTGCACTTGGGAGGATTGTGGTGCTGAGTAGGGTCCTTGGCCCAAGAGACAAGGGGGCGACCCCACCCAGGGTTTCACGCTGTGCGTCTTGGGGTCGTCACCACTCTGGCGTGCTAAGGAAAGATGTCCCACATCAGGATTGACACCCGGCAGCATTTGGCTCTGGAGGCAGAATCTGTCTGTGCAGATGAAGAGAAGCACCCAGGAGCGGGATGTGGGGCACCTGACAGGCCAGGCTATGAGCTGTGGTGCCCCTCTGTGCCTGTGCACCCCGTCCTGCCCTCCGCACTGCCTGCTCCACCTTCCAGCCAGGCTGCTAGGCTGGGCTGTCTTTCACATTGAGACCCGAGAGCAGAGCGCCTTCCGGAAGCAGGAACCAGGGGCCCTGCCCCCTGGACCTCCCAGCAGGACACCCTGTGCCTTGTTTCCCCACACAGGGACTTCTCTGGGCTGCAGAACAAACTCTCCTCGCTCCTGCCCACCCCTGCTGTCCTCGTTCGGCCCCCTCGCCTCAGAGCCCGCCCTCCTCTGGGTTGTGACGCCCCTTGCCCCTCCCAGGAATGGCATAGGCAGGGCAGCACTGACCAGGACAAGGGGGCTTCCACCAGGCTTTGTTTACTTTAGAAGCTCAGCACCTGTCTGTGGGCTGGGGTCCCGGCTGCCCGCCCACCCGTGGTGTGAGCTGAGGGGAATAAAAACCCACATGTGTGAGACCTGGGTTTAGAACCACTTTTTGCATCAGCCTCTACTTTTGCCCCTTTGAGAGCTGAGCATCCCCAGTGCCCAGCTCCCCATAGCCAGAGAGGGATGCCCAGCAGGCGTCCTTGGCCAGCGGTCCTGGGCTGGTCACCACTCACTTGTGGTGTGGATTTGGAAACTGTGCGTTTCCTGGAGGAAACTACTCCAGTTACTTCTCATGAGGACGCCATGCCTGGGCGCTGGCTGGCGCGCTTGGTGCTAATCACAGCCGTCAGGAGCTAAAGCACGTTGCTCCCAACTGCACACGTCATGGCATGTGCCCCACAGGGCAAAATCTGGACCCTCGGTGTGGCCAGCCGCCTCCTGTTTTCCTTAAGACAGTGTGGGACAACACACACAT
The DNA here is from genome assembly GCF_964237555.1 of Oryctolagus cuniculus. NCBI lineage: Eukaryota > Metazoa > Chordata > Mammalia > Lagomorpha > Leporidae > Oryctolagus > Oryctolagus cuniculus. The sequence continues at coordinate 118,906,607 of NC_091439.1, forward strand.
GTCCTGTGTGAGCCATGGGGATTTAGTCTTTCATCACCAAAGGTCAGAACCCCCAGCCAGCACTGCCTGCTCCCTGGACACAGCCGGGTCAACCCTGCCACTCCGTGGTCAGGGCTCTGTGGGTCCTATGGCCTCTGGACAGCTGGGCAGCCTGCCTGGGACAGGCAGTCACAAGGCAGAGTCAGGCTTGTAACATTTGGGCATGGACCCACCCTGAGTTTCCAAGCAACACAATGCCTCCCCCACCCCCAACCTGTGGACCTGGGTGGGCTGAGAAAGACCAAGGCCACAGCCACTGCAGCCATGTGTCCTGGGACTCATGTGAGTTCCTTCTGAGACCACTCACCTCCGTAAGCCAAGTCAGGTGACAGGCGCAGGACGGAGGAGCCTGCGTGTGTCTGCGTTTAGCCAGAACCCATTGGGAAATCCACATGTGCACAGCGCGTGGCACCAGGCTCAGCCTCGAAGGAGGCACAGCCGCAGCCGTGTGAGACTCGGGCAGGGAAGGGGCTCAGGCGCCACTGTGGCCAGGGCAGCGAGTCGGAGGGGCGCGGGGGGCCATGGGCGCCTGTCCTGTGGCTGCGCTCGTGAGGACCTGTGTTTGCCAGCTGCCTTCACACGTTCCCATGGTGCTGAGCACAGGCTCAGGGAAGGCACCCCCACATCTGTCGGGCCACAGGGACAGAGACCCTTGTAGCCACGTTCTGGAATCTTTCTTTTCCAGGGTATGCAGGCCTTGAGGTTCATTGCAAACATCTTGTCTCCAGGCCTCTGAGGGAGTCACACAGCCCTGCCCAGAGCTGCTTCCTGCAGGACCAGCAGGGCCTCCTGTGCCCCCGGGGCGCTCCATCTGCCCAGCCTGCTCTCTTGTCTCTTGTATGTTTCCCCTTTTCATGACGCATCCTAAACAGTTCTCGTTCTTCGATTCCCTAAGCACCACGTCTCACAACGCACAGAACACGGGGTCTGGGCCTGTGCTTGTGGAGGTTGTGTATTTTTATCGTAGATCAGACACTCTTGGGCTACAACCGAGGAAGACAAAGACCCTTCTCCAGGACGAGGTTGCCTGGCCCCCAAGCAGACAGCACCCAGGGGAGGGGCCCCGGAACCCAGAACTCCCCCGGCCCCACCTCCAGCCCCAGGACGATTTGGGACTCAGGTTACAGGAAGGGGAGCCCTTTGACCTGGGAAGCAGTTGGGTGGATCTTTGTGTCACAGGGGAATATTCTGAATGATGGTGGGACGCTGCCGGCCAGGCCTTGCTGACCTCAGAGTCAGCCACTGTCTTCCCTGACCACCTGTGCTTCTGCTATTCTCACTGCCCAGGATAGGTACTGGGTGGGGGCCCTGCCCAGGCTGCGGGAGATGGCTGGGGCCCACGTGCCGCTGGCCAGAGGGCAGGAGGCGGCCGTCTCGGCTGCTCTCCTCCTTTCTCAGCTCTCCCCTGCTGGTGCCTGGGAGGGTTCTGGGGCCTCAATCCTCGCGGCTCCAAGATGGTGCGAGCTGCAGGGAGATGTGAGGGGCATTGGCCACCAGCCCTGCTGCTCCCCCCAGCCCCGGTGCCCTGAGCCCACCCTTCTCCCCAGAGGAGAATCTGGTTTGCATCCATGGGGTCACCCACCCACATCTCCTCCACGCTGTGAAAGGAGTCCATAATTTCCCTTCATTCACATGTTTTCAGTATTACTTAGATTCTCAAACTGGACATGTATGACTTAGATTTAAAAACGTTTTCCTTTCCTTTTGAATTTTTGGAGACAGATTTTTATTCGCAGAATTTAAATGACTACACAGTATTTCGACGTTCCATGTACCTGTCCGGGGATTTTGTGAACAGGGTTCAGGGGCTTGCATCTCACCGTCCAGCTTAGCTCAAGTGGTCTCTCTGGCCTGGGACAGCATTGGGGATGCACCCAGTCCCTGCCACAGCGGTGCCCACTCGGCCTCCAGCCTGCTCTTCCAGGCTGCACCGTGTCCAGCCTCAGGCTCTGGAGGGAGGCGGCTCTGTTTCTCTGCACCCGGCATCTTTGTCAGATTCCTATTGCCACAATCCCCACGGCAGGAGAAATCCTTTAAAATTAGAAGCACTGTAAAAAGGAGTCACAGCTGCACCCCCACGGCTGTGGCCATCCGAGCTAGGACAGCGTCTGCAAGGGGGACAGAAACCTGGGAGCTGCTGTGTGTGGCAGGGACCATGAATGACCAAGTGCCTGGACTTCTGAGACGGTGCCCGGGAGGCCGCCCTGGGACTTCCTGTCCTGTTGCTGGCTTTGCCAAGAGGAGGCAGGAATTTCAGTGGCCACCCATGCCTGGGTTGGGGACACCTCCTGCTTCCCTTGACCCAGTCACTGCCAAGGTCAGGGTGGATCCTGGGCACACAGGGAGGTGACTTCCATGGTGCTGCTACTGCCAGTGCTGGGCCTGTGCACGTCTGTGGGGGGTGGGATGTTGTAGGTGGCCTGTGTCATGTGTTTGCAGTGTGTGTGGTAGGGCTCTGCGGGGTGTACTGTGTGTCAGGTGGGGGTGGGGTGTGTTCTATGGTTTTGTGTGGATGGTGTAAATGTAAGTGGTGCATATGTGTAGAGTGTGGTGTGTGCAGGTATGTGTTCACATGTATATGGCATGTAGGATGTGTGTGGCATGGACAGGGTGTGTGTGTCTTGTGTTGAATATATTGCATGTACGATTGTGTGTTATGTATTCTGTGGTATATGGAGTGTTAGTCATGTGTGTATAGTTCTGTTGTATGTATGTCTTTGTGGTGTGATGCAGTGTATGTTGTCTGTCCGTGTGGATTAATGTTGTATGCATGGTATGTGTGTGGTGTGACTTGTGTGTGTAGTATCTACCTGGTGTGTGTCTACCTGTGTGTGGTGTGAGTTACATGTGTGTGGTGTGTCCCTGGTGTGTGTGATACACCTGTCTGTGGTGTGAGTTGTGTGTGTGTGGTTTGTACCTGATGTGTGTGTTGTGCCTGTGTGTGGTGTGAGTTGTGTGTGTAGTGTGTACCTGGTGTGTGTCTACCTGTGTGTGGTGTGAGTTACATGTGTGTGGTGTGTCCCTGGTGTGTGTGATACACCTGTCTGTGGTGTGAGTTGTGTGTGTGTGGTTTGTACCTGATGTGTGTGTTGTGCCTGTGTGTGGTGTGAGTTGTGTGTGTAGTGTGTACCTGGTGTGTGTCTACCTGTGGGTGGTGTGAGTTGTGTATGTGTAATGTGTATCTGGTGTGTGTGTTGTGCCTGTGTGTGGTGTGAGTTGTGTGTGTGTGTGCAGTCTGTACTTGCTGTGTGAATCCGAGTGGGTGTGGGTTGGGGCGCCCTCTCACACCTGCCCCAGGTGAGTCCTTGTGCACAGACCTGCCTGTCCAGGGAGACGAGGAGAGGCTGCATCCCCACAGTCCTTGCCCTCGGCTGGTTTCCAGTCCTGGGTGCGAGCGTCACCACCAGCAAGGTCCAGGATTCCTGCTCCCCTCCACTGGTGCTCCCAAGTCTCCTCCCCCCTGCGCTGTGGGACCCCAATCGCCTGGTGAGGCCACTGGCCCTGCCACACTCTGCAGTTCCCAGGTAAGGGGCCCCTCCCCGAGTCCTGGGGTGGCTTTGTGGAGTGGCCTCCTACAGGTCTCCCTTCAGCTTTAGGCTCCTCACCCCCTGAGAATGACGAGGAGGAGAGGCGAATGCCTCCGGGGTGGTGTTTTAGCCACGCAGACGCCGGCGCACAGCTGGACAGCGCTGCCGTCCTCTGTGACGGCTGCATCAGAGCAGGAGGAAACCCTGGCCAAGGGGAGGGTCCTCCCGTGTTGTACCTGTTGGATGCACGGTCCGGGCACAAACACAGAGTAAACAGGCGAGTGGGTGCCGACTCAGGCTGAAACGCTGGCACAGGGAACCCCTCACGTCCTCTCTGCCTGCCTGCCAGTGCCCCCGAGGAATGTGTATCCGTGTGCCTGGTGTCACCTAGCCACCACCTCCCTTACGAAACCCTCGAAGGAGCTCCATTGAAATTGACTTACAGGAAAATAAGCATTTACATTCCTTAAATATTACCAAGCTCCCAGAAGCGGGAACCTCGCAGGGCGCTGTGCGGGTCTGCATTGGCACACAGGATGGGCCGCGTCTTGCTGCTTTGCTGAACAGAGTAGTGTGTTCTGAGTTACCAGTGCCAGGCCAACACCTGGGTTTACTCATGAAGCGAGGTTTCCATGGCTGCCGGGAAAACAGCTTGAGGTGAGAGCTAGCCTCATTAACATTCTGTCTGCTCAGAAAGAGTTTCTTTTTAGTGACTCGAAACGGTCGAGTTACACGACATTAAATTGAGAAGCAGATATTAGTTAAATGTCTCCAGTCACAGCGGCAAAGCAGCCAGCTAGATAAGCCACTGTAAGAAAACCCTAGGTACAAGTTTAAGTTTCAGAGTCTTACTTCTATTTTAATGCAAAAGAAGAGCTGTTACATGCTTAAGAAACCTGCCTTTGTTGCTGCTTTGAGTTTGAACAGGGACGGCGCTGTGGGGTAGTGGGTAAAGCTGACGCCTGTAGTGCTGGCATCCTATGTGGGCACTGGTTCAAGTACCGGCTGCTCCATTTCCAATCCAGTTCCCTGCTAGTGCACCTGGGAAAGCAGCAGAAGATGGCCCAAGTGCTTGGGTGCCCACACCCACGTGGGAGACCCCGATGAAGTTCCTGGCTTGGCTGAGGCCATCTGGGGAGTTGAACCAGCAGGATGACCTCTCTCTGTGTGTGTCTGTCTCTCTAACTCTTTCAAAATAAATAGATCTTTAAAAAAAAAAGAGTTTGGGCTTCGAAGCAGGTATCCATGAAAGGTGAGATTGTAGTTTCACGGTATGCAGGGAGAGGCACGGGAGAGGTGGGTCCAGGTGCCCACTCCCACCCCTCACCAAGGGGTGAGCGTTGCAGCCACATGGAAGCCACTGTAAAAACAACACGGAAGCAGCCCATGGAGAGTGTGCCAGGGAGGCCAGGAGTGTTGCCGGGAAGGTGTGAGGTGTGCAGGGCTTCTGTCAATGAAAAGTGGGTGGTTTGGTCCTAGAGTCGGACGCCAGTGGTTTCAGGAAGAGCAAGAAGAAGGGACAAAGCCTGACTGGACGTGGAAAGCTGTGGGAAGCTCGCAGAGGAGGAACTCTGGGTGTGGTTGGCTGGCGAGATTGTGGGGATTTACTCAAGAATTTATAGAACGAGATGTCCACAGTACGCGGTGCAAAGCCAGAATCCGGCCTCTCGCATTCGTTAGGACGACAATGCTTTCTTGTCTTAATACGAGATTGGCAGCAGGATCGTTTTCCTTTATTTCTATAAAGACTTGAAATCTCATTGAGAATGAGTCCCCATGCTTTCTGCAGGTCATGCCCTTGAATACTTAAGAAAATGGAGACTTCTCACCTTAAAAAAACAAAACAAAACAAAACAAAAACAAGCTTTGGAAAACGTGTTCGACATTTTTACCTTTCTAAAGCAGACCCTCCGTGAGATCTTGGCTGTGAGCTGGCCCTGGGGCTCCTCGGAGGAGCCCAGAAAATTCCCAAGGGTATGCTCCTCCACCGTCAATGCAGGTGAGAGACAGACGCGCACTTTGTGTCCTCTCTGTGTGGGGTTGCAGGAGGAGGGGGGGCTCCGGGGCGCCTCCTCACAGGCAAGCTCACTTGAATAAGCATTACGGAAACACCCTTGCTGCACATCATCTGTGTCCAGTATGGCATCACGGCCTAAGCTTCCTGCTGTTCTAAGTTTTATGTGACACAAAAGCAAAAAGTTTCCAGGTGGACCTTGTGGTGCAGTGGATTAAGCCACCCATACTGGCGTGCCTGGCTCCAGTCCTGGCCGTGGCTATTGGCTTCCCGTGCAGCTCCCTGCTAATGTGTGTCCCCAGAGGAAGCAGGTGGCGGCTCAGGTTCTTCGGCCCCTGCCGCCCATGGGGGAGACCCAGATGGAGTTCCAGGCTCCTGGCTTTGGCCTGGCACAGCCCTGGTTATTGTGGACATTTGGGGAGTGAACCAGCAAAAACCTGGAGTCTCTCTCTCTCTCTTTCTTTCAAATCAATTTAAATAAATAAAAACTGGAAAATATTTTTCTTGTCCACTGAACTCTCCCCAGATCCTTAACTGTAGCCGTTTTAAACATCTGTCATTCGCAGGTGGTTCGTGTGTGATTCTGACTTGTCCAGGACCACATCTGCTGTCAGCTGGAGGCGGGAGTCGCTGTGTGAGGGCCTTGCCCAGGCAGCTCTGAGACTGCCCTGCGTGACACTCACAGGAGTTCACCAGTGCCTGCATTAGCCGGGGTTCTGCAGAGGGGCAGAGCCATCAGGAGCAAGACAACAGAGAGGTGGACACACACAGAGGGATGACATATATATGATGGATGGGTGGGTGGATGGGTGATAGACAGCTAGGCCTCTCTGTCCTGCCTCTGGTAGTTCTGTTTGGCCCTGGCGGCTGGGCAGTGCCAGCCCTGCTCAGCCCCTGTCTCAAATGCTGGTCTCTTGCAGCAGTGGCCTCACGGACACACCCAGAAGTAACGCTTCACCAGCTTCCTGGGACTGTGGAGAACTCTGGACCCAAGAGCAGACCCAGCGGGAATCCAGGGAGCTCGGTCACCCCTGCCCCCAGGGACAACACAGGCTGAAGGGAGCCATGTCGGAGCAACACTGATTCTGCTAAAACTGGTGCGAGGACGCATGTCAAGCTTACGGTGATGCTCAGGTGGGAGAGCGGTGAAGCCACCGACAGCCTGTGGGGACGGCACCCCAGAGAAGTCAGACGAGATGACGCACAGCAGTGTGTGAGGAGAGAGTGCCCGTGCTTGGGCCGTGGACACTGGGGGCTCCGCCTGCCCTGTTCCCACCGGGCACTGAAGCAGAGCCCACTCTCTGTTCCATGGACACCAACGAGGTTGTGCCCAGGCCAGCTGCAGACTGGCGGTGCCTCCCCGAGATTCCCACAGGTCAGATCAGATCCCGAAGCATGTCCTCCAGGAGCTGGACGGGAAACATGGAACGTGGCTTTCCCAGCGCCACCCTGAGGACAAGGGTTCCAAGAGAGGGGGAGGTGGCCCCGTCAGAGCAGCCGTCACGGTGTCCTTCAGGGACGCCTGCCTGCGACGCGTGTCTGCGACGTGTGTCGGTCATCCTTTCTTACAACAGCAAAGCCCCAGGGGAGCTGGATGTGAGAAAGGGTCAGCTTGCAGCTGGGGCAGCCCCACTGGGCTGGCCTCTGAGAAGGGCAGTGGACGGCAGAGCAGAGCCCACCGAGGGGCTCACACGGGCCCAGCTGGGCCTGGGTCACGACGCTCTCTGGGCAGCCCCCAGTGGACGAAGCCCCAGGCCCACCCATGACGCCGCACGGGGCTTCTATGTCTCTACTATATCCCCCCAACACAGAGCTCTCCACCCTCCCAGAACCACTGGACCACTACTGGGGCTGGAAACCCTGCAGCACCCGGGCAGGCGGGAGCGCCAGGGGGCCAGGGCTGCAGGCACCTCCTCCCACCACTGCTCCCTGCACCCACTGCCTTCCCAGCCTTCAGCTCACAAAGCAGCGAAGGCCACACGCCCAGGACTGCAGCTCTGCAGGGGTGGACGCCCCGGGCGAACAGCACGCTACAGCGTCTCAGCCTGACGGAGCTTGTGTTGAGAAAGGAAGTTTGCATTTTTCATTTCCACCTTGTTCTATTTTCCCATTAACTATTAGTTTGTAAACTTGGCGCAGTGAGAGATTAACAGTAGCTAATAATACAATGAAATAATTATATTCAAATGAAATTATTCAAAACTTATGCATTGTTTGCCTTCAGATTTCCATTTAATAATATTTTCAGATATATTTATATATTATTGTATTATCATCTCTGGCAACTGGAACCTTAGCAGTGGAACCACGGCTGAGGTGATGACTGTTTATCTGTCACATAGCTTTCTAACTTACAGACATACAGAAAACTACAAGACAACACAAGCTTACTATGAAAATATGGGTGACTGCTGGTGATACTTAGGGTGTACATTCCTTTAAATATGGCAATGTGAGCTTTATATATTCATTATCATTACATATGCATTTGGAAATTGTCGCATCATAGTAGGGTTTTTACATGAAAAATTAGAGCAATATTAGGAAAAAAAAATCACATTTAAATTTATTGTGAATTCCCTATCTATGCAATGTGCAAATTGGTTGTACTATGTAGAATAACAAATTTCTTAGAAATTCAAAATGGTAAATGCTTTTTAAACACATTCCTATGTATATTAAATAACTATTAAACTTATACAAATTATATATAATTATGAGGCTTGTTTACAATGGTTTTTTTTTTAAATGTTAAATTTTTTTTTAACTTTTATTTAATGAATATAAATTTCCAGAGTACGGCTTATGGATTACAATGGCTTCCCCCCAATACCGTCCATTGGGGTGTTTATATATATAAAATCAGGGACCGGCACTGTGCTGTGGCAGGTAAAGCTGCCACCTGCAGTGCTGGCCTCCCATATGGGTGCCGGTTCATGTCCCGGCTGCTCCACTTCTGACCCCGCTCTCTGCTATGGCCTGGGAAAGTAGTAGGAGTCCTTGGGCCCCTGCTCCAGTTGGGGAGAACCAGAAAGAAGCTCCTGGCTCCTGGCTTTGGACAGGTGCAGCTCTGGCCATTGCTGCCAATTGGGGAGTGAACCAGCAGATGGAAGAACTGTCTCTGTCTGCCTCTGCCTTTCTAACTTTGCCTTTCAAATAAATAAATAAATCTTAAAAAAATCATTCACATGTATGCACACAGTTCTATAAAAATATACAGTTTGTTTATATATATTATTCACACATAACTCTGTAATAGTGTGTATATATACACTATCACACACACAGCTGTATAATACACAGTGTGTTCACGTATATTATCACACACACAGAGCTCTGTATTACAGTGTGCATATATATACTATCACTCACACACAGCTATATAATACAAAGTTTTTACATACACTATCACACACACAGAGCTCTGTAATACACAGTGTTTATTTACACTATCACACACACAGTATACAGAGCTGTATATAGAATGTTTATATATACACTATCACACACACAGCTCTGTATACACAGTGTTTATATACACACTATGTCACACACACACACAGCTCTGTAATACAGTGTTTATATATACACTATCACACACACTGCTCTGTATACACAGTGTTTATATATATACTATCACACACACTGCTCTGTATACACAGTGTTTATATATACACTATCACACACACTGCTCTGTATACACAGTGTTTATATATACACTATCACATACACAGCTCTGTAATACAGTGTTTATATATACACTATCACACACACAGCTCTGTATACACAGTGTTTATATATACACTATCACACACACAGCTCTGTAATACAGTGTTTATATATACACTATCACACACACAGCTCTGTAATACAGTGTTTATATATACACTATCACACACACAGCTCTGTATACACAGTGTTTATATATACACTATCACACACACACACAGCTCTGTATACACAGTGTTTATATATACACTATCACATACACACACACTGCTCTGTATACACAGTGTTTATATACACACTATGTCACACACACACAGCTCTATAATACAGTGTTTATATACACACTATGTCACACACACTGCTCTGTATACACAGTGTTTATATGCACACTATCACATACACACACACAGCTCTGTATACACAGTGTTTATATATACACTATCACATACGCTGCTCTGTATACACAGTGTTTATATACACACTATGTCACACACACACACAGCTCTGTATACACAGTGTTTATATATACACTATCACACACACAGCTCTGTATACACAGTGTTTTTATACACACTATCACACACACAGCTCTGTATACACAGTGTTTATATATACACTATCACATACACACACACTGCTCTGTATACACAGTGTTTATATATACACTATCACATACACACACACTGCTCTGTATACACAGTGTTTATATACACACTATGTCACACACACACAGCTCTATAATACAGTGTTTATATATACACTATCACACACACTGCTCTGTATACACAGTGTTTATATATACACTATCACATACACACACAGAGCTCTGTATACACAGTGTTTATATACACACTATGTCACACACAGCTCTGTAATACACTGTTTATATATACACTATCACATACGCTGCTCTGTATACACAGTGTTTATATACACACTATGTCACACACACACAGCTCTGTATACACAGTGTTTATATATACACTATCACACACACAGCTCTGTATACACAGTGTTTTTATACACACTATCACACACACAGCTCTGTATACACAGTGTTTATATATACACTATCACACACACACACACAGCTCTGTATACACAGTGTTTATATACACACTATGTCACACACAGCTCTGTAATACAGTGTTTATATATACACTATGTCACACACAGCTCTAATACACAGTGTTTATATATACACTATCACACACACAGCTCTGTAATACACAGTGTTTATATCACACACACAGCTCTGTATACACAATGTTTATATATACACTATCTCACACACACACACACACACACACAGCTGTGCAATACAGAGTGTTCTTTTGCAAGTCTCCCCAAGCCTACTCTCCACAGGGAACCAACATTACAGTGGGTCAAACCATGTTCCGTTCTTCCATCAATTGCAGGTTGCATTTTTCTCTAAGTAGAGCTAGGACTGCAATCTAGGTCAATGCGCACAAAATTCTGTGTTCTTTCCAGTAAGTGAGATAACACACAGATTCACCAAATACCAGGGAGTCCATGGTGACCCTCAGTCAACACTGGCTGTGGCTTCTGTCCTCACTTCCATATCACGGCTCAGTGGAGAGAATCTACTGACCATCAGTGACCGGCTGAGCGGCAGAACCTGTATGGCCAGGTGCGGAGAGGGTGGCTGTCCAGGGTGTTCTTGCCCTCAGTGCTGAGGGACGTTCAGGTCAGAATGGGTGCAGAATGGTCCAAGAGGGAGCTTTTTCAGATAGGGTGAATTCCAGGCCTCAGGCGGGCACTGTGGCTGCCAGAGGAAGAAGAAATAGCACAGAGACCTGTCTGCTCCTGACTGGGTGGGGCGTCCCAGGGCCCCACAGGGTTTCAACCCCCGATTGGACCAGGCCTGCAGGTGGGGGGCCAGCCTGGTCCTAACTTCCAAATCTGCACCTGAATAAAGCTGTCTTGGCTTTTAACCTGTCCTGGTCGTGTTGCTCTTAAAGTTTAGGATTACCTCAACTCTCCGATATGTGATCGCTCCCTGGACAATGACGAGAACCCTCTGGGGACCAGGGCAGGTGCAGTTCTGGAGGGCGCCCCAGGGAAGGGCCGCTCATGGACTCGGGCTGCAGAGTCGGGGAGGCCTGGCAGAACCCTCTGCCCCCTTCACAGGCAGCCTCTACTCACTGGCTTCACTGTGTCCCGAGGCCGCTAGAAAGTTCCTCGTGGAACCCAAACCCTCCTGTCCTCCAACTCTAACTGCCAGAGTGAACTCACAGAGCTGAGCCTTGTGCTGGTGCTGGCACTTGCCACCGGGCAGAGGCAGGCTCTGTTGGGCGTGGAGGTGTTCCTGTGTCCCCTCAGCCAGGAAGACAGTCCACGCTGTAATTAGCTTCCTGGGCTGGATCTTTTTTTTTTTTTTAAGACTTATTTATTTATGTGAAAGGATTACAGGGAGAGAGAAGGTGGGTGGGGGGAGATCTTTCATCTGCTGTGGCTTCAATGGCCAGGGCTGGGTCAGGCCTCATCCAACAGCCAGGAGTTTCCTCTTGTGTGGGTGCAGGGGCCTAAGGACTTGGGCCATCTTCACTTGTCTTTTCCAGGCCATAGCAGAGAGCTTTATCAGAATTGGAGCAACCAGGACACGAATCGGCGCCCATACGGGATGCTGGTGTCACAGGCTTTACCCACTATGCCACAGCACCGGCCCCCAGCTGGGTCTCTAACCACGACTTTCTAGATGCAGTAGATTCATACTGACAGAGCTGTACTTTTGTAACTCTGGATTGTGCAAAATGCCCTTAGGAACTTAGCTGTGGAAGAATTCCAGGAAAGCCTGCAGGTGGCCCAGGTCAGCGGCTCCTCTCTCCACGGCCCTCTCTCCCCCCGGGGTGTTCAGGCCTGGCGAGCCTTGTCCTCCTGATGGCCCTGCGGCAGCTTGCATTCCAGCCACAGTGGAGATCTTGGTGGGGTCGGGGGGAAGAGGGCAGAGGGACTGTGAGGGAGCCCCCGCTACCCCTCTTTTCCTCTGCGGTGTCTTGGGAGAGGCATCTGGTTTCTGGCTTTGTTATTTGACCCCTGCCTATGGATTTGACTTTTCTGCAGGTTGCTGCTTATAGCATGTCTCTTTGCATCCCATAATCACCAGGCCCTTGCCCTCCAGTCCCTGGAGTTTTCCTGGCCTGGAAATGGTACACAAGGGGCTGGCACCATGGTGCCATGGATGCAGCTAATGCTTGCCTCTTTGGGACATGGCTGCTCCATCTGGGCAGTGAATCAGTGGATGGAAGATCTCGATCTCTGACTCTCCATCTCTGTAATTCTGCCTTTCAAACAAATGAAATAATGATGAAACACACACTGTCCATCGGCGTGCATATGCTTTCCATTTGGTCGGTGGAGTCGTCTCTGGCAGGCCCCCTTCGGGTTTCCTAGATGTTCAAGGTTCATGCCTGTTGGGTGCAGCAGTCACTGGGGGAGGGCACGGGCATGTCTGAACCTTTTGCCTCCTGATTCCTGCTTCCGTCCGGGAACCTGAAGGGGGGTTGGCGTGATGGCTGCCACACTGCCTTGGTTTCCAGATGGCTGGTTGATGATTAATCTGTGGCTCCTGCCGCTTGGTTCTCGGGCTGTTCCTGGACCCTCACCGTAGCCTGCTGTGCACGCCTGAGCCCACCGTGCCTTCCCATGCCTCAGGTGCCCTTGGGATCCCCGCTGCCTCCTCTCAGAGACACCGCAGAGCCCCCTTTCCCTGGGGGAGTATCACTGCTGTTCACTCTGCAAAGCCCAGAAGGGCTTGGGGAGTTTTCACAGAGCCCAGTGTTCTGGATTTCTAGATGCATGTGGATCTAGATTTGGTGATGCAGCCACGTGCCAGCTGGGAAGATGCACAGCAGCCCTCGAGGCCACCAGCTCCAGGCAGCCTTCGAGGGTCCCCCCTCCACCCCCCGTCCAGGCCCTCCTGCCAGACGGCAGCGGGGCAGTCTCTGCATCTTACTGCTCGCTCCTGACTGTGCTGGGAGGCAGGAGTCCCCTGTGCTCTGGCTGCTGGGTGAGAGTCAGGACGGTGCCTGGTGCTCACACACTCATTTCCATTCTGGAAAATACTCTCTGGGCAGCTGGGGTGGGCTGGGGCCACCTCGCTCCCTGCAAGTGAGATGGGGACCTGCCTTTGCCAGGGCAGACGCGTCCAGCGCCTGTGCACTGCACACTGCCCACCAGCCACACCTCTTACTTGTGGCTACTCTGCCTGCATCTGAACACAGGACCTGTCCCCACCCAGTCTGGGACCCTGCCTCCTGTCCTCTGCCACCCTAGGAACTTCCTGCACACGCACAGCCCCCCCCCTTTCCCTGCCTCTGGTTTGTTTGGACACCCACTGTCCATCTGTCCATCATCCATCCATCTATCCATGTGTACATCTGCATATCCATCTGTCCATCGACACGTCCATCCACCTCTCCGTCTATCTATCCATCTTCCATCTCTGTCCACCCATTTGTCCATCTATTTGTGAGTCCATCCATCCATTCCTCTGCCCACCCGTCCATCCATCTGTCCATCCACCCATCATCCATCTATCCATCCATCCAGCTCTATCCACCCGTTCGTCCTTCTATCCATCTATCCGACCATCTGTCTATGTATCCATTCCTCTTTACACCCTTCCATCTTTCTGTCCATCCATCCGTCTGCCTATCTCTGCCCACCTGCTACGTGTCTGTCCATCTTTCCCACCCATCCCCATCCACCCAAACACCCTCCCACCCACCGCGGCTGAGTCCAGGCCTTGGAACCGCTGGCCCGGACCCCTCTCCTGCTGCCCCACATGCCCAGGCCCTACACAGGCCGCGGGGTGGGAGCTCGGCCTTCTGGCCACGCCTCGCGGGGCCGCTCCGGCCACACCCCCACGCCCGGGGCCGCCCCCGCGCCCCAGGGGCCGCCGCAGGGCCGGGCATGCGCACTGAGCGGCTCCGTGACCTGAGGCTTTGCCATGGTAGCCAGGCGCCCGTGGCCACGCCCACCAGGCGGGGCGAGGTGGGGGTGAGGGGGTCCTGGGGAGAGGCTACAGTGAGGCCTCCGCCCCTGAGGGCTGCGAGGGGCGGGGGGTCGCTCCGGAAAGGGGGCGGGTACTCCCTGGGTCACCGCAGGCGGGGCGTGGCGGGCCGGACCTGGTCCTGGAGAGGGGGCGGGCCGCGCGGGGGGCTGGAGGGAGGGGGTCTGGTCCAGGTGAGGGGCTGGGCCTGGCCGGGGGTGGGGCTGAGCCTGGTTGGGGGTCGGGCTTGGTCCGGGTGAGGGGCTGAGCCTGGTTGGGGGTCGGGCTTGGTCCGGGTGAGGGGCTGGGCCTGTCCGGGGGTGGGGCTGAGCCTGGTTGGGGGTCGGGCCTGGTCCGGGTGAGGGGCCGGCTGGGGGGCTGGGCCTGGTGAGGGGTCAGGTGGGCGGGGCCGGCCGGGCAGAGGCGGCCCCGCCCGGCCGACTGGGCCCGCATCCCGCAGGAGCCGCAGCGCAGGAGGAGCGCGGACGCGGGGACGCGCGGACGCCGGCACTGCCCGAGCATGTGGAAGCTGAGCCGGGGTCGGGTGCTGCTGGACGAGCCCCCGGAGGAGGAGGACGGCCTGCCCGAGCTGCCGCCGCCCGCACTGGCCGCCGCCCCCGCGCAGGTGAGGGGCGCGCGCGGGGGGTCCGGTCAAGTGAGGGGCACGCAGTGCGGGGCCGGGCAGGTGAGGGGAGCGCGCGGGAGGGGTTCCGGACAGGTGAGGGAGCGCTGGGGGGGGAGGGGCCGGGCAGGTGAGGGGGCGCTGGGGGTTCCGGTCAGGGGTCAGGTGAGGGGCGCGCGCGGGTGGAGTCCGGGCAGGTGAGGGGGCGCTGGGGGGGAGGGGCCGGGCAGGTGGGGAGCGCGCTGGGGTGGGGGTCCGGTCAGGTGAGGGGGTGGGGGGGGTCTGGTCGGGTGAGGGGCACGCAGTGCGGGGCCGGGCAGGTGAGGGGGCGCTGGGGGGGAGGGGCCGGGCAGGTGGGGAGCGCGCTGGGGTGGGGGTCCGGTCAGGTGAGGGGGTGGGGGGGTCCGGTCGGGTGAGGGGCTCTCTGGGGGGTCCAATCAGGTGAGGGGCGTTCTGGGGGGTCCGGTCAGGTGAGGGGCGCGCTGGGGGGGGGCGAGTAGGTGAGGGGCGCGCTGGGGGGGGTCCGGACAGGTGAGGGGTGCTCGAGAGGGGGCCGGACGTGTGAGGGGGGCGCGCAGGCGGGTTGTTGGGGCGGCCGGCAGAGCGCAGGTGAGGCCACTTGGGCAGGAGGGCAAGGCGGGCGAGGGCGCCAGGTGAGGCCAGGCTCCCGAGCGCAGGCTGAGTCCTTGACCCCTGGCAGCGGCGGGCTCCCCGCGGGTCTGTGCTCTCGGGGGTGCGGGCCCTGGCTGCGCGCACCCCGACCCCCGCAGGGGAGTCCGGGACGGCGCGGTGAGACGTGGAGCGGCGAAGCCCTCGTCCGCGGTCCCAGCGTTTCCTCCTGAGCCTCGGCTTTCCGGGGAGAAGCCCGGGCCCTCTGCGGAGAGCTGAGCGCTGGCCAGGTGTGGCCGTGCGTAGAATGTCCACAGCTTCTACCCCGGGGGCCCAAGTGGGCCCGTGCGTGCCGCCTCTTTCCCGGGCTGCCCCCTTTCACCTGCGCTGAAACGGAGGCCACAGAGCCGCGCGAGGGGCCTGAGGTTTGCGGGTGCTGACGTCAGCGCCCGGCCGCCCCCTGCCCCCAGCACTGTGGCGTCTGTGGCGTCCCAGGCGGGGCCCCCTGGTTGCAGCCCCTTGTGCGGAGCGGGTGTTCCAGGTGCTGCCAGCTCGCGCGGGGCACGGTCACCACCTGAACCTGCCACCCTGGGTCCTGTGTGCAGCGTCCCTCGCGTTCTTCAGTCTCAGGTTTGGGGTCAGGCCGAGGCTGCACCCCAGCTGCGGCTGCTGGAGGAGCCTGCAACACCCTGTGGCGCCCTGCAGGCCCGGCCCAGGGAAGTTGCCCGCAGAGGCCTCCATCAGAGCCACGGGCCCTAAGCTGTTATTGTAAAGTATTTCTAGCACGAGGGAGTGGGAGACCCGTGCCCCTCCCCTAGCGCCTATGTAAGTGGCATCCCTTAGTCTCTGTTGACACACTGTCAGCTATTTTTTGAAGATTCATTTTATTTATTTGAAAGGCAAAAGGAAAGAGAGAAATCTTCTGTCCACTGGTTCTCTCCCCAGATGGCTGCAGTGGTGGAGCCTGGAACTCCCATGAGTCTTCATGTGGGTGCAGGGGCCCACGCCCTTGGGCCATCTTCTTCTGCCTTCCCAGGCCATAGCAGAGAGCTGGATCGGAAGAGGAGCAGCCAGGACTTGAAGTGGCGCCTGTATGGGATGTGGGCACTGCAGGCAGAGGCTTAGCCCACTACACCACAGTGCCGGCCCCTGCTGCACTTCTGATCCAGCTCCCTGCTAATGGCCTGGGAAAGCAATGGAAGATGGCCCAAGAGCTTGGGCCCCTGCACCCACACAGGAGACCCCGATGAAGCTCCTGGCTGCGGCCTGGCCCAGCACTGGCCATCACAGCCATCTGGGGAGAGAACCAGCAGGTGGAAGAGCTCTGTCTCTCCCTCTCTGTAACGCTTCCTTTGAGTGCAGGCGCCTGCGGGGTGCTTTATGTCCCCGAGGGTGCGGCTGGGTTTGCTGGCCATCTCTGTCCCCGTCCCTCTCCTGCCCCACTGTCAGGTTTGTTTTCCTGTGCTTGTAGCGGCTCTCTGTAACAACCTCTGTCACAGGCGCCTGGCCAGCTTCTCCTGGCAGAGTCTCCCGCTCGGGTGGCCTGCGTCTGAGCGGTGCCTGACGTGTTGAAAGACCCTGTGACACTTAGTCATGCTCTCAGTTTCTTCATGAGAGTTGATTTGTTTCTCAGAGCTAACTTCTGGAATTAGATTTTAACATTCAGGACAAGTCTACCATGAAAGGGGAAGAGGGGAGATGGAGAGGGAGAAAAAGAGAGAGTGTGCCAGTGCCAGGGCCAGTGCGTCCGTCCGTCTGCTGATTCACTCCCTCAGTGCCTGCAGCAGCCATCACCTGCTGCCTCCTAGGTGTTAGCAGGGAGCTGGACCTGAGGGTGTTGGCAGGACTGCATCCCAGGCACACTGACACAGAAGGTGGCTGTCCCAGCAGTGACGGAGAAAGCAGCCCACCGTGCCACGTCTTGCTGCCTTCTAAGGAGGAACTGGCTCCTTGGGGTTCAGGGCCGCCCTCGGGAGACAAGGGGTAAGGCTGTGGAGTGGGATTGTGCGCTCACACCCATCTGGCGTGAAGGCACAGCACTAGAGCAGAGAGAAGCTCTCATGAGTCTGATGGCTGCTGAAAGCAAAACCCCAGTGCCGACAGCGAAGTGTTGCTCACTGCTGCTCACGTGTTAGACTCTCGCCTGTCCCCTTGCCGTTGGGGATGCTGAGTGTCGTGTGTGTGCATGTGCCATGTGTATGTGTCATGTGTGCATGTGTTGAATGTCATGTGTGCGCATCTGTTGTGCGCGCAAGTCGCGTGTCATTGTGCCGTGCACGTGTCACATGCATGTGTCATGTGTGTCACACACATGTGTCATGTGTGTAAGCATGTGTTGTGTGAATGTGTGCTTCTGCATGTCATGTGTGCATGTATGCATCGTATGTGCGTGTCTGTGTTGTGTGTGTCTTGTGTGTGCCTCTCCCGTGTTTGTACACTGGCTTCTGCTTTCACATCCCCCACGTGGGGCCTGGAATTGTTCCTCCGTGAGGTGCTTCCTGTCTGAGCTTGGCCAGCTGAGGAGAAAAGATGGGCTTTGAGACCGTGTGGCGTCCGTGCAGTTTCGTGGATGCACCAAAGGCTGTGGAGCTGGGCCTCTCCCCACGGGCCCTGGGATTGCCCAGCCCTTTCCTCTGCCCCCGTGTTCTGTGCAGACAGCGGGAGGGGCGGCGCACTGACCGTGTGGTCGGGTCGTCAGCCAGGCACCAGCCTCAGAGTATGGCCTTGAGCTGCTGGCCTGTGTTCCTGCTGAGAGGCTGGGACGTGTTCTCGGGGCTTGTGGAAACAAGGAAGGAAGGAAGGAACTCAAGGACTGTTTCAGTCAGACTTGGTGCAGGGCAGGGTCCAGGGTGTGACCGTCCACGCTGGCCCCTGCTCTGTGCTCCCGAGTGCAGAAAGCCAGCGTGCCACGTCCTGGCCTGCGTGATGGATGGTGCACAGGAAGAGCTGGGCCTCCAGACAGAGCGAGGCCTTTGTGCCTCCATCCTGTCCCCCCCACCCTGCCTCCAGAGCGGACATTCCGCTACTGCTCTCATTACTTCCCTCAAAAATAGAAGCCAGGGTACACGCTGATGCAGAAAGTGACGGTTGGACTTGGTTCCTGCAGCCAGCCTTGTGGAGGAGAGAGACCTCTGGCTCTTCCTCATGCTTAGGGACCTCAGCCCGGGCCTCCCCATGCCCCTGAAGCCCCCACCACCTCATGCGCCATCCCCTTGTGGCAGGAGCAGGGGTGCATTCTGTTTACAAGGCTGGTCTCCTGGGGCGACCTTTGGGGGCTCACATCTCTGGTTCCATTCCAGACCATGGCTGTGGCGTCAGGGGGCTGCCTGCAGGTAGAGGAGCAGCAGCAGGTGGGAGCCGTCTTTCCTGCGGTGTCTCGTGCGGTTCTTGAGGAAGGCTACCCCCAATGGGGAAGGTGGTGCCTTAGTGTGTGGCTCAGATGTGTGTCATGTTATTGACTGTAGGATACAGCCATGGTCTGGCATCGCTGTGCTTCCATGGAAGTGCCTGGGCCTTGGTTTCTGCTGGCCTTGCCCGGCACAGCTGGCCCAGCCAGGCTTTGGGAGGGGAGAGCAGCCTGGTGCCCCCGGTGCTGCTGCAGCCCTGACTCTGGTCAGCGCCACTGCTTGCCGTGGGAGGGGACGAGTCACGAGGCAGGAGGGCAGCCGGGTAAGGCCTCGAGGTGATGGGTGGGTCGGCGCCTTTGCCTGCCTAGCCCAGTCTTCCCAGAAATCCTGCTGAGTTGGTTTGGTGAGAATCCTCTGACGCTGACCTGTGTCCCAGCCACTGACCTGCCTGTGGCAAGATTGTGCTGGGCATCTGGAGGAGCCTGGCTGTGGGCCCTCCCCCCTCCCCTTGTAACTCCGCTGGGAAATGGGTTTAAAAAGTCTGCCAGCCCCCCCCCCCACAAGGCACATGCACACACAACAATGCAACACATGACACACATGCACACACGAAACATGCACATGACACATGTACACACAACATGCAAACACACAACACACACCCAGATGACATGCACACAGATGACACACTCACAGACACACACAGTGTTTGCCAGCCCAGAACCTTCCCCATGGAGCTGGGAGGGGAAGCAAGGGTTGGACTGTGGCCGAGCATCTCAAGGGCATAGGTCGTCCCGGGGTCATGTGTGGTCACCCTGGCTGGAAGAGGAGCAGTGTGTGGAGGGCCCTTCCTGTAGGCCAGGACAGAGTGACAGATAAAGCCGAGCCCCCTCCCCCAGCTTTCTCTGGCAAACCTGTGTGGCAGGAAGAAAGCAGGTCTGTGTGATGAGCTGCAGTGCTGAGCAGCTCTCGTCGGCTGCTTTACCCCCTGGCCCCCGGTGATGGTGGACGTCCCCGTGGAGGTGTGCGTAGAGTGCACCTATCTCTCTCAGGTCTGGTCGACGTCCGGTGAGAAAGGACTTGATCTGTGTCAGTGTGGGGCCCCTGGGCCCAGGCTGAGGCCTGCAGGTGCTCAGGGGGCAGGCAGAGGAGGCCCAGGGGGCCCAGGCCCCCTGTCACCTGGTGACAACCCCTGTGCTGGTGTGTGACATGTGGCTGAAGGGCCTGTGGCAGCACCTGGGAGAGCGAGTGGCTCTGCAGCCGTGGCAGGTCCGGTTTGTGGCTACATTCAGATTTGTGGCTGGAGACACGTACTCCTTTGTACCAAGGTCTTAGAGACGCGCGTCACAGCTGAAGATACTGAATGAGCTCCGTCAAATCTGGGTGGGTGAGTTCTGGGGAAAGAGACTCTAAGAGAGCAGGAGTGGGCCTCCTCCCTCTGTCCAGCTCCCTGGGGGTGAGGCCTCCTCCCTCTGTCCAGCTCCCTGGGGGTGAAGCCTCCTCCCTCTGTCCACCACACTGGGTGTGAGGCCTCCTCCCTCTGTAGCACCCTGGGTGTGAGGCCTCCTCCCTCTGCAGCACACTGGGTGTGAGGCCGCCTCCCTCTGTCTAGCTCTCTGATGTGAGGCCTCCTCTCTGTGTCCAGCTCTCTGGTGTGAGGCCTCCTCCCTCTGTCCAGCTCCCTGGGTGTGAGGCCTCCTCCCTCTGTCTAGCTCTCTGATGTGAGGTCTCTTCCCTCTGTCCAGCTCTCTGGGTACAGGGCCTCCTCCCTCTGTCCAGCTCCCTGGGCCTAAGGAAGGTTGGGGAGCCCAGACAGGACAGCAATGGACATGTCGTGGGTCGTGCAGGGTTTCTAGGAGCTGTGCTGGAACATCCACAGAGTTTAAGGTGGAATTGGTGATGTGACCTGAGTGGGGTGAGCTCGCTGGGGCGTGCTCCGTGTGTGCCACCATCATGTTCTTGTGCTTGCGGGATTTTCCTCAGCAGTGCTTGGCCAGCGTTGGCTGGTGTGAGTTTGCAGTTGAGGAAGCAGACTGGTCCATCCCAGTTGCTCTGTGCACTGTGAGACGTTTCCCAGCGGCAGGAATTGGGGGTGCACTTGGACCCGGTATGGGATGCCGTGTTCCGTGTCCCTGGTCCCCAGTTGCAGTCCCAGCTCTTCTGTGCCTCCAGCTTCCTGCCTGTGCGCACCCTGGAGGGTGGCAGTGAGGGCTGACGTGGCCGGGTCCCTGGCACCCACCTGGTGCATCCACAGTTAAGTGTCTGGCTTCAGCCTGGCCCGTCCTGGGCATTTGTGGAGTGAAAAACGTGTGCTGGGACATCTCTGTCTGTCTGTCTGTGTCCCCGCCTCTCACAAAACAGAAATAACACAAATTTGAGAGTTTTCCAATAAACAAAATTGAGTATTTGTTTTTAAATTGAAAAATAACAGTTCAGTCCCACTGGCCCTATTTCAGGCCAAAGAGCAGAGTCCTAGAATCTCTCCCAGATTCCGGGCCCCTGGAGGAGTGGGCTGCGGGGATTCCAAGGCCATGCCGTGTGCTGCTGTTGTGGCCGGTGAGGGCCTGGCATCCTGCTCTGTCCTGCTCACCTGGAGTGCCGGCGTGAGATGCTGAAGTGAGTTTAAGAAGAATGGCTGAGAGTCGCCTGGGCGGTCCTCGCTGGAGGACCCGGTGCATGACCCAGAGTTGCCCCTCTCGCTCAGCCTGTGTCAGACCCTGTGGGTTCTCCCGTGTCACTCAGGCTGAACCCTGGCTTGCTGGGCTAGGGCCCGGGCTCCAACCTGTGCCTGTGAGGTGGGGCCCACAGTGAGGGGGAGGTCACGGCATTGCCCTCTGGTGGAGTGGGGCCTATGTGGGGGCTCCAGGGGATCCACACCCCACAGGAGCCGCCGTGCACAGTGGTCGTGGGTCTTGCTGTCTGCGCCGTGTGGAGCCGGGTGTGTTGGTGCTGTGCGTCTGCTTTGGCCGTTTCTCACCTTGGCTTTGAGGGACTGCAGCCTCTGCTAACACCAGGAAACAGCATGGGTGTGGGCAGGGGGCTGGACAGCAGTGCACACAGGGCCCAGGGGGAGGCCCTGGACCAAGGTGGAGAAGGGACTCCAGGGGTTCAAGATGTTAACAGATGTTTACTGAAGAAAGCGAGCTGCAGTTTAGCTTTATAACCTTGTGGATGGGAGACAGTCTTTGCAAATGCTGCCTCAGCTCCAGCCTTGGAGACCGGGTGGAGCCCTTCTGACTGCTTCCTTGCCTGCACAGTGGATGAAGGTTTACCCAACAGTTACTTTTGTAAGACAGTGTTGTTTGAGAGGAAGAGCGGCTACCCCCAGGGTCCACTGGCTCTCTCCCCAGCAGCCTGTAGGGGTGGTCCGGCTGCCTCCTGGGGTCTGCGTTGTCAGGAAGGTAGAGTCCGGCTGGAGCTGGAGCCGAGGAGCTCAGCCGGTGTCTTGGGCACAAGACCGCACGCCTGCCCCGAGCCGCTGCTGCTGACTGGGTGTGTGTTGGCTGGGAGGTGGCCATGCAGCCAGTGACCCTGCTGTGTGCTGGGAGCATGCTGTGGCGGACCTCACTAAGGGACTCCATTACTTGGGGGATCTGGTTTTGCAGATTCAGCTACTTGCTTACCATTTAGGTACAGTCCTCCTGTGCTCTCTCACTGGAGAGCTGAGCCCTGGCCAGCTGCACGGCTCAAGTGCTGTTTCCCCACTTCCGTGCCCTCTTTTGGAGGTTCCGCATTCCGAATGCTGGCTTGCTGTTGTCCTGTGTCTCCGAGCACAGTTGACGATGACTCACGTCAGACCTGTCCTGGCTGCTGGCCGTGAGTTCAGTGTAATGAATCGTGAGGCAAGGCCAGGAGGCCGTGGGTGAGAAGGCCTCAGCTGGCGTTGCCCCTGTCACTGGGAGGGTTTGGGGCAGCTGCCATGCTTCCTCTTACACTGGGGGGGTGAGGGGCGGCTGGTGACTGTGATGTGACATGGAGCCCAGCTGTGGATCTGTGGTCTCTGCCGTATCATCATTGCCCTCGCGGTACGAGTTGTGGTCCGTGTAGGATGCTCTCTAAAACTATTTCCAAATTCTTATTTTTTTATCTAAAGGAATTAATGAGGGGTTCCAGGGTTGGTGTGTTCGGAGCATTGATAAAGGCACAGTGGGAAGTCTCCATTGCTAGGCCCAGAAGCAAGCAGCTTGGAGCTCATCCGCCTTCTTCCTGAGCTTCCATATGGTTTTATTTACACTTTCCCATTTTTATTTGAAAGGCAGAAAGATGGAGAGAGAAACAAAGATCTATTGTCCGCTGGTTCACTCTCCAAATGCCTGCAGAAGCTGGGGCTAGGTGGGTCTGTGTCTTCACTTGGATGCAGAAATCCAGCACTGAAGCCATCACCTGCTGCCAGGTGATGCCCGGGTGTGCGTTCACAGGGAGCAGAGCAGGGCCTTGAACCCAGGCCTGCAGTTTCTGGTGCAGGTGTCTCACCCAGCGTCTCCCCTGCTGCGCCACACCCACCTGTGAGCTTCCATTTTGTTAACAAATGTGCATTATAAGTGTAGCTCCGGCCGGCGCCGTGGCTCAATAGGCTAATCCTCCACCTTGCGGCGCCGGCACACCGGGTTCTAGTCCCGGTCGGGGCGCCGGATTCTGTCCCGGTTGCCCCTCTTCCAGGCCAGCTCTCTGCTATGGCCAGGGAGTGCAGTGGAGGATGGCCCAGGTGTTTGGGCCCTGCACCCCATGGGAGACCAGGAAAAGCACCTGGCTCCTGGCTCCTGCCATCGGATCAGCGCGGTGCACCGGCTGCAGCGGCGGCCATTGGAGGGTGAACCAACGGCAAAGGAAGACCTTTCTCTCTCTGTCTCTCTCTCTCACTGTCCACTCTGCCTGTCAAAAAAAAAAAAAAATAATAATAAAAAGTGTAGCTCCAAGTGCTTGCACATAAATTGTCTCATCGGATCTGTTATCTCCTTCCGGGAGGAAATGAGTGACGACCGTGCATTGAGGAGCCGGCATTAAGAGCTGTGTGGTCGCATGTGTATCTCAACCCTGGCAGAGAGGCCACAGGCACATGGGGTTTGTTGTACCCCCATCCCCACCATGGGGCCTGCAGGTGCTTCTGTGTCACCCCTCCCCCAGCCATGAGCCTGCAGGTGTGTCTGTCCCCCCTCCCCAGTGCCATGGGGCCTACTGGTGCGTTTGTGTCACCACTTAGACCTCCTAGTCCCTTGCAGGGCTCTGGCTGCGACCGAGCACAGATGTGTAACCCTTTCTGAAAACAAAGCTGTTTCATATTGGTGGTGGTTTTAAAAACAACTGCAGGCTTCCCCATAGTATAACTCACACATGTATTGTCTCATGTAATGAGGTGTTCTTAGAAACATAAAACTTCTCATTTTGTCACAGGGAAAACTGTATGTCCCTATGTGTTTCTGATACCACCCAAACCCCAGTGCCAACCAGTATCCTGCAGTTGAGCTCAGGTCTGGGCCCACTGCTGAGAATTAGCACAGACCCCACGGACTAAGGTCCCGTCCCACCAGACGCATGCACATCAGATGCCAGCTGCAGCCAGGTGCCCACGTCTTTACCTGGGGTGTGAGATACAAGGTGGTGGGAGGGGAGGCCCAGGCCTCGCTCCCACGTGGGCCGGGCGAACAACAGCTGTGAGTGCGGAGAACCAACCAGCTGAGAAGTCTGAGCACCCAGGCAAGCACGAGCCAGGGCAGCCTGGGAGCCGGGGCCACAGTGGTATCCTAGCCTTCTGGGCACTGCCCGATTGACGGGGCTCTGCCTCTCCTGACCAGAGAAGGAGAATCAGAGCACCAGCACCATGGTGGCGCCCTAGATGGAGGTAGGCACAGCTGGGCTCATCAGGAGGAGCCCTCCTCTCCTAACTCTTCCCTGAGGCTGGGCTGGGGCCTGGGGGCCCTGACAGAGAGCTCAGCAGATTGTTGCAGTGCCAGACAACCTGCAGCATCACAGCAAATCCCAGAGCAGTGCCGAGATCACGAGCAGCTGAGCCGACACCGGCCAGCCTGTGCGACGGGGAGGCACGGAGCAGACACCACCCCAGAGTCGCTCCCCAGACCCGGGACTCGCGGGATTTCAAACGATCACCTTGGAGTGCAGGGTGACACACACGACAGACAGGTCGGCCAAGTGAAATCAGAAACAGGGTGCACCAACAGACAAACGGTGGAAAGAACCAAACACCATCTGGGGAAGGAAAAGCTCAGTCGAGGGAGAAGAGAGTGCGTGAAATTCACGGGTTTGAAGTGGTCACGTCAGAGGAGGAGTACATACAAGGGAGAAAGCTTATGGACTCACATACACATGCAGTGGACCAATCCCGGAAGGAGGAGGGAGGAAGGACGAGCTTAGCCCCAAAGGAGCTGGGCACCATTCCAAGAAGTCCAGAGGGCTCCAGCAAGGATGAAGCCAAAAAGCCTACAGCCGGACAGGCTGTCACCCACCCAAGAGCTGCAGCCGTCTCCCAGCAGAGGCGTGCAAGTGCCAAGAGCAGTGGGGGCTGCAGGCTGGGACCCCGAGGTGGCAGAGAGAAGGACCTCCCAATGAAGACAGAGGATGTCCATATGTACCACCTGCCTCGTGAGAAACACTGGGAGGATGTGCACAGCAACGTGGGCAAGACCAACCTGGAACCTTCCAATACAGGTGAACACAGGATCCTGTAATACCACCTGTGACACCAGTAAACCACTGTTAGTTCTAGTACAGCTCTTAAAAGGTGAAATATGCTGGGGCCAGTGCTGTGGCCTAGCAGGTAAAGCTACCACCTGCAACACCGGTGTCCCTGTGGGTGCTGGTTTGAGTCCGGCTGCTCCACTTCTGATCCAGCTCCCTGCAAATGGCCTGGGAAGAGCTGCAGAAGGCCCAAGTGCTTGGGCCCCTGGACCCTCGTGGGAGAACAGGATAAAGCTCCCAGCTTCTGGCTTCAGCCTGACCCAGCAGCCAGTTGGGGAGTGAATCAGTGGATGGAAGATCTCTTTCTCTCTGTGTCTCTAACTCTTTCAAATAAATAGATAAATATTTTAAAAGGTGAAAGTAAAAGAGTGACTGTATTCAGGGATAAAATATATAATTTGTGACATCAACACAAAGGTTGGAATGTGAAGGCACGGAGTAAATTACTCATTTAAAACAGACAATTTTTTTAAGTAGAAGGTGTTTTGTGTAGTCTCAGGGGTGACCACAAGGAAGGTCCCTGGAGAAGATGCACAAAAGAAAATGAGAAAGGAATTGAAATGTTAGAAAAAAGGAAACAACGATGAAACAGAGGAAGGGAGCAAAGGAGGAACAGAATCAGTACAAGACCAGACCACGGAGAGCGAGGCGGCATCATCCGAATGTTGGGGTGGGACTCCACAGTTGAAAGACACCACGGTGGATGGATTTAAGGAAGGAGCCCTGGACAGGCGTCTGGCTCGGTGGCTAAGCTGGCGTTGCCAATGCCTGTGTCCCCCATCAGAGGGCTGGGGTCTGAGACCTGGCCCCTCTCCTGCGTCCGTCATGCTGATGCACACCTGGAGAGGCCGTAGTTGATGGCTCAAGTACTCAGCTCTCTGCAACCTTCTCAGCTCCTGCATTTGTCCTGGCCCAGCCCCAGCTGATGCAGGCTTGTGGGGAATGAACTAGTGGATGGCTGATCTCTGAACCTGTCTGTTTGCCCTTCAAATAAGTGGCATCAATAAAAATAAATTTGAAAAAATGAGATCCAATTATATGCTATCCCTAAGTTACTTTAGATGAAAGGACACACATAGGATAAACATTAAAATATAGTAAAAGATAATTCATGAAAAGGATGTCCCCTGCTTTCCGTCCAGAGAAAGCCTGGTGACTGCTGGCGTCAGACAGAGGTGGAGAACTTTCACAAGACATGGAAAGACACATGCTGTGCAAGGGTCGGTTCGGCAGGCAGAAGCAGCGGTGACAGACCTCCCAGCCGCACAGCACACAGATGCCTGGAGTGGACACTGACAACTTGTAGGGAGAAACAGCCACACTGGGATAATGGAGCCTGTGGTCTTAGAAAACCCCAAAGATGCCACAGAATAAAGTTGCGACAAATTCCATATAATAAATTCCATAAAACAGATTTCACAAAACAAATTCCATAAAATTCCAGAATACAAAAATCTCTGGGCCAAAATGTATTTCTGTGCACTAACAATGAACAATCTGAAAAGGAAATTAAAAAACAGTTCCACTTACAACAGTGTCAAAAAGAATAAAATGCTTAGAAATAAGCTTAGCCAAGGAAGTGGAAGTCTTGCACACTGAAAACTCTAAATATTGCTGGAAGAAATTAAGACACAAATGGAAAGAAATCTCATGTACATGGATGAGAAGACTTAATGGAGTTAAGGTGACCATATTACCCAAAGCAACCGACAGACTGAATGTAATTCCTATAGAAAGCCCAATGCAGTTTTTTGCAGTAGTAGGAAAAACACTCTAAAATTTATGTGGAACCTCAAAGGGCTCCACAGCCAGAAAAATCTTGAGGAAGAAAAGCAAAAGTGGAGGCCTCCTGCTTCCCAACTTGAAAACTTGACAGAGTCACACGGAACTGACACAGAACCAGCCCCAGAGACTGGGGAGGGGCACTCTGAGGAGGGGCCTGTCACACAGGAGGAGCAGTAGGTGGGGAGTTCTCTGAGGAGGCACCTGTCACACAGTAGGGGCAGTGGGTAGGGGGGCTCTCTGAGGAGGCACCTGTTACACAGTAGGGACAGTGGATAGGAGGGCTCTCTGAGGAGGCACCTGTCACACAGTAGGGGCAGTGGGTAGGGGGGCTCTCTGTGGAGGGGCGTGTCACGCAGTAGGGATGGACAGTATCTCTAACCAGTGATATTGGGGAAACTGATCCCCAAGGAGCACAGGACAACGTTGGGCCCTTGGCTTAGGGACTGATGACCTGAAACCATAAAGCTAGAAGCCAGGGGGAAGCTCAGGACACTGGAGTTGGCAGTGACTTATTGGCTGTGACACCGAAGCCCAGGCAAATGTGACGGTATCACCGTTAGCTACTGCTGTGCAGCCGAGGAAGCCGTGAGCAGAGCACTGGGGTGCACGCCCTCTGAGGCGGGGTAAGTCTCTCCCAGGTGTGTGCTGGAGGGAGCGCCCACCTGGCCACCTGGATGGAGGCACAGAACACTGTGGACAGAGGAGAGGGAAAGAGGCCCAACTTTACCCTCCCCAGGGTAGCACACGTCCTCTCTGGTCCATGAGTGTGCCCACTAGCACAGCCCAGGAGACGACCAGCATGGAAGAGGGTGTGGAAAGCAGGGACACTCTTGCACTGCTGGTGGGAGTGTAGCGTGAAGCAGCCACAGTGGGAAATGGCAGCAGTCCCTCAGGCAATCTCATGGGATCCGTGTCCATGCGCTGGGCAGAGGCCACAGAACTGAAGGCAGACTCGGAGTCCTGCAGCGTCTTCATAGCAGCCAAGGGGTGGGAGCAGTCTTCATGCTCATGGGTGCGTCAGTAATGAGGGCATAGTGCATGGGGCATGTGCCTTGGTACAGTGGGTTAAGCTGCTGCCTGCCGTGCTGGCGTCCCATGCAGGTACTAGTTTGGATCTCAGCTGCTCCACTTCTGATCTAGGTCTCTGCTAATGTGCCTGGGAAAGCAGTGGAGGAAAGTCCAAGTGCTTGTGCCCCTGCGCCTATGTGGGAGACCCAGATAGAGCTCCTGGCTTCAGTCTGGCCCAGCCCTGACTGTTGTGACCATTCGAGGAGTGAACCAGCAGGTGGAAGAGCTCTCCCTCTCCCTCTCTCCCCTCCTCCATTCTTCCCTCCCCCTCTCCTCCTCTCTCTTCTTCCCTCCTCCTCTCCTTCTCTCTCTCCTTCCCTCTTTCTCTCCTTCCTTCCCTCTCCCTCTCCTCCAACTCTTCCTTTTCAAATAAATAAATCTTTATAAAAAGGTGGCACATGCATATAATGTAATATTAATCGGCATTAAAAAGACAACCAGTCATCTCTTCATGTGGTTTCACCTGGGACACTGGGCCGAGTGAAATGAGCCACACTCACTTCAGTGAGATGGACAGACACAGCCTGATCCTCTTAGGTGAGGCTATAACCTGGAACAGAAAGTCCTGAGCCTCACCGTACAGGATGAGAACTCAGATCTGCACCATGCACTGAGACATGGAATCCTTTTACCATAGCAACTGGTGGCCAGGTGCCATGATGCTTCTGTGTGGTTTCATTCCCTGGGCGCTGCTGGGCCTGGACTCGCTTATTCTGGGGCTCGCATGTGGGTGCAGGGGCCCGAGGACTTGGGCCGTCTTCCACTGCTATCCCAGGCCATAGCAGAGAGCTGGATCAGAAGAGGAGCAGCCGGGGCCGGGACCGGAACCGGAACCGGCGCCCATATGGGATGCCGGCGCCTCAGGCCAGGGTGTTAACCTGCTGTGCCACAGCACCGGCCCCAAGGAAAATTTTATTTTAAAGAAAATTTTATTTACAAATTTCATGTCTTTCATATATAGGGATTTAGCAACACAGTGATATTCCTCACCCTACCCTGCCTCCCGCCCTCACTCCACCCTTTCTCCTCCCCCTCTCCCATTCCCTCCTCTTAATTTTTGCAATGATTTCCTTTTCAGTTTACTTTATACTCATAAGATCAACCCTATACTCAGTAAGGAGTTCAACAAATAGTATGAAGAAAAAAAATCCCACTGTTCCTGAATAGTGGCGACAAGTGCTGTGAACATCAAAGCTCAGAATGTCCATTTCATGCCTATAGATTTGATTACCTTTTAGGTTATCTGTTAGTTACTACAGATCAGGAAAAACGTGAGTTATTTGTCCTTTTGGGGTCTGGCTTATTTCACTAAGTATAATGGTTTCCAGTTGCATCCATTTTGTTGCGAAAGACAGGACTTCATTTTTTACAGCAGAGTAGTACTCCCTAGTGTACATATCTCATAATTTATCTGGTCATTATTTGATGGACATCTGGGTTGATTCCATATCTTAGCTACTGTGAATTGAGCTGCAATAAACATGGGGTACAGATAATTTTCATATGCTGATTTCATTTCCCTTGGGTAGATTCCCAGAGTGGGATGGCTGGGTCATATGGTAGGTCTGTATTCAGATTTCTGAGGTATCTCTTACTGTCTTCCACAGTGGCTAAACCAGTTTACATTCCCACCAACAGTGAATTACGGTAACTTTTTCCCTGCATCCTCACTAGCACCTGTTGTTGATTTCTGTATGAGAGTCATTCTAACTGGTGTGATGTGAAAACTCATTGTGGTTTTGACTTGAAGTTCCCTGACAGCTATAATCCTGAACATTTTTTCATGTGTCTGTTGGCCATTTGGATTTCCTCTTTTGAAAAATGCCTTTGCCCATTTCTTACTGGGTTGTTTTGTTGTTGAGTTTCATGATCTCTTTGTGTATTCTGGTTTTTCGTCCTTTGTGAGTTGCATAGTTTGCAAATAATCTTTCTCATTATGTCTGTTGCCTCTTCATTTTGCTGGGTGTTTCTTTTGCAGTACAGAAGCGTCTCAGTTTGATGTAATCCCATTTGTCAACTTTGACTTTGATTGCCTGTACCTCTGGGGTCTTTTCCAAGAAGTCTTTGCCTGTGACAGTGTCTTGCAGAGTTTCCCCAATGTTCTCTTTTAGTAGTTAATGGTGTAATTTCAAAGATTTAGAACCTTGATCCATTTTGAGTTGATTTTTGCATAAGGTGTGAGGTAGGGGTCTTGCTTCCTACTTCTGCATGTGGAGATCCAGCTTTCCCAGCACCGTTTGTTGAACAGACTGT
The DNA here is from genome assembly GCF_964237555.1 of Oryctolagus cuniculus. Lineage (NCBI taxonomy): Eukaryota > Metazoa > Chordata > Mammalia > Lagomorpha > Leporidae > Oryctolagus > Oryctolagus cuniculus. Next base: position 118,937,307 of record NC_091439.1, read on the forward strand.
CCTTGCTCCAGAGATTAATTTTGGCTCCTTTGTCAAAGGTAAGTTTGTTGTAGATGTGTGGGTTGATTCCTGGAGTTTCTATTCTGTTCCATTAGTCTACATATCTATTGTTGTGCCAGTACAGGCTGTTTTGATAATAACTGCCCTGAAGTATGTCTTGAAATCTCAATTTGTGTTGCCTCAGGCTTTGGTGGTGTTGTGTAAGATTGCTTTAGTTATTCGAGGCTCCTATGTTTCCATATGAATTTCAACATCGTTTTTTTTTCTAGATCTGAGAAGGATGCCTTTGCTATTTTGATTGGGATTGCACTGGGTCTGTAAATTGCTTTCAGTAGTATGGACGTTTTTATGATATGAGTCTTTCAATCCATGAACATGGAAGATTTTTCCGTTTTGTTCTCATCTTCTATTTCTTTCTTTAATGGCTTATAATTTTCATAGTAGAGATCTTCCACCTTTTTGGTTAACTGTATTCCAAGGTAATTAATATTTTCTGTAGCTATCCTTGTCTGGTTCTAGATCTCAGGCTCAGTGGGAATACTTCCAACTTTTCCCCATTCAATAGGATGCTGGCTGTGGGTTTGTCATAAATTTCCTTGATTGTGTTGAGGAATGTTCCTTCTATATCCAATTTGTTTAAGGTTTTCTTCATGAAGGAGTACTGTATTTTATCAAATGCTCTTTCTGCATCTATTTTTTAAGATTTATTTATTTATTTGAGTTACACAGAAGAGAAGGCAGAGAGAGAGAGAGAGAGAGAGAGGAGAGAGAGAGAGAGAGAGAGAGAGAGAGAGAGAGGTCTTCCAACTGATGGTTTACTCCCCAGTTGGCCGCAATGGCCAGAGCTGCACCAATCCGAAGCCAGGAGCCAGGAGTCTCTTCTGGGTCTCCCATGCAGGTGCAGGGGCCCAAGGACTTGTCATCATCTACTGCCTTCCCAGGCCATAGCAGAGAGCTGGATTGGAAGTGGAGCAGCCGAGACTTGAACTGGCGCCCATATGGGATGCCAGCTCTTCAGGCCAGGGTGTTAACCCACTGCGCTACAGCGCTGCCCTCTCTTTCTGCATCTATTTAGATAATCATATGATTTCTATTCTTCAGTTTGCTAATGTGATGTACCACATTGATTTGCAAATATTGAGCCATCCCTGCATACCAGGGATAAATTTGACTTGGTACGGGTGAATATTCTTTTTGATCTGTTGCTGGGTCAATTGGCTAATATTTTGTTGAATTTTTGCATGTATATTCATCAGGGAAATTGGTCTGTAATTCTCTTTCTCTGTTGTATCGTTTTCAGGTTTAGGAATTAAGGAGATGCTGGCTTCATAGAAGGAGTTTGGGAGGATTCCCTCCCTTCGAATTGTTTGAACAGCTTGAGAAGAATTGGAGTTAGTTCTTATTTTTTTTCCTTTAAAATTACATTTTATTTCTCTTTATATTTGTGTGTTTTAGAAAAATTCTTCTTCGTATGGCTAGTAGAATTCAGCAGTGAAGCCATCCAGTCCTGAGCTTTTCCTTGGAGCATCTTTTTTTAGTGATTCAATCTCTGTATTGATTATGGGTTTGTTTAGGTTTTCTTTTATGTCTTCATGACTCAATTTTGTAGGTTGTGTCTAGGAATCTGTCAATTGCTTCTAGAGTTTCCATTTTGTTGGCACATAGCTCTGTGTAGTAATTCATAATGATTCTTTTTATTTCTGTGGTGTCATTAAATTTCCATTTTCATCTGTAATTTTATTGACTTGGATCTTTGCCTTTTTTTTTGTTAGTCGAGCCAATTTTATTTTATTTTTCAAAAAACTAGATCTTCATTTCACTGATCTTTTGTATTACTTTTTTGGTTTCAGTTTTGTTTCTTCTCTAATTTTAAGTGTTTGTTTCCTCTTACTAATTAGGGGTTTGTTTGTTTTTTTTTTTTTTTTTTTTTTTTTGACAGGCAGAGTGGATAGTGAGAGAGAGAGACAGAGAGAAAGGTCTTCCTTTTGCTGTTGGTTCACCTTCCAATGGCCGCCACGGCTGGTGTGCTGTGGCCGGCGCACCACACTGATCCGATGGCAGGAGCCAGGTGCTTCTCCTGGTATCCCATGGGGTGCAGGGCCCAAGCACTTGGGCCATCCTCCACTGCCTTCCCGGGCCACAGCAGAGAGCTGGCCTGGAAGAGGGGCAACCGGGAAAGAATCTGGCGCCCCGACGAGAACTAGAACCCCGTGTGCCGGCACTGCTAGGTGGAGGATTAGCCTATTGAGCTGCGGCACCGGCAGGGGTTTGGTTTGTTGTTTTTCTAGTTCCTTGAGATTGATTTTAGATAATTTATTTGATGCTTTTCCAATTTGTTGATATAGTCACCAATTGCTATAAACTGCCCTCTTAACAATGCTTTTGCTGTATTCCATAAATTTTGATATGTTGTATTGTCAGCTTCATTTATTTCCAGAAAATTTTTGATTTCCCTTTTTTTTCTGTGACCCACTGTTCATTCAGGAGCATGTTGTTCAGTCTCCAGGTGTTTGCATATGTTCTAGAGATTCTTGAGTTGTTAATTTCCAGCTTCATTTCATTGTCAGAAAAGATGCATGGTATGATTCCAATTTCTTTGAATTGTGGTGTATCGTGGAGAATGCTCCATGCACTGGCGAGAAGAATGTGTGTTCTAAAGTTCTATAGGTATCTGTTAGGTCCATTTGGTCTGTAGTGTTGATTAACTGTTTCCTTGCTTTCTGTCTGGTTGATCTGTCCATTGATGAAAGTGGGGTATTGAGTTCCCCCATTACTATTGTATTGCAGTGTATGTCTCCCTTTATGTCCAGTAACATCTGTTTTAAGTAGCCAGGCACCCCGGCGCTGGGTGCATATACGTTTATTATAGTCACATTTTCCTGTTGAAGTGATCCCTTAATCATTACATAGTGCCCTTCTTTGTCTGTTTTAGCAGTTTTTTTGTTAAAGTCTATTTGGTCTGTTATTAGGATGGCTACACCTGCTTATTTTTGCTTTCCATTTGCATGGACTATCTTTTTCCATCCTTTGACTTTCTGTCTGTGTCTATCGTTGTTGGTGAGTTGAGTTTCTATTAGGCAGCAAATAGGTGGGTCTGTTTTTTAATCCATTCATTCAGTCTTTATCTTTTAATTGAAATTAATAATTGAAATTAATTTTTAATTTATCTTTTAATTAGGCCATTTACATTCAAGGTGACTATTGATAAGTAAAGACCTGGCCCTGCCATTTTTCCATAAATATTCCTGTTGTTTCATCAGATTTGCTTTTACTTTTACTGGGAGATTTTCTGCCTTCACCTTCTTTCATAATGATAACCATGTTTCTGTGTGTAGCACATCCTTAAGCATCTTTTGTAAGGCTGGATGAGTGATGACAAATTTTTTCAATTTCTGTTTGTTATGGAGGGTCTTTATTTCACTTTCATTCATAAATGAGAGCTCTGCAGGGTACAGCAATCTGGGTTGACAGAATTTTTCTCTAAAGACTTGGACTATGTCTCGCCATTCTTGGCAGTAGAGTTTCTGATGAGAAGTCTGCTGTGAATCTAATTGGAGATCCTCTGAAAGTAATCTGGCTTTTCTCTCTTGCGCATTTTAGAATTTTTTCTTTATGTTTTACTGTGTTGAGTTTGATTACAGTGTGTCATGGTGAAGATCTTTTCTGGTCATTTCTATTAGGAGTACTATATGCTTCCTGTACTTGGATGTCCTTTTCTTTCTCCAAATTAGGGACATTTTCTGTAATTGTATCACTCTAAAGGCCTTCTAATCCTTTCTTTCTTTCCATGCCTTCAGGAACTCCAAAGACCCGAATGGTAGGTTTTATCAAAGTATCCCATAAATTTCCAACACTGTTTTAAAATTTTCCTTCTTTTTTTTTTGTCTGAACAAGAAACCTCCACAGATTTTCTTGTAACTCAGATGTTCTTTTTCTGCCTGATCAAGTCTGTTGTTAAGGCTTTCCACTGTATTTTTTATTTGACATTTTGAATTCTTCATTTCTAATATTTTAGTTTGATTTGTCTTCAAAATCTCAAATGGGAAGATTTTTCTTCCATGTCATCTATGGATTTCTTTAATTTGTGAATTTGTTTCTCATTAATTCTGAATAATCCTATGATTAATCTTTTGAGTTCTGTTTATAGCATTTCTTCAGTCTCCTCATCTTCACATCTTCAATACTATTGAAGCGTTGTTGTGTTGCTTTGAGGGGTCATGTTGTCTGCCTTATTCTTTTTTTTTTTTTTTTTTTTTTTTTTTTTTGGACAGGCAGAGTGGACAGTGAGAGAGACAGAGATAAAGGTCTTCCTTTGCCGTTGGTTCACCTCCAACGGCCGCCGCGGCTGGCGCGCTGCGGCCGGCGCACCACGCTGATCCGATGGCAGGAGCCAGGTGCTTCCTCCTGGTCTCCCATGCAGGTGCAGGCCCAAGGACTTGGGCCATCCTCCACTGCACTCCCGGGCCACAGCAGAGAGCTGGCCTGGAAGAGAGGCAACCAGGACAGAATCCGGCGCCCCGACCGGGACTAGAACCCGGTGTGCTGGCGCCGCAAGGCAGAGGATTAGCCTATTGAGCCGCGGCGCCGGTCCTGCCTTATTCTTGTTTCTTTACTTTTCTGCATTTATTTTTAGGCATTTGAGAATATACTTGGTTTTTTCCTCTGATGGCTTTTATCTTCAAACTGAACCTCTGTGGCTTAGTGGAGTGTCTGCCCTTTCAGTGAATACCCTGAGGCAGGCGCTGAGTATGGCCAGGGGGCTCCCGGTTCATGCTCCAGGGTGAGGTTGAGTATCCTGGATGCCACTTACTTGGGCGTGGCAGATTGCCTCTGTTAACAGGAGGGTGTGATCACCCAACAGAGGTGATCACACCCTCAGCGCCTCTCTTCCAAGGTGATCAGTGCCCGGATGTTAGCCCTCAGTAGGTGTAGTACTCATCTGCACTGCTGTGTGAACCACACTGAGGATCTGTGCAGTCCTGTGTGAGCACAGATCCCACTACCAGGACCCAGCCCAGGCAGTCGGAGAGTTCTGAGTGTGTGGAGCTGCTCCCAGTGACTGTCCAGAGACCCAGCTGCACCTGTGCCCTGCCATGTGTCACAGAGTTTTGCAGTCATGGGACTCTGTGAGAGGAAAGGCCACCACAGAACACACCAAACACTGGAGTAAGGGGGGTTTCTTGTCAGGTGGGGAACCCCGACAGGCTGCCTCCCCGTGCACGGAGACTAGCGGCCTGCACTGGGAGAACAGGTCTTATATGGCTTTGCAGAGGTGAGGAAGTGGGAGCCGCAAATCCCGTTAAGGTGGGGGTGGAGCTGACGCTTGTGATTGGGCCATTTGGTCACCTGACTTCTAGTAAGCCAGCTGGGCTTAGGAAGATGGTACATTTTACTAACAGGATGCAGAGTTCTCTCTCCATCCTGCTAGTCTGTCCCAGCACAGAGAGGCTGAGACAGCCCAGAGCCAGCTGCCTGTGGGTGCTCCACCTTGGCGGTCTGAGCCCTGGATCCGGTGATAGGCTGGGAGGCTGAGGGCGCCTCACAGTCCTGCACGGTGCCCAGCCCTTCTCAGTCTTCCCAGCCAGACTCAGGGGGGAATGTGGATGTTGCCTCTGTAAAATCCCTGGATCACACACATGCCAGGAGCCACTGCAGCTGCTGCTCATGTCAAAATGGCGCCTTCTCCTCGCCGGCTGCTGGGAGCATGGACAAGAGCCGCCTCAGCCACTGAGGTCACAGTGGCACCTTCTCCCCCGAGCCACTGGGCTCAGGCACACGAGCCGCCGCTGCTGCTGCTGGTGTCAAGATGGTGCCCTCTCCCAGCTGGTTGCTGGGTGCTGTTGTGGGGGACTGGGGAGGGAGAAATGGGCTCTTTTTTGCTGGGTTGCCAGGTAGCCTGTCCCCTGTAGAGCTGCGCCAGGCCCTCCTCTGGCAGCACTGGCAGTGGCTCGTGCCGCGGCAGTCTGCTCACCTCGCTCCCCGGAGCTGGCGCGGCTCCTGCTCTCACTGTGGGGTCGGGTGTTGTGTGCTTGCTGTTGCCGCGCGTCTGCAGCTTCCACACTGTTCCATGGCATCCCTCCTCCTCCTGCAGAATTTCCACAGCAGACTTCCCTCCAGTTCTCCCTGGAAGTGCACGTCCTCCACTTCTTTGCTACCATTTCCCCCTAGCCTAAAGCAGTGCTGCTGTCTTAGAATCCCACCACGCAGTCTCGATTCCTGTTGCTTGGTGGTAAGTTTGGCAGTGGGAAGTGTGAGTCCCCTGAACTATTTTTTTTTTTTGACAGGCAGAGTGGACAGTGAGAGAGAGACAGAGAGAAAGGTCTTCCTTTTGCCGTTGGTTCACCCTCCAATGGCCGCCGCGGCCGGCGCGCTGCGGCCGGTGCACCACGCTGATCTGAAGGCAGGAGCCAGGTGCTTCTCCTGGTCTCCCCTGGGGTGCAGGGCCCAAGCACTTGGGCCATCCTCCACTGCACTCCCTGGCCACAGCAGAGAGCTGGCCTGGAAGAGGGGCAACCGGGACAAAATCCAGCGCCCCGACCAGGACTAGAACCCGGTGTGCTGGCGCCGCAAGGTGGAGGATTAGCCTAGTGAGCCACGGCGCCGGCCCCCTTAACTATTCTTCAAAGTTGTTTTGGCTATGTGGAATCCCTTATTAGTTGATGTGAATTTTAGAGTCGTTGATTTTTACAAAGAAGTCAGCTGCAATTGCATCGAATCTGTTGATAGGTTTGGGGAGTATTGCTATCGTAACGGTGTATCTTCCGATCCATGAAAATGGGAAGATTTTCTGTTCATTCTGATCTTTTAAACATTTATTTCAACAATTATTTGTAATTTTCAGAAAATTGAATGTTCATTGAATTTACTCCTATGTGTGATTTTTGATGCAGTTGAAAGCGGAGTTGTTCCCTGAGTTTCTGGGTTCTTTGCTAAGGTGTTTGGGAACATGGCTGAGCTGTGTGTGTTGATTGGGTGTCCTCTAACATTGCTGCAGTCTTATATTCATCCTGATAGGTTTTTGGTGGACCACTAAGGTTTTTCTTTTCTTTTCTTTTTCTTTTTTTGACAGGCAGAGTGGACAGTGAGAGAGAGAGACAGAAAGGTCTTCCTTTTTCCATTGGTTCACCCCCCCATTGGCCACTGCAGTTGGTGCACCACGCTGATCTGAAGCCAGGAGCCAGGTGCTTCCTCCTGGTCTCCCATGCAGGTGCAGGCCCAAGCACTTGGGCCATCCTCCACTGCACTCCCGGGCCACAGCAGAGAGCTGGACTGGAAGAGGAGCAACCGGGACAGAGTCTGGCGCCCCGACTGGGACTAGAACCCCGTGTGCTAGTGCCGCAAGGCAGAGGATTAGCCTATTGAGCCTCGGTGCTGGCCTTTTGTTTCCTCTTGAGTCAGTTTGATAGCTGTGTCCTGGGAGTTTGTCCTTCTCATCTGAGTTTTCTGATGCGTTGATGTCCACTTGTTCATAGTGTTTCTTTATACCCTTTGTGTTTCTGTAGGGTCAACAGTGGTGTTCCTTCTTCTTCTTCTTCTTCTTTTTTTTTTTTTTTTTTTTTGACAGGCAGAATTAGAGACAGAGAGAAAGGTCTTCCTTCCATTGGTTCACCCCCCAGATGGTTGCTCCGGCCAGCGCGCTGCACTGATCTGAAGCCAGGAGATAGATGCCTCCCCCTGGTCTCCCATGCGGGTGCAGGGCGCAAGCACTTGGGCCATCCTCCACTGCCTTCCTGGGCCACAGCAGAGAGCTGGACTGGAAGAGGAGCAACCGGGATAGAATCCGGTGCCCCAACCAGGACTAGAAACCGGTGTTCCTTCTTTCATACTTCATCCTAGTAATTTGATTTTTCTCTTTTGTTGGTCAGTCTACCTGAAGATTTGTCAAATTGTTGCTCTTTGGAAAGAACCACATTTTAGCTGTGTTGATTGTTACTCTCTGTTGACTCATGTCTGTTGCCATTCTTGTTGCTTTCTTCCTGCCTGCTGTGCTGTTTGCTCTTCCTTTTCCCACTTCTGGTTTCTGATGTGCAGCTGCTTCTCTTCCTAGATGTTTCAGTCGCATGGTTCTCTCCAGCTGTCCAGTTCACTGTGCCCCACGAGCTGTGGTCAGAGCTCACTTCAGCTTACTGCAGAGTGTCTTCTGGCTTCCCTTTTGACAAAAGTCTCTGGAAATGCTAGATTGTCTGGTTCTTATTTCTCTCCATTTTTGCCTCTTGTATTTTATTACTCTGTTACTTGCATTTCTGTCTTTAGTAGTTTTATCTTTCAGATGGGTTAATTCATGTATCATTTTGAAATTATCTTTATATTCACTAACATTTATAAATTTGCTGTTCCCATGGCTTATCTTTTCCATTTCTTTTAGTCACTTTTATCTCAGAATAGCTTTTATCTTGCCTGTCTCTTATAGGCAGCTTTTAGTTGGATCATTTTTTGAAATGTTCAGTGTGGCAGTCTCTGCCTTTGTTTAGAGTTTTTAGTTCGTTTACATTTTTTTTTTTACAGGCAGAGTTAGATAGTAAGAGAGAGACAGAGAGAAAGGTCTTCCTTCCGTTGGTTCACTCCCCAAATGGCCGCCACAGTCGGTGCCGCTGCGCCAATCCAAAGCCAGGAGCCAGGTGCTTCCTCCTGGTCTCCCATGCGGGTGCAGGACCCAAGCACTTGGGCCATCCTCCACTGCCTTCTCAGGCCACAGCAGAGAGCTGGACTGGAAGAGGAGCAACTGGGACTGAACCTGCGCCCCAACTGGGACTAGAACCTGGGGTACTGGCGCTGCAGATGGAGGATTAGCCTAGTGCCATGGCGCTGGCCAGTTTGTTTACATTTAATATTACTTTTGTTTTCTGTAGTCTGTTTCTAACGAAGCATTTCAACTTTATTACTGTAGGACCCCAAAAGCGGTGTCCTCTTGTGACGACCCCAGAAACACAGACTCCAGACCAGACGATGCAATAGAGCAGGAGGTAATTTTATTTCATTTGCGCAAATGGGCCCCCCTACTGCTGCAAGCAGCAAGCAAGTGAGAGGAGCCCCGAGCAGCTATCTCACACAGCTTTTAAAGGGCAAAACCACAAAATTAACATATTATAGGCTGGCGTAAATTCATTGGATAATTTTCAGTAGCGGGCCTTGTATGGCAGTCTAAAAGTGGTAATGTCGGTGGAAAAGTACTAGGTCAAAGGGATACATTAGGGGAGGGGGTCTCTAGGAGAGAGGAATAGGTTGCTACGTGCCTTGCAGCTTTCTGTTAACCTTGAGCAAGCGTAGGGAAGGGGCTTATCTACAAGGCAGGTGTTCTGTGTATCTCTGGTTAGTAGCTGACTGCTTTCTCTGTGAACCGGTTTACTCCCCATTTCCCAAGGCCGTCTCTGGAACGGTTTGTCTCAGGAGCCCCATTTTTTTATGGTGGCTCTTGGCTCCTTTCAATTACTTGCTGTCTGTGGTGGTTTCCTAGCCCCACACAATCAGCTCCTCCCAATCCGTGGTGCTGTTGGTCAGGGTATCAACGTGCATTACAGGTAAATTCCTAAGGCTGAGGCTTTTTGCTGTCTGCATACACCGTTTCCCACAATCGCATTTGCACTGTGCCGTGTCACAGTGCCCTCTGCCTGGACTCTGGTCCCCCGTGGTTGTGGCGTGTCCTCTCCACGTGCTCTGTGGTGCCGTTGTCCCGCTGCCTGCTGAGGTCAGCTTTCCCTCTGGGTCCCTGGGTCGGTGGCAGTTGCTCTCTCATTGCCCCCAAGAGTCTCTGCTTGTTTCTATGTAGCGTTGAGAAGGGCACGCTAGTCTTCTCCCTGGTTCTCAGCCCCTCTGCTGAGTGGGAGGAGTGTCTGTTGGGCTAATGAAGTGGCTCAGGGTGGGCCTGGCTGGCTGCCAGGTGGGCGCTGGTGACCATGGAGACCAGGCACAGGCCTGGCTTGGGTAGTGGGAGGATTTCAGCTGCTAGACCTGCAGGGAGGGAGGGGAGCAGAGGCCGAGTTGAGTCCTGTGGCCAGTGACTTAGCAGTCATGCCTTCCCAACGAGATCCCCGTGAGAACTGCAGATATGTGCTGGTGCATGTATGTGCTGGGCAAGGGAGCATCCGGACCCCACGGGAACAGGGCCAGGAACTTGTGCCTCCACGAGACCTCTCCCTGTGTCTCCTGTGGTGCTTGAAAGGGCAGCACACGCCTGAGTTATGGAAACTGTGGTCAGCAGAGGGGGCAGCCCAGGGCTGGTGAAGTGTGGGTGGGGGCTGACGGGCAGTCTTCTGGAGCTGTGTTGAGCTTGATTCTGAGAGTACCGCCTGGTGGTTTTGCTCATGCTGTAGGTACAGTTGTCCTGGCCTCCCCTCCTAGTGGGGACTGTGGTTTCTAGCAGGAATGCTGCAGAAGTTGAGCACGGTGTGCAGATGGGGAGGCACAAGGCAGACTTGGGGGTCCCTGTGCTTTCCGTGACCTAGGCATGGGGAGGAAAGGGAGGGCACCGTGGGAGCCACGTGTGGAGCCCGTGGTCAGCCCCTCATCACTGCAGGCAGCTCAGTGCATCCAGCCCTGACCAGACTGCTGCTTCCTCACCTGCTCAGTTCTGAAATCATTTTATTTATTTATTTGAGAGGCAGAGTTACAGAGAGGAGGAGAGACAGAGAGGTCTTCCATCTGCTGGTTCACTCCCCAAACGGTTGCAATGGCCAGAGCTGGGCTAACCTGAAGCCAGGAGCCAGGAGCTTCTTCTGGGTCTCCCACGTGGCTACAGGGCCAAGAACTTGGGTCATCCTCTGCTGCTGCTTTCCCAGGCAATAGCAGAGAGCTGGCACCACAGGAGGAGGTTTAGCCCACTAGGCCACAGTGCTGGCCCCTAAATCATTTTTTAAAATTGAGTTTGAGATTAGCTCTGTTAGTGTGTGCACAGGTCCCAGCGATTTCTAAGGGATGGTAACTCAAGACGCAATTCTTCTCTGTTTATTCTTTCTTATGCTTGCTCGTAAGCGTGTGCAGTTTTTTTTTTTTTTTTTTTTTTTTTTTAGAGGAAGAGCAGCAGGGATAGAGATCTCCCATCTGCTGGTTTACTCCCCCAGGTGCCTGCAGCAGCCAGGGCTGGTCCAGGTGGAAGCCAGGTGCTGGTACTGAATCCAGGCCTCCCATGCAGGAGGTGAGACCCATGTATTTGAACCACCCCCCGCTGCCTCTCAGTCTGCGTTAGCAGGAGGCTGGCACTGGGAGGGAGGCAGACTTCCCCACCACCTGGGCACCATGGTCTGCCCTGCCTCTGACCTGAGGTTCAAGCTGAGATCATGGCCAAGATGCTGCTATTGCCACGGACAGAAGCCACCTCTGGTCTGCATTTCAGATGTGTTTATTTTGGTGTCTTTACTCAATTTGGAAGTATTCTGTCTTGAAATTTCATATAATTTGGTTCTTATTACCAATTATTTTTATAGTGTGATTGCAAGTACTTAAAATTTAGGCTGACTTGTGACTGCTGCTTGTTCAGCTGTAGGAGCTGACAGCAGAGTCCCAGGCTGTTGGCAGAACCGTGAGTTCTGTTCCTGATCAGCCTGCACAGCGCCTGCGAAGCGGGAGGAGGGGAGCCGTGACACCTCTGGTTTGCTGTTTTGCTGTACGTGGTCATTTCTGTGTCTCTGCGGCTCCAAGTGCTGCTGGCTCCTCAGGGGTGGGCACGAGCTCAACCTTATGTGAACAGAAAGACTAGTGTGGCTGGAACAGCACGCAGCCGGCGACAGGCTCTGCAGGTGTGTGGGTGCTCAGGACGCTGCAGACTGGGGTGGGAGCCTCGGACGTGAGGGGAAGAGCAGCCCAGGTGCCTGTGAGCAGGAGCCCTGCACACTGCTGGTTCCAGGAGCATACAGAAGGTGAAGGGGCGTTGCTGCCCCCTTGTGGATGGATGGACCCTCTGCACCAGGGAGGTGGAGCTGCAAGCTTGGTTAACAACTGCAGGAAGGCACAGGCAAGGGGAGGAAGCCAGGCACCCCACGGCACAGGGCTGACCCTGGGCTGCCTGCGAGGCTGGAAGGGTGGTCAGCCCTTGGTCTGTGGAACCGAGGAGCCGGCAGCACTTAGAGCAAGGGTGGTGACACAGAAATGACCACTTACAGCAAAAGGTGGTATGTCAAAAGTTACTCTTTTCATTATTGTATCAGAGAGAGATTGATTTTCCGTTCACTAATTCACTCCCCAGATATCCATCACAGCTGGGGCTGAGCCAGGCTGAAGCCAGGAGCCAGGAGCTCCTTCTGGGTCTCCTGTGTTGGTGGCAGGGACCAAGTACTTGAGCCACCACCTGCTACCTCCCGTGGTGCATTAGCAGGAGCTGGAATTGGAAGTGGGGAGCTTAGCTGGAACTAGACTCCCGGGGGGGGGGGTGGGCGTCCCGAGCAGCGTCCTCAGTGCCGTAGGGGTGCCCTGTCTCCAGCTGTGCCCAGCCCTGCTCATCCCAGCAGCACCTCCCAGTGACCCCTGCACCCCTTTCTTCCTGTCTCCTACTGCACTTGCAGTTTGCTGTTGGAAGTCCCAGAAATCTGGGTGCTTTCCCCATCCAGGGCCAGCCAGCTCCGTCCACAGCGCTCTGCGCACCATGCTCGGCCCTGCCTGGGTCCCCGCCACAGCGGGGACCTGGAGTGGCACAGCTGGGCAGCTGTCCTGGTTCCGGGGAGGCTCAGGAGCCCAGGCGCCTTCCCCTGGCTGAAGGGGCAGAGGAAGTCATTGCCTCGTCCACTTCTTACTGCCTGCGGCGACCTTGTTGAAAAAAAATGGCATTTGTCTGAAGTGGACCTGGGCCCAGGAGGGAGGCGTTTGTGCTGGGGGGGGGGGGGACAACATGAACAGGAAGGAGGGGGGAAAGGAGGGAGGGTGGGGGAGAGGCAACAGCATCCAGCAGCTGCCGGCTCCGGACGTGATGCTCCCGTCCTGGGAGTGCCTGCAGCCACCCTGTGGCCCCTGGTGCTGATGCTTGGGTCCTGACGTCTGCACTGCTGTGCATGAGCCTGGACCGTGGATCCATGATTTCCCACATTATCCTCACCCCTGAGGCCTGGAGCTCCTATTCCATGGCTGTGGCTGAGACTGCAGGAAGTGGCGGGGGCGGGGTGGGGGTGGAACTGAGTGTGGGCTCTGGCAGCACGGCAGCACTCCCTCCCCCACCTCTGCTTTTGATTTTGGTTGATGAAGGTAGTGGGTTGTACGTTTCTGTGGTGGGACTGCCTTTTCAGTTCCTTAAGAGCAGGAGAGAAATTTGAAGGGTGAGAGGCGATGATCATCCCTCAGAGAGACAGAGGGCCATGTCATGGTGCAGCTGGTGCTCAGCGACAGCCCGTGTGGATGCTTGCAGCGTGGGTCAGCACACTCCGGGGAGCCCTCTGCGTGCTTCACAGCCTCACGCCGGCCTGCAGGCCACGTGCTGAGGGGGGCTCCCTGTGGCTTCGAGGCTGGGTTTCCTGAGCAGTTCCACATGTGCCGAGCGGTGCATGTTGGTTTTCCTCAGGCTTGCACGGTCTTGTGAAGCTTGTGTGTACCAGCTCTGTAAATTGAATATTAAGTAATCATTTATAGAAGGTTACTTTTTATTTCAGCAAAATCACTTGTTAGAAAAGTTTGGCCTGGAGAGTGAAAGTTCCCTTCTCCCATTCCCCAACTCCTGTTCCAAGTCCATGATTACCGTTGTTAATATACAACAGACACTGAGTTGTCAAATACATATTTTGAAGGAGGTACTAGAAATGTTTCATGATGAGAATGATGGCCATGCAGCTTACAGGCTGTGAATTTATGAATTCTGGGTTCTGCAAAGTGCAAGGGAGAGCTCGGGGGCTGCCGTGTGCGTGAGGAGTTACGTGGTGCGAGCTCTCGGGGGCGAGGCTGGTCTCTGGCTGTCGCCTGCCGTCCCTCCAGGGAGCAGCGGGCACAGGCGGCTTCAGCAGGGTCGGTGCGCGTCTGGGGTCTACTGAACCCTGATGCAGAGGGGACACCATGTTGTGGAGAGGGGCCCTCTGCCTCCCTTCACAGCTTGGGCTCAGGAACCCTCACTACGACCTCCCCAGGGTGCATGGGAAAAAGAAAGGAGGGAAAGTACCCAGAAGTGGGAGCGTTGCTCAGAGTACGGGCACAGCCAGATGGGGCTGGCGGGGGTCTTTCTCGAGGACAACGCCTGCCTGGCTGGTGGAAACAGAAATCACAGGGGCAGAGTAACTCTCATATTGCTTCACTGCTGCCGGCCTGGGAACCTCTGCCCGCTCCTCAGTCCTGGGCTGGCTGGCTCAGGGCAGCAGAGTCTGTGCACCTTGCCCGGCTCCTGGGCGCTGAGCCTGCCTGCACTCCTCCGCTCGTCTGCCTGGCCCAGGCGTATCACGGAGGTGAAGGACTGGCCTAGGGCGGTGCCTGCCCGCCTGCTCCTGCGGCCCGGAGGGAGGCTCCTGTGGTCACAGGCACTCTTGCTCGGCCCATTCTTCTACGTGGCTGTTTTTCTTCTTGTTTTGTAAAAACACTGCTCTCGATGAAAAGTTTAGATTTTTATCATTCTATATTGCAGTTTCCCTAGAATCATGCCCCCATTTTGTTTTTCAAATTCAGAAAAATCATGGCATTTGTGCTTTAAAAAGTAGTCATATGGAATGTCTCAGAGCAGCCAGCACCTCCCAGGCCGCGTGCAGGGCCCACGCCCCCACGGTACACAGTAAGACCCTGGCAAGGCGTCGTCATTCTATGTTCCGGGAACTCAGTCCAGGGGTTAGGTGCCAGGTCTGTCTGGTTGGGCAGGGGTACAATGACCCTTGCTGGATCGGAACAGGAGCAGCGGCCTGGACCCCAGCACTCCTGTGTAGGATGCAGGCATCCCACGCGGCATCCTGGCTGCTGTGCACTAAAAGCCCATCCCTTTGAAACTTATTTTTTAAACATGTTAGAGGTTTCATTTACTTATTTTGGTCTTATATGAGTGAAAACAGAGAGCTTCCATCTGCAGGGTGGTTCTCTAAATGCCCGCATGCACCAGGGCTGGGCCAGACTGAAGCCAGCAGCCTGGGGCTCTCAGGTCCCAAGAACTCTGAGGACATGGCCTTTGCTCACGTTGCGGGATACTTGAACAGAGACGCGACACCGAGGCTTTGGCGGGAGCAGCTTCATCCATGCCGGGCTGAGGCCCAGAGCACTCACATGCGAAAGACTGAGCCTGCACAGGGGGCTTTGCCTTACACAGCCCTCCGCTCCCGTGTGTCCTTACAGGGCTGCGCACGTTCCAGCGGGTGTCTGAAGCCACATGGTGGCTGTAGGGATTGCTGGCCGCGCCAACCAGTCTCCTTGTAGATCTGGTACTTTCCCCCTGTACACAGCAAACTGTCTGTTGATTGACATGGTGCTACAAGGAGTTGTTGAAACTGTCACAGAGAAACAGGTCGCAGGGACGCAAGTTGAAGCTGTCATGTCCCCTTCCCTGGGGAAGGCCCCGCCCTGTTCTGCCCCTGATGCTGGGACCCTCTCGGGTCAAGGAGCGTCACCTTGGTTCGGGGATGTACACTGGTGCAGCACCATCACTGGCCTCCGTGTGGCTGCAGATGGATCTCACCATCGGGCACCAGGCAAGGTAGACTCAGACAATCCCCTGACATTAGAACTACAGCACTTACAAGGGGCTTGGATCTCCAAAGGTTGAAAGCCACCCCCCAAACAAGTCTCTGGAGTTCCAGCCTTCCTCACTTACGACTTTGCCCTCATCATATGTAAGCAGCAGTTGCTTGAGTTAAATTTCCCATAAACCCCCTCAGAAGCAAGCAAGTGGGTTTTGACAGATGGCACTGCACATCTGTGTAGTCTGCCAGTGGAGACCTTGTAGCTTCCTTATAATTGCAGCAGCAGCCTGTAACCCGTGATACAGTTTCACATGTAGATGGGTGAATGATATCCCCAGGACCTGTCTGCCCAGGTGGCAGGACCCAAGTAGTGGATTACTCAGGCGGCTTTTCTGTCCTCCCCTGGCTGGTGGGGGTAGGAAGGAGAGGTGGATAGTTCCAGCACACGAGACCCAGACCAGTATCAGGGCAGCTTAATGCGAGCGGCCTTCCTGCATTCCCAGGGCGGGGCCCCCAAGGGCTGTTGTCCCAGGCCAGCTGGAGTTTGGAGAAGTTGGACACGGAGTGGGGCTCTCGTTCTGTGTGGTTTGGGGCTCCCCACCATTGGGTTTCCTGAGTGGTTGTGTTAGAATTTTTGGCCCATGCATGTCAGGTTTCCAACTGGAGCATTACAGTCCTCCCCATCAGGCAAGGGTGTTTTTAGGAACTAAACACCCTTAGCTTGGCAGGGAGACTTTATCTCATTATAGGGTTCCGAGGGTCTAATTCTGTAGCCTCCCATGGCCACTGGTCCCCACATTGGTTCCTCCACAGACATGGCAGGAAGAGGCACCAAGATGAGCGTTAGTCTCTGCCAGGGCCAGGAACAGGTTCCTGGTTGTGATGGATGTGGTGGGGAGGGCTTTCTTTACTTCCTGTGAGAGCAGGCCTGGGGTTTGATCGTAACTCTTGAAATCTAACGAGACTCCAGGGTCTTAGCCTCCTCCGTAGACATATATCCCAGCCTGCCAGCTCAGTCCCCACGCAGGGTCTTTTAGGTTGAAGACAGTGAAATTAACTGGGTTACAGGCCCCAGGACGACCATCTGATGTGGTGATTCCTTCGGGAAGAAGCGTGGTTTTGTCTGCACCAAGTGGCGCATGGATCACAACTCTAACAAGGACAGTTAGGGGCACTGCCTGAGGTTGTTGTGCACATGCTCTGTCGTTGAGCCTGTATTCTTCACTCCCAAGACAGAGCTCCACGTGGACTGTAGCAGCTGGTCTCCACCAGCACCCCTTACAGCTCACGTACAGGTGGGGTGGCTTGTTGTACACCAAGTCCCCACAGACACCAGAGGGGACTGGCTGTTCCGCATTGGTGATCTGGATTCCGCTATTTGACCTTCACTGTCACTGCTCCTGACCTCTGACTGCTCTTTGAGGAATTCCATGGGTCGGAACAAGTGTACGGCTCCTCTTGGCAGGTGGAGCTGCCTGCAGGCTCCTGAGACCGCTCCCTGGTAGGGGAAATGGGTGTGGGGAAGTGGAGTTGTGGTGATGCTGACCTGTTCATGTCACACGGATACACGAGTCACAGTGAGGGGCTTATGTCTATACAGCAAGCCAAGGAAGAAGCAGCCAAGGATGACAACGAGTCCCAGCCACAAGAGGGAAGTGAATTGACAGAACCGTGGCTCCCGTTAGCTGGAGCGGTGGCCACCAGCCCTACTGCCGGCCGCAGGGGCCATTGGGGGGTGAACCAACGGAAAAGAAAGACCTTTCTCTCTCTCTCTCTCTCTCTCACTCTCTCACTCTCACTCTCTCTCTCTCTCACTCTCACTGTCCACTCTGCCTGTCAAAAATTAAAAAAAAAAAAAAAAAAGACGCTGCAGCCTCCAACACAGGGAGCTCTGTGGAGTCCACAGTTACACCTTGTGCCTGGAGGGGGCAGTCTTGCCCCCAGCGAGGACTGTGTCAGGCACACGTTTTGCATTGTTCACATACTGCTCGAGCTGTGCAGGAGCACCTTGGGATATCCAGGTGTTGGCCCAGTGTGGACTCCAGGGCCTTCTGGCTAGTACAAGCCCCTTGGTGGAACTGCTTGATGAAAGCTGGGGCCAGGGCCCCGGGACTGCAGCTCGCCTGTCCTCAGACTTCCACCGTCCACTGGGGATGTAACTTCCATTTTTTTTCATAAAACTTTATTTTATTTATTTGAAATGCAGAGTGAGAGAGAGAGTGATAGAGATATCTTCCAGTTGTTGGTTCACTCCCCAGATGGCTGCAATAACCAGGGCTGGGCCAGGCTGAAGCCAGGAGCCAGGAGCTCCATCTGGGTGTCCCACATGGATGCAGGGGCCCAAGCACTTGGACAGTCCTCTGCTGCTTTCCTAGGCACATTAGCAGGGAGCAGGACTGGAAGTGGAGCAGCTGGGACTTGAACCGGTACCCATATGGGATGCTGGCATCACAGGCGGTACCTAACCCATTATACCACAGAGCTGGCTTCTCACTTTGAGTTCATGTTGGGAGTAGTTTGGGTCCCACTCTGCTAGGTGGACGGAGAACAAGGTCAGGGCGACTGGCTCTAGGATCGCTTGGTGGTGCCAGCTTGGCTTCCTGGTCAGTCTTTTGGTCGCCCCGGGCCATTGGCCCTGGCCACCCCAAGGGGCCCCCCAGTGTCCAACAGCTGGAGGGTTTCTTTCCCCCTTTTCCACAGGAAGCCCGTGCCCGTGCAGAGTGGTGAGCGTGTCCTGGGGGGTCTGTGTACCAGTCGCCAGCAACTCCTGCTGCAGGTTGGCAGGCTCCACCTTTGGTGCTGAAGCCGACACAAGCAGGGGCTCAGCTTCTGTGGCTGAGGGAACTGTCCTCACCTAGGGGCTGGCCCGGTCAGTCCGGTTGGTTGGAGAACACCTCTTCCGTGACCTCTGGGCAGCCAGGGTCTGGCCCGCCAGGCCCGACCAGACAGTGGAGCTGCTGGGTTTAAGGTTTCTGCCACCTCCGGGTGAGTGTGCAGGCTTCACACAGCATCCTGTGACACCGGCCAAGTGGGCTGTCGCCAGCCGGTACTGCCCTTTGTATTCCGTTCGTGAGGACTGGGTGAGGCACCTGGAGTGTTCGCTCTTGCCCCGTAGTAAGTTTATCTCCTCCCATCCTAGGAGGGCTCGGAGACAGGGTGGCCAGCCTTAGAGACACCACTGGAAGAAGCCAAGGCCCCAACACTGGAGTCAGTTCTCTGGCCACGTGCTTACAGGAGGAAAGGCTTAGCTACGCCCGGGAGCCCCAGAGCTGGGGCGCTGGTGAGTGCCCTTCTGCTCGAAGGCCCTTTCCCGTGCCTGTTCCCCAGCAAAGGTTCCCTCTCTCCTCCCTTTGTGGCTTCACACACAGGCTCTGCCGAAAGGGAGACATTAGGTATCCAGATCCTGCAGAACCTGGTGTCGGGTTGAGGGGGGTTGGGAGGGGGCAGACCATCTGTTCTCTCTCTGGACCGAGTTGATGCTGCCCTCGGGACAGGTGGAAGCCGAGGTACGTTACCTCCATTTCCTTGGCAGAGTTGAGCCTTTTTCCTAGAGACCTCGTAGCCAGCCTCCCACAGGAGGGTGAGGAGCAGGTGTATGCCCCCATGCAATCCTCCCCAGTCTGCCCTTTTCACAGGAGGTCCACATACTGGAGTAGCATGCAGAGGCCAGCACGGAACTAACATGGCTGGAGAGTTTTTGAATCCTTGTGCAGTCTAGGCTCAGTCAGCTGGCCCTTGTCACTGTTCCAGAAAAAGCCCATAGCGCAGGCACCTTCATGGGGCTCTTCTCAGAGGATATAAGGCACCACTGTTCTCTCTGGGGAACTAAGAGCCATGATTTTTGCTTCCGGCCTTCCCTGGCTGAGGGCTGCTTGGCCACGGGAGTTGAAAGTTCTCTGAGCCTGCGGTTTCCCTCATATCTTCACCCATGGAGGCCACTGGACAGGGAGAGAGAGGAATTTGTATAACTTCATGGCCGCCTAAACCACATCGCCGTGGCAGAGAACAGGGTGACGAGCTTGGAGACCTGTGGCTCCCGTAGTAGAAGCCTCCTCCGTGCAAGGGGCCCACAGATGGGGTCACCCCTGAGAGCTCTGCCCCTGTGTCCTCCATGAAGTCCGTGGGCTGGCCCCCTGCAGTCGTTCTGAGCATGGGCTCCTGGGGGCCCAGTCTATCCTGCTCTCCCCTGTAGTTCCCCGTGGTCCTGGGTGCACACAGGCCCCCTACAGTCGTTCTGAGCATGGGCTCCTGGGGGCCCAGTCTATCCTGCTCTTCCCCGTCGTTCCCCGTGGTCCTGGGTGCACACAGGCCCCCTACAGTCGTTCTGAGCATGGGCTCCTGGGGGCCCAGTCTATCCTGCTCTTCCCCGTAGTTCCCCGTGGTCCTGGGTGCACACAGGCCCCCTACAGTCGTTCTGAGCATGGGCTCCTGGGGGCCCAGTCTATCCTGCTCTTCCCCGTAGTTCCCCGTGGTCCTGGGTGCACACAGGCTCCCTCGTCGTTCCCCGTGGTCCTGGGTGCACAGAGTCTTCCCCTGAGGTCTTGGGCGGTCACTGTCAGGGCTGGTAGTGGTAGGGAGTTGGGTGACATTTTCCCAACTGTTGGGGACGCTTGTTTTCCAGTGGCCTTCCTGGTGACAGTGGCACGTTGGTTCCATCCCAGTCTGGCCGACCTCTCCCTGTCCTCACCATGCAGCTGCTGGAGTGCCTCTCTGGGGGTGTCCTGACTGTTGCACTGAGCTGTGGCATTGAGCAAGGCAGCTTCCCGGCAGGCTTCCAGAAGCCCCCGACAAGCCCTCTGGTGACGACCTCCAGCAAAGCCCTCTCGCTTGTGTTGCTTGGGTCTGATGTCTCCCTGGGCCTGGCCAACGAAGGTGGTGTCCACCACCCATTGATTTTCTGCCACTTCGGGGTCGAGGGCATGTGGACACAAAGCCTCACACGGCCTCTCAGAACGAACTTGGGTTCGCTTCAGGCCCTTGCAGCACTTCTGAGGTTTTGTTCACACTCACGGTCTTTCCTCCTCCTGCCTTCCCGCCATTTAACAGAGCCTCTTGACAGCTCTCCAGCATTCGAGACTCCAGGGCTTCATTTGTCTTCAGGAAAGTGGACCTTTACAGTCTCAGAGCATGCTCTTCCAGGCGTTTTAGCACTGACTGCGTGATTTGGCGATATTCCTGGGTGTTAAACAGCTGTGCCACGTAGGTCTGTGGGCCTGGGTGATGGATTGCGTCAGACCTGTCCGAACCCGAGGCTCCCTGTGAACGAGGAGGTGGGCGGTGGAGAGGGGCTGACACTTGACGCCGTGTCGGCCCCTGGCACCTGGCCACCGCTGTCACAGCTGATGGTCCCCAGATTTCTCTCGGCTTCTGTTGAGAGAAGGTCGTCAGTAGGGTCCTCTTGGTGCTTTCCAGTTGGAGAACGCGGGTTAGGAATGGCATTCCTGCGGTGGCTGCAGGCCGAGGTGTCTCAGGTGGCTTCCTTCTGCTGAGGCTCTGGCCACGGAGTTCATCTCTCCCCTACGTGTGGGGAGTGCAGGTGGTAGCGGAGGTTCAAGCCTGCCCTGGCTGCTCGGCTGAGATGGACCCCTCAGGTTCTGGCCGGCACTGTGAAGGGGCCGTCGTGATGTGAGCTCTCTTCCAGACAAGACTGGAGCCAGGGTGGCTGAGACCTGTGACTTGCTGGCAGTCAATGTATGGGAACCGGTGGGGCGGCCTGGTTTTCAACGATGATCGATCTGCTTTGCTGACTGCCTCTTGTCCCAGGACCCTCAAGAGGGCCAGCAGGTTTCCCAGAAGCTCCGAGTTTTCCAGGAGTCAGCACTACCGTCTCGTTATTACCCCTTTTTGAAATTTATCACCATATTTACTAACTCTTGGTTTGCTGTTTCCTTCTGCCCCCAGCTATGGATATGCATTCTCCTGGGGAACAGGGAGGCCATGGCTGGGCCTGGGGCTTCCACAGGGTCCCTGGGCCCCTCCCCTGCCCCTTCCAGGTGTGCACTGGCTTGTCAGGCAGGAGGGGTTGGTTTTATTGAAAGAGGACCTTAGGGTAGGGTCTAAGGTAGGAGAGGACCTGGGGTCCCTGGGGTGGGGGCCCCTGCACCTTGGGGCCCCTAGACCCCAGGTACATGTGACCTTGAGACAGCCACTATCATAGGACAGAACTTGGTGACTGTCGCTGACATCCTGTTGTTTCCCGGCTGTGCTGAAGGTCACACAATAGAAGCTTCCCCTTATTTGTTTTCAAAAAATTATTTCAGGTCACTCCTCAAATTTGGCAGGGTCCCAGCCATCACCTGCTGTCTCCCAGGGTGCAGTAGCAGGAAGCTGGAACTGAGAGCAGAGAGATGGATCATAAGTGGAGCAGCCAGGACTAGAACCAGCGCCCCTATGGGATGCCAGCATTGCCATTGGTGGCTTAACCTGCTGCACTACAGCGCCGGCCGCTCACCAAGGTGCTTGATTGTGTCACGAGGCTGGCCTGGCCACATGGGTGTGTGTGTGCCAGTGGACAGGCACGTCTCAGGACGTGTCCTTGTTAAGCCATGCACAGGTGTGAGAATTCCAACGTTCCAGCGCCGTGGTTGCTGGGGTGGAAAACGTCTCTGGTTCTCAATCCGTGACGTGATTCTGACATCTCCCTCACCCTCTCGTTGGGTTCAGGGAGCCAGCTTCCGAGGCTGGAAAGAGGTGACTTCTCTGTTCAACAAAGACGATGAACAGTACCTGCTCGAAAGCCGCAAACCTCCCAAGTCCAGAGGGTAAGTCGGCTGGGCTCACCAGGACCGGGGCAGTGGTTTCCACGTGGGGAGGGCACCCTGCCTGCCCCTGCTGGGGGTCCCAGCTGGGTGCCGTGTCTCCTTCTCTCTTTGAGTCAGTAGAAATGGGCGGCCTTGCATGTTCCAGACAAAACAAAGCAGGCTTTCCTCTGGGGAGCGGCTTCTGAGAGGCCGAGCAGAGGCGAAGCGGCCTGAGCGCTGACCGCTGGACTTGCTGCAAAGCAGAGGGCGGAGGCACCGACCGTGAGAGATGTGAACCGGCATGTGGCTGCTAACTTTATTATAAACATTCCAGAATGTTAAGAAGGGTCCTTAAAGTTGAAAACAGATTCAGCAGCTACCTAGTGGTGTCACGGTCGCCGGTGGGCGCCGCTGAGCCTACCGATCGCCTGCCCCCAGGGCGTCCCTGCGCTGCTGTGCCCTGGCGGGGATTCACACCCTGTGTGCTCTGGCTGAGCAAGGCTTCACCTGTGTTCTGGGCCATGCAGGGCGAGGGGTGGGGGCCCCTCGTTGTCACGGCCTGCAGGGACAGCAGTGCCTGAGGGTCAGCCCGGCTCCCACTTCCTTAAAACAGAGGGACTCCTGGACTCTGACAGTGCCTCACCCCTGTGCTGTCAACAACGCCACTGAACGCCCGTCTGATGCTGGGGCACTTTCTCCCCTTGTCCCTCAGTCTGGACCCTGGATGTGTGAGCGTCTGTTTGCTCAGACGCTGGGGCTCTGCCCTCGCTCGGCCTCACTGAGGCCCCCACAGCCAAGTCTGGTCTGGGATGCGACTGTCCCCAGGTGTTGTCAGGTGCTCAGATACGGCCTCCACCAAGCATGCTAAGCAGTGGGTGGAACTGATTTTCCTTATTGTCTGCAATAATTTTCACATTCAGAAGTGTTCACATAGCTTTCTGCACACTGTAACTTTCTAGAAGAGAACTTTGTATGTAGGACACTTTCCTAAGATCCCTCTTTCGTCTCCTGTAGAGCTAATTCACGGCTAAAAGAAGAGTTGAAGACAGAGAAGAAGTCTGGGTTTTGGGACAGTTTGGTCTTAAAACAGAACACACAGTCCAAGAAGCCGGATGAGATTGAAGGCTGGGAGCCTCCCAGGCTTGCTCTGGAAGACGCAGCAGCCAACTCAGGGGACGCCCTGGGCAGCTGCCCGCCCTGGCCAGAGTGGGAGGATGCCACCAAGGGCTCCACCAAGTACACCAGCCTGGCCAGCTCAGGGGGCAGCTCCCGGTGGAGCCTCAGGTCCGCGGGGAAGCTGGTCAGCATCCGCCGACAGAGCAAGGGGCACCTGCGGGACGGCTGGGAGGAGGCCGAGTGAGGCTGAGCCGTGGCCGCGTCGGCGCCCTAGAGGAGGTAGAGAAGCCACTCTGTGCCTGACCTAATGCCTGAAGGTGACCTGACCTCCACACTGTGCCGCGGCGCCTGCGCGGGCTCCGTCCACTGCCTCACCACAGCGACGCTTGTCTGCGCGTCGCCGCTGTCTGCCGAGACCAAGATGAGGGTTTCTGCGCTGACCCCAGGGATGGCTGTGCCGCTGACCACAGCCGTCTGCCCCTCCTACCTCCTACCTGCTCCTGCATGCAACATGCGTGTCCCATGTGTGACACGGGAATGTAGCAGCCATGCAGTTGCCAGAAAATTGCAGTTCAGGAAATGAGATGAGTCTCCTGTGTAACTCAACAAATTAAACTTTTCCCTCCTGAATTAAAAACCTGTAGACAAGTCACTGAAAAGCAAGGCTTAAGTTTGCACACTCGTCTGCTGCTGAGGGGCGACGGCCTCCGTGCACCGGATGCAATGATGGCTCTTCTGGGAGTTTTATTTTTATGGCTCCTGAACTTTTAACTATTTATCTTTATTTTCTTTGAAAACTGGCTCTCTTTTTATTTGCATATTAGAGCAATGCTATAAAGTGTGGGTATAGGTCCGTCACTTTATGACTGAGTTTTGTTTGGAAGACGTTAAGCTGCTCACTGAGAATTAGAACTGTGTGTGCGCGCTGAAGTGCCTCTCTGTCGTGCCCAAGTGAGCCGTCTGTGTGCCTGGTGTCAGCCATGGGGAGCTGTGTTTCTCCCACACAGCCAGCCCCAGGTCCTCAGCCTGTATCCCAGATGTCGGATGTACACGTGTGCTCCTGGTTGTTTCGGTTAAAAGCAAAGGCTCCCGTTGCATGCTGGGGCCGAGCTCGGAGTCAGGGTCAGCGCTCCCGAGGGCCTGTGTTCTGGCAGAACAAGGTAGACCCTGCCATTCATCACCAGTGTCTCATCCGTGGCTGCTTTCAATCATCTCTGTCACAGCTGTGTCCCTGTTGTCTCATCTTATCCATGGGGTGGTGGAAAATGACCGTGGATCAACCTCTCATCCGTGGTCTGCATCTGTGTCCCTCTGTTGGCCTGCCACCTGAGTCTGGATCTGTCAGTGATCTAAAACTCACTCATCTGTCACCCATCTGTCATTCTTTGCTAGGACAAGAAGCTCACTTGGGAAGGGGACATGCTTTAAATGGTGTTCAGATAATTCCAGTTTGTGCTGAATCTTGAAATGCTGCATTGTAGGTTTTCTCTGTTTCATAAGCAGAGGAAAGTTTTGGATTCTTAGGGTAACAGTGGATTGGAAAATCCCGCGAGCTCAGGTGAATGCTGGTGTGAATCCCGGGCAGCCCCGGCCAGAGCCGTCCTGTGTGGGAACTTGAACGCCCAGCCCTGCCGTGGGTACGTGGGGACTCCATGCCCTCGTGCTGATGCTAAGTGCCTGCCGCCCGCCTCCCCGAGTGACTGATGTGCAGCTGGTCTCAACACTGGGACGGGCAGACTGGGGCAGCATGGGCACGCTCTCCACAGAACCATGTGTCAGTGGTTGTCCTTCCTCTTCAACTAAAATAACTAGTTTTCATACAAGTACTGGTTGGTGTGCTCTTTTCTTGAGAGAACCTGCCAAGTCGCTCTGGAGTCATCGAGTGAGTGGGGCTGTGGCCTGGGGCCTGGCTGTGGGCGGCCCGTGTGCTGCCTCCTGCATTTGTTCTTCTACTAGCTTCGGTGGTAACAGTGAGGTTTTTAAAAATAAAACTTGTTTCTGAACTCTCACAGTGAGTCTGCCTGGTTACTGGCCTCTGCTTACTGTGGCACTGATCAGTCACCGGAGCCGGTGGCACTTTTCCTGGCTTTTTCACACCATTTTCAGATGCAGAGGATGCGTTGGAGCTTTCACAGAGCAGTGAATGGTTTCTGAGAGAGGTGTGGCCAGGCAGGGCCTGTGCACCTTCCGCCCTCCCTCAAGGTGCGGGGGGCCTGGGGTTTTACCTCTCAGTATCCGCTGGCCATTGCACAGTGGCACCGTGTCATCTGTCTACAAACGGGACCCTCTCTAGAAGCAGTGGCTGGGCTGGGGCCGCAGACCCTGCTTGCCTGTGTGTGTCCGGGTTGCGGTCAGTGCCGGGCCCTCCTCCCAGAGCCCTGTCCTGACTGTGGGGTTTCTGTGCACTCCTGGAAGCGACAGACGAGGGGACCACATGTGTTCTCTCCCAAGGGGCTGGTAGCCTCTTACTCCTGGGTTTCTGCGTGGGCAAGGGGGAGACCCAACGTACACGTTTGATTCCATGGACACGAATGCATCCATGAGCTGAGGACCACAGAAATGAGCACAGGCCGTGAGTGACGGTAGAGCGGCCGTGTTCGCCGCGCAGTGTGCCCGAGGCTCGCAGGGAGAGGGGCCATGGGAGCTGCTGGAGGGCAGCGGGCGCTGCCAGTTTGCCTTTCAGGTCCACTGCAGGCCCCAGCCAGCTCTGGTGGCCACAGCTGTTTTCCTGCCTGGTCGGGCTGTGGGGAGGCAGGGCATGCGTGCCCGGTCTGTGCAGCTCTGCCAGCCCCGGCCTCCCAGAGCGTCAGGGCTGCTGACGAGGCCACACCTGGCCCACAGCTGGTCTGTGCTGTGCTAAGCGTGACCCTGACCGCCCCGGGGCAGATGTGTGGCCTCTCCTGCCTCCCCTCTCTGAAGCCTCCTGGTGCTGCCCTCTGCCGCCTGGCCCTGCTGTGCAGGTTTCAGGGTGAGTGGTTTCTTGTGTTCCTATGTCTTTGTGTTCCCGCCCCCCCATGTCGTCCTCACCTCTGCTCTCAGAAGCTCTGCTGTCAGTCATGGCCTTGGGTTGGTGCTCTGGGGAGGGGTCCCGTGGGAATGACATGGTCTCAGCAAAGAGTGGCACACACTGGGCAGGGGTGAGGTGGGCCTCCCTGGGCCCTGTCAGGAGTGTGGTGCTTGCCCCAGCGTCCTGGCAGTGAGACCTGAGGCTTGGCCTTCTGTCAACAGATACGGTGTTCTTAGGCTGAGGGAACCAGGGACCCCTGAGCACCTGTGTCAACCCAGGGCTCCGTTCAGGATGCTGAAGGCATGGCTGTAGTGGGGGGGGTCCTGGGGGCTGGGCAGCCACCAGCTGTGCTGTCAGCTATAGGCCTGGAATCAGCCTGTCTGCTGCAGGGTACAGGGTGGGAGGGGAGGGGCCTATAGGGTTCAGGGGTGGGGAGGGGAAGGGGCTGCTGGGTCCAGGATGGGAGGGGAGGGGCTGAGGGTCCAGGGTGGGAAGGGAGGGAGCTGTGTGGGTCCAGGGGTGGGAAGGGGAGGGGGCAGCAGGGTCAGGGGTGGGGAGAGGAGGGGGCTCTGTGGGTCCAGGGGTGGGAAGGGGAGGGGGCGGCAGGGTCAGGGGTGGAAAGGGGAGGGGGCTGCAGGATCCAGGGTGGGAAGGGGAGGGGGCTGCAGGGTCCAGGAGTGGGAAGGGGAGGGGGCTGCAGGGTCCAGTGGTGGGGAGGGGAGGGGGCTGTGTGGGTCCAGGGGTGGAAAGGGGAGGGGGCGGCAGGGTCCAGGGGTGGGGAGGGGAGGGGGCTGCAGGGTCCAGGGGTGGAAAGGGGAGGGGGCTGCAGGATCCAGGGTGGGAAGGGGAGGGGGCGGCAGGGTCCAGGGGTGGGAAGGGGAGGGGGCGGCAGGGTCCAGGGGTGGGAAGGGGAGGGGGCGGCAGGGTCCAGGGAAGGGGAGGGGGCGGCAGGGTCCAGGGGTGGGAAGGGGAGGGGGCGGCAGGGTCCAGGGGTGGGGAGGGGAGGGGGCGGCAGGGTCAGGGGTGGGAAGGGGAGGGGGCGGCAGGGTCCAGGGGTGGGAAGGGGAGGGGGCGGCAGGGTCAGGGGTGGGAAGGGGAGGGGGCTGCAGGGTCAGGGGTGGGAAGGGGAGGGGGCTGCAGGATCCAGGGTGGGAAGGGGAGGGGGCTGCAGGATCCAGGGTGGGAAGGGGAGGGGGCTGCAGGGTCCAGGGGTGGAAAGGGGAGGGGGCTGCAGGGTCAGGGGTGGGGAGGGGAGGGGGCTTCTGGGTATAGGGGTGGGGAGGGGAGGGGGCTCTGTGGGTCCAGGGGTGGGGAGGGGAGGGGGCTGCAGGGTCGGGGTGGGGAGGGGAGGGGGCTGCAGGGTCCAGGGGTGGGAAGGGGAGGGGGCGGCAGGGTCCAGGGGTGGGGAGGGGAGGGGGCTGCAGGGTCCAGGGGTGGGAAGGGGAGGGGGCTGCAGGGTCAGGGGTGGGAAGGGGAGGGGGCTGCAGGATCCAGGGTGGGAAGGGGAGGGGGCTGCAGGGTCCAGGGGTGGAAAGGGGAGGGGGCTGCAGGGTCAGGGGTGGGGAGGGGAGGGGGCTTCTGGGTATAGGGGTGGGGAGGGGAGGGGGCTCTGTGGGTCCAGGGGTGGAGAGGGGAGGGGGCGGCAGGGTCGGGGTGGGGAGGGGAGGGGGCTGCAGGGTCCAGGGGTGGGAAGGGGAGGGGGCTGCAGGGTCCAGGGGTGGGGAGGGGAGGGGGCGGCAGGGTCCAGGGGTGGGGAGGGGAGGGGGCGGCAGGGTCAGGGGTGGGGAGGGGAGGGGGCTGCAGGATCCAGGGTGGGAAGGGGAGGGGGCTTCTGGGTATGGGGGTGGGAAGGGGAGGGGGCTGCAGGGTCCAGGGGTGGAAAGGGGAGGGGGCTGCAGGGTCCAGGGGTGGGGAGGGGAGGGGGCTGCAGGGTCCAGGGGTGAGATCAGAAGACCTGTAGGGGTCCTGAGTGGGCTGTGTCCTGGCCCCTAGATGAGGTCACAAGGGAGGGGCAGGGCCAGGCCTTGTGAGGGCCAAGGTTGTGCTGTCCTTTGCCGGGTTCCCACACGGTGGCAGTCGGGCGCCAGGCCCCAGCTTCCTGTGAGAACCCGAGAGAGAGCTGCCTGTCTGGGTGTGCACATAGCTGGCACCAGAATAGGGCCTGCACAGCTTGGGCAAAGGGCTGGTTCTGCCTGCTGAGCTGGGGAACAGTGCCCACTGCTGGTCACCCACGTGGGGCCAGCTTCCGAGGCTGGCTGGTCCTCTCAGGTTGGTCACCATGGCTCTGAGACCTGCTGTTGGTTTCCTGGTTACGTTGGGAAATGGTCAGAACCATGCAGGCAGCTGTCCCAAGAGGGTGATAGTGCACTGGGTAGTATTTTATAGGCACTGGTATGGCTCCCTGTGGGATTTCTTCTGTTTAACATAAATTAATTTTCTTACTAAGTCAGGATTTGTATTAGAGTTTTAGAAGTATTTTTATGATTTAAAAATTACAAAGTTCAGATAATTTATCTTTTCAAGAAAGCCGAACAAACTTGAATGTGGTGAGTGGAAGATAAGGGAAACACTGTTTTCTTTATTTGCATTTTAATTTTTGAGAAGTGATTTTTTCCTTTAGTCCAGGGGTCAGGGAAGTCCAGCCCTGCCAAAGCAACTGCAGACAAAACCCGAAATTCAATAAATCCACAACACGCTAATTTTTTTCTTTAAAGATTTATTTATTTATCTACTTATTGGAAGAATTACACAGAGAGACAGGGAGACAGATCATGTGTTCACTGATTCATTTCCCAAATGGCTGCAACAGCCAGGGCAGGACCAGGCAGAAGCTAGGAGCCTGGAGCTTCCTCCAGGTACCTTCTGCTGCGTTTCCAGGCTCCTTAGCAGGGAGCTGAATCGGAAGTGGAGCAGCCAGGACTGGCACCAGCACCCGCAGGGATGCCAGCACTGCAGGTGACAGCTTTTCCCACTACTTGACAGCACCAGCCCCAAGCAGCAGGCTAATTTTCCCCCAGAAACCTTTTATTTGAGGAGTACACGCTTCATGTATTTCATAAATACAACCTTAGGGTCATAATGACTCTTCCCACAGTACCTATACTCCCACCCCTCTCCCTCCTCCCTCTCCTATCCCTATTCTTATTTTCTTACTAAGAGATATTTTCTTTTTTAATTTTTTAACGTTTTTATTTAATGAATGTGTTTTTCATAGGCACAACCTTGGGAACATAGTGGTTCTTTCCCCAATACCCACCCTCCCATCCGACTCCCATCCCCTTCTTCATTATGGTTCATTTTTTGATTTTACAGAGGACCAACTCCATGTTAAGCACAGATTTCTACAGTTTGCATCCACACATATGTGCAATGTATAAAGAACAGTTTGAGAACAAGATTTGCAGTTACTTCTCATAGCACAGCTCATCAAGGACAGAGGTCCCACATGGGGAGTAAGTACACAATGACTTCTGTTGTTCCTTTAACACTCTTATTTATGACGTCAGTGATCACCCAAGGCTCTTGCCATGGTCTGCCAAGGCTATGGAAGCCTTTTGTGACCACAGACTCCATTAGCATTTGGACAAGGCATAAGCAAAGTGGAAGTTCTTTCCTCCCTTCAGAGAAAAGTACATCTTTCTTTGATGGCCCCTTTTTTCCACTGAGGTCTCAAAGAGATCCTCTGTGTAGGATATTTTTTGCCACAGAGTCTTGGCTTTCCATGCCTGAAATGCTCTTACAGACCTTTCAGCCAGACCAGGAAGCCTTAAGGGTTGATTCTGAGGTCAGAGTGTTATTTACAGTGAATGTCATTCTAAGAGACTAAGATCTATTTTCAGTTAAATTTATACCCATGAGATTAACTCTAAGTAAAGAGTTCAACAAATTGTACAAAAAAAAAAAACAAAAAAAAACCAAACCTGTTCCTCAGCAGTTGGGACAAGGGATGTGCAAAGTCACTACATCTCCAAGTGTCAGTTTCACTTCTATAGATTTCCTTTTAGTTAGTTCTCACAGATTTGTCCTTTTGGAACTAACTTATTTCACTAAGTATGATGCTTTCCAGTTTTATCTATTTTGTTTCAAACAACAGGATTTTTTTTTTTTTTTTGCCGCTGTGTAGTGTTCCATGGTGTACACACCTCATAATTTCTTTATTCAGTTTTCAGTTGACATACATTTGGGTTTATTCCATATCTTAGCTACTGTGAATTGAGCTGCAATAAACATGGGGGTACAGATAACTCTTTTTTCTTTTTTTTAATCTTTATTTATTTTACTTGAAGAGTTACACAGGAGAGGCAGAGAGAGAGAGAGGTTTCCATCCTCTGGTTTACTCCCCAATTGGCCGCAACGGCTGGAGCTGCACCGATCCGAAGCCAGGGGCAAGGAGCTAGGAGATTTTTCCAGGTCTCCCACGTGGATGCAGGGCCCCAAGGGCTTGGGCCATCTTCTGCTGCTTTCCCAGGCCATAGCAGAGAGCTGGATTGGAATTGGAGCAGCCAGGACTTAAACCGATGCCCACATAGGATGCCAGCACTGCAGGCAGCAGCTTTTATCCACTATGCCACAGTGCTGGTCCCAGTAACTCTTTCATATGCTGACTTCATTTCCCTTGGGTAAATTCACAGGAGTGGTATGGCTGGGTCGTGTGGAAGGTCTGTATTCAGATTTCTGAGGTATCTCCATACTGTCTTCCATAGCAGCTTTACCAGTTTGCATTCCCACCGACAGTGGATTAAGGTTAACTTTTCCCTACATCTTCACCAGCATTGTTATGACAGCCATTCTAACTGGGGTGAGGTGAAACCTCGTTTTTTTTTGTTTTTTTTTTTTGACAGGCAGAGTGGACAGTGAGAGAGACAGAGAGAAAGGTCTTCCTTTGCCGTTGGTTCACCCTCCAGTGGCTGCCACGGCCAGCGCACTGCGCTGATCTGAAGGCAGGAGCCAAGTGCTTCTCCTGGTCTCCCATGGGGTGCAGGGCACAAGCACTTGGGCCGTCCTCCACTGCACTTCCGGGCCACAGCAGAGAGCTGGCCTGGAAGAGGGGCAACCGGGACAGAATCTGGTGCCCCAACCGGGACTAGAACCCGGTGTGCTGGCGCCACAAGGCGGAGGATTAGCCTATTGAGCCACGGTGCCGGCCTCTCATTGTGGTTTTGATTTGTATTTCCCTGACAGCTACTGATCCTGAGCATTTTTTCGTGTGTCTTTTGGCCATTTGGATTTCCTCTTTTGAAAAATGCCTAAGTACTTTGCCCATTTCTTAAAAGGGTTGTTTTGTTGTTGTTTTCTTGATCTCTTTGTATATTCTGGTTTTTAATCCATTATCAGTTGCATAGTTCGCAAGTAATTTTTCCCATCTGTCAGTTGCCTCTTCACTTTGCTGAGTGTTTTTGTTTTTTTTTTTTTTTTGCAGTACAGAAGCTTTCAATTTGATGTAATCCCATTTGTTAATTTTGCCTTTGACTGCCTGTGCGCCTCTAGGGTCTTTTCCATAGGCTCTTTGCCTACGCCAATGTCTTACAGAGTTTCCCCAACGTTTTCTAATAATTTGACGGCATCAGGTCAGAAATTTAGGTCTTTAATCTATTTTGAGTGGATTTTTGTGTAAGGTGTTAGGTGGGGTCTTGCTTCACACTTGTGCATGCAAAGATCCAGTTTCACAGCACCATTTGTTGAACAGCTGTCCTTGCTCCAGGGATTGATTTTAGTTCCTTTATCAAAGATCAGATTATTATAGATGTGTAGGTAGATTTCTGAAGTTTCTATTCAGTTCCATTGATCTATCAATCTTTTTATGTTAGTACTAGGCTGTCTTGATAATAACTGCCCTATGGTATGTCTTAAAATCTGGTATTGTGATGCCTCCAGCTTTGTTTTTGTTGTATAAGATTGCTTCAGCTATTCAAGGACTCCTGTGTTCCCATATGAATTTCTGTATCATTTTTTCTATATGAAAAGAATGTCCTTGATATTTTGATTGGTATCACATTGAATCTGTAAATTGCTTTCAGTAGTATGGACATCTTGATGACACTGACTTTCCAATCCATGAATGTGGCAGATTTTTCCATTTTTGAGTGTCGTCTTCTATTTCTTTTTTTGTAATTCTCATCATAGAGATCTTTGACATTCTTGGTTAAATTTATTCCAAGGTATTTAATTTTTTTGTAGCTATTGTGAATGGATTGATCTTAGAAGTTCTTTCTCAGCCATGGCCTTGTCTGTGTTTACAAAGGATATTGATTTTTTGTGTGTTGAGTTTATATCCTGCCACTTTACCAAACTCTTCTATGAGTTCCAATAGTCTCTGAGTCTTTTGGATACCATATATATAGACTCATGTCATCTGCAAAGAGGGAGAGTTTGACTTCCTCCTTCCCAATTTGTATCCCTTTGATTTTTCTTGCTTGATGGCTCTGGATAAAACTTCCAGGACTATATTGAATAGCAGTGGTGAGAGTGGGCATCCTTACCTGGTTCCATATCTTAGTGGGAATGCTTCCAACTTTCCCCATTCAATAGGATGCCGACCATTCATTTGTCATAAATTGCCTTGATTGTGTTGAGGAATGTTCCTTCTACACCAAATTTGCTTAAGGGTTTTCATCATGAAAGGGTGTTGTATTTTAGTAAATGCTTTTTCTGCATCTATTGAGATAATCATATGGTTTTTGTTCTTCAGTTTGCTAATGTGATGTACCACATTGATTGATTTGCAAATGCTGAAATATCCCTGCATACCAGGGATAAATCCCACTTGGTCTGGGTGAATGATCTTTCTGATGTGTTGCTGGATTCAATTGGCTAGTATTCTGTTGAGGATTGTTGCATCTGTGTTCATTAGGGAAACGCATCTGTAGTTCCTTCTCTGTTGTATCTTTTTCAGATTTAGGAATTAAGATGATGCTGGCTTCATAGAAGGAGTTTAGGTAGGCCGGCGCCGTGGCTCAATAGGCTAATCCTCCACCTTGCGGCGCCGGCACACCGGGTTCTAGTCCCGGTCGGGGCGCTGGATTCTGTCCCAGTTGCCCCTCTTCCAGGCCAGCTCTCTGCTATGGCCAGGGAGTGCAGTGGAGGATGGCCCAGGTGCTTGGGCCCTGCACCCCATGGGAGACCAGGAAAAGCACCTGGATCCTGGCTCCTGCCATCGGATCAGCGCGGTGCGCCGGCTGCAGCGGCGGCCATTGGAGGGTGAACCAACGGCAAAGGAAGACCTTTCTCTCTCTGTCTCTCTCTCTCACTGTCCACTCTGCCTGTCAAAAATAAAAAAAAAAATAAAAAAAAGAAGGAGTTTAGGTGGATTCCCTCCCTTGCAGTTGTTTTGAATAGCTTGAGAATAATTGGATGTAGTTCTATTTTAAATATCTGGTAGAATTCAGCAATGAAGCCCTCTGGTCCTAGGATTTTCTTTGCTGTGAGGGTCTTTGTTACTGATTCAATTTCTGTCTTGGTAATGGGTCTATTTAAGTTTTCTGTGTCTTCATGGCTCAATTTAGGTATGTTGCATGTGTCCAGGAATCTGTCCATTTCTTCAAGGTTTTCTGATTTGTTGGCATTACAGCTGAAATTTGTATTAATTTCTGATGATTTTTATTTCTGTGGTATCTTGTTACATTTCCTTTTTCCTGTCTAATTTTATTGATCTGCATCTTCTCCATCTTTTTTTAGTTAGTTGGGCCAATGGTGTGTCAATAAAAAAACCAGCTTTTCATTTCGCTGATCTTTTGTATTTTTGGTTTATTTTTGTTTTAATTTTATTTAATTATGTCATTTCTTCTACTAGTTTTGGGTTTGGTTTGCTGTTGTTTTTCTAGGTCCTGGAGATGCATTGATAGCTCATTTGTTTCGTGCTTCTCCAATTTCTTGATGTAGGCTCCAACTGCGGTAAACTTTCCTCTTGATACTGCTTTTGCTGTATCCCATAGTTTTATATGTTGTATTGTTGTCTTCCTTTGTTTCCAGAAATTTTTTTATTTCTCTATTGATTTCTTCAATGACCCACTGTTCATTCAGGAGCATGTTGTTTAATCTCCATGTGTTTATATATGCTCTAGAGATTCCTGAGTTCTTGATTTCCAGCTTCATTGTGGTCAGAGAAGATGCATGGTATGACTTAATTTTTTTTTAATTTTCTTGAGACTTGCATTATGGCCTGGCATGTGGTCTGTCCTAGAGAAAGTTCCATGTGCTGGTGAGAATATGTATTCTGCACATATAGGATAGAAAGTTCTGTAGGTATCTGTTAGTCCATTTGGTCTGTAGTGCTGATTAAATATGCTGTTTCCTTTTTGATTTTCTGTCAAGTTGATCTGTCCATTGCCTAAAGTGGGGTGCTGAAATCCTCCATTACTATCGTGTTGGAGTCTGTGTCTCCCTTTAGATCCCTTAACATTTCTCTTAAATAGCCTGATAACCTGTAATTAAGTGTATATATGTTTATAATAGTTACATATTCCTGTTGAATTGATCCCTTAATCTTTATATAGTGTGTTTTTTTTTTAACAGTTTTTGTGTTAAAGTCTATTTTGTCTGATATTAAGATGGCTACACTAGCTCTTATCTGGTTTCTGTTAGCATCCTTTCACTTTTGGTCTGTGTGCGTCTTTGTTGGTGAAATGTGTTTCTTGTAAGCAGCAAATAGATGGATTTTGTTTTTTAATCCATTCAGCCAGTCTGTGCCTTTTAACTGGAGAATTGAGGCCATTTACATTCAAGGTGACTATTGATAAGTAATGACTTGGCCCTGCCATTTTCTCATAAATATTCCTACTTTTTACTTTGGATTTCCTTTGTACTTTTACTGGGAGATTTTCTGCCTTCACCTTCTTCCATAGTGATGACCGTGTTTCTGTGTTTCTGTGTGTAGCTTATCCTTAAGCATCTTCTGCAGGGCTGGATGGGTGGTGACAAAATTTTTCAATTTCTGTTGGTTATGGAAGGGTCTTTATTTCACCTTCACTGATAAATGAGAGCTTGGCAGGGTACAGTATTCTGGGTTGACAGTTTTTTTCTCTTAAGATGAGGACTAAATATCACCATTCTCTCCTACCCTGTGATAAGAAGTAAGCTGTGAGTCAAACTGGAGATCCAGTGAAAGTACTCTGGCGTTTCTCTTGTGCACACATTAGAATCTTTGTTTTACTGTGGAGAGTTTGATTACAATGTGTCATGGTGAGGATCTTTTCTGGCCACTTCTATTAGGAGTTCTATGTGCTTCCTGTACTTGGATGTCCCTTTCTTTCTCCAAATTAGGGAAATTTTCTATAATTATTTCACTAAAAAGACCTTCTAATTCATTCTGTCTTCTCAGGCCTCAAGAACTCCTATGACCTGCATGTTGGGTTGTTTGATAGTACCCCAGTAATCTCCAACACAGTTTTTTAGTTTTCTAATTTTTTTCTTGGTCTGCCTGTAAAATTTCCAGAGATTTGTCTTCTAATTTGGATGTTCTTTATTCTGCCTCACGGAGTCTGTTCTTAAGGCTTTCCACCACATTTTTTATTCGTGCTATTGCATTCCTCACTTCCAATATTTCATTTTATTTCTCCTTGAAATCTCAATTTTATGGGAAATCATGCATAGATTTCTTTAGCTCATGAACTTGGTTTTGATTACATCTATGTAGCCCTACAATCAATTTTTTTGAATTCCATTTCTGGCA
This sequence comes from Oryctolagus cuniculus, assembly GCF_964237555.1. Taxonomy (NCBI): domain Eukaryota; kingdom Metazoa; phylum Chordata; class Mammalia; order Lagomorpha; family Leporidae; genus Oryctolagus; species Oryctolagus cuniculus. Next base: position 118,973,397 of record NC_091439.1, read on the forward strand.
TTTCATCAATCTCTTTATCTTCACATTTTGGTATTGAAGTGTTGTGTTCTTTTGGGGGTGTCATGTTGTCTTCCTTATTCTTGTTTCTTGAATTGCTGCATTTGTTTGTAGGCACTTGTGGAGCTATTTTTCCCCCATGATGGCTTTTATCTTTACACCGTGCCTCAGGGGATTAGTGGGGTGTCTGCTCTTTCAGTGAATACCCTGAGATGTGTGCTGGCTGTGGCCAGGGAGCTCTGATCGTGCTCCAGAGTGAAAGAAGTGTCCAAGGTGACACTCAAGTTGGGCATTATCAGAGGGGAGGTTTGTTCTGCTCTGTTGGCTTAGTCTCATGTCACCTCCTAGAGACCAATGCCTGGGTGCTAGCCCCAGTGGGTGCAGTTTTCATCCGTGCTGCCACAAGAACCATACAAAGGACCTGTGCAGTCCTCGGTGTGAACCCAGATCCTGCAGCAGTGACCCTCGCCAGGGAACCAGGGAGCCCTGGGCATGTGGAGCTGCCCACAGAGTCTGCCCAAAGTCCCAGCCACAGTGTCTGCCCAAAGTCCCAGCCACACCGTGTGCCCTCACACGCAGCCACAGTCTTTTCACAGTCCTGGCACACAAGGCTCCCTCAGCCACGAGCACCCAGCCCCCTGTCAATTCTCCCAGCCAGACTCAGGCGGCTCCTCTCAGCTGGCTGCTGGGCGCGGGGACACAAGTTGGCACAGCTGTTATGCATGTCCAAAATGGCGCCCGACCTCTCCACTAGTTACAGTACGCAGGTGCCAGGTGGTCGGGGAGAGAAAAGTGTGCCCCTTTTTTCCCCTCTGGGTGGGCAAGTACACTGTCCCCCCAGGGCCCCAAGCTGGAGTCATGTCGGGCTCTTCCGCAGCTTCATCACAGTGGCTAGGGCTGCTGCAGGTGGGTCTCATCTCCCTCCATAGCTGGTGCTGAGGCTCTCGGCCGCTGGGGTCCTGACTTGTACACATTCATGCCCTCCATGTAGGTCCACAGTGCCCCTCTAATCTGCAAGAATCTCCTCTGCGGTTTCCCCCTAACTCTTCCCTGAGATTGCTCGCTCCACGTTTTTTAAACTGCCTTCCTCTAGACTGGAGCAGTAAGCGCCCTCTCTATTCTGCCATCTTGAAAACTCTCCAGGCTAATTTCTAAGTTGATAATTCTGCATGGCCCACAATGATGCTATAACCTGGTCAGAACAAAGTGTCCCCACCCCTGTTTTGGAGACTAGGGTTTCCACACTTTCTCTTGGAGATCAGAATGGCCTGTGGGCCCCAAGGAGCTGGTGGTGGCCCTGTTCTGTAGGAAGCCTCTGGAGCACGACACACAGGCACTGGAAGAGTCCAGGCTGGGTGTGGGATCCGCAGGTGGCAGATCGGTGGGTGCACCCTGGCCCTGCCCTCTGCAGGCCCCACCCTGCATCTTCAACGAGTGAGGCAAGAGAAAGGCGGCTGAGAGCAGAGCGGACAGAGCTGCGTAGCCTGCTAAAGTCTTTGGGCCTTTTAAAAAAAACTCTACAATGTACGTATGTTACTTTGGCCATCAAGAAACAGGATAATAAGGACAGAAAAAGCAACATTGTTTGCCAAGTGTGACTGGAAAATGCAAAAAGAGGGGGCAGGACCAATCACAGGTTGGCAGGCTGCAGCCGCGTGTGGCCGTACCCACGGGGAAGGACGGATTCTACCTTTCTCAGCAGTGAGACGGTGAAGTGCTCTGTGGCAGATGAAAATCTGTGAAACTCCGGCGTCAGCCGCTTGCAGTGTGGCAGGACACGGCCGTGCTCGCCTGTGCGTGGATGGCCAGGGCTGCTCCACGCTGCTTCAGCTCAGCTGAGACAGTTGCACAGCCAAATCGCATTTGCGTGCCTCAGCAGGAAACACGTGCCAACTCCAGGCCTCGCGCACTGCTTCCAGCCTCTCGCCAGCCACGGTTGTCTTCACCCCATCCCAGCGATGTCCAGACCTGTTATAATCTCACCTTCAGTTGGCTCAAGTTTTAAAATTCTCCAGGAAAATAAATACATTTGTACCAAACATCAGAGTTCCAAAATATATAAAGCAGACTGACAGCTGGGGCAGGAAACAGCTCTGCAGTGGCAGAAGGGCCAGCAGCTCCCCTGCTCGAGACTGGACAGCACCTGACCCAAGACAGTGCAGCCGGGGGCGGGGCGCGACCGACGTCCACGGCAGCTCCAGCCACAGCTGCAGGCACAGCCATGCGGGCCTCCTCCAGGGAAGATCATGTTCTTAGTCAACTTCAGAAAACAAACACCACAAAGTATCTGGGAGAAGGAAACACAAGCAGTCCACAGTATGTGGAGATTAACCAACAGAAGCATCAGAGAAGGGACCACGGGGCTGGTGCTGGGACCTCTGCTGCTTTCCCGGGTGCATTAGCAGGGAGCTGGAACAGCTGGGACTTGAACCCGTGCCCACCTGGGATGCTGGCGTCGTAGTGGGCAGCCGCTGTCCTCCCGTGCTTTTGTAGTCTCAGTGCCCCAGTCTTTCACCCCAGGTTGAGCTTCTGAGTAGTTCCTTCTTTTTACCGTGTCCTTAATTCTTTGGGTTGCTCATTGTGAGTGCGTGGAAAGATGCTGGTGAAGCAGGAAGGGCGCGGTTCCGCTCTGCATGGGGTCCGCCCGGCCCCCTGGCAGTGCCGTGGGAGGGTCCCGCTCTGCGTGGGGTCCGCCCGGCCCCTGGCAGTGCCGTGGGAGCTGTGCCCATGGAAGCCTCAACGGTCAGGTGAGGAAAATCTGTGCTTCATCCCTGGCCACTGCTCCTGACACCTCTTCCTGCCAGTCACCTCTCTGCCTTAGCGCAGTAACGGCACCAAGGCTGTGTTGGTTCCGGTAAGGATTTTATTAAGAGTGGGAAAGGCACACGTTCTAATTCTCACAACACACTGGGCAAACTGACCACCCAAGGTTCCCACAGTACCTCCGGTGCTCCTCACGTGCCGTAGCCACAGAGGCGGATTCTTGCAGCATCCGCATGGGGGGTGGTGCTGCCTCTGGGCGGAAGGATGCGGGTCTTGAAGGGCGAGTGAGTGGACTCTCCACTTCAGGTGAGCAGAGCTTCCATGTAGGGTGAGCACAGGGCCTTGGCAGGCAAGCAGGCTCAGTGTTGGACGAGAGCAGAGCCTTGGCGTCGGGCGAGCAGGGCTGGCCGGGAGAACTCTCTCACGGGAAGGTCTCAGTGCAGTGGGTGAACCCAGAGCTTTCACTCTGCTGCTTTCAGGAGAGTGTTCAGGGATTTTCCCTGGGCCTCGTCAGTCTGCAGCTGATACTCACTTTTGGTGGTCAGTGTGGGGCTGATCAGGTCCCAGGAGGCTGTGGGGGCCAACGTGGTTCTTACCAAGTCCGTGCTGATCTTTGCAGTCAGCGTAGCTCTTGATGTTTCTTGCTAATACTACGCTGGAGCTGTTTAATTTCTGCTCCCTACAGTGTGACAGGACTGAGGGAAGAGGATGGAGGGCACGGCTTTCCCCGGAACCCGAGTGGGCCTGTGCCACTGCAGGCCTCTGCACCGTCAGTGCAGTGGGCTTTGTCACAGGGACATGCAGGAGGGGGTGAAAGGTGAAGGCATCCCACCCTGCACCAGTTGCCTGCTGTGAGCCTGACGGGTGGACATCACAGCTCTGAGTCGTGTCCGAGCAGACCAGTTTGGTCCAAACTGGGTCTTAAGTCAAGCGTGTTTCCACCGCAGGGCAGTGGCAGGGGCGGGCCAGGATGGGGCGTGTGAGGGAAGCCTGAAGCTGCAATTGCCTTTAGACAGGCAAGGGTGCAACAAGCTGAGAACAGTGTGGAAACTGGACCTCCAGCCAAGGGGCATCGGGCGTCAGAGCCCTTGGGTGGAGTTGCTGGCCACCCAGGCCCTCAAGTTTCCTCCACACTTGCTTCAATCCTCTGCCCTTGTGGAGAGTAGGGGGAGGTGTATATTTCATGCACTGGTTTTCAGAGGTGGCCCTGGACCTACTGCTGGCCACAGAGCACAGCATCACAGCAGCTCTTCTGAGTTGGTTCTCTGCAGGCTTCTCCCAGGACATCCCAGGAAAACAGCCTCCTCCTGTCAGTTACAAGGCAAGGACTGTGCAAAAGGGAGTCTCCGCTGAGACAGCCACAGGAGTTCTCCTTGGCTCTTGGTTCTTTGTGTAAGGGGGTAGCGACAGGAAGTCGTCACCTCCCACAGGGTGGAGGGGGGCATTCTGGGCTCATCCTATCTGGTCCTTTTTCACCAAAACCAAAGACATCACAAGAAAAGAGGCCAAAGACCTACATCTCATAAAAAAACAGATTCAAAAATCCTCATTAAAATACCAGCATGCCACGTCCAACAGGTGGGTCTAAAGCCACACTGTGACCAAGTGGGTGTAACTGAGGAAGGCACAGTCTGCTCAACATCCAGAAACAGTGTGATTACACCTCACTGATAGAACGAGGGGAAAACCTATCACTCTCACATGATATACAACAAACTCGCGACAGAAGCGGACTTCCTCAACCTGAAGACCCCACAGCGGACCTCGCTGGCGAGGTTGAAGGATGGAAGTATTCCACTGGTTTCAGGACTAAGACAAGGATGTCAGCTCTTGCCATGTCTGCTCAGCGTTGGGCTAGAGGGCCTAGCTGGGCAAGAACAGGAAACAGCAGTTAGACTGAAAGGAAGAAGTGAAACTGTCTATGTGCACATGACATCAGTCTGGATACAGCGCTACCACTCTTGGAGCTAATGCACTATTTTAGCAAGGTTGCAGGATACGAGATCAGCATACAAAGATCCTGCATGAGGGTTTGATTCTGCAGTCAGCACGTAAGGCACTTGTGCCCGTGTGTGCAGCCAGCACGCAGGTGCCCCTTGCAACTCTGCTGGCCACTGTGATGTGCGCCTGCTCACAGATGAAGTGAGAAACGCCTCAACCCACAAAGGGAAGTTGCGGTAGGAGGGCCACACAGAGGCTAGGAGGCAGAGTGGCACCTGGGTGAGCAGTGGGGGCACGGAGTATGGAGTGCGTGGCAATACCTGTGGGAGAGGTCTGGGGCCGGACTCCTAGGTCCCTCTGCCTCCTCTGCACTGCAAACAGACTCATGACTGAGTCTAATACAATGACAAGAGGCAGCCTAACAGGGTCTGCATTCAGGATTCTGTGTGAATGCATACATTTACGGCTGATTCTCGTCTGACCACCTGCAAGTAATCATGGGCTCAAAACTTTCTTTCTTCTGTGTTTGTCTGGCTCTTCTTAGTGGTAGAGGCCTCCATTTCCCAGCTGTGCTGGGGGCTGGCCTACCTGCATTCACAGTATGGGCTGGCTGCAGTGTGCCAGGGGAGGGGCACAGTTGCTTTTAAGCAGGAAGTGCTCAGTTTACAAGCTCAAAGCATGTATGTATGACTCCACAGAACAGCTCAGCCCACAACATCACATCAAGCAGAGGGGTCCTGGCAAATTGGAACTGAGACCTCAAGGGATTATTAGCCTCTGAAGAAGAAAGTAACGTGGTAAGAACAGCCCCAACTCTTACCCAGCACCAAGAAAGAAGGAAATGCCCTTACAGCAGTCACGCACACTCACGAGCATCTGCACGGGCAGGTAACACCGTGAGCTGCCGGAATCACTACCTGGATCCACTGCTGGCTTACCAGACGCACAGATGCACAGTGTAGACTGGAGTTAGAACAGCCCAATGCGGAGATGATAAGGGTTGCTCATCTGTTTGATGCTGTAGAGCCAGTTTTGCAAATGACCATTAAGAAAGAGGTCGATCACTCAGGGGAAAAACACTGGTCAAAAAATGAAGAGGAATGAAGGGTGTTTATTGGGCTGGTCATGAAATGCAGGGTATTTCTGGGGTCAGAGTGAAGCAAAATGTATAATATTCACCGGGCCAGTCTTACAATAAAGTATAACTTGCAGTTATACTGCAGTTTCATGGAGCTGATCATAAAATGTAGACAAATACAGCATTGTCTTGGGGCTGCTCCCAAAATGCTGTGTATCACAGGGTGTTTCTGGGGTCACACACAGTGCGAGGTGGAATGTTTGCCGTCCAAAGGGCCACACAGAGAATCAAGTGCAATGTTTGTTGTTCCTGGGGCTCACACAGAATGAAGTAGAGTGTTGGCCATTCATGGGGCCAGTCACAAAATGAAGCTTAATGCAGGGTGTTCATGGGACATGAGTATGAGAGGTTTCAGGGATGATTATAAAATGAACATTGAATGCTAGTTGTTTATGAATCTGTTCAAAAAAAGTAAAGGGGAATGGAGGTGTTCATTGGACCAGTCATGAAATGAAATGGAATATATGGTGTTGACAGGGCTAGTGATAAAATTAATTTGTAGTTTGTTGATGGGTCTGTTGACAAAATGAAGTGAAATGTAGGGTATCTGTGGTGCTGGTCATTAAATGAAATAGAATATAGGGTGCTCCTGGGGCCACACTTTCAATGAAGTGGAATTTAAGTTGTTCAAGGGGTCCATGACAAAACGAACTACTGATTACTGGGTCTCAAGGGGCCAGGCATCAACTGAAGTGAAACATATTGTCTTTGGAGCTATACTTTCAATGAAGTGGAATACAGTTTTTTCATAGGGTTGGTTACAAAATGAAGTAGAATTCAGGGTGTTCATAGGGTGGGTCAAAAAACCTAGAGAAATGCAGGGTGCTTACGAATCTGTTCATTAGAACTGGAATGTAGGATGTTTTGGATGTGTTACCAAAATGCAGTGGAATGCAGAGTGCTCTTGGGGCTGATTATAAAATGAAGTGGGTGCAGGGTGTTCGTGGAGCCAGTCACACAGTGAAGCGTGACCTGGGCTGTTCATGGAATGTGGGTGAATGCAGTGTGTCCATGAACTTGGTCATGAAGTGAAGTGTACAGTGCTGATGGGTCTGTTCATAAGATGAAGTGGAAATTACGGTGCTTGTGGGCCTGGTCATAAGGTGAAGTGGCAGGTGGTGTGCTCACAGAGCCAGCCATAAAATAAACTGGAATGTACGTTGTCTTGCAGCCATTCACAAAATTAAGTGGAATATAGTATTCAGAGAGCCAGTTACAAGAAACAGCAGAATACAGGGTGGTGTGGTATCAGCCATAAGATGAACTGGAATTTAGGGTGTTTGCAGTTCTGTGCATAAAATGAAGTAGAAAGGTATTCTTGGGGATAGCCATAAATTGAACGTGGGATACGTGGTGTCTCATGGGCCATCAGAAAATGCAGAATACAGGGATTTTTAGACCTGGCCGTAACAAGAACACAGGATCTTCATGGTCGCAGTCATGACGTGAAGTGGAATATAGTGTTTGTTGTGTGGTCATACGGTGTTCACGGGCATGGTCATACATTAATGTACAACGAAGGTTGTTTATGTGGGTGTGTTAAAAAAAAAGAAGCGTTCACGCAGCCTGAATTAAACGAACTGGAACATAAATGTGTTCATCAAATGAAGTGGAACAGAGAATGTTCACAGGGCCAGTGATGAAGGTGAATTAGGATGCAGGGTGCCCTGGGGGCAGTTAGATTGCACTGTGGTCACAGGGCAACCATGCAGTCAGTTGTCAAAGTGGAACATCCAGTGTTCATGGATTAGCACATGCAATTAAATGGTTTGTAGGGTGTTTGATTTTGCACGTAGGGTGTTCATGGCCTGGCCATCAAGTGAGGTGAAATGCATGGTGTTCACGGTGCCCATGAAAATGTGCATGGACAATGTGAACACAAGGGCTTTGGCGGTTCAGGAGAAAGTCCAACGTGTGCATCTGCAGGTATCTGGTTGGAAACCTGAGTCACAAGTGCACTCCTGGGTGTCCAAGTGTTCAAGCCCAAATCTGTTGTCTCGTATTCATAAATGTGCCACAGGTATTTAAATTGGTTTGCTAGGCATCTGACCGTGTAAGATGAAAACAGACAAAATGTCTCTTTCCTGCAGTGTCTGATTATGGATGAATTTTATTTTCTTTTATAGACCCGTTTTCAAAATTTTCTGAAATAGACATGTATTATTTTAAAAGTCTTTGAAAGACTTAAGTAAATGATATCAAAATCACTAACAGTGTTTCTTTCAGCATGATGGAAAACCACAATGCAGTCAGGACACACGATTTATCATTTTGTTTATAAAAGTAGTCGACACAGTAAAATCTGGTGATCACCAGCTGTTCCTGGCCATGACTGCTGGTGGTCTGCACAGCTCATAGCCCCAAGGACACTGGACAATGACAGCTTCCAGGTCCATTTGTATCCAGAGAGGCTCATGTGGACATGGCCAGTGACATCGTGAAAATACATTTTAAGAAAAAATAAATATTCTGCACAATGTATTTACAAGGATCAACTGTTTTACCTCCACCCCCAATTACCAGAACATTGGGAAGCTGTAATTTGACATTTAAGAAGCATATTCTTGGCCATTTGTGTCAGTTCAGCACAGAATGTGGGGCTGAAACCCCTAATATTTTGGTCCATTCTTATAAAATATGTAAAATTACAAATTTCAGTATGCTTACAAGTTTTAAGGAAAGAAATGAAATGATTTGCTTGCATCCCCCGACCCCCTCAAAGGTGGAAACCCAGCCCGTGCTTCCAGGCTCAGCACCCTGAACACTGCCCGTTATTTCCGGCTTTTTCTGAAAGTGCAGGCCTTGGGGGAGGACATGGCCAGTCCCCCAACCCCGATTGCTGCATCTGGTCACGGCGGGTGCCAGCAGTCTCAGTACTTGAAGAGGTCGATGAAGTGCTGGGGAGACACAGGCGTGAAGCAGCTGTTGGGGTCGGCCGCAGTGCAGGGGTGTCCAGAGTCCTGCAGGGGGAGGGGATAGGTCAGAAGCACTATACAGCCATCAGCCCTGCTCCTGTGGCCATGTGGACCCCAGCCCCACCTCTAACAGAATTACTGCAACAACGGCCAGCTTGCCTCGCGTGGTTGCCCAGGCAGTCTCAGAACCAGGTCTCTGCCTCACTCCCCCCTTCCTGTCCTCCTGCCCCACCACTCCTCCCTCAACCCCAGGAGGCTCCTGTGCAGGCAGCGGGTAGAGCTGACAATTCCACTGCTCAGGGCAAGTGGCAAAAGGACAATCCATTTTGTGGACCTCATCTCAGGGACGTGCGGGGCCCGCGCGTCTGTCGGTCCTGACCCTCTCGGCCAGAGCTTCCCTTCAGGCTAAGCCCCGATCACTCGGGTGCTGGTTCCTGCTCAGCTGCTGCAGGGCCCGACATTGCATGTGTGGACCACAGGGCAGTACCTTGAACAGTAAAGCAAGGTGGTAGTCCTTGGAAAACAGAAGAGTCGGCAAGGAGTGCAGCAAGGGGAGGAGAGAGAAAAGTCAGGATTAGAAAGAGCCAGACTGCGGAGGGCTGTCAGGGTTAGAGCACGTCATTCACAAAAGCCACTGGACGTCAGGCACAGTGACTGAGAACAGCACACAGCTCCCCATCAAACACCCCGAGTTCCAGCACAGCACAAGGACAGCGTGCAGCGCCCCATCAGACACCCCAAGTTATATCACAGTATTAGAACAGCGTGCAGTGCCCCAGACACCCCCGAGTTATATCTCAGTATTAGAACAGCACACAGGGCCCATCAGACACCCCTAGTTCCAGCACAGCACGAGGACAGCATGCAGCGCCCCATCAGGCACCCTGAGTTATATCACAGTATTAGAACAGTGTGCAGCGCCCCATCAGACACCCCGAGTTCCAGCACAGCACGAGGACAGCGTGCAGCGCCCCATCAGACACCCCGAGTTCCCACAGGACTTGAAGGCACCCGAGAAAATTTTCTTGGAAAAGCACTTCTGTCTCAAGTCTCAGACTGGCAGCAGCAAGGCAGCAACACAGGAGTTCACTGAGGAGTCGGCATGCTCGTCTCACACGTGGGCAGACTTGGGGGCGCCCTGGATCCCTGTGTGCTTGTGCCCCATGTGCAGCAAGATCAGCTTCTCTCTGTGGCCGCCCGAGCCAGCCCAACCTCCAGAACCCTGCTCTGTCCCGGTCTCAACTGCTCCACAGCAGCCCTGTCCCAGCTACTGTTTTGCTCTGATGCCCACGGGGCCAGCCCTGGCTTCAAGGAAACAGAAGTGCCCAATCCTTGTCCCAGCTTCCCCTGCCCACCCTACAAGCTCAGTTTCTGACAGCTGGAGAAGCAGAGGGCACAACTCTGTCCAGCCTTGGAACCCAGCAAGGTCACCTCACTGGACTCTCCAGGGGCCACTGAGGCTAGTCCTTAAAGGCCAGCACTGTGGTGTAGTAGGTTACACATCCACCTGCAGTGCTGGCATCCCACATGGGCGCCGGTTCGTGTCCTGGCTGCCCCACTTCTCATCCAGCTCTCTGCCTGGGAAAGCAGAAGATGGCCCAAGTGTTTGGGCCCCTGTACCCACATGGGCGTCTCAGAAGCAGCGCCTGGCTCCTGCCTACAGATGGGCCCAGCTCTGGCTGTGGAGGCCACTGGGGGAGTGAACCAGCAGATGGAAGACCTCTAACTCTGCCTCCCAAGTAAATTACTTGCATCTTTTTAAAAAAAAAAAAAAAAAAGGCAAGAAAGGGAGTCCACAGACAAAACCAGCTTCCCGTGTGTTCTGAGCCAGGGCACAGCCCCCGTCTGGCAGAAGCCCTACTAGGCACATAACCATGGCCTGGCTGGTGGATGGTCTGGGGCCAGGGAAGAACTCAGAGCTCCCTCCCCGTTTGTTAGTAGGTCTGATGTTACTTGAGTTTCTCAGTCAACACAAGCAGCCAGGGAGATGCTACAGAACACCAACAGTTGTCTGGCCTGGGGACCTGCTGTGGCCACACCCAAGACAGCCCCAGGCCTGTGATTCCATGACTGCTCTGCACCTGGACAGCTACAGCAGGACAGGAGGTAATGTGATCCCAGCAGGAGCAGCCGGGGAATGGCACTGTTCCACACCCGTGCACCTGCACTCAGAACTGTGAGCGGCTGCGAGGTAACCACCAACCTCCAGGGCCTCACAGAGGAGACCCAGTCTGATTCTCACCACAGACAAATGCCTTTGTGAAGCTAGAAAATCAGTTTAAAAAAGGAAACTCTGGCAGTGCCGAGTTCTGCCTGACAGCTCAGAGCCAGAAGACAGACGGAGTCTCATTCCATCACTCGCAAAACTGGAACCGTCTGCTCCAGGAACAGTGCCCCACGAGCATCTGCCTGACACTTCCACAGAGGGGCTGAGTGCACACTGCGGTCTGCTCACTGACACGGGAAGGAGTTTACACACAAGTCCCCACACCTGAGAGCAGCACCCACACACCTGTGCACATCTCGCAGTATCAATTTTTTGCATCAATTTTGCAAAGAGGGCAGGTACACCAACACACAGAACAAGCAGTCACTTAACACACTCTCTCCAGTTGCCCACACACGGAGCCATCTGCAGCTGGCTGTGGGGCCACTCACCTTGGAGACAAAACTCCTGAAGTGGCACAGGGGACCTCAGCCCTTCACATCCCTGCCAGCCACGGCTCAGAGCAGTGAAAAGCACCGACGAGGATGTGATTTGACAGAACAGTGGGAGCGGTCTAGAGCCTGCCTGAGACCCTCTGACAGCTGAGATGCACACAAAGCGGGGTCCCCCAGCAGACAGCGAGCAGAGGCAGACGCGCCCATTCCTGACGCCTGAGCAGGGAAAGCTCCAGGCAAATGGTGAGAACACACTCAAGGGTACTGCAGAAGTGGGGGCCGGCTGGGACAGTGCAGGCTGACTGGGAGGGCTCCCTGTTCACTCTGTGGACACAGACATGCTGGAGGACAGACGTGGTAACATACAGCAACTGTCCTGTCAGGTTACCATGCCAGTGGCTTCCTCTGGGCCCACTGCTCCTGTCGGACTGGAAGCCCTAGACCACTCCTGGCCACCTGCAGACCCTGGCAGGCCTGCCCTCGGCACGGCCATGTAGAGGGAGGGCTCTAGGCACTGGGGTTGCAGGCGAGAGCCAGGTGTGGAGACAGCAGGGAAAACCTGACTCTCATGCCCCAGCTGAGGGCTGGGGCAGGGGCCAGAGCCCTGTCCTGGACAGCCACACATGCCCACAGGATAAGGCCACCCTGCGGGGTCTGGTTCAAAGCCCTAGTTTTACCCTGTGACCCTGCCCTGTGTCATCACAAACAGTATTTTTCTTTTTCAAAAAAAAGCCTTTACACTTAAAATGTGAGTGAGTGGCTGCAGAGGTAAATCCACTTCCAGCGAGTACCTTCCAGAAGAGAATGCTGCAGTGCCGGCAGAAGTGCAGGGTGTCCCCATACTGCTCCTTGGTTGGGTAGTGCTTCTCCAGGGCAAAGTACATCAGCTTCCATTCGACGTGGCCCTTCTCGGAGAGGATCAAGTGTCTACAGAACTGAACACAGAGATCCCGCTCAGAACCAGGCACGCTCTGAGCTCAACATCCAACATTGGGGCGAGCTGTCTTTACAACGCCGGCTGGGCTGTGGCTCGTTTCGTTACTTGCATCAAGCTCGAGTGGCTGAGGTCACACCAGCAGGCCTGTGTCTGAGGGGCACCAGGCAGCTGCTAGAGATGCAGGTTCAGATCTGGAAGGACACCCACAGTGCATCGAGTTTACAGTACACACATCACAAACTGAGAGCACTCGCAGCTCAGAGGAAAGACGAACAACTCAGTTTTAAAAACAGACAAAGGACTCACAAGGCCTTCATCCTGAGGAAGAACACACCCACCAGGGTGGCCGTGAGGGTCTCAGCAGCCCGTGCTGGGGGTGTGGACAGCCGGTACCTCACTTGCCATAGGGGATGCAAAGCAGCACAACCCCTTTGAAAACCCTGCTTGTCCCTCAAAAGGTTGAGCCCAGAGCTGCCGCCTGACCCAGCAGCCACAGCCAGGACCTGTCACCTGTGCGTGAGCCAGCAAGGGCCACAGAGCCACAGGTGCATACAGACAGGAAAGCAGGAACACAGCCTGGTGACCACAGAGTGGACGTCAGGCAGCCATGGAAGGGAACGAGGCTCTGCTCCCGCTGCAGCTCAGAGCCTTGAGGACACTGCTCAGAGTGCTCATGAGGGGCACCCAGCATCCCCAGCACCAGGGACGACGTGATCGGTGGGGACCCCAGGCAGATGACGGGTGACAGCTGAAGGACATGGCAGCTCTGCAGCGCCTGCACCCACGGAAGCGGTACAAAGGCGCACACCAGGGAGCGTGGCCGAGGGTCAGTGGCTGCCGTGGTGGGGGTGGGGAGCCCACACTCTCTTGCCTATAAATCGTGGCACGGAGTGGAGCACATGAACAGGTTTTACTTTGTAGAACTGAAAGAAACACTGGTACAAATTTCACACGAAGGGCATGACTTGCGAGAGGGTGCTGACAGCCGGGTCACGGTAATGTCTATGCACTTCGTGCCTGTCACAGTCTCAGAGGACGGGGCCTGCCGCGTGGCACTCACCTGCTTCTCAGCAAAGTGGTACTGGCACAGTTTCTTCCACAGCTGCCTGTCTTCACTGAGCACGTGCAGTGTGGGGGTCACCTGGCCCAGAGTCACGATGTCCCACCCGTCCGAGAAGCGGTACAAGATGTTGCTCAGCATGTGCAGAGGGAGGTCCACCAGGGTGAGCCCTGTGTCCACCTGCTGGAAGCACAGCACGGGCAGCGAATGAGACACAGCCAGGAGGAGCAAGCACGCCCGAGATGCAGCAGCACCTCGCTCCCGCAGGGCGCTCAGTCCCACACTCACCAACCCCAGCAGCTGGAGCCTGGGTGGCTGGTAGGGCCAGGGTTACCCTGACAGGACCCTTCCATCCACCCAGGCACCAGGTCTACCCCGAACACCTGGAGGTGAGTTCCCCACTGGTACACCTGGAACAACCTTGAGGGACCCAAAGTCGATGAACCCTCGACTTCTCCACTGCAGTGACCGTTTCTTCCCAGACGTGGACCTGGAGACCACAGGAGCCTGCGCTGGGGCCACTAATGGGAAGGGTGCACAGTGGCTCGGCCCTGGGAGCTGGAGCCTCGGCTCTGGGATCCACCTGCTCTGGGGCTGAGCTGGGGGCCCTGGAAGCAGCCCTGGTGCCCACGTCCTGCTTGTCCCAGCATGGTCTGTGCTTCACCAGGCCTTGTCCCTAGCTGTGGGGACAGCTGGCTCTGCTGCCTTATCTGGACACTTATGACTTGCTCTTGCACAGCGCGATTAACTTGTCATGGTGTGGGCCGCAGGGGCCTAGCTGTCTTTCTCTGCTCCCCTCCTGTATCCTGCTAGGAACACTTCCTCACGACTTCAGCAGTGTCAGCCGCTCAGGGTCCTTCCTGTGCATCCTAGGGGAAGCACAGGGGCGTAAGTCCTGCTCCCGTGTCAGCACACTCAGAGTCCACCAGACAAGCCTGAGACCCCGTACGGCAGACACGGCATGCGGGTTAGGGGTGAGAGGTTGGGCTTTGGGTTACTGCTGCCGCAGTGACATCCTGGCTACGTCATGAGGTTTTCGCAGGCCATAACGTGCTGTTTTGCCCTGAGTTCCTCCCACCACCCTGTCTCTGCCATCAGCACCATCCTGGGCTGTGGAGCAGCAAGGCCCCTGCATGCACTGGGCAAATACTTGGCATGTGCAGGACTGGAGGTGCAATACTGCACTTGGCAGACCAGGCACTGCTGGTGTGCACCCTCGTGACACCTGGTGACCCCGTGTGGAAGGCAGAGGCCCCAAGCTGAATCTCCACACCTTCCTCCAGGAGCCCAGGCGCCTGAAAAGCAGAAACTCCCTCGCTTCCGGCCTGCTCACAGCGGACCTCCTGTGGTGGCTGCAACCTGGGCACTTCTATCCCCAGAGCATCTGCAGCGCCCTGACCAGCACACTCACCCCCAGCAATCCTGCTTTTGTGTCCCTTGAGGTGCACACTGAGCAGGTGGGCTAGGAAGTGCTGAGTGAGGTAACCATGGGGACGGCACTAGGAGACGGAACCTGCTGGGACCACTCACACCTTCCAGCAGAGAGGAAGCTGCTGCCTGTGTCCCTCAGCGACTGTGCCTGCAAGACACCGTCCTAGACAGAGTGTGTGCGTGCAGCACTGGCATCCACACGCACACAGGGCAGTGCCTGGCCCCCAGCCCCTCAACCCTGTGTTGCGCTCCTGGGTGCAGAGGAGCTGATGCTTGTTCTGAGGATGGAAACGAGCCTTTTTCAACAGCAAAGTCATAAAACTAAGGCACCAGGTTAAGAGCACAAGAGCCTAAGTTGTTTTCAGTCCTCTTTTGCCTCCCTCTCCTGTGCACACTCACAGCTGACCACCACCTACACTCTGCCTCTGGACTCCAGGCAGCCTTTGTATTCTCTACCAGGACATTGACCACTGCCAGTCGTGACTGAGACCCTGGGCCACCATGCGGCCAGGAGCTGCTCCCAACACAGAACACAAGGTAGCAGAATTTTGGAAAACTTCACTTTTAAACCTAGTAAGTTGTACTTTTACTTCTAACAAGCAATCAATAAATTAGAAAAAGCTGGGGCCAGTGCTGTGGAGTAGTGGGTAAAGCTGCACCTGTAGTGCCAGCATCCCATAGGGGTGCCAGTTTGCATCCTGACTGCTCCACTTCCAATCCAGCTCTCTGCTAAAGCAGTAGAAGATGGCCCAAATCCTTGGGCCCCTGTACCCACGTGGGAGACCTGGATGAAGCTCCTGGCTCCTGCTAGGCGCAGCTCTGGCCGTTGTGGCCAATTGGAGAGTGAACCAGCGGATGGAAGACCTCTCTCTCTGCCTCTCCTCCTCTGTGTAACTCTTTCAAATTAATGAATAATCTTAAAAAAAAATCATTAATTTTAGAAGAAATTTTTTAAAAAGGAAACCAGGAGCTTGAGAACAAGGGCACGTGGTGTGTATCCATGCAGTGCTCCCTCAGTTAGGGCCCATGGGGGGACAGCATCAGTCCTGCTGAGCTGTCAGGCGGGTAAACTTGGGAGCAGGACCAGGAGAAGGTTCTAGTGTTCTCAGAAACTCAGCACTGCTGAAATGTGCTCAGCTTCCGCTTACTCTTGGGGGTCTGAGAATTCAGACTTTAGAAGGGAAAAAGACTCAGCTTGCAGAGGCCTTGCCCCTGTGAGGCTGGGCTGCCTGCCCCCAGGTCCCTGGAAGCTCTTGGCCCTGCTGCCCAATTGACAGCAAAAGAGCAGGTGGCCATCAGCCCATGGGCACCAACCAGGCGTGGCATACACAGGCTCAGAGCAGGCTGGCGGCCTGTCTACACACAGTGGAGTTAGCTGATCCTGCAAAGAGCTCTTTCTGGTTTCAAACTGTGTTCCCAGGAAAGCCAAATGCCCCAGCAGCTCAGACAGTCCAAGGTGTATGCCCCAAGCTCAATCCCAAACCAATGCCTCTTCTGCAGAGACCATGGCACAGCTCATGAGGGTGTCTTGGGAGCACAGTGGGCAAGAAGCAAGACCCAGAGGGTCAAGCCAGGTCTGGGGGCACCCAGGATGCCCTGAGGCCATACTCGTGTGCTGTCCTCACTGCTCCACTGCAGAATGGCCGACCTCACTGTACTGTGCCCTTCCTCCATCTGTTCAGTGAACGCGAACAGTCAGCCAACGACAGGGACCCCTGTTCTGAGACGAAGACTCCCCTCCATGATCTGCACAGCTCTCTCTCGGGGCCCAGGCTGTCCTTCACCCACAATTCTCTCCCAGGACTGCGCGTGGCCGAGTCCCACCCAGAACTTCCTGGCCAGGCCAGGGAGGCTGCCTTCCCATGGACACCCTACTGCGGGCAAGGGTCACCACACGAGGGCTGAGTGGGACCTGGTGGCAGGTCCTTGCTTCTTGGTGTGACCGACCTGTGCGTGTGCAGGCAGAGCTGCTGGGCTACTGGGAATATCCGGGGGCGGGAGGGGAGGGGGAGGGAAGAGGAGGCAGGTGTACTTCCTCCACTCCCAGTGCTGCTGACTGCTGGATTTCAGGTGTGTGTTTCAGAGTCATAACTAGGAGTCACCTCTCTCCTTGCAAATCTCACACTCACAACTCCCTCTATGGGGAACCAGGGTGCAGTGTGAGGGCAGCACGGTCTGCAGCATCACTCACACCACTGCAGCCACACAGCCTGTGCCTGCAGGACACACAGAGCTGGGTTCCACTAACCGTGAGCTGACAATATAGGGGGAATGTGTCTCTGCTGAGCACATGCAGGTTAGCTTCCTGTCATCATGACAACCACTGTGCCTAGCACTGTGTGAGGTGCTGTCAGTCACCCACACATTCCCCGAAGTGTGCAGGAAAGAGGAAGAGCAACTCCCCCATCTCCCAGAGATACCAGTGCTGAAGAGCTGTTCACACCCAGTCCAGCCCTGTAAGAGCCGGGAAGCCAGGTGAGATGCTCAGTGCCTGGTCTTACCACATCAAGAGAAGTCGGACTGTGCCCCAGCTCCCAGCAGCACATCCAGACACACATCACACCTGGCAGTGGGAATGGGAGCTGTCCAGACCTAGACCTGAACTTAGTGCCACGCAGACAACACAGCCCCTGCCCCCAGGCCAGTACCCAGGGACTGAGTCTCTGGGATCCTCAGGCAGCAGCACAGCCTGGGGGAAGACCCCACCCACTGGGAGCTGGGCAGCAAAGAGCACAGGGCTGGACACTGCAGAGCAAGCACACAGTGGCCTTGTGACCAGGGGAACTAAGCCCACAGCATCTGCTCCTGCCTCTCCTGAGATGCGCCTGGACCATGAGGGCCTTTGCTCAGTGGGAGGAGGGTGAGCAGCAGGCCCTTGGCAGGCCCCACTCACACCACTGGACGGCCCTGAGAGGCTGGATTAGGACAGCTCCACACTGTCCTGGAGAGCGAGCCCAGCCCACGCTACCCAGTCCCTGCCCACGCTGCCCTCTCCTTGCCCATGCTGCCCAGTCCCTGCCCTCACTGCCCCCCTCTGTCACACTGGCCCCTCACTGGCCCCAGGCACCTTCTATAGGAATCATCTTCAAGTCTCACCACCTGTGGGGCAGCTGCTCCCAGCAGTTCTGCAGAACCCACCTGGTGAGCCAGGAGGACACGCTCCCCCTCCCATAGCCTGGGAAGAAGCTGGACAGCACCCTGGACAGCTCATCCAGCAGGGAGCCCAGCAAACAGCTGGGAAGCCCTGTTTTGCTGCTGCCCCAGCAGCAGCCGGACAGCCCCACCTTCCTTACCTGGGAAGCAAATGGAAAATCAGCCCTGAGAAACTGGCCCATCCCTACAACCCTGCCTCACCAGACATCACCAGCCCTGACTACAGCTGGGCAATCGGCACCAACACAGCACCAAGGCACCAATGCAGCCCCACTTCAGTGTCCCCAAGGAAAAACCTGTCACCAACAAAGCTAGCCTTCAGAAATGAAGGGGAAATGTGGACTTTCCATGACAAAGCGAAACAGAAGGACGTCTTCATTACCAGAACACCACGCTACACGCCTGAGGTGTTCCCTTCGGAAGCAGGAGCCACAGAACACAGAGAAGAGAAAGAAACATCTTAAGATGGGGATTCTACTGTCACTTATTTCTGGCTGTGCTTTGCTGCATATGTAGTTTTGGGACTGCAGCTCTGTAAATGCTTTTCTTGGGCTCATGAGGTTCTGATATCTGGATTGGACTGGTCTCTGAATATCAGCTAGAAAGCACTGGCTCCTTGTCTGCTCTCCCAAAGAGCCTACTATTGTGCTGTTTCTTTTTTTTTTAAAGACTTTTTATTTTCTTTATTTGAGAGGTACAGTTATGGACAGTGAAAGAGAGAGACAGGTCTTCCATCCACTGGTTCACTCCCCAAATGGCCACAATGGCCAGAGCTGTGCTGATCCAAAGCCAGGAACCAGGAGCTTCTTCCAGGTCTCCCATGCGGGTGCAGGGGCCCAAGGACTTGGGCCAACTTCTACTGCTTTCCCAGGCCATAGCAGAGAGCTGGATCAGAACAGGAGCAGCTGGGACTAGAACCGGTGCCCATGTGGGATGCCAGTGCTGCAGGCGGAAGATTAACCTACTGTGCCACAGCGCTGGCCCAACTGTTTCTTTAAATGTTTAGAAGAGCAGCCAGCACTGTGGTGTAGCAGGTTAAACCGTTGTCTGCAGCGCCAGCATCCCATATGGGTGCTGGTTCTAGTCCCAGCTGCTCCACTTCCCATCCAGCTTCAGCAAAGGCTCCTGGGAAAGCAGTGGAAGAAGGCCCAGGTACGTGGGCCCTGCACCACGTCAAGACCAGAAGAAGCTCCTGGCTTCAGCCTGGCCCTGCCTTGCCTTAGGTAGCCATTTGGGGAGTGAACCAGCAGATGGATGATCTCTGTCTCTCCATCTCTGTAGCTCTGCCTTTCAAATAAATAAATAAATAAATGTTCAGAATTATTCACGAGAGAAACAATTTAGGCCTTTAGTTACATCTCTGGAATAAAACCTTTAAACATGAATTAAATTTCTTAAACACATATGGAGCTATTTAAAATTTCTTTTCATTCCATATCAGTTTTCTGAATTGGGGTTGAGGAAATATGTGTGTTTTACTTAAGTTATCAAAACTCGTAGCATAAAATTGTTTAACATCCTCAGAAAGCTTACAACCAGAGCTGTCCTGGATACTACAGTCCCCATGCCTGAGTAAAAACCCGAGGTCACTGCTGCACCTCACAGCAGCAGTGCATCACCTGTGCCTACCACTGAGAGGGTACATGGAGGCATGCCCACACACAGGATGGGTCACTACCCAGACCCCACGCCCACCACTGAGGCCTCAAACAGGATGGGTCACTACCCAGACCCCACGCCCACCACTGAGGCCTCAAACAGGATGGGTCACTACCCAGACCCCATGCCAACACTGAGGCCACACACAGGATGGGTCACTACCCAGCCACAGAGAAGCTGAGATTCTGTCACTGAGTGACTTGGATAAATCTAGAGGGCGTCACATCACGTGACACGAGCCAGGTCAGAGGCCAGTACATAT
This sequence comes from Oryctolagus cuniculus, assembly GCF_964237555.1. Classification (NCBI taxonomy): domain Eukaryota; kingdom Metazoa; phylum Chordata; class Mammalia; order Lagomorpha; family Leporidae; genus Oryctolagus; species Oryctolagus cuniculus. The sequence continues at coordinate 118,993,314 of NC_091439.1, forward strand.
GTGAGAAGCTGGGAGCAGAGCACTGGTCAGCAGAGGCTGCACAGGGGAGGTAGCAGGCAACACAGAGTCCCAGGCAGGAGGCACAGGCCACCACGCTCACAGCATGGCAGTGGACTCTCTGAAGTAGTCAGGAGAAGGTGACAGATACGCCACTTCTCTAGCCCAATCACACATCACACTGTGCCCGTGAATATGTATAATTATGTTGTCCAAGAACAGACGCCCACATAGATCAAACTGAAAAATAAAAACACAGTACAAAGGAGGCCATGTTACCAAGGACTTGAGCACCTGTAGATCTGATGTTTGTGGAGGTCTTTCTGTGATTCAGTATAGAAATAAACAAGAAGCCAAGTTAAAGACTTTAGTTGGTTCTACTACCATTTTTCTTGTTGAAATTATTTCTAGCATTAAAGAAGATCAACACCAACAACAGGAGCTGCACTTTCTTTCCTTGCTCACTCTTCTCAAAGAGCTGCAGGCACCCAGCAAAGGACAGCAGCAAGGGGAACGAGGCAGCACCTAGACTGACAGCTGCTCGGACAGCCTGACCTTCCCTGACTGGGTGCCTGTTCAGCCTGAAGCAGTGTCCTCTGAAGATGAGCATTTGACACCTCAGTACCCCGAGTATCAACCTGTTCAACGCTTCCCACCCTTGCTGCCTTCCCAGTAAACCTGTGAACCATTAATGCCATCTCTTGGTCCTATTATATTTTACGACAACTTAATGAATATATTTGAAATGACTGCAACAGTTGCTCATGTTTGCTTAGAAGGGATCATGACTTTGTCTACACAGCTGGGTGCAGTGAATTCTGGCTCGGGAAACCCTCACCTTCGTCATCCTCATCTGGAGGCAACTTTGTCTACACAGCAGGCACAGACCCTCACCTTCATCATCTGGAGGTGACTTTGTCTACACAGCAGGCACAGTCCCTCACCTTTGCCATCTGGAGGTTCTGCAGCTGCTGCTGCCAGGACAGAATGGTCTCCAGCCGGCAAATCCAGATGTTGATGTTCCCCACCAAGACGGACTTGCCAACCCCTCTGATGAGAACGCAGAGGGTGGAGCTCAGGTCCTGCAGGAGGTTTTTGATGAGGCGAGGATTGTGGTGGTCCCTGAGAACTGGATGCACAAAACAGAGCCAGAGATAGCACAGCTCCTTACACAAACCATGAGTGGGGCCACCCAAACGTGCAGCCAGATACCCGTGAGACAGCACCACGTGGCCCGTCCACAACAAGACGTTACTCAGCCGCACAAAGGACGGGAGCTCTGGCGCTGCTCCAATGCCAGGGACCTCTGAGAACATCACCCTCCATGAACCACGCCAGTCACAGGGGCCCACAGGCACCGAATCCACACACAGGAGGCAGAGTGGGGCCAGGGCTCGGGCAAGGGGGACAGGGGAGTTGCCATTCAATGGAACTCGGACTCTGGGAAGAGAAACTGCTCTGGGGAGGGAGGCTGGTGAGTCACACCACAAGGTGAGTGTACCAGCCACTGCCCAAGGGCTGCGAACAGTGGGAAACCAGGATCACACTTCAGAGTGACCCACAAGTGATGTCTCTTTTAAGATATCACCAGTATGTCTGATAGTACTTTTCAGTGGAGTCTGTAGTTTTGCCATTAAATGGTTTATACTTCCTTTTGCTTTTATCATAAAGAGGATTAATAACGATTGTGGACATGTGGCGTGTAATCTGAAAGTTCAATGTACTAATAACCACTAATTAATCAAGCAAGCTTGTTAAATTAAAAGGAAAATTACTGGCTTATTGGATGCCTAAATGTGTAAGTCACAACCTTGCTGACCATGGAGACTCAGAGCTGCATGGAGCTTGGCTGGCAGTGAACGTGGAACAGCCTCCTCCAGCTCTGCGAGCAGGCGCCTTCCCATCACACTCGTGGCTCAATCGCAAGATCGGCTTTAACAGCTGTGACCAGCCAGCCAGCACACGGAATGCCGCTGGGGCATGGCAGGCACGTACAGTTCTAGTTAGGATTTAGATTTAAAATACCAGTGGTCATCTTACCCTTTTGAACAATTTTATCCAAGATGTTGAAGTAGTTCTTTTGTGCCACACCACTCAGTGACGTTAGCTGGGATTTTGCAATGAGCTCTAGCAGCTGAAAGGCAAGAGTGGAAGAGTGAACAACACAGAATCCACGGCAAAGTGCATCGCACATCAGTGAGGAGACTTCTCCAAGTGGTGCCGGCAGGGGATGCTCACCCTCAGTGCTAACCTGGGGAGAACAGATGCCTGCCGGGCGTGGGGTTACCAGCCTAAGTCCCTGGCTGCAGGGGAGCCTCAGATGCATTTTTTAGTTTCCCAACCTCCCTTGTGCAGGGCACCCAGGAGGAGGCTGAGGGATGTTTGGCCACCGACAGGCATCTGTCCAGGACTAGGCCAGAATCACTGTTCTCTGATGACCAGAAACCAGAAAATTAAAATGCCCTTCCATTTGGAATTTAAAAGCAAAACCAGACTAAAACTTAACGCAGCACTTTGGTCAAGCAAGAAAACGAAGCCTATCTAGAAAACAATGACCACAAACCAAAGAAACAGAGCTCACAAGGACAGGTCGGCTGTTACGGGAGGGGTGTACCCTGGAGTTCACTGCACATGCACACGCACACCTGCACCTTGGGCACTGCAGCCACACTGCCCTCCTCTAACGCTTTTGCTCCCCTGCATTTCTGCTCGAGTTTGCCTGGCACACCAGCCCTCCTGCCCGCGTGAGTCGCTGACTCCCAGGTGTGCTCACACACAAGTGCGGGGGATGGGGGGTGGTGGTTTGCTTCTTGATCCAATCTGAAAACCTTCAGCAGCCATTGACATGACATGCACATTTACTGATACACACAGTTGGTCTTAATTCATGGCTCCTGTTTTTGTAGCTTTAAAAAATGTCGTTTTTCTGTGGGTTGGCACTTAGCAAAGGTATGCACGACTCTGCCTGCAGTCACCACTGTGGCTGCAACCACACAACGCCCAGCACTCTGGGTCACGTGAAGCAGCTCTCACTGCTCTCCTCCTCCCCGCCCCACCCGCACCGTGCTGACTGGCTCTGTGCACATGCGGCCTCCTCTGTCACCACTGTCCTGCCCTGGGGCCTGTTTCTCCAACCACCTCTAGATGGGGAAGTCAGCTTCTTCAGAAACACATGAGAACAATACCCCAAGTTCTCATGCTGTCTGTGGCCTGGCAGCAGAGCAGAACGGGGGCTGGCCATGACCTCAGGGGCACCCTTGGAGGACCCTGATGGCTTTCCCCAGGAGGGATTCAGTCCCCTCCAGAGGTGAAGGACCCCCTGGGCAGGGCTCCCTCTGTAGGCACAGACCCAAGTCTATTCCATACCACGAGAAGTTTTCTAGAACATTTGTCCCAGTGGTACCCATGCCCCACCCCCTCACAGTCCTGGGTACTGTGACCCTCTGACCCTTTAAGCTTGGTGTCACTGCCATCATCTCCAACACTCTCCGTGAGTCCTGCACCCACGTGACGTCTGCTTCAACAGCTCCCTCTCCTTTGCAGCACTTCTGCCCCGGGACCCTCTGTACAACCGTGCTCCTGTGCCCAGCCTGCTGCCTGACAGCTGTCTCGGCACTCCTCCTGCCTGCAGGCTCTGCACTCTGCCCAAAGGGTAACATCAGGGCTACAGCCGACTCCCCTGGGCATGGCAGCCATCCTGTAGGAGGTCAGAGCCGGGCCAGGGTGGCTCTAGGCCACTGTCTCGGTGGCTCCTGCCCCATTGCTGCTTCTCCTGTGTGGATCCCAGGAGCAGCCACACAGCCCATCTCTGAGTACATCTGGGCCTGGGCAGCCCTTTGCTGCCAGCCCTTGTCCTTGCAGTCTCGCTCCTCCCGCTGAGCAGGGGCTCAGCACAGCGGCCTCTGCCTTCCGCTAACAAGGTGTGAGCACCGCCAAGCCTGGCCCACTCTCATCTGTGCCTCAGCTGCCTCTGCTAAGCCTGACACACATGAGTCCCATTCTTTCCCACCCTCCAGCAGGAGGAAGTTCCAGCACTCTCCTGCAACAGCCACAGGTAATGCCAGGCTGGTTACAGCAAGCCCTCCAGACACATGGAGCAGATGGCACTGAGCTCACAGAGAACCACTCAGGCCTCAAGCCTGTCCCAGGGCTTCCCTGCTTAGTCGAGCGCTACTGGAACCCCCTGCTGGCACCGCCAACTGGGCAGGTGCTGCTTACGGTCAGCTCATACCAGGACTCAAGACAGGTTGCCTCAGTGTCCTGCAGTAGAAGCTGACGTGGTGAGGCCAGAAGTGCAGCCCAGGGGATGTCATGAGGGCTCTCTTGCGTGATACAGCCTCCTTCTCCACCCACGGGTTTCCCTGAATTCCCCAAACTGCCCAAGGAGGCATCTTCCCACAGGCTGAGGGCACGAGAGAAACAGACCAGAAAATACAAAATCGTTTACTCCTGAGAGGAGACAGGAAACAGATAACTCACGAGCTCTATTCCACTCCCAGGACAGAAGTGAGGGCATAGGCAGTGGGCAGGCTCCTGAGCCCCACGTCTGTCCCACTCCCACTTGGCTGCTCCCATGGTCCTCTGAGATGCCGCCCCCAGCCCATCCTCCCATTCAGAGGCCCCGTGGCACCTGCGCCACAGACTGAAGTCAGAAACAGACCAGAGGCGTGGGAGGGAGGCCAAGCCGCTCTTGAGGAGGAACACCGGACCTAACGAAGGGCTCTGCACTCCATCCCTGAGTCCACACTCGACAAGCACGACAAACATGAAGACGTGCATTTTCTGTACAAACTTTTTTTTTTAAAAGATTTATTTATCTGAAAGACAGAGTTAGAGAGGTAAAGAGAGAGAGAGAAAGAGAAAGAGAAAGAGAGAGAGAGAGAGAGAGAGAGAGAGAGAGGTCTCCCATTCGCTAGTTCACTCCCTAAATGGTCACAATGGCTGGAGCTGGCCAATCAGGAGGCAGGAGCTTCTTCCAGGTGTCCCACGTGGGTATGGGGGCCCAAGCACTTGAAGCCATCTTCTACTGCTTTCCCAGGCCATCAGCAGGGAGCTGGATTAGAAGAGGAGCAGCCAGGACTCGAACTGGCACGGCATGGGATGCCAGCACTACAGCGCCAAACCCAAGAAGCCAAGCTTTCTTGAAGAGAGGTAGCACCCGTACCCAGCCAGAGCCAAGCACCCAAGGCGTCCAGCCACTGCTCATGCTACTGGTGGGACTTGGGGGGTCATTTGAATCTGTGTGAATTTATGGACGATACCCAACAGTGGTAAAAAATAATTGAAAAAAATCCATGTGAACATAGTTTGTTCATTCATTCAACTTAGGAATAAAAATACCTACTATTTGTCAAGTGCATGGGATGCTAAGTTAGCATTTGATTTTCCCTTGAGATACAGTTCAGCAAAGCAGGAAAGGCTTGATTAGCAGTGTGACCAGTCCTGCGTGGCCACCCCATGCTGTGCCTATGACAGCCCCGCTGCCCATCAGAGAGGCCACAGAGCAAGGGCGACGCTTGTTGTCAGGATGGAGCATGTGGGCACTGTCCTTGCTCTCCTCCCACTAGGGTTGCAATGGGTCTGCACACACCGCTAACGCTTTGCCTGAACCATCCTCAAAGACGACCAACGTAGCAGCCGACAGTCGGCTCCGAGAGCTTCACATTATCGCACCTCCATGAAGGCCCAGCTATGAAAGCAGAGCTATGCCGCCCTGAGGGGAGGGAACAGGGTGGGGCACCTCAGGGCTACAGTGCGGACTCCAGATGCATCCACCTCAGCAAATACCACACAGTGAACACACCTAAGAGGTCAGCTGTCACAGAGAGCAGTTCTCAGCATGTCCGCACCACACCTGGGCTGTTCCTCAGCCCCCAGTGGGCAACCTGTGGTCAGAGCTGCCCAAGTGAGGTGCGGCTGGCTGCTCTCAGTGCTACAGGAAAAGACCACAAAGGGCTAAATAAAGACGCAGCCACTGGGGCTGGCACTGTGGCTTAGTGGGTAAAGCCACTGCCTGCAGAGCCAGCATCTCAACTGGGCACTGGTTCGAGTCCTGGGTGCTCCATTTCCAATCCAGCTCTCTGCTGTGGCCTGGGAGAGCAGAAGATGGCCCAAGTGCTTGGGCCCCTGCACCCATGTTGGAAACCCAGAAGATGCTCCTGGCTCCTGGCTTCAGATTGGCACAGCTATGACCATTGCGGCCACCTGGAGAGTGAACCAGTGGATGGAAGACCTCTCTCTATCTGCATCTGCCTCTTTGTAACTCTGCCTTTCAAATAAATAATCTTTAAATAAAAGATGCAGCCACATTAGCCCACAGCCTAACAGATGGACACAGCTCACCCACCTGTGCTGAGCCGCCCACTCTGATGGGCTCACCTGAGAACAGACCACATCCCTGCTCCCCTGGGCTCATGCTGGGGTCCTCACGTGAGGTGGTCGGCAGTACAGTCTGGAGGGTAGAGGGGCGGGCCCCGGCCGCCCAGGCCCCAGCCGGATCGCTGTGATCATCTTGCAGGACACCATGCTTGGTGAGTTTAGCTGGCCTCACTGGCACATGTGCCAAGAGATGCTAATGCTACAGGGAACCCGACACAGGACTCCAGAGGCATGGCATACCAGTGCTCAACACAGAAGGTGCTGGACAAGACTTATCAACGGGACAAATGAGCAGAGTGCTTGAAGATGGGCCAGCAGCTGAGAATCACCTGCTTCCAGGATCAGAACTACACTACACTGGATCTGACACTCTCTTCCAGTAACAAAGCTGCTCAGGCGTGTTGTGAAGAAATAACCAAGTCCCACACCAAGTGTGGCTGGCTCAAAGAGCCACATGGCCCCCTGGAGACACGGCAGTGTGTGGAGTGCAGAGCTGAGAGCAGAAGACAACTCGGGGGCCCTGGGTGCAATGGTGGAGGAGTGGGCAATGTCCCAGAGGCCAGGCCCAGGGGAAGCACCAGCTTTATCATGGATGTCGTCACAGGAGGGTTTGGTCTGGTTTTCAGCTAAGGCAGCGTGATCACATCAATTTGGGAAAACTCTGCAGGACCTGGGGAGAAAGGCTCTGAAGCCAGCAGTCCCCAGCAACCTCTTAAACTCACCAGCTCCCCCTCCCACCACTGGAAGGTGGTCCCGAGGGACAGAGCTTCCCATGCTGCAAGCAGAGACCAGGACACAGGTGCACAGCACAACTTCTGGATCCCGGTTAGGTATTCATCTCACATGGACAGGTATAATCTGCAGGATCAAGCTAAGTAGGTAAACCTGAAGAAAAGTTACCAGTTACCTGATAAAGGACAGCAGCGTATGATACATGGACACAGCAAAATCACCAAGGGGTTCACAGGACAGAATGGACAAGAGACCCAGCCCTGGCCTGCAGAGGGCCCCTGCACAACATGGGGCACTGAACCTTCCCCCGGTCAACCCTGAGATGCCAAGCCACATCTTCCACCCACAGTGGCCAATAACTGCTTCTAAACCCACTTCAGGAAGGCTGTATGTAGAAGCGCTCCCTGTCAGACCTCTCTGCTGACCTGATTCCTGAACGTTCCCACAGCTGAGACAGGGCTCAGTCTCCCCACCTGCAACACGCACTTGAGGGGCGGTGGAGCCATCACCGAAAACCCAGGAGGGAACAGCCTAGACACGTGCACGGCGGCTGGGCATCCATCACGCAGGGGCCATGGCCATGCCTTGGAATATTCTGCCTGGGACTAAAAACTGAGGGGATCAACGCCCTGGGGCTTCCCTTCACTCACCCCTTTTGTTTGCCTCCCAGGAACACTTTCAGAAGTTGTGGGAGAAATTTTCCCAAGGTCTCACAGCCACACTGAAGCCCAGAACTGATGATCCCACACACCCTAACTCTCACTTCACCTCCAACAAAAGGAGAGCGGGCTGCACAGTAATCAGCCTCCAGACAAAGACAGCAAGTGACAAATGCCAACAGGCTCAAGCATGCAACCTCTCAAATGCAGCCCAAGATAAAAATTTCAGGTAACTATTATTAATGCAATAAAACCTCTACATGAAAAGCTGTCTTAAGGGGTCAGCATTGTGGTGTAGTAGGCTAAGCCTCAGCCCGTGGCACCAGTATCCCATATGGGCACCAATTCATGTCCTGGCTGCTCCTCTTCTGATCCAGCTCTCTGCTCTGGCCTAGGAAAGCAGTGGAAGATGGCCCAAGTGCTTGGGCCCCTACATCCTTGTGGGAGACCTGGAAGAAGCTTTTGGCTGCTGATTGGCTCAGCTGCAGCCACTGTCTCCAGGCAACACCATCAGGATCTTCAGTTCCCAATGTTCCTCCTGAACCCACTCCACTTTTTGTCCAACACAGCAAACAGCATAGCTCTGTGAAGCTACCAGAGGCATCTGACACCCTCACATATATAAACTTCAAAGCATAGTTCCTATGAGGAACACTTACCTTCACCACATAGTTGAACCTCCGGGTGTCCTGGATGGCGCTCGAGAAGTCCAGCCGGTTGAAGGCTTCTCCCAGGGTGCAGTAGCCGTGCCTCTGGGAAGCAGCACAGGGGAGCTAGGTCAGTCGACTGTCGGAACAAGCCAACAGGCAATGGCAACTAAAACGCACACATGCGTTTCAACAAACTGGCAAGGGACATTTGTTTTTATTCTGAAGATTTATCCCAGGTTTAGAGGAGAGTAAAATCATAGCAGTACTAAATTTAAGCTACTTATGCATAAGCAAGATGTGATGCCTCAACTGACTTTTTTAGACCACTGATGAGACAATAACACAGCAAACATTTATTAAACGTTGTTGGTTTATTTTGCTGGAGACAGACTGAGGCAGACTCCATTAAGCCTAAGACCATAAAAACCTGGTGACATCCTCTGCTAAGACACAGATGACCTGCACAGCCCTAGTGTAAGGTGTGGGTGCTGGGAGCATGTGTGGACACCAGGATTCTTGCAGAGGCCCCTGGGTGGCCAGCGGCCATGTGGAAGGCATGGCCATGCAAGGCTGGCACCACGGTGCTGAGCACCAAAAACCCAAAGAAGCGAAAATCAGACCCAAGAATAGAAAAAGCAAGTGCTCTTCTGGTCTGGGATTTTCCTTTTCTACAGATTTGCATGTTAGGCTTAGGAGTCACTCTAAACTGCAACTTCTCTATCTGAAATACTAAAGGCAGAGATTTTCAGTTCAGAGTTGCGACAGCACGAACTGGGAAGAACGTGATCCTCAGATCTCTGCACGGCTTGGACACGGGGCAACAGCTCATCCTAGAATTCCAGTCAGCAGGGACGCGGGGGCGAGACAAGGCCGTCCTCGGTCTCAGTCACAGGTGTACTGTAGTAGTCAACAGCAGTCCTACCGTGTGCATGTCAGTGAAACGCATCCACATATGACGGCACACATGTTTACTCTGTGTCCTCCCAAGAACACAGAACCATGGCCGAGGGTGCACAGACACGGAGGAGGCAGCCTCCCTCACAGAGTGGATCCCAGCGAGCAGTCTGCCCCTGCAGGGCCCCAGAACCATTGACACCACACCATGTCCGTGGGGGCCCGTGGGGCAGCCGTGTGGGCACAGCAGGTGAGAGAGCCGGAGCTGCACCCTGACCTCCAGACCAGTGGGCTCCCAGTCAGATCCCTGTTCCCAGGACTCATGGAACATCCCTGCCTCACCTGCTGCACCAGTGGGGACTCTGTCCTGTGGTCAGGCATGGACACATGTCACAGTCTGTCTTAGCACTCAGCTTTGTGGTACAAACGAGGTTAGCCTGCCAAACAACCTTCCCCCGCAGGTTAGGAAGTGACCATCACCAAGCAGACTTGCTAGGATGGAGAGCTAGTGTCAGAACAGCTTGGCTTTCCCTAGCATGACACAACATGACGGACACCTGCTCCCACAGGATAAAGCCAACGCAGAGTTTCCAGGACTGTGAAAGGGACCAAGCTTGCCCAATACGGGCGAGCAGAAAGCAGCTGAAATAAACTAGTTTGCTTCACGGATCATAAAAGTTAGCCAACTCGGCAAGAGAAAGGCAGAGTTCAAACTGCACAGCAGGCTCCCTGCAGAGGGAGGACCAGGCACCCTCACCGAGGAAGCGAGCTCTGGGGGCTCCATAAGAAGGAACCCATGGCCAGAGGACCAGGTGCTGCACACATGTGAATGCACTTCCCATACGCTTATACCCTGCACACCACAGAAACTCGACACACTCAACACAATTCGCACTCAGAATCACACCCAACACACACCTTACATGCTCATATCACACACACCAAAACTCTACACCCACTGCACACTACAGATCTCTAACATGTCACACTCACAACCTGCACACTATACCCAACATATATACTCACCACATACTCATACCCACACATCAGACACCTGACACACACACCCATGAATGCACATCCCACATAGACCTAACACACCTCACACCTGACACACATCTCACACTCACATCCAACACAACCTGACATACACACTGCACATTCAATCCTGTCACTTACACACCTCACATTCTCACACCTGTCATACCCTACACATACCACACACCCAAGACACGCTTCCCACGCAACATGCTACACACTCCTCACACTCACCCAATACTATATCCCATATTCACACCAAAACATACTACACACACCTGATGCTATACAACCCACACCAACACACACTCAAGGCACAAACAAACCCAACACACACACCCAATACCTGGTACACATTACATACATACCTCACACAGATATTCAGCACACATTCATATACCCCTTCACAGACACATCACACACTCACACCAGACACACTACACACCACATATCCCACACTCACACCCAACACACTATACATACCCTATACCCCACATTCACATCTGACTCACATATACCAAGCCCACACACTTGACACACACTACCACTTCCCATACTGCACACCCCTCACACTTGACACAACCCAGTCATGTGACACATAGCACACACACACACTCCATACTCCCACACTGTACACCCAACTCTTACCCTACACACACTACACACTGCACAGCCCCATGAACACTCTAAACACACCCTATACACACTTGTACTTGACATACTATACACATACTTGTACCTGACATACAAACACATACATTCAATACACACCTATCACACCACATAACCACACCCCCATCATGCACAGCCAGCACATCACAATCACTACACTCACATACCCCACACAGTATTCACCCTGTACACCCACCATATGCTGAATACAACCACACACACATGAACTACACACACCACAAACTGACACATGTACGCATTACACATAAACCACTACCGCTCCCCATATAATGTGCTTTAAAAGTTCTGGTATGCGTTCAACAGTTGGAAAGGGAGCACAGATTTGACATTGCTGAGGAATTTATTTAATGTGATGTTACATACTTATCAGAAACGACAGAAGATGTATGCTATGACACAGTACTTACTTCTTTTGTGCTTTCTTTATGGACATAGATCCATTTTTCACGATAAAAACCTAGAATAAAAATTAACTTTTTTATATCTGGCAAATCACTTCAAAATGAAGATTTAAAATATTTCAATAACTGTCAGTCTTATGACTGACTATATTAATAGCTGGTTTTCTTAGTAAATATAAATGGTATTGCTTAGTTTGCTGGCATTATTTTCAAAAGCACTGAAGCACTCTTATGTGGAAAATAATTTAAAGGAGCATCAAGATCTAGCACCTTAGAAGAAAGTTGGTGTCAATAATGACTGTAGTCAAATAGAAACATATTTTTATACAAATGCAATTAAATTGTTCATAAGCTATTATGTACCTTAAAAAGAGTTCTAGTCTTCTTTCACCCTAGAAACACAATTCTCATATAACTCAAGTTCCAAAGGGTCCAGTGATGTGAGGCAGTGCATGCGGTAGTATGGTGAGTTGGAGTGATGGAAGGCAATGTGGTGACATTACCAGTGCTGTGAGGCTGTGCAGGAGGCAGTCACAGTGACGTCAGGCAGTGTGCAATGACAGCTGCAGCAATGTGAGGCGATGCGTGAGGCAGTGTTGCGACAGTCTCAGGGATGTGAGGAAGTGCAGTGACGATCACGATATGAGACAATGAGGTGACAGTCACAGTAATGTGAGCCAGTGTGGTGGCAGCTGTGTGATATGAGGCAGGGTGGTAACAATCCCTGGGATGTCAGGTTGTACGTATGACAGTATGGTGACAGTCATCACAGTGCTATGAGGCAATGCGTGAGCTAGTGTAGTGACAGTCCCAGCGATGTGAAGAAGTGTGGACTTCAGGCTGTGTGTGTCCTAGCACAGTGGTAGTTGTGCTGACTTGAGGCAGTGCGTGTGGTCACGCTCCCAAGGTCCTCAGGCAGTGTGTAAAGCAGATAGTTGTGGTGATGCATAGCTGTGTGGTGATGGAGGACCTCTGCCTTCCCGGCTCCCCCATCCCACACCAAATGCAGTGCCTCCAATCTCTGCTCCAACCACACTGCTCCCAATATCCAGTGACCCTATCCCGTCAAGACTGCTAGGTTTCGCCTTACTGCTCAGGAATGAACTGAATTTACGGCCATAATGGGGCCATTTGCACACCTTCCAACTTCGGCAAGTGGGCTGCAGTCACACATCAGTGGCCACATGGACTCAGAGCTGCCACTGACACACCTGCCTCCCCTTACCTTCATGAGCCAGCCCTGCCAAAACAACTCAGAACATCAAGCTGTTTAAGGAAAATGTCGAAAGTTGTTAATGAAATCATCTTACTTTGAGAATTTGCATCACTTCTAAAATGGTCCTTTTTCCTTTTCTTGGATGCATATTCACGCTCTTCGTTACTGAAAACTTCTTCATTCTCACTATTCAGGATACTGAAATAAAGGTACACTTTATTAAAATATTTTTTTCAGAGAGATCTTCCTTTGGTTTCTCTTTTTAAGAGAATGCAATAAATATTTGATTTACAATTCAGGAACCCAAAACAAAAACATGACATTAAGTTCTGAAGGTGCTGGTTAACAACAATCATGGGCTCAAAATTACAAGGGAAATGTGGAATACAGGGTTTTCACTTAGAGAAACCTCAGATGTTTCCTAGTCCTGGGGGAGGGTTACCCAGAACATGTCAAGAACATTTGAGAATTTCCCAAGCATTCTGATGTTGTTGCCAGGCTGCTTCAGACATCAAAATGATCAAAAATAACAGAGATGGTAAGCAAAACTCTGAAATTCCGGGAGTGAGTGAGTGACACCTGCACGGATGAGTGTGCACGCCTGGGCAGCACGTCTGCCCTCATCTGTGCACTGTGCATCCTCTCACCAGCATCACCAAAAAGCACGCAGCTTCACCATGTAAGTGCTTGAATTTAAAGTTTCCCACTATTTCTTTTTATGAAACAAGGAAATAAGATCAGAAAGCAGTAACTAAACAACGTGAAAAGCTCTTCTTTCAAGTTTCTTCTTGGGGCCAGCATCGCGGCATAGCAGGTTAAGACTCCGACTGCAATGGCAGTGTGGGTGCCAGGTCCGCGCTCGGCTGTTCCACTTCCTATCCAAGCTCCCTCCTACTACACCTGGGAAAGAGCAGAAGATGGCCCAAGTCTTTGGGCCTCTGCACCCATGTTAGAGACCTGGAAAAAGCCCGGCTCTTAGCTTCCGCGTGGCCCTGCCCTGGCCACTGCAACCATTTGGGGAATTAACCCGGGGAAGAAGATAGATACCCCTCCGCGCCACTACCCACCTTCGCCCCGTAACTTAAAAATAAAAATACCTTTTTTTAAAAAAAGGAAACTGGATGGAGTTGAAACTCTTTAAAAAAAATGTTTCTTCTTCATAGTAAAAAACAAGGAACCAACAACTGTAAATAGCAGTCCACAACCTCAAGACTAAAGATGTATACTGTTTTCACTTTTTACACCCTGGTGACTGGGGTGATGTCCAGTGAGCAGCTGAGGAAGCAGACACTACTGAGCCCAGCTGGCTGGCAGAGGATGTGGGGCTGGCACTCAAACTAGGACACTAAAGTTGTCTATCTCTTCATCATCACGTTTTAACATAAAAATCATATACAAGCCCCTTTCCCCTCACCAGTGTTCACTTCAGTAGGAGAGTTGAGATTGACACGTAACTCTATCACTGTCAGGACAAGCAATCAGCACCGGCACTGGCTGTCACCATCGAGACAAGCAAGGTGCACTTGGAAACACACACACCACTCCTAGGCTAGTTTGCTGTCATTGATTCAGATCATGAATGTGACGCTTTGGATCAGAAACACCTTTTCTCATGGACATAACAAACACACTGAAGACGACCCAGAGTGCCTTTGGCACCCAAAATGAAAACCTGGAAGGAGAAGGGAGGCTGCCCATGGTCTCATGAGGTGGAGCAGGCACCAGGTAAACACAGGGAGCCTGCACTCTGACTCGACTCTGCCCACAGGGAGGGAAGAGCCTCAGGCTGCTGTTATGGTGTCCTAGAGATCTGCTCCCAGACCCCTTGGCGGGCTCCACACACCAACAGGCTCTGCAGTGGAGCCAACTCAGTTCCACCAGGCATTGCCTAGGCAGGTGGGGGCAGCTGCTGGGTTCCAAAGATCTCAGGTCAGGCTTCTAGGGAATCTGCAAGCCCCAAGCCTGGGTCCAAAAGTGGTAACTGCAGGAAAATTGCTCCTTTAGAGAAACTATTAACTTAGTTATTATTTTTACAGTCTTTTAAACAGGGGGAGAAACATTTTTGGCAGTGGTTTTATACCACTGGGTAAACAAAAATCAAAAACAGGGAAGAAAAATACATGCTTCCAAAGTTACAATATATACATGAATTTTGTACAAATCTTTCTACATTACATGTATGTAAACAACAGATCCAAGACATTTCAAAGCAAACCCTTCCTCTTTTATGCCTAAGATAAACATCATCTACCCTGAGTTAAGAAACAATGGAACCTTGGTTGGCGCCAAGGCTCACTAGGCTAATCCTCTGCCTGTGGCGCTGGCAGCCTGGGGTTCTAGTCCCAGTTGCTCTTCTTCCAGTCTAGCTCTCTGCTGTGGCCCGGGAAGGCAGTGGAGGATGCCCCAGGTATTTGGGCCCTGCACCTGTGTGGGAGACCAGGAGGAAGTACCTGGCTCCTGGCTTCGGATCGGTGCAACGCGCCGGCCATGGCAGCCATTTGGGGGGTGAACTAACAGAAGGAAGACTTTTCTCTCTGTTTCTCTGTCAAAACTCTGACTGTCAAAAACTCTGGCGTGTCAAAAAGGAAAAAAAAAAAAAATGGAACCTTGAACAACACACACAACCCAATCTAAAAATGCACAAAGGACTTCAGTAGATATTCCTGTAAAGATATACAAATGGACAAGTACACGAACAGATGCTCAACACCACTAATCATTAGGGAAATGCAAATTAACTTAGCAAATCAAAACAATGAGTTCATACTGAAGGAGGCAGCAAACACAGAAGAGAGGAGTTAAGCCAGCACGGCCCTGCAGCCCTGCCTGCACTGCTCAAACTCCCCTTTAGTGAACCACCCAAACCCTCCACTCCCTCCCCTGCACTGCCCAAGCCCCTGCTTCCATGCACCACCAATCACCCTCCTTCCGTGGAGTGAAAACTGCACTTCCACTGTTCCGCCACTCAGAACTAGTTAGTGCCAACTAAAAATATCCACTATGGGGGCTGGCGTGGTGGCGAAGCAGATTAAGCCTCCAGCTGCAGTGCCGGCATCCCATATGGGCACGGGTTCAAGACCCGGCTGCTCCACTTCCGATCCAGCTCCCTGCAAATGCACCTGGGAAAGTAGCAGAGGATGGCCCAAGTGCTTGGGCCCCTGCACCCGCGTGGGTACAGGATGGAGCTCCTGGCTTCTGCCTGGCCCAGCCCTGGCTGGTGCAGCCATTTGGGGAGTGAACCAGCAGATGGAAGATCTCTCTCTCTCTCTCACTCCCTATAACTCTGACTTTCAAATAAATAAATAAATAAATCTTTAAAAAAAAAATATCCACTATGGCCGCAAGTGCATCCCTGGGATGACCTTCAGCTCATTACAATGTCATTATAATAAAATTTCCTTGACTGGTACTCCCCCACCCATGATGTATAACACTTCAAAGATTTCCAAAAAAAGCACAAGGAAATGGGTGGCACTCTGTCTAGCCTCAGACTCCACCCTCTTTGAATATTCAGTAAGTCTCCTTCCAAACACCACCCTGTATGCCTCTCAGCACACACAAAGGGATGGCCACAAAGCCTGCTGAGCAGCTGCCCTGAGCCTGCTTGCTTTCTCTCTCGTCACACTTGCCCTCACCGTGTAAATGAACCTTGCTTCTCTGCTGACCTGGATCTGCACCTATCCTTCAACTCCCTCTTGGAATTAAGAAAAGCACCTAGACCCATCCACCTCACAACATCAGCGGTGAGCCAGCCAGGAGCTTGGAGCAGGAGTTGGAAGCTGACCCAGACAATGCCAGTGAGTTCTTCTAACAAATATCACCTCGCCTTGAGCTTGAGGGTCTTTGTTTCTTTTTGTTTTTGTTTTTTGACAGGCAGAGTGGACAGTGAGAGAGAGAGACAGAGAGAAAGGTTTTCCTTTGCCGTTGGTTCACCCTCCAATGGCCGCTGCGGCCGGCGCACCGTGCTGATCCGATGGCAGGAGCCAGGAGCCAGGAGCCTTTCCTGGTCTCCCGTGGGGTGCAGGGCCCAAGCACTTGGGCCATCCTCCACTGCACTCCCTGGCCACAGCAGAGAGCTGGCCTGGAAGAGGGGCAACCGGGACAGAATCCGGCGCCCCGACCGGGACTAGAACCCAGTGTGCCGGCGCCGCTAGGCGGAGGATTAGCCTAGTGAGCCGCGGCGCCAGCCGAGGGTCTTCGTTTCTTTCTGCCTTTCTCTCCTCCTCCACTTCGTTCTGATCCTCTCAGACCAACTCCTCTTAACCCAACCAGGAACTGGCCAGGAGCCAACGCTGTGCAAATCTGGTCCTTCATGAAGGTTCATGAGAGTGGCTGGGACTCGTTCCCAAGCAGTACAGTGCCCAGAGGGTCTTCTTTTTTTCCTATCGCTATCTGGCATGGACTTCCTACATTGCCTAGCCTCTCTTTCGCTTATGCTTCTAAACCTCCAGCCTTTTTGGTCCTTAAGGAAGATTTCCCCAGCCATATTCTGTCACCTTTTCCAATGAGATATTTGGTTCCTGTGCACTTAGCATCTTCCTATGTACGGAAAATAAATCCTGTCATCCACTGACCCCTAAGCACACTTGGAAACACTCATGTTCCAAGCTCCAATATCTACATGACCTGACACCGACTGCTCTCTCCCCCGACTTTTATCCTGGGGTTCTGTTTACTTCACTGTTTATTACAATGTTGTCATCCCCCATGGTACAGCCCAGAACAAAGGATCTGGATGTGGTCCTGGGACATGACTGACAAGTGCTCCAAGGAACACTCCACTCAAAAACTACTCTCCCTTCAACTGACACCTTTCAGAAGTATTTCAACATGCCTGAAGCAACAAGCAGGCCATCGCCTTGCTGAGACAGTACAACCAAGGCCCAAAGTCTCCCACTACCAACTCTGTAAACCACCCTCCTCGAAGAAAGCCCAGGGGCCACCAAGGGGCCCAAAGGCGCTCTATCACCAAGGATCCTATTTGAGATCTGGAAGACCAGGTCCAAATTAGCCCACATGGGGGCACCCAGAAATGCCTGAGGTGCCAAAGGACATGACTGAGATCCTGCAGATCTAACTTAGTCCATGGGCTCACAGAGAGCCTCAGGGGCCATGGGTGCCTGAGCAAAACAGGGACCATAACCCACTCCTTCCCCATCTAGCCCCATGGACTCACCCCTTAAGAATTAGGAAACTGGGGCCGGCATCATGGCACAGCAGGTAAAGCTGCCTCCTGTGATACCAGCATCCCATATAGGCACTAGTTTATATCCTGGCTGCTCCACTTCCAATCCAGTTCCCTGATAACAGCCAGGGAAAAGCAGGGGAAGATGGCTAAAGTCATGTGAGAGATCCAGATGAAGCTCCTGGCTCCAGCCTTGCCCAGCCAGGAGTGGCCACATGGGGAGAAAACCAGTGGATGGAAGATCAATCGATCAATCTTGATCTCTCTCTCTCTTCCCCCTCTTAACTGTCACTTTCAAAATAAATAAATCTTTAAAAAAAATTAGAAAACTTTAGATGCTATAAACAAGAAAAAAATTTTCTTTTTCAACACTGGACACAATAATAAGCTAGAGAATGGAGAATCTGGACCTCAATTTTAATACTATCTGCCAACTTGGCATCTTCTGTAAAGGACCAGTAAGAGTGGTCATAAATCTGTACACCCATGCCTGCACGTGATTCACCCCTAGGCCCCCACTTTTCAAGGAGATATGTACAGCCTGTGCTATGCCCCTGTCCTAGAGACACAAGACACACAGGAACAGGTACATAGGGTGATGACTTACTATTGAGTGATTCACCATCAGGGTCCAACTACCTTGAACTCAGCTTGTCCCAGTACTACCCCCAGGGGTACAGGCTCCCCCCTCAGACCTCAGTTCTCTTTCCCTTACCTGCCCACAGCCTGTACCCTACAACTTAACCTTTCCCCCTCTACTACAGGAAAGTGGGACCTGGTAGCACCCAGGCCAATGGTGATGCTGGAAAATTGGGAGTACATGTCCTTTTCTCCATGACTGGTCTAAATCAGTGTCAGCAAAATGAGGGGAGGTTTTTAGAAAATCCTACCACATATACTGAGGAATCTGGGGCGACATGCTTGTTGTATCCTGAAGGACAAACAGCAAATCTGGGATTAGGCCCATGCCCATGGTGTCTCCCCAGCGGCCCAACCAACATGCTGCAGGAGCCAGACGGTTTTACCAACAGATCCTCAATGGTATTAGCAAAGAGGTCATGAGGATTTAGGGTGCTGAGACCTTATGGTTTAGGGGCTGGGATGAAAAAATGTATTATCAAGCAAGTAAATTATAACAAAGTCAGTGGGGTGACACAGCTAAGGAACAGAATCCAGCCTTATTCCAGAAATGGCTGGTAGAGGCCTTAAAGAGATACTAACACAGGGGCCGGTGCTGTGGCATAGTGGGTAGGGCCTCCACCTGCAGGTTCAGCATCTCCTGTGGGCACTGGTTCTAGTCCTGGCTGCTCCACTTCCGATCCATCTCTCTGCTATGGTCTGGGAAGGCAGTGGAGGATGGCCCAAGTCCTTGGGCCCCTGTACCCATGTGGGGCACCAGGAGGAGGCTCCTGGCTTCAGAATGGCACAGCTCCGGCCGTTGCAGTCATCTGGGACTCCTATCCTGAGAGTTGTGTTATCACAGGAGTGATGGCAAGTGCCATTTCCGACAACTTACTATGCCTCTGGTTTGCTAGACAGATGTCCTCATCTCCCACCAGCTTTTGGTGATGCCAGAATGTCCAATTACATCACTTGACAGGAACTTGCTATCCTCCCGAAGCACTTCTTCCTGGCTCATTATCCCTAAACATAAATATTTTATTATGATGTCAATGAGAACCAAGATCAGACCCAACTTGGATGATCTCCCTGTTGAAATCCAAAATAGAATAGATCCTCATCTCTGGGATTAGGGCACAGTGGACAGGCTACCCTTGCTGCCCTCCAAAAGATAGGCAAGGCTTCCTCATTGAGAACAGCACCCCTTAAAACCAGAAGCCAAGAGGGGACTCCCACCTTTCACTGATGAACTTCTCAGTCACCCTGTAACACCCACGTTCTGCCACTTTTAAAACTAACTGGAGGGGCCGGCGCCATGGTTCACTTGGTTAACCCTCCGCCTGAGGTGCCAGCATCCCATATGGGCGCCAGATTCTAGTCCCGGCTGCTACTCTTCCAGTCCAGCTCTCTGCTGTGGCCTGAGAAGGCAGTGGAGGATGGCCAAAGTGCTTGGGCCCTGCACCCGCATGGGAGACCAGGAAGAAGCACCTGGCTCCTGGCTTTGGATCGGCGCAGCGCCCGCCGTAGCGGCCATTTGGGGAGTGAACCAAAGGAAGGAAGACCTTTCTCTCTGTCTCTCTCACTGTCTATAACTCTACCTGTCAAAAAAAAACAAAAAACAACTAGAGAGTATCTAATGGTTCAGTATCCCAGGGCTACAAATGAAGACAGTCATGATTTGAGAAATGCTCAACTACTCAAAGTAGACAAAGACATCCAGAGAACCAAGGTAATGCATTACATAAACGAAATTCCAAGGAGAGAAAGACTTTAAGCTACCTGTGACCTGGCTAGGCAAATTCTCAACTGTGGCCTCATACCGAGTCCAGATGGGCAAAATCTCAGGTGTCTCCTCAAATCTGCCTCCCAAGTGAGAAAACTCTCAGCTGTTTCCTCTCACTTGTGTCCTTGGTGGAAAAAAATCCCAGCCATATCCTCAACACCTGCCTCCTGGGTATGCAAGTTCTCAACCATCACCTCACCCCTGCCTCCTGGTGGACAAACTCTCATCCACCTCACACCTCCATCTGGGTGGACAAACTCTCATCCACCTCACACCTACATCCTGGGTGGGCAAACTCTCATCCACCTCACACCTCCATCTAGGTGGACAAACTCTCATCCACCTCACACCTACCTCCTGGGTGGGCAAACTCTCATCCACCTCACACCTCCATCTGGGTGGACAAACTCTCATCCACCTCACACCTGCCTCCTGGTGGACAAACTCTCATCCACCTCACACCTCCATCTGGAACTCTCATCCACCTCACCCCTGCCTCTTGGGTGGGCAAACTCTCATCCAACTCCTCACACCTCCATCTGGGTGGACAAACTCATTTGTCTCCTCACATCTGCCTCCTGGGTGGGCAAACTTTCCTTCTCACACCTGTGTCCAGGGTTTTTGTGAGCATTATTTGTTGTGCCCTGAGTAACAGATAAGGCTGACTTACATGTTGTGGCTGAGGCTGCACTGGTCAGTCTCTCTTTCAAGTTCCTGACTACAGGAGTCACACCTTTTCCAGCCATCTTCTGTTTTAATCCAGCTCCATCCAGGAGACCTCCAGTCCTGACCCAAAAATGGCATAGTTCTCCTAAAAAAAAAAGTTAAATGTGTATATACATCAAAAGTTTATTTTTATTTCAAGCAGTTGTTCATCGATCTTAACCACTAAAATCCTTACTTAATATTTACATGTCTGCTTATCAGTCAACATCAGCCAGATAGCATTGACCAAAAAAAAAATAATTGCCAAAAAAAAATAATAATGTCACCCTGAAGTGATAAACACATCTGAATTGTAGAAGCTCACAGAAAATATTACCAAAAAACTGCAGATTTCACTTTTGTTGCACCAAGATAAACATCTTTTATTTCTATTTCCAACAAATTTTTGAAGTGCCCTAATGTAGGTCAATTTACCAGCCCAATCAATATTACATCTGTTGTGAAAAGGTGACCAGAGGTGACATCAAAGCTCAGCCCTGAAGAACAGGCAGGGTTCTAGGTGTGGGAAAACCAACAGAATATTACTGCAAACAGAGTGTCCTACTGCCTGGAGTTACCCACGATATAGCACGGAATGGATTTGTGGGAGAAGCTAGACTACAATAGAGGTGAGGGAGGGGCCAGAAGCCAGAATGGAGAAGTCACTATCAGCCAGGTCAAGTCAGAGGGGCAATGAGAGCCCAAGAAAGGGACTCACACAGGCAAGAGATCTGCCCAGACCTGAGGTTTGCCAAGAACTCAGGATTAAGCTGTGGGGAGAGGCTGACTCCAGGAGGAAAGAGTAAGGACTAGCAGCTACCGAAGATGGCCATCACCAGGCGAGTATGGTGCCAAAGGAATGCCCAGGAGCAGAGTCCACAGCCCTGGAAGGCAGGCTGGACGTGCGAGGAAGAAATCACGTCGGTCTTTCAGCCCCTGGCTCTGCAGTGAGGAACACAAGGATGCAAGGATCTGCTGCCTCTGTTCTTGGCCTTCCTGCTGGGGTCCAATGGCCTGGCTTCCAGGTGAAGATTGTAATTTTCAAAATTTTTTAAATGACACATTATTACTTCACAGACCTTACAATTTGACAAGCCCAAAACCTAAACTGAGGTCTCCCCACTGACTGGGTTCCCTTTCCCTTGGCCAGTGGCTTTCAACAAGCAGGTGGCATTAAAATCAGTCTGGGAAACCTTTAAAAAACATAACTGCTTAGCCCCACCTCAGACCACTTCTAAATTTTTTTGCTTTAAAGACATCCCTTATACCCCTGCACTACGTTGCTGGACCTAATCTTCCAAACCTGCCTCACAGCTACCACCACGCCAGGCAGCTCAGACTTAGCGTGGCCCACCTCCAAAGTGCGTACCTGGCCCGCATGAACACCAGCCACAGACGGGGAACACTCCACAGAAGAGGGCAGGGACTGGGAGGCAGCAACGACTACTTCAGTTTCAAGAAAACAGCAGAAAAAAGGGCTGCTAGGACCCTAATAACTGCCCAAGTATTTCTCAATACATATCAAAACTGTAGACTCAGAAATGTCTTCTCAAAAAAATTAAGTGGTAATCCTGAAAAACCCCTGCCCTCAAGGTGTAAAAGTATACCATCGGGTCAAGGAACTTACCAAAAAAAAAAAAAAAAAAAAAAAAAAGCCACAGCACATACACACACACTCTACCCACAGTTAATAAAATTAACCTATAATAAAACAAAGTATAATACATGCAAATGGGGCCGACACTGTAGCATAGAGGGTAAAGGCCATCCCCTGCAGTGCTGGTATCCCATATGGGTGTCAGATTTGAGACCCAGCTGCTCTCCTTCTGATCCAGCTCTCAGCTATGGCCTGGGAAAGCAGAAGATGGCCCAAATCCTTGGGCTCCTGTACCCAAGTTGGGGACCCAGAAGAAGCTCCTGGCTCCATATCGGTGTAGCTCCTACCATTGCTGCCAACTGGAGACTGAACCAGTGGATGGAAGACCTCTTTCTCTCTCTCTCTGGCTCTCCTTCTCTATGTAACTCTTTCAAATAATAAATAAATCTTAAAAAAAAATGCAGATACATATACTGCATACATAAATGGATAATTAACATACTGCAATAAAACAAAGTACTAGACACACATATGCCATATACAGGCAATATAATTAACATACTGTAACAAAGTATAAAACACACACATATACAGGCACACACACACATAAGCAATCTTCTAACAAGACTACCCGATGAGTAGTAAAGACAGAAAAATTAAAATTGGAGACAGAAAGCCATTCAGTTAGGAAGGCTCTGAGGTGATAGGACACGTATGTGGCCTTAACATACATCTGTATTTCAAGGGACTGGAGAGGCAAGGAACAAAGCAGCCATCCCCGGAGTGGGAGGCCACAAGCATAGCAGGTGCCTACAGAGGCCTGATCCCAGCTGAGGCCAGCGGGAAGTCTGGAAAGGTGAGAAGCCAGGCCACCGCCAGCCTGCGGCACCAAAGGCATTCGGACTTTAATCTCTAGACATAAGCAGTGTTTCCTTAAGACTGATAATTTTCTAGAGTCTGTAGCAAAGGTCAAATGGAGACTGGAGATAGGAAAAAAACAAAATCTGCCTGTGGACAGAGCTCGTCTGGAAGACTGCACACATGGGTGTGCAGACGTGGTGCCTCACAGCTGGAAGACACCACAGCCCTCACCACTAACACACTTATCTTCTGGCCTCCCAAACAAGCCCTGTGACGCTTACAGAAAGCGCCTATGGGTGTTTCCAGTAGTAACCAACTCTTCTACACTCACCAAAACTCCAGGTGCTATCATTCATCGTGACTTTAACCACTTGGTGATAAAGGAGGGCAGTCTGGTCTGAATGTTTTAGCTGCAAACGTCTGCTCAAATGTTGCTAAGGACCGGAAGCAGGGAACTGCTCCAACAGCAGTGTGGTCAGAGTCCAGGGCTGTGCGTTAGAAACGCTGTGTTTCATGAGCCTGCCAGGCTCTGCTCTAGATCACGGTGAAGTTCTAGCTTAAGATGTAATCTATGCAGTTCATGAACTAAACAAAGACTCAACAGAACATGGGCTGGTGCTCTGGGTTAGCAAATGATACCAGCACCACATATGGGCATGGGCTCAAGTCCAGGCTGCTCCACTTCTGGGCGAGGCTCCTGGCTTTGCCCAGTCCCAGCTGTTGCTGCCATCTGGGGAGTGAACCAGAGGATGGAAGATCTCTCCTTCTCTAACTCTTCCAAATAAAACAAAATAAAAAACAGTAACCAAAAAGCTTTTGGGGAACAGAAAAAAAACTTTAAAAAGACAACTTGCAATCTCAAAGGCCTGTGTTTCCAGCATTCAAATTATTTCCAATCCAAGGTATGATTTTTTAAGTCAGAAAATGTTACTAAATAAATGTGAATGTATTAGGGCTTTATAGATTTATTTTAATTCAAAGTACCTTTGTTTTGAAAATCTGCAAATGCAAAAAAAAAAAAAAGAAAATCTGCACATGCAAAAATAAAAAACTAGTATCACGCCTGGGAGTGGGTGTCTGGCACAACTCCCACATCCTACATCAGAGTGCCTGGGTCCAAATTCCAGCTCTGCTCCCAAGTCCACCTTCCTGCGAGGCAGCAAGTGATGGCTCAGGCACTTGGTCCCTGCTACCCACAAAGGAGATCTGGACTGAGGTCTCAGCTCCTTGGCTTCAGCCCGGCTCAGTCCCAGCTCCTGGCAGGCACTTGGGCTGGGAATCAGTGGATGAGAAGGCTCTCTGCCTTGAAAATACATACATACAATAGAAATTACTTCTTACACCACTCAGTTGTGATGTACCTCATTCATTAAGTACATTTCACACTGACACATGTGGGCAAGTACCTGGGGCTGAGCCGCTTAAATTCTTCCCGACCCCTGGGCTGGGAACTGAAGGAGAATGGACTTCACCACGCCCGTGTGCCGTGGAAATTCTCGGCAGGAGTCAGACCTGACCAAAGCTCTCTTCGTCCACCAGCAGCTTTTTCTTAGCTAATGGTACTAACAAGGACCAGCACCTGCCGGGGCTTGGTGCCGGCCGACTCTCAACAGCCTACAACCACCACCTCACGTCGGCCCTCACTCTCACCGCACCCTACAAGGCAGGAAGCTTCAATTATCCTCGTTTTTCAGGCTTAATTCTCTACTGATGCCGACACGCAGCTGGGAATAAAATGAGACTCCAAGATCCCTGCTGTAGTACTCAGTAGCAGCAACACCGGACACCCCACCACGTAAAATTACAAGGTTAGGAGCGTTTGTTACATTAACGTGCATCCCCCATATCACCAACATGACCTAACCCGGGATGGCTCTGAACACGAAAACAAGGAGAACAAGACAGGAAAGTCCACGAAGGGCTCCGTGTCTTCGCGCTCCGCAGGACGGAAGGTAAATGCAGTAACTGGAACAGCCAGCGCTGGCGCGGTCACCCTGATCCGCACGGCCAAGGCTCCACACAGCACAGAAACGTGAAACAATGGCAAGGCATCGCGTATTCGGGGGAAAGCAGCTGGCAAAGGGCGCTTCCCCCTCTCACTTTTCGTTATGATAGACTAATCTGCACTGCGCTGGGGTGAGGGAAAAGGCCTTCACTTCATACGCGTCTGCTTCTCTCTTGCTCACGGCAGGGAGAGGGCTGGGGTGTGAGGAGGAAACGTCTGCGCTCTCAGACCAGACGCGCTGACCCGCAGGAGGCGTCGCGGGCAAAAGCCTCTCACCAGGAGAGGCTCGGACCTCTCCCTCCGCCGGCGGGGAAGCGGGCGGCGAGGGCAACTGACCGGAAGCCAGGAGAGCAGGCGCCCAGGGCGGTTACCCACAGGCCGGGCTGGCGGCCGGCAGCACAAGGTCGGGGGGCAGGGGGCGCAGGAGCGCGCGGAGGATGCGCCGGAGCGGCCAGGCCCGTCCCGGTGGGCTGCGGGCGGGCTGAGGCGTGGGCCAGGGGGGCCGGCAGGACCCGGGGCCACGGGGCCGGCCACGCCGAGCCGGCAGACCCTGGGAGGGCGGCGTCTACCGAGAGCAGCGGCTGCGAGGTGCACCAACCTCCATCCCACCGCACCACCCACGGCCACATGGGCACGGCACTGCCCGTGGCTTCGTCCCCCCCGGACCGTCACGGCCTCGCACTCACCCGGCACGTCCGCCAGACTGTCCCAGTGCCCAACCCGAACGCCAAAGCCCCGTCCGCCCCTGGCGCGCCCCGCCTCAGTCCGCACCTGAAGCCGACGCGTCTGGGATTATTGCCGGAAGTCACCCGCCGCGTCCAGGGCGTGCGGAAAGCCCCGCCCCCGGCCGCTGATTGGCCACAGAGGCTCCGCGTGGCCTTGTTGCTACCCCGTCCCCGAGGCCCGTGGCGCGCATGCGCAATGGGTTCGGCCGGCGGGTGCCGGGGGCGGGCCTGGGCGGCCCTGGGCGGGCCAGGGCGCGGAGGGCGGGGCCGCCCTTTGACCCGCCCCGCAGGCCGGCCCCTGTGGGCGCCCGGACCCTTCGCTTCCCGGGGCGGCCAGACACGACGAGGCCCGGCCCAGGCGCGCGTCCCAGCCGCGTGCGCTCGGTGCGCGGTGCGGCCGCCACGCCCTGTGGCCCGGCTGCCTTCCGGCTGCGGGCCTGGAGTGCCGAGAGAAGCGGAGGCGGCCCGGAGGCCCTGCGATCCGAGTTCGGGGCGCTTGTCTTCCGGGGTTTCTGCGGGAACGAGCGAGATGGCGCGCTCGAAGCGGCTGGAAGTGCAGTGACCAAGCACGAACGTGCGTGTTTCGCGCGGGAAGTGCTTCCGCCTCCGCAGCGCGCGCGGGAGGGGCTGCTGCTGGAAAACAGCTCGTGCGTGACCCGTGCGGGCGATGCAGGGCTGTGCGGTGCCGCGCGGTCGCAGAGTCGGCCCAGTGGCTCCGAAGCCTTCGCCCTCCCTGCGCTCCGCCCTGTCCTCCGCCGACCTCGCCCCTGCCTCCCCCTCCTTTCCGGACCTGCCCTGGTTTAGTCAGAGCCTCAGCCTGGGTAGACGCTGCCGGCCCTCAGCCTCTCGTCAGAGCCGCCAGCGCCTCCCTGGTGGTCAACGCACCGGAGCCCACCGCCCGGCGAAATCATCCAACCAAAGCCCAGTGACACAGATTTGTTTCCGTGCCAGAAGTGGGGAACAGAACGGTTGTAGGGGTACCTCATTCGCAGCCTTCGAAGTAAAAAAAAAATTAAATAAATAAATGTTGAGCCATCCTGTATCAAGGACCATCCGAACCAATTGTAGCCTAATTGTCCAGCAGGAACACAGTTCCCAACGAAAGAATTCCCCAGGTTGCATGTTGAGGAGTCAAAATAATTGAAGGAACTCAAGGATAGAAAAAAGTCTGCAGTGTAAAAGTAGAACCCACAGAGTAACAGCAGTCCACAGAGTAACAGGA
Source organism: Oryctolagus cuniculus (assembly GCF_964237555.1). NCBI lineage: Eukaryota > Metazoa > Chordata > Mammalia > Lagomorpha > Leporidae > Oryctolagus > Oryctolagus cuniculus. The sequence goes on from NC_091439.1 coordinate 119,020,676, forward strand.
GGAGCCCACATAAGAGGAGATCAGAGTATCAGAGGGATCCGCAGAGGAACAGCGGGAGCCCAGGGCAACATAGAGCTCACAGAGTAGCAGGAATCCAGAGTAATAGGGAGTCCACAGAGCAACAAGGAGTCCGCAGAGTAACAGGGAGTCCACAGAGTAACAGGGAGTCCACAGAGTAACAGGGAGTCCACATACTAACGGAGTCCACAGAGTAACACGGTAGCCCACAGAGCAACAAGGAGCCCACAGAGCATCAGAGGAGCCCATAGAGTAACAGAGGAGCCCACAGAGCATCAGAGGAGCCCATAGAGTAACAGAGGAGTCCACAGAGTAACACAGTACCCACAGAGCAACAAGGAGCCCACAGAGCATCAGAGGAGTCCACAGAGCATCAGAGGAGTCCACAGAATAACAAGGTAGCCCACAGAGTAACAGAGGAGCCTACACAGTAACAGAGAGCCCAGAGAATAATAGAGGAGTCCACAGAGTAACACAGTACCCACAGAGCATCAGAGGAGTCCACAGAGCATCAGAAGAGCCCACAGAGTAACAGAGGAGCCTACACAGTAACAGAGAGCCCAGAGAGTAATAGAGGAGCCCACAGAGTAACACAGTAGCTCACAGAGTAACAGCTGCAGCCCAGGAGTCACCCGGGTCCCTACACATCCCCAACTCTCACCGAGCCTGTGCTTTGCCCCTGTCACACACAGCTCTCTCCTGAGAATGTTAACTGGTGTAGTGCCCTCTGCAATCTCACCAAGAACCAGGGCAGATGCCCACACAGCAGGGAAAAGTTTCTCAAATAGGTGGAGTGGCTGGGGATTGTGGCGCAGTGGTGACCACAGATGTTTGAGCATTCAGATGTCTATTTGCAAGCTCATACTCTCGGGGAGGAAAATACCATGTGTTTTCATTTTCTTCAAAGCAAAACAGACCTGTCGGCAGCCAAGGGGTTGGGGAAATTTAAGCTCATTTTTGTTGCTGCTTCTCATGTTGGTCCCTCGTGGCATGAACAAGATGGCCACTGCTCCCTGGCACCATGAGAGACACTACAGATATCAAGCAGAAATCCCAGATTTTCAGGAGTCTACCCTGTGATGTGGACCTCGGATGCCAAATGTGCAGTGAGAGAACGGGGTGAGGAGTGCTGAGCGTGTGCCAAATATTTCAGGATCCTGGCACAAAAACAGCCCTCTGAGTTTGCCTGCTGCGAGGTCAAGGGTTGTGGATGTCAGGTGTGAGCAGGCAGCAGCAGGGAGTCCAGGACGGCACACAGGGCCAGGAGAGCTCTCGTTTGCCATTCGAATCTCTTGGTCCTGGTCTCATTATCGTTCAGATAAGGTTTTTACACAGGATCTCAGAGCCATGCACTTAGGCACTTGTGATGTCAGAATGGGCAGGCCACAGTGTTGACCGTGTCACCACAGCTTGACCCACGCTCCTGAAACTGCCTGCCATGAACCTCAGCAGGACCCGTCCTGAGAGTGGCTGGTCGTCCCAGACCCCACAGGCACCGAGTCCTCTGCTTCAGCCTGGCACAATGCCCAGCCACTGTCCGCAGGTAGAAGCATGGGGTGGGCAGGGTCACAGGCTGGGGCTGTCCTCTGTATTTTGAGCATACAGCTTGGAGCAACTAACTGAAATTTGCTGAGACTCAGTTCTCACAGGAGAGGGGCAGGCATGCACAGCTGCTCGCCTGAGAGAGGAAAAAAATCACACAGCATCACACGTGAAAGAGGAAAAAAAACAAACACAGGTTCACATATTAGGACAGGTACAAACATGGACTCACCTGAAAGGGAGGCAGATACAGACAAGGTCTCACGTGAGCAGGAGGCAGCTACGTACAGGGTCTCACCTGAGGGAGGCAGATACACACAGGATCTCACCTGAGGGGGGGCAGATACACACAGGGTCTCACCTGAGGGAGGGCAGATACACACAGGGTCTCACCTGAGGGGGGGCAGATACACACAGGATCTCACCTGAGGGGGGGCAGATACACACAGGGTCTCACCTGAGGGAGGCAGATACACACAGTATCTCACCTGAGGGGGAGGCTTTACAAACAGGGTCTCACCTGAGGGAGGCAGATACGTACAGGGTCTCACCTGAGGGGGTGCAGATACACACAGGGTCTCACCTGAGGGGGTGCAGATACACACAGGGTCTCACCTGAGGGAGGCAGATACACACAGGGTCTCACCTGAGGGGGTGCAGATACACACAGGGTCTCACCTGAGGGGGGCAGATACACACAGGGTCTCACCTGAGGGGGTGCAGATACACACAGAGTCTCACCTGAGGGAGGCAGATACACACAGGGTCTCACCTGAGGGGGTGCAGATACACACAGGGTCTCACCTGAGGGAGGCAGATACACACAGGGTCTCACCTGAGGGAGGCAGATACGCGCAGGGTCTCACATGAGGTGGGGCAGATACACACAGGATCTCACCTGAGGGAGGCAGATACACACAGGGTCTCACCTGAGGGGGGCAGATACACACAGGGTCTCACCTGAGGGGGGGCAGACACACAGGGTCTCACCTGAGGGGGGGCAGATACACACAGGGTCTCACCTGAGGGGGTGCAGATACGTACAGGGTCTCACCTGAGGGGGGGCAGATACACACAGGGTCTCACCTGAGGGAGGCAGATACACACAGGGTCTCACCTGAGGGAGGCAGATACACACAGGGTCTCACCTGAGGGGGGGCAGATACACACAGGGTCTCACCTGAGGGGGTGCAGATACACACTGGGTCTCACCTGAGGGAGGCAGATACACACAGGGTCTCACCTGAGGGAGGCAGATACACACAGGGTCTCACCTGAGGGGGTGCAGATACACACTGGGTCTCACCTGAGGGAGGCAGATACACACAGGGTCTCACCTGAGGGAGGCAGATACACACAGGGTCTCACCTGTGGGGGTACAGATACATACAGGGTCTCACCTGAGAGAGGGGCAGATACACACAGGACCTCACCTGAGGGGGTGCAGATACACACAGGGTCTCACCTGAGGGGGGGCAGATACACACAGGGTCTCACCTGAGGGGGTGCAGATACACACAGGGTCTCACCTGAGGGGGGGCAGATACACACAGGGTCTCACCTGAGGGGGGTATATATACACAGGGTCTCACCTGAGGGAGGCAGATACACACAGTATCTCACCTGAGGGGGAGACAGACACACAGGGTCTCACCTGAGAGAGGGGCAGATACACACAGGGTCTCACCTGAGGGGGGGCAGATACACACAGGGTCTCACCTGAGGGGGGGCAGATACACACAGGGTCTCACCTGAGGGGGGGCAGATACACACAGGGTCTCACCTGAGGGAGGCAGATACACACAGGGTCTCACCTGAGGGGGGGCAGATACACACAGGGTCTCACCTGAGGGGATACAGATACATACAGGGTCTCACCTGAGAGAGGGGCAGATACACACAGGGTCTCACCTGAGGGGGGGCAGATACACACAGGGTCTCACCTGAGGGGGGGCAGATACACACAGGGTCTCACCTGAGGGAGGCAGATACACACAGGGTCTCACCTGAGGGGGGGCAGATACACACAGGGTCTCACCTGAGGGAGGCAGATACACACAGGGTCTCACCTGAGGGGGGCAGATACACACAGGGTCTCACCTGAGGGAGGCAGATACACACAGGGTCTCACCTGAGGGGGGGCAGTTACACACAGGGTCTCACCTGAGGGGGGCAGATACACACAGGGTCTCACCTGAGGGAGGCAGATACGCGCAGGGTCTCACCTGAGGGGGTCAGGGATACACACAGTATCTCACCTGAGACAGGGGCAAAGTCACATAGGGTCTCACCTGATGGGGGCAGATACAGGGTCTCACCTTAGGGAGGCAGATACACACAGAGTCTCATCAGGGAGGGGTAAGGTAGACAGAGGTTCTTACCTGAGGGGACAGCCATGCACAGGTGTCCAGTGGTGGCCTGGGCGATATTTTTAGTGAGTGGCCCTGCCTCAGTGCTCCTAGCCTACTTTCGCATCCCTCACTGGTCAGTCTGCCCCAAGGGTTGTTGAGACTCCAGCCTAGCCCTGCCTCTGCCTCTGCTGTGAGGGGTCCCAGTTCCCCAGGGAGAGTCCAGGCAGACATACCATTCTGTCAGCTTTGGAGCCCTGTAGTCTCAGCAGGAAACAGCACCCAGAGCAGCCCTTCCTGCTTGGAGCATTACCATGGCGACGCAGGCAGTGCGCTGAGGGGACATTTGTGGGAGCCTTGCCCTGCCTCTCTACAAGGCCGCTCCCCTGCCCCCAGAGCTGCACTCCTTTGTCCAGCAGGTAATGCCTGGCCACAGGGCAGTCCTGCCAAGTACGCTGCTCTCCTCCAATCAGGAGCAAGTCCTACAGTTTATTGGTTGAACTGGAGGCAGCTGTGCGGAAGCTGTTTACTTCTCTCCCAGCGCCATATTGTGGGAGAGCAGATGCATAGAATAAGTCTTAATTCCAGTAACTCAGTCCAGTCCGGGCTGCTCCCCACAATCTGGGTTTAGTAAATCATTATGTTGATGTACTACATAATTTTGGAAAATTAATTCTGGTCTGGTCAAGAGCAATAAAATAAAGAAATGACTAATGTGCATTGGCGATAAGTTGAAGCACATTCAACTAGCAGGGGCTCTTTGTAAATCAGAAAAGAAATAGAAGCAAATGGGTGAAAATGTTGACACGAATGGTGCTGACCTTTTAGAAAAAAATGCCTCATGTCCCATGGAAAAGGCAAAATCGAAATATGAAAATCCATTCTGTCTGGGTGCAAAACTCAGCTGCACCTGAAGATGGCAAGGCAGGGAGGGGCTGGATTCATGACTGGGGCTCAGCATCTCCAGAACCACGTTGGTGACAGCCACAGTGGCCTGGGGACTAAGGACGGGCCCAGCAAGGGGTTGCAGGGAGGGAGGCACTTCCTGACCGGGCAGCACCTGCACTTCACCAGTCCCTGGAGCCCACCATCCAGGTGGCTTCTGCAGGGAGCTGAAGAGCAGCAAACACGTTTCCGTGTGTTTCTGCTTCTTTTATTTGGCTGCAGTGACATAAGAGCGGTTGCACTGTGCATGACGTGAGCCAGAAGTGAGTTGTGGCATCAGCAGAAGCCTGTATTTCAGGCCCATGTGCAGAGGTGCAGGAGCTTGTAGCTTCTGGAAAAGTCCTTCTGAGAAGCACTTCCCCATGGTGCCTCAGTGGACTGCAGCAGAGAGGCCATTGCCAATGCTAAGAGCACCAGGCAGGGACCCAAGTCAGTTACACAAAGAGGGAGAGATACAGAGTGAGAGAATCTTCCACCCACTGGTTCACTCCCCAGTTGGCCACAACAGGCAGGGCTGAGCTAGGCCAAAGCCAGGAGTCAGGAGCTTCTTCCAGGTCTCCCACCTGGGTGGCAGGCACCCAAGCACTTGACCCTCTTCAGCTGCTTTCTTAGGCCTTTAACAGGGAGCTGGATTAGAAATGGAGCAGCCAGGACAGGAACCAGCCCCGATGTGGGATGACGGTGTTGCAGGCGGCAGCTTTACCTGCTGTGCCACCACGCCACCCCCAGGTTGTGTGTTTCATAGACAGAGCCAAGCATGGGAAGGGGTCTGAGCCACAGCATCAGAAAGGGCAACCAGGCAGAGCTCACTCAGCAGCAGCTCTGGGCCAGCATCAGCCCTGTTGGTGGGGACACCCTGTGCTAGGGCAGAGGAATACGTGGGAGCAATAGTCCTAAATTACTAAGATTTGGGGGCCCCATAATACAATGTTGAAAACAAGTGAGGCCATAGCTTCCTGAGAGAAGGCTAGGTAGCATAACTTCCAATGTTTGTAAGTAAGTAGGTACATCACATCATCTCTGGGGGAGAAACTGGAAGCAACTTATTATACCTATTAATTTCAGGTCCCTGAAAAAAACCCATAAACTGTAAGTTTTACAACCTGATGGTGTCTCACTCATTTGTATGACTTTAGAGAGTTTTATTGCTTGCATGATACATGGGTTAGGAACAGATTTCATTGTCTATCCCAGAAAATCCAAAATAAGAACAGCTTAACCCAGGTATACGTTTACTTCTCTGGCACACAGAAGAAATCTAGAAATACATCTGTATATTGACAAGCCCAGAGCATGGCAGCTGCCTTCCCTTCCAGCACTCTGACACGTGAGGTCTCCGTCCTCAGGCTTAGGATATTTGTGGCAGCTCTAGCCATTGCATCCACATTCCAAACCTCAGAAAGGAAGAAGGGCATGTGTGGGGAGCAACTCGGACTATACTGTTACTGGAATTAAGACTTATTCTATGCATCTGCTCTCCCACAATGTGGCGCTGGGAGGTGGAGCGTACAGCTTCTACCCAGCTGCCCCTTACCAACTTGATAAGCTGCAAGAGCCGCTCCTGATTGGAGGAGAGCGGCGCGCTCGGCGTGTGGGTAGCAGAGCATGGATTGGTGGAGAGGACTATAAAGGAGGAGAGAGACAACATGCACCAGGGAACATCTAAGGGGAACATCCGAAGGAACACCTGTGCAGCCCCCGAGAGAGCCGGCCGGCGGTGTGCCGCTCCCCCGCGGAAGTGGGGAATGTGGCAGGGGGAACCGCCCTTCCACGGAGGTGGAAGGGACAGTAGCCAACCCGGGAAGAACCAGCAGCAAACCCGGGGAGGGCCGAGCAGACAAAAGAACAGCGCAGGGTCCTGTGTCGTTCCTCCACGAAGACGGGGAGCGACATAATGGTGCCGTGACTCGGATATGAAGCCTAGGCAGGGTTTAGTGTCGTTCCTCCACGAAGAGGGGGAGCAACATAATGGTGCCGTGACTCGGATAGGAAACTTAGGAGGGAAGAAATGGGAAAATACCGGAGAGAGAGACTAGCAAACAGCCTAGGGAAAAGCCAGACGAAAAAGGTGCCAGAAGAAGCTATTGAAAGCCTAGGCATAGACTCGGATACGGACTGTGGGAAAGAAGTTAGGATTTAAAGTGAAAGCAAGAAGAAACTTAGACTCAGATACGGACTGCAGGTTGAAAGTGAAAGTGAAACCTATAAGAAACTTAGACTTGGATACGGACTGTGGGGAGAGGCCAGGAGAAATGAGGGAGGAATATTGTTGGAAGAAAACTTAGGGAAACATACCGGGTAGAGAAAAATGTTAGGGAGGATGAAGCCGCGAGTGCAGGCCGAGGTGGAGACTTAAGCCAGCTTGGAATTCTTCAAGTCAGCCCGGGGAGCAAGAGGCGAAGATCTGGAACCAGAGGCAGAGACGTGGGCCGCCAGGTTGGAATTCGCCAGGTTAGTCCGGGGAACTTGGATTGAATGCTAGTGGCGGAGACGTAAGCTACGCTGTGTGACTCACGGAAGCCGCCGCGTGCAGAGAGAGCAAGGGGCGTGAATAGATAGGGAACGCGGGGCTGGCGCGAGGCCGTGGTGCGGACGCGAAGGGGCGTGGAGACCGCGGAGTGTGCGCGCGAAGCCGAGCCACGCCGAGCCGGGAGCCCGCCGGGGGGGCGGGCGCCGGGAAGCCACAGGGATAAGAGAAACAGAAGTTTAGAAGTAAAATGAGAGAAATAGGAATGCTGGAAGATAGAAGTAAAATGGAAGAAATAGGAATGCCCGGAGATAGAGAAATAGAGAAATAGAAAGGCCTCCCCACAACATGGCAATGAGAGAGCTTGGATTCGGTCTGCCTGATTAGTAAGGCGGTAAGCATCAGCAGGCAGCTCGACCAGAGTATGAGCTGCAGGTCACCGAAGACAGGCACATTATCAACACCAATAAGTCTCCCCACAATACGGCAATGAGAAGGCTTGGATTCGGTTTGCCTGATAGGACTTGGAAGCACCTGCAGGCAGAGCAGAGCATGCGCTGCAGGGCACCGAACACAGGCACGCATCAGCGCCTAAAAACCTCCTCACAACATGGCGAAGAGAGGACCCGGTTTCGGTTTGCCTGATTGATAGGACTTGTAAGAACCTGTGGGCAACTCTAGCAAGCAGAGCAGAGTGTGTGCTGCGGGGCACCGAAGACAGGTGCGTATCAACGCCAAAAATAAAAAGAAAGGGGGATCTGTGGGGAGCAACTGGGAGCAACTCGGACTAGACTAAGTTACTGGAATTAAGACTTATTCTATGCATCTGCTTTCCCACAGTATGGCACTGAGAAGGGAAACAGCTTCTACACAGCTGCCTCCAGTTCAACCAATAAACTGTGGGACCTGCTCCTGATTGGAGGAGAGCAGCGTACTTGGTGTGTGGGTAGCAGAGTTGGGATTGGTGGAAGAGGACTATAAAGGAGGAGAGAGACGGCATGCACCAGGAACATCTAAGGGGAACATCTGAAGGAACACCTGTGCAGCCCCCGAGAGAGCCGGCCGGCGGTGTGCCACTCCCCCGCGGAAGTGGGGAATGTGGCAGGGGGAACTGCCCTTCCACGGAGGTGGAGGGATGGCAGCCAACCTGGGAAGAACCAGCAGCAAACCCGGGGAAGGCCGAGCAGACGAAAGAACAGCGCAGGGTCCTGTGTCGTTCCTCCACGAAGACGGGGAGCGACAGGCATGTCTCCGCTCCAAGGAGAATTTCTGATAGTCTCTTCCTGCTCTTCCACTTACATCTCAACCGCAGCCCAGATGTAGCTGCAAAATAGAAAAGAAGATAAAGAAAGAGGAGCACTAACTGAGACCGGCAAAGCCCATGAAATTCCCCAGCAGAGGTGTCGCTGGGGCCCGAGCAGGTGAGGACAGAGAGAAGAGAGCACAAGGTGTATCTGAAGATGCAGTGGTCTGCCTTCTGAAGCTCCATGGAAAGTGATCATCTACACATCCAAGAGACTCCAGGCTTCCAAGTTTACTCCCTCGTGGGATAAACCCAGATATTCACACCTGGACCCATCATCACTGTCCAAAAGGGAAGCAGAGCCTTGAGAGCAGTAGAGCGAGATGTAAGAGGTTCTGGGATGAGACTGACAGCTGAATTCTTTTTTTTTTTTTGACAGGCAGAGTGGACAGTGAGAGAGAGAGAAAGGTCTTCCTTTGCCATTGGTTCACCCTCCAATGGCTGCCACGACCGGCGCACTGCGCTGATCTGATGGCAGGAGCCAGGTGCTTCTCCTGGTCTCCCATGGGGTGCAGGGCCCAAGCACCTGGGCCATCCTCCACTGTACTCCCAGGCCACAGCAGAGAGCTGGCCTGGAAGAGGGGCAACTGGGACAGAATCCGGCGCCCCAACCAGGACTAGAACCCGGTGTGCCGGCGCCGCAAGGCGGAGGATTAGCCTAGTGAGCCGCGGCGCCGGCCTGACAGCTGATTTCTTACCAGAACCACGCAGGCCGGAGGCATGGGGTGGAAAACTCGGATTGCACAAACACAAGAGCAGGGCTCTATAGCAAAATCAGTCTGAAAATGCGGCAGTGAAGGTGTTTCAAAATAAGCCAAACCACAGAACTCATAACTAGCAGAAATGCTCTGTACAAAATACCGGGGAGCGCTTCAGACTTCAAGAAAAGGGGAACGTAGTAAGGGGAATGACTGAGGAACGCAGCAGATGGCAGTTCATCAGTGTGGTTATAACTGTTGTATGCCCAGTTCTCAAAGACCTGAGAGAATCTATGGGAATGCGTCAGGAACCACATTAATCTGGGAGGATGAAAATACTCACAAAGCAAGGATGCATATAAGAGGTGTACTTGAGCCCTGGTTGTGCAAAGTGGTGGTGTGTGGAGTGTGCAGTCTTAACCTGGCTATGCACATGGTGGTGTGTGGAGTGTGTACTCTGCATCCTGGCTGTGCACATAGTGGAGTGTGGTGTGTGCACTCTGAGCCTGGCTGTGCACATGGTGGAGTGTGGAGTGTGCACACTGAGCCTGGCTGTGCACAGTGATCGTGTGTGTTGTGTGCTCTAGCCTGGCTATGCACAGTGGTGGTGTATGGAGTGTGTAATCTAGCCTGGCTCTGCACATGGTGGAATGTGGAGTGTGCACTGTGCACCCTGTCTGTGCAGAGTGGAGGTGTGTGGTGTGTGCACTCTAGCCTGGCTGTGCACATGGTGGTGTGTGGAGTGTGTACTCTATCCTGGCTGTGCACATGGTGGAATGTGGAGTGTGCACTCTGAGCCTGGCTATGCATATGGTGGTGTATGGAGTGTGCACTCTGAGCCTGGCTGTGCACAGGGTGGAGTGTGGAGAGTGTACTCTGAGCCTGTCTGTGCACAGTGATCGTGTGTGTTGTGTGCTCTAGCCTGGCTATGCACAGTGGTGGAGTGTGGAGTGTGCACTCTGAGCCTGTATGTGCACAGTGGTGGTGTGTGGTGTGTGCACTCTAGCCTGGCTGTGCACATGGTGGAGTGTGGAGTGTGCACCCTGAGCTTGGCTGTGCACATGGTGGAGTGTGGAGTGTGCACTCTGAGCCTGGCTGTGCACATGGTGGAGTGTGGAGTGTGCACCCTGAGCTTGGCTGTGCACAGTGGTGGTATGTGTTGTATGCTCTAGCCTGGCTGTGTACATTGTTGGATTGTGGAGTGTGCACTCTAGCCTGGCTGTGCACATGGTGGTGTGTGGTGTGTGCACTCTAGCCTGGCTGTGCACATGGTGGAGTGTGGAGTGTGCACTTTGAGACTGGCTATGCACAGTCGTGGTGTGTAGAGTGTGCACTCTGAGCCTGGCTGTGCACATGGTGGTGTGTGGAGTTTGCACTCTGAGCCTGTATGTGCACAGTCGTGGTGTGTAGAGTGTGCACTCTGAGCCTGGCTGTGCACATGATGGTGTGTGGAGTGTGCACTCTGAGCCTGGCTGTGCACAGAGGTGGTGTGTAGAGTGTGCACTCTGAGCCTGGCTGTGCACAGAGGTGGTGTGTAGAGTGTGCACTCTAGCCTGGCTGTTTACATGGTGGTTTGTGGAGTGTGCACTCTGAGGTTACCTTGTCCATAGCTGTTTTCCTGGCCCATTGTTGAGTTTGCAGGCAGAGAAATATGGACCCAACCCAGCGTTCCTCTGCTGCACTGCAGCCTGCACTCCCATGGCTAGGCACTGCCTCTCCTCTTCCCAGACCCACCCATGCACAGGTGGACTCTGGGGCTTCGTTACATTAGGGAAGCTGGGCTGGGGCAGCCCCACAGGGACAAAGTCCGAGCCTGCATGCTGGTTTTGCTTCCTGGAGCTGGGTTGCTCTTATATGGGAGCTGGTGAAGCCACACCCTTTCTGCAGCTCCACTTCCTTTCAAGGCAGTGCGGCCACTCTGCCACCTCAGAGGGTAAAGTCTCACAGAAGGGCGTGGAGAGAGGACTGCTTTGTCCAGGAAGCCAGAGAGGGAAGTCATCGCACACTCTGGACAGAGGCCTCTCCTTTGACCCAGGGCCAGCTTTGCTCCCTGCAGTACTCGTTGGGGCTGTGGGCATCTGTGAGAAGCAGATGCAGACTGTGTCCCTGCAGGTGCCAGAGAAGTGCCTCCTGCTCCACCCCTTGCTCTCCTGGGATGGAAGGGGAATTGCCCGTAGGCAGCCTCTGCACCCTATCTTGCAAAAGCCAGATGCTCTGTGTGGGGAAGCTGGCTGGAGAGCAGGCCCTTCCCAGCCTCAGCTGGCAGGTGCACCTGCCACAAACACTTCCTCTCCTCATCCGACCCGCACTTCCCATGTCAGCTAGAGCCGCAGCCTCCTCCCATACTCAGGGACCTGGCGCTGTGCTCCTGGGGTTCTGCAGAGTGTGCAGGTGCTGGGTACACACAAGGGACCAGCAGGGAGAGGGGAGGGAGCCGCTTCTCAGAGACTGCCTCACAGCTTCGTTCCGGAAAGCCTGTTCCTGGCCGGCACGTGGACAGGAGGAGGGCAGCAGGTGGATGGGCCAGTGATGCCTCTCACCTAGCATCCTTACCGCCCCTCTGCCCAGCACAGAGACACCGGGTCCCTGTGTTAGGGACAGGGTCAAAGCAGGGAGTTGGTAGGAAGAAGAGAGCAGTGAGTGAGCAGGAAGAGGAGGCAGAGAATAAAAAGACAACAGGGAAGGAAGGTCAGGAGGAAGAGGAAGGGAGAGAGCCCAGGGCAGCACGGGGGGCAGGGGCCACACTGGCTTGCCAGTAACCCAGAGGTGTTATGATGTGATTTCTGTGAAACAGGTGGCCAAGAACCAAAGTACTAAAAATTAGACCAAAAAACACCTCCCTGAAATTGCTGCCTAGAAGGCAGAGAGGGTTCTCAGCTGTATGCCTATCAGTCATCAGATTCCTTCACCAACTGTGGTTCTGTTGCTGAAGCAGAATAGTAGGCAGCTCATGCTGTGTGTCAGCCTCCCCACTGCCAGTGTCGCCTGGCTTAGGGCCCCGCTGCCCTTGTGGGTCCTGCTGTTCCCCTTGCTCTGTTCCAGTAACTGGGCTCTGAGTTGGAAATCTGGGACCCATGGGCTCCTGCTCCCTGCGACCCTGTCCTCATTCAGAGGATTCCAGGTAAAGGTGGGGCTTGTGGGGCCTCCCTGCTGACCCTGGGCCCGCCTGGGGCTGAGCTGTGCCCTCTGAAGATGGCCCCAGGCAGTTCTCATTCATGGTCGCCCAGGGCACACGCCAGAGGGGCCAGGGTGTGGCATTGAGGGGGCAGGGCAAAGTCACGCCATGGCACCAGAACACGGTGGGCTCTGCCTTGAGCATGGGAAACTGTGTGGCTTCCTCTTAGCAATGCTGGTTTCTAGGAGCAAGAACATCTCCCAGCAGGTGCTGTAAATGCCACAGGGCCAGTTCCTAAGACAAGCTGAAGATGAATTATTCCTGTGTGTTTATTGCCAAGAGCACTTTTCATGATGGTGACAGAGTGACAGGGTATCTTGGGCGGTGTCGGGTTGGGGACAGGGACAAGAAAGTCTTTCTGTGGCAGCACTAGGCCAGGACACAGGAACCAGGCCTCTTTGGGGTACCAGGTCCCAGCCATTGCACCCTGCAGCTCTGGAACCCTCTGGGCGCCAGCTTCTCCCAAGCAGAGGCAGAGAGGGCCCAGGGCTGCCCCAGCCCAGAGCCGGGAACCTGGTCAGAACAGCAGCCAAGGAGAGGGAAGAGGCCTGCATCTCTTCCTTATTCTCTGCCCTTCCAGGTGTGCCGGGTCCTGGGAGGACCAGGGCGGCACACTCCTGTCTGGATGACGAAGGGCACTGCATGTGGCTGGGAGAATCGGTCAGGATGAGGCAGCACTCAGGGCTGGCTATGGGGAGGACCGAGCTCCATGTGGCAGCCTCCCTGTCTCTCCCTGTCTCTCTGTCTCTCTCTGTCCCTCTGCCCCGTCTCTCTCTCTTCCTGTCTCTCTCTCTCTGTGTCCCTCTGCCCTGTCTGACTCTCTGTCTCTGTCTCCTTCTCTCTGAGTCTCTCTTTCTCCTCTTCCCTCTGCCCTGTCTCTCCCTCCTCCCCATCCCCATTTCTCCCCCCGCCCGTCTGTCCTCTCTCTCTCCCCCTCTCTCTGTCCCTCTGTCCTGACTCTCTATCTCTGTCTCCTTCTCTCTGTGTCTCTTTCTCCTCTCTCTCCCTCACTCCCGCTCACCTCTGCCTCTGTGCTCCCCTCACCCACCCCTCGCCGGTGCGAGGACCACGTTTTTACCTTGGGCCCACCTGGGAGTGCCAGGATGATCTCCTGTCTTGAGTGCCTGCAAGGTTCCTTTCCACATCTGTATTTGTGAATGCCCTTCACATGCATGTGCATACACTGCCACATATGTGTTCATACGAACCTGCATGTGTGTTCATATATGTGAGTGTGTGCACAGACACATTTACATCCATAGACACAAACACGTGGGTGCACAACCAGATATTACCAGTCACACACACGCGCACACATACACCTTGCACTATTACTGAAATTCACACACAGTCACACACACACACACACACACACACACACACTGGAGAGGCTGCTTCCCTGGACAGGGCTGGAGTGCAAACTGCAGACACGCAGGCATGCTGCAAGCTCTCAGGGAAGTCGGTGTGGAGCTGGCTGAGGGAGGGGCGAGCTGGAGAGGCCTGGGGGCCAGAGATGCTGCGTCCTGCACATTCTGGGCCTACACTGGCCTCCCCCTGCCTCATTTTTGGAGTCAGAATGTGTGGTGGTGTCCGTGTGGATGTGGTTTCTTCCTGGGTCTGCAAATGCCACAGAGGGTCTGACCATCGAGGCAAGTGGGAGCCAGGGCCGCAGTGGGGACCTGGTCCAACACCCCAGCAGTGGGGGTCTCTACACACCGTCGGGATTCCATGGCAGTGCCCTTGTGTTTTCCTGAGCATAATTTCATGTTCAAAGACCTTGGCAAAGCAGTGGTTATGAAGGGCTGTCTCTGGGAACAGATGCAGCTGCAGCAGCAGGAAGGGCCCCACAGAGGGGCAGGCCTCCAGGCCAGGCTGGAGCCTCATGGTCTCTGCATCCATTCAGGTGGCTGGTGCTCTGCCCACTCCTGAGTTTAAAGATTTATTATTTATTTGAAATGCAGAGTGACACAGAGAGAGGGGGAAAGACACACACAGAGAGAGGTATCTTCCATCCACTGATTCACTCCCCAGATGGCCGCCGTGCCTGGCATAAGCCAGGAGCCAGGAACTCCATCTAAGTCTCCCATGTGGGTCCAGGGGCCCAAGCACCTGGGCCATCTTCTGCTGCTTTCTCAGGTCATAGTAGGGAGCTGGATTGGAAGTGGAGCAGCTGGGACTTATATGGGATGACAGCACCCCTCACTGTGCCACAGCATCAGCCCTATACTCCCATATATAAAACAGCAAATATCGGTATCTCCCATGGTTTTGACAATTTTGAGAATATCCCATGGGAAAAAAAAGAAGAAACATAAAATGAGATGCTAAATCCTGTATATCTTTGTCCAGATTTCTAGAGATGAGAAATTGTACACGTTAATATTTCTGTAACTATCGGTTTTGTAAAATGGAATCCTATAAATGCCGCGAGGGGCATGATTCAGAAGTGCTCTCAGGGCAGAAGTGTGGCACTGTGGCTCAGCTGCTGTGTGACATGCCTGAGTGCCTGGTTCAGGTCCAGGCTCCCGGCTTCTGATCCAGCCTCCAGCCAGTGGGCACCTGGGAGGCAGCAGGGGATGGTCCATGTGGTTAGGTCCCTGCCACCCACGTGGGAGAGCTGGATGGGATTCCTGGCTTCTGCCCAGTCTTGGCTGCTATGGGAATTTCAGGAGTAAACCAGCAGATGGGAGCTCTCTGTCCATCTGTCTGTCTTTCAAATTTAAAAAGACAAGAAAAGAGAAATGTGCCCCAGATTCCACCATCTGGAGGGTTGGGCGGTGTCAGCCTGATGTTCAGAGCTGCAGATCAGTGGGAAAGGAGGAGCTGTATCCATTTCCTGTGGCTGCTGTGAAAACTCACATTGACCTAACAGCTCAATGCACAGTGTGCTGTCTGCCAGCCCTGTGTTCCCTGGCAAGGTCCAGGGAGAGTCTGCGTCCCACCCTCCCAGCTTCCAGAGCCACCCTGTCCATGGCCTGGGCCCTTCCCCCCAGTGTAGTCCTGCTTGTTGATAATTTTCAGTATTGATAATCCTGTGTGTTCTTGCCATTTATTCAGAGAAGAATTCTGAATGCTGGCTCACATAGACCAGACGACATGGTGAGTTTTTAAGGGTTTATTTAGTGAGAGAAGTGCACAGGAGAGTGAGGGTTTTAATTAGGGGAGAGAAGTCTGGAAGCTAAGTTGGATCCATCCCAGGCAGAGAGCAGGCAGGGAGCAAGCCATGCGGAGCAAGCGTGCAGGCAAGAAAGCTGAGAGCGGGCAGCCCAAATGCCACAAGGCAACCAGGGCACAACCAAAAAACAGCAGCCACTGTGCTCCAGGCCTTTAATCTGCTCCCAAAGGGGAGTGGTTACATAGTCTGATTGGCAGGTGGGCTTCCAGGCGAGATCGGAGAGGGACATGAGATCACAGGGGGCGTGGTCTCCAGCTTACACATCTAATCAGTTTCATCCTATCTGCCAGCCTGCTGCACCCCCACAGCTGCTGTCACTGACCAGACTCCCCCAGGGTCCCGCCTGGACTTCCCCTTGCCTTCCACTAGAGGGAGCTGTGTGAACGCCGTGGTGCACAGCACCAGCAGTCACACCGCCCACCACATCCCCTCCCCAGACACCCACAGGTGCTGTGTGCTCAGGAGACCAGAGGGACCTCGGGCATGCTGCTGGCCTTGCTGCTGCGGGTCCTGCCCCCACCTGCTGCAGGTCCCACTTCACCCCAGGCCCCCCAGTGCTTCCTCTGCCTCCTCCCCCTAGCTCCCGGTGCCTCTGGGCCCTCACAGACAGTGTGGTCTTCAAGCAGGCAGTGTGGAGCAGGTGAGGGGTCACCTCCCAGCTCCTGGTGCTTTACCCTTTAGCAATGACTTCACTTGCCCTGTTGTCCCATCGCCTCCTTCCTAAGTGGGCAGTGAGCTCTGTGGGGAAGCGAATGGTGCTTTGTTTGCTGCTGAAGTTCAAGACTCACCCAGTTTGGAGATGTTTTGTGACCTCCCTAAGGAAGTGCCCACAGGAAGGCCTGGGGCTGTTGGCAGTGGGGCGCGTGCAGGCCCTCGGCCAGCTGCAGGCCAGGACCCCCCTCCCATAGCGGCCTCAGTTCCCTCTTTGGCTAATGGGGCTGGTGGTCACTGTCCCTCGCAGCAGCTTTTGTCCCTGGACTCGTCGTGGGGCCTGGGTGTGGGGGTCGTGTTAGCAGAGATGGGTGTGGTGGGTTCTTGTCCTCATTCAAGAAAGAGTTCAGACTTGAGACAGAGAGCAGTGGGAAGCAAGGTAGCAGGGTTTATTGGGGTAGGGCGTCCATCAGAACAGATGGGACAGAATCCAGGAGTGTGCCTGGTCACTCAGACTGGGGAGAGCAAGGGCGCATGGTTAAATGGACAGCGTGCACCATGCAGGCCAGGCAGGCGGCTCAGCAGAGAGCTCAGTGCTGAGTGTGCAGTCCGTATTTAGACTGGGGCTTCTAAGGTCCAGTTCTCTCAGTCTTTCTCCTCCTCCTCCTTCTCCTCCTCCCCCCGCCCCAGGACGAAGGGCTTGCTGAGTGTGAGTTAGGTGGAATTTCTCCCAAGGCTTCACCGCTCAGTGCTGTCAGACTGGGGAGCCCACCTGGCGCAGGGCAGAGGAGCCTCCCCTGGGCGCCTGCCTTGGAGGAAGGCTGTGAAGGATTTATTGCTCCAGGTAACCAGTGTGGTGCTGAGCAGAGAGGATTCTCCCAGGGAGCTCTCCTTGGGGGGAGGGCTGGGACCACATGAAAAGTTATCAGGGTCTGGGCAGACCTAGGAAGTATAAAATCCATGGCTGCTTCCCAGGTGAGCCTCTGCAGGTGCTTTGCATGTCTCAGGCCCTGCTCACACGCAGGCTGATTGCTAACTTCCTACCTAACACTAGGACACTCAAAGCTGTGCCTGTGTGAATCAGAGTGGCCTCATGAGCTCGGGGCCAAGGACCCAGCGCGGCCCCCTCTTTGCGCAGTCAGGAGGATGCTGGCCCTGCACAACAGGGCAGCTGCCGGTTCTGCTGGGTGCTGGCGTCCTCGTCAGTATAGGCGAGGTCCAGTTGTGGGCAACACTTATTCTGTGGCAGGGACGCCATGGACACTATGTGATAGAGGTGCCGAGGGAGGGTGTGTGAATGCAGCCTAGTGTTTTACAACTGTTCCCTGAGCATGGTCAGGGGCCATGGAACCCGTGGGGAAGGGGACCTCGCGGAGGGCAGAGGACCTGGGTTGAGGACACAGGCAGGGGTGAGCTTGGTGTCCTGCGGAGGTGCTGCTGTCCCTCCCCTGAGAAGTGAGGAAGGAGGCCCCCTGCCTGCTGACAGCCAGGGCCTGATGGGGAGGGCAGCGAGAGTGTCAGGTGCTCGCGGCTCCAGGGCAGACTCACGGGTGCCCTCTCATGGTGGGCCCCAACAGACTCCCCACAGAAGGAGACTCGGGCCATCTGGTGTTCCCCACAGCGAAGACCCCTCTGCTACAGACTCATGTTCAGCCCTGGGGAAGAGCTCTCTTGGCCAGCGAAGCTGTGGCAACGGAGCCGCCCCTTCATGACCACGTTCGTGTGATCCACAGTGCTTGCTTGTGCTGCCAGCCTCCTCACAGGCTTCTAGAACCTTCTGAAAGTACACGTGAGGAACAGAAATGTTGGTACCGATGCTGCCCTCCAGGGAGCAGAGCAGGAGCCCTCAGGCCAGTTCATGCACAGCTCAGCTCCAAGAGAAAAGTCATCTCTGGGTCTTGCCACAGGCGCGCTGAGTGTGGCCCGGAGAACTCTGCTGCAAGGGCTTCTCTGCAGCAGCAACTGTGCCCCCTGCGTGGACCCCCACAGCCCTTGCAGCTCAGTGAGACGGGCAGTGGGCATCCATCCAGTTGCCACCAGCCCATGAGGCTTTGTTCTTCTAAGCCACAGAGAACTTTTGCAGTTGTGTGTTGTGTGGCAGAACTTCGGTCGTCCTGATACACACACTTGTCAAGGGAGGCCAGTGGCCGAGTTGCCCTGGGTGGAGTAGCCCATGCTTGCGCGGGTCTGCCTGGCACCTTTGAGAGAACCTGGGAACGAGACAGATACGGTGTGAGTCTTGCCTTGAAGGCCTTGGAGCGCAGAGGACAGAGCAAACTGCAGGATGACTAAGAACAGTCGCTGTCAGTGCCTGACAGTAGCTGGGGTGAGCCCTGGGTTTTGTTTTCTTTTAATTTTTTTAATTAAAATTTTTTTTTTGACAGGCAGAGTGGATAGTGAGAGAGAGAGACAGAGAGAAAGGTCTTCCTTTTTCCGTTGGTTCACCCCACAATGGCTGCTGCGGCCAGCGCACTGCGGCGGGCACACCGCGCCCATCCGAAGCCAGGAGCCAGGTGTCCCCTCCTGGTCTCCCATGTAGGTGCAGGGCCCAAGGACCTGGGCCATCCTCCACTGCCTTCCCGGGCCACAGTGGAGAGCTGGACTGGAAGAGGAGCAACTGGGACAGAATCCGTCGCCCCAACCAGGACTAGAACCCAGGGTCCCAGCGCCGCAGGCGGAGGATTAGCCTATTGAACCGCGTTGCCAGCCAAGCCTTGGGATTTTGAAACAATTCCCAAGGAGACCCTGGAGTGACACGTTGGTGAGTCCTCTTCTCTTCCCGTCACGTCCAAGGTACAGGACGAGTGCATATTTCAGAAGAGAAGCCTCGATGAGGCAGCCTGTTTCTGCTGGCATTTTATGACTATAACAAAATACCTGAAGCCAGGTAATCTGTAAAGACAGGGCAGGTGTTCAGCGTGGGGTGCTGGAGGCTGCAAAATGCGAGACGGCTCTGGCGTCTGCTGGAGTTGGGCGACAGCCTTTGGGTTGCATTGCACATGGCGTGGGGAGTGGCCATCACCCAGCAAGCCGCCTCCTTGGTCTCTCCCCCTCTTCTTACGAAGCTGCCAGCACCAAAACAGGGTTCCCACCCTCAGACCCCACGTAATCCCCATCGCCTCCCTCCTACTCACTGGTTCACTCCAAAAGGGCCCCAACAGCCAGGGCTGGTCCAGGCCAAAGCCTGGAGCCCAGAGCCTAGAGCTCCATCCAGGACGCCCATGTGGGTGCAGGGCCCAGATACTTGGGCCATCCTCTGCTTCCCTCTCAAGCGCATTGGCAGGGAGCTGCATCAGACCTGGAGCAGCTGGGACCCAAAGTGACGCTCCGATACGGATGCTGGCGTCGCAGGGGCACCTTAGCTCACTGCACCACAACGCCGGCCTCAGCCATCTGATATTGCGACAGCAACACTTCATAAAAAGAGCAAATGGAGCAAGATACTCAGGAAAATGAAACGCACAACAGGGAGGTGAACATCACAGCAGAAACAATGCAGGCAGCCTGCGACAAGTCAGGGCAGCTTTTCCCACAGACGCGCTTCGAGGATGCTGCTGCTCCAGCTCATTTCAGACAGCAGATCCATGAGAGGCATCAGCTTAGGTGTAGTGGTGAAGATGGAGGGTACAGGGACAAAACAGATGAGTATTTAGGAAAGCCAACACAGCACGTGCTGGCTACTGGCACTATAGTGCAGTTACACCACAGCAAGGAGACGGAGGACACCGAGACCACTGAGCACACAGTCAGTTAACCATCAGACACGATTATGCTTATTCTCAGGTTGTGGCGTGCGGGAAGTGTGACAGTCCTGGCATTGCTGCCGTTCCTGTGTGGGGGAGGGGCTGTGGGGCTGGCCTGTGGAGTAGAGTGTGAGTTCAGGCTGGGTTCTCCCCGGCTGGGTCTCGACATGATGAAGCCCCTGGAGAGTGAGCACTCTGGTGTCCAGATCTGAGGCCTTGAGATCCAGACCACCTGGAGCGGCTGTGTCACACAGTCAGGCAGGGGAAGAGGCCATCTGAAGTCACATAAGCGTGGGCAACTTTGTTCTGCCAGGCCACGTGAATCGTGGCCACACAACATTATCAACCTAAACACCAGCCTGCTGTGCAGGGGTTGAATTCTGAGTCTCGCCTGTGGCTGCCCTGGCAGGCCAGACAAAATTACTTCACAGACCTCGTACAGCCAGCTGGAGCCAGGACCAAAACTTAAGAGGTTTCCACTGGTCCAGATGGTACCATTAAGGTTCCAAACTGATGGGGCCAGCGCTGTGGCATAGCAGGTAAAGCCACTGCCTTCAGTGCCAGCATCCTATGTGGGCGCCGGTTCAAGTCCTAGCTGCTCTACTTCCAATCCAGCTCTCTGCTATGGCCTGGGAAAGCAGTGGACGATGGTCCAAGTCCTTGGGCCCCTGCACCTGTTTGGGGGACCTGGAGGAAACTCCTGGCTCCTGGCTTTGAATCGGCACAGCTCTGGCCTTTGTAGCCATCTAGGGAGTGAACCAGCAGATGCTTCACTCTCTCTGCCTCCCTGTAGCTCTGCCTTTCAAATAAATAAATAAATCTTTTAAAAAAAGGAAAAAGAAAACAGTGAAGAAAAATTTATTTAAAAAACTCCAAACTGATAATAATTGTAATTGAGTAAAACCCTAATTATGCTTAAACCCATGGCTTCAAAATGAGATTAAAATATGTCATTGGTCACTTTTCTAGAATGACAAGGAAGCAATTTCCTATGTAGAAAACTCATAAAAAAAAAAAAGAATCAGCACTTATCCTCTCTTTCCTAAATATACTTTACCGCTGGGTAATCAAATTGTTGATAAGGGAAAGTATTTCTTTAAAAGTATTCTGACTAACAAATTCAAAAGTAGAATTTGAGCATTTTAATTGAACTAATAGATCTAGAAATTGAGAATTAATAGCAACTAAATTAAAAAAATCAGCAACCACGGCTCCCATGCCTCATGATAAGCACACCACCAGCTCCAATCTGACAGAGTACACCACTGGCTCCAGTCTGATGACGGAGGTCACCCTCTGTGTCCAGTCAGATGATGGAGGTCATCCTTTGTGTCCAGTCTGACGATGGAGGCCATACTCTGTGTCCAGTCAAATGATGGAGGTCACCTTCTGTGTCCAGTCAGATGATGGAGGCCACCCTCTGTGTCCAGTCTGCTGATGGAGGTCACCTTCTGTGTCCAGTCAGATGATGGAGGCCACCCTCTGTGTCCAGTGTGATAACAGAGTAACCCTCTGTGTCCAGTCTGATGATGAGGTCATCCTCTATGTCCAGTCAGATGATGGAGGCCACCCTTTGTGTCCAGTCTGATGATGGAGATCACCCTCTGTGTCCAGTCTGATGATGGAGGTCATCCTCTATGTCCAGTGTGATAACAGAGTAACCCTCTGTGTCCAGTGAGATGATGGAGGTCACCCTCTGTGTCCAGTCTGCTGATGGAAGTCACCCTCTTTGTCCAGTCTGATGATGGAGGTCATCCTCTATGTCCAGTCTGATGATGGAGGTCATCCTCTATGTCCAGTGTGATAACAGAGTAACCCTCTGTGTCCAGTGAGATGATGGAGGCCACCCTCTGTGTCCAGTCTGCTGATGGAAGTCACCCTCTTTGTCCAGTCTGATGATGGAGGTCATCCTCTATGTCCAGAGTGAAAACAGAGTAACCCTCTGTGTCCAGTCTGATGATGGAGGCCACCCTGTGTGTCCAGTCTGATGATAGAAGTCACCCTCTTTGTCCAGTCTGATGATGGAGGTCATCCTCTATGTCCAGTGTGATAACAGAGTAACCCTCTGTGTCCAGTCTGCTGATGGAAGTCACCCTCTTTGTCCAGTCTGATGATGGAGGCCACCCTCTGTGTCCAGTCTGATGATGGAAGTCACTCTCTGTGTCCAGTCTGATGATGGAGGTCATCCTCTATGTCCAAAGTGAAAACAGAGTAACCCTCTATGTCCAGTCTGATGATGGAGGTCACCCTCTTTGTCCATTCTGATGATGGAGGTCTCCCCCTGTGTCCAGTCTGCAAAGAGGTCCTGTCTGATGCAGCCACTGGACCCAGCTGCTGACTGACCACATCTGAGTATGCTGTTGGCTAACCAGGACCTGAGAAATTCTTCAGGTCAAATTGTTTGTGCTCCCCCCCAGATAAATAGGTAGACAAGAAAAAGAAGAGAGGGGACGTGGTAACTGTAAAGGAAGAGAAACTATAAAAAGTGATGATCAGGGGGCTGGCACTGTGGTGTAGAGTGTAAAGCTGCCACCGGCAGTGCTGGCATCCCATATGGGCACTAGTTCGAGTCCCAGCTGCTCCACTTCTGATCCAGCTCTCTGCTATGGCCTGGGAAAGCAGTGGAGGATGGCCAAAGTCCTTGGGGCCCTGCACCTGCATGGGAGACCTGGAAGAAGTTCCTGGCTTCAGGTCAGCTCAGCTTTGGTCACTGTGGCCAATTGGGAAGTGAACCAGTGGATCAAAGACCTCTCTCTCTCTCTCTCCTCTCTCTCTCTCTCTCTCTCTCTCACTCTGTCTCTGTCTCTGCCTCTCTGTAACTCTTTCAAGTAAATAAATCTTAGAAAATAAATTTTTAAAAAGTGACAAAGAGGGAGAGGTGGAATTAAATTATAGGGCCTGGATTAAATGCTGAGCAGTCAATCTACCGGAGCCCCAGGAGTGCAGACAATGCAGTAGGATCCATCCTCAGAAAGGAAGGCAGTGGCCGGCGCCGCGGCTCACTAGGCTAATCCTCCGCCTTGCAGCGCCAGCACACCGGGTTCTAGTCCTGGTCAGGGCACCGGGTTCTGTCCCGGTTGCATCTCTTCCAGGCCAGCTCTCTGCTGTGGCCAGGGAGTGCAGTGGAGGATGGCCCAAGTGCTTGGGCCCTGCACCCGCACGGGAGACCAGGAGAAGCACCTGGCTCCTGGCTTTGGATCAGCGCGATGCGCTGGCCGCAGTGCGCCAGCCGTGGCGGCCATTGGAGGGTGAACCAACGGCAAAGGAAGACCTTTCTCTCTCTGTCTCTCTCTTTTACTATCCACTCTGCCTGTCAAAAAAAAAAAAAAAAAAAAAAAAAAGAAGGCTGTGTGCTGCCACCTGCTGCTGCATGGGTGGCCTTGAGACCATCAGCCAAAGTCCAGTGCAGTTGCCCATTTCCAGGAGGCCTGGGCTCATCAGGTCACAGCAACAGGAGGTGGAATGGGGAGGCAGGTGCCGGACAGGACAGTGGACAGTGAGTGTTCAGTGGGGGCAGGATTTCAGTCTTAAAAGATTTCTGCAGATGGATCTGTCTGTTCTGTGTGTGCTGTTTTGTTTTACTTGTGATTTATTTAAAACAAAAGGGTTGGGGATAGCACTGTGGCATAGCGGGTAAAGCCACTGTGTATGGTGCTGGCATCCCATATGGGTGCTGGTTTGAGTCCCAGCTGCTCCACTTCTGATCCAGCTCTCTGCTATGGCCTGGGAAAGCAGAAGAAAGCCCAAGTCCTTTGGCCCCTGCACCCATGTGGGAGACCTGGAAGAAGCTCTTGGCTCCTGATTGGCCCAGCTCTGGCCGTTGCAGCCATCTGGGGAATAAACCAGTGGATTGAAGATCTCTCCCTCTCTTTCTCCCTCTCCCTCTGCATCTGCCTCTCTGTAACTCTGCATTTCAGATAAATAAATAAATCTTTAAAAATTATAGAAATACAAAAGAGTCAGGCTGTTGATGTGCCATAGCAAGTGAAGCTGCCTGTAACCCTGGTATCCCATATGGGTACTGGTCCGACACCAGGCTGATCCACTTTTGATCCAGCTCCCTGCTAATGCACCTGGAAAAGCAGTAGAAGATGGCCCAAGTGCTTGGGCCCCTGTGTCGCGTCCCTCGACCAGCAAGGAAGACACGACCCGAACTCTTCTTCAAGCAGTTTATTCAGGAACCTTGAACAAGCTTCTTCTTCCGCCTCCTTCCCTCTCCCACCCCTCTTATAGCCATCAGCACACCAATCAAAAGCAGCCAAGTGGCAAGGATTGATAGGTACAGCAATGTGGAAGCCAGAAGGGAGCTCAGCCATCTCCTTATTAGGAGTTGTTTGTTTCTCGCCAGTCCTTCCGGGAGAAAGGAGCCGGCGCCATCTTTAGGGCGCAGTGCAATGGCTCCCCACAGTTCCCCCTTTTTGTTTTAGAACCAGGCATCTAAGGATTACAGGAGAAGGTAGGGGTCTGTCCCCCACTGCCAGGCATCCACCTGGAACAGCATCCTTTTCGCGGGGGTGGGATCTGGGATGCCAACCCACATGCAGACAGACTTGCCTTCCAGAGAACGTAATGGCTCGTTCTCTCTGCAGTGCTTTGCCTCGCACCCTGCACCCATGCCTAGCATTCAAGGAAGGCCAGCCATGCTTGTGGCGATTGTCCAGCCTCAAGGGCATAAAAGGCTTGAGCTATCATGGCCAATTCCCGCCGATGAGCTGTCCTCATCCTGCACAAACACCACAGGCAAAATAACACAACAAGTAACAGCAACCCCGTCAAAGCTCCAAGTCCCGCCCACTCCTTCAGGCTGGAGACGGCTGTGCGGATCCAGGATGACAATCCAGATGCGAAGGAGACATCCACACGTGTGGAGTTGATGGTGACCACGGCAAGGCACAGTTGCTTCAAGGTGTAGTCAAATTCTGCGGACCAATTCTGCAAGAGCATCTGAGACAACTGTTTAGAGTAATTTGCTGCCTGAGTCATGTTATCGTACTGAACAGAGGTCACACACAACCCTGAAAATTTCCACTCACATTCTAGCTGAGCAAGCTGCCAGAGAGTATCCACCTGCTCCTGTACCAAATCCACACGCTGATTAACAATCATCAAGCCTCCCTTTATTTGTGCATTTAAGGATGTCTGAGTATCCAAAGCAGCAGCCACGGAGGCCGTTAAATTATTCAGGATATTAGCAGTTTGAACTGTCCCTGTGAGCACTATAGCAGCTGTTGTAGCGCCCACAGCTGCAATGGAAATGGCGGTTATAACGGCTGCAGTAACGATCCCAATCAGCAATGTTATCATAATGAAGATCGAGGGGCTGCTTTGTGACTTTGTCTGTTTGCCACACCAGTCGCTCAGGTAACCATTGAGAATATAGAAACATGTCCACATCCCCATATTAAAACAGGGTCAGGTCCATACCATTGAGAAGTTAGAGGGTCTTTCCACTTCACATAGACTTGTTGTCTTTTGGTTTCAGGATGCCAGTGACGATCAGCTGCAGTTTTCCCTTGATTATCCAGTATTAGAAAATTTAAAATGAAAAGAGCATGTGATAGCCATTTTTGTGGGGAATATGCCATGGTCCCGTATTCCCCCTTTTTTATTTTTTGTAAATAATTTTTTAATGTGGCATGTGCTCGTTCCACAATACCTTGTTCCTGGGGATTATAAGGAATCCCGGTGAAGAGAGATGTGGAAGTTAGTACAGAAGTGCTTAAAAGAGTTGGAAGTATACGCTGGGCCATTATTAGTTTTTATCTGTATAGGGGTTCCTAGAACAGCAAAGGCCTGAAGGCAATGAGAGATGTTTGGCAGCCTCGCCGCATTGCGGGGTGGCAAAAACAAAACCTGAACATGTATCTAAAGAAACATGTATGTATTTTAGTTTACCAAATTCAGAAAAATGGGTAACATCCATCTGCCAAAGCTGATTAGGCATAAAACCTCTAGGATTTACACCACAATAAGGGACCGGGAGAAATGTGACACAGGAAGGGCAGGATTTTACAATTTGCCTTGCCTGTTCCCGGGTGATTCCGTATCTTAATCGTAAGGTTTGGACATTGAGGTGATGCAAATCATGACCATGGGATGCTTCTTAGACTTTGTCAGTCTTTCTTTAAAGGATCTGGCTTCTGAGCCAGAGACTGGAGCAGCTAGAAAGAAACACGTTTATAACTGAAGTTTAGCATCATTTCACATCTTGGCACCACTTTTAATCTAAACAGCCCGATTGGTTATTATCTCTGCAAGATGAGAGATATATATCTTGACATCTCCAGGGGCCCTCTGGAGATACCAAAAGTCCAGAGAATTTAGAACTTTGATTTTCAGAAAGTCTGTTAAAGGTGCCAAGAGAACTTAGAGTATCTGGTCAAAATAGAATTCCTTAACATTTAGTCAGGGTGATTTTAACACTTTTAGACCAGATCTGATCATAATAATATTTAACATAACTTTTTAAGACTTAATACTTTTTATCAATCATAACTTAACAGACAGTAGAGTACACATTTACTTGGCAGAACATGAATTTTTAGGTAAACCAGAAATACAAAAACCTTGAACATAAGAGTTAGCACATGAAATTATCACATAACTCAGAACTATTTAACAGAGTTAAAAAGAGCTTACACGACCTAACTTTAGAAATGGCAGAGTAACTGATTAAGCAGACACTGTTAAAAAGAGATGTTACAGTTTTTGCAACAACAGATTTTAAGATTTACAATTGAGACCATTTCCAGATAATTAATAACATTAGTACACATTTTAAAAAATCCCATTGTTATAACAGAAGATCAGACTTCAACTTTAGGTTAGTGTAATTTTGGCATTAACATTTAACTTATAGAAAATTCTGTAAACAATGTTTTAAAATCATAAACTTTTTACAACTTTTCATGACTTGCTCACACCTTCTGAAACTTTATACCTGTAGTTACTTTTACAGTCTTGAATTATCATGTATGGACAACCTATGAGAATACATGCTGGCAAACTTAAAAGTCTCTCTTATCAAATTTAAGATGTTAAAAGTACACATAATACGTTTTCCATATTTTACTTAGCACCGATGCCTGGATAACTTAAAACACTGAGCTATTAATGAATACCACACCATTATCTGAATTAAAAGTCAAAATTACATTTCCATGCTTTTAAGTAACATAAGGATAACACCACTTGGGCAGCAACAGTCACTAGTGCATATTTACAACTTTGAAAAGATCTTCATCCTTAAGAGAAATAAGTTTAAAGCATATCAAAGACATGTAAATGTAAAACTGAGCAAGTGAACCAAAGGGCGTTTGCATTAACCCAATTTTCTGAACCAATCTGTATTGGCTTACTTGAATTAACAACATAAAGGCTTGTATACACAGAATTTACTCTCATTTTTATAAGACTACTCTAGCTGAAAAGCAAAAACATGAATACAACATAGATTTGACATCATTTACTACATTTTAATACACTTCGTACAATTTGAATTGACTCAAACAGCTGTTACTTTAACAAATTTAGAGTCCCATCCTTTGAGAGTTCCAGGGATCCGACTGCAAGCCCCAAAGTTGAAAGACTCAGTTTAGAATTTAAACTATCAGAGAGTCAAACCATTTTAGTCAAAAATTAGTACGTTTAACCAAGGCTGTGGACTAGATCTAATCAGAGTTAGGTAATCACTCAAACATTAAAGATATAACGTAAACAGCTTCATGGTGCAGTTTTTCCAATCAAGACTCATACTGGCAATAGAAAAATGCGAAACCTTCAAGACACATGAAAACTCTCATTAGATAAGTTAGCTACAGCAGCACAGAAAAGAATTGATTATCAGTGTATGAGCCCATTGCTTAAGTTTTTATTAACTGTAAAGAGAAAAACCCATCAAGTTGGAAAGGGTTATCGAATTAAGACTTTTCTCTAGGTCAAGATACCTGTGGAATTTTTCCTCTCTCTTTCTCCTGGCCTGTCGCGTCCCCCTTTTTGTTTTAAAAGATATTCTTTCAGTGTGCGGTGTGCTCGCTCAATTATGCCCTGGCCCTGAGGATTGTACGGCAATCCATGGACAAGTTGAACCTCCATTTTTTGGCAAAAGGTGGTAAAGGTTTGAGATGTATAGGCCGGGCCATTATCAGTTTTTAGCACCTGCGGTCTCCCCCAGGCGGCCCATGCATCCAGACAATGAGCAATCACCTGACGTTAGGGATGCAATTGGGCTAGAAGGTTTAATCGGTCCTGTGGTTTCCAATATCTTTAATGCGTTCACCACATATAAGGAATCTGACAACAAGTTAAAGGCAAAAGAGCACTGCTTAAGGACTTCAATAACTATTTTTAATTCCACAACTTGAGGTGAGCCTGGCTGAAACTGATGAAATACCGGGTCATTACCCTCTACCATATAAACCCCACAGCCTGTTTTTGACCCATCCGTAAATATATTTGGAGCACCTGGTAAGGGCTCAGCGGCTGTAATTTTTGGAAATCCTCATTTGCCGATTCAATTCCCGTACTTGCTTTATACCAGACTCTTTGTTATCGCCACACTCTTCAGACTCACTGCTGCTTTCTGAGCTACTTTCTGCACTAGTACTACTTACTAAAGAGGGGCTGCACAACTCGGAAAGATCGGGGTACAGTTTTTTCCTAGTTCTTTTCTGACTCTCCTTCAAAGTTTTCCCTTTTTCACTGGCAGCTCTCTCGGAGCGCTCTTCCTGAAGCTCCTCCAAGGCAGCTTGACCGCTCAGAATAGTTTCACTACACCGCTCATCCTCGAGGCATGCTCGCACTAACTTCCATATTGGTCTCACTCCCCTTTCGAGATTACCCTGTTCGAATGCAAAATCCAAATCCCTGCCTAGTTTGTCCCATGAAGGGATAGTAAGGCTTCCCGAAACCCCATACCAGGGTGCAATGGTATCACAGTTACGTAAAAACCTATGCAATGTACTAGGCTTAAGTTTCAAACCGTTTTCTCAAAGCAGTGCCAGAAAAATTGGATGGGACTGTGAATTACCCATCGTCAAAAATTGTACTCTTTCCCTGGCCACGGGTCAGAGTCCTTCTGCTTTTGTCGCAGAACTTCCTCTGCTTTAATCGCAGAGCTATCCTCCCGCTATTGTCGCAGGACTGCCCGCTCTTATCGCGGATCCCCACCTTATTTTCCTGGGGGACTTACCAGCGCTGCCCTGACTGCAGGAAGTTCTGAGTTCGCGTTTGAGATGGTTCCCCGTACGGGCCACCAGTTGTCGCGTCCCTCGACCAGCAAGGAAGACACGACCCAAACTCTTCTTCAAGCAGTTTATTCAGGAACCTTGAACAAGCTTCTTCTTCCACCTCCTTCCCTCTCCCATCCCTCTTACAGCCATCAGCACACCAATCAAAAGCAGCCAAGTGGCAAGGATTGATAGGTACAGCAATGTGGAAGCCAGAAGGGAGCTCAGCCATCTCCTTATTAGGAGTTGTTTGTTTCTCGCCAGTCCTTCCGGGAGAAAGGAGCCGGCGCCATCTTTAGGGCGTGGTGCAATGGCTCCCCACACCCCTGCACCCACCTAGGAGACCCAGATGAAGCTCCTGGCTCCTGGCTTTGGCCTGGCCTAGCTCTGGCTGTTTTTTGTTTGGGGGGTGACCCAGTGGATGAAAGACCTCTCTCTCTGCCCTCCCCACCCCCACCCCATTAACTCCGGCTTTCAAATAAAGAAAATAAATCTTTTTTAAAGCAAGAAAATAAATAAAATGAAAGGATTATAAATGGTCAAATCTAAGACTATGGATGCTGCAGTGAATCCGTGCTGGACCAGAGGGAAGGAAGAGTGTCTGGGCTCCACAGCCCCGCAGCTGAGTCACCTTGGACTGGTTACTCGGTTTCTCCAGGCTTTGTCTGTCAGGGTTGAAACACATTTTTCTTGAAGTTCATTTGCACTTTGAAAAGTGGATGTGTCCCTCTCTGTGGGTTAGAACTTGGCTGAAACACAGGTTCTGGTGGTGTGAGCAGGGGCGCAGTGCAGAAAGCAGTGGGCACCAAGAGGACGGCAGGAGTCCTTGAGGGCACAGCTGGGACAGCTGGAACAGAATAGGGAAGGAGAGGGTGCAAGCCAGGGGCTCCCCTTGCCTGCTTCTCTCGGGAGCAGCCACAAGGAGCCCCTGCTCCCCGACTTGCAGGAACTCTCCCGAGATCCTCAAACCTAGAATGCGTCCAAGGGCTTCCCCTCAGTTGGCGTGCGGCTGCGGTTTGCTGTGCAGTAGAAGCTCCTGCCCCCAGGGACCTTCTGCTGTTGCTGAGCAGCCTGGAGCTTCCCTGTGCTCAGCAGGCCGAGTGCCCGTGCTGACGGGGATTCTGTCCTTGACTCTGTGCTGTAGCCCAGACTGCTTACAAGGGTCCCAGGGCCTCCCAAAGCTGGGCAACGGTGGTGGTCCTTCCTGGGACCTCCAGCGCCTGATGCCAAGGAACCGTGTGCAGGTGCATGTGAGTAGTTGCTGGCAAAAAGGAGCTGGCCCAGCAGCAAGCTCGCCCCCGGCTGGGAGGGACCCATCCTCTGGGAACGGAGATGAAGCCCCTCACCTGCCTCCTGAGCACTCAGTTTGTGGTTTTCTGGGTGAGAAAGCTCCTGGATAGCTCCTTTCACTGATCCAGTTAGGAGCGAGGCTTGCTCCTTCTGGCCACGCCCCGCCAGTCATGGAAGCCTGGGCTCTGTACCTGGGTATGTGAAGAGGGAGAGTCAGTGGTGCTGAGGTCGGCCAGGACTGGCATAACTGAATAATTCGCAGCATTTGTCAGTCCCCTAACTGAACAGTGACTCACACTTCCTATGAATTTCTAACTAGGATGAATTATACCGATAATAAGTACCTTGTGGGGGGGGGCGGTCCAGACTTGGAAATGGCAGCTTTTCAAAGTCAGCGTCTGCTTCACCAAAAGTAGCAATGCTACTAGCAGTGGCAGGGAGGGTGACTTTCCCACTGCGAGCTTGGGGAGCAGCTGGGCCCCACGGGAGCGGCTGAAGCATGGGCTCTGTGGAGTCCCCAGGGCTTTGCTTCCTGACTGTACACACCATGACAAGGGATCCGAGGACTGGGTGGGTGGTGGTTAGTAGCTCTGGGTGCATGGAGGAGCCTATGGCGGCATCCCAACTATCTCTAATGATAACGAAGCAGGAGAGTGAAAATTTCTCAGCAACTCCAACCTGTACCCTGATCGAAATGTTCAAGTACAGAGTGACCACACAGATTCACCTGGCCAAGAAGGTGTCCAAGAGCAGGGCCTGGTCTCCGGAGAAGCCTTGCTGAAGGCCCCGACTCTGAAAAAATGAAACCGTCCTTCCTCTGTGGCCCAGATCCCAGGACCACAGAGTAGTGTCTTCCAGACACGCAGGTCCCAGCTCCACCCTGGACCGGCTGGGCCAGTGGCAGGAGAACTGACGCTGAGGTTGCCAGAGTGCTGAGATCATGTGGGCAGATCCCTGCTGTGTGTGGGAAAAATAAGTTCCTGGATTGCCCTCTGAGTGGGGGTCCCACACTTGGGCCAGTGGGCACAGAGTAGGAAGCACTGGCCCAATGGGAGCCAAGGTCCTGCAAGGCAAGCTGCACAGTTCTGTTTTCCAGATCTGGTCACTGAAACTCAGATGTGAAATAGGTTGATTTAGTGAGGCCAGTGTCTGCTAATAATCACTGATAGAATTTAAAAGGAGGGAACGATCCAACATGGGAAGCGGGATACACAGCAGACTCATGGAATGACAAATGCCCCAAACAGCACTCTGGCCTCAGAATCAGCCCTTAAGGCATTTAGATCCAGCTAAAAAGCCCATGAGAATATATCAGGCATGGAAAGCCAAGATACTGTGGCAAAAAAATGAACTAAATGAAAGATCTCTGTGAGTGAGATCCCAGCGGGAAAAACGAGCCATCAAAGAAGGAGGTACCTTTCTCTGAAGGGAGGAGAGAACTTCCACTTTGATTATGGCCTTGTCTAAGTAAGGTCGGAGTTTGTGAACACAAGAGGCTTCCATAGCCTTGGCAGCTCATGACAAGAGCCTCGGGTGATTACTGACGTCATAAATAAGAGTGTCAATTGTTAAATCAACAACAGGAGTCACTGTGCACTTACTCCCCATGTAGTATCTTTGTCCTTAATGTGTTGTACTATGAGAATTAATGGTATAACTAGTATTCAAACAGTACTTTATACTTTGTGTGTCTGTGTGGGTGCAAACTGTTGAAATCGTTACTTAGTATAGAGTTGATCTTCTGTATATAAAGATAATTAAAAATGACTCTTAATGAAGAATGGGATGGGAGAGGGAATAGGAGACGGGACGGTTTGCAGGTGGTTATGGGGGGAAGAACCACTATAATCCAAAAGTTGTATTTTTGAAATTTATATTTATTAAATAAAAGTTTTCTGTTAAAAAAATTGGTTGATTTAGTGAGATGCAAGCCCAGGCACACTTGGCTGCAGAGCCACCTGGCGCGGAGTATTCGGAAGCTCACTCAGTTCCTTCATATTTCACAGCACCAGCTGCATTCCCCAGGCCCTGTTACAGCCACTCCAGGGCTCTGCTGCTCCTCACGCCTCTCTTCCTGCTACATGGAAGTGTCTTCCTCCCATACCAGTGGGCGCCTTCCTCAAAGCCTAGAACTGGACCTGTTTATTTGGCTTCTTCAGTGCCTGGCACTAAGTAAAGACTTAAAATATTTGTGGCAGGGGCCGGCGCCGTGATGCAGTAGGTTAATCCTCTGCCTGTGGCACTGGCATCCCATATGGGCACCGGTTCTTGTCTTATTTATTCATTTGAAAGCAGAGTTACAGAGAGGCACAGAGAGAGAGAGAGAGAGAGAGAGAGAGAGAGAGAAAGTCTTCCATCCATTGGTTCACTCCCAAGTGGCTGCAACAGCTGGAACTGCACCAATCCAAAGCCAGTAGCCAGGAGCTTCTTTCTGGTCTCCCATGCAGGTGCAAGGGCCCAAGGACTTGGACCATCTTCCACTGCTTTCCCAGGCCAGAGCAGAAAAGCTGGACTGGAAGAGGAGCAGCCAGGTCTCGAACCAGCGCCCATATGGGATGCCTGAACTGCAGGCTGCAGCTTTACCCACTATGCCACAGTGCCAGCCCCAGAGATAACATATTTTTAATTAACTTTGTAGTCAAAGCTTAAATGCTGCACCAAGTAAAGAGATCAGCAAATGAAAAGTTAAAAGGCCATAGCTGAGCAGGAAAATAGGCAGGGGCTACAAAGTATAATCCAGTGAAAGATGTTCAGCTTCACTCATATGAGGTAAGTTTTAAAATAATCACAGAACCTGGGGCTGGCGCTGTGGCGCAACGGGTTAATGCCCTGCCTGAAGCACCGGCATCCCATATGGGCACTGGTTCTAGTCCCGGCTGCTCCTCTTCCGATCCAGCTCTCTGCTATGGACTGGGCGAGCAGTGGAGGATGGCCCAAGCCCTTGGGCCCTGCACCCGCGTGGGAGACCCAGAAGAAGCTCCTGGCTCCTGGCTTCGGATCTGTGGAGCTCCGGCTGTTGTGGCCATCTGGGGAGTGAACCGTCGGATGGAAGACCTCTCTCACTGTCTCTACCTCTCTCTGTAACTCTGTCTTTCAAATAAATAAAATAAATCTTTAAAAAAAAAATAGTCACAGAGCCTTGAGGACTATAGCAGGACGTAATTCTGACTTAAAGTGCTTCTGAAACTCATTCTAATTCTCTGTTCCACTCAAGCCCAGCACATGTGCCACAGCTGATGGTGTCCTCCTGGTTGAACCTCATTTCTATATCCAGGAGCTGATCCACTCACAAGGTTTCACTAAACACCACCGGTGATGGCAAAGCATGCGTTATTGCCTAGAAATTTTATTTTCTTCCCAATTTGTCTTTATTTTTCCTAGTTCTTATGCATTTAACTGGCAGATAAAAATGGCACAAACATGGTAGACAACATAGCATTTTGCTAAAGGCACACACTACAGAATGATTAAATCAAGCGAGTCCACACATCCTCTGCTGAGAGCATTTGCCATCTGCTCCCAGCTCGGTCCTGGTATGTGGCACGCTGTGCAACTGACCTCCAGACCTAGAGATCTGCATTTTCATTACTGACAGCCCAGATTCTAAAAGGCTTCATCTCCAAAGAGCCACGAACTTGTGAGCACGGAGTCGCAGCAGCCTGGCACCATGAAGGAGACTTACGCTTGCAAGAAGAGGTAGGAACAGCCAAGAAGAGACCAAGATGAAGACAGTCCTGAACCAGCCAGAAGCTAGAAATAAGACGGCTCGGCAGGGGCTAGGCCAGCCATCCTGGAGCACATTTGAGGTGTGTAGAAGAAACGCGGGAGGCGGGGGGGGGGGTGGCAAAGATGGGAGAGGACAGAATTCACAGCAGTCACTGCGCCAGCACCACAGGGGCTGGTCACATGCAGGGGAGAGGCCCTCCAGGTGCATCGGGCTGTTGGTCTGTGAGTGTGTGGGAGTGGAGCGAGAAGGCTTCACAGCAGAGCATGGGAAGGCGATGACTTCTGCCCAGGCGTGTGCCGCTCAGGCCGTGTGCACCTGCTCAGGTAGCACACAGCTGCACAGTCGTGCATGTAGCCTGCAGAGCGGGACTGCACAGGTGACAGCAACTCACTGCATGACACACACGAGGGCAGCACTTTCCACATCTGCAGCCTTTGTCGGCATGAAGTCCTTGGGCAGCCAGAGTGTGACACAAGGCAAAGCCCGCCTTGATTGGAGAGGTGGGGTTTCCAGAGGGGCGAGGGCCAAAGTTCAGTGCAGAATATGGCGCTTCCTGGACGTGGAAGAAGGGAGCTGCACCTGCTGCAAACAGGTGCTGCTTCTGCATGCGGAGACACCCCATCAGAGCACTCTGGGTGTGACGTGGGCATGGCTCCTGCACACACGGAGGGCGTCCCTTCCTGAGACAGCAGCGTCCTGATGCCGAGACCAGGCTCTGTGTGCTGACGTCACTGGAAACAAGACTGACTGTCAGCCGGAGCAACCAGGCCGCGCTCGCACAAGCCTTGTGCTACACAGTAGTCAGAGGGTTCTGCCCACCGCCCTCCTCCTCCTCCACCCCCAGCCGCAGGCCCAGCCCAGAGAGGAGCCACTTACCCAGGAAACTGAATTCTGGCAGGTGTCTCTGCCACATCCTCTATATCAGGGCAGGGATTTCAGAAATCTGAAATAAAGATGACTCAGCAAAAGCCCTGGGCTGACAAAGCGCTCCTACAGGTCTTCATTTAGGGCCGTGAGGATGAGGGCCTGGGCGTCAGCTGCCGGCACAGTTTCCCCAGCCTAACCCTAGCCCTAGCCCTAGCCCTAACCCTAACCCTAACTCTCACCCTAACCCTCACCCTCATCCTAACCCTCACCCTCACCCTCACCCTCACCAGGCACTCAAACACAGGAGCCATGGACTTTTAGGATTGCTGGGAAAATGAGAGGAGCAGACCCAGCCCAGACTTACACCTGTGTGGATATGATCCACAGTGGGTCGGTCTAAACACTTTGGCATCCGGCCTCACCCTCCCCAACCTGAAGATCACGCCCACTCAGCAGCAGGTGTTTTTGCAAGAGAACAGGGAAGCTCCACCTTGGCTATTGTAGAATAACCTGCTCCATCTGGTAATTGTGTGAGTAACAGGTGTTTTTTTATCTCTCTCTCTTTTTAAATATTTTTATTTTTAGTTATTTGAAAGACAGAGTTAGAGAGAGAGAGAGAAAGAGAGAAAGAGAGAGAGAGAGAGAGAGAGAGAGAGAGGTCTTCCATTCACTGGTTCACTCCCCAGATGGCCACAATGGCCAGGGCTGGGCCAGGCTGAAGCCAGGAGACTGGAAGTCCATCCAGGTCTCCCATACGGGTGCAGGGGCCCAAGCACATCAGGACATTAGCAAGGGATCATTGTCTGGAATCTCCAAGATCTGAGACGAGGACAGAATGAAGCTCATTGTCCTAATCAGTCAGGAGCCAGCCAGGTGAACCACACACTTTCTAAGGGACACTTGCTCCCTGCCTTCTACTTGCTGTCTCTGTGCTTGTGCACTGGGGCTTGGTGATTCGGCAGCTGGGGACCATGTTCTATGTGGCGTTGAGTCACGGCCTGGGGTCAACTTGCAGTGTCAGCTTCTGCCACCCACGTGGGAGACCTGGATGAGCCTGACCCAGCCCTGGCCATTGTGACCCATCTCAGGCTGTGGGAGGCCAAGTCCCCATCAGAGACTCATGGGGACAGGACAACACTGCCAGCTGTGCGAGAAAGCCTAGGGAAAGGCAACACGTGTCGGTGTCCCCATTTTTGGAAAGATGAATCTGCTAACTTGCTGCTGGCACATCAGGTATCCAGACAGAGTGTGAGTGGCTCTGGCTGCACAAGGAAGCCTTTGTTTCTCCGAACTCAGTGTGTTCCCGAGCCCTGACCTGCTCAGTGGTGCAGCCTTGGCCGGGCACAGGCTCACCCACACTGTCCCTGGATGCCCAGGCACACATGGCATCAGTGCTGGCCTGCTCTGTACCCTGCCATGAGTGCAGTTGCCAAGTGTCCATCATTCTCATCAGAGGCCTTTGATCTATACACTCAGGCAATGAGGATGTTTCCCTGTGGTCAGTGCTCCTGGGTGTGGAGGGAGGCCGTGTCCCTGTGGTCAGAGCCTCTGGGTGCAAAGACTTCTCCTTACCTCTCCAGAACCCTCTTGGCTCCTGAGCCCCCAGGTCTGTAGAGTGACACGTGGCCTCTGTGAGTTCTGCTGAGCTCAGCCTCCTGCTGTGTTCCTTCCAGCTTCTGTGTGGCTGGCTCACACTCTCCTGATCTGGGGCCCGGTGGGAACATGGGAAGCCCAGCCCCCAGGTCTTTGGCCAAGTGTGTTCCTGTGCTTGGGACCCTGTCTGTTCTGCCGGCTCCTGGATTCTGACCTGCATTCTCTCTCGACAGCTGTTAGGGCAGCAGGCCTGGCGGCAGGGAAGGAATGGTGGGAAGGGTCAGGGGCTGGGCCCCAAGCCAGCAGGGGAGGCCCTGGTGAATATCAAAACATGACTCCACATTATGATACATACTTCCATGCTTGTGTGCAGGTGTCACTGCTGTTTAAGTGATGTGTTCGGGGCCATCTTCCAGGGAGGAGCTGTAGGGTGAGCCCAGCATTCTGACATCAGACACCTCCTAGGGGTGTCCCTCAGGGACTGCAGGGGGACACAGAGAATGGAAGCTACTGGCCAGGAATGTGCCAGCCCCGCGGGACACCTCCTGCAAGCTCCCAAGACCTGGAGGGAAGTGCGATCCCCAACTGCGCAAGAGGCAGTCGGGCTTGGGAGATGGGCAGCTGGGTTCTGACCAGGAGCCTCCCCTCTGGGCTGCCCCTTCACATAGCTCTTCCCTCCCCACTCCTGGTGCAGGCAGGGGCGGCAGACTGATGGCTGTGGCTCAGCCGGGGAGGATGAGGAGGGACTCGCCCAGTACAGTGGCTGCACTGATGCCGATGTCACTGCTCTGCTGCCATTGGCATTGGCCTTGGCTACCGTCTCTGGACTCCCGGGGAGGAGGCGTTGACAGCTCTCATTATTCCTGCTGTCCTGGGGACGGAAACACCACAGGCACCCTGTGGATGGGCTGCAGCCATGGATTTTACATTGCTGTGAAAACTTGGTCAGCAACAGGAATGGGTGGTGCCAGCTTGCCCACCCAGCTCTTGCTGCTGTTGGGCAGGGAGTGGCACCGTGGTGACCAGCAGACTCCAGAGATGCTGTGCTCAGGGCCTGCCATGTGGGCCTGGATGTCCACATCACCCACATTCACAGCTGAGACCCTAACCCCCACGGTGGTGGGGCCTCACAAGGGGGTTCCTGACCTTTCAGAAGAGGCCCTGTGTTCCCTATGGCACCATGCTTAGCTGCACTGCTCAGTAACTGTGT
Organism: Oryctolagus cuniculus; assembly: GCF_964237555.1. NCBI lineage: Eukaryota > Metazoa > Chordata > Mammalia > Lagomorpha > Leporidae > Oryctolagus > Oryctolagus cuniculus. The sequence continues at coordinate 119,058,655 of NC_091439.1, forward strand.
GGCTGAAGCTGGCTGACAGCCCTTGGAGCTCTGGGTTGTGTGGCTGAGAGTTGCAGGTTAGCGAGGATGTGGCTGAGCTCATGTGTGGGCTGTGTCTCCACCATCTGCAGCTTCCCCCAATGCCTGGCTGCTCCCAGCTCTTCCTCTGATGTTGACACCTCCAGTGAGAGCCACACGAGCTTTTTGCCTGCTCCAGCCTCATGGGAATATCATGAGGCACCCAGACAAAAGGCCTTAACTTCACAGATCCCACACATAGCTGGTCCTGTCTTTCAGGGAAAGGCTGCCCTCCAGGCTCTGCTTGGTGCCTCTGACTATTTTTCAAAATTTCATACAGACTGCATCGATGTTGTCTGCAATAAGGTGATCTCACCAAATTGATCTTGTTGCTGTATCTGTAAACACCTGATACATTTAGAGCTTATTTTTTGTGCACAGTGTGAGGTTTATCCTCCTTTTATTGATTTTAATTTTAGTTTAATTTAATTTATTTATTTAAGTAGTTGCCCAGGTGCCTATTATCATTTATTGAAGTCAATTTGTGACCCAATGCCATAAAATTATTAGAGAACATTGGGGAAACCCTGCAAGACATTGGCATAAGCAAAGGGTTCTTGGAAAAGACCCCAGAAGCACAGGCAATCAAAGTCAAAGTTAATAAATGGGATTACATCAAATTGAGAAGTTTCCGCACTGCAAAAGAAACACTCAGCAAAGTGAAAAGACAACAGACAGAATGGGAGAAATTATTTGCAAATTATGCAACCGATAAAGGATTAATAACCTTAAAAGGATTAATATAGAGACAAAGAAACTCAACAACAAAACAAACGGCCCAGTTAAGAAATGGGCAAAAGACTTAAACAGGCATTTTTCAAAAGAGGAAATCCAAATGGCCAACAGACACATGAAAAAAATGCTCAGGATCATTAGCCATCAGGGAAATGCAAATCAAAACCACAATGAGATTTCCTCTCATCCCCCTTAGAATGGCTTTCATACAGAAATCAACGAACAATTGCCGGTGAGGATGTGGGGAAAAAGGTACCCCAATCCACTGTTGATGGGACTGTAAACTGGTGCTGTCACTGTGGTAGACAGTATGGAGATACCTTAGAAATCTGAATACAGACCTACCATATGACCCAGCCATCCCACTGCTGGGAATTTACCCAAGGGAAATGAAATCAGCATATGAAAGAGTAATCTGTACCCCATGTTTATTGCAGCTCAATTCACAACAGTCAAGATATGGAATCAACCCAAATGTACATAAACTGAAGACTGGATAAAGAAATTATGAAGTGTGTACACAATGGAATACTACACAGCAGTAAAACAAAAATGAAATTGTGTCATTTGCAACAAATCAAAGACACTGGAAAACACCACACTTAGTGAAATAAGCCAGTCCCCAAAAGACAAATACCATAGTTTCCCTGATCTGTGAGAACCAACAGAGCACCTAAAAGGTAATCTAAAGAAGTGAAACTGACACTTGGAGATGCAGTGACTTTGAACAGCCCTTGTCCCGACTGCTGAGGAACGTTTATTTTTTCCCATGCAATTTGTTGAACTCTTTACTTAGTATAAGGTTAATCTTATGTGTATAAATTTAATTGAAAATAGATCTTAATAAAAATAAGAATGGGAACAGAACAGGAGAGGGAGGAGGAGGAGGGGTGGGGTGTGGGTGGGAGGGCAGGTATGTTGGGAAGAATCACTATGTTCCTAAAGTTGTATTTATGAAATGCATGAAGTGTGTTTTCCTTAAATAAAAGGTTTCTGGGGAAAAAAAGTCAATCTATCTCAGTTATTGCACTGCCACTTTACACAGATTGAATATCACGGTGCTGCAGCGATTTTCTTGATTTTTATTGTACCTGTCGGTTGGGCAGAGACCACATTGCTCTGACTACAGAGATGGCTGTCTTTGAACCTGCAGCTTCTCCTTACTGATGTTTTCCCAGCTGCCCCTATGTGCAGACCTGGATTTCCATACAGCCATCACTCATGTCCATGGGTTCTGCATCCATACATTCAACCAGTGGCAAATAAAAAATATTTGAAAAACAAGGGGGCCTTTGACCTAGTGGTCAAATCTTCTGTTGGGACCCCGTACCCAGTACAAGAGTAGCCAGGTTCATATTGCAACTCTGCTCTTGACTCCAGCTTCCTGCCAGTGCACCTGGGAGGCAGTGGTGATGACTCAATTAGTTGGGTCCCTGCCACCATGTGGGAGACCTGGATTGAGTTCCAGCTCCTGACTTCAGCCTGGCTGAGCCCCAGCAGAGTGGGTGTTTGGAGTCCAAGCAAGCAGATAGGAGCTCTCTCTGTCCATCTCTCTCTCTTTGTATCTCGTTGGCACCTGGCCACGCCCTGGAGCTCTCCCCAGCCTCTCTCCTCCACAGCCCACACTAGTGCATGGGAAATGGCTGCTTGTCCTGACTGCTGATTTTCATGTTTTATTTTCTCCCTGGTCTGCCAGAGCTTCAGATACCTCAGACTCCTTCCACGCGTTTCTGGGCCCCTGCTCCAGGCATCCCTTCACTGAAGTTGCTCCAGTAGGTTTGCTGCTCCTATTGGGGGTGTGACTCAGTGTACCTGATCTTTGAAAATTCTCATAGTGGACACATGGCTAGGAAGTAGCTGGTCAGGATGGCCCTCCCCAGTGAGGCTGTGTCATGGTCAAGGCAGGAGGAACCCATGCCAGCAGCTGCGGAGGGAGGCTGTCACCTGTTTGGCCCTGTCCCAGAATCCTGCTGCCCAGTATCCCCAGGGAGGATTCCCTATGTGCTGCTGGGTGGTGGCAGCGAGGGAGCCTGGGTGCTCCTGCCTTCTACCTCACGGGCCATATGGGCCCCAAGTCTCCAGCTCTCACCCTCTTGGAGCTCATGTGACTGTGTCCACCTCTCCCGCTGCTTCCTGTGGCTTGGGGGACTCTGCCCAGGTGGTGGCTTCCTGCACTTCTTCACTGCTGGTGCTGCTGCTGGTACCGTGTCTGCCTCCACAGGGTCACTCGTGAAGTAATTCTTGTGCTTGCACTTTGAGGAGGGTTTCAGGGGAAGCAGAAGTAAATTCTCTGTTAAATCTATCACATTTAAAAAATATGTATTTTTTTTTTGACAGGCAGAGTTAGAGAGAGAGAGACAGAAAGGTCTTCCTTTTCTGTTAGTTCACCCCCCAAATGGCTGCTATGATCGGCGTGCTGTGCTGATCCGAAGCCAGGAGCCAGGTGCTTCCTCCTGGTCTCTCATGCAGCTGCAGGGCCCAGGCACTTGGGCCATCCTCCACTGCCTTCCCAGGCCACAGCAGAGAGCTGGATTGGAAGAGGAGCAACCGGGACAGAATCTGGCGCCCCAACCGGGACTAGAACCCAGGGTGCCAGCGCTGCAGGCAGAGGATTAGCCAAGTGAGCTGCGGCGCCAGCCTTAAAAAATAAGTTTTTAATATTTGTTTATTTGCTTCAGAGTCAGAGTCTCAGACAGAGGGAGAGACAGAGAAGGGTCTTCCATCCCCTGGTTCACTTGCCAAATGGCTGCAATGGCCATAGATGGGCCGATCTGAGGCCAGGAGCCAGGAGCTTCTTCTGGGTCTCCCCCATGGGAGCAGGGGCCCAAGGAGCCAGGACTCAAACTGTCGCCTATATGGGATGCTGGCACTACGGGCGGTGGCCTTACCTGCTATGCCACAACACCAGACCCTTAAAAATATTTTATTTATATATCTGATTTATTTGAAAGGCAAGAGAGAGACAGACAGGGAGATCTCTGTGGTTCATTCCCAACAACATACAGGGCTGAGCCAAGTCAAAGCCAGAAGACAGGAGCTCAATCCAGGTCTCCCACATAGGGGCAAGGACTCAAGTCCTTGAGCCATTGCCTCTCTCAGGTGAGCATCAGCAGGAAGCTGGATGAGAAGCAGAGCCAGGACTTGAACCCTGGCACACCAGTGTGCATTGTGGGCATCTCTCATCTCTCATTCACCATCTTTAACAGAAAACTGAGTCGTTCATTCTCGATTGCTTCTCTCAGTACCCAGCAGTGCACACAGGTGTTCAACAAATTGTGCTTGTCTTTCTGATTTCATAAACGTACTCACATTTTATCTTATTGACTCAATTTTAAAGTTTTCTGGGTGTGATACCCACTCCCTAAAATATTTTTATATTTTTGCTCTGCTTTAAAGAAACACTTCAGCTAAGCCTTCGAGAATGTAACTCTGCTGCCCTGCCCACAGAGCTCACCCAAGGCACAGCACCACACAGGGCAGAGAGCACCAGGGGCACATCTCAGATGAGGTCACAATCACTGCAGATGTTAAAATCCTCAGAGCATATGTCCCAAAGGCCATCCTGGCCCTGCCTGGCAGGCCAGGCGTCCAGCTGGAGGAGGCCTGGTTGGCTGCAGCTCCAAAGATCATCTGCACCACTCACCCTCCTTCCTGGCTGCCCAGAACCGTGCCTGTGTCCAGCACTTGGAAAGAGGCCAGGTTCACGGAGGAACTGAACATCTCGCTCATTTGGTTTGATTTGACATTGATTTCAGAATCCGCATGTGGCCAGATGGCTATCCTAGGTGGCTGATTACTCACTCTGATCTCGTATCTCCCAGGGATGAAGGCCGCCCTGCACTCTGATGGGAAGTGTCAGGGCCATGGCTCTTCCCAGGAGCTGAGCCTCTAGGATGTAGCCTGGGAGGGGGGCAGCTCTCATGGCCCCGCTCACAGGATCTGTGTCTTAGACCTGTACGTGTTGTTTCCTGTGTTTCCTGCAGTTTCACCTTAGTCCCACCTGGCCTAAGGCCCAGGGGCTGTGGGGGAAGCTTCAGAATCTGCAGCCCGAGAGCTCTTGGTCCAGCACAAGGACACTAGGAGCTGCTTTGCTGATGGCCAAACTGGGCTCCTGAGCCATCTGTGTCACTCTGGGCCACACCCGAAAGCTCGTGAGACACTTCCTCGTGTGCTCAGTGAGGTGAGTCCAGGCGCTCATGAGTCCACTCTGGTCAGTGGTAGATTTATCAATCCTGATGTTGATTTTGAAACATGGACAATTGTGCTGGCTTCAGTGTGGGGTGGTTTGCTGTTGATCTGAGGTAGCTGTTTGCCACAGCACTTAAGATAGCACTTGGGCTGTCTTCATTCCACACTGAGGAGCCCAGATTTGGGTCCTGGTTCTGTTTCTAATCCAGCTTCCTGCTAAGGAGGCAGCAGGTGATGCCACCAGCATAGGAGACCTGGATGGAGCTCCTGGCTTCTGGCTTCGGCCTGGCTCAGCCCTGGCTGTTGTGGCCATCTGGGGAGTGAACCAGCAGATGAAGATCTTTCTCTGTCTCTATCTATCTATCTTAGAAAAAAAATGTCCCACCAGACTGACCCCTTGGCTCAGGTGCTGCATTTTGTTCACAACGAGGGTGACAGCCCCAAGCTACCTGGGACACCTGGCTGAGGAGCTGAGGGGATGCTCGCCTGCCCCTGGGGCCTGATGTGGCTCTGGCCCTTCCCTGGTGTCTTCACCCCCACTAACCAGAGAGGGCAGCAGAGGAGGTAGATATTCGTTCTAATTATTTTTTAAAGATTTCTTTGTTTATTTTGGAAGAAGTTACAAGGAGAAAGGGAGAGAAGGAGAGAGAAAAGGAGGGAGAGAGAGAGAGATATCTTCCATTCCCTGGTTCACTCCCCAGATGGCCTGAATGGCCAGTGCTGGGCCAGGCTGAAGCCAGGAGCCAGGAGCTTTATCCTGGTCTCTCATGTGAGTGGCATGGGCCCAAACACTTGGGCCATCTTTCACTGCTTTTCCCAGGCCATTAGCAGGGAGCTGGATTGGAAGTGTAACAGCTGGGACACAAACAAGTGCCCATATGGGATGCTGGAGTCACAGGGAATGGTTTAACTCCCTACACCACATTGCTGGCCCCAGTGTAGACAATCTGCATTGCACATGTAAGGGACCTGGCTCCAGCCATCCCTGCTTACATCCCGACTCAGCCTTGCTGACCACCTGTCTCCAGACTTGCACCAAGAGGGTCCATCTGAGTTTACTGCCTCCAGATGCACAGTCCACCTCAGATAAACCCTACACAAGGCAGAGCCTGCACCACAGGCTTGAGCTGTCTTCTGTTGTCACCTGGGAGTGGATGGACATTAGGACAGATGGGCGGGAGTGCTGGTGTGAAGTCCCTAGCAGACACTCTTGCTCCATGAGCCCTGCTCTTCATGCAGGGAGTGTGTAGCTGCATGTCAGCCAAGCAGCTTTGTAAGCAGCAGAAGTCCCAGGGAACAGGACAGTGTCCATGCCGTGAAGTGGGGCCCCTCTCGGGCCGTGCTCCTTGGTCTGCTCAGCACAGCCGGGGGCAGTGCTCCTAGGTGACCTAGGCAAAGTCCAGGAGGGACCTGTCTCTGCAGGTGACCCTCTCCATCACCGAGTTGGGGTCCAGAGGACTCTGGTGGCCACTGTGGTGGGGGCTCAGAGATCCAGGTGCACCCTGGCTCTGACATACAGGGTGCCTTCATCTGAGAGCTGGCCATTCTCACAGATGTCTCTTTGATGGCGAAAGGTGGTCAATCGGGGCCAGCCCTGGGGCACAGACAGTAAAGCCACCACCTGTGATGCTGGCATCCCATATGGGCACTGGTTCAAGTCCCCAGGTTTGCCCTCTGGGTCTGAGTGCTGTGCCCACCTCATCTGCAGCCCCCTCTCCCCAGGACCAGGCCCTGTCTTGTGCAAGTTCTTTGTCTTGAGACTTTACTGAGACACTTGGTCCTTTCCTAGGGGTCTGGAGCAGCCCAGGCCCTCCCACCTTGATCCGGGCTGCTCCAGCCGTGCCCTCACCTCTCTGCAGCCTCTGGACAAAAGACAAATCAGCCTACAGCATTTCCCATGCAGTTTAGGTGGGCCCAGCTTTCTCAGGTACAGTCAGAGACCACCTGCAGCAAGGAGGCCCTGCACACACAAGAGGAGACTCCCTGGCTCCTGAGTCTGCTTCCACTCCACCCAGACGTGGCCCCGTCACCGTTATCCCCAGAGACCCAGACCCGGCCGCTCTCCTGCTTGACAATCACAACCTCTGGGGCTACTGGACTCTGCAGCAGGAGCCTTTTTGTCACTCCTGAACCTCCTCTACCCTTACCACCTGGCTCTCAACCAATATGGGGATCCACCGAGAATAGCCAGGACATTTTACATTACAGTGGGCTTAAGCCCTGTTCAAAACATCTTAGGGTGAGTAATCAAAAGGTCCAGTATGATGTCAGGCATGGCTGGATCCAGGTGCTCAACAGTGTCTGGAGATTCGTCTCCATCTTCGATCCCTCAGGGAGGAGATGCCCTCTGACCTGCAGCTGTCAGAGCTCAGAGGCAGGGTTCTGCACAAGAGCTGTGCCAGCACAGCCCATGAAGCCTTGTTCCCCGCCTTGCACAGAGGACAAGCGTACCCACTCCCCACTGTTGTGTGCAACACAGGGCAAGTGAGACAGTCATCCACAGGGCCTGGCTACACAACATGGGAGGCACAGATGAAAACAAGACACAAATGGATGCCCCAGTGCAACCAGCTCTATAGCAGAAAGCTGCAGCAGAAGCAGCTCTTGGGGCTGGGCTGGCAAAATGTGTCAGGTTGGTGACAGGTAAGGTGGGCTTTGAAACATGTGTAGGAGCCCACCAGACAGAGCAGAGTTGTCTGGACCCTGTGAGCAGAACCGTGGACACTGCCTGGATCCCTCATGGGCAGTGAGTGATTTTGACACGTTTGAACATCATCAGAGGCTAGGATGCGTCTGTCCAGGGAGGGGAGAGCAGAGCAGAGCAGAGCTTGGAGAAGCAGGGATGAAGACGTCAGGAGTTTCAGCTTCAGCCAACACCAGTGCCATGGAGGCCCTTGGTTGCCACACCCGGAGCTGGAAAGCTCAGGGTAAGCTTCACCTTCCTCCCAGAAGCAGTCCCAGGACTGAGAGGTGTGTGGCACACGGAAACTGCCTTGGGAGCTCTGAGGGCGCGATGCTGCAGCCCTCCCCTCACCATGGGCTTCCCAGGAGCAGGGCTCACACTCAGCCCGCTGTGCGCGTCTCTGGGCTTGTCCCAGCCGAGCATACATGGGGCGATCAGCAGTCGGTGAGTGACCTCTTCACCTTGATTCCTGGCCTGCAACAGCTGCCCGTGAGAAGCTTTGGAGACTGGAGCTCAGTCACAGTCACCAGACGCAAGTGCTCTGAGCACAGGCGCTGAGCGTCAGACTGAGTCCATCCTCCTTCGCAGGAGTTTGTACAGATCTGCAGCCTGAGTTCCTCAGGAATGAGTGACCCTGAGGCCTTTCATCTCTCAGAGAGACTCCCTGGCCTGTAACCCCTCCTGACGTGTAGCCCAGAGGGTGGGCAGAGAGAGGAGGGGAGGGGCCCTGAGGAGGGGAGGGGAGGGGCTCTGAGAGGGGGAGGGGCTCTGAGGAGAGGAGGGGAGGGGTTCTGAAGAGGGGGGAGGGGCTGTGAGGAGGGGAGGGAGGTTGTGAGGAGAGGAGGGAGGGGGGCTGTGAGGAGGGGAGAGAGGGGCTGTGAGGAGAGGGGGAGGGCCCTGAGGAGGGGAGGGAAGGTAGCTGTGGGGAGGGGAGGGACTGTGAGGAGAGGAGGGGAGGGGCTCTGAGAGGGGGAGGGGCTCTGAGGAGAGGAGGGGAGGGGTTCTGAAGAGGGGGGAGGGGCTGTGAGGAGGGGAGGGAGGTTGTGAGGAGAGGAGGGAGGGGGGCTGTGAGGAGGGGAGAGAGGGGCTGTGAGGAGAGGGGGAGGGCCCTGAGGAGGGGAGGGAAGGTAGCTGTGAGGAGGGGAGGGGCTCTGAGGAGAGGAGGGGAGGGGCTCTGAGAGGGGGGAGGGGCTCTGAGGAGAGGAGGGGAGGGGTTCTGAGAGGGGGAAGGGCTGTGAGGAGGGGAGGGAGGTTGTGAGGAGGGGAGGGAGGGGGGCTGTGAAGAGGGGAGGGGAGGGAGGGGGACTGTGAGGAGAGGAGGGGAAGGGCCCTGAGGAGAGGAGGGGAGGGGCTGTGAGGAGAGGAGGGGAGGGGCTGTGAGGAGAGGAGGGGCTCTGAGGAGAGGGGGAGAGGGGCTATGAGGAGGGGAGGGGCCCTGAGGAGAGGAGGGGAGGGGCTGGGAGGAGGAGAAGGGAGGGGTTGTGAGGAGGGGAGGGGAGGGGCCCTGAGGAGAGGAGGGGAGAGGCTGGGAGGAAGGGAGGGGCTCAGAGGAGAGGGGGGAGGGGCTGTGAGGAGGGGAGGGGCTCTGAGGAGGGTGGGAGGGGTTCTGAGGAGAGGGGGGAGGGGCAGTGAGGAGAGATGGGGGGGCTGTGAGGAGAGGAGGGGAGGGGCCCTGAGGAGGGGGGAGGGGCTGTGAAGAGAGGAGGGGAGGGCCCTGAGGAGGGGGGAGGGGCTGTGAGGAGGGAGGGTGTCTGAGGAGGGGAGGCGCCCTCTGCAGGAGGTGCTGGACGTGAGGGTGGACGTGGTCCCCACTCAGGGAGACAGGGCTATCCTGGAGCTTGTTGTCCTGTCTGTCATTCCATTCTGGCTGTGGAAACAAGGGCCACACTGGGGCTCACAAGTGAGATTCTTTCCCACAATCCTGGAGGCTGCAGACCAAGATCCAGGTGTGCCAGGCTTGCTCCCTGGGCCCCTCCTCCTCCCCTGTACCCCTCATCTGCATCCCCGTCTCCTCCTCCTGTAAGGACCCCCAGCAGATTGGGTCAGGGCCACACTGGTGGTAGGTCTTACCTCGGCCTCGTCCTCACAGGCCGGTCTCCTAACACAGCGCTCTAGAGGCTGGGGCCTCCGTACGTGGGTTTGGAGTGGGAGATGCAGTTTGTCCACCACAGAGCTGATTTCTTGGCTCCCTTGGGATTCACTGTGGATGTCCACCGGCAGAGCTGCCCTGCAGTGTCCACCTGTGGATCCACATATGCTGTGAGCTTTACCGAGCAGGGTCTGCAGTGTTTGTATGTGGGCTGACCACCTGCCCTGGGCAGCCCACACTGTGGAAATCCTAGGAGGGGTGTGCCCCCTTGTTTGCACTCATGTGTGCCTTTGTGTTGGGGGCAGGGCTGCTGGGAGATCAGGATTCAGAAAAGAAAGGAGAGGGAAGCAGGGGGATTAATGTTAGAACTCGGTGTTTCCATGGTTGGACCCTAATTGCGGCAGCTTCTGTCTCAGCCAAGGGCCTGGAATGCCAGTCTCCAGAGGAGGGCTTGGGAGCGAGGACAGAGCCTCCTGGGGTTTGCAATGAGCAGGTGCTAATCCGTATCTGAAATAAACTCCTCTAGTTTATGTCAGAAAACAGTCGGTGTGTGTTTTCATTTCTCAGTCGTGCTTGCCTTGCCCTGCTCTGTGTGTTTGTTTCCAACACACAACCTACAATACGTCCGAAGTAACCCATCCTTCTCTGTCATTTTTCAGTCTCCCTGCTGTCTCACTGGCCCTGAGTCCTTCTCTGCTGTGTTTTTACTGAAGTATTGCTGAGTGCGTTTCTGATACCTGATTCTAATTTAGAGTTGCCTTACTGATGTGTCTCCTCCTTGCCTGCGCAGGGGAGAAACGGTGGCCCTCGCTGAGGAGGGGCTGTGGGCCCAGCCAGGGCTATCGTTGGGCCTGGCTCAAGGCTGACTCTCAGCCCTGCAGCTATCGTGGGCACCTGGTCCTCCAGGTGCCACCACTGGAGGAAGACCAGAAATCCCCTGGACGGTGAGAGCTTGCTTTCCAGAGCCTTGGCTTACAGACTCAGTCCTCTCTGGCTACAGAAACTTGCCCCAGGGATCCTGTGTGGTAAGGGGGTACCTTGGGGAGGCTGGCAGCCCATGGCTGGCTGTGCTGCTTGGGTCCTTTCTGGTGAGCCCTGCTTGCTACCATCCAGTAACACTATCTTCTTTCACAAGGAAATATTTTATGAAATTAGCTGATTTACTGTGGGTCAACTCACCCCCTCCGGGCCCCAGCCAAACAAGCACCTGACAGGGGGAGTCTTGCCCGGCTGTCTGCCTGTACAGGCCCAGTGTCTGGGGTCTGAACAAGGCACAAGCAGGTGCCCTAAGGCAGAGTTATCTATCAAAGTGGGCCTCAGCAGACAGGTTCACATGGGTGATGCTGCCCAGAAGTCAGACCTCACATTGAATTCTGTCCATGGGGTGACTACTGCAGATGCTTTCCCCCTGTGATGCCTGGGGCTGAGGTGAGGGTTAATGCCAGCGTCTCACAGCTGTTGGGGCTCCTCGTGTCCCCACCACCCTGCAGCTCACCTTCCTGTTCAGGTTGCTTCTGGAGGCTGAACACAAAGTTCTAGAAAGGCAGTGTGTGAACTGACTGAGCTCACCTGAGAAAACAGCTGTCTCCTGGTTGGATGTAACTTTCTGTTCTCACTTATTTCTACTACCTGCATTAAGTACAATCCCAATTGCACTCCTGCCACAATACAGTTAATAAGTGAATTCTCTCCCTAATGAGACAATTCTCTGGATGAGAAGATGCTGGGCTCGCATCTTCCAGACACTCTGCTGCTCACAAGGAGTTGCCAAAACCAAAGGGAGATACTGATGCTGTGTGGGGCCCTTTGACCCCAGCCCCCTTGAGCTCTGATGACACAATGCCCAGACCCAAACTTGCCACGCCCTGCTTCTGTTGTCTAAACCCTCAGGGAGCCTGGGGAGGACCTGTGTTGTCTGTCAGTGTCCCCCTGGCAGTGAAGAGGCCACAGCAGATGCCTGGGATCTGGCTCTCTGGACACTTTTCCAAGCCCACTCCTCAGACACGTATCCCCGAGCTGGGCCATGGTGCTGGCAGAGGGATCGGTCATGCTGCTCCTGCTTGGGCTCTGGGCGCACCTGGAACCGGGCCAGAGCTCCCCTGGTCGTCCCTCGTGGCGCTATGTTTCATCTGAGGTGGTGATTCCTAGGAAGGAGCTACACCAGGGCAAAGGTGTTCAGCTGCCAGGCTGGCTCTCCTATAGCCTGCGTTTTGGGGGCCAAAGACACGTCATCCGTATGCGGAGAAAGAAGCTTAATTGGCCCGGGCACCTGCTAATGATGACTCAGGATGACCAAGGAGCCTTGCAGATGGACTATCCCTACATTCCTATGGACTGCTACTACCTCGGCCACCTGCAGGACATTCCTCTGTCTACCGTCACCATTGACACCTGCTATGGGGGCCTGGAAGGCATCATGAAGCTGGATGACCTTGCCTACGAAATCAAACCCCTTAGGGACTCCCACAGATTTGAACACATCGTTTCTCAGATAGTGGCCGACTACAACGCCACGGGGCCCATGTATTCGCTGGAACACAAGGAGGATATGGACCCCTTCTTCTCTGAGGTGAACAGCACTGTGGCTCCCAGGTTCTCTTTTATGTTGTACAGTGCCCATATGTTCCATGTGAAGCATCAGGTTCAAGTTACTAATGGACTGTTTCAGGTATTCACCAATGTGTCAAAAACCGTCCAATTTATAATGCATTTGTACCATGTTGTTGATAATATTTTCAGAACTATGTATGCTGAGATTTATGTTTCTTACCTAATCATATATGATCAAGCAGATCCGATATCCCCTATTGATGACTATAGGGTTCCAGGAAGTCCATTTCATAATCTGTATTCCACTACATTTTTTACAACACTTTCTCCACACTCATGCATAGTACTTACGCCAAGTAGGCCACATGAAAGTGAGTATGAGCTTCATTCGTATTGGATGTGTGGCCGTAGTGCATTTAACTATCTTGGATATGCTGGCAGACATTATTTTTCATTAGGTGTTGTAATTGCACACCAACAGGCAAAACTCTTGGGTGTGTGGATTGACGACCCATGGTGCATTTGCAATAGAAGAGCCACCTGTGTAATGTACAGATACCCTCAACTGACTGATTCCTTTAGCAACTGTACTTTTACTCATGTTCAACATATAATTGGGAATATTCATTCAAGATGCTATTTCTCACCAATCTATGATTACCGTAATAAAACTCTACTTCAGGAACGTTGTGGAAACCGTAAGATAGAGGGAAGGGAGAAATGTGATTGTGGCTCCTTCAAGCAGTGTCATGCCAACAAATGTTGTAAAGCCAACTGTGAACTCACACCTGGAAGTGTTTGTGATAGAGAACAGTGCTGCACAAACTGCACCTACTCCCCTCTTGGGACTCTCTGCAGACCCGTCCAGAACATATGCGACCTTCCAGAGTACTGTCGCGGGTCCACCTTCACATGCCCTGATGATTTTTATTTGCAAGATGGAACCCCATGCACTGAAGAGGGCTACTGCTATCAGGGGAACTGCACTGACCGCAGTATCCACTGCAAAGAGATCTTTGGTGAAGATGCTCAGAATGGTCACGACAGCTGCTATCGGATAAATGAAATAGGGTTCCGATTTGGCCATTGTTCTAGAGGTATTGTGGTACGTGTACACAGTGGATGTAGTAGAGCAAACAACAAGTGTGGAAAGCTGCAGTGCATCAACGTCACTCGGATTCCCCAGCTGCAGGAGCACGTTTCATTCCATCAGTCTTTATACGATGGTGTCTTCTGTTTTGGGCTTGATGAACACCGTGGGAATGAAGCGATTGATGTTGGACACGTGAGAAACGGTACTCCCTGTGCTGATGGGCTTTTCTGTTTTAACAGAGAGTGCAATACGACTTTGGATAAGTTGAACTATGACTGTTCCCCTGAGAAGTGCAATTTCAGAGGAGTTTGCAACAATAAAAAGAACTGCCACTGCCATGTGGGCTGGGATCCCCCGGCGTGCCGAAATACAGGTTCTGGTGGGAGTGTGGACAGTGGACCCCCTCTTAAAAGAGTGCGTACAATAAGGCAAAGCATGGCACCAGTGATCTATTGGAGAGTTGTCTTTGCTCGCCTTTATTGCTTGATTTTTGCTCTGCTCTTCGGGATGGCCTCACGAGTACGGACAGTTATGACTACCACTGTCAAGGAAGAAACAATTCCTGAGGAACAGTAAAGTATCAGTCAGCCTCCCGACCCCTGTAAAATACAGAGCCTGTAGCAGGAACATCTGTGAAAAAGAATCAGTGCAAGAGACAGCAGTGCAGAGATCATGCATCCTGCACACAGGGGTCGTTCCCCCTGTCGTGGGGGAGGCGGGAGGCCTAGGTTTCTGTCGGCAGTTCTCCCTGATGGGTCACTGGTGCTCAGCTGAATACATCTTTGAGACCTCACGTTGTTGTCGTCACATCCTTCCATCAGCGTTAGGCGTCCATAGGAGCCCATGTCTCGGCCTGAAGTTGGACACCTGGGTCAGCAGCAGGGTGAGACCTGAGCCACTCGTCCCAGGATTAATGAAGTCGTCCCCAGCTCCTTGAAGGAGACGTTCAGGACATTTCTCCAAAATAATGTTCCTGGGCTTGCGTTTCTCCTCCACTTCTGAGTAAACTCTCCTTTCCTGAATCCAGAATGAGTTTAGGCCTCCCAACCAAAGTCTCCCATTCCGCACTAGAGTGGCTGTGAGCATTGGGACAGAGGGATGGGGGCTCAAACCCATCACCAGGCAAACGCTGTGCCAACCTGGGGCACAGATCCCTCCGTGAGAGGCGGCATGTGAGGAGGCCTGACTGCAACAACTGTCCTGGCCTGGGAGGGAGCAGACGGCCAGGGTGAAAAGCCAGCCTGGAACCTGGGCCGCTGAGGGCACACGGCTCATGGTGTGATTGGGGTGGGAGCCATCCTAGCTGTGCATGCATTGTCCAGCACGGTTTCTTCCTGTTACCCTTCATCTCCTCCTGGGACAGGTCCACTCCCAGTGCCGCTGTATCCCAAATCCTCGTGCCATGTTTGTGCTTCATGCTGCCTCGAACCTAAGCGTCAGACTCCAAGCTCACTCTCATCTTCTGCTTGCTTACGCTCTGGTGGATCCAGCTGCTATACTGTCCCTGTCTCTTTTCCCACTGGATCCCTGTTTAGAGATATTGATATTCCACTGTACACCCACATCCCCCATCACAAATGTTTCCATGTCTTGCTCAGGGCTTTGTCACAACTGCCCTGTAGATCCCAGAAGCCAGGGAGGCCCTTCCTGTGAGACCCGTGCTGTCGTCCCACCAAGAAGCAGCATCCTGAGCACAGGAACCTGAGCCAGGTCTTGGGAAGAGGCTCCCTCAGGTTTCAAGGGCATTGAAAGCAACTCCAAAGTCCCCTAGAATGCAGCTATGCGTTCAGTAGGGTGGAGCACCCCACTGGGAAGGTCCCAGGGCAGCATGAATGAGAACTGGAAGGGAGTTCGGGCCCAGCATGTGAACTGGGAGAGGGAGTTTAGAGAAGATTTAGATGGGGTCCTGGGTGAGGCAGCACCTGTCCTGGAGAAGAATGGGGGACTCTTATTGCTGCTGAGTCAACAGCCCCACCCCCACCCCCGAGAGCCCTGAGAGGGGCACCTGCTTCCCTGAGTCCCACAGGCCTTCACTTTGTGCCAATGGGGGCAGGAGGGCAGGAGGGGGCCTGGGCAATGGGTGTTCCCCCAGGAGATGGGAGAAGACAGCAGCGAGAGGCCATGGATGCACAGTAGCAGGTGCGAGTCCCACCGCAGAGGAGAAGCCACCCCAGACACCACACCAAGTTCCTTTCCTTCTAGGGGTGGGCCGGGTGCTTTTTGTCTGCTTCTGAAATGCTCTGATGGCTGAGGGGAGCTGAGCCTTCCTAGCTGGGGTGTGGAGGAAGGGACAGCTGGCCACAGGCCCTGAGCAGGAGCAAGGTCCTTCTGTCCCCAGGCCCGGGCTGCCCCAAAGCCTGTGTCCCACAGCCCAGCTCAGCCCAAGTCACAGGCCTTCTTCCTTTCTGAGACCTGCAGGACCCTGGTACCAGGGCTTAGCAGGTGTCACCTGGAGCCCGCTTGGGAGATACGGGACACTGTAGGGGCCTTGGAGGAGCTCCCAGAGCCCGGGGCACACACGACTGCTGCTGTCGGGGATCCCACTTGTCTTTCACACTCAACAGAGGGCGCAGGCCCTGGGCCAGAGGAGGCTGCCGCTGAAGGCACAAAGGGCCATGGGCATGTGGGTGGACACAGGGGGTGGAGCTGTGGAGGGCTGAGGTGACTGCCAGCAGGCAGGATCCTGAGGACATGTGTGGTGTGTGTGTGTGTTTGTGTGTTTGTGTATGTGTGTATATGTATCTTTGTGTATGTTTGTGTTTGTGTGTCTGTTGTTTGTGTGTGCCTGTGTGTTTGTGTATGTGTGTATTTTTGTATATGTGTTTTTGTGTGTATCTGTGTTTGTGTGTTTGTGTATGAGTGTGTATGTATGTGTGTGCTTGCATGTATGTGTGTATGTCTTTGTGTGTGTATATGTATTTTTGTGTATGTGTTTGTGTGTCTGTGTGTGTGTCTGTGTGTTTGTGTGTCTGTGTGTTTGTGTCCATGTTTGTGAGTGTGTGTGGGCTCACAGCTTCACATCTACTAGGAATGAAAGAATGAAAATGAGTCTTCAAACATTGTTAGATTTGTTCGTTTGTTTTCTTTCAAAGAGAGAGATCTCCCACCCTCTGGTTCACTGCCTAAAACAGCTAGGGCTGATCCAGGCTGAAGCCAGGAGCTGGGGACCCAATCTGGGTCTTCTTGTGAGTGTGGCAGGGGCCCAGGTGCTTGAGGCATTACCTGCTGATTCCCAGCTCAGGCAGGCAGCTGGAATTGGGAGTGAAGCTCGGGATCCAACCCAGGCACTCTGATATGGGTGGTGGTGTCCCAGGTGGCATTTAACTGCTATGCCATGTGTCCACCCCCAAACCTTGTTCAATAACAAGTATCATGGGTTCGGAAACACCAGGGTCCTCAAACACTGCTGGTAGGAATGTGAGGTGGTCCAGATACTTTGGAAAACAATTTGTCACTTCCCCAAGGATTGAATTTACCAGAACTTACTTACCAAGAGCACCCGACTCAGCTCTTCCTTTGTAGTGGCATGCTTACACATACATGTGGGCACTGACACACATGCACACATTTGCCTCTATCATGCGTGCGTGCACAAACAACCAGGCTGGCAGGCACATACCTGTGCATCTCTGCCCACACACATGCATGCAGATGTGCAGCTGTGTACTGTGTACACATACATGCACTTACACATACATGCACAAACATGCTGACATACAGACATAGCAGGCACACATATAGATTCCCTCCATATGACATCCAAACTGAAGCATGATCTGGTTTCCTCCCCATGCAGAGAAGGGTGAGGGATCAGAAATGCTGTAGAAAGAACGGGCTGGGCCAAGCTTCCCATGTGCTTGAACCAGCATCTGCTGCTTTCTCAGGTATAGATCAGGAAACAGGATCTGAAGGGAAGGAAGCAGGACAGGGGATGCACGCATCTGGACAACACCTTAACTCACAGTGCAAAGCACCTGCCCTGGTACATTCCTTTGGCACAAGGACTGGGTAAATGATGTTAGCATACATATCAATTCCTTTGGGCACATGCACAATGGCTAAATGAATCATAATAATCTAACATTATCCCTAACCCTAACCCTAACCCCTAACCCTGACTCTGACCCTGACCCTGACCCTTATCCTGACCCTAACCCTAACCCTGACCCTGACCCTAACCCAACCCTAACCCTAACCCTGACCCTGACCCTAACCCTAACCCTAAACCCGAACCCTAACCCGAACCCGAACCCTAACCCGAACCCTAACCCCTAACCCTAACCCTAACCTGAACCCGAACCCTAACCCGAACCCGAACCCTAACCCTAACCCTAACAATAAACCCTGACCCTCACCCAAACCCTAACCCGAACCCAGACCCTGACCCTGACCCTTGACCCTGACCCTTAACCATGACCCTGACCCTTGACCCTGACCCTGACCCTTGACCCTGACCCTGACCATGACCTGACCATGACCTGACCCTTAACCCTGACCCTTACCCTTGACCCTGACCCTTGACCCTGACCCTGACCCTTGACCCTGACCTGACCTGACCCTTGCCCCTAAACCCTAGCCCTAACCTTGACCTGACCCTGACCTGACCCTAAACCCTAAACCCTAACCTGAACCCTAACCCTGACGCTGACCTGGCCGTGACCTCACCCTGACCCTGACCCTGACCCGACCCTGACCTGACCCTGACACTGACCCTCACAGGAACAGTAACCAAATACCAAGCAAAAGAGTTGGGTGTGCACTGGGGTGTGGTTCCCCTCTCCAGTTGTGAGGATAGTTGTAAAAACAGGTCTGCTGAATATTTTCCTGGGAGTGGACAGCACGATGGACCTGAGCTGTGCCCATTGTCCTCTAGAAGGCAGGGATAGCATCTATACAAGGACTTGCAGATACAATGGCCTATTATTTGGTTGTTAGTGATGTTTTTTGGTGGTGAGAGATATACTCCTGAAAAGTGTAGCTATATGAGTATGAGGCTAGTTATAAAGTGATGACTCAGATACTTCAGAATCAGTACATATTTGGGGGATTCCAAGATGGTGAAATAGGGAAAGGACAGACTGCTCTAGGCTAGAAGAAATTATTTTTAAAAAAATGGGAAAGGGGCTGGCGCTGTGTCATAGTGGGTAAAGCTGCTGCCTACAGTGCCAGCATCCCATATGGGCACCAGTTCAAGTCCCGGTTGCTCTACTTCCTATCCAGCTCTCCGCCATGGCCTGGGAAAGCAGTACAAGATGGTCCAAGTCCTTGGGCCCCTGCACCCAAGTGGGGAGACCCGGAACAAGCCCCTGGCTCCTGGCTTCAGATCGGCACAGCGCAGGCCGTTGCAGCCATCTGGAGAATGAACCAGTGGATGGCAGACATCTCTCTCTCTCTCTCTCTCTCTCTCTCTCTCTCTCTCTCTGCCTCTCCTCCTCTCTCAGTGTAACTCTGACTTTCAAATAAATAAATAAATGTTAAAAAATGGAAAATGCATTCTCAGGGGAGAGTTGCAGGGAAAACTGCAGTGAAGATTCTGCAGGAGGAGAGATGTCATGGATCTGTGTGGCAGCAACGAGCACAGTCACATCACATGACCCTAGCAGCAGGGAGCAGAGACAGCACCAGCTTTG
Organism: Oryctolagus cuniculus; assembly: GCF_964237555.1. Lineage (NCBI taxonomy): Eukaryota > Metazoa > Chordata > Mammalia > Lagomorpha > Leporidae > Oryctolagus > Oryctolagus cuniculus. The sequence goes on from NC_091439.1 coordinate 119,077,680, forward strand.
GAGAGCAAGATGAGATTAGACTGCAGTGGCCCAAGCCACTGGTGACGCAGCTTGACGGAGAACCTAGCTGACTACACTGTCTTTGAGTCTGGCCAGAGCCCTGGGGGGAACAAGGTGCCTGCTCACTCAGTGAAAGAAAGGGGCTCACTTCTCTCTCCCATTCCCCCCAAAATGGTGAATAGCCACCAGCTCAGAGAGGCTGGGCACAATTTTGGACATAAGTAGGTAGCAGCTGCAGCAGATCTTGTGCTTGTGCCCAGCAACAGGCAGGAACAAGATGCCATCTTGTCAGCAGTAGCAGCCACAGCAGCTCAGCGGGATGCACCCAGCAAGGGGCAGAGATAAGGAACATTCTGACCTCAGCACCAGCTGCAGAGACTCTCCTACACACCCAGCAACCTGCTGGGAGAAGGCAGGATTGTGAAATGAGTAGGGCTGTGGCCTGAGGCTCTTGTGTACGCATATGATCCAGGGATTTTACCACAGGGAAAAGTTCGTGTTCCCCAGTTACTTAGAGTCTGGCTGGGAGGATTGACCACAGCTTGGCACCTACTTACAACTGTGAAGTACCGCCAGCCTCTCAACATATCACCGGCTCCAGGGCTCGAACCGCCTAGGTGGAGCAACCACAGGCAGCTGGCTCTAGGAGCATCTCTGCCTCTCTGTGGATGAGACAGAATAGCAAGACAGAAGATCCTCAGCATCCCGTAACTGTGGGAGCCTTGTGTGCTGAGACTCTGGGAACTCTTTGACTGCAGGAGAGGGCTCAGGGTGTATCTGGGTCTCTGGGAAGTTGCTGTGGGCTGCTCCACGTGCTCAGGGCTTCCCAATTTGCTGGGGTAGGTCCATTGAAGAGGGACTCCGTGCTCACACTGAGGATTGCACAGATCCTTTGTGCAGTTCATGCAGAAGCACAGATGAGTGTTGTACCCACTGAGGGCTAACACCCAGGCATTGATCATCTTGGAGGTGAGGAGGTGAGGTTGTGATGAAGCCAACAGATGTGACCATACCACACTTCTGCTAACAAGAGATCATCTGCCACACGCAACTTGGGTCTCATCCTGGATACCTGCCCCACCCTGGAGCAAAGACCAGACCCCTCAGGTCACACCCAGTACAAGGCACTGTGTGTTAAAGGCAGACATTTCACTAAGCTACAGAGGCATAGTTCAAAGATAAAAAAAAAAAAATCAGAGAAAAAAACCAACAAGTATCTCCCCAAATCCCTAAAAATAAATGCAGAAACTCAAGAAACTAAAATAAGGAAGACAACATGACTCCCCCAAAGAAACACAGCAGCACTTCAATATTACAATGTGAAGATGAAGAGATTGATGAAATGCATGAAATGTGACTCAAGAGTAAAAATAGGATTACTCAGAAACAATAAGCAAATTCATGATTACAGAAATCCATACATGGTATGAATTAAAAATTTTACTATAAAATTGAGATTCTGGGCTGGTGCTGTGGCACACTAGGTTAATCCTCCACCTGTGGTGCCAGCATCCCATATGGGTGCCCCAGTTGCTCCTCTTCCAGTCCAACTCTCTGCTGTGGCCCGGGAGGGCAATGGAGGATGGCCCAGGTGCTTGGGCCCCTGCACCCGCGTGGGAGACCAAGAGGAAGTACCTGACTCCTGGCTTCGGATCCGTGTAGCTCCGGTTGTGGCGGCCATTTGAGGAGTGAACCAATGGAAGGAAGACCTTTCTCTCTGTCTCTCTCTCTCTCTCACTGTCTGTAACTCTACCTGTCAAATAAAAAAATTTTAAGCCTTAATAACAAACTTGGTAAAGCAGAAGAAAGACTATATGAGCTAGAAGACAAATCTTTGAAAATGTCACAGACAAGAGGAAGAAGGAAAAGAAGAAGAAGAGGTGAGGAAGAATGAGAAGGAGAAGAAGAAGAAGAGGAGGAGGAGGAGGAAGGGAGAAGAAAAAGAAAAGAAGAAGGAGGAGGAGGAGAAGAAGAAGAAGAAGGAGAAGGAGGAGGAGAAGGAGAAGGAGAAGGAGAAGGAGAAGAAGATTTAGAGGATATTATCAAATGATCCAACATGTAGATTGCAGGAATTCCTGAAGCCATGGAAAGACAGAATGGAATACAAAGCCTATTTAGTGAAATAATTACAGGAACCCCCCCCCAATTTGGAGAAAGAAAGGGATGTCCAAGCATAGGAAGCACATAGAACTCCCAATAGACATGACTAGAAAAGAGCTTCACCATGACCCATTGTAATCAAACTCTCCACAGTAAAACTTAAATAACAGATTCCAAAATATGCATGAGGGAAAAGCCAGATTACTTTCAGAGGATCTCCAACTAGACTCATAGCTGACTTCTCAACAGAAACCCTACAGGCTAGGGGAGAATGGAGAAACATAGTCCAAGTCTTAAGAGAAAAAAAATCAACCTAGAATAATGTACCCCGCAAAACTCTCATATGAATGACAGTGAAATAAAGATATTCCATAACAAACAGAAATCAAAAGAATGTATCACCACTCATCCACTCTTAAAAATGATGCTGAAAGATGTGTTACACACAAAAACACGGAGGCATAGCCATCATTATCAAAGAGCTGTATGCCAGCAAATTGGAAAACCTAGAAGAAATAGATAGTCTCCTGGACACATAGAATCCACCAAAGTTGAGCCCTGAAGACATAGGAAACCTAAACAGACCAATAATAAGATGGGGATTGAATTAGTAATAAAAGCCCTCTCTAAAAAGAAAAGCCAGGTCTGGACAGCTTCACTGCTGAATTATACCAAACATTTAAAGAAGAACTAACTCCAATTCTTCTCAAATTATTCAAAAGAATTGAAAGGGAGGGAATCTTACAAAACTCCTTCAATGAAGCCGGCATCATTTCTTGAGTAATTCCTAAACAAGAGAAAGACACAACAGAGAAAGAGAACTATAAACCAACACCCCTGATGAACACAGATGCAAAAATCCTCAACAAAATACTAATTAAACGGATCCAACAGCACATCAGAAAGATCAATCACCTGGACCAAGTGGGATTTATCCCTGGTATGCAGGGATGGTTCAACATATCAGATCAGTCAATGTGATACATCATATTAACAAACTGAAGAACAAAAACCATATGAGATTCTTTCAATAGATGCAGAAAAAGCATTTGATAAAATACAACATCCCTTCATGATGAAAACCTTAAGCAAATTGGATATAGAAGGAACATTTCTCAAAAAAATTAAGGAAATTTATGACAAGCCCATGGCCAGCATCCTATTGAATGGGGAGTAGTTGGAAGCACTCCCACTGAGATCTGGAACCAGACAAGGATGCCCACTCTCACAATTGCTATTCAATATAGTCCTGAAAGTTTTAGCAACTGGCATTAGGCAAGAAAAGGAAATCAAAGGGATACAGATTGGGAAGGAGGAAGTCATATTATCCCTATTTTCAGATGACATGATTCTATATGTAGGGGACTCAAAAGACTCTGCTAAGAAACTATTGGAACTTATAAAAGAGTGGTAAAGTGGCAGGATATGAAATCAACACACAAAAGTCAATAGCTTTTGTATACACAGACACTGCCACGGCTGAGAAAGAACTTCTAATATCTATTTCATTCACAATAGCTGCACAAAATTAAATATTTGGACTAAATTTAACCAAGGATGTCAAAGATCTGTACAATGGAAATGATAAAACATTAAAGAAGGAAATAGAAAAAGACACAGAAAATGGAAAAATCTTCCATGTTTGTGGATTGGAAGAATTAATATCATCAAAATGCCCATATACTGAAAGCAATATACAGATTCAATGTGATCCCAATCAATGTATCAATGACCTCTTTTCAGGTCTAGAAAAAGCAATTCTAAAAATCATAAGGGGGGGGGGCTGTGGCTGTGGCATAGCAATTAAAGCAGCCACTTGTAGTGCCGACACCCCATATGAGCACCAGTTCAATTTCTGGCTGCTCCACTTCTGATTCAGCTCTCTGCTACGGCCTGGTAAAGCAGTGGAAGACAGCCCCTGTACCCATGTGAGAGATTCAGGAGAAGCTCCTGGCTCCTGGCTTTGGGTCAGCGCAGCTCTGACCATTGCAGCCATCTGGGGAGTGGCAGCAGATAGAAGACACCTCTCTCTCTCTCTCTCTCTCTCTCTCTGTGTGTGTGTGTGTGTGTGTGTCTGCCTCTACTTCTATGTCACTTTGCCTTTCAAATAAATAAAATAAATCCTTTAAAAAATCATATGGAAACACAAGAGATCCCAAATAGCTAAAGCAATCTTATACAACAAAAGCAAAGCCTGCGGCATCACAATACCAGATTTCAAGACATAATACGGGGCAGTTGTAATCAAAACAGCCTGGTACTGGCTCCAAACAGATGTTTAGACCAATGGAACAGAATAGAAACTCCAGAAATCAATCCATGCAGCTACAAGCAACTTATCTTTGACAAAGGAGCTAAAATCAATCCCTGGAGCAAGGACAGTCTCCTCACAAATGGTGCTGGGAAAAGTGGACTTTCACATGCAGAAGTACGAAGCAAGACTTCTACTGTACACCTTACATAGAAATCCACTCAAATGGATTAAAGACCTAAATGTATGACCTGATACCATCAAATTACTAGAGAACACTTGGGAAACCCTACAGGACATTGGTGTAGGCAAAGACTTCTTGAAAAAGACACCAGAAGGACAGGCAATCAAAGTCAACATTGACAAATGGGATTACATTAAACTGAGAAGCTTCTGTACTGCAAAAGAAACACCCAGCAACGTGAAGAGGCCACTGACAGAAGGGGAGAAAATATTTGCAAACTATACAACTGATAAAGAGTTAATATCCAGAACCTATAAAGAGCTCAAGAAACTCAACAATGACAATATAAACAATCCAGTTAAGAAATGGGCAAATAACTTGAACAGGCATTTTTCAAAGGAAGAAATGCAAAAGGTCAGCAGACACATGGAGAAACGCTCAAGATCACTAGCTATCAGGAAAATGCACATCAAAACCACAATGATGTTTCACCTCCCCCCGGTTAGAATGGCTCTCATACAGAAACCAACAAACAATAAATGTTTGCAGGATGTGGGGAAAAAGGTACCCTAATGCACTGTTGGTGGGAAGGTAAACTTGTGCAGACACTGTGGAAGACAGCATGGAGATACCTCAGAAATCTGAAATAGACCTCCCATATGACCCAGCCCTCCCACTCCTGGGAATTTACTCAAACCAAATGCAATCTGCATATGAAAGATGTACCTACCTGTACACCTGTGCCTATTGCAGCTCAATTCACAATAGCTAAGATATAGAATCAACACAGATGACCACCAACTGAAGACCAGACAAAGAAATTATGGTATGTATACACTATTGAATGCTACACAGAAGTGAAAAAAAAAAAAAGAAAGAAATCTTCTCATTTCCAACAAAATGGATGCAACTGGAAACCACTATACTTAGTAAAATAAGCCAGTCCCAAAAAGACAAAACCAAATTTTTCCCTGATCTGTGGTAACAAAGTACCTAAAAGGTAATCTCTAGGTGTGAAATTACCATTTCAAGATTTGATTATTGTGTACAAGCTTTGTCTTGACTGCTGGGGGACAGTGTTCTTTTCTTCATACTATTTGTTGAACTCTTTGCTTAGTTTAGGATTAATCTTATGAGTATAAAGTTAACTGAAAACAGCTCTTTATAAAAATCAAGAATGGGGGGGGCAGTGTTGTGGCACATGGATAAAGTCACCGCCTGCAGTGCCAGTTCGAGTCCTGGATGCTCCTCTTCTGATCCAACTCTCTGCTGTGGCCTGAGAAAGTGATAGAAGATGATCCAAGTTTTTGGGCCCCTGCATGCACATGGGAGGCTTGGAAGAAGCTCCTGGCTCCTGGCTTCAGAGCTCTGGCCATTGTAGTCATTTGTGGAGTGAACCATAAGATGGAAGATCTCTCTCTCTGCCTCTGCCCCTCTGTAATGCTGCTTCAAATAAATAAGTAAATAAGCCGTAAAAAAATTAAGAACAGGAATAGGAGAGGGAGGAAGAAACAGCGTGGGAGTGTGGGCGGGAGGGAAGGTAGGATAGGGAGTATCACTATATTCCTGAATCTGTATATAGGAAATACATGAAAGTTGTATACCTTAAATAAAATTTTAAAAAATGTAGAAATAAAAACCAAAAGCAATGGGGGGATGGAGGGAGAGAGAGAGAGAGAGAGAGAGAGAGAGAGAGAGAGAGAGAAACTTCCATGCACTGATGAAAAGAATGTGTATTCTACAACACCTTGGGCTGAAATGTTGTATAGATATCAGTTAGGTCCATAGTGTCGATTAGCTCTGCCGTTTCTTTGTCGATTTTCTGGTTAGTTGATCTGCCCATCTACTTTTATAGGAAGGGGGTTCTGCGAACTCACTCAGGATGCCCCAGTCTGTCCTGGAGCTGTTGTGGAGAGCAGAAGGGTAAAGTGGTGAGGAATGGAGCTCTAGACTATGGAGATGCCTCCCACCAGACAAGGACTCCTGACACACTACACAGATTATTATGATTCATTTAGCCATTGTGCATGTGCCCAAAGGAATTGATATGTATGCTAACATCATTTACCCAGTCCTTGTGCCAAAGGAATGTACCAGGGCAGGTGCTTTGCACTGTGAGTTAAGGTGTTGTCCAGATGCGTGCATCCCCTGTCCTGCTTCCTTCCCTTCAGATCCTGTTTCCTGATCTATACCTGAGAAAGCAGCAGATGCTGGTTCAAGCACATGGGAAGCTTGGCCCAGCCCGTTCTTTCTACAGCATTTCTGATCCCTCACCCTTCTCTGCATGGGGAGGAAACCAGATCATGCTTCAGTTTGGATGTCATATGGAGGGAATCTATATGTGTGCCTGCTATGTCTGTATGTCAGCATGTTTGTGCATGTATGTGTAAGTGCATGTATGTGTACACAGTACACAGCTGCACATCTGCATGCATGTGTGTGGGCAGAGATGCACAGGTATGTGCCTGCCAGCCTGGTTGTTTGTGCACGCACGCATGATAGAGGCAAATGTGTGCATGTGTGTCAGTGCCCACATGTATGTGTAAGCATGCCACTACAAAGGAAGAGCTGAGTCGGGTGCTCTTGGTAAGTAAGTTCTGGTAAATTCAATCCTTGGGGAAGTGACAAATTGTTTTCCAAAGTATCTGGACCACCTCACATTCCTACCAGCAGTGTTTGAGGACCCTGGTGTTTCCGAACCCATGATACTTGTTATTGAACAAGGTTTGGGGGTGGACACATGGCATAGCAGTTAAATGCCACCTGGGACACCACCACCCATATCAGAGTGCCTGGGTTGGATCCCGAGCTTCACTCCCAATTCCAGCTGCCTGCCTGAGCTGGGAATCAGCAGGTAATGCCTCAAGCACCTGGGCCCCTGCCACACTCACAAGAAGACCCAGATTGGGTCCCCAGCTCCTGGCTTCAGCCTGGATCAGCCCTAGCTGTTTTAGGCAGTGAACCAGAGGGTGGGAGATCTCTCTCTTTGAAAGAAAACAAACGAACAAATCTAACAATGTTTGAAGACTCATTTTCATTCTTTCATTCCTAGTAGATGTGAAGCTGTGAGCCCACACACACTCACAAACATGGACACAAACACACAGACACACAAACACACAGACACACACACAGACACACAAACACATACACAAAAATACATATACACACACAAAGACATACACACATACATGCAAGCACACACATACATACACACTCATACACAAACACACAAACACAGATACACACAAAAACACATATACAAAAATACACACATACACAAACACACAGGCACACACAAACAACAGACACACAAACACAAACATACACAAAGATACATATACACACATACACAAACACACAAACACACACACACACCACACATGTCCTCAGGATCCTGCCTGCTGGCAGTCACCTCAGCCCTCCACAGCTCCACCCCCTGTGTCCACCCACATGCCCATGGCCCTTTGTGCCTTCAGCGGCAGCCTCCTCTGGCCCAGGGCCTGCGCCCTCTGTTGAGTGTGAAAGACAAGTGGGATCCCCGACAGCAGCAGTCGTGTGTGCCCCGGGCTCTGGGAGCTCCTCCAAGGCCCCTACAGTGTCCCGTATCTCCCAAGCGGGCTCCAGGTGACACCTGCTAAGCCCTGGTACCAGGGTCCTGCAGGTCTCAGAAAGGAAGAAGGCCTGTGACTTGGGCTGAGCTGGGCTGTGGGACACAGGCTTTGGGGCAGCCCGGGCCTGGGGACAGAAGGACCTTGCTCCTGCTCAGGGCCTGTGGCCAGCTGTCCCTTCCTCCACACCCCAGCTAGGAAGGCTCAGCTCCCCTCAGCCATCAGAGCATTTCAGAAGCAGACAAGAAGCACCCGGCCCACCCCTAGAAGGAAAGGAACTTGGTGTGGTGTCTGGGGTGGCTTCTCCTCTGCGGTGGGACTCGCACCTGCTACTGTGCATCCATGGCCTCTCGCTGCTGTCTTCTCCCATCTCCTGGGGGAACACCCATTGCCCAGGCCCCCTCCTGCCCTCCTGCCCCCATTGGCACAAAGTGAAGGCCTGTGGGACTCAGGGAAGCAGGTGCCCCTCTCAGGGCTCTCGGGGGTGGGGGTGGGGCTGCTGACTCAGCAGCAATAAGAGTCCCCCATTCTTCTCCAGGACAGGTGCTGCCTCACCCAGGACCCCATCTAAATCTTCTCTAAACTCCCTCTCCCAGTTCACATGCTGGGCCCGAACTCCCTTCCAGTTCTCATTCATGCTGCCCTGGGACCTTCCCAGTGGGGTGCTCCACCCTACTGAACGCATAGCTGCATTCTAGGGGACTTTGGAGTTGCTTTCAATGCCCTTGAAACCTGAGGGAGCCTCTTCCCAAGACCTGGCTCAGGTTCCTGTGCTCAGGATGCTGCTTCTTGGTGGGACGACAGCACGGGTCTCACAGGAAGGGCCTCCCTGGCTTCTGGGATCTACAGGGCAGTTGTGACAAAGCCCTGAGCAAGACATGGAAACATTTGTGATGGGGGATGTGGGTGTACAGTGGAATATCAATATCTCTAAACAGGGATCCAGTGGGAAAAGAGACAGGGACAGTATAGCAGCTGGATCCACCAGAGCGTAAGCAAGCAGAAGATGAGAGTGAGCTTGGAGTCTGACGCTTAGGTTCGAGGCAGCATGAAGCACAAACATGGCACGAGGATTTGGGATACAGCGGCACTGGGAGTGGACCTGTCCCAGGAGGAGATGAAGGGTAACAGGAAGAAACCGTGCTGGACAATGCATGCACAGCTAGGATGGCTCCCACCCCAATCACACCATGAGCCGTGTGCCCTCAGCGGCCCAGGTTCCAGGCTGGCTTTTCACCCTGGCCGTCTGCTCCCTCCCAGGCCAGGACAGTTGTTGCAGTCAGGCCTCCTCACATGCCGCCTCTCACGGAGGGATCTGTGCCCCAGGTTGGCACAGCGTTTGCCTGGTGATGGGTTTGAGCCCCCATCCCTCTGTCCCAATGCTCACAGCCACTCTAGTGCGGAATGGGAGACTTTGGTTGGGAGGCCTAAACTCATTCTGGATTCAGGAAAGGAGAGTTTACTCAGAAGTGGAGGAGAAACGCAAGCCCAGGAACATTATTTTGGAGAAATGTCCTGAACGTCTCCTTCAAGGAGCTGGGGACGACTTCATTAATCCTGGGACGAGTGGCTCAGGCCTCACCCTGCTGCTGACCCAGGTGTCCAACTTCAGGCCGAGACATGGGCTCCTATGGACGCCTAACGCTGATGGAAGGATGTGACGACAACAACGTGAGGTCTCAAAGATGTATTCAGCTGAGCACCAGTGACCCATCAGGGAGAACTGCCGACAGAAACCTAGGCCTCCCGCCTCCCCCACGACAGGGGGAACGACCCCTGTGTGCAGGATGCATGATCTCTGCACTGCTGTCTCTTGCACTGATTCTTTTTCACAGATGTTCCTGCTACAGGCTCTGTATTTTACAGGGGTCGGGAGGCTGACTGATATTTACTGTTCCTCAGGAATTGTTTCTTCCTTGACAGTGGTAGTCATAACTGTCCGTACTCGTGAGGCCATCCCGAAGAGCAGAGCAAAAATCAAGCAATAAAGGCGAGCAAAGACAACTCTCCAATAGATCACTGGTGCCATGCTTTGCCTTATTGTACGCACTCTTTTAAGAGGGGGTCCACTGTCCACACTCCCACCAGAACCTGTATTTCGGCACGCCGGGGGATCCCAGCCCACATGGCAGTGGCAGTTCTTTTTATTGTTGCAAACTCCTCTGAAATTGCACTTCTCAGGGGAACAGTCATAGTTCAACTTATCCAAAGTCGTATTGCACTCTCTGTTAAAACAGAAAAGCCCATCAGCACAGGGAGTACCGTTTCTCACGTGTCCAACATCAATCGCTTCATTCCCACGGTGTTCATCAAGCCCAAAACAGAAGACACCATCGTATAAAGACTGATGGAATGAAACGTGCTCCTGCAGCTGGGGAATCCGAGTGACGTTGATGCACTGCAGCTTTCCACACTTGTTGTTTGCTCTACTACATCCACTGTGTACACGTACCACAATACCTCTAGAACAATGGCCAAATCGGAACCCTATTTCATTTATCCGATAGCAGCTGTCGTGACCATTCTGAGCATCTTCACCAAAGATCTCTTTGCAGTGGATACTGCGGTCAGTGCAGTTCCCCTGATAGCAGTAGCCCTCTTCAGTGCATGGGGTTCCATCTTGCAAATAAAAATCATCAGGGCATGTGAAGGTGGACCCGCGACAGTACTCTGGAAGGTCGCATATGTTCTGGACGGGTCTGCAGAGAGTCCCAAGAGGGGAGTAGGTGCAGTTTGTGCAGCACTGTTCTCTATCACAAACACTTCCAGGTGTGAGTTCACAGTTGGCTTTACAACATTTGTTGGCATGACACTGCTTGAAGGAGCCACAATCACATTTCTCCCTTCCCTCTATCTTACGGTTTCCACAACGTTCCTGAAGTAGAGTTTTATTATGGTAATCATAGATTGTTGAGAAATAGCATCTTGAATGAATATTCCCTATTATATGTTGAACATGAGTAAAAGAACAGTTGCTAAAGGAATCAGTCAGTTGAGGGTATCTGTACATTACACAGGTGGCTCTTCTATTGCAAATGCACCATGGGTCGTCAATCCACACACCCAAGAGTTTTGCCTGTTGGTGTGCAATTACAACACCTAATGAAAAATAATGTCTGCCAGCGTATCCAAGATAGTTATATGCACTACGGCCACACACCCAATACCCACGAAGTTCATACTCACTTTCATGTGGCCTACTTGGTGTAAGTACTATGGCTGAGTGTGGATAAAGAGCTAGATATAGCACATTGTAATACAGAGTATGCAGTGGACTTCCTGGAACCCTATAGTCATCAATAGGGGATACCGGATCTGCTTGATCATATATGATTAGGTAAGAAACATAAATCTCAGCATACATAGTTCTGAAAATATTATCAACAACATGGTACAAATGCATTACAAATTGGACGGTTTTTGACACATTGGTGAATACCTGAAACAGTCCATTAGTAACTTGAACATGATGCTTCACATGGAACATATGGGCACTGTACAACATAAAAGAGAACCTGGGAGCCACAGTGCTGTTCACCTCAGAGAAGAAGGGGTCCATATCCTCCTTGTGTTCCAGCGAATACATGGGCCCCGTGGCGTTGTAGTCGGCCACTATCTGAGAAACGATGTGTTCAAATCTGTGGGAGTCCCTAAGGGGTTTGATTTCGTAGGCAAGGTCATCCAGCTTCATGATGCCTTCCAGGCCCCCATAGCAGGTGTCAATGGTGACGGTAGACAGAGGAATGTCCTGCAGGTGGCCGAGGTAGTAGCAGTCCATAGGAATGTAGGGATAGTCCATCTGCAAGGCTCCTTGGTCATCCTGAGTCATCATTAGCAGGTGCCCGGGCCAATTAAGCTTCTTTCTCCGCATACGGATGACGTGTCTTTGGCCCCCAAAACGCAGGCTATAGGAGAGCCAGCCTGGCAGCTGAACACCTTTGCCCTGGTGTAGCTCCTTCCTAGGAATCACCACCTCAGATGAAACATAGCGCCACGAGGGACGACCAGGGGAGCTCTGGCCCGGTTCCAGGTGCGCCCAGAGCCCAAGCAGGAGCAGCATGACCGATCCCTCTGCCAGCACCATGGCCCAGCTCGGGGATACGTGTCTGAGGAGTGGGCTTGGAAAAGTGTCCAGAGAGCCAGATCCCAGGCATCTGCTGTGGCCTCTTCACTGCCAGGGGGACACTGACAGACGACACAGGTCCTCCCCAGGCTCCCTGAGGGTTTAGACAACAGAAGCAGGGCGTGGCAAGTTTGGGTCTGGGCATTGTGTCATCAGAGCTCAAAGGGGCTGGGGTCAAAGGGCCCCACACAGCATCAGTATCTCCCTTTGGTTTTGGCAACTCCTTGTGAGCAGCAGAGTGTCTGGAAGATGTGAGCCCAGCAGAGGTCTCTGCATGGGAGTATTCAGCAACCTCCAAGAGGAGGGCAGTGGCCCCAGGAACAGGGAGCAGGCGTTTGCTGATCAGTGGTGGGCATCAGGGTTGGCTTTGGGTCTTCATGGGAGACCTTGGTGTTTCTCCTCCACAAACGCATGGTTCCTCTGACACTTTCAGTGTCCTGTCCCCAGTGTCTCCATTTCTCTGCAAACACAAACTCTGGAATCCATGCAGAGACCCCGTTATCGAAAGGGGAAGAGACTAAGCTTACAACCGCAACAAATATGATTTTCTTTTCACTTTTGTAGGTGATAACTTCTGAGCCCGTAACTGCCTATAGTGATCATTGAAACAGATAAATAACGCTGGCTTGTGAATTCAGAGCTGTCCTTTAGAAAGTCTGCTGTAGCTCTAAAGTAATCTGGTCCTCTGTGGTCAGCGTGACCAGAGGTTTCCTGTGTGTTGTAAAAGGACGTGAAGGGGTATGAGTAACGGGGGACATAGTGAGCATGGGCTCCAGGCTGAGCGGGCCTCCTCCTGATCAAGGAAGCCCTGGACTCGCTAACGCAACACTTTTCCTCTTTCAGATCTCAGTCAGACAATGTGCTGTAGCTGCTTAGTCGTGCAAAATGTCCTGCTGCGTTCTCAGGATGAAGTCAAACACTCAAGCAAGTTTATCAAGGACCTGTGCTGACACGCCAGATGCCCCATTATCAGACCCACAGCCAGCCTCAGCGCTGACTCAGTAGCCCCTCCCCACTTTGTACTCCTTCAAAGGCCAGCCTGTCCTCACTGAGGCAGGGCAGGAGTTTTGAGAGCCCAGACTCTGCTGTTGTCCTCATCTATCAGAAGATTAACCTTTTCTGTCCTGTAGCCTCAAACTTGTCCTCCTTATTCTCATTCACCACCACAGACAGGTACCTGACTTTGGGTAATAAACCTGGCATTGAGCCAGCCCGGAGGTGGTGGTTGTGCTTTAAGTGTGTGCCTGGTACTAACTGCCGGTCTGTTGTGTGTGAAAAAAGAAAGACCATTATACACACAGACACCTTAAATGGAAGCAGCATTTGCATAGAGTTAAAACAAATGGTGCAGAAAGAATTAAAAGTGCAGTGTCTTGTTCTGCCTCCAGCACCGCTAGGTGGTGGGCCCCCAGGAGAGCAATTGCAAGTCACTCTGTCAAAGACCTACTCCTCTGGAGCAGTTCAGGTTCACAGAACCTTGGGTGCACAGAAAGTGCTGCTCCCACCCAGGCACACGCACAGCCTCCCCCGTTGGCGCCCCTCCAGGCCGCACGTGTGTCACCAGCCGGGATCCCTGCTGGTGTGTCCTGGCTGCCCCAGGCACACCTCCCATGGGCCTCCATCCTGCTGCGAGCCCCCGCCCCTGTCTCCCGGTCAGTCTACTCTGCGCTCTGGACTGAGTACCCCTTCTCTCCCCGGAACAGAACCATTGCTGGCTGCTTCCTTCGCTGGCTCCTTCACTATAAGTGACGAATCCACCCTGGCTTCTTGTGCCCCCAACAGCCCGCTCTGCAGTACAGAGGCAAGGGCACTTCAAGGCCCCTGAGCCCTTGTCCTCCTGCTGACTGAGCCTGGCTAGCCTGCAGATGCTGACGCCCAGGGCACGGCTGAGCAGACTCTGCTCCCTGGAGTTCCCAGTGGCTTTTCCTCCCCTCGTGTGTCCTTCCTGCCAGGTGAGGTTGTCCCGCGGCCCTGCTGTGACCACCCGTCCTACCTCCCAGGCTGCCAGTCTGGGCTGCTTTTCTCAGAACCCTGCTCTACGTTCAGAACTGGCCGCCCCAGAGCCCTGGACGGTGGCCGGGTCCTCTCTGTGTCTATCCTGCGAGACTTGCTGTTTCTTAAGTTGCTTACTTTCTCCCGTCTTGATTTGCACCCTCATTCCCTGGATGCACCTCTTCGAACAATTTCCTAAGAACATATGAGTGCAAGGCTGAGTTGCTGATCTTGCCTGTCTGAAGTTCTATGCTCACGTGTTTGCGGGTTTGGCCGGGTCTAGAATTCTAAGACGGAAGCACTTCTGGAGGACGGGCCTTTGTTTCACTCAGTGCTGCTGCTGGGAAGCCTGCTTGCTTTTTTTTTTGGCTTTTAGTTTTTTTTTTTTAAGATTTATTTATTTATTTATTTATTTGAAAGTCAGAGTTACACAGAGAGAGAAGGAGAGGCAAGAGAGAGAGAGAGAGAGAGGTCCTCCAACTGATGGTTCACTCCCCAGTTGGCCGCAAAGGCCGGAGCTGCGCTGACCCGAAGCCAGGAGCCAGGAGCTTCTTCTGGGTCTCTGATGCGGGTGCAGGGCCCCAAGGACTTGGGCCATCCCCCGCTGCCATCCCAGGCCACAGCAGAGACCTGCATTAAAAGAGGTGCCGCTGGGACTAGAACCAGCGCCCACATGGGATGCCGACGCCTCAGGCTAGGGCGTTAACCCACTGCACCACAGCGCTGGCCCCTTGGTTTTTAGATTTAAAAAGGATTTCTTAGAGTCAAAGACCTCCAGTCACAGTGGCATGGAGGAGGGCTCCAAGAGAGGAAAAAAACCCAAAGGGGCTGGTGGTAGTAGGGTGCTTAAGTACAATTCTGAAGGAAAGAAAATTTGACAATCAGATTGGCATTGAGTTACCTGGCAGGAACAAAACCCATCAAAAGACCTGATTTACAATTCTCCGTCCTGTCTGGCTTTCTCATGATGAAACAAAAACCCTGGGAAGGGTGGGATAGGCAACTTGTTTTTCCAGTGAACTGTGATCACCACTCCCTTGCTGTTCTCATGGTAAATTTGGAGATTCCAGGGAAGGGGGGCAGCCTGTTTGTTCTTGCTAAAGATAATGTTTTAGGAAGAAGCAAATATTTTACACCCCAAATTCCTTGGGACCACCCAGACTATGTATGAACCCATGACTCCTCACATAACTCCCCTCCCCTGAACACGAATGGACCCTGACATCTGTTAGGGGGACTGGACGATGATCACTCTGATTGTTCTGTGCTGAAAAAGGGCGTCTTTGGGAAGGGAAGTCAAGGTGGGGTTCCCGCAGGAGGTGGATTCCTAGTAGAGATGCGGACGCAGTGCCAGTTTGCAGGAACTGCTTCCATCCAAGGTTTCATGTGCACGGCCACCTAGAATTTTACTTTTTCAGATCTGGAGAAAATGAATCTAACAAGCAATTTAAACTCACAGGATCTAAAACTGAGGACAGTGTCATTATTAAAGGCCCAAAGAAAGGCGCTGTCTAAACCACGAGCAAGTTTTCCCGTTGAGAGGCAAATAGAAACTGACAGAAGGGGCCCGATAATAATCAGGTGGTCTTTTAGGCCTTGCCAGTTATGAGGCCTAGACCCAGCTC
The DNA here is from genome assembly GCF_964237555.1 of Oryctolagus cuniculus. Lineage (NCBI taxonomy): Eukaryota > Metazoa > Chordata > Mammalia > Lagomorpha > Leporidae > Oryctolagus > Oryctolagus cuniculus. The sequence goes on from NC_091439.1 coordinate 119,093,566, forward strand.
TCTTCACATGGGTACATCTGAGGGATGCAGCCTATTGACTTCCATTAGCTAGCTGCCATGGTAAGAGAGCTAGAAGGTAGGTGACATCTCTAAAAGGAAAACATTTTTAGTTAATTTCCAGTCCTGCTTGCGATGTTGCTGACCCTACTTGGCCATCCCCTCAACAGCAGTGGTTACTTTAGAAGCTGGGCCGAGTGAAGGGCTTTTCAGCTTAGGGCCAGCAAGGCCTGTGGCTCTGACCTGCAGCCCTTCAACAGAGCAGATGGACACCCCTCCAGAGATTCCTTTTTTTTTTTTTTTAAGATTTATTTATTTACTTGAGAGGCTGAATTACAGATGGGGAGAGACAGAAAAAGAGGTATTCCATCCTCTGATTCACTCCCCAGACGGCCACAATGGCAAGACAGGGATGATCCAAAGCCAGGAGCCAAGAGCTTCTTCCGGGTCTTCCATGGAGGTGCAGGGGCCAAGGACTTGGGCCATCTTTTATGCTTTCCCAGGCCATCAGCAGGGAGCTGGACCAGAAGTGGAGCAACCGGGACTTGAACCAGTGCCCATATGGGATGCCAGCACTGCAGGCAGATGCTTACCTGCTACACCACAGTGCCGCCCCCTCCAGAGATTCCTAAGGAGAATCTGACAGGTGATGGAATAGAGGGTAATTAGTACAAGGAGGCTCCAGCCACCTCAAAGGGGCAGTCTGGAGGGAAGAACTGGAGGCCCTGCAAAGAGGTAATAACCTTATACTCCAAAAGCAAAAGCCACTACTGGACACGTCTAATTGCGAGGCTGTCACTCAAACCAGTCTCAGGGATGAGGAATCAGGTCCAAAGGTGTCTCAGGAAGTCATCATGTGGATTAATCCACATGCATTCAGTAGCATCTGAAGTGAGTGGGCCCAGATTCTTGCCTAGAAACCCCCAGGCAAAATGAAAACAATGGGGCAATGGGCATCTGATAAAATAAATCCTCCACTGGAATTAAAATCTCCACAGTCACAGGCAGTAACAGAAGAACCCTGGGGCTCCCTGAATAGACCCACGGACTCTGTGACCCCCTGGAGAAGAATTTAATGCATATGGGAGCACATGCAGGGTGATAGAGGCAAGAGACCTGTTAGGAGACAGAGTTCTGAGAAGGGACTCAGAGTGGAGGGGCTGGCACTTTTCACAGCTCACTTAAGCTAACTTCTCCACCCTCTGCTTGTAAGCAGGCCAGGTGGTGGTGCAGAAGATGACGAGGCACTTTTCTTAAGCTCAGGGATCACAGAGAGAAAGTCGATGGTTTGCCTCCTGGCTGGAGTGAGAGCATAAATACAGAGGGTACTTCAGGTCTCATGTCTCCTGAGTCTGAGACGTCTCTCAAAACTGTCTCGCTGCCTGTGGCGTCCAGACGTGCACTGAAGCCCACAGGGAGGGAGGAAGGTGAGGGTGGGGTTAGCACGTGACACCCACTCTCACTCAGCCTTCCACACCTGTAGCCTAGGGTATATAGTTGTCAGAATAGCACACGCAGAGAGTGCTCAGTTCCCTTACTTGGCAGTGTGCTAGACTGGGCGTCTGCTTGGTCAAATATATACTGTCGTTTTGTTCTTATACATAAGGAAAACTAGTTGTTCTATGCCCCTCCTTGAGTCTAGTCTAATAGGCCTGATTTAGACAATGAGCTTTCACAGCGAGAGCCTTAGCAGAGGTGTTTGTAAGCTAGAGTGCCAGCCCTGGCTACTTTCATTGTGACTACACAGGTGAAGTCACAAAGCAGCAGAGTGGGGGAATATAATTCTCCCTAGTAAAACTCTGAGTTTGCTAGTATGTGGGAAAGATGTGACAGAGGAGACCCACAAGAGCAGGCTTGAGAAGGAAGGCGGGGGGTACCAGAAACACGCTGAGACTTGCCTGCACAAGTTCAGGTCACGTGGGGAGCCGTGTCTAATGAGAGTCCAGATCCAGAGACTGCCTGTCTGCAAACGAGATAGTTAGACTTTAACCCAGAACTAAAGAATGGATTATCTAGGAAATACCCACTAACGAGACCAGGAAATCAAGTTTGTAGAAATTGTGGAGACTTGACGAGTTACAGAAAACATTTAGAGAAGCAGAGAGAGATGGAGACCTGTCAAGATCTGGGGTAAAGGAAAAACTCGCAGAGGCATGGAGCTGGGAGCCCATGGCCTCACTCCAGGCTGTGCCCAGTCTCACCAACAGATTAATCTCTGGGAAGGAAGAACAGAATGCAGTTTTCAGCCAACACCCTAAAGGGCCATTGGGATCTGGCGTTGAAAAACGCCAGAGAGTGGCCCTGGCCTGAATTTCAAGGTTACTCCAAACCTTTCTCCCAGTCCCGTGTGTCGGGCTGATCCCCGTGAAAGGAAGGGCCAGACCAGCATTCCCAGAGCTGAGATGAGAAGCGTGAGGAGTGGAGCCTCTGGCTTTCCAGCCTGTGAGGACTCCAAAGAGGCAGGGGACTGGCTCCCTGCTGGAAACTGCATTTCTCAGCCCAACACCATCCCAGCAGTCAGAGCCTGGTGCCCAGCCAGGAGACCTTCTGAAAACTCTCGGGTGCAGCCCCAGCCAGAATCCATCAGTTGTCTCTAGGCCTTGTCTAGTCCCACATGAAGGACCAATCCACACAAGAGGGAGGGGAAGTGTTAGGATAGAGTCCCAGCTCCAGGCATTGATCTGGCCTTAGTCAGCAAGCCTCGCCTGTGAGTCTTAAGACAAAAGCAGCTGCGCTGATGACTCTTAACTGGCTGACAGGGACCTGGTGTTTTAGGGAACATGCGAATTACTATGAGGGAGAGCAAGGCTCTCGTATGCTCACTGGTCTGGCCTGGCACGATGATCCAATGTTGCATCCGCATAACGTTGGAGTTGCAATCTGAGTCACGGCACCAAAATGGCAGCGGAGAAATTATTGTTACCTCGGTTCTTTGTCTCACATGGAAGAAGAATTTCCAAGTGGACAAGCAGAGAGATTTACAAAGATTTGTTAGTGTCAGAGACCTCCAGCCAGAGTGGCATGGAGGGGACCTTCCAAGAGAGGAAAATCCCTAAAGATTCCTTTATTTACTTGAAAGTCAGAGTTACACAGAGAGAAAGAGAGAGAGACAGAGGGAGAGGAAAAGAGAGAGGAGAGAGAGAGAGAGAGAGAGAGAGAGAGAGAGGTCTTCCATCTACTGGTTCACTCCCAATTGGTTGCAAGGTCTCGAACTGTGCTGCTCCAAAGCCAGGGACCAGGAGCTTCTTCCAGGTCTCCCATGTGGATTCAGGGCCCAAGGACTTGGGCCATCTTCTACTGCTTTCCAGGCCATAGCAGAGAGCTGGATCAGAAGTGGAGCAGCTGGGATTCAAACTGGTGCCCATATGGTATGCAGGCATTGCAGGCGTCTGCTTTACCCGATATGCCACAGCACTGGCACCCCCTAAATCATATCTTAACACTCACCTGTATTGTGTTGTACATCATCCATGTTTTCATTCTATTTTGTCCATGCCACTCACTATCTTTTAAAATCTACCTGTGTTCCTTGAGGTTTTCAACTCAAACTTCTGCTCCTTGTGTAACTGGTTCCACTGATCTTCAAGCCCACTCCCCGCTGTGACTACTCCAACCACATGACGTCATGTAACAGAAAACTATAGACAGAAAAACATTAGAAATGCATCACAATAGCAATCCTGATCTGCCAGCCGATGCAGAAATAGCTTGAACAAGGCCAGCACCAATTCCTGATATCAGCGCCCATTACCCTTGTAAAGAGTGGGATTCCCAGCCTGGCACTGTGGGACACAGGTTTGGCTGGGGCCTGCTGTGCCCACACCCCCATCCGTGTGCTGCATGGAGCCCCAGCCTCTCCACGTATCTGACCCAGCTTCTGTAATGTTCCTCAGGGGCAGTGGAGGCTGGTTCAGGTTTGAGTCTGGTTCAGGTTTGGGGCTCCTGACACTCAGAGCCAGGGACCCAGACAGAGTCCCAGGCTCCTTGCCTTTGCCTGGCTGGGTCCTGGCAGTTGTGGGCATTTTGGTAGTGTGTCACAATATGGAAGATCTCGCTCTCTCTCTCTCTCTGATTTCTCTCTCTTCTCTCTCCCCCTCATCTCCCTCTTCCTCTCCCTCCCTCCTTCTCTCTCTGTCACTCTCCATTTCAAATAAAATACAGAAATCTTTTAAAAAGAGGGAGGGAATTCCTCAACAAGACAGTTTTTGGGAAAACTACAGCAAACACCACACTCAGTGCTGCTCCCTGAAAGCTCTGAGCTGAGCTGAGGAGCAGGGCAGGGACGCCCACGTCCCCTCTGTGTGAGCACAGCACTGTGCGTTCTCTTCACAACAGTGAGGCAAGAGAAAGAAAGAACACACTAAGGAATATCTAACATGGTATCAGACCTGGCAAACCTCTTCAATGAAGTTAAAAATGAACTATCAACACAGAAAAATCTATTTCACATCAGAAATGAATGATCAAGAAAGGAAATTTTAATTCCATTTTAAGTAATGTCAACCATAATGATATATTTATGATTACATTTAACATTGGGGAAAGAAAAACTGAAAATTACAAAAAAATTACTGAATGATAGTAAAGAAAGCCAAAATACATGTAAAACCTGTTACTGGGCTCAAAGGGGAGGGATGTTACCACAATGGATTGGTGGGTTCTATTCCTCAGCTCAGTATAGAGATAAAAAGCTGGGACGTGGTGGCAGGAAGGCAGAAACTTCATTGAGCAAGGCAGAAGTCGAGCATCTCATTGGAGAGGGGCCAAGGCAGAGGCCCAGGCCAGACACTGGGTTCAGGAACTGAGCTGGGTTTGTCAGGTCTTGCTGTTTTCCTAGTGGGTCATCCTATGGGGTGTGTGTGGGGAGTCTTATGCAACATGTGCTCATTGGCCTGTGGTCCATGGTGATAGTGGGGTCTTTTGGTAATGGCCCTAATGGAAGTTTTAGATGAAGAAAGAGGACGTTTCTAACTCCTTTCTTGGTGATCTCACGGCCTCAGCGCTAGCTTTTCTTCTGGAGGCCTCAGTCAGTCTCCTTTAATCCACACCCTACTGCTGTAGGGGTCTGAGGTGTCAATCTCATTCTGGCTACTTCCTGCTGACCTGAGGTCACTGTCCTGGGGGCCCCTTAGGGTGTGGAGTGTCGAGGGTGGTGGTCCCGGCTATCCAGGTAGCTTCGGTAGAAGGTAGGTTCCATTCAGGGTCCCATCTGAAGTACCATCTGCATCTTGATAGACTCTGTTCTCTGGGAGATAAATTTGCTATGGCAGTTAGAAATACATGGGCCAATATTAGCACTAGGAGAACCCACCATGGGCCACAAGAGGGTATGAACCAAGTCAGCGAGAGGAGAGCATTCTTTACAGCACCCCATATGGTGGAGGAGCATATTCCCTCACTGTTGGATTCATGTAACCATGTATCTTGTTTTTTTTTTTTTTTAAGATTTATTTATTTATTTATTTATTTGAAAGTCAGAGTTACATAGAGAGAGGAGAGGCAGAGAAAGAGAGACAGAGGTCTTCCATCTGATGGTTCACTCCCCAGTTGGCCACAACGGCCCGAGCTGCACCAATCAAAGCCAGGAGCCGGGAACTTCTTCCTGGTCTCCCACATGGGTACAGGGGCCCACGGACTTGGGACAGCTTGTACTGCTTTTCTAGGCCATAGCAGAGAGCTGAATTGGAAGTGGAGCAGCCCGGGTCTCGAACCGGCGCCCATATGGGATAGCGGTGCTTCAGGCCAGGGCATTAATCCACTGCGCCACAGCGCCAGCCCCACCGTGTATCTTGTTTTTAAATCTTGTTTAGGTTTCTTCCTGTGTTTCCTGCAGTGTTGTCAGACACTGGGCAAACTCCTCCCTGATCAGTAAGGATCATATAGACCCAGGTGATTGGTCACACATCGTGCCAGCTAGCGATACATGGGACCCATGTACCTGTGAGTGGCTGTCCCAGAGGCCAAGATTGTTGTTCCAGGGTACGAGGATGGTTGAGACAGTGGCCTCATGAAGAGCAAAACCTCCCCATGGAGCCAACATTCCTGTAGCCACTGTTGCTCCTGCTAGCAGTATTCCAGTTGCTCATTTCTGTCTCCCCAGGTGACTGATACTTGAGATGATTGTGTCAGTTCTATTGTGTATAGTGACAGAAGGGAGTGTAGGGGCCATTTGTCCGATGGGTACATGCTAGCATAAAGTGAACACTCTCCAGGCATTTAGACACTAGAGCCAGGGCAGGATAAAGGTAGTCTCTGACAGGAAACTCTGTTTGGGGGAACCAATTGTCAGGAGGCCCACATAAAAGCAGATGATCAGATAGAGCACAGGCAGTCCTAAGACTTGTGGAATTATATCACTGGTGCAACAAAAATCCCCGGGTGTCATTGGTATTGAGGATTTCATTTGCCATACCCTATAAGGGACCTCCTTTGATTAGGGGCTTTGTCTTGTTTGTGCCTGGGCAAAGGGCTTCCAAAACCTGATGCCACTGGACATTAGCTGTCACTTGCCACATCCCATACATAACTTTGCTCCCAAAAGTTAGAGCAAAAAAAAGTTAGAGCAAAAGTTGTGTGTACCCTTAATGATTTCCAAAAACTTCTAGGAGATATTCAATGGCTCAGGCCCTATTTAAAAATACCTAATAATGTCCTTTTACTCCTCAATGACATTCTGCGTGGAGATCCGGACCCCTCCTCCCCCCACGAGCTTACCCCTGATGCGAAAGACACATTAAATCAAGTAGCGCAAGCCATTAACCAACAGTCTGTTTCACAAATTTCTTATGTTCTCCCCTTATTTTTTATAGTTTTGGCCACTCCACATACACCCACTGGAGCTTTTTGGCAAAAATCCCTCATGCCCAATAAAAAAGGTCAACCTCTTTTCTGGGTCCACTTCTCCATTTCCTCATCCAAAGTAATTACAGTGTATTTGTCTCAGGTTGCTTCCATAATTATCAAGGCTCGTTCCCTTTCCCACCAATATTTTGGAAAAGACCCCGATATTATAGTGGTGCCATATACCCAAGAACAGACCCAGTTCCTTCTTCAAACTACTAATGACTGGGGAATAGCCATGTCAGGATTCATGGGAACCATTGACAATAACCTCCCTGATGACCCCATATTACAGTTTACACAATCCCACTCATTCCTTTTTCCAAAAAACACACAAAAAAGCCCCATTCCAAAGGCTGTTACAGTGTTTACAGATGGGTCTTCCAATGGAGTAGCTGCCTTTGTGGTAAACGATCAATCCTATGTTTTTAAAACATCTTATCAGTCGGCCCAGGTGGTGGAGGTATATGCCATACTTCAAGGTTTTACACAATTTCCCACTCAGGATGTAAGTATTTATATTGATAGTGCATACGTAGCTCACTCCATTCCGTTGCTCAAAACTTCTCCTTTTCTCAAGACAACTTCCAATGCTGCGCCCTTGTTTATACAAATTCAAAAACTGATAAGAGAAAGACAGCAACCCTTTTATTTGGGACATATTAGGGCACATACAAATGTATCAGGACCACTTGCAAAAGGTAACGCCCTAGCAGATGCTGCTACAAGGCTCACCTTTCCCATAATTGTGGGATCAGTACAGGAGGCTCAAAACTTACATAAATTGCATCACTTAAATGCTCAATCTCTCCTTTTGTTTTGCAAAATTTCATCAGAACAGACCCATGAAATAGTCAAAGGATGCCCATCATGCATTACAAACCAGCCTGTACCACATTTGGAAGTCAATCCACGTGGCCTTTTCCCTAATCTGTGGCAAATGGATGTCACACACTTCCCAAAATTTGGAAAACTAAAATATCTTCATGTCTCCATAGACACCTACAGTGGCTTTATCTTTGCCTCCCCCTGTGGGGAGCAACTCGGACTAGACTAAGTTACTGGAATTAAGACTTATTCTATGCATCTGCTCTCCCACAATATGGCGCTGGGAGAGGAGGAAACTGCTTCTACGCAGCTGCCTCCAGTTCAACCAATAAACAGCAGGACCTGCTCCTGATTGGAGGAGAGCAGCGTACTCGTCGTGTGGGTAGCAGAGTTGGGATTGGTGGAAGAGGACTATAAAGGAGGAGAGAGACAACATGCACCAGGAACATCTATCTGAAGGAACACCTGAGCAGCCCCCAAGAGAGCCAGCCAGCGGTGTGCCGCTCCCCCGCGGAAGTGGGGAAAGTGGCAGGGGGAACCGCCCTTCCACGGAGGTGGAAGGGTCGGTAGCCAACCCGGAAAGAACCAACAGCAAACCCGGGAGGGGCTGAGCAGACAAAAGAACAACGCAGGGTCCTGTGTCGTTCCTCCACGAAGACGGGGAGCAACATAATGGTGCCATGACTCGGATACGAAGCTTAGGCAGGGTTTAGTGTCGTTCCTCCACGAAGAGGGGGAGTGACATAATGGTGCTGTGACTCGGATATGAAGCCTAGGCAGGGTCTTGTGTTGTTCCTCCACGAAGAGGGGGAGCGACATAATGGTGCCGTGACTTGGATAGGAAACCTAGGAGGGAAGAAACGGGAAGAAGTGGGAAAATACCGGAGAGAGAGACTAGCAAGGAGCCTAGGGAAAAGCCGGACGGAAAAGGGGCCGGAAGAAGCTATCGAAAGCCTAGGCATAGACTCGGATACGGACTGTGGGAAAGAAGTTAGGATTGGACGTTAGGGTTGAAAGTGAAAGTGAAACCTAGAAGAAACTTAGACTTGGATACGGACTGTGGGGAGAAGCCAGGAGAAATGAGAGGGGAATGTCGTTGGAAGAAAAGTTAGGAAACATACCGGGTAGAGAAAAATGTTAGGGAAAATGAAGCTGCGGGGGCAGGCTGAGGCGGAGACATAAGCTAGCTTGGGATTCGTCGAGTCAGCCCGGGGAACAAGGGGCGAAAATCTGGAACCAGAGGTGGAGACGTGGGCCAGGTTGGAATCCGTCAGATTAGCCCGGAGAGCAAAAGATGGGAAGCCAAACCGAAAGGCGCAGACGTAGGCTAGGTTGGATTTCGCCAGGTTAGCCCGGGGAACTTAGACTGAATACCGGTGGCGGAAACGTAAGCTAGGCTGTGTGACTCGCGGAAGCTGCCGCGTGCAGAGAGCGCGCGGGGCACGAACGGGAAGAGTGCACGGGGCGCTAATAGAGAGAACGTGGGGCTAGCGCGAGGCCGTGGTGCGGACGCGAAGGGCGTGGAGACCGTGGAGAGCGCACGAAGCCGGGAAGCGGCTCAGAGCCGGGAAGCCACCGCGGGGCGAGGCGCCGAGAAGCAGCCTCGGGGCGGGCGCCGGGATGCCGCAGGAATAAGAGAAACAGAAGTTTAGAAGTAAAATGAGAGAAATAGGAATGCTGGCAGATAGAAGTAAAATAGGAGAAATAGGAATGCCCGGAGGTAGAGAAATAGAGAAAAATAAGGCCTCCCCACAACACGGTAATGAGAGAGCTTGGATTCGGTCTGCCTGATTAGTAAGACGATAAGTACCTGTGGGCGGCTGCAGGTCACCGAAGACAGGCATGTTATCAACACCAACAAGTCTCCCCACAAGATGGCAATGAGAGGGCTTGGATTCGGTTTGCCTGATTGGTAGGGCTTGTAAGCACCTGTGGGCAACTCTAGCAGAGCAGAGCATGCGCTGCAGGGCACCGAACACAGGCACGCATCAGCGCCTAAAACCTCCTCACAACATGGCGAAGAGAGGACCCGGATTCGGTTTGCCTGATTGGTAGGGCTTGTAAGCACCTGTGGGCAACTCTAGCAAGCAGAGCAGAGTGTGTGCCACGGGGCACCGAAGACAGGCGCGTATCAACGCCAAAAAATAAAAAGAAAGGGAGATCTGTGGGGAGCAACTCGGACTAGACTAAATTACTGGAATTAAGACTTATTCTATGCATCTGCTCTCCCACAATATGGCGCTGAGAAGGGAAACAGCTTCTACACAGCTGCCTCCAGTTCAACCAATAAACAGCAGGACCTGCTCCTGATTGGAGGAGAGCAGCATACTCGGCATGTGGGTAGCAGAGTTGGGATTGGTGGAAGAGGACTATAAAGGAGGAGAGAGACAACATGCACCAGGAACATCTATCTGAAGGAACACCTGAACAGCCCCCGAGAGAGCCGGCCGGCGGTGTGCCGCTCCCCCGCAGAAGTGGGGAAAGTGGCAGGGGGAACCGCCCTTCCACGGAGGTGGAAGGGTCGGTAGCCAACCCGGAAAGAACCAACAGCAAACCCGGGAAGGGCCGAGCAGACAAAAGAACAACGCAGGGTCCTGTGTCGTTCCTCCACGAAGACGGGGAGCGACATAATGGTGCCGTGACTCGGATACGAAGCTTAGGCAGGGTTTAGTGTTGTTCCTCCATGAAGAGGGGGAGCGACATAATGGTGCCGTGACTCGGATATGAAGCCTAGGCAGGGTCTTGTGTTGTTCCTCCATGAAGAGGGGGAGCGACATCCCCCATGCGGGAGAAGCCGCTAAGGATGTTATCTTGCATCTCGCCATGGCCTTTTTCTGTACTGGGGAAACCTGTTAAAATCAAAACAGATAATGGTCCTGCTTATGTCAGCACCAAATTTGAACAGTTCTGTGAAACACTTCATATCAACCACATTACAGGAATTCCCAATAATCCACAAAGTCAGGGAATCATTGAAAGAGCCCATCAAATGCTAAAAACTTGGCTCACTCGTCTTGCAGCCACTTCCTTATCCTTTGCCTCACCCCACGATCGGTTAAGCCATGCGCTCTTTGTACTAAATTTTTTAACCTTGGATAATAATAATCATTCAGCTACAGACCGTCATTGGCACCCTTCCCCTGACACGGCTGCGCCTATGGTAATGTGGCGAGACCCCTCATCAATAACTGGCACGGCCCAGATCCAGTACTCGTTTGAGGATGTGGCTCAGCCTCCGTCCTGGAACAAAAACAATCGGCGCCAAGATGGCTACCTGAGAGATTAATTAAACAAATTAACTCATCAACTCCTACAAATAATAATGTTATTTCAGAGCCCATGCTTGGCCCTGAGAATGCTCTCCCTTTATATCCACAGGAATGCAAAGACCCTACTGGACAGCCCTGTTAATCATCATGGGACTTCTCATCGTCATCAGCCTATTAATTATTGTGGCCATTCCTGTATTTTATTATCTTGCTACCTCGCCAAGATAATTCTTCAGACAATGAAAACTAGAGCCTGGACAGGACTCCTCTGCATACTCTGGACCCTGTAGCCTCCCACTCACCAGGACTACCAGCCATCTGTCAGTTCTCCCTTTGCATGGCATTTTTATTTAACAGAAAATCGGACTAAAGACTCAGGGTATCTCTTGGCCACTGCTGATTGCTCCCCTGGGGGTTGCCAAAAGCCTATTTTGTTAAATTTCACTGATTTTAAGACCCATCCTGGGAAGGTGGCCCCTGTGCTTTGTTTTCTGTATGACCAAACCCAGTATAATTGCAAAAATTATTGGACCGAACATAGTGTAGGATGCCCCTACCACTACTGCAATATTCATAACGCCCACCCTCACCGTACAGGACCAATAGCTGGCTCTAATACCTGGACTGGACACAAATTCTTTCGTACCACGTCCGGTTTCATACTAGTCATTTGGGATCCCTGGGACTCCCGTTGGATCAGCCCTGTTAGAGGAGCCATGTATATAACCAGACATGAGTCATGGCCCAGTAGTGAAATCTATATTTGGTGTGCCCTTGTCCAAATTCAATCCTCGGTTCATGCCAATATACTTCATAAGGAGCAAGAGCTAACGTCACTTTTGTCCTCCCCAGCCCATCCCTTTTCTTGGCTTTCGCTCCTCAGGGAAGGCCTTATGCTTGCTAATGTTACTGGCATTGGAAATGTCTCCACCTGTTTTCTTTGTGCAGCCCTGGGACGTCCTCCCTTGACAGTGGTTCCTCTTCTAGCGTCCTTTAACTACTCCAATTTGAACACTTACTCAGGGTTTTCTCCCATCACCAATGTTCCCCTGTTTCTTACCCCGGGTCGTACTCAGTTTACGTTCTGTTTTTCGAATGCTCCCTCCCAGCTGTGTAATGTAACCCACCAGCCCTCGAATTCTTCTTTTGTCCCCGCAGGCCTTTTCGTCTGGTGTAATGGCACCCTCTACAAATATGTGACCGTTCCCATTTCTCAAGATTTACCCTGCTTGCCTGTAACCCTGGTACCACAGTTAATGCTCCGAACCCCAGCCGAGTTTCTAGGGTGGGACAGTCCCTCAATTGTGCAATCTAAAAGGGCAGTCTTCTTGCTGCTTGTAGCTGGTATTTCCCTTGCTACCTCGGTGGTTTCCGCTGGTCTGGCTGGAAGTGCCCTGGGCCACACTATTGTAAATATTGCCTACAGAGGCAAATAACTTCCCGCTCAGGTTGCCTTAAAAAACCACTGAGCTCTCCACTTAATAACAGCAGAAAAGGGTGGAACCTGTTTATTTTTAAGAGAAGAATGTTGTTATTACGTTAATGAATCTGGGGTAGTAGAGACACAAATAACCAAACTCCATAAACTTAGTCTAGAAATGTATAAACAAAAATTTTCTGCTGCTGCAGACGAATGGTGGAAATCCTCTATGTTTTCGCTTTTAATGCCTTTTGTTGGACCTTTGCTTAGTTTTTTGCTTTTTTGACCATTGGGCCATGTGTCGTAAAAAATCATTACCTTTGTAAAACAACAAGTTGACACCTTGGCGGCAAGGCCTATTCAGCTACATTATCAACGCCTACTCCTAGCTGATTTGGCTGAGGAAGTGTCCGAAAATCGTGGGACCCCTAGAGAAACCATAATCCCAACCCAAGGGATACGCACCCGCGACCAACAGGTGTAGGCATCTGTGTGAGGTGCAGCTAAGACTGCAGGGAGACGGCCTAAAAATAAACGGCCATCAAGTTCGCGGGCTCCCGCGGGACATGCCCGATAGCATGGAGGTTAGCATCCGTTAAAATCCTCTCCCCACAAAAGATGCTTGAGCAGGAGAACCGGCACCTCAGCCAGCGCGTCTTATTCCTTGTCTAACACGGCCTCCCTCCTGGGGATCAGGGCCTCTGTTCCCCCTCTCAGATTAATGCCTACCTTAATAAAAGTATTAACCAAATCCTCTTACTTATTCCAAGAAAAAGGGAGGAGATGTTGGGGACACTCTCCCCCTCCCTAATAGCTCTAGGCATGAAAGGTGCCTGCATAGCCTCTTGCCCTGAGGGCTGAAACATTCTGCGATAACTAAAGAACATCCTGTGGTTAAGATAACTTGTGCCTGCTTGTGATAACTATGTCCTGCCACCTGACCTTCAACCCTGAACAGATCCTGAAACAGCTCCTCTTTCCCACCCCCTGCTGCTTCCCCTAAGGAGTATATAACCCCCTGTGTAAAAAATAAACTTTGCAGCTTGATCAGAACTCTTGTCTTGCTGCCTTCCTTGTGTCTCCTGTCCCTTTCATTCCTCCTTCTAGGTGCTTGGCCCTAGTTGACGTCCCATTGGACGGGACAAGAAAAAAGAAAACCTCTCCTGTCTTCTGAGAATACACAGCCTTCACAGGAGCTGGAATATCTCAGTGTAATGTTAGCATATCATCTCTTGACAACGTGACCACCCAGAGTCCTGGGGAAATTTAACTGGAGCTCAGATCCTTGAGTAGCTACTGAGTACATCTGGAACATCCATGTCAATAGGAGAAACCTGTCCACAGAATGCCAAAAGAGATGAAAATACAATAGAGATAGGAATTTACCACTCACCTGTGATTGCGTTGTCAATAGCTCAGCTGTCAACTCTTTCTCTAAGTTTTCATTCACACATAGTCCAAGCACTAAGGTGGCAAATCTGAGAAGAAAGAGATCATGAAACTCCCAATCATCCACACAATCTCTAGACGTTCTTATCCCAAAGCCCCAGTTTGTTAAAAAAAAAAAAAAGCCACAACCCAACTAACACAGAATGTAGTGTGTCCCAAAAGAAATAGATGAGGATTCTCTTTCACGTCAAAAAACTATGACTAGAAATACCTCAATTCAATAGATAAGAATATAAAAATCTTGTGTTAGGAACACTAATTATCCCATGTTATTATGAAATTTTAAATTCTTCACATGATCTCAAACCATGAGTCATACCACATGTGAATTTCGGTCTCTACCCAAGCAAACACTGCAAAATTTGTGATCTAACTATTGCTACTGTGTGCACTATCAATCTTTTTCCAATATCCATTCCAGCTCTCTACCCTCTTTTCTTTCCCTAGACCTCTGGATATACTTGCCCTGACTCAATCTGTCTCCTTCGCATGGGATTTCCAGCAGTATCACTGCCCTAATCCTTTCTTTTAGATTTGTTCTGCATGGATTTATCACCCTAGCACCTTCAGATTCCATTCTATTAAATGGTTAAACAGTACAGTGATAAACCTTACAAAAAATGACAAAAGGAGTTCTTAAAGCGAAAATGAAAGCACCCTAGCAACATGAAAACAAAAAGCATATGTGATGTTGTGATTTATAACAAGTTTAATGTCCCCAGTTCCTGGCACAGACCCCCTACAATCCTTTTGATATGGGTTTTAGCGAGAAACTTTTTCTGAATTTTGTCTTTGGCCACTTTAAAATTGGAATGCTTTCTTATTGCTCAGTTTGGGAGAGTTTATAAATTCTTTTTTTTTTGGACAGGCAGAGTGGACAGTGAGAGAGAGAGACAGAGAGAGAAAGGTCTTCCTTTTGCCATTGGTTCACCCTCCAATGGCCGCCGGGGCCAGCGCACCACGCTGATCCGATGGCAGGAGCCAGGTGCTTCTCCTGGTCTCCCATGGGGTGCAGGGCCCAAGCACTTGGGCCATCCTCCACTGCACTCCCTGGCCACAGCAGAGAGCTGGTCTGGAAGAGGGGCAACCGGGACAGAATCTGGTGCCCCGACCAGGACTAGAACCCGGTGTGCCAGCGCCGCAAGGCGGAGGATTAGCCTAGTGAGCCACGGCACCAGCCAAGTGTATAAATTCTTAAAACAAGTTTTTAGTGTGACCAGTGATTTCAATTATTTTCTGTTTGTTGCCTTATTTTGCAGTCTATTAATAGCACCTTTCACAAAGCAAGAGCTTTAAATTTTGATGAAGCCCTACCAATCAACTTTCTTCTCTAGGGATCACACTTCCCATGTCATGTTCCAGAACTCTGGCTAAACCCAGATCACAAAACATTTTCTCCTGTTTTCTTCTAAAGGATTTCCCATTTGACATTTTACATCGAGTTCTATTATGTATTTTATGATAAATTTTGCATATAGATATACAACTTTCAACACTAACTATGAAAAATTATTTTCCCAAACATTTTTTATTTACTATATCTTAAACAATTTAACAGTATGTGATTAACAGTAACTGTATAATTAGGGGTACAATGTGACATTTCAATATGTGTACTGATCAAGTTGGGGTAATTAACATTTCCCTCTTTAGAGTCTTGTAGCTCCTCTCTTCTATTTGCTCAGAAAATATATAATAGGCTATTGTGAACCTCAGTTACCCCTCTTATTCCTTCAGTGCAGGCAACCATGAATACAGACACTGGAAAATCAATGCTGGTAATGAAAGGAACGGCCGAGAGCCAAGAGCCGCCATAAGAATGGCCTTAATGAAACAGTCCTGGGAAATGGGGAGTAAACTAAGTTCACAGAGAAAGCAGATAGCTACTACCCAGAGATAAGGGCTACTACCCAGAGATAAGGGCGACAGAACATCCTGGTACGCACATAAGCCCCCTCCCCTGTGCTTGTTCAAGCTTAACAAAGAAACCGCGAGGCATGTAGGGCACGTAGCCACCCCTTTCTGCTCTTCAAGGATCCCCTCCCCATATCCAAGCTTAGACACGTAGGGCACGTAGCCCCCGTTTCTCCTCCTCCTCGACGACCTCCTTCCCTTGTAGTTGCCCAATAAACTTACGCCACCCTATAGTATGTTAATTTTGTGGTTTTGCCCTTTAAATACTGTGTAAAATGATTGTTCGGGGCTCCTCTCTCTTGCTCGCTGCTTGCGGCAGTAGAGGGCCCATTTGCGCAAATGAAATAAAATTGCCTCCTGTTCTTTTGCATCGTCTGGTCTGGAGTCTGTGTTTCTGGGGTCGTCACAAAAGGACACCACTTTTGGGGTCCTACAGTAAATGAGTCAAGAAGTCCTAGGCTTGGGGGAACTGAATAACCCTTGGCATGGCAGGGATTAATTAACATGTAATACTCAATGATTTAAATTTACTCATATGTAAATTGTGAGTATTCATATCTACTTTATGAGGTAGCCAAAGCCATCACAGTGTTAAAATCAGTACAGAAGAGCCTTTTATTTATCCCTAGAGCCTGGAGTTTTTTGATGAATTCTACATTTTGTTAAGTTCTTTTTGATATCTGGTCCAACTTACCATGCAAACATAAATTTTTCCGTGGTTTAAAACAGTTAAAATTCTCCATTTTGTCTTTGATTTTGAGCATCAGCAGCTGCATCTAGAGACCACCATGTCAGACATGAATGACTGTCAATGTTTTCGTTGTTCAAGATCCTCCTCTCTGCTTTTCCTGTCAGGTTTCCTGTCTGATTCCTGTCAGGGTGCAGGTTTTCTCCACTTGGCAGCCCACCCTGGACTTGCAGATGATGTCTTGTTATCAGCACAAAACTTGAAAACCATGTGCCTTTTAAAAACGTACACTCAGGATATCACTTCTGCCGAGTAGATGTGATTTCTTAATTGGAAGAAAGCAATACGGAGCACTGCAGAAGGACTCCCCACAGCCTGAATTCAGGTGAGCATCGGACACAGGAAAAGTTCAAGGAAGCAAGAACTTCAGATTTTCTTGACTAATTACTTTTGAAAAGTAGAAAGAGAAACTACCAGACTTACTTCTCAACAACAGTATCTATTCATCCACCAGAATGTACTTTCCTCAAAACTGTGCTCTCCTCAAAGAGATTTTCATATTTAATGGAGTTAAAAATTCACAAAGTGGGGCTGGCACTGTGGCGTAGTAGAATTCTTTCTACTACGTAGAAAGTGGGAAAGCAGTCACTGCCCTCTCCCTGCGGCACCACTGGCATCCCACATGGATGCCAGTCATGTCCCAGCTGCTCACGTTCAGTTCATGTTCTCTTCCAATCCAGCTCTATGCTTATGGCTATGGCCTGGGAAAGCAGTGGAAGACAGCCCAAGTGCTTGGGCCCCTGCAGTCTCGTGGGAGACCTGGAAGAAGCTCCTGGCTGCTGGCTTCGGATTGGCTCACCTTAGCTGTTGAGGCCATTTGGGGAGTGATCAAGCAGATGGAAGAGCTTTCTCTCTGTCCCTCTCTCTGTTTGTACTCTTCCTCTCAAATACATAAAAAATCTTTAAAAAATTTTTTTCATGAAGTGCCCTTTTCCCAATTACTCCCTTTTTGACTCAGGTCATTCCTTTATATTTTATTATTTCTTTTTCATTTCATTCACATTCTGAAAAACTTCATTAGTTGGTTGTCTACTAAAATATCATCCTGCTCACTAATAATTTCCATTTCATTTTTTCCTTCTGCTGAGTATTAAAATATACTTACCTGTGTCTTGTATTTTTTTAAGATTTATTTTATTTTTTGAAAGACAGAGTTAGAATGAGGCAGAGACAGAGGGAGAGAGGTCCTCCATCTGCTGGTTCACTCCCCAGATGGCCACAATGGCCGGAGCTGTGCCGTTCCGAAGCTAGGAGCCAGGAGCCTCCTCTGGGTCTCCACATAGGTACAGGGGCCCAAGGACTTGGGTCATCCTCACCTGCTTTCCCAGGCCATAGCAGACAGCTGGATCGGAAGAGGAGCAGCCAGGACTAGAACCGGCACCATATGGGATGCCAGCGCTTCAGGCCAGGGCTTTAACCTGCTGTGCCACAGTGCCGGCCCTGCCTTGTATTGTTAGGCAGGAAGTTAGGTATGAGCTTATGTGTGTGTGACAAAGGCCTCCGGAGAAGACTTCTACGGTCAGTATATGCATCTACATCTCAAAGTTATCCCGATAATGCTTCAGATAATGCTTCAGGGGCAGCCCAGCGTTTGCATCCTGCCCTGCCCCCTTCTACATGATAACCTGCCAGGTGGAGGTCCCCACCCCTTCTGCCTGACAAATCTTCCACAATCTCCCAGATGCAGCCCAGTATCTGCATTTCAAACACCCTGCTCAGCATCCCCATTCTCTAGGGGGTCCTGCTCACCCTTCCTCTGAACCCAGGATGGCACCAGCTAGGTTTCCTCCTGTCTGATACCTTCAGGGGAAAACTCAGATAGGAGCTTCTTAGTATTTACAGCCATAAAATCCTTTGTTTCAGGAGGAAATGTGTGAAGACAGAGACCCATCTCCTTAAACCCCCCCTCCCCCCCTTCAGCCAGACTGCGCGCTCAGCCCTCTGCCTCTCTGCTGAGCCGCCCGCCTGGCCTGGTCAGGTGTAATCTCTCTACTCAATCATGTAACCTCGCTCCCCCCCGCCCCAGTCTCTCAGGCTCTGTCTGGAGAGGTGCCCATCCATCCTTACGGATGTCCCTTCCCTAATAAACCTTGCTATTTTACCTCCCACTACTCTCTGTCTCACGCCTGAATTCTTTCTTGCGCAAAGACAAGAACCCTGCAATTTCTCCAGTAACAGTATGTTTTTAAAACATGTTCATTTCCCAATGTACACTCTAACAGTCCTCCACCCTTTATTTTCAGTTAGAGAAGGCAGCTTTAAAAGCCACTGTTTATGCAGTATTTCAATAGGAATGACCCATTAATGGCAGGTGAATCATAAGCCATATGAGAGGCCTTCACATTAAAATATTGAGAATGAGAAAAAAGGTAGATTCCACAGCTGAGATACTAGGAAGCAGAAATAGAAATCTTATGTTCTAAAGGACAGTAACACAATGTGAATTATTAAACTATGACTGGGAAGAATTTAAATGGAGACTGACATTAAGTAAACAACATATAAGACATAAGTAGAGAAATGAATAAAGAAATCTGTGCAGCCAAACTTTTAAGTCTTTTCCTTCTCAGTAACAGAGATTTCACTAGTGAGGAGCCTTTTGAATACAGTATGTACAGAAAAGTTGTAATGCATGTTAGTTACCTGCCAATAGACTCAATATGAAAATAAGACCTATTAATGTAAGGAATGTGGAATTCTTCAGGCACCAGTGAAGCC
Source organism: Oryctolagus cuniculus (assembly GCF_964237555.1). Taxonomy (NCBI): domain Eukaryota; kingdom Metazoa; phylum Chordata; class Mammalia; order Lagomorpha; family Leporidae; genus Oryctolagus; species Oryctolagus cuniculus. Next base: position 119,112,749 of record NC_091439.1, read on the forward strand.
ACATTGGAGAGAAACTCTGTTAACTGTAACTAACCTGAAGAGCATTCAGTGAATACTCAGCAATCAACATAAAAATAGTCACACTGCAGAGAAACATCTGAATGTCTAAGTGTGGGAAAGCAGTCACTGCCCTAACTATGGACAGCATCGAAGAATTCATACTGGACAGAACTCCCACAGTGGCAATGAACGTGGGCAAACATTTTGTGGTGATTCATTCTTTGAATGACAGGAATGAGTTCTCAGTGGAGAAAGCCAACTAATGTTAAATGTTACGGAAAGGCTTTGTTCAAAGCACTCAACTTCAATAACATGAGAGAACTTGCAATGGGGAGAAACCATCTGGACCCATATGCGTGGGAATGCCTTTAATTGTTTCTCTAACCTTGAACACAGGCAAATTCACACAGTGTGAACGTCATGCATGAGTGAAAGTCTTTGTTCAAAGCCTTCCCATCAGACATGAGATAACTGATTCTGGGGAGAAATCTGGAAAGGTAATAATTAGAGTGGGAAAGAATTCTGTGACAACTTTCATTGAAGACATCAAATGAGACAAGCTATAAATAGAATAAATACGAAAAATAATTCAGTCAGAGTGGTCACCTTCACTTCTATTAGTGGATCCATGGGAGAGAAACCGTGTGAACATAGGGTTGGTTTTCTGTGGGTTTAACCCTTTGGTCAAATCTATGACCTTAAACAATATATGAAATTTCATTTTGGAAAGAAACCATGTGAATTTCGACTTGTGAGAAAGACTTCAGTGTTCTGACCTTGGATGAAAAGACCCCATTCATTCTATGAATGTGATAAATGTGGAAGATCCTTTAGCCACAGCTCTGACCTGCAACAACTCAGAGAACTCATTTGGAGGAAGTTGATGAGTACAGCAAGGTGGAAACACTGCCATTTATAATTCACCCTTCCACAATATGAGTGAACTCCACGTGGAGGAACCCCATGTTATCATCAAGGCAGAGGAGACTTTGGCTGATCTACAGTCTTGAGGTTCCCGAGAAATGCATATGCATAATTCTTAAGAACACTAAAGAAGAACAGATAATTAATGCTAGAGAAGCTATTCAGTGAAATGTACATAAAAATATGTATTCACATTTTTAGACACACATGGTTTCATACTATATTAAAGAGTTTTGGGAAGTCTTCAGCAATTTCTAATCTGTAGTCAACATTAAAATCAAATGGTAGATAGGAGTTCACATCAGAAATCCCAGTCTAGGGAAACCCCTATCAAAAATATATTACCACACAATCTAGTCATTAATTAACAAGCTTGACTAAAGTCTTTTTATGGGGAAAAAGTAACATAAAAATGTAGATACGAGGTGATTAAGGAATGCCGAATCTGATAGCATTTTTGCAACAACAAGCAGTGATACTTTCTTCCTCATAGATGCATGCACAGAAATATATATGAAACAGTCACTCAAAAAGTCTGTTGGGGGCCAGCGCTTTGGCATAGCAGGTAAATCCACTGCCTGCAGTGCTGGCATCCCATGTGGGCGCCAGCTCAACTCCCAGCTGCTCCACTTCTGATCCAGCTCGCTGCTAATGTGCCTAGGAAACATGTGGGTGGTGGAAGATGGCCCAAGTGCTTGGGTCCCTGTACCCACGTGGGAGATGTGGAAGAAGCTCCTGCATCCTGGCTTTGGACCAGCCCAGCTCTTGCCATTGAGGCCACGTGGGGAATGAAACAGCAGATGAATGCATTCTCTCTTTCTCCCTCTCTCTGTACTTTGCCTCTCAAATGAAATAAATAAATCTTTTTTAAAAAATAGCCTTCCTAGAAGGAGAGAACAAAATAATCAATGACTTAACACAACTTTGTTAAGAGAAAAAGGCCATTCCTGATTGCTGCTCATTTTCCTTCCTTAGGCTTCTTTCTCAGGCAAGACCACTCCTAAGTAATAGGAATATGCAGGGCTTTAAGTTAACATGTCTCCTGTCTTTACCGTGACCATGCACGTGGAGTAGAAATCAACATGAAAAATAGTCCTCTGCTTTCCACTCATTATCATATTCAAGAAATAATCCATATGGAGACCAGCAGGTGGTTTTTCTCTGCCCGTTTCACCACAACCCTACATCTGCGACGCCCACAGGCCACACAGCAGCTGGGAGCACATGAGCTGGGCTGAAGCCTTTCAGTCGTAGAGCCTGCAGTCTCTGCTTGCACCTGCTGAGCACAGGGCCACCAGCTGAGAGTGGGCAGAGCTCCTCCCCTCTGCCCCTGGGCATCTCAGGCTCTCTCACTCCTGGATCCTGAACACCCGACGTTCAAAGCCCTTTCTCCTCCCACCTTCCTGCCTAGAAGCAAGTGCCATCTCCTCATTGAAGAGATCTTTGTTCTATTTGTAAAATTTTCCTCTTTCCCCACCCAGCTGCTGGGTGTGCACACCTTTGCATGTTTGGGGGCAGGTGAGCAGAGAGCCCAGTAAAGCTAAATCAACACGGGTCTCACAGGAATGACACTGTGTGCACGTAATGAGGTCCCAGTTTGCCCTTACCGTCCCCTGCCCTAAAGATGCTGTATCTTATTCTGTACTCCTAAGCAACAGCAATTTTTCTTTCATGATTTCGTACTGATCAAAAGCATTTAATTTCTCTTTTCCAGAACACCACATTAAACAATCAAAAATACAAAATGTAAGGGCTGGCATTGTGTCTCAGTGGGTTAAGCAACTACCTGAGATGCTGGCATCACAAATGGGTGTGGGTTCAATTTCCAGCTGCTCCATTTCCAATCCAACTCCCTGTTAATGGCCAGGAAAGCTGCAAAAGATGGCCTAAGTGGTTGGACCCCTGTGACCCATGTGGAAGATTCTGAAGAATCTTTTGGCTCTGGGCTTCTGTCTGGCTGTTAAGGCCATTTTGGGAGCAGACCAGTGGATGAAAGATCTCTAATTCTGCCTTTTAAATAAATAAATAAACATTATAGCTGTCCATCTACCCATCTATCTATATATAAAATTTTAAAAGGGGAAACATAGAAGTAGGTCAGCTCTATTAGAACGAAGCTCCTGGACAATCCAGCAGCTCATCATTCAACATTTGTAGGGGAAAAGGACAAAGAAAAGTTAAGAGTTCCCATACTACAACTGGAAATCAGCCTACAGCCCATCAAAAGATCACACAAGGAAAGAAAGCAGTTTAATTTGGTTCTATTAGGATATAAAAAATCATCAATGTTCTTACCAAGTGCACACTGAAACAGTGTAAAATTATTCACAAAAAGAAATCAATATCCAGTAAGACTGTAGAAACACTGAGGCCTCATCGTTCGAACCCGATGTGTTACTATGGACAGTGAGCAGCACACCGCGACCTGCACTGTGAAGCCCCTCACCCTCGCCCGCCTCTACCTCCGGGCTGCCACCTCACCACCTTGCCTGGAGTCCTTATCAGCCTGCTTCCAGAGCTGACCACAGAGCCGGACCAGGCCTCTCAGCAGGGGACCTCTCCAACTTCTCGCCTGCCTTCGGCCTGGGAACCTTGAGCCTACTGCCCAGAGTGATAACCTTCTCACGACTTCCTGCCTGTAAGTGACTGGTCTGAGTTCCGTCCCTGCTGGGACATTGAACTCTGGACACTGGACACTCCCCGCAGGAGAAGTGACAGTGATGCGAGCCTGGATACGTAGCAAACCAACGTTATGTATTGAATCTTTTGCTGTGCTTGTATTGTTCATTGTGCTAGTACTTAAGATTATTTTAATAGTGTTTGTTGTGACTTGTGGTATAAAAATATTGATTGCCTGGCAGATAAGTGATATTGTTAAGATTGGGTAGATGTATTAAGTTAAGTAGTTAAGTGGTTAAGTTAAGTAGTTAAGTATTATAGTAAGTTAAGTAGATGAGAAGTAGTTATGTTACGTTAAGTAATTCAGTAAGTGTGTTAAGTTAGCTTTAAGTTATGATAAGTGATACTATTGATATTATTGATAGTGATATTAGTGATATTGATAAGTGTGTTAAGTAATTATGTTAAGTTAGGTGATTAGTGCAAGTAGTTAAGCTAAGTAGTTACGTTAAGCTAAGTAGTTACAGTTAGGCAGTTAAGTGGTGGTGTTAAGTTTATTGATAAGTATTAATTAGTATAGATTGATAAGTATATTGATACTGATAAGTATATTGACCTCAATGAGCATGCTAATGAGTAGTGTGATAAAAAAAATCCCTGGAGTGTAAGCAATAAAATCTCTCATTGGAAAGACAGCCTTGTGTTCTGGTGTTCCTTTCTTCCCTGTGACTGACAAGTCATATGTCACACTTGCTACTGTCGAGCTGCGTGACAGTAGGCGCTCAGGACACATGGACACAGGCATAGGCGGGAGGAGCCCCCTGCTGCGTCCCTGTGCACTTGAAAATATGGTAAAATCAGGTTTTCACATTTGAATAACTTCATTTATGCCCTCAATAAATTTTTATGTAAACTATGCAAGAGAATGTCTATTTTTATTTCCTTTGGAAGTTTGAAGTCCTTGCTGACTGGAATTTGGCAAGACCTGACCCCAGCTATTTTTCTTTCTTTCTTTCTTTTTTTTTAATTTGTTTATTTGAGAGGCAGTTACAGAGAGAGGTCTTCCATCCGCTGGTTCCCTCCCCAAATGGCTGCAAGGGGAGGTGGACGATCTGAAGCCAGGAGCTTCTCACAGGTCTCTGGAGCCATATTCCACCACCCTCTCAGGCCATCAGCAGAGAGCTGGATCAGAAGTGGAGCAGCCAGGACATAAACTTGTGCCCATATGGGATGCTGGGCGCTGCAGCTGGAGACAACCCAACGTGCCGCAGCACAGGCCTCCAGCTTTCTTTCTTTTAAAGGTTTATTTATTTGAAAAGGCTGAGTTAGAGAGAGGAAGAGAGGCAGAGAGAGGTCTTCCACCTGCTGGTTCACTTCCCAAACAGCCACAAGAGCCAGAACTTGGCCAGGAAGGAGCCAGGAGCTTCTTCCCAGTCTCCCACGTGAGTGTGATATAGGTAGGCAGATAGGATAAAATCTATTAGATTGGTAAGTTGGAGATGTGATTTCATGCCCCTACCTGATCTCACCTGGCACCCATCTGCCTATCAGACTACATAACCACTCCCCTTTGGGAGTAAATAAGAGGCCCCACCTTGTTTCCTGTGTCATTGGGGCAGGTGGCCCCTTGGCCTCTGCCCTGCCTCTGCTTTCCTGCCCACACACTTGCACCATGTGGCTACTGGCCTATTCTCTGCCTGGGATGGACCCAGCTTAGCTTCTAGACTTCTTTCTCCCCTAAATAAAGCCCTCACTTTCCTGTGCATTTCTCTCACTAAATAAAACACTTGAAAACTTACTATGTTGCCTATTCTATTTGTAGCCAGGATTCAGAATTCTTATTTGAATAGATGACAAGAACTCACAGGATTATCAATGTGAAGCACTTAGGCTATCATCTGCTGCTTTCCCAGGCCATTAGCAGCGACCCCAGCTATTCTTGTACACGTCTCCAAGCTTATTTCCAAAAAGCTCACTTCTAGCTTTCCCAGAACTAATAAAATTTCTTCCAACCGTTAAACTTATTTAATGTTAATATTGGAACTCAAATCCATTGAAATTTTAGAAGATAAGTTTCTCCTAGGCAATGGTGTTCATGTAAAGGAGGGGTGGTCTGCCCTCTGCGCATCCCCAGTGTTCACATCCCCTGAGCCCAGCTCAAACCCAGGAGACTTGGACATGGAACTCTGAGGAAGGGACCAGGACTACACCATGGAGGGCAAATGGCTTTGATGGTTGAACTGCCCATTCAGTTCACGTTTTGAGTTTATTGCCATATAGAAAACATTTTACAAAATAAGAAGGTAGACGTCCCCTTTAACATCTTCGTGTAAAAGTTCCACCGTCGAAGAAAGTGATCATTTTTGAGTATGAAGGCATCAAAAGCCAGCCAGTATTTATAGCACAGAAATTTTTTCCTATAATTTCCTAAAAAGTGTTGGCACATTACTTGCTTGGGTTCTATTTCTGGGAGCTTAAGGAGGGTTTTGATGTACTAAGCCCCGCCCACTGGGGGGGCGGGCTCCCTGTTCCTTTGTTCTTCCAAAAGCGTCAGGGCCTCGTACTTCGGCCTTCCCCATCGCTGTGCCCCCTGTGCCACAAGAAGTCATTCTGAACCGTTGTGATCCTTGTTCCCGGGCCAGGCGGCCCCCGGCAACTGATGCTTGTGGCCGTAGGCGAGAATGTAAACGATCAATATGGCCATTCCCCGCCCGGGTGGGGGAAGACACCGAGGGATCCTGGCGTGCTCACCTTCTCTGCCTCTTCCCACAGACGCGCCCTCTTCCCCCTAAGAGCACCCAGCGCTGTTCACACTGTCTCCCCACTCATCCGGGCCTGCACCTCCGTGGGCTCGCACCCTCGCACCTGGTTCTCCCAGGGGGCGGCGGCCGCTGCCCTCACTGCTTCTCCGCTCCGTCCTCTTTCTGCAGCTTGGGCCCCTCTCTGTTTTCCCCGGTGTGGTCCCCGGCACTCTCTGGGGAACTCCCGGGCCACTCTGCGCCAAGTTTCCGTGGTTCCGTCGCTGTTTGTATCCACTCTATTCCTTAATCATAAATCCTTCTCTGCGCTATACTGCCTTCTTCCCTCAATCCCCCTTGCTTGGGTTTTAAAAATTAGCGTTCACTTCCTGTCCTTTGAAACACATCCGTACTGCATCACAATAATCCTGGTGGTCAAACAGCTAAGAATCTCAAAAAACCTCTCGGGGAGCTCAGATGGTTTGATACCAATTGGTCAAAGATATACCAGAATATTTTGCGTGTGTTTTTTGTCCATTACCGCAATAACAAGTATAAAGTTGTTATACTTAAAAAAAAAAAAAAGCTAAAGGAAAATAATTTCATTTTTCCTCTGCAAACACCATGCCTTAGCTCTTAAGCAAAGAAGGGAAAAACTTGGAAGGGGAAGAATTTTGTAAGTAAAAACGTCAGGTTTAAGTTAGTCATACAGATGCCTCATTTAGGAAAGAAAGTAAACATTTTGATTCAAAGGGTTCTAGATTCTTCATTACAAGAAAAGCTTAATTTACAGCTAAGAAATTGTAACATGTCAAACTAATATAAATCAATATTAGTATATTCTATTGTTTTTCAAAGAATTCATAATTAAAGAACAATAGTTTATGTAAGATAACTGTTTCTAACAGTTGGTTAAATTCGCTTGTGTGAGAGGCTTTAGGCAAAGGAGACCTCCCCTGAGTTTTCAGGACTTCATTATTCAGTGGGGGACTGAGTGCCCTTCAACAGCCCTTCCAACCTACAGGTTTACACAGAACTGTTAACCTTGTGTGATCACGAATGACATGTTTCAACTCTGTTATTTTCCAGAGAAATGGAGTTCTCCCATTTAAGGGGCAAAGCTGTTCTTTAAATGTTTAGATTTTTTACTTCACATTTTATTTTCAGCGTGTTTGCCTGTTGCCTTAGAAGATGAGATGGAACTAACAACACAGCCTCCTGCTTTTGGCTCTGACCCCAATCCTGTGCAACTTTGGGCCATGCTCTGTGAAAAAGTGAGGATGATGCACCTGCTAGCTGCCTTGAAGACCAACAGAGTGACCACAATATATCAGAGTATTTGTAAACTACAAATTACCATATGGATGCAAAGGACTGTCATCATAAACCTAGGTTGACATTTCCCTGGTTAAAAAAAAAATCTGTATTTCTTTTAGAAAATAGGCATTCTTTGCCAATACTTAGACATTTATGATTCTGGCTCTGGTTACCTGTCTCTTCTCCTGTAGTTACTCTGTTCTGCCTCTAATCATGCTTCTAATTGCACCAGGCCTAGACTCAATTTCTCTCTTTTGGAGTCCAGAAAGCTGACCTTGCAATAGACAGGAACCACACTGAAGTTCTCTCTGTTACTTTAGCAACTACACTGTCACCACTATTTACTCTACAGAGTAGTATCACAAGCAGACTAGCATTAGACTCCCCAAGGATGTGTTTTTTTGAGTTTTATTTTTATTTATTTATTTTTAAAGATTTATTTATTTATTTGAAAGTCAGAGTTACACAGAGAGAGAAGGAGAGGCAGAGAGAGAGAAGTCTTCCATCTGCTGGTTCACTCCCAAGTGGCTGCAATGGCCGGAGCTGCGCTGATCCGAAGCCAGGAGCCAGGAGCTTCCTCCAGGTCTCCCTTGCGGGTGCAGGGGCCCAAGGACTTAGGCCATCTTCACTGCTTTCCCAGGCTACAGTGGAGAACTGGATCAGAAGAGGAGCAGCCAGGACACGAACAGTGGCAGCTTTACCCACTATGCCGCAGTGTGGGTCCCTAGGGTGTGTTTTAAAAAGTGAGATCTCTGGGCTCCTGCCCACAAGATTCTGATCCAGCATGTCTGCAGCAGGACTTAGAAAAACTTCTCAAAAACTTCCCAGGCAATCACCAACAATCAACTGATTAGGTCAGTTTCAGGGATTCACTGGTCTGTCTGCAATTTCTTCTCTATAATTTTATCTGATGCCAGTTTATGTGTAATATAAAATTTTTCCCTTGCATTGATAAGCAGAACATTGAAATAAATCGCCCATGATATTGGCTTTTAGATATATGGGGAACTAATCATTACAATCTTTTACAATAAAAATTTAAAATTATAAATTAACTTCAGAGCTAACACAACACATTTAGACAGCAAAAAGTAGCTGGTCCTAGGTTTACACTGGATATGTGCTCTGCTTTATTTGTAGTTGCTCACTATCTTACCTTAGTTGTCACCACTCAGTAAAGGAGAGCAGGTACTTCCTGACCCCAACCATCACACAGCTCTGGATATCTCCTGAAGGAGCAGGCATTCAACTAAGCCATTGAGGCGTATTTCAAAGATATAAGCCCTCGGAGGAGAAAACCAATACGTGTCTCCAGAGTGCCTAAAAATAAACATAGATATACAAGAAACATGAACAAGGAAGACAATATGACTCAAAAGGAACACAACAACATTTCAGTATCAGAATGTGAAGGTGAAGGTTGATGAAATGCCGAAAAAAGAATTCAAATGAATGATCGTAAGATTACTCAAAGGACCGGCGCTATGGTGCGTAGGTTAATCCTCCGCCTGCGGTGCCGGCATCCCATATGAGTGCCGGTTCTAGTCCCGGTTGCTCCTCCTCCAGTCCATCTCTCTTCTGTGGCCTGGGAAAGCAGTAGAAATATGGCCCAAGTGCTTGGGCCCCTGCACCTGCTTTGGAGACCCAGAAGAAGCTCCTGGCTCCTGGCTTCGGATTGGCACAGCTCCAGCCGTTGCGGCCATTTAGGGAGTGAACCAACAGAAGGAAGACCTTTCTCTCTCTCTCTCTCTCTCTCTCTCTCACTGTCTGTCGTTCTACCTCTCAAGTAAATAAATATTTTTTTAAAAAAAAGATTACTCAAAAAACACAGAGAAGCCAATACACCCATGTGTGACATGGATGAGAAATTCTGCTGGGAGACAGAGATATTGAGGAGGAATCAAGCAACTACTGGAAATGAAGAATTAAATATGTCAAAAAGTACAGTGGAAAGCCTTAAAAACAGACTTAGTGAGGCAGAAGAAAGACTATCCAAACTAGAAAATAAGTCCTCAGAAATATCTTACAAAAAAAAGCAGAAACATCAGAAATACTGAAAATAGTGTTTGAAATTTATGAGATGCAATCAAATGACCAAACATACATGTCTTAAAAGTTCCTGAAGGTGTGGAAACAGAGAACAGACTCGAAGACCTATTCAGTGAAATAACAGAAAACTTTGCTAATTTGGAAGAAGATAGGGACATCCAAGTACAGGAAGCACATAGATCTGCTAATATGATCAGAAAAGGTCTTCACTGTGACACATTATAGTCAAACTTTCAAAAGTAAAACAGAGATTCTAAAACATGTGCAAGACAAACACCAGATTACCTTCAAAGTATCTCCAATTAGGTTGACAGGTGATTTCTCATCAAAAACCCTACAGGCTAGGAGAAAATGGAGAGACCTAGCCCAACCCCTAAAAGAAACTGCTAGGGTTGGTGCTGTGGCATAGTGGGTAGAGCCGCTGCCTGCAGTGCCAGCATCCCATGCGGTTGTCAATTCAAGTCCCAGCCACTCCATTTCCTATTCAGTTCTCTGCTGTGGCCTAGAAAACCAGTAGAAGATGGTTCAAGTCTCCATGTGGGAGACCAGGAAGAACCTCTTAGCTCCTGGCTTTGGATTGGCCCAACTCTGGTCATTGTGGCTATTTGGGGAATGAGTTAGTGGATGGAAGACCTCTCTCTCTCTCTCTCTCTCTCTCTGTAACTTTGCTTTTCAAATAAATAAATAAATCTTTAAAAAAAAAAAAAAGAAAGAAAGATACTGTCAAGCCAGAATACTGTACTCAGCAAAACTCTGGTTTATAAATGAAGATGAAATAAAGATCTTCCAAAGCAAACAGAAATGCCCAGCCTTACAAATGATACTTAAGGCTCTAATACACACAGACACAGAAAAAGGTAATCAACATCATGAAGGAATGAGAGGGCAGAAAATCTAGTAAAATACAAAGGAAATAAAAAGCAAGCAATAGAAATATTTATGAAAAAAATGACAGGACCAAGTCATTACTTATCGATAATAACCTTGTTGCTGGTACCACGGCTCAATAGGCTAATCCTCCACCTGCAGCGCTGGCACACTGGGTTCTAGTTCCTGTCGGGGCGCTGGATTCTGTCCCAGTTGCCCCTCTTCCAGGCCAGCTCTCTGCTATAGCCCGGGAGTGCAGTGCAGGATGGCCCAAGTCCTTGGGCCCTGCACCCCATGGGAGACCAGGAGAAGCACCTGGCTCCTGGCTTCGGATCAGCGCGATGCACTGGCTGCAGTGCGCTGGCCATGGCAGCCATTGGAGGGTGAACCAACGGCAAAGGAAGACCTTTCTCTCTGTCACTCTCTCTCACTGCCCACTCTGCCTGTCAAAAAAATAAATAAATAAATAACCTTGAATGTCAATGGCTTAAATTATCCAACTAAAGATACAGACTGGCTGAATGGGTTTAAAAACAATACCCATCTAGTTGATGCCTACAAGAAACACACCTCACCTACAAAGATTCACACAGAATGAAAGTGAAAGGATCAAGATATTCTATGCTAACAGAAAGCAAAAACAAGCAGAAGTGGCCATCCTAATATTAGGCAAAATAGACTTTAACATAAAAACTGTTAAAAAAATACCAAGAAGGGTATTACATAATGATTAAGGAATCAGTTTAACAGGAGAATGTGATTATAGTACATGTTTAGCATATATACTCAATGATAGGGCACCTGTGTATTTAAAACAAATATTACTAGATTTAAAGGGAGACATGCTCCAACGCAATAATAATGTGGGATTCAACACCCTACTTCCATCAGTGGACAGATCAAATAGACCAAAAAAAAAAAAAAAAAAAAAGAAAGAACAGAGCTAATCTACACTGTTAACCAAATGGACCTAATTGATACCTACAGAACATTTCAACCTGCAGCTGCAGAAGACACATTCTTTTCATCAGTGCATGGAACATTCTCTAGGATAGATTATATCCTAGGCCACAAAGCAAATCTCAGCAAATGAAATCATACCATGTATCTTTTCTGATCACAATGGGATGAAGTTAGAAATTAACAACTTAAGAAACTCTAGAAACTAGGAAAACACATGGAGACTGAACAACATGCTCCTTAATGAATGTGGGTAATAGAAGAAATCAAAATGGAAATCAAAAAATTCCTGGAAACAAATGAATATGACAGCACAACATATCAAAGGCCATGAGATACAGCAAAAGTATATAGCAATGAGTGTTTACATCAAGAAATTGTAAAGACATCAAATAAATGATCTATCAATGCATCTAAGGATCTAGAAAAATAAAAGTAAACAGAAAGTTGGTTATTGTAAAAATTAAAGAGTAAGAAAAGAAGGAGGAGGAGTGGCAGCATGGGTGGGAGGTGGGTAAAATGGGAAGTATCACCATGTTCTCAATCTGTATACATGACATACTTGAAGTTTGTTCAGCTTAAAATTAAATTAATTAATTAATTTACTAAAGAAAGAATCACCAGAAAATATGCAAACACATGGAGACTAAACAACAGCATCCTGAATGAATATGGGACACAGAAAAATTAAAGAAGAAAATAAAAAACGTCCTAGAAACAAATGAAAATAGCAAGACAATATATCAAAACTTATGGAATACAGCAAAAGCAGTGTTAAAAGGGAAGGTTATAGCAATTAGTGCCTACATCAAGAAATTGGAAAAGTATCAAATAATGATCTAACAATTCATCTCAAAGATGTAGAAAAACAAGAACAGATGATTCCCAAAATTAGTAGGAGGAAAGAAATAATTAAAATTTTAAAAGTAAATAAGATGAAAGAAAAAATGGTACAAAAAATCAATGAAATGAAGAGTTGGCTTTTTAAAAAATAAGCAAAATTGATAAACATTTGGACCAACTAACCAAAAAAAGGGGGAAGACCCAAATTAATAAAATCAGAGATGAAAAAGAGATGTTACAAGATACCACAGAGATTAAAAGAATCATCAGGAATTACTACAAACAGCTCTATGCCAACAAATTGGAAAGTCTAGAAGGAATGGATAGATTTCTGGAAACATGCAGTTTACCAAAATTGAGTCACAAAAACATAGAAAACCTGAATAGGCCAATAAAAATTTGTATTTATTTGAAAGGCAGGGAGAAGGGAGGGAGGGAGAGAAGATCTTCCATCTACTGCTTCTTTTCTAAAATGTCTGTAACAGCCTCTTCTGAGCCAGGCCAAAACCAGCAGCCAGGAACGCAACAGAGGTCTCCCAGACTTAGTGACGTCATTGAGCCAACTTGCAGGGTCTGCATTAGCAGGAAGCTGGAATCAAAAGTGGAGCTGAGTCTCAAACCCAGGCATTCCAGTATGGGATGTGAGTGTTCCACCTGTGTCTTAGTGCCAAATGCACAGCCCTACTTCTTAGTGAATTGCTTACCATCTTGGTCTTTGTACTGGTTAATACCAAAGTCTTGAAACAGCCATGCTGCCAAAAGTCTTGGGTCACACATGCCTTCACTTTTTTGTTTCAGGTTTCAATACTCAGCCTAAAACTAATGAACCAGCTACCCGACAAGATATTTGAAGGGGCCAGCATTGTGGTGTAGCGGGTAAAGCCGCCACGTGCAGTGTCGGCATCCCATATGGGCACCAGTTTGAATCCCAGCTGCACTGCTCTCATCCAGCTCTCCGCTGTGGCCTGGGAAGGCAGTGGCGGATGGCACAAATCCTTGGGCCTCTGCACCCTCATGGAAGGCCCATAAGAGGCTCCTGGCTTTAGATCGGCACAGCTCCAGATGCTGCAGCCATCTTGAGAGTAAACCAGCAGATAGAAGACCTCTTTCTCTGCTCCGCCTCTGCCTCTCTGTAACTCTACCTTTCAAATAAATAAATAAGTCTTTTTTTTTTTTAAGATATTTGGAAGGTGGTGCTGGCGTTGTGGTGCTATGGGTTAAGTCACCATCTGCAATGTCATCATCTCATATGGGTGCTGGTTTGAGTCCTGGCTGCTCCACTTCTGATCCAGATCCCTGCTAATGCATCTAGGAAAATCAGTGGAAGATGGCCCAAGGAGACCCAAATGAAAATCCTGGCTCCTGGTTTCGGCCTGGCTCAGCATCAGCCATTGCAGCCATTTGGGGAGTGAACAGTGGATGGAAGATCTCACCCCCCACTTACCCTGCCATGGATAGCTCTGCCTTTCAAATAAATAAAATAAACATTTAAAAAAAAAAAGTTATCTGGGGGGCCAGCACTGTGATGCAGTGGGTTAATGTCCTGGCCTGAAGTGCCATATGGGTGCCGGTTCTAATCCTGGCTGCTCCTCTTCCGATTCAGCTCTCTGCCACGGCCTGGGAAAGCAGAAGATGGCCCAAGTCCTTGGGCTCCTGCACCCACGTGGGAGACCGGAAGAGGCTCCTGGCTCCTGGCTTCGGATTGGCCCAGCTCCGGCCATTGTGGCCCTCTGGGGAGTGATTCAGTGGATAGAAGACCTCTCTCTCTGCATCTACCTCTCTCTATAATTCTTTGTTTCAAATAAATAAAGTAAATCTTTTTTTTTTTTTTAAAAAAAAGTCATTTGGAAGGGAAAGGGTATATTTAATGGCAGGTAAGGAAGAAATAAATCATGGAACCTCTAATACTGAAGCTCCAGGTGGCACTACAGGGCCCAACTAAAGTAGCAGCTATGTATTCTGGTGTCAGACCTGGCAGTTAAGAACACTTCTCTATATAAATCCCCTAAACTGTATATGGCACTCACTCCAACTTTTAGCTTACCTAACAATTGCACCCATGGATATTGATTCAGACATCCACCAGGGAGAATTATGGGGCTTCCATCAGTAAAGCAATGGTTGGTGTTATAGCCTGAGAAAACATTTTCTATACCAAAAAAAGTGTCTGTCAGATTGTTAATGGTGCATATGACTACTCATTATGGAAAGGAGTTCTTTATCAATGCTATCAAAAACTTGGCTGGGTTCAGTTTGTAGCTGTAATCCCAGAAGTCACTCAAAAGTATATGTTGTTTGCAAATAATAACAAAAAAAGAATCCCAAAGGGATGGTAGTACCCCAAGTCCCAGATCCACAGTACCAGGGTCAACTACCTGGAAGAAATATGCAGACTGATTTCACTGTGAGGCCAAAAGACATTTGTGACTATTTTTACACCAACTAAAAGCACATCTGAGTCAAACTGGAAAAAGCAGTAGAGGTAAGTGAAGCAGGACTCACCCTCATCATCCAAAGGTGGTGGTTTGGCCTCCTTAGGGCAACCATGAGCCTGTATTTGCTGCAGACATTACCTAGCAAGTGAGGATTGCCATAGATTTTACTCCTTGCAGGAACAAGAGGCATCTGTGTGGTTTAACAGCCCCACATGTCCAGTGTGACTGAGGACTGTCCAGGCATTGAATCAAACATCTACCTGGCCAAGATCAACGACAGAGTAAGAACTGTACTGTAACAAGTTCTGAAAGTAGATAGTAGCATGTTATGAAAAAAAGAGGACTTCCTACTGCCATCAAGACCCTATACTGATGGTTAGAGATCACAAGACCCATATAGTACATTTCATTCTTTCCTCTTTTTCAAAACCTGCTAGCTCCAATCTTAAATAATCCTCCAAAAGTAATATTTCCAAGACAGAGCCATGTGAATTAGAAGCAGGACTTAATTTAGAATATTTACTTTTAATTACTATAATTCATAGAAATTTATATTCCAATATACAAAACATGGGACAGTCATCCTGACAAACTATACACAGCTATAGAACAATCAGTGCCATTTATATTTTATAACTGCCTTCACTCTAATCACAATCAACCATGGACCACCTCACAGTGCCATCTCATTGATCTCCTTCCTTCCTCAGTACACTTGTATTGCTTTTCCAACACCAAGGGGGCCAGCACTGTGGTGTAGCAGGTAAGCCACCGTCTGCAGTGCTGGCATCCCATATGGGCACTGGTTCAAGTCCCGGGTGCTCCACTTTTGATCCAGCTCTCTGCTATGGCTGGAGAAAGCAGTAGAAGATGGCCCAAGTCCTTGGGCCCCTGCTTCCATGTGGGAGACCCAGAAGAAGCTCCTGCTTCCTGGATTTCAGTCGGTACAACTCCAGCCATTGCGACCAACTGGGGAGTGAACCAGTGGACGGAAGACCTCGCTCTCTCTGCCTCTCCTTCTCTCTCTTTGTAACCCTGACTTTCAAATAAATAAATAAATAAATAAATCTTTTTTTAAAAAAGTACACCGAGTGTCTGATCAGTTTCAAAAAGGTTTAGACCCAGCTGCACTAAGAGTAAAAAGTTCATTCAGAACCATCACTCCATAGCCCCTCCTCTGATAAAACAAACTGTCAAATGTGGTGCAGATGTTCCGAAGTGTGTGATTACCGCGGAATGCAGTACAAAAGTGAAAGCATGCATTAATATGAAATCTAACCTGGCTTTTATTGCATCTTTTGTGATGCAAAAATATAAAAACAAATGCAACTTGGCATTTCAGTGCTGTACCTGTGTGCAAATGATTTAATCTGTATATCTCATGCATTCCGTGACCTAGCTGCTGTCACACTGACTCAGCTTCACTCTACCCTTTTGTCTGCACTGAAAGCATCAAAAAATACAGCTTTTAATTCCAGGACAATTTGGTTGAAGCCCTCAAGAGAAAATGTATCCACCTCCACTGCTCTGACCATCCCTGCACTCGCAGTTGTAACTCTCTGTAGGATCATGCAAGCTGTGTATAATCTGTACAAAGCAACTCTACCCAGGATGAGGCTTCAGGAACTGTACCTTAAAAATCAAATTGTCAAAATATTTTAATATTTAATACAAATAATAAATATAATTTCTCCCAGCACATCTGTTTAAGCTTAGCTAAGTGACCATGTTAAAAATTTTTTTACAGAATGATTAAGTGGAGTCATTTCCTGAGCTAAGTCTTATATCATCCATTGTAGGTTTATAAGTCATTCCCTGGCATTTTTTACCGGGAATTTGATTGGGATTCCAATAAAACTGCAGGTCAATTTAGAAGGAATTTATCATCTTAACAGTAATAGCTGTTCTATTCCTGCATGAGGATTATCTCTGTACTTATTTATATATATTTTTTATGTTTTTCCCTACTGTGTTTCAAGGCTTTCTCAGTGCATATGTACATACCTTTTTAGATTTATGCTTTAGGACTTCAATTTTTTGGGTGCAACTGAATGCCAATGTGTTTTTCAAACTCCAGTTGCTCCTATGTTTCCAATATGTATGAAGCCAACTTATCTGTCTGTTGCCCACACACTTTCCTTCTTGTTACCTTTATCCATTCTGATCAAGTCATGGGAGGGTAGGGTCTATTTCATATTCAATTTCAGAAATTATGGCTTCAAGATTAACATTGAATTTCAATTCATTGGGAACCGCAGGAGGTGGGGTACAGCCTCTGATGAACCACCACATGGAGTGGGCTAGATGGGGCCACCTTCATGATGCTGGCCCAGGAGCCTTGTTCCCCTGGGAGAACCCCTGAGAGTCTCCCTCTCTTGGGAGAACCCCTGAGAGCCCGCTTCCCCTGAGAGGACCCCTGATAGCCCCTTTCTGGGAGAACCCCTGAGAGCCCCCTTCTCCTGGGAGA
Source organism: Oryctolagus cuniculus (assembly GCF_964237555.1). NCBI lineage: Eukaryota > Metazoa > Chordata > Mammalia > Lagomorpha > Leporidae > Oryctolagus > Oryctolagus cuniculus. Next base: position 119,129,968 of record NC_091439.1, read on the forward strand.
ACTCCTGAGAGCCCCCTTCTCCTGGCGACCCCTGAGAGCCTCCTTCTCCTGAGGTCTTTGGATTTCACTCATCTCCAGAGTGGGAAGACAAGCACTGTCTCTCACCACCTACATTCAGTGTTTCCTCACATCTGTGACACAGAATCCTTGTCATTTTCTGCATTCCATATTCTGATGCTCCCACATTCTAAATAATTTAAGTAGTTTATGATTTACTCATTTTAAGAAGATTTATTTATTTAAAGGGCAGAGTCACAGGGAGAGAGAGTTATAGAGATAGAGACAGAGATGGAGATAGAGATGGAGATGGAGAGAGAGAGAGAGAGAGAGAGAGAGAGAGAGAGAGAGAGAGACTCCATCTGCTGGTTCATTCCAATGGCTGCAATGGCCTGGGGTGGGCCACATGGATGCAGGATCCCAAGTACTTGTGCCATCTTCCATTGCTTTCCCAGGCTTGTTAGTAGGGAGCTGGGTTGAAAATAGAGCAGTGGGGACTCGAATGGTGCTGATATGGGTTGATAGCATCATAGGCAGCAGCTTTACCCACTCCACCACAACACCAGCCCTTGATAAACACATATATTTTCTGAGAGACAAATGACAGAGACGATGAGCTCCCATCTGCCAGTTCACTCCAAAAATTTCTGCATCAGTCCCCAGATAGTGGGGAACCAGGAACTCTATCCAGTTCTCTCACACTGGTACAAGGAAACCAAAGGTTTGATGTCTTTATTTGATGCCTCCCAGGATCTGCATTAGCAGGAAGCTGGAGTCAGGAGCCAGAGCCCAGAACCAAACTCAGGCACTCAGATGTGGAGTGTGAGGGGCACCAGACCTGTGCTTGGTGCCAGGCTGCAGGACTGCTGTGGGGAAGGGTCTTCCAAGTATTCAGTAGAGGAAGGGCTTCAGGTAGAAACACGAAATCCACAGCATCCAGTTTCCACTGCAAACCTAGCACACATGTCTGGTGCTACCCATGTAGCAGTCTCTGCTGCTAACGTGAAGTCCAGCCAGTGGCCTCTAACACTACTGCTATATCCATGCTGTGTACTACTATGCACAGAGGGCCTGGCATGGAGGCCACTGCCCCTGCTCAGGAGTGACCTGACTGGCCACCATGTTCCCAGTGACCACCCAGGGCTGTGGTCTCCACAGGTCACCTCCTGTCCTGTGACCAGTGACCACCTGTGTTAGGTATGAAGTCAGAAATTGAGCCTATGTGTGTATGAGAAAGGCCTGAAGACCAGCACCCACTGCGGAAGCTCCAGAAGCCCAGCATCTTGCACTTCAAAGTCCTGCCCCCTCTACCCGATAACTTTCCAAGTGCAGCCTAGTATCTGCACTTAGATCCTGATGACCTTCCAGGGGGTCCTGCCCCTTCTACCTGGTCTGATAAACATCCTTCCTCTAAGGCAGGGTGATGTCAGCCAGGCTTCCCGAAAAACACAGAAAGGAATTTTTCATATTTACATCCAACAGGTCCTTTGTTCGGGAGGAGAGGGAGAGGGAGAAGGAAGGCAAGACCCTTCCCCTTAAAAACCCCAGCCTAAATGTGCACTACGCACTCTCTCTCAGGTCCTGTCTGGAGAGGTGTCCATCCGTTCTTATGGATGTCCCTACCCTAATAAGCCTTGCTATTTTGCTTTCCACTACTCTCTGTCTCACACCTGAATTCTTTCTTGCCTGAAGACAAGAACCCTTTGCTTCTCCGGTAACACCTGGACTGAGACACTGGCCATAAAGGAGCTGCTTTTACAAAACTTCCTTTTGGTGGGTGGCCAGGTGGTTACAGGAGCTGTAGAACATGCAGTTCCCATCCAGCTTCCAACATAAAATGTGCTTTTGTTTTTATTCCTGCAAAATGTTCACCCCAAGCTTGTGCTGCCCTGGTCCCCTCCACACCCCTGCTCTGCCACTGACTCGCAGACACTGCAAATGACACACAGCCTAGTTTGTGCCATTGAAATTCTCTTCCTGCTGGAAACCCTCCATGCCTGCCCTGGTCTCCTTCAGTGTGTGCCGGCCCTGGGCTCCAGCAGCGGCTGCAGTGTACGCACCAGTGGCTCCCTGTCCGGGCCACCAAGGAGGGGGAACCACCTGGGCAGCAACTCATGGCTTGAGGCTGGAGCCAGCCCTGCCCTGCCAGAGAAAGCCACACGCATTTGCTTCCGCAGCTTGCAGGCTTCATTTAAAAGAGACAATGGCAGGACTTGGATGGTTTTCTTTTTTCTTTTTGCTGGTAGCTTTCCGAAAAAGCATGGATTGGTTCTGTTAGTAAAATGGCACAGTCTTATCTATGGCGCGATCTACACCCTGATCTACATCCCAGGCTCTAGCCCCTGCCGCCATTGCTGGAAGCCAGGTGGGCACATGGTCCAACCACTGGTGTCAAGCCCCACCCCCATTCTAATGGGATTCATTGCTCCTACTTCCCTGCCCGCCCCCCCCCCCCGCAAAGTTTTAAAAGGATCTGAACATGTGGCTCTCTCTCTCTCTCTCTTCCTCTCTGTCTCCTGATCTCTCTCTATCTGTCTCTGTGTCTCTCTCTTACGCTCTCCTTCTCCCTCTCTTCCTTCTTTGTCCCTTCCCTCAGTCTGTCGAGTTTCCCCCAATAAACTCTTTTCTTTACTCTGGTGTTTGGTGTGTTTTGTGGTGGCCTTACAGGTTCCCTTTCAGGGTCTCCAGCTTCCAGGATGTGATGTCATTGCTAAATAGTGTAACGGAGATGAAAAGATTTTCACAGAGGACTAGCTTCTAAGTGTGCTAAATTGGTTGTTATGTGTTTTAAAGACAGTTTACATGTTTTCTAAGGTTAAAAGGCTTTAAAAATTTTTTTCTTCTCTTACAGATGGTTAAAAGGGTTCTGAAAATATCGCCTTTTCCTGGGTTTATCAAGTGTGTTTTCAATTGCTGATTTTGAGTTGGAGAACCGGTTTGGCTGTCTAGGAATGTGTTAGCATCAGGGAGGAGGAGCAGTAAACATGGTGGATGCTTCACTTCCTGTCACAGAGGGTGGGACTTCCGTTCCAAAATGGCAATCCCCCTATGGAAATTTCCGCCCTTATAAAAGATGGGCAGTTTGCTGTGAGTCTAATTGGAGAAACAAACTGACCATTTCTTCTAATCCATTCTCTTGTTCTACACTTTCAGGAACCTATAAGACAAGTAAGTTTGTTATTTGAAAATATCCTGTAAATATTGAACACTATTGTCAGTTTTTCTAATTTTATTTTGGTCTAAGATGTTTCCAATTGTAAATCAGGACTTTTGATGGGTTTTGTTCCTGCCAGGTAACTGAATGCCAATCTGATTGTCAAATTTTCTTTCCTTCAGAATTGTACTTAAGCACCCTACTACCACCAGCCCCTTTGGGGTTTTTTCCTCTCTTGGAGCCCTCCTCCATGCCACTGTGACTGGAGGTCTTTGACTCTAAGAAATCCTTTTTAAATCTAAAAACCAAGGGGCCAGCGCTGTGGTGCAGTGGGTTAACGCCCTAGCCTGAGGCGTCGGCATCCCATGTGGGCGCTGGTTCTAGTCCCAGCGGCACCTCTTTTAATGCAGGTCTCTGCTGTGGCCTGGGATGGCAGCGGGGGATGGCCCGAGTCCTTGGGGCCCTGCACCCGCATCAGAGACCCAGAAGAAGCTCCTGGCTCCTGGCTTCGGGTCAGCGCAGCTCCGGCCTTTGCGGCCAACTGGGGAGTGAACCATCAGTTGGAGGACCTCTCTCTCTCTCTCTCTCTTGCCTCTCCTTCTCTCTCTGTGTAACTCTGACTTTCAAATAAATAAATAAATAAATAAATCTTAAAAAAAAAAAAACTAAAAGCCAAAAAAAAAAGCAAGCAGGCTTCCCAGCAGCAGCACTGAGTGAAACAAAGGCCCGTCCTCCAGAAGTGCTTCCGTCTTAGAATTCTAGACCCGGCCAAACCCGCAAACACGTGAGCATAGAACTTCAGACAGGCAAGATCAGCAACTCAGCCTTGCACTCATATGTTCTTAGGAAATTGTTCGAAGAGGTGCATCCAGGGAACGAGGGTGCAAATCAAGACGGGAGAAAGTAAGCAACTTAAGAAACAGCAAGTCTCGCAGGATAGACACAGAGAGGACCCGGCCACCGTCCAGGGCTCTGGGGCGGCCAGTTCTGAACGTCAGAGCAGGGTTCTGAGAAAAGCAGCCCAGACTGGCAGCCTGGGAGGTAGGACGGGTGGTCACAGCAGGGCCGCGGGACAACCTCACCTGGCAGGAAGGACACACAAGGGGAGGAAAAGCCACTGGGAACTCCAGGGAGCAGAGTCTGCTCAGCCGTGCCCTGGGCGTCAGCATCTGCAGGCTAGCCAGGCTCAGTCAGCAGGAGGACAAGGGCTCAGGGGCCTTGAAGTGCCCTTGCCTCTGTACTGCAGAGCGGGCTGTTGGGGGCACAAGAAGCCAGGGTGGATTCGTCACTTATAGTGAAGGAGCCAGCGAAGGAAGCAGCCAGCAATGGTTCTGTTCCGGGGAGAGAAGGGGTACTCAGTCCAGAGCGCACAGAGTAGACTGACCGGGAGACAGGGGCGGGGGCTCGCAGCAGGATGGAGGCCCATGGGAGGTGTGCCTGGGGCAGCCAGGACACACCAGCAGGGATCCCGGCTGGTGACACATGTGCGGCCTGGAGGGGCGCCAACGGGGGAGGCTGTGCGTGTGCCTGGGTGGGAGCAGCACTTTCTGTGCACCCAAGGTTCTGTGAACCTGAACTGCTCCAGAGGAGTAGGTCTTTGACAGAGTGACTTGCAATTGCTCTCCTGGGGGCCCACCACCTAGCGGTGCTGGAGGCAGAACAAGACACTGCACTTTTAATTCTTTCTGCACCATTTGTTTTAACTCTATGCAAATGCTGCTTCCATTTAAGGTGTCTGTGTGTATAATGGTCTTTCTTTTTTCACACACAACAGACCGGCAGTTAGTACCAGGCACACACTTAAAGCACAACCACCACCTCCGGGCTGGCTCAATGCCAGGTTTATTACCCAAAGTCAGGTACCTGTCTGTGGTGGTGAATGAGAATAAGGAGGACAAGTTTGAGGCTACAGGACAGAAAAGGCTAATCTTCTGATAGATGAGGACAACAGCAGAGTCTGGGCTCTCAAAACTCCTGCCCTGCCTCAGTGAGGACAGGCTGGCCTTTGAAGGAGTACAAAGTGGGGAGGGGCTACTGAGTCAGCGCTGAGGCTGGCTGTGGGTCTGATAATGGGGCATCTGGCGTGTCAGCACAGGTCCTTGATAAACTTGCTTGAGTGTTTGACTTCATCCTGAGAACGCAGCAGGACATTCTGCACGACTAAGCAGCTACAGCACATTGTCTGACTGAGATCTGAAAGAGGAAAAGTGTTGCGTTAGCGAGTCCAGGGCTTCCTTGATCAGGAGGAGGCCCGCTCAGCCTGGAGCCCATGCTCACTATGTCCCCCGTTACTCATACCCCTTCACGTCCTTTTACAATACACAGGAAACCTCTGGTCACGCTGACCACAGAGGACCAGATTACTTTAGAGCTACAGCAGACTTTCTAAAGGACAGCTCTGAATTCACAAGCAAGCGTTATTTATCTGTTTCAATGATCACTATAGGCAGTTACGGGCTCAGAAGTTATCACCTACAAAAGTGAAAAGAAAATCATATTTGTTGCGGTTGTAAGCTTAGTCTCTTCCCCTTTCGATAACGGGGTCTCTGCATGGATTCCAGAGTTTGTGTTTGCAGAGAAATGGAGACACTGGGGACAGGACACTGAAAGTGTCAGAGGAACCATGCGTTTGTGGAGGAGAAACACCAAGGTCTCCCATGAAGACCCAAAGCCAACCCTGATGCCCACCACTGATCAGCAAACGCCTGCTCCCTGTTCCTGGGGCCACTGCCCTCCTCTTGGAGGTTGCTGAACACTCCCATGCAGAGACCTCTGCTGGGCTCGCATCTTCCAGGCACTCTGCTGCTCACAAGGAGTTGCCAAAACCAAAGGGAGATACTGATGCTGTGTGGGGCCCTTTGACCCCAGCCCCCTTGAGCTCTGATGACACAATGCCCAGACCCAAACTTGCCACGCCCTGCTTCTGTTGTCTAAACCCTCAGGGAGCCTGGGGAGGACCTGTGTCGTCTGTCAGTGTCCCCCTGGCAGTGAAGAGGCCACAGCAGATGCCTGGGATCTGGCTCTCTGGACACTTTTCCAAGCCCACTCCTCAGACACGTATCCCCGAGCTGGGCCATGGTGCTGGCAGAGGGATCGGTCATGCTGCTCCTGCTTGGGCTCTGGGCGCACCTGGAACCGGGCCAGAGCTCCCCTGGTCGTCCCTCGTGGCGCTATGTTTCATCTGAGGTGGTGATTCCTAGGAAGGAGCTACACCAGGGCAAAGGTGTTCAGGTGCCAGGCTGGCTCTCCTATAGCCTGCGTTTTGGGGGCCAAAGACACGTCATCCGTATGCGGAGAAAGAAGCTTAATTGGCCCGGACACCTGCTAATGATGACTCAGGATGACCAAGGAGCCTTGCAGATGGACTATCCCTACATTCCTATGGACTGCTACTACCTCGGCCACCTGCAGGACATTCCTCTGTCTACCGTCACCATTGACACCTGCTATGGGGGCCTGGAAGGCATCATGAAGCTGGATGACCTTGCCTACGAAATCAAACCCCTCAGGGACTCCCACAGATTTGAACACATCGTTTCTCAGATAGTGGCCGACTACAACGCCACGGGGCCCATGTATTCGCTGGAACACAAGGAGGATATGGACCCCTTCTTCTCTGAGGTGAACGGCACTGTGGCTCCCAGGTTCTCTGTTATGATGTACAGTGCCCATATGTTCCATGTGAAGCATCATGTTCAAGTTACTAATGGACTGTTTCAGGTATTCACCAATGTGTCAAAAACCGTCCAATTTGTAATGCATTTGTACCATGTTGTTGATAATATTTTCAGAACTATGTATGCTGAGATTTATGTTTCTTACCTAATCATATATGATCAAGCAGATCCGGTATCCCCTATTGATGACTATAGGGTTCCAGGAAGTCCACTGCATACTCTGTATTACAATGTGCTATATCTAGCTCTTTATCCACACTCAGCCATAGTACTTACACCAAGTAGGCCACATGAAAGTGAGTATGAACTTCGTGGGTATTGGGTGTGTGGCCGTAGTGCATATAACTATCTTGGATACGCTGGCAGACATTATTTTTCATTAGGTGTTGTAATTGCACACCAACAGGCAAAACTCTTGGGTGTGGACCCTGACGAACCATGGTGCGTTTGCAATAGAAGAGCCACCTGTGTAATGTACAGATACCCTCAACTGACTGATTCCTTTAGCAACTGTTCTTTTACTCATGTTCAACATATAGTTGGGGCAAGTTCTTCAAGATGCTATTTTTCAGCCTTCCATGACTACCGTAATAAAACTCTACTTCAGGAACGTTGTGGAAACCGTAAGATAGAGGGAAGGGAGAAATGTGATTGTGGCTCCTTCAAGCAGTGTCATGCCAACAAATGTTGTAAAGCCAACTGTGAACTCACACCTGGAAGTGTTTGTGATAGAGAACAGTGCTGCACAAACTGCACCTACTCCCCTCTTGGGACTCTCTGCAGACCCGTCCGGAACATATGCGACCTTCCAGAGTACTGTCGGGGGTCCACCTTCACATGCCCTGATGATTTTTATTTGCAAGATGGAACCCCATGCACTGAAGAGGGCTACTGCTATCAGGGGAACTGCACTGACCGCAGTATCCACTGCAAAGAGATCTTTGGTGAAGATGCTCAGAATGGTCACGACAGCTGCTATCGGATAAATGAAATAGGGTTCCGATTTGGCCATTGTTCTAGAAGGGATACATTTCGTATACACACTGGATGTAGTAGAGCAAACAACAAGTGTGGAAAGCTGCAATGCACCAACGTCACTCGGATTCCCCAGCTGCAGGAGCACGTTTCATTCCATCAGTCTTTATACGATGGTGTCTTCTGTTTTGGACTGGATGAACACCGTGGGAATGAAGCGATTGATGTTGGACACGTGAGAAACGGTACTCCCTGTGCTGATGGGCTTTTCTGTTTTAACAGAGAGTGCAATACGACTTTGGATAAGTTGAACTATGACTGTTCCCCTGAGAAGTGCAATTTCAGAGGAGTTTGCAACAATAAAAAGAACTGCCACTGCCATGTGGGCTGGGATCCCCCGGCGTGCCGAAATACAGGTTCTGGTGGGAGTGTGGACAGTGGACCCCCTCTTAAAAGAGTGCGTACAATAAGGCAAAGCATGGCACCAGTGATCTATTGGAGAGTTGTCTTTGCTCGCCTTTATTGCTTGATTTTTGCTCTGCTCTTCGGGATGGCCTCACGAGTACGGACAGTTATGACTACCACTGTCAAGGAAGAAACAATTCCTGAGGAACAGTAAAGTATCAGTCAGCCTCCCGACCCCTGTAAAATACAGAGCCTGTAGCAGGAACATCTGTGAAAAAGAATCAGTGCAAGAGACAGCAGCGCAGAGATCATGCATCCTGCACACAGGGGTCGTTCCCCCTGTCGTGGGGGAGGCGGGAGGCCTAGGTTTCTGTCGGCAGTTCTCCCTGATGGGTCACTGGTGCTCAGCTGAATACATCTTTGAGACCTCACGTTGTTGTCTTCACATCCTTCCATCAGCGTTAGGCGTCCATAGGAGCCCATGTCTCGGCCTGAAGTTGGACACCTGGGTCAGCAGCAGGGTGAGGCCTGAGCCACTCGTCCCAGGATTAATGAAGTCATCCCCAGCTCCTTGAAGGAGACGTTCAGGACATTTCTCCAAAATAATGTTCCTGGGCTTGCGTTTCTCCTCCACTTCTGAGTAAACTCTCCTTTCCTGAATCCAGAATGAGTTTAGGCCTCCCAACCAAAGTCTCCCATTCCGCACTAGAGTGGCTGTGAGCATTGGGACAGAGGGATGGGGGCTCAAACCCATCACCAGGCAAAAGCTGTGCCAACCTGGGGCACAGATCCCTCTGTGAGAGGCGGCATGTGAGGAGGCCTGACTGCAACAACTGTCCTGGCCTGGGAGGGAGCAGACGGCCAGGGTGAAAAGCCAGCCTGGAACCTGGGCCGCTGAGGGCACACGGCTCATGGTGTGATTGGGGTGGGAGCCATCCTAGCTGTGCATGCATTGTCCAGCACGGTTTCTTCCTGTTACCCTTCATCTCCTCCTGGGACAGGTCCACTCCCAGTGCCGCTGTATCCCAAATCCTCGTGCCATGTTTGTGCTTCATGCTGCCTCGAACCTAAGCGTCAGACTCCAAGCTCACTCTCATCTTCTGCTTGCTTACGCTCTGGTGGATCCAGCTGCTATACTGTCCCTGTCTCTTTTCCCACTGGATCCCTGTTTAGAGATATTGATATTCCACTGTACACCCACATCCCCCATCACAAATGTTTCCATGTCTTGCTCAGGGCTTTGTCACAACTTCCCTGTAGATCCCAGAAGCCAGGGAGGCCCTTCCTGTGAGACCCGTGCTGTCGTCCCACCAAGAAGCAGCATCCTGAGCACAGGAACCTGAGCCAGGTCTTGGGAAGAGGCTCCCTCAGGTTTCAAGGGCATTGAAAGCAACTCCAAAGTCCCCTAGAATGCAGCTATGCGTTCAGTAGGGTGGAGCACCCCACTGGGAAGGTCCCAGGGCAGCATGAATGAGAACTGGAAGGGAGTTCGGGCCCAGCATGTGAACTGGGAGAGAGAGTTTAGAGAAGATTTAGATGGGGTCCTGGGTGAGGCAGCACCTGTCCTGGAGAAGAATGGGGGACTCTTATTGCTGCTGAGTCAACAGCCCCACCCCCACCCCCGAGAGCCCTGAGAGGGGCACCTGCTTTCCTGAGTCCCACAGGCCTTCACTTTGTGCCAATGGGGGCAGGAGGGCAGGAGGGGGCCTGGGCAATGGGTGTTCCCCCAGGAGATGGGAGAAGACAGCAGCGAGAGGCCATGGATGCACAGTAGCAGGTGCGAGTCCCACCGCAGAGGAGAAGCCACCCCAGACACCACACCAAGTTCCTTTCCTTCTAGGGGTGGGCCGGGTGCTTCTTGTCTGCTTCTGAAATGCTCTGATGGCTGAGGGGAGCTGAGCCTTCCTAGCTGGGGTGTGGAGGAAGGGACAGCTGGCCACAGGCCCTGAGCAGGAGCAAGGTCCTTCTGTCCCCAGGCCCGGGCTGCCCCAAAGCCTGTGTCCCACAGCCCAGCTCAGCCCAAGTCACAGGCCTTCTTCCTTTCTGAGACCTGCAGGACCCTGGTACCAGGGCTTAGCAGGTGTCACCTGGAGCCCGCTTGGGAGATACGGGACACTGTAGGGGCCTTGGAGGAGCTCCCAGAGCCCGGGGCACACACGACTGCTGCTGTCGGGGATCCCACTTGTCTTTCACACTCAACAGAGGGCGCAGGCCCTGGGCCAGAGGAGGCTGCCGCTGATGGGCATGTGGGTGGACACAGGGGGTGGAGCTGTGGAGGGCTGAGGTGACTGCCAGCAGGCAGGATCCTGAGGACATGTGTGGTGTGTGTGTGTGTTTGTGTGTTTGTGTATGTGTGTATATGTATCTTTGTGTATGTTTGTGTTTGTGTGTCTGTTGTTTGTGTGTGCCTGTGTGTTTGTGTATGTGTGTATTTTTGTATATGTGTTTTTGTGTGTATCTGTGTTTGTGTGTTTGTGTATGTGTGTATGAGTGTGTATGTATGTGTGTGCTTGCATGTATGTGTGTATGTCTTTGTGTGTGTATATGTATTTTTGTGTATGTGTTTGTGTGTCTGTGTGTGTGTCTGTGTGTTTGTGTGTCTGTGTGTTTGTGTCCATGTTTGTGAGTGTGTGTGGGCTCACAGCTTCACATCTACTAGGAATGAAAGAATGAAAATGAGTCTTCAAACATTGTTAGATTTGTTCGTTTGTTTTCTTTCAAAGAGAGAGATCTCCCACCCTCTGGTTCACTGCCTAAAACAGCTAGGGCTGATCCAGGCTGAAGCCAGGAGCTGGGGACCCAATCTGGGTCTTCTTGTGAGTGTGGCAGGGGCCCAGGTGCTTGAGGCATCACCTGCTGATTCCCAGCTCAGGCAGGCAGCTGAAATTGGGAGTGAAGCTCGGGATCCAACCCAGGCACTCTGATATGGGTGGTGGTGTCCCAGGTGGCATTTAACTGCTATGCCATGTGTCCACCCCCAAACCTTGTTCAATAACAAGTATCATGGGTTCGGAAACACCAGGGTCCTCAAACACTGCTGGTAGGAATGTGAGGTGGTCCAGATACTTTGGAAAACAATTTGTCACTTCCCCAAGGATTGAATTTACCAGAACTTACTTACCAAGAGCACCCGACTCAGCTCTTCCTTTGTAGTGGCATGCTTACACATACATGTGGGCACTGACACACATGCACACATTTGCCTCTATCATGCGTGCGTGCACAAACAACCAGGCTGGCAGGCACATACCTGTGCATCTCTGCCCACACACATGCATGCAGATGTGCAGCTGTGTACTGTGTACACATACATGCACTTACACATACATGCACAAACATGCTGACATACAGACATAGCAGGCACACATATAGATTCCCTCCATATGACATCCAAACTGAAGCATGATCTGGTTTCCTCCCCATGCAGAGAAGGGTGAGGGATCAGAAATGCTGTAGAAAGAACGGGCTGGGCCAAGCTTCCCATGTGCTTGAACCAGCATCTGCTGCTTTCTCAGGTATAGATCAGGAAACAGGATCTGAAGGGAAGGAAGCAGGACAGGGGATGCACGCATCTGGACAACACCTTAACTCACAGTGCAAAGCACCTGCCCTGGTACATTCCTTTGGCACAAGGACTGGGTAAATGATGTTAGCATACATATCAATTCCTTTGGGCACATGCACAATGGCTAAATGAATCATAATAATCTGTGTAGTGTGTCAGGAGTCCTTGTCTGGTGGGAGGCATCTCCATAGTCTAGAGCTCCATTCCTCACCACTTTACCCTTCTGCTCTCCACAACAGCTCCAGGACAGACTTGGGCATCCTGAGTGAGTTCGCAGAACCCCCTTCCTATAAAAGTAGATGGGCAGATCAACTAACCAGAAAATCGACAAAGAAACGGCAGAGCTAATCGACACTATGGACCTAACTGATATCTATACAACATTTCAGCCCAAGGTGTTGCAGAATACACATTCTTTTCATCAGTGCATGGAAGTTTCTCTCTCTCTCTCTCTCTCTCTCTCTCCCTCCATCCCCCCATTGCTTTTGGTTTTTATTTCTACATTTTTTAAAATTTTATTTAAGGTATACAACTTTCATGTATTTCCTATATACAGATTCAGGAATATAGTGATACTCCCTATCCTACCTTCCCTCCCGCCCACACTCCCACGCTGTTTCTTCCTCCCTCTCCTATTCCTGTTCTTAATTTTTTTTACGGCTTATTTACTTATTTATTTGAAGCAGCATTACAGAGGGGCAGAGGCAGAGAGAGAGATCTTCCATCTTATGGTTCACTCCACAAATGACTACAATGGCCAGAGCTCTGAAGCCAGGAGCCAGGAGCTTCTTCCAAGCCTCCCATGTGCATGCAGGGGCCCAAAAACTTGGATCATCTTCTATCACTTTCTCAGGCCACAGCAGAGAGTTGGATCAGAAGAGGAGCATCCAGGACTCGAACTGGCACTGCAGGCGGTGACTTTATCCATGTGCCACAACACTGCCCCCCCATTCTTGATTTTTATAAAGAGCTGTTTTCAGTTAACTTTATACTCATAAGATTAATCCTAAACTAAGCAAAGAGTTCAACAAATAGTATGAAGAAAAGAACACTGTCCCCCAGCAGTCAAGACAAAGCTTGTACACAATAATCAAATCTTGAAATGGTAATTTCACACCTAGAGATTACCTTTTAGGTACTTTGTTACCACAGATCAGGGAAAAATTTGGTTTTGTCTTTTTGGGACTGGCTTATTTTACTAAGTATAGTGGTTTCCAGTTGCATCCATTTTGTTGGAAATGAGAAGATTTCTTTCTTTTTTTTTTTTTCACTTCTGTGTAGCATTCAATAGTGTATACATACCATAATTTCTTTGTCTGGTCTTCAGTTGGTGGTCATCTGTGTTGATTCTATATCTTAGCTATTGTGAATTGAGCTGCAATAGGCACAGGTGTACAGGTAGGTACATCTTTCATATGCAGATTGCATTTGGTTTGAGTAAATTCCCAGGAGTGGGAGGGCTGGGTCATATGGGAGGTCTATTTCAGATTTCTGAGGTATCTCCATGCTGTCTTCCACAGTGTCTGCACAAGTTTACCTTCCCACCAACAGTGCATTAGGGTACCTTTTTCCCCACATCCTGCAAACATTTATTGTTTGTTGGTTTCTGTATGAGAGCCATTCTAACCGGGGGGAGGTGAAACATCATTGTGGTTTTGATGTGCATTTTCCTGATAGCTAGTGATCTTGAGCGTTTCTCCATGTGTCTGCTGACCTTTTGCATTTCTTCCTTTGAAAAATGCCTGTTCAAGTTATTTGCCCATTTCTTAACTGGATTGTTTATATTGTCATTGTTGAGTTTCTTGAGCTCTTTATAGGTTCTGGATATTAACTCTTTATCAGTTGTATAGTTTGCAAATATTTTCTCCCCTTCTGTCAGTGGCCTCTTCACGTTGCTGGGTGTTTCTTTTGCAGTACAGAAGCTTCTCAGTTTAATGTAATCCCATTTGTCAATGTTGACTTTGATTGCCTGTCCTTCTGGCGTCTTTTTCAAGAAGTCTTTGCCTACACCAATGTCCTGTAGGGTTTCCCAAGTGTTCTCTAGTAATTTGATGGTATCAGGTCATACATTTAGGTCTTTAATCCATTTGAGTGGATTTCTATGTAAGGTGTACAGTAGAAGTCTTGCTTCGTACTTCTGCATGTGAAAGTCCACTTTTCCCAGCACCATTTGTGAGGAGACTGTCCTTGCTCCAGGGATTGATTTTAGCTCCTTTGTCAAAGATAAGTTGCTTGTAGCTGCATGGATTGATTTCTGGAGTTTCTATTCTGTTCCATTGGTCTAAACATCTGTTTGGAGCCAGTACCAGGCTGTTTTGATTACAACTGCCCCGTATTATGTCTTGAAATCTGGTATTGTGATGCCGCAGGCTTTGCTTTTGTTGTATAAGATTGCTTTAGCTATTTGGGATCTCTTGTGTTTCCATATGATTTTTTAAAGGATTTATTTTATTTATTTGAAAGGCAAAGTGACATAGAAGTAGAGGCAGACACACACACAGAGAGAGAGAGAGAGAGAGAGAGAGAGAGAGAGAGAGGGAGAGAGGTGTCTTCTATCTGCTGCCACTCCCCAGATGGCTGCAATGGTCAGAGCTGCGCTGACCCAAAGCCAGGAGCCAGGAGCTTCTCCTGAATCTCTCACATGGGTACAGGGGCTGTCTTCCACTGCTTTACCAGGCCGTAGCAGAGAGCTGAATCAGAAGTGGAGCAGCCAGAAATTGAACTGGTGCTCATATGGGGTGTCGGCACTACAAGTGGCTGCTTTAATTGCTATGCCACAGCCACAGCCCCCCCCCCTTATGATTTTTAGAATTGCTTTTTCTAGACCTGAAAAGAGGTCATTGATACATTGATTGGGATCACATTGAATCTGTATATTGCTTTCAGTATATGGGCATTTTGATGATATTAATTCTTCCAATCCACAAACATGGAAGATTTTTCCATTTTCTGTGTCTTTTTCTATTTCCTTCTTTAATGTTTTATCATTTCCATTGTACAGATCTTTGACATCCTTGGTTAAATTTAGTCCAAATATTTAATTTTGTGCAGCTATTGTGAATGAAATAGATATTAGAAGTTCTTTCTCAGCCGTGGCAGTGTCTGTGTATACAAAAGCTATTGACTTTTGTGTGTTGATTTCATATCCTGCCACTTTACCACTCTTTTATAAGTTCCAATAGTTTCTTAGCGGAGTCTTTTGAGTCCCCTACATATAGAATCATGTCATCTGAAAATAGGGATAATATGACTTCCTCCTTCCCAATCTGTATCCCTTTGATTTCCTTTTCTTGCCTAATGCCAGTTGCTAAAACTTTCAGGACTATATTGAATAGCAATTGTGAGAGTGGGCATCCTTGTCTGGTTCCAGATCTCAGTGGGAGTGCTTCCAACTACTCCCCATTCAATAGGATGCTGGCCATGGGCTTGTCATAAATTTCCTTAAATTTTTTGAGAAATGTTCCTTCTATATCCAATTTGCTTAAGGTTTTCATCATGAAGGGATGTTGTATTTTATCAAATGCTTTTTCTGCATCTATTGAAAGAATCTCATATGGTTTTTGTTCTTCAGTTTGTTAATATGATGTATCACATTGACTGATCTGATATGTTGAACCATCCCTGCATACCAGGGATAAATCCCACTTGGTCCAGGTGATTGATCTTTCTGATGTGCTGTTGGATCCGTTTAATTAGTATTTTGTTGAGGATTTTTGCATCTGTGTTCATCAGGGGTATTGGTTTATAGTTCTCTTTCTCTGTTGTGTCTTTCTCTTGTTTAGGAATTACTCAAGAAATGATGCCGGCTTCATTGAAGGAGTTTTGTAAGATTCCCTCCCTTTCAATTCTTTTGAATAATTTGAGAAGAATTGGAGTTAGTTCTTCTTTAAATGTTTGGTATAATTCAGCAGTGAAGCTGTCCAGACCTGGCTTTTCTTTTTAGAGAGGGCTTTTATTACTAATTCAATCCCCATCTTATTATTGGTCTGTTTAGGTTTCCTATGTCTTCAGGGCTCAACTTTGGTGGATTCTATGTGTCCAGGAGACTATCTATTTCTTCTAGGTTTTCCAATTTGCTGGCATACAGCTCTTTGATAATGATGGCTATGCCTCCGTGTTTTTGTGTGTAACACATCTTTCAGCATCATTTTTAAGAGTGGATGAGTGGTGATACATTCTTTTGATTTCTGTTTGTTATGGAATATCTTTATTTCACTGTCATTCATATGAGAGTTTTGCAGGGTACATTATTCTAGGTTGATTTTTTTTTCTCTTAAGACTTGGACTATGTTTCTCCATTCTCCCCTAGCCTGTAGGGTTTCTGTTGAGAAGTCAGCTATGAGTCTAGTTGGAGATCCTCTGAAAGTAATCTGGCTTTTCCCTCATGCATATTTTGGAATCTGTTATTTAAGTTTTACTGTGGAGAGTTTGATTACAATGGGTCATGGTGAAGCTCTTTTCTAGTCATGTCTATTGGGAGTTCTATGTGCTTCCTATGCTTGGACATCCCTTTCTTTCTCCAAATTGGGGGGGGGGGGGTTCCTGTAATTATTTCACTAAATAGGCTTTGTATTCCATTCTGTCTTTCCATGGCTTCAGGAATTCCTGCAATCTATATGTTGGATCATTTGATAATATCCTCTAAATCTTCTTCTCCTTCTCCTTCTCCTTCTCCTTCTCCTCCTCCTTCTCCTTCTTCTTCTTCTTCTCCTCCTCCTCCTTCTTCTTTTCTTTTTCTTCTCCCTTCCTCCTCCTCCTCCTCTTCTTCTTCTTCTCCTTCTCATTCTTCCTCACCTCTTCTTCTTCTTTTCCTTCTTCCTCTTGTCTGAGACATTTTCAAAGATTTGTCTTCTAGCTCATATAGTCTTTCTTCTGCTTTACCAAGTTTGTTATTAAGGCTTAAAATTTTTTTATTTGACAGGTAGAGTTACAGACAGTGAGAGAGAGAGAGAGACAGAGAGAAAGGTCTTCCTTCCATTGGTTCACTCCTCAAATGGCCGCCACAACCGGAGCTACACGGATCCGAAGCCAGGAGTCAGGTACTTCCTCTTGGTCTCCCACGTGGGTGCAGGGGCCCAAGCACTTGGGCCATCCTCCATTGCCCTCCCGGGCCACAGCAGAGAGTTGGACTGGAAGAGGAGCAACTGGGGCACCCATATGGGATGCTGGCACCACAGGTCTCGGAGGATTAACCTAGTGTGCCACAGCACCAGCCCAGAATCTCAATTTTATAGTAAAATTTTTAATTCATACCATGTATGGATTTCTGTAATCATGAATTTGCTTATTGTTTCTGAGTAATCCTATTTTTACTCTTGAGTCACATTTCATGCATTTCATCAATCTCTTCATCTTCACATTGTAATATTGAAGTGCTGCTGTGTTTCTTTGGGGGAGTCATGTTGTCTTCCTTATTTTAGTTTCTTGAGTTTCTGCATTTATTTTTAGGGATTTGGGGAGATACTTGTTGGTTTTTTTCTCTGATTTTTTTTTTTTTTATCTTTGAACTATGCCTCTGTAGCTTAGTGAAATGTCTGCCTTTAACACACAGTGCCTTGTACTGGGTGTGACCTGAGGGGTCTGGTCTTTGCTCCAGGGTGGGGCAGGTATCCAGGATGAGACCCAAGTTGCGTGTGGCAGATGATCTCTTGTTAGCAGAAGTGTGGTATGGTCACATCTGTTGGCTTCATCACAACCTCACCTCCTCACCTCCAAGATGATCAATGCCTGGGTGTTAGCCCTCAGTGGGTACAACACTCATCTGTGCTTCTGCATGAACTGCACAAAGGATCTGTGCAATCCTCAGTGTGAGCAGGGAGTCCCTCTTCAATGGACCTCCCCAGCAAATTGGGAAGCCCTGAGCACGTGGAGCACGTGGGTAAGGGTTACGGTTAGGGTTAGGGTTAGGGTTAGGGTTAGGGGTTAAGGTTAGGGTTAGGGTTAGGGTTAGGGTTAGGGTTAGGGTTAGGGTTAGGGTTAGGGTTAGGGTTAGGGTTAGGGTTTAGGGTTAGGGTTAGGGTTAGGGTTAGGGTTAGGGTTAGGGTTAGGGTTAGGGTTAGGGTTAGGGTTAGGGTTAGGGTTAGGGTTAGGGTTAGGGTTAGGGTTAGGGTTAGGGTTAGGGTTAGGGTTAGGGTTAGGGTTGGGTTAGGGTTAGGGTTAGGGTTAGGGTTAGGGTTAGGGTTAGGGTTAGGGTTAGGGTTAGGGTTAGGGTTAGGGTCAGGGTCAGGGTCAGGGTCAGGGTCAGGGTTAGGGTCAGGGTCAGGGTCAGGGTCAGGGTCAGGGTCAGGGTCAGGGTCAGGGTCAGGGTCAGGGTTAGGGTCAGGGTCAGGGTCAGGGTCAGGGTCAGGGTTAGGGTTAGGGTCAGGGTCAGGGTCAGGGTCAGGGTTAGGGTCAGGGTCAGGGTTAGGGTCAGGGTCAGGGTCAGGGTCAGGGTCAGGGTCAGGGTCAGGGTCAGGGTCAGGGTCAGGGTCAGGGTCAGGGTCAGGGTCAGGGTCAGGGTCAGGGTCAGGGTCAGGGTCAGGGTCAGGGTTAGGCTTAGGGTTAGGGTTAGGGTTAGGGTTAGGGTTAGGGTTAGGGTTAGGGTTAGGGTTAGGGTTAGGGTTAGGGTTAGGGTTAGGGTTAGGGTTAGGGTTAGGGTTAGGGTTAGGGTTAGGGTTAGGGTTAGGGTTAGGGTTAGGGGTTAGGGGTTAGGGTTAGGGTTAGGGTTAGGGTTAGGGTTAGGGTTAGGGGTTAGGGTTAGGGTTAGGGTTAGGGTTAGGGTAGGTTTAGGGTTAGGGTTAGGGTTAGGGTTAGGGTTAGGGTTAGGGTTAGGGTTAGGGTTAGGGTTAGGGTTAGGGTTAGGGTTAGGGTTAGGGTTAGGGTTAGGGTTAGGGTTAGGGTTAGGGTTAGGGTTAGGGTTAGGGTTAGGGTTAGGGTTAGGGTTAGGGTTAGGGTTAGGGTTAGGGTTAGGGTTAGGGTTAGGGTTAGGGTTAGGGTTAGGGTTAGGGTTAGGGTTAGGGTTAGGGTTAGGGTTAGGGTTAGGGTAGGGTTAGGGTTAGGGTTAGGGTTAGGGTTAGGGTTAGGGTTAGGGTTAGGGTTAGGGTTAGGGTTAGGGTTAGGGTTAGGGTTAGGGTTAGGGTTAGGGTTAGGGTTAGGGTTAGGGTTAGGGTTAGGGTTAGGGTTAGGGTTAGGGTTAGGGTTAGGGTTAGGGTTAGGGTTAGGGTTAGGGTTAGGGTTAGGGTTAGGGTTAGGGTTAGGGTTAGGGTTAGGGTTAGGGTTAGGGTTAGGGTTAGGGTTAGGGTTAGGGTTAGGGTTAGGGTTAGGGTTAGGGTTAGGGTTAGGGTTAGGGTTAGGGTTAGGGTTAGGGTTAGGGTTAGGGTTAGGGTTAGGGTTAGGGTTAGGGTTAGGGTTAGGGTTAGGGTTAGGGTTAGGGTTAGGGTTAGGGTTAGGGTTAGGGTTAGGGTTAGGGTTAGGGTTGGGTTAGGGTTAGGGTTAGGGTTAGGGTTAGGGTTAGGGTTAGGGTTAGGGTTAGGGTTAGGGTTAGGGTTAGGGTTAGGGTTAGGGTTAGGGTTAGGGTTAGGGTTAGGGTTAGGGTTAGGGTTAGGGTTAGGGTTAGGGTTAGGGTTAGGGTTAGGGTTAGGGTTAGGGTTAGGGTTAGGGTTAGGGTTAGGGTTAGGGTTAGGGTTAGGGTTAGGGTTAGGGTTAGGGTTAGGGTTAGGGTTAGGGTTAGGGTTAGGGTTAGGGTTAGGGTTAGGGTTAGGGTTAGGGTTAGGGTTAGGGTTAGGGTTAGGGTTAGGGTTAGGGTTAGGGTTAGGGTTAGGGTTAGGGTTAGGGTTAGGGTTAGGGTTAGGGTTAGGGTTAGGGTTAGGGTTAGGGTTAGGGTTAGGGTTAGGGTTAGGGTTAGGGTTAGGGTTAGGGTTAGGGTTAGGGTTAGGGTTAGGGTTAGGGTTAGGGTTAGGGTTAGGGTTAGGGTTAGGGTTAGGGTTAGGGTTAGGGTTAGGGTTAGGGTTAGGGTTAGGGTTAGGGTTAGGGTTAGGGTTAGGGTTAGGGTTAGGGTTAGGGTTAGGGTTAGGGTTAGGGTTAGGGTTAGGGTTAGGGTTAGGGTTAGGGTTAGGGTTAGGGTTAGGGTTAGGGTTAGGGTTAGGGTTAGGGTTAGGGTTAGGGTTAGGGTTAGGGTTAGGGTTAGGGTTAGGGTTAGGGTTAGGGTTAGGGTTAGGGTTAGGGTTAGGGTTAGGGTTAGGGTTAGGGTTAGGGTTAGGGTTAGGGTTAGGGTTAGGGTTAGGGTTAGGGTTAGGGTTAGGGTTAGGGTTAGGGTTAGGGTTAGGGTTAGGGTTAGGGTTAGGGTTAGGGTTAGGGTTAGGGTTAGGGTTAGGGTTAGGGTTAGGGTTAGGGTTAGGGTTAGGGTTAGGGTTAGGGTTAGGGTTAGGGTTAGGGTTAGGGTTAGGGTTAGGGTTAGGGTTAGGGTTAGGGTTAGGGTTAGGGTTAGGGTTAGGGTTAGGGTTAGGGTTAGGGTTAGGGTTAGGGTTAGGGTTAGGGTTAGGGTTAGGGTTAGGGTTAGGGTTAGGGTTAGGGTTAGGGTTAGGGTTAGGGTTAGGGTTAGGGTTAGGGTTAGGGTTAGGGTTAGGGTTAGGGTTAGGGTTAGGGTTAGGGTTAGGGTTAGGGTTAGGGTTAGGGTTAGGGTTAGGGTTAGGGTTAGGGTTAGGGTTAGGGTTAGGGTTAGGGTTAGGGTTAGGGTTAGGGTTAGGGTTAGGGTTAGGGTTAGGGTTAGGGTTAGGGTTAGGGTTAGGGTTAGGGTTAGGGTTAGGGTTAGGGTTAGGGTTAGGGTTAGGGTTAGGGTTAGGGTTAGGGTTAGGGTTAGGGTTAGGGTTAGGGTTAGGGTTAGGGTTAGGGTTAGGGTTAGGGTTAGGGTTAGGGTTAGGGTTAGGGTTAGGGTTAGGGTTAGGGTTAGGGTTAGGGTTAGGGTTAGGGTTAGGGTTAGGGTTAGGGTTAGGGTTAGGGTTAGGGTTAGGGTTAGGGTTAGGGTTAGGGTTAGGGTTAGGGTTAGGGTTAGGGTTAGGGTTAGGGTTAGGGTTAGGGTTAGGGTTAGGGTTAGGGTTAGGGTTAGGGTTAGGGTTAGGGTTAGGGTTAGGGTTAGGGTTAGGGTTAGGGTTAGGGTTAGGGTTAGGGTTAGGGTTAGGGTTAGGGTTAGGGTTAGGGTTAGGGTTAGGGTTAGGGTTAGGGTTAGGGTTAGGGTTAGGGTTAGGGTTAGGGTTAGGGTTAGGGTTAGGGTTAGGGTTAGGGTTAGGGTTAGGGTTAGGGTTAGGGTTAGGGTTAGGGTTAGGGTTAGGGTTAGGGTTAGGGTTAGGGTTAGGGTTAGGGTTAGGGTTAGGGTTAGGGTTAGGGTTAGGGTTAGGGTTAGGGTTAGGGTTAGGGTTAGGGTTAGGGTTAGGGTTAGGGTTAGGGTTAGGGTTAGGGTTAGGGTTAGGGTTAGGGTTAGGGTTAGGGTTAGGGTTAGGGTTAGGGTTAGGGTTAGGGTTAGGGTTAGGGTTAGGGTTAGGGTTAGGGTTAGGGTTAGGGTTAGGGTTAGGGTTAGGGTTAGGGTTAGGGTTAGGGTTAGGGTTAGGGTTAGGGTTAGGGTTAGGGTTAGGGTTAGGGTTAGGGTTAGGGTTAGGGTTAGGGTTAGGGTTAGGGTTAGGGTTAGGGTTAGGGTTAGGGTTAGGGTTAGGGTTAGGGTTAGGGTTAGGGTTAGGGTTAGGGTTAGGGTTAGGGTTAGGGTTAGGGTTAGGGTTAGGGTTAGGGTTAGGGTTAGGGTTAGGGTTAGGGTTAGGGTTAGGGTTAGGGTTAGGGTTAGGGTTAGGGTTAGGGTTAGGGTTAGGGTTAGGGTTAGGGTTAGGGTTAGGGTTAGGGTTAGGGTTAGGGTTAGGGTTAGGGTTAGGGTTAGGGTTAGGGTTAGGGTCGAGTACTGTTAGGGTTAGGGTTAGGGTTAGGGTTAGGGTTAGGGTTAGGGTTAGGGTTAGGGTTAGGGTTAGGGTTAGGGTTAGGGTTAGGGTTAGGGTTAGGGTTAGGGTTAGGGTTAGGGTTAGGGTTAGGGTTAGGGTTAGGGTTAGGGTTAGGGTTAGGGTTAGGGTTAGGGTTAGGGTTAGGGTTAGGGTTAGGGTTAGGGTTAGGGTTAGGGTTAGGGTTAGGGTTAGGGTTAGGGTTAGGGTTAGGGTTAGGGTTAGGGTTAGGGTTAGGGTTAGGGTTAGGGTTAGGGTTAGGGTTAGGGTTAGGGTTAGGGTTAGGGTTAGGGTTAGGGTTAGGGTTAGGGTTAGGGTTAGGGTTAGGGTTAGGGTTAGGGTTAGGGTTAGGGTTAGGGTTAGGGTTAGGGTTAGGGTTAGGGTTAGGGTTAGGGTTAGGGTTAGGGTTAGGGTTAGGGTTAGGGTTAGGGTTAGGGTTAGGGTTAGGGTTAGGGTTAGGGTTAGGGTTAGGGTTAGGGTTAGGGTTAGGGTTAGGGTTAGGGTTAGGGTTAGGGTTAGGGTTAGGGTTAGGGTTAGGGTTAGGGTTAGGGTTAGGGTTAGGGTTAGGGTTAGGGTTAGGGTTAGGGTTAGGGTTAGGGTTAGGGTTAGGGTTAGGGTTAGGGTTAGGGTTAGGGTTAGGGTTAGGGTTAGGGTTAGGGTTAGGGTTAGGGTTAGGGTTAGGGTTAGGGTTAGGGTTAGGGTTAGGGTTAGGGTTAGGGTTAGGGTTAGGGTTAGGGTTAGGGTTAGGGTTAGGGTTAGGGTTAGGGTTAGGGTTAGGGTTAGGGTTAGGGTTAGGGTTAGGGTTAGGGTTAGGGTTAGGGTTAGGGTTAGGGTTAGGGTTAGGGTTAGGGTTAGGGTTAGGGTTAGGGTTAGGGTTAGGGTTAGGGTTAGGGTTAGGGTTAGGGTTAGGGTTAGGGTTAGGGTTAGGGTTAGGGTTAGGGTTAGGGTTAGGGTTAGGGTTAGGGTTAGGGTTAGGGTTAGGGTTAGGGTTAGGGTTAGGGTTAGGGTTAGGGTTAGGGTTAGGGTTAGGGTTAGGGTTAGGGTTAGGGTTAGGGTTAGGGTTAGGGTTAGGGTTAGGGTTAGGGTTAGGGTTAGGGTTAGGGTTAGGGTTAGGGTTAGGGTTAGGGTTAGGGTTAGGGTTAGGGTTAGGGTTAGGGTTAGGGTTAGGGTTAGGGTTAGGGTTAGGGTTAGGGTTAGGGTTAGGGTTAGGGTTAGGGTTAGGGTTAGGGTTAGGGTTAGGGTTAGGGTTAGGGTTAGGGTTAGGGTTAGGGTTAGGGTTAGGGTTAGGGTTAGGGTTAGGGTTAGGGTTAGGGTTAGGGTTAGGGTTAGGGTTAGGGTTAGGGTTAGGGTTAGGGTTAGGGTTAGGGTTAGGGTTAGGGTTAGGGTTAGGGTTAGGGTTAGGGTTAGGGTTAGGGTTAGGGTTAGGGTTAGGGTTAGGGTTAGGGTTAGGGTTAGGGTTAGGGTTAGGGTTAGGGTTAGGGTTAGGGTTAGGGTTAGGGTTAGGGTTAGGGTTAGGGTTAGGGTTAGGGTTAGGGTTAGGGTTAGGGTTAGGGTTAGGGTTAGGGTTAGGGTTAGGGTTAGGGTTAGGGTTAGGGTTAGGGTTAGGGTTAGGGTTAGGGTTAGGGTTAGGGTTAGGGTTAGGGTTAGGGTTAGGGTTAGGGTTAGGGTTAGGGTTAGGGTTAGGGTTAGGGTTAGGGTTAGGGTTAGGGTTAGGGTTAGGGTTAGGGTTAGGGTTAGGGTTAGGGTTAGGGTTAGGGTTAGGGTTAGGGTTAGGGTTAGGGTTAGGGTTAGGGTTAGGGTTAGGGTTAGGGTTAGGGTTAGGGTTAGGGTTAGGGTTAGGGTTAGGGTTAGGGTTAGGGTTAGGGTTAGGGTTAGGGTTAGGGTTAGGGTTAGGGTTAGGGTTAGGGTTAGGGTTAGGGTTAGGGTTAGGGTTAGGGTTAGGGTTAGGGTTAGGGTTAGGGTTAGGGTTAGGGTTAGGGTTAGGGTTAGGGTTAGGGTTAGGGTTAGGGTTAGGGTTAGGGTTAGGGTTAGGGTTAGGGTTAGGGTTAGGGTTAGGGTTAGGGTTAGGGTTAGGGTTAGGGTTAGGGTTAGGGTTAGGGTTAGGGTTAGGGTTAGGGTTAGGGTTAGGGTTAGGGTTAGGGTTAGGGTTAGGGTTAGGGTTAGGGTTAGGGTTAGGGTTAGGGTTAGGGTTAGGGTTAGGGTTAGGGTTAGGGTTAGGGTTAGGGTTAGGGTTAGGGTTAGGGTTAGGGTTAGGGTTAGGGTTAGGGTTAGGGTTAGGGTTAGGGTTAGGGTTAGGGTTAGGGTTAGGGTTAGGGTTAGGGTTAGGGTTAGGGTTAGGGTTAGGGTTAGGGTTAGGGTTAGGGTTAGGGTTAGGGTTAGGGTTAGGGTTAGGGTTAGGGTTAGGGTTAGGGTTAGGGTTAGGGTTAGGGTTAGGGTTAGGGTTAGGGTTAGGGTTAGGGTTAGGGTTAGGGTTAGGGTTAGGGTTAGGGTTAGGGTTAGGGTTAGGGTTAGGGTTAGGGTTAGGGTTAGGGTTAGGGTTAGGGTTAGGGTTAGGGTTAGGGTTAGGGTTAGGGTTAGGGTTAGGGTTAGGGTTAGGGTTAGGGTTAGGGTTAGGGTTAGGGTTAGGGTTAGGGTTAGGGTTAGGGTTAGGGTTAGGGTTAGGGTTAGGGTTAGGGTTAGGGTTAGGGTTAGGGTTAGGGTTAGGGTTAGGGTTAGGGTTAGGGTTAGGGTTAGGGTTAGGGTTAGGGTTAGGGTTAGGGTTAGGGTTAGGGTTAGGGTTAGGGTTAGGGTTAGGGTTAGGGTTAGGGTTAGGGTTAGGGTTAGGGTTAGGGTTAGGGTTAGGGTTAGGGTTAGGGTTAGGGTTAGGGTTAGGGTTAGGGTTAGGGTTAGGGTTAGGGTTAGGGTTAGGGTTAGGGTTAGGGTTAGGGTTAGGGTTAGGGTTAGGGTTAGGGTTAGGGTTAGGGTTAGGGTTAGGGTTAGGGTTAGGGTTAGGGTTAGGGTTAGGGTTAGGGTTAGGGTTAGGGTTAGGGTTAGGGTTAGGGTTAGGGTTAGGGTTAGGGTTAGGGTTAGGGTTAGGGTTAGGGTTAGGGTTAGGGTTAGGGTTAGGGTTAGGGTTAGGGTTAGGGTTAGGGTTAGGGTTAGGGTTAGGGTTAGGGTTAGGGTTAGGGTTAGGGTTAGGGTTAGGGTTAGGGTTAGGGTTAGGGTTAGGGTTAGGGTTAGGGTTAGGGTTAGGGTTAGGGTTAGGGTTAGGGTTAGGGTTAGGGTTAGGGTTAGGGTTAGGGTTAGGGTTAGGGTTAGGGTTAGGGTTAGGGTTAGGGTTAGGGTTAGGGTTAGGGTTAGGGTTAGGGTTAGGGTTAGGGTTAGGGTTAGGGTTAGGGTTAGGGTTAGGGTTAGGGTTAGGGTTAGGGTTAGGGTTAGGGTTAGGGTTAGGGTTAGGGTTAGGGTTAGGGTTAGGGTTAGGGTTAGGGTTAGGGTTAGGGTTAGGGTTAGGGTTAGGGTTAGGGTTAGGGTTAGGGTTAGGGTTAGGGTTAGGGTTAGGGTTAGGGTTAGGGTTAGGGTTAGGGTTAGGGTTAGGGTTAGGGTTAGGGTTAGGGTTAGGGTTAGGGTTAGGGTTAGGGTTAGGGTTAGGGTTAGGGTTAGGGTTAGGGTTAGGGTTAGGGTTAGGGTTAGGGTTAGGGTTAGGGTTAGGGTTAGGGTTAGGGTTAGGGTTAGGGTTAGGGTTAGGGTTAGGGTTAGGGTTAGGGTTAGGGTTAGGGTTAGGGTTAGGGTTAGGGTTAGGGTTAGGGTTAGGGTTAGGGTTAGGGTTAGGGTTAGGGTTAGGGTTAGGGTTAGGGTTAGGGTTAGGGTTAGGGTTAGGGTTAGGGTTAGGGTTAGGGTTAGGGTTAGGGTTAGGGTTAGGGTTAGGGTTAGGGTTAGGGTTAGGGTTAGGGTTAGGGTTAGGGTTAGGGTTAGGGTTAGGGTTAGGGTTAGGGTTAGGGTTAGGGTTAGGGTTAGGGTTAGGGTTAGGGTTAGGGTTAGGGTTAGGGTTAGGGTTAGGGTTAGGGTTAGGGTTAGGGTTAGGGTTAGGGTTAGGGTTAGGGTTAGGGTTAGGGTTAGGGTTAGGGTTAGGGTTAGGGTTAGGGTTAGGGTTAGGGTTAGGGTTAGGGTTAGGGTTAGGGTTAGGGTTAGGGTTAGGGTTAGGGTTAGGGTTAGGGTTAGGGTTAGGGTTAGGGTTAGGGTTAGGGTTAGGGTTAGGGTTAGGGTTAGGGTTAGGGTTAGGGTTAGGGTTAGGGTTAGGGTTAGGGTTAGGGTTAGGGTTAGGGTTAGGGTTAGGGTTAGGGTTAGGGTTAGGGTTAGGGTTAGGGTTAGGGTTAGGGTTAGGGTTAGGGTTAGGGTTAGGGTTAGGGTTAGGGTTAGGGTTAGGGTTAGGGTTAGGGTTAGGGTTAGGGTTAGGGTTAGGGTTAGGGTTAGGGTTAGGGTTAGGGTTAGGGTTAGGGTTAGGGTTAGGGTTAGGGTTAGGGTTAGGGTTAGGGTTAGGGTTAGGGTTAGGGTTAGAGGTTAGGGTTAGGGTTAGGGTTAGGGTTAGGGTTAGGGTTAGGGTTAGGGTTAGGGTTAGGGTTAGGGTTAGGGTTAGGGTTAGGGTTAGGGTTAGGGTTAGGGTTAGGGTTAGGGTTAGGGTTAGGGTTAGGGTTAGGGTTAGGGTTAGGGTTAGGGTTAGGGTTAGGGTTAGGGTTAGGGTTAGGGTTAGGGTTAGGGTTAGGGTTAGGGTTAGGGTTAGGGTTAGGGTTAGGGTTAGGGTTAGGGTTAGGGTTAGGGTTAGGGTTAGGGTTAGGGTTAGGGTTAGGGTTAGGGTTAGGGTTAGGGTTAGGGTTAGGGTTAGGGTTAGGGTTAGGGTTAGGGTTAGGGTTAGGGTTAGGGTTAGGGTTAGGGTTAGGGTTAGGGTTAGGGTTAGGGTTAGGGTTAGGGTTAGGGTTAGGGTTAGGGTTAGGGTTAGGGTTAGGGTTAGGGTTAGGGTTAGGGTTAGGGTTAGGGTTAGGGTTAGGGTTAGGGTTAGGGTTAGGGTTAGGGTTAGGGTTAGGGTTAGGGTTAGGGTTAGGGTTAGGGTTAGGGTTAGGGTTAGGGTTAGGGTTAGGGTTAGGGTTAGGGTTAGGGTTAGGGTTAGGGTTAGGGTTAGGGTTAGGGTTAGGGTTAGGGTTAGGGTTAGGGTTAGGGTTAGGGTTAGGGTTAGGGTTAGGGTTAGGGTTAGGGTTAGGGTTAGGGTTAGGGTTAGGGTTAGGGTTAGGGTTAGGGTTAGGGTTAGGGTTAGGGTTAGGGTTAGGGTTAGGGTTAGGGTTAGGGTTAGGGTTAGGGTTAGGGTTAGGGTTAGGGTTAGGGTTAGGGTTAGGGTTAGGGTTAGGGTTAGGGTTAGGGTTAGGGTTAGGGTTAGGGTTAGGGTTAGGGTTAGGGTTAGGGTTAGGGTTAGGGTTAGGGTTAGGGTTAGGGTTAGGGTTAGGGTTAGGGTTAGGGTTAGGGTTAGGGTTAGGGTTAGGGTTAGGGTTAGGGTTAGGGTTAGGGTTAGGGTTAGGGTTAGGGTTAGGGTTAGGGTTAGGGTTAGGGTTAGGGTTAGGGTTAGGGTTAGGGTTAGGGTTAGGGTTAGGGTTAGGGTTAGGGTTAGGGTTAGGGTTAGGGTTAGGGTTAGGGTTAGGGTTAGGGTTAGGGTTAGGGTTAGGGTTAGGGTTAGGGTTAGGGTTAGGGTTAGGGTTAGGGTTAGGGTTAGGGTTAGGGTTAGGGTTAGGGTTAGG